>NC_064620.1:515108805-516445502 GCF_023898315.1 Schistocerca nitens | reverse complement strand
AAATCCTTTCCTCAACTGCATTGGAATTCCTCTAGATGTTACTAACTGCTTCACTTTTACAAACGCTCTCTTTCCTATAGATATTTTCCTCCTCATTTCTTCTGTATAACTTCGGTTCAATAATAAAAAAAAACTTTCACGTGTAGAAAGACTTACTTGTTCTCTCTTTTTTCTCTCTGGGAATACGTTTACTGGAGCTTCCTTCATGCCCGTTCTCAGCACTTCCTCTTTCCAGTATTTATCTTCATCCTATACTCCTTGCTCCTTCCTGCAATACTTTTCAACATTTTCTGCAGCTTCTCTTTTCATTCCGCCAGCACTGCTGGCCCGCCCGCTTATTTTATAGTCATTCTCCTTTCTCTTCTAATTACAATACCTCTTGTATCCTCTATGGCCCTACCTAACAGTTTTTCTCCACATGTGTTGAATAGCTTCGGTGACAGTGAGCATCTTTGCCTTACAACTCTTTCAGTGCACATCTATTCCGACACCAGATTGCCTACACTGTCACCTTCTGTTCTGTACACGTCTCCTATATTAACCTTCCATCCTTCCACCTTTCACTTCTTTTAAAAATATCAGCAGTGTACTCCAGCTGACAATACCGAAAGTCTTCTTCCAGTCGACAAAGCAAATGTCCATCACCTTGTTCGTTTCTGTCATTCTTTCTCTTATCATCCTCAAACAACTTGTAGCACCTCTTGTTCTCTTACACTTTTTGAACCTAACCTGGTTGTTCCCATTATTTTCCTCAATTTTCCTTTCGATTCTCTGTAGTATGACTCTCGTTATAGCCTTTGTTACTGGACAGATAAACTAATTGTCTTATATTCTTTTTATTCTTTTGTATAGTACTTTTTAGGTAAATGTAGTAGAATAGTCTTAAGTAAATCGTGATACTAGATTCCGATGTCATAAATTCTGTTTACTACCACAGTCAATCTGGCTATCGAATTTACACCTAAGATTTTCAGTGTCTCAGATAGTATTTTGCTACAGCCCAATGGTTTCTTTTCCCGGAGCTCCTGATTCACTTTCTCCAATACACATTTCAATATGTTAGGACTTCGTTTTCTTTCATTTTCTTCCCATTAGTCTTCCAAATTCAATCTGATGTTATCAGCTTGTACACCATACACCTCTTCCACGTAATCCATCCAAACGTCTTTTTCTATACACGTCATACTCACGCGAAACTGAAAGTTGGCAAGATTTCTAAGACAAAACTGTTCGAGAAAGACATTTAAGAAAATGCGGAGCAGGAGAGAAGAAAGAATGCGTAACGCAAATTTAATGTTCTAAACATGGTCCTGAGCTCATCTCGAACGAAAGAAGAGTGTGAAATTTAATATGTTCGAGTGAGCTTCATGTACGACATCTGAATATGGAAATGACTACGAGAGGTATGGCTACCACATCGGAAATTCACTATGTGCTTCGTGTCTTTCCGTTTAGACAGCCATCATATGGCGAACAGGCGACCAAACGTGTCTGTGTGGAAGTTAGCGGAAAGACGGCAGGTGGTAAGTAATGCTGTAAATGACGGAAGAAACGTCGACCTGGAAATGTGTAGAAGCCCATCTAGCAGAAACTGAATACTGCTGAAAAGCTGCTTTCATTGGGACTCCTTTCTTACCGTGAGTTCGTATAAGCAATGAAATGACCAGAGATGTGTGCACGTGTCGATCAATGGCAGAACTCACACAGTTCTCTCTGAGCTGACTTGTGGCTGGACTACATAAAACTTTTTCAGGGTTTTTGGTGTGGTGGCAAACCAGGCCTTGGCAGAAACGTGATTGAAATATGCAGTTTCTGCTTTCTAACTCTTGCAGTGAAATTTTGGAGGTGACCGGATTAACATCTAGGCAAGTCCACATGCTGTTTTAATCTATGGGGTGGCATGGTGCTCTTGCAAGTTGGGAACACATTACTATTAAAGCTTTCTGCGTAAACGTCAGTCTGCTTCCGACGTTTCTTTCACACGTGATGAATTCAGTCACTTTATTGACGGCTCATATGAACCAGAATGCAGTCTACCATACACGTTAGGCTTGTTTTTAGAATTAGAATAATAAAATCATCTGCACAATCACATTTATATCTAACAAAATAACCTGTTTTGGCTGACATTTGCAGTCCTCAGGTCATAAAATACAGTGCATGGTTACGTCCCACCACTGACAGCATGGTTTCCGCAGTCATGGAGCGGAAGCACTGCCTATATTTTAGTATCACTGGAGGCCGATGTCGGCCTAAACCGGTTAGTTAGTTAGGAATAAATGCGATTGCGCCAGATAATTGAATTACTCTAACTCTAAAACTAATCAGTCACTGTATTCCCTTCTAAATACAAATGGCGGTCTTCCCATTGTTTGTAAACTGTTACGGGTCGTATAAAGAGAAACTAAAACTGCCCTCTACCCAGTGTGAATAGCTTTCCCAGCGGTTTTATTCCCGTTTCCTTCGCTCGTTTCCATAACCCTATTGCTTCCATTCCGTATTAGCTGTCCTATCTTACATTGCTCCGAAATACCTAAGGAGGAAAGCAGCTAAGGTAAACCTGCTCTCCCATGTACGATGCGCTACAAGATCCACCAACAAGCCGCGCGGGATTAGCCGAGCGGTCTGCGGCGCTGCACTCATGGACTGTGCGGCTGGTCCCGGCGGAGGTTCGAGTCCTCCCTCCGGCATGGGTGTGTGTGTTTGTCCTTGGGATAATTTAGGTTAAGTAGTGTGTAAGCTTAGGGACTGATGACCTTAGCAGTTAAGTCCCATAAGATTTCACACACATTTGAACATTTTCCACCAACAACCCCTATGAAATGACGTGAACCTTCGACGTGACATCCGGGTGGCGCCAACGCAGGAACGAACGTACGTACACTCAACAACGCTCAGATACTTCAAGACCCAACGAAAAAAGTTGATGATTTAAACTACGTTGCCAAATTTGATCGAAGATGAATGGCAATAGGACGGGTTAAGGGAGATGTGGTTACGCTTTGACGAAGTGGGGTTTCCTCTAAACCATTGGTGCCGAGTGCGGAGCAAAGGAGCAAATTATGAAATCGTAGTTAATGAGTTAGCACTTGCGGTATTCCATGGCGATCTGTTGACTCGGCACCAGGTGACTCCGAGTGTTCTGAGGAGGTTGTCAAGTTTAGACATTTGGAATTTAGAGTAGACACTTTACGGTGCAAGGAAACCGACACAAACACAAACACGTACACACACTTACGGGCATGCATATATGTGTGTGTGTGTGTGTGTGTGTGTGTGTGTGTGTGTGTGCTATCCATGTGACAGTAACTTAATGAAAATTTCTTTCGAGAATAGTTGCTGTGAAGCTAAGTAATTTAATCACATGTAATTTTAAGTCCTCAGTGTAATTAGACGAGCAGCGCATCCAGTGACCACATACAGTACATTTCCTTGGTACAGAATGAAATAACCTGTCCTTGTGTGCCGAATTAATCCATATATTTTATAAAAACGGATAATTGTATCGTTGCCTACATTCCACATCCGCTATTAAACCACTGGATCGATTTGATCCAAACTTCGCACTGTCTGGAAAGAAGCGCTGTGGTGTGCAAGAACCACCTACCAATCAAACAGGTGGGGGTGTAGGTGGAAAAGTAGCGTAGCCCACGACTGACAAATATCTGCAATTTATTCATTCAACATATAACAGTGAGAGCACTTAATCACTTGGAACAAACTCTATACGTAATTTCGATGTTTATCCCTTACTACATTTTCATGAAGTGCAGTAAAACAGCCCCACCAGGAATTACATTTCAATTTATGGCTTTTTTTTGACGGAAACTCTGTTCGTGACACATATCGCATACAGTATTCACATATACCACCGATGCACTTGCAAAATATACCAATGTACGGCACATAGTTCTGGAAATATGACGTCATGCGTGAAAAGCTACTTCAGTATGCGTGACGTTTTAATTTATTGCTACTCCAGAACCAACTCTACTCCCAACACACTTTGCGGACAGTACGCACAAATACCGTTGAATGAATCTGGAACATTATATCACAGTGCGACTCATTGTTCAGAAGATAAGACGTCAAAACATTGAACTTCGTGAAAAGGAAACTGCGGGGTGAAATTCACTAGGGGTACAAGCCAAATACGGGTATCAATTTGTATGAAATATGTTAAATATATTTGAAATGTATGTGACACAAGCTGCAAGTAAAAACTGCTCCTAAATCCAATGTCAACCAAACTTGGTACACATGTTACTTATGTATTATCTGGGAAAAAATATTGTGGGCCTAGGAATCACCTACTATTTTGAGGAGTGCTCACAGAGAGAGAAGGGTGGAGGAAGAGGAGATGGAGAAACAGTGAGGGGTAAGGAGTACCAGGACATAGTTAGAGGACGAGAGGGGCAGACAAACGGAGAAGATGAGATTGAGGGCGTGGGAGATGGATGAAAAGAGAAGCATGAGGAAACGGAAAGAGTAAGGGGGTGAATAATGGGGACAGTAAGAGGTGGAAGGAGGAGGTGCGTAGAAAAAAGGGGGGGGGGGGGGAAGGAATCTGAGATGGACGGAGATAGGTGCAGAGAAAGTGGGCACAGAAGTGGAGGAGGAGTGGACTAACAGAACACTAGAATAAATACATAGCCAGGCTTTTGGAGGTGTTCAGTTTGTATGATTAAAATTCGCTATCATTGGCGTATCTTGTTTTGTTTGATCTTCAGTATATTAATATTGGACTTCATGCTAAGCAGACTACAGACACATATGCACTGCACATGCGACTCCTATAAGGCACAATATCATTGGCGTATCTTGTTTTGTTTGATCTTCAGTATATTAATATTGGACTCCATGCTAAGTAGACTACAGACACATATGCACTGCACATATGATTCCTATAAGGCACAATATTCACATATGCAATATTGTTCTTTTCCATGTCAGTAACCTTTCATTTGGCCTATCTTGCTAACGTTAATCATATCACGTAACATAATATCTAATGGTGCCTTACAGTTGGCTGACCAGGCCCGGATATTCTAACTAGCAATTCAATACAAGTGAATAATAATCTCACTGTGTGTACTAGAAGGAAAGTGATATTTATAAATAAGTAAGCTCCATTCACTACATGTCTGACTCATGTTACATAGGAGCGATCAAAGCTGGATGAACCGTTTGAATGAATATGAGCCGGTAGAATGTCGCGAGTACAACGAAAAGACCTGACAGTTTATAGATTTAGCTGTAAGAACAAAGGGGATCTGGTATCTAGAAGTGGTTAACATGTAAAGGATATTGGAATATTGAAGAGAGAGCGAGTACAAGTTACTTTCAGGTAGCGTACAGGGTGAGCGCGTTGTGAGACGTGGATAGCATGGTCCAAGAAGTTCCGCAGAGCAAATCGAAACAGCACAGCGGCTCCTGGCAGCCACCTCTCGCTAGCTAATGCCACACGCTGGGAACACATCGCCTCTGCCGATCGTTTGACTCACCCCACAGCTCACTAATTTACAAAACTCGTGCGCCTTTTGTGTAGCCAGCTAGAAAAATTAGTCGACACGTGTAATGTTCCTATGTCGTACTTTCACAGGCATTCTTTGAAACAGGGAATTAAATGCTTTACTCTAGGCGATCCATTAATGGTTTCTAAACTGAAGAAAAACCGGCAGTAACGCATTCTACGTAACTTGAGACACGGACTCATTGTACCTAGCTCATCTGACGCAATCGCAACTAGTAACGTAACCTCGCTGGCCATTAGAATTGCAACAGCAAGATGATTAGCAATTATCGAGGCTTTACTACTTGTGCGTATACGCAATAGCAGAGAGAATGAATGATTAATTAATTAATTGAGGTGTTTCTGTTGAACTTGTAAGTCAGCACTATCCAAGAAAAGGGACGAAGAGGACAGTTTTGTCACATTCGGGATAACAAGGGTTCACAGACTCGTCCGACCACCCTCATTATGCTCTTCTGTTTGATACCTTACATCGACTGAGGTCAATGCCGGGCGGGGCTCACTGAAGAGGTTCATAGTTCACTCCGTTAACCAACATTGTTCAAGTTGTGCTTGTGATATTTCTCCGAAGATATGGTCATCTACTCGATGTTTTAACCTGGTCTTTAATTTTTCTGCGAGGAAATGTTGCAGAAATACTGGTACGTGTATATTACGAGACAAGTGTATTCCGAGAAAAGGAAAATTAAATGCCCATTGGTAAGCGTTCCTCTGACATAAGAAGATACAGTCTTAAGAACACATAACACGAATGATAAAAGCAACACTTTTCATCAAGAGGTTACAGAGTTTAGAGCTACCTTTCTAATTCCTGCTTTAGTGTATCCCTTTAACGGTAAATCAACCACCAAAAAAAGGTGCACTTCAGGCCTTTAAAATCGTAACACTAGGAAGATTAACCAGTAACGAAGCTTTACTCATTGCGTGTATATGCAAGAGTGGCAAGAATACACGTTTAAATTTACATGAGATCTGGGGCGTACAGAGTGTGACATACACAGAACTGCCTCCTCACTCAGGGATATTAATTTTAATTCGGTCGTCCATCGTGCTGAACTGAGCCTAGAGGGGAGATACGGACACATCATCCATAGCTGCTTCAACTCACTGCCACAGTCCAACCACTGTAGTGACTGGCAAGTGCTAGCGTGCTAGCACTAACATCCTCAGTCACATATCATGTATTAACTGAGAGGACACCACATGTCGTATCTACTGCTTTATTTTCTTCTCCTTTCAAAGATGAATCGCAAATACAGAATTTATTTAATCCACAACAGTCTCACCACCTGATCAGTATCAAGTGGGATGACCCGTTGCACCGGCCGACTAATATTTCTTCCTTCTGCGGTATGAAGTTTTAAGGTCCTTGCTATTCCATCTCTCCCTGGCCTTCTGTCGATAATGCCGGTTCTCTCCATCAAGTGCCTCACCCTCTGTCTTCCTGCAAGGCTAAAATCCACTCGACACTTCCCAGTTTTCCTATTAGATCGCTGGACTTCACGGAAGTTTGAGAGGTCGAGCAGGTATGCTTCCTTCCATATCTTCATCATTTGCCCTCTTCCTCGTTGCTTGGCCTCTCTTTCAATATCTTTCGGTATACTTTGTTCATGGCCGATGGGTATTATAGCCAACCATTCTCCAGTCAAGTAACAGCTTAGTGTAAGTACTTCCGAGCCTCCCTGAGCGGATTGGTCGCGAGTTGATGGCGGACTCTATCTGCAACAATAAAGTGCTAAGTGTTGACTCATCTACCAGCGATTTTTCTAAACTTTTCTCAGCGACCGTTCCATTGTTCCCACCATACGCTCCCACCAACCTCCCACCAAGCCGCAAGTGGTGCAATAAGCTTCTAAGTAAAACCTTGCTGAGGGATGTGCTGGCTTGTCTTCGCGTTCTCGAAGTCATGAGTGAGGTCTTCTAGGTCTTTATTTGCTGCTCAAAAGTTTTCACATCATCGGAATAAACAGTATATAAGTTGATAGTGGAGGGCGGAGAAACTAATAATCCGGGACAAAACCCTAACATTTGAAACACAACAGTGGAACCAGACACTCGAAGGGCTGGACACCACGCAACCTGGCATGTGGGAGTTGCCCCCTTCACTTCACCAGGGAGAAGATACACCCACCCACGCTACAAGGGTCCGACGGACCGGCATATCCTGCGGAAGAAAAAGTGGAACTTGGCCCTCACACTTGCAGCGTCATTCACACCGAACCTGGATCCGTCACACCCAGCGTTCACACTTGCGACCGACCAGGAGGTTACACGCATCTTGGCCAAACCATCGCACAGTGACACACGACAGGCTAGCACAGCTGAAGTCAAATGGGCCATCATGCATACCATAGCTAGGAAGGCCCCTGGTCACGATGGCATTCAAAAGCGTGTCCTCCAGGAGTTCACGGATAAAGCAATAGAATACCTCACACACATCACGAATGCTATACTTAAACACCAACTCTTCCTCGCCTTTTGGAAGACGGCCAAGGCCCTCATGTTCAGGAAGCTGGGGAAAGACCACTCCCTCCCACAAAATTACCGACCCATCAGTCTGCTGAGCCCGC
The DNA here is from genome assembly GCF_023898315.1 of Schistocerca nitens. Taxonomy (NCBI): domain Eukaryota; kingdom Metazoa; phylum Arthropoda; class Insecta; order Orthoptera; family Acrididae; genus Schistocerca; species Schistocerca nitens. The sequence continues at coordinate 516,437,399 of NC_064620.1, read as the reverse complement.
TGAGCAAGATCGTTGAGAAGGTAATCCTAGCATTACGAAAGACACCCTGAGGCCGGAGCAGTTAGGCTTCAGGAATCACCACTCGACAACACAGCAACTCCTCCGCGTCGTTGAATACATAACACACGGATACAACACAAAAAAAGCAACTGGGGCAGTGTTCCTGGACATCGAAAAGGCCTTTGACCGTCTGTGGCACAACGGCTTCATACGCAAACTCAGCGACGGAGGCTTCCCCGACGGCCTCGCACTTCTCATACACTCATATCTCACGGACAGGAATTTCAACACCGACGTGCAGGGCAACCAATCAACACGACATGGTATCCAGGCTGGAGTAGCCCAAGGAAGCATCCTAGGGCGCATACTGTCTAACCTCTACATTAATGACCTTCCAGCTACAGGCAACACGATGGTGGCAATCTACGTGGATGACACTGCCATCCTCGAGCAAGATTGAAAACCGTCTAACGTTAACTCACGACTACAGACTGCACTCAGAGAGGCAGAGCCTTGGTTGGTAAAGTGGGGTGTTAGAATAAACGTCGACAAGTGCGAAGCCGTTCTGTTCACTAGAAGACCGGAACTACTGCGCAACATCAGCGCAGCGCTGCAACCCAATAAGTCTACATGCACTCCCAATACGTTTCCGTGAGAAGGTCAAATACCTCGGTGTCTGGTTGGACCGGAAACTACTCTGGGGGGACCAACAAAGCAAACGTGAGGCTCAAACAACTCTATCCTATGCTTAACAGGCGTAGCACACTGAATAGGAGGGTGTCCAGGTCCATGTAGATCACACTTATTAGACCTCTGAAGACGTATGCTGCTCCCATCTGGGGATACGCTCCGCCCACACGCCTGCGCCGTCTGCAGCTCATACAAAACAAAGTACTCAGAATCATAAGCAATGCACTGCGTTACACACGCGCCGCGGAGCTTCACCGGGAATATCGGCTAGATACCGTCTTGCAGGTATTCCAAAAACTCTCCACACGACTTTACAAAAACACGAGACACTCGCGTAACCCGTTTATTCTTTCTCTGGGGAACTACGACCACAACCATAGATGGAAACATAATAGACAAAAGAGATTATTAGAAGGGAACTAAACATCTATCGTCCGTAGCACGCTAACAGAACAGCACTGGCGAGCCCCTGCAACATAGCTACTACTGCCAACCCCAGATGCTTGACCCGCCGAAAAACAGGCAATCGCAGGGAAGCCGTACTGTACACAACACGCAAACCAGCCACACACACACCCCCTACACTGTGAGCTGATCTATGGCCGACCGCCCACTAACTTGTGACGACCTCGAACTGTTACAGCGACGCAGCTACTGCAGCGCGCCCTACAACGAGCTCCAGCAACGACAAAGGTGACAATGCACGATGCCTCGCACTAACATAAATAACCTCACCTTGCATGTACTGTCGCAGCTACCAAGCCGCTACTGCCCTTACTACCAGTTCTACTGTGGCAGAGGCTTTTTTCTCTTGGTGTTTGCCTTGGCACTTTCTTCCCCTCTGCCCTCACAAACAGCTACCCTTCGATCCCTTTCGTCCACTTTCTGTCTCCTGATGGACCATGTCAATCAGTATTCCTACCCAGAAGCGTGGACGACATCACAGCCCGTATCCTGTGATTCCTGATTCGAAAACTAACATGTTATATGGTGGTGTCAGTAGAACTTTTTGTTTGGTCATCACATCGGTGTGGGCGTGGAGGGGCACCATCCTATAGAAAAAAAAGGCGGAGAGACTGACTGAAGCCGGCCGAAGTGGCCGTGCGGTTAAAGGCGCTGCAGTCTGGAACCGCAGGACCGCTACGGCCGCAGGTTCGAATCCTGCCTCGGGCATGGATGTTTGTGATGTTCTTAGGTTAGTTAGGTTTAACTAGTTCTAAGTTCTAGGAGACTAATGACCTCAGAAGTTGAGTCCCATAGTGCTCAGAGCCATTTGAACCATTTGACTGACTGAAAGGGGAGGAAATATTGATGTCAGCTGCATCCGGGAATTTATGCAGAGTCAGCAACGACGAGTGAAAATGTGTGCCGGACAGGTATTGAAAACCGGGACCTCCTGCTTGCTAGGCAGTTACGTTAACAACTGTGCCACCCCGACCCGGTAGTTACCGCAGGCGCGCTGACAACCTCGGCGCCCCTCCCGGCAGTACCACACTCCTGTCTGGCGCCACCTCACTGCAGTCCCCTCCCGTGTCCTTCGTGCTGGCGACTTCGAGATTCCAGCAGGAAGTCGAACGTTTTTGTGCATCCGCGCTGAAGCAAGTGCTGACGGATGCGAACAATACCGAACTATCAGTTTAATTACACGTGGTTGCAAAATACTAACGCGAATTCTTTTCAGAGGAATGGAAAATCTTGTAGAAGTCAACCTCCGGGAAGATCAGTTAGGATTCCTTAGAAAGGTATAAGAGGCAACCCAATACTGCCCCACGAACGCTCTTAGAAAAGATAGATTAAGGAAAGACAAACCGATGTTTATAGTATTTGTATTGGTAAGAAAGACTCACAGAAAAGCTGACTGGAACACTCTCTCCGAAAATGTCAAGGTAACAGGAGTAAAATAAAGGGAGTGAAAGGCTATTGACAACTTGTACAAAAGCCAAGACGGCGGTTATAAGAGTCGAGGGGCGGGAATGGGGAAGCAGTGGCTGAGAAGGCAGTGAGACAGAGGTGTAGCTTATCCCCGATGTTATTCAGTCTGCACACTGAGCAGGCAGTATAGAAAACTAAAGAAAATTTTGGAGTAGGAAATAATGTGCAGAGAAAAGAAATCAAGACCATCGGGTTTCCGCCGGTTGTTCGCCGCTTTCTTGTACCGATATTTCAACTGCGTGACCCGCAGTCTTCTTCAGGAGCTGCCTGATACTGATTCCAGTGTGTTTTTTTTTTCTTTTTTTTTTAGCGCATTTCATTCCCTTCCCTTAGGGGGGAGGGCGGGCTATTCTAGTGCTTGCATTGCACTTTTTAGCCATAGGCGCACTTTTTAGCCATAGGCGAGATTTACAATTTTATTTTCTTTTTAATACAGTTTGAAGTGCTTGCAGAAAGGTGCTTAACAGATTTTTTGCACTTTTGATGTGGTCATTAACAATTAATATTTAGTATTACAATACATAATTAACAAGTTTATATAATTAACAAGGTTATATTTTAGTTTAACAAGGTATATAGTAGTAGAATTTAACAACGAGATATGATTTACAAGGTTATATTTTAGTTTCTCATTGTATATAGTACTAAAATTAACAATGTTTATAGTAACAGAATATGGAAAGGGAGAGGTTAAGGGAAAGATTTGGGGGTGACAGTAAGAGATAAAGATTTAAGCATTGGCATTCGCGTGAGTTGAAGGTGTAAACATTGGCATATGGTAATATATAATTGTGGTTATTTACGTTGGAGTGCGTAGTGTTTCTGTGTGCGATTTGTGTGTAATATTTCCTAAATTAGATCTGTGTTCGGTTGTGGAGCAGAGGGGAGGAGAGCAAATGAGAAGAGGTTTTTGAAGTTAGTCTGTGGGTAGCGAATAATGATGTTACTATTGTTACTTGTTTTTGTTGTATAATTATGGCTATTTTCTATTTTCATATTTTTCATATTTTTCAGTGGCAGAACAGCATTGAGTAGTTGAAGTGTGCCGGCTTGTTTAAGTGTGCGATTGTTGTCGTTTTTTTGTTTGTGTGTGTGTGTGTTGTATGTGTGTGTGTGTGTGAGAGAGAGAGAGAGAGAGAGAGAGAGAGAGAGAGAGGCTATATGTCTGTCTGTGTTTTATTGTCTGACGTCTAGGTGGGGAGGGGTAGTGGTATGGGTTGTCAGCGGTTCCATAGTTGGGGCTAAATCTGGAAAGTGGTTTGATGTATTTTGTGCTACTGTACGCGCTGGGCAGATATACTTGTGTTTGGGGAGTCGTTGAGTACGAGGTCTTGTTGTAATTAGGTTTTCCATGTCAGGTCTTTGCGTTAGTATTCGTTGTCCGTAGTTCGCGCGCAGTTTTGTCAGTCGTATCTGGAGTGGTTCCACGTTAACTATTTCGTATACGTCGTTGCTGGGTGTCCTTGCCGGGAGTCTCGCGAGGTTGCGGAGCAGTCGTCGTTCCGTACTGTAAAGTCTGTCTGCTACCGTGTGCGGAATTCCTCCCAGCGGGGCGCTGGCGTATTCGAGGACAGGTCTGATAAAAGTTTTGTAAGTGTGTATGGCTGTTTCCATGCTGCAGCCACGGAGGCGTCCTTGTACTTGTCGTATAAGTCTTTGGCGTTTTCTAGTCTTGTCGAGAAGGTAGTTCAGGTGAGTCAGCCAGTTCATGTGTTTGTCTAGGAATACGCCAAGGTACCTGGCCGTGTTGACAAGTCTGAGTGGCGTGTTCCAGAGTATTAATTGTATGTCTTTGTCGTTTTGCTGTCTCTTTTTGGTCAAGTTTCTGTGTCGAAAGAGTACTGTTTGTGTCTTTGCTGGGTTTGGTCTGATTCTCCACTTTTTCATCCAGTCTTCGAGTCGTTTTAGATATGCGTCCGTCTTTCTCTGTATAGTTGTTGTCCTGAGTGATGTACACCAGTAAGCTGTGTCGTCTGCGTATAGGGCTATTGTTTCGTCTGGGGATTGGGTGGTCGGTATATATGCTGTGTACAGCGTGTACAGCAGCGGAGACAGGATGCCGCCCTGTGGCACTCCTGCTTGTGGGGTGAAAGGTTGGGAAGAGGTGTTGTGTACGTGTATCCTGCATACTCTGTCGGTGGGGTATGCTTTTACGAGCCGGACCATTTTGACAGGGATCCCTATCTCGCACAGCTTGTAGAGGAGTCCGTCATGCCATAGCTTGTCGAACGCCCTTTCAATGTCCAGGAATACTGCGAGGGTGCAGTGTCCATTGTTAAAGCCCTGTGTGACTCCGTTCACAAGTTTGAACAGTGGATCATTCGTGGAGTGCTTACTGCGGAAGCCGGCTTGGATCAGGGGAAGGACTTCTTTTTGTTCTACGTATGTCTTGAGTCTGTCTGTGATGATTCTTTCATAGGTTTTTCCCAGCACGTCTAAAAGAGAGATGGGTCTGTAGGATCGTGGGTCTGTTCTTAGTTTGTCTGGTTTAGGGATCATGATTGTCTTGCTTGTTTTCCAGGCAGTTGGGATGGTCTCTGTGCTGATGCAATAATTGAATATGAGGGATAGGATAGGGATGAGTGTAAGGAGAGGTGCCTTTTGTGGGTGAATTCGTCGTATGTCGTTTAGGCCTGGCGCTGAGTTCCGTCCCGTTAGTATCGCGTCCATTATTTCTCTGTCAGTTATCGGTTTAGTTAGGGAGTTTTCGTTTTCCGTCTCTACTGTGTGTGTGTTAAGTAGTCGTGGGAGACTGCCGCTCGAGACTCTGTAGAGCGTCCTCAAGTCTTGATCTGTTGTCTAAGGTACCATTTCACGTGCGTCCTACGCTACATGCACCGGGCAGTTTTCTCTAATCCCGTCTTCATATTTGTGTCCCGTGGGGTCTTCATGTTGTTCCCGTTGCGACTTCAGAAGACCGAGTCCCGAATTCGAGGCAGAACTCAACTGGAAACTGGTGTCGCGGTTAATAATACTCTCCGTGACCTTAATCTCAATAGATTCTTTGCTAATGCTGCCCCACTACCTCGATGTATGCGTTAGAATCTTGGCATCGTTATAGTTCATAGAATGGTTGAATTTTAAACAATGTACGACAATCACTGACTTGGTTGCCTGTGTCAGCATGGTGTGCCTTTGATGTTCTTTGCACCTATGGCAACGGTATTAGTCGTCTGGCCTATATATTCCATCCCACATTCAAAATGTATGAGGTAAAAGCCTGGTTTCCGCAGATCTAGGTAAACCTTCACACTCCTTGGCAGAGCCTTAAGCTTGGTGGGTGGATGGAACACGCTCTTGATGTTATGTTCGAGGAGAATTCTACTGATGTGCCCGACATATGGCACATATCCAACATTCTTCATTTCGTCTTTTACCTCTTAAGGAACCTCTGATGGGTAAACAGTGTAAGTAGGCTGTTTATGTTTTCTTATTGGCAACGTTACGTAGCGCTCTGTATGAAAATCACTGGCTGTGCTGTGAGAAGTCTGTGGCTAGTTTGCATTGTTGTCTGCCATTGTAGTGTTGGGCAGCGGCAGCTGGATGTTAACAGCGCGTAGCGTTGCGCAGTTGGAGGTGAGCCGCCAGCAGTGGTGGATGTGGGGAGAGAGATGGCAGAGTTTTGAAATTTGTAAGACTGGATGTCATGAACTGCTATATATATATTATGACTATTAAGGTAAATACATTGTTTCTTCTCTATTAAAATCTTTCATTTGCTAACTATGCCTATCAGTAGTTAGTGCCTTCTGTAGTTTGAATCTTTTATTTAGCTGGCAGTAGTGGTGCTAGCTGTATTGCAGTAGTTCGAGTAACGAAGATTTTTGGTGAGGTAAGTGATTTGTGAAAGGTATAGGTTAATGTTAGTCAGGGCCATTCTTTTGTAGGGATTTTTGAAAGTCAGATTGCGTTGCGCTAAAAATATTGTGTGTCAGTTTAGTGTTGATCATAATAGGTAAAGAGCGAAATGTCTGAGTACGTTCAGTTCTGCTCAGCTGTTTGAAAATCAAATAACGTAGGGGCTTACCAGCACAGTAATTCATTAAGTTTTCTAAGGGTACGTTTCAACAGACCGCAGAGCCTTTTGAACATATTCAGAAGAGTATCCGTTTTTGTAGAACACAGATTACAAGTGTTCTACCTCCGTCGCCAAATCATTCGTGTCTGTTCAACCAGTTCTGAGTAAACTATTTTTGTATGTTGGATAGTGGCAACTGCTGGCGTGCAGTCGGAGTGTGTTTGGGGTAGGTCTATGCACTGTGACTGAACATCTGCCTTCCTCTTGACTAGTACACCTAGGAATGAGACAGCCCATCCATCTCGAGTTCCATGATAAATTTAATGTTAGGATGGCGTGAGTTTAGGAGGTCCAAGAAAACATGGAGATTTTCCCTCCCGTGAAGCCATATAACAATGGCGTCTTCCACGTACCTAACAAAGCATTGCAGTTGATCTGGGGCCGATGTAAGTCCCTCATCATCAAATCTCTCCATAAGGAGATTGGCCATCAACGGTGGGAAAAGGCTACCCATTACCACCCCTTTCATTTGCACGTACAATTGATCCCCATATATGAGGTACGTCGAGGTAAATATGTGCCTCAGTAAGTCTAGCAGAGAACCGTCGAAATTTTCCCTATCAGATCAAGTGAATCGTTCAGTGCTGCGCGGGTGAACAGGGGCACCATGTCGAAACTGATCGTGATGTCAGATACCTTGACCTGTAACTGCCTCAGGCGTTATAGGAAATCCTCTGAGTTACGAATGTGACGGGCACTCTTTCCCACATATGGTGAGAGCATCTTCTGAAGGTGTTGAGCAGTGAGGTACGTGGCTGCGCCCGTGTTGCTGACTACTGGACGTAGAGGAACGCCTGCTTTTTGCACCTCAGCAGACCATAAGGTCTTGGCGTCACTGGTGCATTTGCTCCTAGCTGCTTAACGATCTTTTGTGGAAGGCCGATTTCCTTTAGAAGAGCCCAGATTTTCTTATCCGCTTTGTCTTGTGTAGTCGCTGTCCACTGGTCTTTATACCGGGTCGTCCAGAAGTTGTCGCACCTTACTGTCATAATCTGCTCTTCTGTAGGACGACGGTAGCATTCCCCTTCATCTGCTGGTAGCACCACAACGCTATCATCTTCCCTGAGTTGTTCAAGGGAAAACATCCCATCTCCAGAGATGTTTCTTGAGCGCTCTGCGAATCTCCCCTCGCACTTCTTCACCATCATTGGCAGTAAATTTCAGGGCCACCTGCTCCATTGCACTAACGAAGGCCGCCGCAGGAACAATTATGGGGGTAACTGAGAAATTAAGACCCTTGCTGCGCACTTTCAATGTGGTTGCGTCGAATCCCTTCTCACTCAATGTGAGCGTCCTCGTTCGGCTGCGCCTTGTCATTAAGACGTTCAAACTTGGCTAGTTGACAGGACGCTGATTTCTTCCTTGTATACTCCGCTAGTGACCAAAAGATGCCATCAAATCGGTCCAAGACTTGTCTGGTTAGAGGGTTTGGTATAAAATAGTGTAGAGACAGCAACACTCTGGATGTCACACATGTCACGTACTCTCTCCCTGACCAATGCTAAGCTCGCTCGATGGTTAATTCTGTTGATCAGTCTAGAACTGACGTTATGTTTAATTTTAGCAAACACTGGAACACGTGCTCTTCTCAGTGTCTAGGCCGGAAACAGAGAGAACAGAGCTTTTTCACCTTCCCTTGTCAAAACTTATCCAGCGTTCTAATTATGACATAGAGGGAGAAGTACCCACATCCTAAAGGCCGGGTACTGTCGAGCAAGAAGAGATATTCAGAGTGCAAGGGCACTCATTCAGTATGCTCATACTGCAGGATGTGCCAGCCACAGTCTCTAAAAGCCGAGGCCGGAACTCCTTAGAACAGTGTCCGAGATTCTGAAAGCGCTTACCAGCTAAGAAAACCAGGACCAATGAAGTCCTTAATGGTAGGTGCTCCAGCGTCTTACGATTTCTGAGCCGACCTGCTGCTGTAGGGATAACGTCGTTGAACGTTTGAGGGTGAGGGTCTAAATTAGGACCCTCACTTTCAAACTTTCGTTGTATACATCTACATCTTGGTGGATACTCTGCAAACCACACTTAAATCCCTTGCAGAGGGTTCATCGAACCACCTTTACAATAATACTCTGTTATTCCACTCTCGAGCAACGCGCAGAAGAAACGAACACATATACCTTTCCGTGCGAACTCTAATTTTCCTTATTTTATCGACATGATATTTTCTCCCGATGTATGTCAGCGTCAGCAAAATATTTTTGCACTCGGAGGAGCAAACTAGTGACTGAAATGTCGTGATAAGGTCCCGCCGCAACGAGAAACGCTTGTTATTTAATGATGCTCACCCCAAATCCCTTATCACGTCCGTGAAACTCTACCCCCTATATAGGGAAGGATGGGGAAGGAAATCGTCCGTGCCCTTTCAAAGGAAACATACCGGCATATGCCTGAAACGATTGAGGGAAATTACAGAAAATCTAAATATGGATGGCCGAACGCGAGTTTGAACTGTCGTCCTCCCGAACGTAAGTCCAGTGTGCTAGCCATTGCGCAATCTCGCTCGGTCTACTGCGAACTGTGACTTCTCTGACAGTAAATCACGTATCCACTTGCATATGTGAGGCCATATCAAGTAAGCACGCTATTTGATTAGAAGCCACTTGTGAAGTACGGTGTCAAAAGCCTTCTGGAAATCTAGAAAAACGGAATCAATATGAAATCCTTTGTAGATACCACTCAACACATCTTTCAGTATACAGCTACTTCTGTTTCATAAGAACGATGTTTTTTAAATCTTCGAGGTAAAAGTTTGATCACAATATATGTTCCAAAATCCTACTGCATATCGACGTTAATGCTAGGGTTCTGTAATTTAGTGGATTACTCCTATTGGCTTTCTTGAGTATTAGTGCGACCTGTGAAATTTTCCTGTCCTTGTGTACGAGCGAGCTGTTGTTTATATTGTTAATTGTGAAGCTATTTCATCAGCGTACTCTCATAGGAACTTAATTCGCATACATTCCGGACCGAAAAACTTGCTTTTATTAAATGATTTGAGTTGCTTCACTGCTCCGAGGGCATATAATGCAAAATTATTCTTGTTGGCAGCTGTTCTTGATTCAAATTATGAAATATTTAATCCGTCTTCTTTGTTGAAGGAATTTCGGAGGGTTTTGTTTAGCAAATCTGCATTGGTAGTACTGTCATCGATATTATTTTCTTTGTTATCGCGCAAGAAAGCGCTGATTGTGCCTTCTCGCCAGATATATATAACATACGAGCAATATCTCTGGATTTTCTACCAGGTTTCGAGACAAAGGTCCTTTATGGTAACTAGTTAAAGCATTTCATGTTGACATCCGCACTAAATTTCGAGCTTTTGTAAATGATCGGCAATTTTGGATGTTTTACGTCCATTTAAGTTTGGCATGATTTTTCGTTATTTCTGCAACGGTGTTATGATCTGGTTTGTGTATTGGCTTTTTAATTTGTTTGGTATTGCAGTCGATACTATTTGTTTTAATTCAAGCTATATCAGGTCTACATTTACATTGTTAATTAAGGAGGAATGGTAATTGTCTCTCAAGAAACAGTGAAGCGAATTTTTATCTGGTTTTTGTAATAGAAGTATTTTTAGTGGATTTTGGAGCTACGGTACCTAGGCTCGCTACGACAGCCCTGTGTTCACTAATTGATGTATCCGTTTTGATGCTCGTTACGAGCTCAGGATAATTTGCTGCTAAGATATCAACAGTGTTTTTACAATCATTTAGGATTCTAATAGGTTGGTCAACTAATTACTCGAAATAATTTTCAGAGAATGCGTTTAGCACAATTTCGCATGATGTTTCATGGGTACCTTCGGATTTAAACACGTATTTTCACCAACATATAGAGGGCAAGTTGAAGTCACCACCAACTATAACTGTGTGAGTCGGGTACGTGTTTGAAATTAGACTGAAGTTTTGTTTCAGCCTTTCAGCAAGTGTATTATTTCAGCTGGGAGGTCGGAAAACGATCCAGTTATTGTTTTATTCCGGCTGTCAAGAATGACATGTACCCATACTAACTCACAGGTACTGTCTACTTCCATTTCGGTACAAGATAAACTGCTTCTAACAGGAACAAACAGGCGACTGCCAGCTGTATTTAGCCTGTCCTTTCTGAACACTGTTAGGTTCTCCGCAAAAAATGTCGCCTAAGCATAACTTTAAGTACCTATAACGATCATCAGTACTTTCTATCAGCCACCTACAGTTGTCTGCACCCTGTGCTCTTCATGGCATCCGGAAGGACCCGTTCCACATCTGGATTGGCCCCATCGGGTATGCACACGGGCTTTCTTCCCTTCCTTGGCAGCCATATCCCTAAGGGTCTCCACAACGCGCCTGACATTGGACCTCCCAGCTACCAATAATTCAACCCTTTGTGAGTGCTCGGATCTTCCAGGCCGAGAGGTTTCCTTTGAAATAGGGCAAGTGACTGCATATGACTGGGGGACATTGTCAGCCGCAGATAGCACCTGGAATCTGTTTGTCAGCCTAACCGGGGTGGCCTCCCGGGGAAGTCTTCTGTAGCCTGCCCCCAAAAAATGGTTCAAATGGCTCTGAGCACTATGGGACTCAACTGCTGAGGTCATTGGTCCCCTAGAACTTAGAACTAGTTAAACCTAACTAACCTAAGGACATCACAAACATCCATGCCCGAGGCAGGATTCGAACCTGCGACCGTAGCGGTCTTGCGGTTCCAGACTGCAGCGCCTTTAACCGCAAGGCCACTTCGGCCGGCGCCTGCCCCCACCCCCTTCATATGCAGACGTCGTTTCAGAACACCCACATCGTTGTTTGAGGAACTTTACATTCCTGTCCTTGCCTTCTTGTGGACTTGCGAGGGCTCTGTGTAAACGCGTATCCGATATGCTCGACGTTATCATCACACGTGCGTAGCCGACCAATGCCCTTCCCTATGGGTATACAACCAACTTTCAAGGATTTTGTATATCACTAATAAATCTACAAGTGCAGAGCTGGCGTCTTGCTGTATCGCCGGCGAAATGACGTTGGACGTGAACGATGGACTGACCTCACGCAAATTCCAACACACAAAATGATTTCTCTTGTAAAGTTGTAGCCATGTTTTAGTGTTGGCGGAGCGGTTAACGCTCTGGAGTTTCATACGTCTAAAAATACTCACACCGTCATTCAGCGATCTCACGTGAAATTTAATTCATTTTCCTTGGCCACTTAAGAAATGGGATTGGTTCACCTGAAAAGTTTATGATCCATTTAATAGTACACCTTTGCCCAATCCGAAAGTCGACGAGATGTCAAAACGAACTTTCCACGTCTGTGAATATAGAGCTTCACAGCATAGGCCGAAGGTCAAACGCAGCTCTAGAAATCAGGTGGTAAATTTTTGGATCCTAGTAATCAACTTTGCATTATATTTCTTCCTTCCTGGAGCTTACTAAAATCTTTCATTATTTTGTTTAGAGACGAAGAGTAAAGAGTGAAACAGTGCGTCATGGAGTAAATAGGCCATGGTTAGCATCCACATCCATCCCTCTTTCTGGGTTGTCTCTTAAGTAGGGAACGATTCCTACGACAAACAAAGATAAACAGTTTCTTTCATTGCATTAGTCACAAATTTCAGTAAATAGTCCGATAGTAAATATATCATGATCAGACACTCGGTATTCTCAAATTAACTGCTAGCTGCGTTTCCTGTAAACAGTTACCAGTGTTACGACATAGCCCAAAGTGCATCCACAGCAGAATCAGAAAATTCGGTGACTTTGCAGCGTACATCTTGTGATGAACATGCGCATCAGACTTGAGAACAGTTAACTAATTATATTCATGTTACACCTTTCTTGTGACTCATATATCGTTGTGTCCGAATAAGAATACTGAAGATCGTAGTTTCAGGAATCTAAATTGTCATCTTATATCTCGTACTTAGATGCAAAATCCTGCGGAATGGAGGAAGATTAATACGTACATCCCATGGCGGCATGCATGGTGCAGTGTCTTTAGCTTCTAATGCCTAAGAAAACTTATGTAATACATACTTTACTGAACATGTAAACTTCTATAAAATGTTTCGAGAAAATGCAATAGTAATGTTAATGCTAAGCTGATAATGACATTCAATATGAACGCTGTCCTACGAAACACTTCAATTCCGTACAACATAATGAATGGTTCTAAGTAGTGGAACAGTAAATTGCGATAATAAGAGGCAATAGTGAAAATGATTCCGTATCTGGGATTGTTTTGTAATTATTTATTCCTACAATTCTTTTCAGATGCATCTAACCACATATTTTAATTCACTTCCACCTTCATGTGTACTGAGCATAAAGGACTTAATGGTAATCAGACAAACAGGTTCGTACGTAGTGACAAAACACGTTATTTAATTGGGATGCTTATTTTACTACTGCAGTTTTACATTCACGCTACAAACGTAAAACAAATCGAAATCGATCTCTCCTGATTCTCAAAAAAATTTAATTCGATTGACAATGGATATAAGGCGATCTGTTTTGCTTAGCATATATCCCGAAGAATTTAAGATGGCGAAGGGTCAGAGGGTTGCAGATGAACCGTTTAACAGACCTGTTTCGTTCGAACGTATATTTACTGCTTGTAGGAACATGCACACACCTGAGCTGGAGCTGCAGCGTGCATTCTCGATTACTCCATCTACGCTAGTTTCACGTGGTTTAGCGAAGAAGTATCCGCTGCTCGTTCTGTCAGTCTCATGAGGCTCATGCTGAGAGCATCGTAAGTGTAGATCCACTGAATATGTGTGTGTTCGTCGCAAGTCCCCTTAAACCATCGAAGTTTTCTAATTAGTCGCTGCGTTAGCCCTACTGGCCCAGAAATAGAAGACAATAAAGAGAAGGTCGAATTGCTGTATTTGACTGTCCGAAAATATTACGCCACGAAGCTTTACAATTATTGCTCCTTTGAATCATCGCACAAATGCCGAAGAGCTAGTTTTGAAACAAGCGACCACGAAATAGGAAATCAACAGAAATCGTTCATCAGAGGAAACACATTGTTGATGCGTGAGACAGTGCGACATTCTACACAGATTACTCGCATCAAGCGATTGGAAAAGAAGTGCAAGGCATTCCCGTATTCAAGAGGGGTCGTCGGGAACATGCACATAATTGCAGGCCAGTATTACTGCACTTCATTCACGAGAGATTTTGTTCGACCGATTTTTAAGAATTGCTGATCGCTCTGGAGCCTTTGTCTGGTTTGACTAATATAAGTGACTGAGAAGATTCAGCTAAGGTCGGTACGTTACGTCGAAGGACTCTTGAGTAGGCGCGAGAACGTTACGGGTATGCTCAAAATACATACTCCAGTCGCAGACGCCACGAAATGTACATCACGAAGATGGTACTGTACAAATTTCAAGAGCATACATGTCGAAGAAAGATGGACAACATACTCCCACGAAATGCTAACTACTGGGAAATCAGAATAATTGGAGTCGTTACGATGGTTTGTTTACAGGAGACCTTCCCTGTACCACGTGTGAAAACAAGAGGGAAGGCAGGAGTGCTGAAACACTCTGTGCCACACACCGTAAAGCGGTTTGCGGAGCATATCTGCCGAAGCGGAGTGATGCACGATCCACAGGAGACTCCGAAGTCAAAACACTAAGGAAATACTTTGGAAGTGGTTTTGGTGATGCTCGGATTCACGCTGTATCTTTCATTAGGACACGCAGCATTCAGCAGTAGCAGCTTTAGAAACTGTTGCCTACAGTATCAAATTTCAGCATGGACTTGTTATGATGGCTGAATATGAATTGGTCACTTACCTCCATTGTTTTTCGTCGCAAGTCTGCTTCTCTTCAACAGCTAACCTTCTTTCAAAACTTTATTTAACTTCTATGTGCTAAGAACGGCAGCAAACTCTTTAAGCACTGTATTCTTCTCAAAGAACTCCGACACACGCCCGGATGACTTGAGCTCTCAAAGCAGACAGTTGCTAAGCAACGCCAGAGTCACGTCGCGCGATTTTCTCTTTGTTGTGAGCCTGCCCTGGGACCGATGCTAAGCAGCGAATATTGGTGATGACTAGGGCCCGCATTATTGGGTTTTTGTAAGACTGATTTTAGCGTTTTTGGAGTCCTACAATTGAAAGTGTAATGGACTCCAATATTAATGTAGAAACCGTAATATTTTTGACAGAACCATTCTAGTTCTTTGTGGCAAATGAGCGACTAATTATTCCCTATGTCGAAACACGGAAAAATTCACAAGCAGTTGAGATATTTACCGGTGCTACAACTACCTTCTCTTTCGGTAATATAGTAATGGGACGCGTTTTACCGAAAAAATCCTATCATATGTCACTCACACAAAAACACAGACTTGTTACGCGTACCTGAGTATGACCACAGTCCGTGGCCTAACGCTACACTCATATAAAATTTTGGAACTGCAGTACACAATGAACCACACCTCTAAGCTGTGTAATATGAAACTTTTCTTCTGTCTCTCAGTACATTTTTGGAGGCTGAGAAAGGTCTGCCATAGACGTCTGTAGTCCCGTCGACTGAAAGCCAAATGCAGTGGTTATAAATGTCTGTTTTAATACCAGCAGTAGCCTTTTCACACATCTGTTACAAATAATTTTTGTAGTGTCGACTTTCCTGGTATACTGCAGGAAGGTCTTAAAATGTTGTGTTCCTTAGAACGACCATGGCAGATTAGATGACACTAAATCCTCACACAAGTCTAGATGAAAGCTGTCCACTTTAAGATTTGCCATAGGAAACTTTAATGGTTCAGTCTGCGTTTGCTCTACTTGCTAGTGGAGCGAGTAATATGAGCTGTGGAGCTCGGTGCTGAAGAAAAGGTCTTTTTAAAACGGATTACCTAAACAAACGATTACTAAGAAGACGACAACAACTAAAAAAATAAGATCGTAATCATATAAAATGTCAACTTAAGCCCAATCACAAATGCCTGTCAGTCATCTAATTTTATAAAGAACGATTAGAAAGTTTCTGCTTAAAAGCCGTACGGTCCAGAATCGGTATGCCGATCAGGAAAAATCGCTGTGGGCATTCAGGAAATCATCCCACCGACGCATCAGGCTGGAGATACTGTTAGCTAAAACGACAAGTCGTGCTGGTTGACAAAGTCTGTAACTACATGATACACATCCTCCGACGGGTGTAGCAGTGAGATCAGGACTATAGGCCGGGTGTTCAAGTGCCTCCCTCTTACGTTGGCGTAACTTGTACATTACGACATTTTCGATGTGCGGACGTGCGTTATCATGAAACAGCAGCTCCATATGAAACTTCCTCGCAGATTAAAACTGTGTGCCGGACCGAGACTCGAACTCGGGACCTTTGCCTTTCGCGGGCAAGTGCTCTACCAACTGAGCTACCCAAGCACGACTCATTCCCGTCGTCATAGCCAGTACCTCGTCTCCTACCTTCCAAACTTTACAGAAGCTCTTTTGCGAATTTTTTCCGTAGCATTGGGTCAGAAATTCTATTTAAAAATCATGTTTTGTAGCAACAAGTCCTTTTAGTCCCCACTTTTTCTGTGTAAGTCCAATTTAGCTCCCTTTTAGACCTTTAAGAAAGATTTAACCGTTTTGAGGTATGTTGCACAGTGGAATAGTAAGTAGTGCACGGATAATATTTTGATAAGAACCGACAGCGACGGCTAACTGGGCCGCAACTGCTACCGGCTTCGTAACGGTGTTGTAACTGAATGTCAACGTTGGAGGCCAAAAGTACAAAGAAGCTACGAGCACATTTCATCGACTATGCGACTGGGAATCCGAGAACAACCGATTCAGCATTTCGACAACAGTGCGGAAGAGACAGAACGTGCTACAGTAACGAGGCTACCTGTAGTAACTTCACTTAGAGGTGTCATAAGAATACCTTTAGGGATGCAAAGTTCACATAAAGGAACACTCTGAAACCCCGAAGTTAAACACTAGAGCAGAGCAGACGAGAGCGCTTACAGGCTGGGAAAAGAGAGGACATTCAATCATCTCAGTCACCAGTGTGCGCGAGGGCGGGGTAGAGGGGGGGGGGGGGGGGGTGATAGTTCCACTTAATCCCCAATATACAGGATGCTCTGGTGAATTCAACTAGCGTCTACAAGCTTCCGGCAACCTGGAGTCCACTGCTGCAAATCTACAGCCGTCGGGCCTCACAGGGGACTTCTGACATACGATCCGCTTTCCTACCGACCACAACAGTGGCTAACTGGGGATGGTGGGGGGGGGGGGGGGGGACCTGTATTTCGTCGATGAAGAACCGATCTACGTGTCTTCGGGCTGTTCAGCTTAGGCTGGGGGCCTGTGTCACCGCCACTGGGGCAGTACAAGTACAGCCTTAACGGCTGTGTGTTGCTGCTGAGTCTCCTGCCTAAACACCATCTCGACACCGACAACAGGCACAAGCAGATTTCTGGGACCGAGCCCAGGTGCAGCTTCACTCGTCGAGAACGCTGAGGCTCTGACGGACGTCCACCGCGAAACCGGGCTGCGGGCACGCAGCGCTAACAACGGGGAACACGGGACCTGTGTGTTCCTCCTTGCCTGGCACTGACGCGCTACCTCTCGCGCTGAAGAAGACTGAGTGACTGTACAATTCCCGCCAAGAAATGATTTTAATATAATGACGTTTCGTTAGCGCCTTGGCGTTCTGCAGGATCCCTTAATCTCGCTGTCCGCTCGACCTCCTGATAACAACAAGACAATTGCTCAGACCATAATGGGGTGAATAAGGATAAGACCCTTAAAATCAGGACGCTACTAATGATAATTCAAAATTGATTTTCGTAATCTGTTTAACTCGATTGCGGGTGTTCCTTATAATAATGGTGTTAGAAAGGAAAATAACGTTTGAAACGTCCCCTTAGAAAAATTAATGAATTACTGTGCTGGTAAACGCCTTACGTTATTTGATTTTCAAACAGCTGAGGAGAACTGAACGTACTCAGACATTTCTCTCTTTACTTATTCTCATCAACACTAAACTGACGGAATATTTTTAGAGCAACGCAATCTGACTTTCAATAATACCTACAAAAGAATGGCCCTGACTAACAATAACCTATACCTTTCATGAATCACTTACCTCAAAAATCTTCGTTACTCGAACTACTGCAATACAGCGAGCGCCACTACAGCCAGCTAAATAAAAGATTCTAACTACTGAAGGCACTAACAACTGATAGGCATACTTAGCAAATGAAAGATTTTGATAGAGAACAAACAATGTACACTCCTGGAAATTGAAATAAGAACACCGTGAATTCATTGTCCCAGGAAGGGGAAACTTTATTGACACATTCCTGGGGTCAGATACATCACATGATCACACTGACAGAACCACAGGCACATAGACACAGGCAACAGAGCATGCACAATGTCGGCACTAGTACAGTGTATATCCACCTTTCGCAGCAATGTAGGCTGCTATTCCCCCATGGAGACGATCGTAGAGATGCTGGATGTAGTCCTGTGGAACGGCTTGCCATGCCATTTCCACCTGGCGCCTCAGTTGGACCAGCGTTCGTGTTGGACGTGCAGACCGCGTGAGACGACGCTTCATCCAGTCCCAAACATGCTCAATGGGGGACAGATCCGGAGATCTTATCTTGCTGGCCAGGGTAGTTGACTTACACCTTCTAGAGCACGTTGGGTGGCACGGGATACATGCGGACGTGCATTGTCCTGTTGGAACAGCAAGTTCCCTTGCCGGTCTAGGAATGGTAGAACGATGGGTTCGATGACGGTTTGGATGTACCGTGCACTATTCAGTGTCCCCTCGACGATCACCAGTGGTGTACGGCCAGTGTAGGAGATCGCTCCCCACACCATGATGCCGGGTGTTGGCCCTGTGTGCCTCGGTCGTATGCAGTCCTGATTGTGGCGCTCACCTGCACGGCACCAAACACGCATACGACCATCATTGGCACCAAGGCAGAAGCGACTCTCATCGCTGAAGACGACACGTCTCCATTCGTCCGTCCATTCACGCCTGTCGCGACACCACTGGAGGCGGGCTGCACGATGTTGGGGCGTGAGCGGAAGACGGCCTAACGGTGTGCGGGACCGTAGCCCAGCTTCATGGAGACGGTTGCGAATGGTCCTCGCCGATACCCCAGGAGCAACAGTGTCCCTAATTTGCTGGGAAGTGGCGGTGCGGTCCCTTACGGCACTGCGTAGGATCCTACGGTCTTGGCGTGCATCCGTGCGTCGCTGCGGTCCGGTCCCAGGTCGACGGGCACGTGCACCTTCCGCCGACCACTGGCGACAACATCGATGTACTGTGGAGACCTCACGCCCCACGTGTTGAGCAATTCGGCGGTACGTCCACCCGGCCTCCCGCATGCCCACTATACGCCCTCGCTCAAAGTCCGTCAACTGCACATACGGTTCACGTCCACGCTGTCGCGGCATGCTACTAGTGTTAAAGACTGCGATGGAGCTCCGTATGCCACGACAAACTGGCTGACACTGACGGCGGCGGTGCACAAATGCTGCGCAGCTAGCGCCATTCGACGGCCAACACCGCGGTTCCTGGTGTGTCCGCTGTGCCGTGCGTGTGATCATTGCTTGTACAGCCCTCTCGCAGTGTCCGGAGCAAGTATGGTGGGTCTGACACACCGGTGTCAATGTGTTCTTTTTTCCATTTCCGGGAGTGTATTTACCTTAATAGTGTTCAAAAGTCATTATATATATATATATATATATATATATATATATATATATATATATATATATATATATATATCAGTTCATGATATCCAATATTACAAATTTACTCTTTCTGATGGACACACGTTCAGATCGTCCGCTCTCAAAATTCTGCCATCCCTCTCCCCACATCCACCACTGCTGGCGGCTCACCTCCAACTGCGCAACATTACGCGCTGTTCACATCCAACTGCCCAACACTACAATAGCGAATATTCCAATAATGCCAACCAGCCACAGACTGCACAAAGCACAGCCAGTGATTTTCATACAGAGCGCATCGTGACGTTACCAACATAAAAACCTAAACAGCCTACTTACACGTTATCGATTCACAGGGTTATAAAAATTGTAGTTACAGTTTCAAAACGCTGTAAACAGCTAACCACTTCTCAGAACTATTTATAACTTGACCGGATTATTATCGAAAAAGGGGGAAACGCTATAAGAAAAGAAATACGAAAGTTTTGCCATCAGATGGCGCTGTAAGGGGGAAAATATGCAAAATATAAGACACACGGTAAACGGCTGCTTGTAAAGCTCTTTTACAAGAACGGTGACTGCGCGCCAGTAGCTCTGCAGAAGTTCTAGACACTCAGGGGTATGGAAAAGATTATTGGTTTGATGTCTGCCAAGGGTCTGGAGTAAATGATAACGATATTCCTGAAGAAATATTCTGCATTGCCAGGGGTCTCGAGCAGAGGTGTGTAAACATGGAGTGCACGGGGAATTACCCGAACTTTGGACATGCCTGTGAGACCGGTGCATAAAGTTCTGCGGAACATCATGTATCCATATCCACACAAAATTACTCATTTTCAGGACTTGCTTCATGCTGGCGTGGAGTTAGATAAACGTTTGCTCTAGAATTCCTCACTCGCATGGCAGTGTACAATAAGCGACCATGGAACATTCTGTAGACGAACCCAGTTTCTACGAGTATTCCAAGGATCTGTCAACCGGTGCAACAATGCTCCTATGGGAGTACAAAAAATTCGAACAAGTTCATGTTTATTTAAAGGACTCTGACTGAAAAGCAGGTTATCAGCTCCCTCATTTTACCCTTTTCAGTACCTTTAAAAACGTTCCCAAAAATTGTGCTCTTCTTAACATGCAACTCACCTCAGAGTCCCACCAACTCACCTCAGAGTCCCACCAGCTCCCCTAACCAAACCCACTAGTCCATCGCTGTAAGTCACTCAAACCCATCCATTTCTGCCGAGTGATATTTTTCCGGACGTCACACTGTAAATCACTGGTCTCATTTATTCTACACACCAACGTGACTAGTCGTTTTGTTGCCACACCCCCGAATAATTTTAGAAATTCTGACTGAATGTTATCCATCCCTTCTCCATTATGTGGCCGCATCTCATCGAAAACTCTCTTAAATTCTGACTCTAATTCTGCATCTCCTTGCCCTTCCCTGTCGACTTCCGTTACTTACTTTTTCCATGTCATCAGGCAAGTCCTCCCACTCACAGAGGCCTTCAATGTACTCTTTCCACGCATCCGTTCTCCCCTATTCATTTAGTAGCGGAATTTTCATTGCACTCTTAGTGTTAACGCCTTCGTTTTACTTTTCTATATGCTGAGTCAGTCCTTTCGACAGTAATTTATTGTCCGATTGCTTCATATTTTTCATGTAGTCATTTCGCCTTTGCTTCCCTGGATATCGTATTTAGTTCCTAAGTGTTTTACACTTCTATATTCCTGAACTTGCCTGATCATTTTTGTAGTTCCTTCTTTCGTCGGCCAGCTGAAGTATTTCCTCTGTTAGACATGTTTTTTTTCGCAGTTACCTTTCGTGTACTTACTTTTTTCTTTCGATCGTTTATGACTGCCATTTCTAGAGACGCTCATTTCTCTTCATCTGAACTGCCTACTGACTAATATATTTTTCGCAGCATCTATAGCTTCAGAGAACTCAAAGCCTATCTTTTCATTCCTTAGTACTTCCGTAACCCACTATCTTACGCACTGAATCTTTCTAAATAGTCTCTTGATCTTCAGCCAACTCTCCATCAATACCAAATTGCGGTTTGAATCTAATCTGCTCCTGGGTAAGCCCTACAATTCAGTATCTGATTTCGGAACTTCTGCCTTAAAAAATGTAATTCAGCTGGATTCGCCCTCTATTTCCTGTCCCATTACAGGTATGCCTCCTTCTCTTGTGCGTTTTGAAGACAATATTCGCTGTTAGCACCTTAAAATTTATTACAAAACTCCGTTAGTCTTTCTCCTCTGTTATTCCTACTACCTAGCTCGTTTTCTCTCCTAAACCCTTCTTCTAATCCGTCTCCCACAGTCTCATTGCAATCTATGGCTGTGAAAGTTGTGTTCAGGGCTCCCATTACGAATGTAGCTCAACTGAAGGCACAAATTTCCTAACGCATTCTCAACGTGACCCCTGAGATACTCCGATCTGTTGTAGAATATGTTTTTTCTCAATCTCAACTTGTGCAGAAAACGTTGGGCAGCATGTTGAACATATCCTGGAACAGTCTCGCGACAGGTAAAAGCCAATTGTTTGTTGCTTTTCATGGAATTTCTGGGCTCACAACAATGAGAAACAGATTTTTCCCCTTCTGATTATGTCCGCAGTTCCTGGTCCAGTGGCTAGCGTTGCTGCCTCTGGATCACGGGGTCCCGGTTTCGATTACCGGTTCCCAAGGTTTACTTCCGCCAGTAATGTTGATCCGTTGTCGAGATAAGATGGTTTAGATTCAAGGTTATTGTAGTACATAAAATTCGTACTTACTTGAATCGAATGCGCGTAAACGGTTTCAAGTAAATCAACGTCTTACTACGGTAAAATTGAAAACTCGCTTTCAAAAATTTAGATAGAGTTGGATTTTATGTGCAAAATACACATTTCTGTGAGCCTTTCTAAGCACGCCACGCCACTTCTATGTTCCCAAATTGCGCGAATCGGTTCAAATGTTGTAAGAAGTTAGACAAAATCTTTTAATTAATGGCTATCCTATTGATTTGTGAAAGCTTTATCCCTTGCCACGATATAGCGGTCTAAGTTTGCACACAAATGCAAGTAAAATCCGGTTTTACGTGAATAGCACAAGCTGAGACCATTTAAGGCGACAGAGGTGATAATAATAAATTCAGTCCTACCGTAAATGTAAAAAACGTTTGCCAAAATCTTTTATCATTCGTCTTTTACTTGCGCAAAATCATGCGTTTTCGCGTGAATTGTGTTTCGTAGAAATGCATTTCATTTTTAGCTGTGCATTTGGACATAATTTAAATAACGTTTATTACAGTTGATTATCATTTCCTTGTTAATGCGTTTATATTTTATTCGCCAGTGGCTTATAACTCTCGAAAAATCTTTGGACATCAAAATAAAGCATGTAACAAACCCTAATTATCCCCGGCTCTGTGTAAAATGATATATTGTTTGCTAGAGCATTTAAAGCTTTGTCGACGACCACTCAGACAGTTAAACTAATCTACGAATTGGTACAAAAATAAGTGTCAGAAAAGAGGTCACCTTACTTCTAACCAGTAGATAAGGTTTTTCTGTGTTTTCTTAAATACTAACATACTGTCTTACAGAAAATTTACTTTCGGACACAAAACGCTTAATTTCGTCATCTTTCGTACAGGATTGAAAAGTTGATTGTATTTTGTCGTGCATAGGATGTTTCGCTGTTCGTCTGTTTATTTCAGCCAATCATACTCACTCCTAATTCGGTGTGGTTGTTCGAACATTTCGTGCCAAAATTAATTATGTGAAATTTTCTGGCGGTCGATTTTTAATGTTCAATTTTTGCTATTATTGCAAGATCCGGGCAATCACAGTGTCGGATTATTGGTAATTGGGGATTCCAATCTTAGACGTGTTATGTGGCTCATTAGAGACATGACTGGCAAGGATGGGAAGTAAGCCAGTGTGCACTTCGTATGCATACTGGGTGGAGTCATTCCAGAAATGGATCGGGTCCTTCCGGATGCCATGAAGAAACAGGTTAAAGCGAACTGCAGTTGGTGGCTCAAGTCGGTAGTAGTGATGTGTGTCGCTTTCGATCGAAAGAAATTCTCTCTGATTTCGAGCGGCTAACAGACTGGCAAAAGCTGCTAGTCCTGCTGGCGAGATGAAAGGAGAGCGCAACGTTAGCAGCATAGTTGACAGGACCGATCGCGGACCTCTGGTAGAGAACCGAGTGGAGGGTCTGAATCAGAGGCTCAGACGGTACTGTGACAGTGTAGGCTGCAGATTCCTCGATTTGCGCCATAGGGTGCTTGGGTTTCGTGCTTCGCTGAATAGGTCAGGAGCCCACTACACACATGATGCGGCATTACCTGGTAGGAGGTGCTGTGTGGCGTGGACTGGGCGGTTTTTAGGGTTACAGAGTCTCGGGGAAAGACAAAAAGGGGTTCCGTCTCAAAATGTGCAAGATGAACGTAGGTCTAGGAATCATCGGTTTAACAGTTGTAAATTGTTGTAACTGTGTTGGCAAAGTACCAGAGCTTCAAGTGGTAATAGAAAACACTGATGCTCAAATCGTCATAGGCACTGAAAGCTGGCTGAAGTCGGAGATAAGTTCAGCCGTAATATTTGCAAAGAATCTAACGGTATTCCGAAAGGATAAGGTAAACACAGTCAGCATTGTCTTGTTTGTTGCTGTTAGAAGGAGATCATCTGGTAGCGAAATTTAAGTAGGTAGTTCCTGCGAGTTAGTATGGGTGGATGTCATTCGTAGCAACTGGAATAAATTAATAACTGGATCGTTTTATAGATCTCCCAACTGAAATAATACAATTGCTGAAAGGTTCAAAGAAAACTTCAGTCTAATTTTAAACACGTGACCGACTCATACAGTTATAGTTGGTGATGACTTTAATGTACAATGAATATGTTGTAGAAAATACATGTTTAAATCCGGAGGTATGCATAAAACATCATCCGAAGCTGTGATAAACGCATTCGCCGAAAATTATTTCGAGCAGTTAATTCATGAGCCCAGAAGTAAACGGATGCGAAAACATTGTTGACCTCTTAGCAATAAACTATCCTGATCTAATAACGATAATCAAAGCGGATACAGGGATTAGTTTACACAGGGTTGTCGTAGCGAGACTACATACCTTAACTTAAAAATCCACCAAAAATAAACTAAAAATACCTCTAGTCATGAAAGCTGATAAAAATTCGTTTGACGCATTTCTAAGGAGCAATTTCCACTCATTCCAAATTAAAAATGCAAGTGTAGACCGGTGTTCAAAGAAATAGTATCGTCAGCAGTTGCGAGATTTATACCAAACAAATTAACAAACGACCGAGCTGATCCCCTTGCTACTCAAAAAAGATCAGAACACTGTTGCAGAAACAATGAAAGAAGCACGCCAGTTTTAAACGAACGCGAAGACTCCAAGATTAGCGATCTTCTACAGAAGCTCGAAATTTAACGCGGAATTCAGTGCGAAACGCTTGTAACAGTTTCCACAACGAAAATTCAAGGAGATTCTGGACGTATGTAAAGTATGATAGCGGCAAGAGACAATCAGTGCTTTCTCTGCACGATAGTAATCGAAATACTATCAATTACAGTCACGCAGAATTACTAAACACAGCCTTCCTAAATTCCTTCACCAAAGAAGACTAGGCAAGTATTGCAGAATTCGAATCAAGAACAGCTGCCACCATGAATAAATGACAAGTAGCCGGCCGCTGTGGCAGAGCAGATCTAGGCGCTTCGGTCTGGAACCACGCTGCAGCTACGGTCGTAGATCAGAATCCTGCTTCGGGCATGGATGTGTGTGACGTCCTTAAGTTAGACAGTTTTAAGTCGTTCTAAATCTAGGGGACTGATGACCTCAGATGTTAAGTCCCATAGTGCTTAGAGAGCCATCTGAACCATTTTTCCTCGGAGTATGAAGCAACTTAAATCATTTAATAAAAGCAAGTCTTCAGGTCCAGACTTTATACCAATTAGGTTCCTTTCGGAGTATGCTGATGCAGTAGCTCCATACTTAACAATCATATAAGGCCGCTCGTTCGACGAAAGATCCGCACCCAAAGACTGGAAAGTTGCACAGGTCACACCAGTATTCAAGAAAGGTAATAGGAGTAATTCATTAAATTACAGGCGCGTATCATTAACGTCGATATGCAGCAGAATTTTGGAGCATACGTTGTATTCAAACATTACGAATTATCTCGAAGATAACAGTTTGTTGAATGTTCAAATCTGTGTGAATTTCTAAGGAACAAAACTGCTTAAGTCATCGGTCCCTAGAGTTACACACTACTTAAACTAACCTAAACTAACTTATGCTAAGAACAACACACACCCATGCCCGAGGGAGGACTCGAACCTCCGACGGGAGTGGCCGTGCAGTCATTGACATGGCGCCTCGAACCGCGCGGCCCCTCCGCGTGGCTAACGGTTTGTTGACACACAGTCAACACGGATATGAAAACGTTCTTGTTGACACACAGTCAACACGGATATGGAAAACGTTCTTGTTGACACACAGTCAACACGGATATGGAAAACGTTCGTGTGAAACACAGTAGCTCTTCACACACGCGAAGTGGTGAGTGCTATTCACAAGGGATTTCAAATTTATTTCGTATTTATAGATTTCCAGAGAACTTTCGACACTGTACCACACAAGCGGCGTGTAGTGTAATTGCGTGCTTATGGAATATCGTCTCAGTTATGTGACTGGATTCCTTATCTAAGATGGCCGGGGTGGCCGAGCGGTTCTAGGCGCTACAGTCTGGAACCGCCCGACCGCTACTGACGCAGGATCGAATCCTCCTTCGGGAATGGATGTGTGTGACGTCCTTAAGTTAGTTAGGTTTACGTAGTTCTAGGTTCTAGGGGACTGATGACCTCAGACGTTAAGTCCAATAGTGCTCAGAACCATTTGAACCATCCTTATCTATGTAAACAGATTTAGGAGGCAATCTGAACAGCCGACTGAGGTTGTTTGCAGATGAGGCTGTCATTTATCGACTAGTAAAGTCATCAGAAGTTCAAAACTAATTCCAAAACTATTCATAAAAGATATCTGTATGTTAGCAAATTGGAAACTGACCCTAAAGAATGAAAACAGTGAGGTCACCTACACGAGTGCCAAAAGGAATCCATGAAACTTCGGTTACACGATAAATCAGTGTCTATTCTAAAGGTATTAAATTCAAGTATATACCCTTTCTTTACAAGTTTATCTATATATTATGGTTGTATCGTAAGTTTATCTAGGCAGCATAAACTATTTATATAAATACTATCAAAAACTTCGAACAGTATTTAATGTTTTGTATGT
This sequence comes from Schistocerca nitens, assembly GCF_023898315.1. Taxonomy (NCBI): domain Eukaryota; kingdom Metazoa; phylum Arthropoda; class Insecta; order Orthoptera; family Acrididae; genus Schistocerca; species Schistocerca nitens. The sequence goes on along the minus strand of NC_064620.1, from coordinate 516,410,687 downwards.
ATCCTATTTTTTTTGCTGTTATTTTGTATAACGTGTTGAGCATTTATCAAAAAATAAAAACGTATGAAAAATAAAAGCAAAACCCGTCGTACAAGCATGTGACCTTGGAGTGGTGGTCATGCTTGCATGCTCTGAGGACACACCATGCGATACTGAACAGGTTCAACCATCCCAGGTTGGTAATCGTAGAGGAGAGAGACTAACGGTGACCAACTCAAAGAACATGGTAGAAATCCAGAATATTCGTCAGCCATACTAAACAATATATAGTACCATACACCTGAAGCTGGATTTGCTTCTGTTGGGATGAAAAACATTTTATTCTTTCTTTTTTTTTGGGGGGGGGGGGTTGATTTTCTTCCTCGAAGGGACAATTTCTCCCCAAGCCCACCACCTGTTACATGTACGGTAAGAGACGTGAGAACAAACTTATGTGCTTCTAGGGAGTGGGATGTATCTACAATAGGAAGTTTCCAAGATACGTGTTTGCTTGTACGAGTATATAGGATGTATCGCCGAGTGGGAAGCATGCATCCAAAACTTCAATGACCAGTTGTATCATACCTCACGACAAGGCAAATCCCATTCCGGTAGACATGATGACATGTTTCATGTTATATAACATCTTGTACGATGTTACTTGACTTGACATGACACATTATTTACACGGCATGTGTACTAATACTAACAAGTAAATAATTGCGAGTATGTCAAGATATTTTGATTTAAATGTCTCTGAATGTGCCAGACAAGTAGAAAAGCTAGTACCCTTCTTTTACATCCTTAAGTCTGCACAGACCTTCCTTGCCTTTTTTGTACTATGATAGCATTTTTCATTCTGACATTGTTATGTAAGATATCGTTCAGTCTTCCATCATTCGTCCTTGTATAATGTTTACGTAGCCCCTCTCGGATGCAAGCAACTAAAGTCAACGTGTAACAATAACAGGTACAAGTATTTTCTTAATCTATAAACTACTGTTTACATCTTAATATCCCCATTGCTAGTCTATTTTGTAATTCACTTGATCGGTATTGTAGATTTTTAGTTTATAAGTCTACAGTCTGGATGACTGAGGGATCTCGCTTTATAATATCAACCAAAACGATATTGCAGTGCTGGTACTGCTAAAGGCTGAAAGCAAGGGGAAACTACAGGGTGTTTCAAAAATGACCGGTATATTTGAAACGGTAATAAAAACTAAACGAGCAGCGATAGAAATACACCGTTTGTTGCAATATGCTTGGGACAACAGTACATTTTCAGGCAGACAAACTTTCGAAATTACAGTAGTTACAATTGTCAACAACAGATGGCGCTGCGGTCTGGGAAAGTCTATAGTACGATATTTTCCACATATCCACCATGCGTAGCAATAATATGGCGTAGTCTCTGAATGAAATTACCCGAAACCTTTGACAACGTGTCTGGCGGAATGGCTTCACATGCAGCTTCAGCTGTTCAATTGTTTCTGGATTCTGGCGGTACACCTGGTCTTTCAAGTGTCCCCACAGAAAGAAGTCACAGGGGTTCATGTATGGCGAATAGGGAGGCCAATCCACGCCGCCTCCTGTATGTTTCGGATAGCCCAAAGCAATCACACGATCATCGAAATATTCATTCAGGAAATTAAAGACGTCGGCCGTGCGATGTGGCCGGGCACCATCTTGCATAAACCACGAGATGTTCGCAGTGTCGTCTAAGGCCGTTTGTACCGCCACAAATTCACGAAGAATGTCCAGATAGCGTGATGCAGTAATCGTTTCGGATCTGAAAAATGGGCCAATGATTCCTTTGGAAGAAATGGCGGCCCAGACCAGTACTTTTTGAGGATGCAGGGACGATGGGACTGCAACATGGGGCTTTTCGGTTCCCCATATGCGCCAGTTCTGTTTATTGACGAAGCCGTCCAGGTAAAAATAAGCTTCGTCAGTAAACCAAATGCTGCCCACATGCATATCGCCGTCATCAATCCTGTGCACTATATCGTTAGCGAATGTCTCTCGTGCAGCAATGGTAGCGGCGCTGAGGGGTTGCCGCGTTTGAATTTTGTATGGATAGAGGTGTAAACTCTGGCGCATGAGACGATACGTGGACGTTGGCGTCATTTGGACCGCAGCTGCAACACGGCGAACGGAAACCCGAGGCCTCTGTTGGATCACCTGCTGCACTAGCTGCGCGTCCTGTGGTTGCCATACGCGGTCGCCCTACCTTTCCAGCACGTTCATCCATCACGTTCCCAGTCCGTTGAAATTTTTCAAACAGATCCTTTATTGTATCGCTTTTCGGTCCTTTGGTTACATTAAACCTCCGTTGAAAACTTCGTCTTGTTGCAACAACACTGTGTTCTAGGCGGTGGAATTCCAACACCAGAAAAATCCTCTGTTCTAAGGAATAAACCATGTTGTCCACAGCACACTTGCACGTTGTGAACAGCACACGCTTACAGCAGAAAGACGACGTACAGAATGGCGCACCCACAGACTGCGTTGTCTTCTATATCTTTCACATCACTTGCAGCGCCATCTGTTGTTGAAAATTGTAACTACTGTAATTTCGAAAGTTTGTCCGCCTGAAAATGGACTGTTGTCCCAAGCATATTGCAACAAACGGTGTATTTCTATCACTGCTCGTTTAGTTTTTATTGGCGTTTCAAATATTCCGGTCATTTTTGAAACACCTTGTAGATACGTAATTTTTCCCGAGGGTGCGGAGCTTTACTGTATTGTTTAACGATGATGGCATCCCCTTGGGTAGAAAATTCAGTAAATGAAATAGTCCCCCATTCGGATACTCAGGAGAGGACTACTCAAGAGGATGACGACATCAAGAAATACAAAACTGGCGTTCTACGGATCGGAGAGTGGTATGTTAGATCTCTTGGTAGTGGGAGGTAGGTTAGAAAACCTAAAAAGGGAAATGGAACGGCTGCAGTTAGATAATGTGAGAATAAGTGAAAATTATTGGCAAGTGGAACAGGACTTTCGGAAAATTGAATACATGGTTATAGATACAAAATCAAACAGGGTTAATGCAGGAGTCAGCTTAATAATGAATAAGAAAATAGGAATGCTGTTAGCCAACTGTGAACAGTGCAGTGAACGCATTATTGTAACGAAGATACCAAGATAGACACGAAGCCCACATCCACCACAGTAGCACAAATTTATATGCCAACTAGCTCCGCAAATGGTGAAGAAATCGCAGAAATATACGATGACATAAAAGAAATTATTCAGATAGATTAGGGAAACGAAAATTTCGTCATTGGAATTCGATAGCAGGAAAAGGAAGATAACGAAAATTTGTAGGTGAATATGGACTGGGAAAAAGGAACGAAAGAGGAAGCCGCCTGGTAGAATTTTGCGCATAGCACAATTCATTTATCACCAAGACCCGGTTAGAGAATCGTTAAGAGACCTGGAGACACCAGGAGATTTCCGATTTATTATGCAATAGCAAGACAGAGGTTTAGCAATTAGCTATTAAATTTCAGCATATTACCAGGGGCAGGTATGGACTCTGACCACAATTGACTTGTTATTAACTGTTAATTAAAACTTAAGAAATTGCAAAAAGGTAGGAAATTAAGGAGATTGGTTCTGGATAAGGTGAAAGAGCCAAATAAACTAGTACCTCTGCCTAATATCGTGTAGGGCTCCCGCGAGCACGCAGAAGTGCCGAAACACGACGTGGCATGGACTCGACTGATGACTAAAGTAGTGCTGGAGGGAAATGTCACCATCAGTACTGCAGTGCTGTCCATAAATCCGTAAGAGAACGAGAGTGTGGGAATCTCTTCTGAACAGCACGTTGCAAGGCATCGCAGATATGCTCAATAACGTTCATGTCTGGCGAGTTTGGTGGCCATCGGAAGTGATGCAGCTCAGAAGAGAGTTTGTGCAGACATTCTGTAGCAATTCTGGGCGTGTGGGGCGTCACATTGCACTGCTTGAATTGCCCACGTCCGTCGGAATGCACAGTGAACATGAGTGGATACAGGTGATCAGACATGTTGCTTACGTACGTGTCACCTGACAGAGTCGTATCTAGACATCAGGGGTTCCGTATCACTCCAACTGCATGCGTCCACACCATTACAGAGTCTCCACCTGCTTGAACAGTAGCCCATGGAGGGTCCATCGATTCATGAGGTTGTTTCCATACCCGTACACGTCCATCCGCTCGATATAATTTGAAACATGTTCCCAGTCATCTACAGTCCAATCTTAGTGTTGATGGGGGCCCAGGTGAGGCGTAAAGCGTTCTGTTGTGCAGTCTTAAGGATACAAGAGTGGCCTTCAGCTCCTGAAAGCCCATATCGATGATGTTTCGTTGAATGGTTCGCACACTGACACTTGCTGATGGCCCAGCATTGATATCTCCAGCAATTTGCGGAAGGGTTGCACTTCCGTCGTGGGTCCCGTTCTTGCAGGATCTTTTCCCGGTTGCAGCGATGTCGGAGATTTGATTTTGTAGCGTATTCCTGATATTCACGGTACACTCGTGAAATGGCCGTACGGGAAAATCTCCACTTCTTCGCTACCTCGGAGGAGCTGCGTCCCATCGCACGTGCGTCGACTACAACAATACGTTCAGACTCACTTAAATCTTGGTAACCATGGAACGTCCCCTTTGAACAATTGTACATGACTGTCCTTAAACTGACACACAATATTTTTAGCGCAACGCAATCTGACTTTCAAAAATCCCTACAAAAGAATGGCCCTGACTATCATTAACCTATACCTTTCACAAATCACTTACCTCACAAAAATCTTCGTTACTCGAACTACTGCAATACAGCGAGCGCCACTACTGCCAGCTAAATAAAAGATTCAAACTACGGAAGGCATTAACTACTGATAGGCATAGTTAGCAAATGAAAGATTTTAATAGAGAACAAACAATGTATTTACCTTAATAGTGTTGAAAAATCATAATATACATAGCAGTTCATGACATCCAGTCTTACAAATTTCAAAACTCCACCATTTCTCTCCCCACATCCACCACTGCTGGCGGCTCACCTCCAACTGCCCAACGCTACGCGCTGTTAACATCCAGCTGCCCAACACTACAATGGCAGACAACAATGCAAACTAGCCACAGACTGCACACAGCACAGCCAGCGATTTTCATACAGAGCGCTACGTAACGTTGCCAATAAGAAAACATAAACAGCCTACTTACATAGCCCTCATGCTCCCCACAAAAAATTGTACAAATTTTTTGGGCAGTGGCCAATAATTATTTGATAAATTTTTTTTCACAATTATTATAACAAAGAAATCAAATGTACACACTTATTAATACAATGTTGGTCAAAAGCTAAACTTTTCTCACAGTCCATAAAGACAGTCCTGATCATTCATCACAGTAAAACTGCCGTTTCTTTTCTCAAAGTCTGAGCAGTAAAAGAGAATGCACACGGAAGTAGTGGATTTCCATACAGCCTTGAAGAAGAAGTGTTGTCCTTCCAACGGAAAGACAGTGCTGACTCTTGACATGCTGACAGGTAATGGGCAACAACAGAGCAAACCCACAGCAGAGTCATTCGACGTTTTGAAGAATATTGGTAGGTAGGTCATCACAGAGCAAACCCACTGTAGTCCTGGTAGAGATTACGTACGGTATTGGTGGGCCACCAGAGGTGCAGACCCACTACAGTCCTTGTAGAAATAATGGTATTGGTGGGTCATCAAAGATGCAGACCCACTGTAGTCCTTGTTGAGATGGCCAGCAGCCATCTGTTGTGACTGTGCAGGTGCACAATCACCTTTGAAGAGTCTTGCGGATAATATAGCAAGTCTATAACCACCACTTGTGCATTCACAAAATTTTTTTTTGAAATGTCCTTAGAACCAGCAGTGCTGTTATCCAGTCCCTTGCTGAATTATCAACACACGTGCAAGCACTAACAGTCCCAACTTCTCACATACTGTGCATATACTATGACCAGCAGAAATGTGTGCATTGAAATGTAACTTACAAGTTACTTAATTTGATGAACTGGTGTCAATTACAATTCTATAACATAAGAATACATTAACAAAGGTACAAAATACATCATTAAAAACATAATAATACAGATAACATTTGTAGTAATACAGGCTTTACAAAACAATAGAAATAAACATATACATCAATGTTACAGGAGATAAGTAGATACATAAAAGATCAGAATAAATTTTGAAACATCAACTTCACACATGAGCATTAAAACAAAACAGAATAAATAATGTCTAAACATCTTTACAAAGTAAATAACATATTATTAATGCCAGTTATATTTGAGGATAACAGTATTCCTCATCATAGTGAATGTAGCTTAGTATTAGAAGAGAAAAAAATTCTATGAAACAGTACACAGAGACAGGAAGAAAACAAATACACAAGGGTACACAAACACATAGTGGGATAACACAAAAGGAAAGGACAGGGTTCGTTTTCAGTGTAACATTTGGTACTGCAGTCCAACCCAAAACTTCATTCCATAGATCTTTTTTTTTATTTCAACATTTGTTTCCACCAAAAAAATCCTATCCAAGCATGCTTTCTGTATTCTGTTCACATCCTCTTTAAAAAATAGTTTTTCTCCACTGTACACTACTTTTTTGGCCAAACCATTTTCTTACAGCTTCTCAATGCATTTCTTCCAATCCATCATAGCTAGTTTCTTATATAGTCTACCCCCTCTGAAGCCAACTTAAATCTACTGAGCTCAGATACTGAACTAAAGGACGAGGCAATGCAGCAGCATAAAAGAATTAACACAAACAGCAATGACAAAAAAAATGGAAAATTGCAAAGCAAGCTACAGTAAATCTAAATTACCAAGCAATGCAACATTACAACTAATATGAGCCAATGTGCAGCAACAAGAAAAATAAATCAGTAGTAAAACTAGCTTAACAGAGTAATACAAAGTGAAATTTAGTAGCACTATGACTGGCAAACAGCAGCAGCAAATGCAATAACTTATATCTAAATATGACAAAGCTCAAGCAGAAAAAATACTACAGTAAAAAAAATGGCCATGTTTAATACCTATGTCACATCTTAACACTAGAGTGATGCATCACTGTAACTTGCTCTAGCAGACAAGTTACCAAGTCACTGACAAAAATTATGTATACAATTCCTGTGAAGTGGAAATGTCTTTTTGTGCTCCCTCATTTTTTTGGAGTACATCCATCATAAAGTTATTTTTTACTGGATCTGTAGGCATAAAATATTTATATTAGTACATCTATAAAATTTTATTTTAACCAATGCTGCAGTGCAGCTAGGAACTAGATATTAAACAAAATAGACAAAGCAAGGCGTCAAATGTCATTCACTAGCCATATGGCATTTCATAATGCAGTAAACAATCTTTCAACTAGCAAGACAATAGACATGAAATGTTTCTCATCATTTCATTTCAGTAAATATCATAAATTAAGAACTCTACAGTGTAATCATGTTTTCAAGTTTGAGCGTGTCGTCTTTGCGATGCTTTCTACAAAGGAATGTCAATAGCGAGGATAATGGCCCCCCCCTTTTTTTCTCCACCTGTGCCTCTGAAAGGCACACACTAATGGCTTTTTTCCAGGTGTCAGTCTCGCAGCTGAGTGCCCACAAAGCATTACCTGCAGGTGGTCACTTAACTTTCTTACCGAAATATTTACGACACCAGTTTGCACTACAGTGACAGTCTCATATAAAAATTTCACAGTTCGAGAATTTGCGTTGCAAATATGTAGAAACAAAATCCTATAAATATAACAGTGTCCAAAAAATATTCGTCGGCATTGTGATACATTCACGCATTTAGACACATTTCATAACTCTTAAAGTATGATTCTTGGTTTCCAACATACTTTTTCACAAGTCAGAGTCCCTAACAACTACTCATTATTCCTTACCTTATTACACATATACATATTCGTCGACACTTCTGCAATATTTCATCATAATAAATACGTACCATAATCAAATTCCTCATAAAGCATCAGCTTATTAATCATAAACATACCTCAGCAGCATAATACACATCGTCGTCATAATAATAACATCATAACACCTCAGTCAAATCTCAAAAACATCATAGCTTTCTGCAATAATTTCAAATTCTAAAAAAATTCTCTGCTCATTTCAATAGTGTCATCCCTTACCAAATACATCATTCAAAGCTCTCATAGTATCACAATGGTTCCAAAAAATATGAACATTTCACAAAGTACAGACAAAATACAATTTCATAAGTGTGAAGTTACCCAACTGTGTAATTGCGTAAACATGTGTCACTGATGTAGTAAAAAAAATGTTTATCTCTCAGTTGAATGATCAGATAGCTGTGTAATTTGTGTGTTAGAGAAATATGGTACCGATGTGTAAAGTTGTATAAGCAAATACCATATTAGCTAGGGCTCCTTGTGCTTGCCAAACACATGGTACACAAAGTAAGCGTGTACCCCTCTGAGGATTAATGTAATTATACCCTCAGGTGTTACAGATTACAGCAATGGAATGAAATGTATCACGGAAAACTTTCTTTGTAATTCAAAAATCTTTAAAAATAAATGTTTTAAGTATAAAATTAATCACTCAAATACGTGTACTGTAGCGCTAAACTGTGCGTCTTGTTGCAACATAATCTCTGTGGAAGTGTCGTAGTTATCGTCCTCTAAAAGCTAAGTTCTGCAGAAGTCAATGTACTTACCTCATGATAAACAAAAGTGAAATGCTTTGCGTATAGATATCGTAGTTATTATGCTTATTGGCGTGATGAAGAAAGTACTGTACAGTAACGTATTGTTGTGCCACGAAAAAGGCTGTCTCATTGTTGCTATACCACAAAAGTTACTACTAAAACATGTTTACTTTCCAGAATAATACAGAAAAACTGTGCAGATATAAAACAGAAACACCGCAAAAGCAACATTGTAAATTGTCACTCATTAGTAACGTCGTGATAAAATCGTGTAGCTGTCACATAAACTAACCACTGTGTCATGTGGTATCTCACAGAAAGTACTTTAAATCCAGAATATATTTTCAAGTAAACCAAAATGTTGCATTAAAATCTCATTAGCAGTACTGGTAAATGTTCTAAGTATGTGAGCCTTATAGTCGTTACGTAATCGTGCAACTAACAAGCAAGAATGTACACACACTATAACACTGTGTCGTCAGTTCACAAAACAATGCATTCTTAATTTCTGTTTAAATAAGTTCTCTTGGTTCTTGACTGGATATTCAACTACAAACATTGTTGCATCTTAACAGATTCTAAGTCTGACAAAGCATACTAGTAATGTAAAGTGAAAAATTTTGTAGCAAAAATTAAGTTAAAGAAACAGATTATCTCTCAATAAACAGTTTTACATGTGAAGAGTGGTGCAATCCTTTACCCTTTACGTAGAGTTTCAACTTGAACGCAATTATCATGCGGTATACGTCGGTAAGGAATACTAAACTTTTTCTCAAGGTTAGCTTGTATGCTATTTTTCTCTGAGCCAGCCGGCGCACGTGGCTGCTTGCGGTGCGGGTCATTGTCTGTCTCTTTGTTGGCACGCATCGTTAGGATTAGGAGACCTAACTTCTACAAATTCACCTTGTCGAGAGTGCCCTGCTCTGTTTGAATCCCGCCAGTTCTGATGAAATTCAGGTCTGTCGTTACGATTATATAGTCTGTCGGCATGTAGGTAGATTCCATAATTTCTTTCTTGTCGGTCACGTGGTGGAGAATTTCTCCATGAATCATAACTGCGCGATGAACTGTTGCGTCTGAAGTTATTCTGTCTCCCTTGATAATAATTGTTTTGGTTCCCATATTGTCTGTTTCTATGTTTACCTCTGTCATATTCGTTACTACGGAAATGCGATCTTTCTCTGTAACTATTATTACTCTGCCAGTGGTTTTCATATGGGTGGTGTCTGTTTTGGTCACGATATGCTTTGTAAGAATAGACTTGTCGTGTCCAGTTATTGTTTCTGTCGTCACGGAATTGTGACGGATGTGACCTGTAGTGATTGTTTTCCTGTTTTCGCATCCCGCGACTGTCTGTGTCAATTTATAATTCTTGTAAGAGTCCCTGAAAAGCTTCAATGTCGTCTTTGCAACGCCCTGCCAAAATAATATTTCTTAAATGTTCAGGCAATTTCATTAAGCAAATGCGGATGAGTTCTGAAGGGCTGTATGGGTTTGAAAGATATTGATTCTTATGCAACATGTCTTCAAAGTATTTGACAAGACTGGAAAATTCAGATTGTTCGAAATGTTTCATCATTATGATGCTATGTTTTACTCGGTCTTGTGTAGCTTGAGATCAATATGCTGAGAGGAAGGCATGATAAAATTCTCCTTCACTGTGACAATCGTGAATGACCGATCGCATTCTTACAGCTGGTTTATTCTCCAAGTAGCCACACATAAATTCTAACTGTGCTCCAATGACCAGTTGGGAGGAAAACAATGAGAGAATTGATGGAGCCACGCTTGTGGATGAATGTCGTTGGCAGAATTCTTATATGTTTTGAATTTACGTGTAGTAATGAACAGCTTATAGTCAAAATCATCGTGTCGACGAGTAGCATATCGGTCATTGTTACGTCGTGTCGGCGGTTCCATCTCAAAATTCGGTGCACCTTGCCAATTTCTTTCATAATTTCCGAAGTGTCCTGTGTTATTATTTTGTGGTTGTTCCGTATTTCTAAGTTCCTCTTCCCGTGTTGGAGCGCGAGTGTCCTCTGAAATATGTAATTTTTACTTGTGTCAGCTGATCTTGTACTTCCCGGATTTCTCTTTGGTGTTGCGTATTAATTTGATTCTGATTTTGTTTGAATTTCCTAATTTGTTCGCACTCTTCTGTGTCATTAAAGACTACCGGTTTTGTGTCATTCAGATTATCATCTACCTTCGTAGATAAATTATTTAGCTGATCCGAAAGTTCAACTACTTTCTCTGATAATTAACTAATTTCCTCCATGTGTCTTTCTACTGTGTCCTTTAAGTTTTCCTGAGTTTTTGCAAGTTGCGTAACCGAATCGGTAGATGCAACTGAGTCAATTTTAGCTTGCAAGGTCTCATGATTTTCATGAACAATAATTGCAGTTCTTTTATGGCTGCTTCGTGATTCTGTAATGCATTTTCATGCCGCGAAAAAATAGGTTGAAAATGCTCACAAATTTGTGTTTTTACGTCGTTACAGACTTTTTGACATTTCGATTCGATTTTATGTAACTCAGTAGTTAAATCTTCACGTGTTTGTTCAAGCGTGGTGTGAAGATTTTGTTCCATTGCGTCTAACTGTTGCTGTGTTTGTCTCTGGTGTTGTTCCATTGTGTCTAACTTTTGAAGATTTAGTTCCATTGTGTCTAACTTTTGAAGCTTTTGCTGTGTTTGTCTCTGATTTTGTTCCGTTGTGTCTAACTTTTGAAGCTTTTGTCCCATTTGTTGCATTAATTGTAATAACAATGCACTGGTGTCTGAAACATCTTCCTCAGTGCTTTTCGGCAGTGAATTTGCACCGGCAACATTCACATTTTGACAAGCGGAAAATGTGTCTTGACTCATTTGAGAAAACGGTGAGAACCCAAAACCTGAGTCTACAGTATTTGCAATATTGTGTTCTGTCATTCCCGATTCCTGAGGCGAGCTATTGCCGACCGATCGATCGATAATGCTTCCCCGTTCACTACCTGTTTCACTGTCTACACCATTATTTGACAACCGCTCCATTTCCCTATGCACAGTAACCAAATTACTACTTTGAATGTCTGTTAATTCATTACACAGCGGTGCTGTTAAGCTACGCTCGTCGTCACTATTATTTCTCTGTTTACTTTGGAGCCTAGTGTTACGTTTTTCACACGCCATTATTGTCACAATATTTCACACGACAACACATAAAATAAGAGAACACATTAACATAGCGCTGAAAATAATATGTAGTTAATTGCAAGCTGCGAAATACTTGGCGCAAATTTACATGCGTGCCACACCTGTTTTACTGTACAGCAATGAAAGACTGCAACTACAAAGGAGATTCTCTCTACAATTACGCGCTAGCAATAAACAAAATCTACACTAATTACACAAACTACAAGAAAAAATCAGAAGATTCCAGTGAGGTATCCTCGGCTAAGGGTCGACATATGAAACGTCCCCTTAAAACAATTATACAAGACTGTGTTTAAACTGACACACAATATTTTTAGCGCAACGCAATCTGACTTTCAAAAGTCCCTACAAAAGAATGGCCCTGACTATCATTAACCTATACCTTTCACAAATCACTTACCTCACAAAAATCTTCGTTACTCGAACTACTGCAATACAGCGAGCGCCACTACTGCCAGCTAAATAAAAGATTCAAACTATGGAAGGCACTAACTACTGATAGGCATAGTTAGCAAATGAAAGATTTTAATAGAGACCAACAATGTATTTACCTTAATAGTGTTGAAAAATCATAATATACATAGCAGTTCATGACATCCAGTCTTACAAATTTCAAAACTCCGCCATTTCTCTCCCCGCATCCACCACTGCTGGCGGCTCACCTCCAACTGCCCAACGCTACGCGCTGTTAACATCCAGCTGCCCAACACTACAATGGCAGACAACAATGCAAACTAGCTGCAGACTGCACACAGCACAGCCAGTGATTTTCATACAGAGCGCTACGTAACGTTGCCAATAAGAAAACATAAACAACCTTCTTACAACCTGCCATTGTAATAGCAGTAACTGATCTAACAACTGCGCCAGACTCTTTTTGTTTTATACTGGTTAGTCTGCTGTTTACATATCTCCATGTTTGGGTACGCATACCTATACCAGTTTCTTTAGCGCTTCAGTGTAGAACGTAATTGATGAAAGGAGAAAATATAAAAATGCAGTGAATGTAGTAGGTCGACCCCAATAAAAACGTCTAAAAAACGAGATCGATAAGAAGTACAAGATTGTTAAGCATAAATGGCTAAACGGTAAATGTAAGGTTTCAGAAGCGTATTTCAGTATAGGAAAGATAGATATATCCTACAGGAATATTAAAGGGACCTTTGGAGAAAAGAGAAGCAGTTATATAAACATCAAGAGCGCAGACTCAAAACCGGTCCTAAGCAAAGAAGAGAAAGCTGAAATGTGGAAGGAGTATACAGAGGGTCCGCACAAGGGAGATGAACTTGAAGGCAGTATTACAGAAACAGAAGAATACTTAGATGAAGATGAGATGGGAGAAAGGAATATGAGAGAGACCACTGAAAGTCTTGAGTGGAAACAAAGCCTCGGGGGTAGACGACATTCTGTCAGAACAACTAATAACCTTGGGAGAACAGCCATGACAAAACATCCCTCTCTGCTGTGCAAAATATATGAGACAGGTGAAGTACCCTCAGACTTCAAGAAGAATATAATAATTCCAATTTCAAAGAAAGCAGGAGCTAACAGATTTGGATACTACCGAACTATCAATTTATTAAGTTATAGTTGCAAAATACAAACACGAATTCGTTATAGAAGAATGGAAAAACTGGTAGAAGTCGACCTCGGGCAGGACAAATTTTGATTCCGGAAAAATGTAAGAACACAGGAAGCAATACTGGATCTATGACTCCTCTCAGAAGACAGGATAAGTGAAGGCAAACCTATGTCTATAGCGTTTGTAGACTTAGAGAATGCTTTTGGCAACGTTGATTGGAATACTGTGTTTGAGATTCTGAAGGTGGCAGGGTAAAATACGTGTAGCCAAAGTCTGTTTACGACTTGTAAAGAAACCAGACAACTGTTATAAGAGTTGATGGGTATGAAAGGGAAACAGTGACTGATAAGGCAGTGGAGTGGTTTGTAGCCTACTCTCCATGATATTTAATCTGTACAAAGAATAAACGGTGAAGAAAACGAAAGAAAACTTTTTAGTAGGAATTAAAGATCAGAAATAAGAAATAAAAACTTTTGGGTTATCCTATGACACTGTAACTCTGTCAGAGATAGCAAAAGACTTGGAAGAGCAGTGGAATGGAATGGACAGTGTCTTGATATAAGAAGAACATCAAGAGAAGCAAAACGAGGATAATGGAATGAACTCGAACTAAATCAGATGATGCTGGGGGAATTAGGTTAGGAAACGAAACACTTAATGTAATAGATGTGTTTAGCTATTTGGGCACCAAAACAACTAATGATGGCCGCAGTAGAGAGGATATAAAATGCAGACTGGCAATGGCAAGAAAATAGTTTCGTAGAAAGAGAAATTTGTGAATATCGAATACTGATATAAGTGTGAGGAAGTATTTTTTGAAAGTATTTGTATGGAGTGTAACTAGGTATGGAAGTGAAACATGGATGATAAACACTTTAAACAAGAAGACAATAGAAGTTTTAGAAGTTTGGTGCTACAGAAGAATGCTGAGGATTAGATGGGTAGATGACATAACTAATGAGGAAGCATTGAACAGAACTGGGGAGAAAAGAAATTTGCGGCACAACTTGACTAATAGAAGGAATCGGTCGATAGGACACATTCTGAGCCGTCAAGGGATCGCCATGGAGGAAAGCGTGGGGGGTAAAAATTGTAGATGGTGACCAAGAAATGAATACTGTAAGCAGATTCAGATGGATGTAGTTTTCAATGGTTATTCGGAGATAAAGAGCCTTCGCAGGGTAAAGCACCATGGAGAGCTGCATAAGACCGGTTTTCGGACTGAGGACCACAACAATAACAGCAAGTCTACCTTGCACGTTACGCTTGTGTCTAAAGTTAGAATAATTTAATTATCTGAACCAATCACATATTTTCTAACAAATAAACAGAAAAAAGAGTTGTTTCGATCGACATTTGCCACTCTCAGATCATAAAATACTAAAGGTGCTTCAGCCCCACCACTGACAACGTGATTTACGCAGCGGTGGGATGGAACCACTGCCTGTATTTTATGATCTGAGGATGGTCGATGTCGGCCGAAACAGGTCATTTGGTAGGAATAAATTTAATTGTGCTGGATAGTTAAATTATTCTAAAAGTAAGTAATCACTTGCTCGTATATCGATAGATATGCCAACCTTCCCTTTGTTCGTACAATGTTAAGGACTATATAAAATGTAAGACTCATCTCAGCTTTCCCAGCTGTTAATTCCAGTTCCCTTTGCTTACCAACTATCCCATGTTTTCATACGCCTCTAGTTAGATGGAATTTCATGCACCAATTATCTGTTGTAACTTACATTGCTAACAGAAAATCTAAGCAAGAAAGCATATGAGATAAACTTGCTCTCCCATTTACGATGTGCTACAAGATCTACCAACAAACAGTCTGAAATCACGCATGCCACCCCGGTTAATTCAGAAAGTATCAGTTCTTTCGACTTCCATGTGAGGACAACGCTGCAACGAACATCCGCCCAACAATGCTGACCTGGTTCAAGAAGAAGGTTGAAGAATTCCAAATACCATGTTAAATTTGGCTCAAGATTAGGACACGTCAAGGGAGATTTAGTTATACCTTGAAGAAGTGGTCTCTCCGTTTGTTTCTGACTGCAACTTCGTAGCAGAGGAGCAAACTATAGAACACCTTTTTAAGCAGTGCATTTTACAGTGATCTGAGGACTCTACACCAAGTGACTACGAGTGCTCTGGGCTAGGCGCCAAGTGTCATCATTTCCGTTTGGTTGTATATACAGGGTGTTCGAAACTTCACGTTGCAAGTTGCCAGTGCTTCTTAAGCAGGAGAGTGGACATGTAATATTTTCATCCAGAACCCATGTCTGTAAACGTACCGTTCCCGTGCTAAAACCATTTGAAAACATATTGGAGACGCGAACACTTTTACAAGTGACTGATTAGTCGTGATTCAGCACATCACATCACTTGTTTTACAACAGCACAGTCACGCCTGCTGGCGGTGATGGTACCATTTCTCTAAGCCGTTGCGTAATTGTGGGTAAAAGGGTATGCGATAGAGTCGGACGTTGTGGAAAAAATCGTGATAAAGGCGAAGGGCAGCTCTTCCGTTACTATTCAGAAGCATGGTATCTATGTATTCTGCAAACGTGTACTGAAGCATGTTGCTCTAATACTCAGAGAAATGTGAATGAGGCTCGACTAGGTCAGGGAGGTAAGACAGACGTCAAAGGACTTCAGTCGATAGCCGAGCGGTTCTAGGCGCTCCAGTCTGGAACCGTGAGACCGCTACGGTCGCAAGTTCGAATCCTGCCTCGGGCATGGATGTGAGTGATGTCCTTAGGTTAGTTAGGTTTAAGTAGTTCTAAGTTCTAGGGGACTGATGACCTGAGATGTTAAGTCCCATAGTGCTCAGAGTCATTTGAACCATTTTTGAACTTCAGTCGATCCGACGTAAGTACCCCTCATCATGATACCCTATTGCATATCTACCTAGCAAACATGTTTTTAAACGGCTGTAGCACGAAAATGTTACGTTTCCGGAAAATTAGCTCCTATTGAGAATACGAATATGTACTCACTCCCCTCTACAAGTCCTAGAACTTGTAACGGCTATTTCCGAGCACCATATGTCTATACAGGGTGTTTGTTTTTACTTGAGACACCTAAATATCTCGTAAAACACGCATCGCACGGAAAAAATTTCTAGGTGAGAAGTTAATATTAGTAAAGGGGACATTTGTCTGTGCTAAAACTAGGAATCTAGTTTATATTTTCAAATGAGAAGCCCCCCCCCCCCCCATTTTTATTTCCTATTCGGATACTAAACCAAAAAATACTTGTGGTTTTTTTTGAAGCCACTTTTTCCCATTCGTGGTAGACGCCGCTGTAATCGACAAATATAAAGTGTACGTTTTTGCTATTACTTGGTCATATATTTCATTTACGGTGTAAATGAAAACCTTTGTGTCCTAACAGTTCGTATTTATGTTAGAAATTTACTCTTGTGGTCCATGTTTGTTTTTGCAGTACAATACGGTTAGCCGTTTCAAAGTCTGCCTAGAAGCTAAGTTTAGCATGATCGCGGAACAACGAAGTGAACGTAACAGTTCTCTGTTCCCATCGGAATGCTTGATTTCGGTGAATCCCCATGCCTCTTACCATTGGGTTGCCTCATTTCGTTGAGTATCCATGGCATATGAGCCTGTAACGTTCACTTCATGGACATTTTACGTTATTTCAGAGGTTGTGGTTCGTATTCCATCGATAGCAGCACAGCTGCCAGTGCGAGAGTTACGGGGATTGGATGGAAACACACCGGTAACAGTCACCCTGGTGGTGGGGTTCTCAGGCGGTCTCCTGAATCAATCATTCCGATGGTATCGGGACTCACCAAAAGCAACCCTATAGGAACATAAAACTACGTCACCATACAAGTAGCTTATCTGCCAGAAATGTCAAGGCCTAACCATACTATCTAAAAAAATGGGATTTCCGATTTGGAAATGTGAAGTTGACCCCACCCACGTAGGAAGAGTGATTAGGAGAAAGTCAATTGCAGCAGACATAGACGTCAACATTACAAATACAAACTTTTAACCTAGAACACTTTTTTCGTGCGATGAGTCGTTCCCAAGATACTTAGTTTTCTCAAGTTAAATTAAAGTGGAAAAAATCGCAATACCAAGAAGCAATTTGCGACATAAACTAAAGTTAGTAGGCGTGTTTCTACATCTGAAGGATGATATTTATTCTAAATTTCGTGCCAGTCGCATAGGAGTGGCGCTACTAACGCCACTGTAAGGATGCAAATCAGTTTTAGCTGCTGGTAAACCTTTCGGGACGTGGGGTCGTGGTCCCAGAAACTCTTCTGTTCTTTAAGTTTCGTCCAGGACTGCGTTTGCTTTGCTCAGGTTTGCTTTAAATACACGCTGTAACGGTCATGGTTAGTTGTCTTTAAGATTGGACGTGGTGACTCGATGTTTATCAATAATGCCTTTAAGGCGACTAAGATTCCATTGGCATCACTTCTTCGTTTTTGAACGAGGGTGTGAAATAGGGCTACGAGAAGGTGGATGTTCATCGGTGATGCTCAGGACATGATATGCGGTGGTCACAGGAAGACCGGGTGCTGGATGGCCGCGTGGCGTTACCGAGAGGGAAGACAACCGTGTTCGGCTTATGGCCCTGGCGCACCATGCTACATCTGCAGCAGCAATTTCAGCAGCAGTTGGCACCAAAGTGACACAACGAACTGTTACTTATGGGTTCCTTCAAAGAAGCCTCTGAGCCAATCAGCCTGTATCGTGCATTTTACCGACCCCTAACGACATCCATCTGCGACTTCAGTTGCGTTAAGCGGGAGCTAGTTGGAGGATAGGGTGGAGGTCAGGCGTGTTTCCTGATGAAAGTTGGTTCTGTCTCGGTGCAACAAACCTGTCTGTGTGCTAGAGAGACTGGATCTACACCTGGAGTTATGATCTTGAGTGCGATTTCGAACGACAGCAGGAGCACTCGCGTGGTTATCCCACGCACCAAGACTGCAAATTTGTAAGCCCGTCTGGTGATTCGACCTGTTGTGCTGCCATTCATGAGCGCATTGCAAAGAGGCTTTCCAACAGGATAACGCTCGCTCACATACCGACGTTGTAACCGAACACGGGCTAAGGAATGTGGACGCGTTACCTTGGCTTGCCCGATCAACAGATCTATCTCCAGTCGAGCGCATACGGGCCATCATATAAATCAGTACTTTTATACATATTACTTCTAGCTGGAACGAGCAGAAGCTGCCTTTACCAATATTCCAGATCATTTTAATGTTATAATAAAAATAAGTCAACAGTTCATGGTTTTTAAATATAAAGTGTACAGCCATACAAACAGCTTTAGTCCATTACAATCACTATAAGTTTTATACATATACCTTTAGCTAAAACAAACAGAATCTACTCTTGCTAATACCCTAGATCATGTTAATATAACAACAGAAATAAGTCAACAGTTCATATGAAGGTTAGTTATTAATTTAAATTTAAAGGTCCTAGTCTAACAGACAGCTGCATCTCAGTTCAGACACAATAACTGAACAAATAAATAAAAACGCCTTAAACTGCCTGTATTATACGTAATATACAAATAGAAATAAGATATCAGGTCACCTGAAGTTTGTACTTGCAGTAGTTTATTTATTTATTTTATTTTGTTATCGCCAGTCTGATTAAAATATTTGCCCTTATATCGACCTTAATACATGTAAAGAAGAACAAATTACATCTGTGTGCAAAGTAGGCCTATGCCATATCTTTCTGTCGAGATCTTCGTTACAAGCAACAGTTGTAAAGCGCATGCTGGATGCTGGAAAAGTCTCGCTGTCAGTGTAATTAATATGGTTTGTGTGGAAGTGTGTGTAGTGATACAACAACTGGACTTCAAAATGGAGGCAGACAGATGGACACTAACTAGAAAAAGATGCCTATACTGTCGCAGTAATTAAAAAACTAAACTTACATCCACATCGACAGATAAGCTATAGTTATGGCGATATATTTAAGTGTGTTCCATCTTTTTGTCATAGAGCCAGCACCCGGCATTATGCTAGCAGTAATGATGTAACTTCCTGAAACCATCTGAAGATGAACCTGAAAAGGTTCGAAAACCGGTTCATGGACTAAAACATAATTACTCAAAAAAGTGACAGGTTGCAGTTCTGTATAACTCATTTACATTCAGTATACAGTCACGGTTCTAAAATATCCGTAATGGATAAGCATAATCCGAAAATCTTCTATTCTTAAAGTGAAGGCTATAGAGACACTGCTCCATGTACTACAAGGTTGCTAGGTGTAGTAGAGAAAAACAGATTGACACAGGAAAGAAAAAAGTGATGTAATCGACAATTTATGAGCTGGAAAAATTAAAAATGGAAAATTGAGATCGCGGGTAACATGAGAAGTCCTGACTGTTTATCGATTGACCTGTTGTTACGACAATGGTAATCTGGTATATACGCATTGAAGTGGCTAACATTTCATGAGTGTCGGGATAAAGGAGCGAGAGCGAATGCCATTTACGTTCAGATAACTAACAGGCTAAGTTTGTTGTGAGGCGTGGGTCGCACGCAGGGGAAGTGGTCACTGCTGTTCCCTGAATCTGTACAGTGGCTTCTGCGAGCCACCTGTTGCCAGATGATGCCACGAAAAGATTTTCTACTTATCGTTTGACTCGCCCCGGAGCTCACTAATTTACAAGACTTGTGCGTCTTCTGTGTAGCCAGCTAGAAAACTGAGGTGACACGCGCAGTGTCTTATTTTTAGATGTAGTGTTAGAAATATGTATAATGTTGAACTGCTGACTATCAAGTGATCAACTTTTCTCCAGCGACCTAGAAGCAGTTCATAAATAAAAAATTCAGATTTATTGAAGAGTCGCTTACTTCTTATTTGCCGCGCGGGGTAGCCGCGTGGTTTTACGCGTCTTGCCACGATTCGAGCGCCTCTCCCCGTTGGAGGTTCGAGTCCTCACTCAGGCATGGGTGTGTGTGTTGTCCTTAGCAGAAGTTAGTTTAAGTTATATTAAATAGTGCGTAAGCCTAGGGACCTATGACCTCAGCAGTTTGGTCCCATAATTCTTACCACAAATTTCCAAATTCCACCGTACAATGAGTGGCGGACGGTACCCTGTACCACCACTTTTCATTTCCTATCCTGTTACACTCGCAAATAGAGCGAGTCAAAATTAATGTCTACATGCGTCCATAGATTTTCGAAGCATCTCCGTAGCTCCTGCGTGTTGTTCGAACCTACTGGTAACATGGGGCGCAGCCCGCTTCTGAACTGCTTGGATATCTGACTTTAATACCACGTGCTAAGGATCCCAAACTATCGAGCAGTATTGAAGAATAGGTTGCACTAGCGTCCTATGTGCGGTCTCCTTTAGATACGAATCACAGTTCCCCAAGATTCTTCCAATAAACAGCAGCCGTCCGATCACCTTCCCTACCATAATCCGCACATGTTCGTTCCATGTCGTATCGCTTTGTAGCATTACCCCCATACATATAAACGACGTGACTGTGACCTGGGACACTACCAATGCTGTATTCCAACATTAAGGGTTTGTTTGTCATACTCAACTGCATTGCCTTCGATTGTTCTACATTTAGAGACAGCTACTATTCTTCACACCAACTAGAAAATTTTTCTAAGCCGTCTTGTATCCTCCTACAGTCACTCAATTCTGACGCCTTCCGTACACCACAGCATTATCAGCAAACAACCGTAGATTGCTACCCACCCTCTTCGCCACACCATTTATGTATATAGCAAATATAGCGACCCTATAACACTTCCCTGGGGCACTTCCGACGATACCCTCGTCTCTGACGAGCACTCGCCGTCGAGGTCAACATACTGCGTTGTTACTTAGGAAATCTTCCAGCCACTCACATATGTAGGAAACTGTTTCGTATTCTCACAGCTTCGTTAAACATCTGAAGTGGAAAACCGTGTCATACGCTTTCCGAAAATCTAGCAATGTGGAACCGGCCTGTTGTTCTTCATCCATAATTCGCAGTACATCATGTGAGAGCTGAGTTTTGCACGAATGATGATTTCTATAACCATGCTGAATCGTGAACATAAGCTTCTTGGTCTCAAGAAAATTCATTATATTCGAAATGAGAATATGTTCAAGGATTCTGCAGCAAGCCAATGTTAAGTATTTTGGTCTGCAATTTTGCTGGACCGTTCTCTTCGTTCTCTTACCCTCCTTATACACAGGAGTCAGTTGTGCTTTTTCCAGTCGCTTGGGACTTTGCGCAGGGTGAGAGATTCACGATAAATACAAGTTAAGTAAGGGTCCAGTGTCTTAGGATACTCTTTGTAAATCCGAATTGGGATTCCAAAAAAATGGCTCTGAGCACTATGGGACTTAACATCTAAGGTCATCAGTCCCCTAGAACTTAGAACTACTTAAACCTAACTAACCTAAGGACATCACGCACATCCATGCCCGAAGCAGGTTTCGAACCTGCGACCGTAGCGGTCGCGCGGTTCCAGACTGAAGCGCCTAGAACCGCTCGGCCACTTCGGCCGGCTCGAATTGGGATTCCATCCGGGCCTGGTGAGTTATTTGTTTTCATCTCTTTCAGTTGTTTCTCTACGCCAGGGATGCTTATTACTATGTTGCCCGCATCGGAGTCTGTTTTTGCGACTCCACTCCGCGAACGATTTCTTAAACGCGAGATTTAAAACTTCGGCTTTAGTTTTGCTTTCTTCAAGTGGCACGTCAGACAGGTCAACAAGGCACTGAATGGTGGCCTTAGCCCCCGGGTTCCCGCCCATATCTTTTGCCAGGGTATGGCGGTAGTAGTAGTATCATTCGCGCATAGATCTTTTCACGGAGGCACGAATGTACGTTAACCTTTTTTCGTCGCCATTTGCGCTTTCTCTTCGAAAGTGCTACAACCTTTGTTGTCTTAGCAATTTCTGAATTTCGTTGTTAAACCACGGTTGGCCTTTTCCGTCCTTATTCCACTTACTACGACAATAATTCTCCAGACTACGATTTACAAACTGTTTAAGCTTCGGGGATAATTTTTCTGTGTCTGTCTCACTAGAACTAAGTGCTTCCAGTTCACTGTCTAAGTGAGATGCTGACAACTTCTTATCTGCTCTTTCTAGAAGAAACATTCTCCTAAATTTCTTGACTGATTTATTAACTTTTGTAACCATAGTTGCTATAATGACATCTTGATTATTAATTCCTACCTCTATATTGACGCTTTCGGTAATGTCCGGCCACTTTGTAGCTACAATGTGTAACTAGGCTGTTTAGGTTCCTATATTGGTAACGCCACTGCCACGTAGCGTTCTGTATGAAAATCACTGGCTGTGCTGTGTGCAGTCTGTGGCTGGGTAGCATTGTTGGAATTTGCTATTGTAGTATTGGGCAGTTGGCTGTTAACAGCGCGTAGCGTTGCGCAGTTGGAGGTGAGCCGCGAGCAGTGGTGGATGTGGGCAGAGAGTTGGCGGAATTTTGAGAGCGGACGATCTGGACGTGTGTCCATCAGAAAGAGTAAATTTGTAATATTGGATATCATGGACTGATATATATATTATGACTTTTGAACACTATTAAGGTAAATACATTGTTCGTTCTCTATCAAAATCTTTCTTTTGCTAACTATGCCTATCAGTAGTTAGTGCCTTCAGTAGTTTGAATCTTTTGTTTAGCTGGCAGTAGTGGCGCTCGCTGTATTGCAGTAGTTCGAGTAACGAAGATTTTTGTGAGGTAAGTGATTTGTGAAACGTATAGGTTAATTTAGTCAGGGCCATTCTCTTGTAGGGATTATTGAAAGTCAGATTGCGTTGCGCTAAAAAATATTGTGTGTCAGTTTAAGCACAGTCATGTATAAGTTTTCTAAGGGGACGTTTCATACGTCGACCCTTAGCCGAGGATACCTCACTGGAATCTTCTGATCTTTTCTTGTAGTTTGTGTAATTAGTGTAGCTATTGTTTATTGCTAGTGCGTAATTGTAGAGAGAATCTTCTTTGTAGTTGTAGTTTTTCATTGCTGTACAGTAAAACAGCTGTGGCATGCATGCAGATTTGCACCAAGTATTTCGCAGCTGCGCTTGCAATTAACTAGATATTATTTTCAGTGCTATGCTAACGTTTTTTTCTTATTTTTCTCTTCAAATTGTGTTATCGTGTGAAATATTGTGACAATAATGGCGTGTGAAAAACGTAATACTAGGCTCCAAAGTAAACTAAGAAATGACAGTGAAGACGAAAGCAGTGTGTTAGCGCCACCATGTAATGAATTAACTAATGTTCATCGATCGGTCGGCAACAGCTCGCCTCAGGAATCCGAAATGACAGGACACGATCTTGCAAATACTGTAGATTCAGGTTTTGCGTCCTCACCGTTTCTCAAATAAGTCAAGACACATTTTCTGCTTTTCAAAATGCGAATATTGCCAGTTCAAATGCACTGCCGAATAGCACTGAGGAACATGTTTCAGACACCAGTGCATTGTTATTACAGTTAATGCAACAATGGGACAAAGGCTACAAAAGTTAGACACAACGCATGAACAAAATCAGAAACAAATGGGACAAAATCTTCAAAAGTGTTACATGATGGAACAAAATCAGATACAAACACAGCAACAGCTTCAAAAGTTAGACTCATTGGAACAAACGCTTGAACAAACACGTGAAGGTTTAACTGCTGAGTTACTTAAAATCGAATCGAAATGTCAAAAATTCTGTAATGACGTAAAAACACAAATTTGTGAGCATTTTCAACCTATTTTTTCACGTCATGAAAATGCATTACAGAATCACGAAGCAGCCATAAAAGAAATGCAAACTATTGTTCATGAAAATCATGACACCTTGCAAGCTAAAATTGACTCAGTTGCATCTACCGATTCGGTTACGCAAGTTGGAAAAACTCAGGAAAACTTAAAGGACACAGTAGATACGGTTTCAACACAAATGGACACTCTGAAACTTGGTTCAGAAAAACACACTGAGGAAATCTGTTCACTTTCAGAGAAAGTAGCCGAACTTTCGGATCAGTTCACTAACTTATCTACAAAGGTAGATGATGATCTGAATGACAGTAGACCCGTAGCCTTCGCTGACACAGAAGAGTATGAACAAATTAGAAAATTCAAACCAAATCAAAATCAAATCAATACACAGTACAAAAGAGAAATCTGGGAAGTACAAGATCAGTTGACGCAGGTAATACAAGAATTACATATTTCAGAGGACACTCGCGCTCCAATACGGGAAGAGGGACATAGAAATACGGAACAGCCACAAAATAATAACACGAGGCACTTCGGAAATTATGAAAGAAATTGGCAAGGTACACCGAATTTTGAGGTGGAACCGCCGAAACGAAGTAACAATGACCGATATGCGACTTGCCGACATGATGATTTTGACTATAAGCTGTTTATTACTACACGTAAATTCAAAACATTTAAGAATTCCGGCAACGACATTCATCCACAAGCATGGCTTCATCAATTCTCTCATTGTTTGCTTCCCAACTGGTCATTAGAGCACAGATTAGAATTTATATGTGGCTATTTGGAGAATGAACCAGCTGTAAGAATGCGATCGGTCATTCACGATTGTCACAGTGAAGGAGAATTTTATCATGCCTTCCTCTCAGCATATTAGTCTCAAGCTACACACGACCGAGTAAAACATAGCATCATAATGATGAAACATTTCGAACAATCTGATTTTTCCAGTCTTGTGAAATATTTTGATGACATGTTGCACAAGAATCAGTACCTGTCAAACCCATACAGCCCCTCAGAACTCATCCGCATTTGCTTAATCAAATTTCCTGAACATTTACGACATATTAGTTTTGCAGGACGTTGCAAAGACGACATTGAAGCTTTTCAGGGACTCTTACAAGAATTGGCAATCGACACTGACAATCGCGGGACGCAGAAACAGGAACACAACAATTACAGGTCACATCTGTCACAATTCCGCGATGAAAGAAATAATAATTGGACACGATAAGGCTATTCTTACAGTGCAAATCGTGAACAAAACAGACACCACCCATATGACAACCACTGGCAGAGTAATAGTTACAGAAAAAGATCGCATTTCCGTAGTAATGAATATGACAGAGACAATCATACAAACAGACAATATTGCAACCAGAACTATTATTATCACGGGAGACAAGATAACTTCAGACGCAACGGTCCAGTGCGCAGTTACGATTCAGGGAGAAATTCTCCACCACTTAAGCGACAAGAAAGAAACAACAGGAACTACCGACATGACGACAGACGATATGATCATAACGACAGACCTGAATTTCATCAGAACTGGCGGGATTCAAACAGGGCTGGGCTCTCTCGGCAAGGTGAATTTGTAGAAGTTAGATCTCCTAATCCCAATAACGACGCACGCCAACAAAGAGATAGCAGACAATGACTCGCACCGCATGCAGCCACGTGCGCCCGCTGCCTCCGAGAAAAATAACATAAGATGCTAACCTCTAGAAAAATTTTAGCATTCCTTACCGACGCACCCAACATGATAATTACTTTGAACTTGAAACTTTGCGCACTAGAAAGGGTAAAGGATTGCACCACATTTCACATGTAAAACCGTTTATTGAGAGATAATCTGTTTTTTTAACTTAGTCTTTGCCACAACATTTTTCACTTCACGCTTATAGAACAATTTGTCACACTGAGAAACTGGTAACATGCAACAATGTTTTGAACTTAACTATCCAGTCTAGAACCTACGGAACATATTTAGACAGTATTTACGAGTGCATTGTTATAGTGAACAGATGACACAGTGTTATTGTGTGTGTACATTCTTACTTGTTAGTTGCACGATTATGTAACGAATATACGGCTTACATACTTAGAACATATACTGCTAATGAGATTTTAATGCAACATTTTGGTTTACTTGAAAATACATTCTGGATTTAAAGTACTTTATGGGAGATACCAGACGACACAGTGGTTAGTTTATTTGACAGCTACACGATTATATCACGATGGTACTAAAGAGTGACACAATTTATATTATTGCTACTGCGCTGTATCTGTTTTATATCTGCACAGTTTTTCTGAATTCTTCTGGAAAGTAAAACATGTTTTAGTAGTAACTTTTGTGGTATAGCTACAATGAGACAGCCTTTTCCGTTGCACAACAATACGTTACAGCACAGTACTTCCTTCATCACAGCAATAAGTGTAATAACTAAGATATCTATACGCAAAGCATTTCACTTTTGTTTATGAGGAGGTGAGTAAATTGACTTCAGCAGAACTTTGCTTACAGAGGACGATAACTACGACAGTTCCACAGAATTATCTTACAGCAAGCCACACATTTACTGTTACGGGACATGCATTTGAGTGATTAATTTTGTACTTAAAACATTTATTTTTAAAGATTTTTGAATTACAATGATACAAAGGTTTTCCGTGATACATTTCATTCCATTTCTGTAATCTGTAACACCTGAGGTTATAATTACATTAATCCTCAGGGGGGTACACGCTTACTTTGTGTACCATGTGTTTGGCAAGCACAAGGAGCCCTAGCTAATATGGTATTTGCTTATACAACTTTACACATGGGTACCATATGTCTCTAACACTGAATTACACAGCTATCTGATCATTTAACTGAGAGAGACAAACATTTTTTTTTTATGACATCAGTGACAGATGTTTACTTAACTACACAGTTGGATAATTTCACACTTATGAAATTGAATTTTGTCTGCACTGTGTGAACTGTTCATATTTTTTCGGAACCATTGTGATACTATGAGACCTTTGAATGTCGTATTTCGTAAGGGAGCACGTTTGAGGTAGATGACACTATTGAAATGAGCAGAGAATTTTTTTTAGGTTTTGACATTATTGCAGAAAGCTACGACGTTTTTGAGATTTGACTGATGTGTTATGATGTTATTTTTACGATGACGATCTGTATTATGCTGTTGAGGTACGTTTATGATCAATAAGCTGATGCTATATGAGGAATTTGAATATGCTACATATTTATAATGATGAAATATTGAAGAATGTTGACGAATATGTATATGTGTAATAAGGTAAGGAATAATGAGTAGTGGTTAGGGACGCTGATTTGTGAAAAAGGATGTTGCAAACCAAGAATCGTACTTTAAGAGTTATGAAATGTGTGTAAATGCATGAATGTATTACAATGCTGACGAAAATTTTTTGGCCACTGTTATATTTATAGGATTTTGTTTCTACACATTTGTAGCGCAAATTCTCGACCTGTGAAATTTTTTATATGAGACTGTCACTGTAGTGCAAACTGCTGTCGTAAATATTTCGGTAAGAAAGCCAAGTGACCTTGACGTAATGCGTTGTGAGTGGCTAGCTGTGCCAGCCGCCTGGAGAAAAAGCCTTTAGGTGTAGAAAAAAGAGGTCATTAACCTTGCTATTGACATTCCTTTGTAGAAAGCATCGCAAATATGACACACTATTACTTGGAAACATATGATTATACTGTGGAGCACGTACTTTGTGATACTTGCTGATATGCTTATGAGTTGATGGGAAATATTCTTACATCTGCACACCTGATTATGAGAAGTGTCTTTCTACGAGACTTGAGAGAATTTCTACTGACTTATGAAATGCCACATGGCTATTGAATGATGTTTTTAAGCTTTGCTTTACATAGTTGCTTATTTCATTTGATATCTGATTTCCAGCTGTGTTGAAGCATTGGTTATATAAAATAAAATTAAATACATTTGCTAATGTGAACACTTTCTGTTAACAGATCTATTAAATAATAATTTTATGATCCACATTCTTCGAAAAAGGAGCACTTGGAAAGGAAAGAACAACAAGAAGAGACTAATAACAGTAACTGCATATATAATTTTCTTTTCAAGTACTTGGTAATTTTTTGTAGAATAAGTTTTTGTGGTGCACCACTTCAATTACATAGACATTAAGATGTGAATATACATTTCCCTTATCTGCACTGTTGTCTTTAGTGTACTATTTTTTCTGCTTGTGGGTTTGTCATGTTTAGATATAAGTTATTACATTTGCTGCTGCTGTTTGCCAGACATAGTGCTACTGAATTTCACTTTGTATTACTCTGTTAAGCCAGTTTTACTACTGATTTATTTTTCTTATTTGCTGCACATTGCCTTATATTAGTTTAATGTTGCATTTGCTTTGCTAATTTAGATATACCGCTGCTTGCTTTGCCAATTACCAATTTTTGTCATTGCAGTTTGTGTTAATTGTTTTGTGCTGCTGCATTGCCTCGTCCCTTAGTTGAGCATCTGAGCTCAGTAGATTTAAGTTAGCTTAAGATGGGATAGGCTATATAAGAGAACGAGTTGTGATGAATTGGAAGAAATGCATTGAGAAGCTATAAGAAAATGGTTTGGACAAAAAAAGTGTTTTGAAAGAGGATATGAACAAAAAAGAAGGGTTTAGGAACAACAGGTTTAGGTAGGATTTTCTTGGAAATAAATGATGAGGTAAGATAATGGAAAATAAATAATGAGGTAAGAAATATGTAAACATATAAATACAGAAAGCATGCTTGGATAGGATTTTTTTTGGTGGAAACAAATGTTGAAATAAGAGGAAAGATCTATGGAATGAAGTTTTGGGTTGGACTGCAGTACCAAATGTTACACTGAAAACAAACCCTGTCCTTTCCTCCTGTGTTATTCTGCTATATGTTTGTGTACTCTTGTGTATTTGTGTTTTTCCTGTCTTTATGTGTTTAGCTAATAAGATTTATGTTGTAGAATTTTTCTAGTACTAAGCTACATTCACTATGATGAGGAATACTGTTATCTTCAAATATAATTTGCATTAATAATATCTTATTTTCTTTGTAAAGATGTTTATAGACATTATTAATTCTGTTCTGTTTCAATGCTCATGTGTGAAATTAATGTTTCGAAAACTATTCTCATTATTTTATATATTTACTTATGTCATAATTCCTGTAACACTGATGTATATGTTTATTTCTATTCTTTTGTAAAGCCTGTGTTACTACAAATGTTATCTGTACTGTTATGTTCTTTAATGATGTATTTTGTACCTTTGTAAATGTATTCTTATGTTGTAAATCTATAATTGTATAGACACCAGTTCCTCAAATTAAGTATCATTTCACTGCACATGTTTCTGTTGGTCATAATATATGCACAGTATATGAGAAGTTGGGACTGTTAGTGTTTGCACGTGTGTTGATAATTCAGCAAGGGATTGGTTAAAAGCATTGCTGGTTCTAAGGTCAACTCAAAAAACTTTGTGAGTGCACAAGTGGTGGTTTATGGACTTGTTATATTGTCCGCAAGACTCTTCCATGGTGATTGTGCACCTGCACGGTCGCAACAGATGGCTGCTGGCCATCTCTACAAGGACTACAGTGGGTCTGCATCTTTGATGGCCCACCAATACCATTATTTCTACAAGGAGTACAGTGGGTCTGCGTCTTTGATGGCCCACCAATACCATTATTTCTACAAGGACTGCAGTGGGTCTGCACCTTTGATGGCCCACCAATACCATACTCTCTACCAGGACTACAGTGGGTATGCTCTGTGATGACCTACCTACCAACATTCTTCAAAACTTCGACTGGCTCTGCTGTGGGTTTGCTCTGTTGTGGCACATTACCTGTCTGCATGTCAAGAGTCAGCACTGTCTTTAAGTTGGAGGGACAACACTACTTCTTCAAGACTGCATGGAAATCCACTACTTCCGTGTGCATTTTCTTTTACTGCTCAGACTTTGTGCAAAAAATTGTAATTAATACTGTGATCAATGATCAGGACTGTCTTTATGGACTGTGATAAAATTTTAGCTTTTGACCAACATTGTATCAATAAGTGTGTGCATTTGATTTCTTTTTTATTGTAATTGTGAAAAAATTTTAACAGCTATGTATTTGCCAGTGCCCAAAACAATTTGTAAAATTTTTAGTGGGGAGCATGGGGGCTATGTAAGTAGGCTGTTTAGGTTCTTATATTGGTAACGTCACTGCCACGTAGCGCTCTGTATGAAAATCACTGGCTGTGCTGTGTGCAGTCTGTGGCTGGGTGGCATTGTTGGAATTTGCTATTGTAGTGTTGGGCAGTTGGCTGTTAACAGCGCGTAGCGTTGCGCAGTTGGAGGTGAGCCGCGAGCAGTGGTGGATGTGGGCAGAGAGATGGCGGAATTTTGTGAGTGGACGATATGGACGTGTGTCCATCAGAAAGAGTAAATTTGTAATACTGGATATCATGGACTGATAAATATATATTATGACTTTTGAACACTATTATGGTAAATACATTGTTTGTTCTCTATCAAAATCTTTCTTTTGCTAACTATGCCTATCAGTAGTTAGTGCCTTCAGTAGTTTGAATCTTTTATTTAGCTGACAGTAGTGGCGCTCGCTGTATTGCAGTAGTTCGAGTAACGCAGATTTTTGTGAGGTAAGTGATTTGTGAAACGTATAGGTTAATTTAGTCAGGGCCATTCTCTTGTAGGGATTATTGAAAGTCAGATTGCGTTGCGCTAAAAAATATTGTGTGTTAGTTTAAGCACAGTCATGTAGAATTTTTCTAAGGGGACGTTTCAAATGTCTAACAAATTTCAACTGCGTGTGGGCTATCAGACTAACTGCTCAAGATCGATTTAGCATGCGTGATCAAAAGTACTTCGCAAGACTGTCTGTCTGTACCCCATGCAATGAACCTATAGACGTTTCAGTCTGCACTCGATAGGTCAAAGTCGCCTCCTACTGCTATTGCGTGATCTGGGTATGTACGTGCAACTGGCCGTAGACTTTCTTTGAATGACTCTGGAACTGTCACAGCGGAATTGGATGGCCGGTGAAACATAACAAATAACATGGTTTCACCATGACCTCTAATACGCGACCAGATAACGTTACTGCCACACCCAACTTTGACCTCAGACAATATTTTCGTGAACTGCATTAAATACTCCCCCTCCTACGGCGCCTAATCCACATTTCCAATATATGTAACATTATTCGCTAAATACCTCAGAGTCTTCTACTTCAGGTTTCAGCCAACTCTTGGCCCCAGGAATGATTTAGGTGCGACAACTTTACAGAAAATAAAACAGACAATCCTTAAATTTGATAATGGCCAATCCACTACCCGAAAGAAATTCACAGCTGTCCATTGAAATTGCAGCCACAGGAATATCAGTAAATAACTAAGTTGTACTTACTTTGCATAAACGCCAGAGCAGCAAGAAAACACGATTAAATTTGCTGGTGATCAGGGTGTATACAGAGTACGATCTATACAGAGCTCCCATCTCAGTCAGCAATAATAGTTATAACACGATTCCACGTAGAGCTTAATTCAGATTGGATGGGAGATATTGGTACCTCATCCCGTGCTACCTCAACTCAGTGCCAGAGACCATCGATCATCCCAGCTGTCAACTAGTGGCGTACTTAGTCGCTCGTCAGCTCGTGACCAGATATTTTCAATCTAGAGAACTTATTGGCAGGGGAAAATACTAACACTTTTTATTATACTTCATGTATTAACGGATAGGAGACCATGTTTAGTGTTTACTGATTTATTTTCGTCTCCATTCAGAGATATACATAATACAGAGATAAATAACTAACAGAGAACTTATTCAGTCATCAACAGCCTCCCCAATCTAGTCACTCTCAAGTTGGGTGACCGTCTGCTCTGGCCGACCAAAGTTTGAAGGATTAAGGTCCGCCCTGTTCCACATTTCCCTGGACTTCTTTCAATAGTGCGGTTCTCTTCCACAAATGCTTCAACTGTCAGCTAAAGAGTACAATATCGCCATCTCGGTATTTCTCAGTTTTCCTGTGAGGACGGTGGTATTCATAAACTTTCCTCAACTCTAGGAGATAATTTTTCTTCCATCTCTTCATGAAGTTGTTTTGCAGTTTTTCTGCTAGTTTCCCATCTCTTCCCAGATTATTGTGTATACGAGATTCAAGATCAGTGGCTAATGAAGTCAACCGTTCTCCAGTGTAGAAATGGCTTCGTGCCAGTATTTCCCAGTCGCACTGTGTGGTCGTTTGCGAGCTGATGACGCCATCTACACTGAAGCGCCAAAGAAACTGGTATAGGCATGCATATTCAAATACAGAGAGATGTTAACAGGCAGAATACGGCCACATGGTCACCAACGCCTGTACAGGGCAAAACGTGTCTGTCACAGTTGTTGATCGGTTATTGCTGCTGTAATGGCACGTTATAAGACTTAAGTCAGTTGGAACGTGGTGTTACAGTCGGTGAACAAGCGGTGGGACACAGCATCTCAGAGGTAGCGATGAAATGTGAATTTTCGTGTGCGACCATTTCATGAGTGTACCGTGAATATCAGGAATCGAGTAAAATATCAAATCTCTGGCAGTGGTGCGGCCGGAGAAAGATCCTGCAAGAACAGGACTAATAACGACCGAAGAGAATCGTTCAAAGTGACAGGAGTACAACCCTTCCGCAAATTGCTGCAGCCATCAACAAGTGTCAGTGTGCGAACCATTCAACAAAACATCTTCGATGCGGGCCTTTGGAGCCAAAGGCACAGTCGTGTACCCTTGATGACTACACGACACAAAGTTTTACGCCTCGCCTGGGCCCGTCAACACCGACATGGGACTGTTTATGACTGGAAATATGTTGCCTGGTCGGACGACACTCGTTTCAAATTGCATCGAGCGGATGGACGTGTACGGGTATGGAGACAACCTCATGAATCCATGGACCCTGCATGTCAGCAGGGGACTGTTCAAACTGGTGGAGGCTCTGTAATGGTCTGGGGTGTGGACAGTTGGAGTGGTATCGGACCCTTGATACGTCTAGATATGACTCTGGCAGGTGACACGTACGTAAGCACCCTGTCTGATCACCTTCGTCCATTCATATCCACTGTCCTTTCCGACGGACTTGGGCAATTCCAACAGGACAATACGACAACCCACTCGTCCAAAATTGCTACAGAGTGGCACCAGGAACACTGTTCTGAGTTTAAACACTTCCGCTGGCCACCAAACTCTCCAGACATGAACATTACTGAGAATATCTGGTATGCCTTGTAACGCACTGTGTAGAAGAGATCTCCATCCCAACGTACTCTTACGGATTTATGGACTGCCCTACAGGATTGATGGTGTCAGCTCCTTCCAGCACTACTTCAGACATTAGTCGAGTCCATGACACGTCGTGTTGCGGCACTTCTGCGTGCTCGCGGTGGCTCTACACGAAATTAGGCAGGTGTACCAGTTTCTTTGGATCTTCAGTGTATTTCTACCAATAAAGTCCTAAATGTTTCTTCCTCTACTATCTTATTCCAAAATCCTTCTCAGATAGTGTTTCTCAGTTCGTACCGTACGCTCATCCACCAAGCCGCACGTAGTACAATAAGCTTCAAAGAAACACCTTAGTGAGTCAAGTACTGATAGGTCTTCGTGGTCTCGAAGAGGTGAGTGAGGTATTTTAATTCTGTGCGCGACATAAAATATAGTCCCTGGGAGTCCCTTTCTCGCCGGAAATATGGGAACGGCACCATATATTTGCTTGTTTTCATATTTAACATTAGTTCAAATTGGAGAGCTGTTGTTATAGCAAATCTAAAAAGAAGGTTGTAGCACCGAAACAAGTTATCGAGCTTAACGAAAAATGGACCTACGAAATCTACGCCTGTTACAGAAAACGGCTTGGTGATTTCAATTCAGTCTGGTGCTGGAGGACCTTCTACCTCGGATACGCGGACACTTCTGTTTAGTTTCCAAGGAGACACGTATGTATGACCATTTATACCGTTTCTCTTCCCTTCAAGATTCAAAAGTCGTTACGTATTTCAGATAGCACTATAGCAGTTCCTAGGTGGTGTAAATGTACATGCCTCTGTCGAATGAGCAGTTTTGTGAATGGGTGGGTATACTGTATGAGTAGTGGGTGCTTTTCTTGTATCTTAGACTCTGCAAAGTGAACTCATCTTCCAAGTCGTTCAAGTTCGTGAAGAAGGAACTTGTTATTACATTAAATTTCATATTCCGTTGGAAGCTGGGTATTTGGCAGGGAAGCTATGATGCTGGACCATCCGCATCCTACTGCGTTTTTCTGATTCTAACTCTTGGAAAGTGAATTTGCTCTTAACATTTTCTGAGCGTCGAACATTATAGATCAAAGGCAATAATCCATGCCGTTATGCGTACTGTTTCCAGTAATATCTATACAGGGTGGTCCCGAATTCATGGTACAAACTTTAATGGTAGGTGCAGGACATTGTAACAAGGATATATTGTATAGGAATGTATAGTCCCAGGTGACGCGGTGAGGCGTAAACAGGGGAAATAACGGCCGAAAGGAAAACGAAAGATTTTATTGAAATCGTTGTTGACAAGTGTCATGTTTACAGTAAGTGTTCAAAATTGCGTCCACCATGAGCGATACATGCTTGACAGCGTCGGTGCAGCGATTGGCGTACACGTTCAAAGATGCCTGGTATTTCACGCACACCTGCAGCAGCTACAGATATGCGAGCAACGAGATCCTCATCTGAGTCAACTGGAGTCTCATAAACAAGGCTCTTAAGATGTCCCCATAAAAAGTAATCGAGGCAAGAGAAATCAGGAGATCGGGGTGGCCAAGGGACTGGTCCACCACGCCCAATCCATCTAGCACCAAACGTGGCATTCAGGTAATTCCGTACAGCAGTGCTGAAGTGTGCTGGCGCTCCATCGTGCTGAAACCACATGCGGTTACGAATGGCGAGCGGAACATCTTGCAGCAGTTCTGGTAACACTTCTTGCAGAAAAATAAGATAGCTTTCGCCACAGAGTCGCGTGGGTAGTAAGTATGGCCCAATCAAAAAGTCGTTCACAATACCAGCCCACACATTAATACCGAAACGTTGTTGATACGCATGTGGACGCGTTGCATGTGGATTATCTGTTGCCCACACATGGGAATTGTGCGCATTAAAGACACCCTCGCGTGAAAATGTCGCTTCATCTGTAAATAGCACATGACCTACGAAATCCGGCTGCAACGCACATTGCTGCAACAACCACTGGCAGAAGTTCACGCGAAGAGGATAATCTGCCGGATTCAATGCTTGTACTGTTTGAAAATGGAAGGGGTGTAAGCGATTTTCATTTAACACTCTGCATACAGTCTGATGACTCACATGTACGTCACGCGCAACAGTTCTTGTGCTTGACTCGGGTCTATCAGCCACTATGTTCAAGATGCGTTCTTCCAGTCGTGGAGTGCGTACAGCTCTTAATCGACCAGCGTCATGTCTGTTGACGTCGAACGTACCTGTTTCACAAAGTTGACGATGTAACCGTTGAAAAATTCTATGATCCGGCATTCGTCGATTAGGATACTCCGCGCGATACATTCGTAACGCAGCTCTGGCGTTACCATTTGCACGGCCGTACATGTAATGCATGTCTGCTTTTTCTGCATACGTAAAGTCACCCATCGTCTACGGCAGCACAATTGTGAATGGCGCTTGTCCCTACTGCGATACATCATGTTCATCTACTGCCCTCTACCGGCAGTGACACCAACCGATCACTCCATTTCTCTTTCCCCTGTTTACGCCTCACCGCGTCACCTGCGACTATACATTCCTATACAATAAATCCTTGTTACAATGTCCTGTACCTACCATTAAAGTTTGTACCATGAATTCGGGACCACCCTGTATTTTGACGCGTCAATGGCACACACCAAAGCATTAATAATGAAAGAATGTTCGATATCTTTCGCATCTCTGGAAGGGAATCGTCAGAGATTTTTTCCAGAGACCACGTGTGAAGTGGCTGACTTTAACACGGTGGTCCATTCCATCATAGTACAGAAGACCAGAATTTTCCCATTGATGTTCCATGTAATATCAGATCTGCAGGATCATATGTGATGGGACAATGTCGCCACTGCAATGGCGTCAAACTCTCTTAGGAATCAATTACTCTACGGACAAACGTAATCTGGCAATTTCGGTGTCTCCGTATCTAGTCCAGAGTCACCATAGGATCGCTCCACATTCTGGCGTTTGTGATGTCAATTACGGAGAACTGGTGAAAAAATCTCAGAAGTCGCGAACCCAGGAAGGCAAATATTTAGTCAAGGCGTGGAAGCGTCACCATTTTAATAAAGGTACATTGCTTTTACTTATGATCAAAATAACAAAAGTGTTTTTAGTCTTGGAGATTCTGATGTACAGCACTGCCCCATGAACCCTCCCCAAGGCATCACATACCCTGAAAAACAATTTTTCTACAATGGATGTTGATGAAAAGATACCAAGAATATCATATAATTTCGTAGTCACGTGCAGTAACTTTCGTTTAATTAGCAGGCTCATACTGCAGTTTATCGGTTTCGGGACGGTAATCATATAAACTTATTTCGTGTCCCAATCAATGCCTAACACAGTTGTGTGTTCTTCAACTCTTCGCTGATCAGTTTTCCGTATGACCTTTGGTATATTATAAATACCATCCCATTTTTTCATTGGAAGTTTTTTCTGTTTCAGCAGACTTGTCAGCTGCTTTTGTAAGGATATCAGATTATTGTCGTCCTCGCAATAGGCGGCAAAGTTGCCCACGAAAGTCCTTTCAAGCAGAAGTTCTGCTGCAGTAGGATATGTACCCCTAAGTCCTGTAGCCAAATCACACAAAGTTGCGGAAAGAAGAAACTTGGTGTATGTGAGGCCAAACTGTAAACGTGTATTAAACCTGTGAATGATAACGTCATCATAGTTTGCCATATTGCACCTTTTTTCTCGATATGAAACCGGTGGAATCTCGTTGTATCTCTATCCTTTTCGTTCTACGGCAGTTGTAAATATACCTGAGTGGCATCTCATCTCCAATGATTGTCTTCTGGAACATCCTGAAGCAAATTCATGATGACAATATTTCAGGCAACAGATTGGAGCCTGTGTCCAAAATGTCATTGGGTGATGGTGAACTGTTTTCCCGAGTTGTAGCATCAAATAATTCTACGTACTGACTGGTTTGATGCGGCCCGCCACGAATTCCTTTCCTGTGCTAACCTCTTCTTCTCAGAGTAGCACTTGCAACCTACGTCCTCAATTATTTGCTTGACGTATTCCAATCTCTGTCTTCCTCTAAAGCTTTGCCCTCTACAGCTCCCTCTAGTACCATGGAAGTCATTCCCTCATGTCTTAGCAGATGTCCTATCATCCTGTTCCTTCTCCTTATCAGTGTTTTCCGCATATTCCTTTCCTCTCCGATTCTGCGTAGAACCTCCTCATTCCTTACCTTATCAGTCCATCTAATTTTCAACATTCGTCTATAGCACAACATCTCAAATGCTTCGATTCTCTTCTGTTCCGGTTTTTCCACAGTCCATGTTTCACTACCATACAATGCTGTACTCCAGACGTACATCCTCAGAAATTTCTTCCTCAAATTAAGGTCGGTATTTGATATTAGTAGACTTCTCTTGGCCAGAAATGCCTTTTTTGCCATAGCGAGTCTGCTTTTGGTGTCCTCCTTGCTCCGACCGTCATTGGTTATTTTACTGCCTAGGTAGCAGAATTCCTTAACTTCATTGACTTCGTGACCATCAATCCTGATGTTAAGTTTCTCGCTGTTCTCATTTCTACTACTTCTCATTACCTTCGCCTTTCTCCGATTTACTCTCAAACCATACTGTGTACTCATTAGACTGTTCATTCCGTTCAGCAGATCATTTTATTCTTCTTCACTTTCACTCAGGATAGCAATGTCATCAGCGAATCGTATCATTGATATCCTTTCACCTTGTATTTTAATTCCACTCCTGAACCTTTCTTTTATTTCCATCATTGCTTCCTCGATGTACAGATTGAAGAGTAGGGACGAAAGGCTACAGCCTTGTCTTACACCCTTCTTAATACGAGCACTTCGTTCTTGATCGTCCACTCTTATTATTCCCTCTTGGTTGTTGTACATATTGTATATGACCCGTCTGTCCCTACAGCTTACCCCTACTGTTTTCAGAATCTCGAACAGCTTGCACCATTTTATATTGTCGAACGCTTTTTCCAGGTCGACATATCCTATGAAAGTGTCTTGATTTTTCTTTAGCCTTGCTTCCATTATTAGTCGTAACGTCAGAATTGCCTCTCTCGTCCCTTTACTTTTCCTAAAGCCAAACTGATCGTCACCTAGCGCATTCTCAATTTTCTTTTCCATTCTTCTGTATATTATTCTTGTAAGCAGCTTCGATGCATGAGCTGTTAAGCTGATAGTGCGATAATTCTCGCACTTGTCAGCTCTTGCCGTCTTCGGAATTGTGTGGATGATGCTTTTCCGAAAGTCAGATGGTATATCGCCAGACTCGTATATTCTACACACCAACGTAAATAGTCGTTTTGTTGCCACTTCCCTCAATGATTTTAGAAATTCTGATGGAATGTTATCTGTCCCTTCTGCCTTATTTGACCGTAAGTCCTCCAAAGCTCTTTTAAATTCCGATTCTAATACTGGATCCCCTATCTCTTCTAAATCGGCTCCTGTTTCTTCTTCTATCACATCAGACAAATCTTCACCCTCATAGAGGCTTTCAATGTATTCTTTCCACCTATCTGCTCTCTCCTCTGCATTTAACAGTGGAATTCCCGTTGCACTCTTAATGTTACCACCGTTGCTTTTAATGTCACCAAAGGCTGTTTTGACTTTCCTGTATGCTGAGTCTGTCCTTCCGACAATCATATCTTTTTCGATGTCTTCACATTTTTCCTGCAGCCATTTCGTCTTAGCTTCCCTGCACTTCCTATTTATTTCATTCCTCAGCTACTTGTATTTCTGTATTCCTGATTTTCCCGGAACATGTTTGTACTTCCTCCTTTCATCAATCAACTGAAGTATTTCTTCTGTTACCCATGGTTTCTTCGCAGCTACCTTCTTTGTACCTATGTGTTCCTTCCCAACTTTTGTGATGGCCCTTTTTAGAGATGTCCATTCCTCTTCAACTGTACTGCCTACCGCGCTATTCCTTATTGCTGTATCTATAGCGTTAGAGAACTTCAAACGTATCTCGTCATTCCTTAGTACTTCCGTATCCCACTTCTTTGCGTATTGATTCTTCCTGACTAATGTCTTGAACTTCAGCCTACTCTTCATCACTACTATATTGTGATCTGAGTCTATATCTACTCCTGGGTACGCCTTACAATCCAGTATCTGATTTCGGAATCTCTGTCTGACCATGATGTAATCTAATTGATAGCTTCCCGTATCTCCCGGCCTTTTCCAAGTATACCTCCTCCTCTTGTGATTCTTGAACAGGGTATTCGCTATTACTAGCTGAAACTTGTTAAATAACTCAATTAGTCTTTCTCCTCTTTCATTCCTTGTCCCAAGTCCATATTCTCCTGTAACCTTTTCTTCTACTCCGTCCCCTACAACTGCATTCCAGTCGCCCATGACTATTAGATTTTCGTCCCCTTTTACATACTGCATTACCCTTTCAATATCCTCATACACTTTCTCTATCTGTTCATCTTCAGCTTGCGACGTCGGCATGTATACCTGAACTATCGCTGTCGTTGTTGGTCTGCTGTCGATTCTGATTAGAACAACCCGGTCACTGAACTGTTCACAGTAACACACCCTCTGCCCTACCTTCCTATTCATAACGAATCCTACACCTGTTATACCATTTTCTTCTGACATTCCACTCCCCGACTCGTAGAACGTTATCCTTTCGTTGATTATTCAATCTTTTTCTCATGGGAATGATACATCTCACAAAACTGAACGTTTTTAGAAAATTATCATTGTGACGATGTGCAACGTTTACCTGCGTTGCAACGATTCGAATAAAGGACTCCTTGCACCTAGAGCGGGCTACTTTAGTTTTCTTGCTACATTGCGTTAATCTTACTACCACTTAACAATGGTAAAATACCATTAGCTTCCTGACGTGCCGTTCTGTGTTCTATAGTCTTGTAGCATACATAAACCAGTGTTGAGCAATATCTGCAAGTAACTCACGCAGAATTTTGGGTGCCATCATGCGGCTATAATTGTTCACGTTTTTCCCTTTGACTCGTAAGGCTTATCGGGATATTTAGAGGATGACCTTCACAGCTTAAAATCCTGCTGAACTTTGTTTTATACCGTGTTTGTCGTGTACATTTTGTGAAGAAATTTCGTTCATTTTATGTGTAAGATGTAAAAACATGCTATTCTTTAAGAATTTGTTCACAGATTATCATTAATGTAATGATTTTACATCATAATAATGAGTTACTGATTGTTATCAGTTAACAAAACACATGTATGTGAAACGGTAAAATAAAAGGAAAGAAGGACATAAATGTGAAATGTAAAATAACAATTTAAAACATAATATTTAAATACTCTGGCAGCACATAGTTTCAGCTTATCTTCCAAAAATGGGATTTTAGAAACCACTTGTAACATCGCGAGTCAATATGCAATAGCATTTTATTGCAGTAACCTACTTTGAAGTACAGGCTCGTAGCTTTGGAGCCATTGGCGGTGGCAATATACGGCCGCTGGTATCTTAGCATGACTCACTCGCACCTGTCGCTTGCCTAACCGTGGGAAGCGCAACCTGTGTTAGTTCGAGCGACAGATTATTCAAGTCACTAAGAATCTAAATAAACAGTATTAAATATTATTCAGTTTTGTTTAAAGACAATATACAGCCCTTTGTTACTGAAAGAAAGGTTTTGTTAAAATCTCAGCTATGTAGCTGAGATACTTTCACATTTAGAGACAATTACCTAAAACACGAAAAACCGACACTTATAGGATTAAAGTCACTTAGGATTCGCGGCACTTTGTCTCTTAGTATCATTTGGAATTATTACTGGAGTTCACTAAATGGCAGAACAATTTATTTAGATTTTTTATAGTTAAAAACGTCCACTATTTTTCATTTTAGAAACATAGAATTCAGAAAGGGTTAATATTTATTTAATAACAATTTGTTTTGTTGTGTGAATAAATGAGAGTGAGTAGGAGTGTATATATGGGGCATACGTAAAGATTCAATATTATTTCGGGGTCAGGGATTTTCTCTGCTTCGTGATGACTGGGTGTTGTGTGATGTCCTTAGTTAGGTTTAAGTAGTTCTAAGTTCTAGGGGACTGATGACCATAGATGTTAAGTCCCATAGTGCTCAGAGCCATTTGAACCATTCAATATTATTTGATGTTAAACTTTACGTAACTATGTCATGGGAAAGTGTGAAGCAAGCAGTTGCAATGAAAGCTGTAACTTCCGTACCTTGCTGATGACGTATAACCAAGAGTACTTGCTTTTGTAAGAAGGCAGCCAGAATAGCCATTTGCAGAGCAATGATTTTCTAAAGTCACTTCAAGATTAGTTTTCTTTTCGTTCGGTTTTGTTAAACATTTTATTAAGATTTGCATGATGAAATGATGTAAATGCATATGTGAATATTGATTGGCGTTGGCCAGTTTTGGCGAGAGATAGAACTCGAGGGATTGTTTTGATTGGCTGGTCGTTTTGAACAACCAATCAGAGTTAAGTATTTCCCGCGATCTATCAAGCAGTTACAGGCCCTGGAAGGAACGGCAGGGAGTCAGTCGTTGGCTAGCTATTGGACGTACAGGCCATGTAGGCCGTGTCCGTCTACGTTATGAGTAAAATGAAGAAGTTACTGGTATTTCGCGTCCGGATGGTATTGCTGTGAAAAAAAAATGGTTCAAATGGCTCTGAGCACTATGGGACTTAACATCTAAGGTCATCAGCCCCTAGAACTTAGAACTACTTAAACCTAACTAACCTAAGGACATCACACACATCCAAGCCCGAGGCAGGATTCGAACCTGCGACCGTAGCGGTCACGTGGTTCCAAACTGAAGCGCTTAGAACCGCACGGCCACACCGGCCGGCTATTGCCGTGAAATTAGTTTCATTTACAGACAGATTGTGGAAATTTGAGCTTTGTGAAGTGTTTAGTTGGGAAGATAAACACGTGTGAACTTTCGGCCTCTGCGTGGCATGTTTCATATTCATCTATGGAATCGTTGGCGAGCAGTTTTTTTTTGTTACAAATCCACTGAAAAAAAGACCGAATGTGAAACTCATATATTGTAGCAATGGATCGACTGTAGATCACGTAATAATTCGGGTCGGACTTAAGTACATTTCTGGCTGTTTTGCGTGTATACTGGGTTGTATGAACTGTGAGCTGATGAAATTTATATTAGTCGTTTAAATAAATACGGGCTGATGGCTAATTCTTTCATTTTGAACGTAAAAAAATAAAGAACTTGTTGCCGAATTCTGACACTCTTTCTAAAAGAACGAAGCAATCGCCCTCCACCCGAAAATCATCATAAGATATTACAGGATAGCTTGCTACCAGAGTTTAGGCGGACTTTGCAAACGGAAGTATTGACGATGTTTTTCTTCAACGCTGCTTTTAACATCGTGTGTACAGTATCAACGTATGCAGAGAATCGGGCTGGTGACCAGATGCCGCACTGAGGTAGGTGGAACTTTTTGTAGTGCATAATACGACGAAAGACAGTGGTCATGCAATTACGCAACGCAACGCGACTTTTAACCCGCCTAGCAGCACAGCTTCATTACGTGTGGATCTACGTGGTTTGAAAGTTTCTCGAAATTATATTGTAACAAAAGTTATACTTTTTCATAAGTATTAATTGTGGTGCAGTAGTTTGCAAAATTTCAGATTATTACAATAGCTGTATATAATTTTCAAGAACGTTAATTACAAGTCAACTTTTATACGAAAAACGTTATATCACCATTTAGAAGATATTTCCTCTAAATCTAGATTACATTATGGGCTGCGTTCTACTTCTTAATAGTGGAACTAGGTAGAAACAAAGCTATACTCCAAGATTTCATCAACATCGTTTATTTACACTTGGGAACGTTCACTTGTTAGTCTTACCCCATTTTTATTGAACAGTTTTTTACCATATTATTGTTGTTTCTCATCGTTAGAGCCAATAATAGTATTGTACATTCTACTTTTATTCCATTTATCTTGATTTCAATGCTGTTGTTAACAGATTATTCTAGCTCTGTATGGGGATTTTATTTTCTTGTCGCCTCTCGTCTGTTTAACGACTGCTGCTAATCCCTGTGGCGTTGGCCATAAGACCTCCTTCGTTCCTAAAGATACCGGGCGCTTTCACTTCCTAGAAACTGCACTGCCCCACCTTCGCGTATTCTGTTATAGTCTGCTCATTGCTTACTCAGTGTCGCAAGTGTCCATCAGCAGTATCCTCACACGTGCTACACCTGAATACCCTAAGCTCCATATTGCACGTACAAATATCCAGTTTCTGGCAGCTTATCTCGAGGAGTTCCGTCATGGATTGGAAGACATAGGTATCCGTACTATACTTCTGTCAGAGATCTGGCTCAAACAAAGCATTCCCACAAGCTCGGTAAATCTGACGACTACGTGTTTCTTAGACACGATGGATGTTAACAGAAGAGAGGGAGGAGTAGGGGTATACGTACTCTACGATTCTTAATCTACTATGTTACACACATCGAACAAATATGACGATAAATAAGTAGAATATGTGTTCATATTACTTGACAGAAAGTGCCTGAAATGTGTTCTTTACAAACTTCCTGAAGTACGTGTAGTTGCCTGCATCGAAATTGCTCTTTCAGGTCTCGAAACAATATACGGGCACATGTTCATAACTAGTGACATTATCATCAATTTTCTGCACAATAGT
The DNA here is from genome assembly GCF_023898315.1 of Schistocerca nitens. Taxonomy (NCBI): domain Eukaryota; kingdom Metazoa; phylum Arthropoda; class Insecta; order Orthoptera; family Acrididae; genus Schistocerca; species Schistocerca nitens. The sequence continues at coordinate 516,366,489 of NC_064620.1, read as the reverse complement.
TCCTTCCAGTGCGAAATTTTGGCAGGTGCTTTCTTCTTCAAACGTGTCACTGCTTGCTTCAGGTTTCTCTTACCCATCATATAAGCTCTAGTCAGCCTCTCGTAGATATATTTGCAATTAAATCCCAAACACAGTGTTTTTCACCTCTCAACTACTTGCACCTGGCATCCCTGCCTGTGACGTAATTTTCATGAAGTATGCAGTAGAATGTCCCAGAAAGAAAACACAACTGACTACATACCGAGGCTTCAGATGCAGTAATTTATCTGAACTTACAAGTAAGGCGCAAGAAATAGTTTGAGTGACATCTTCCGTTCCTTCCTTGGAAACGAAAACTCTCTCGATTTACTAAAAAAACTTACTTTTATGAAAAAAATGTGCTCACCTACGGACCAAAAAAATAAGGAGGAAATACGCACGTTGTCTAACTGAAGAAATAAAACAGCTCATAAGTCTGAGAGATTCGGGATATCGATGATACAATCTATGCGCTAAGCCGGAAAATCGTCTTGCCTACAAGCAGAACAGTAATAATCAGTCAAGCCGTGAGAAAGGAAAAACTCAGGAATGCCCATACGTTGACTGACAACAGAAACAAACTAGCTGCCCTAAGGAAAAACTTGCGTTCTCTTGGTATATGGAAAGTTAAAGCGGCAGCTGATTTCATTCTCGCAGCTGAAGAACTCAACCGATACCTCACATTGACGACAATCACAATTGAACGGCAACGAAACAGAAACTCATTGATTCCTTAATAGTGGTAAACGACTGTAGCACGAAAAATTCTACGTGTTACTCGTAATACTGTCACGAAAGCTGTCATGCGTATCCGATCAGCATCTACTAGACACGGTAGCACCACAGTCTAAGTGATGAAGCTCGCTATTGATTCACTCCTACCACTATAACAGTTATAGCATCCCCTTGTCTCACATGATAGTCTACAAACCATAATTTTGTCAGGCAGATTCCATATTTCTAGATTTCCGGAAAGCATTTGACTTGGTGCCCAATTGCAGACTGTTAAAGGTCCGAGCATATGTGTTAGGTTTCGAGATATGCAAGTGGCTTGAAAGCTTTTTAAGTAGTAGAACCCAGCACAGATTTTTCGATGGCGTGTGTTCAGGGCATCTTCGGGAGTGTGCCTGGGAACTGTGATAGGAACGTTTTTATTCTCCATGTACATAAATGGTCCAACGGACAGGGTGAGCAGCAACTTACGGTTGTTTGCTGATGACTCTAAGGTGTTCGGGTAGGTATCCTAGTTGAATCACTATGGGAACATACAACATGATTTAGATAAAATTTCTAGTGATAGCTTGCTCTAAACGCAGAAAAGCGTAAGTAAATGCGGATGAATAGGAAAGACAGTCGTGTAACCTTCAAATACAGCATTAGTAGGGTGCAACTTCGACTGAATATCCAGGCATAACGTTGCAAAGCGGTATGAAATGTAATGAAAACATCATTTTGGTAATAGGTAAGGTTGATGCTCGACTTCGATTTATTTGGAGAAGTATGAGAAAGAGTAACTCATCCAAGAAGGAGACGGCGTTCAGAACGCCAGTGCGACGCATTCTCGAGTACTGTTCGAATGTTTGGGATCCTGGAGAGGACAAATTAAAGTAAGGCAACGAAGCAATTGAGAGGCGGACTGCTAGCATTGTTACCGACAGTTTCAATCGGTACATGAGCATTACACGGATGCTTCGTGAACTCAAATGTTAATCCCTGGGGGGGGGGGGGGGGGGGGGATACGATGACCTTTCCTCAAGATACTACTGCACAAATTTAGGGAACCGGCATTTGAGGCTGACTGCAGAACTATTCTACTAGCGCCAACGTACATTTCGCGTAAGGACCATGAAGATAAGATTCGAGAAATTAGAGTTCGTACGGTGGCTTTTAGGCAGTCGTTTTCCTCTCGCTCTATTTGCGACATAAATAGGAGGGGACATGACAAGTAGTGGACAAGATACCTTCCGCCATGCAGAATACGGCGGTTTGCGAAGTATGAGTGTAGGTGAAGGTGGAGGTATCTAAGACCACTCATTAACTATAAGTGTCTTCACTGAGGCTGGAAAACATGGACTAGTTAAGGAACTACCTAAAATTGGCGCTGCAACAGTACCCTCTGATTACGGACCTATTTGCATTCTTCTTGCGGCGCCGAAGGTCTTAGAATAAACATTATGAGGCCAGCTAACAAATTACCTACCTACAGATAACCTACTAGAGGAATCACAATCATGCTTCCGTAAACATCGAAGCACAATATAAAGTTAACATACAGTATGACCTGAAGCTTTTCATGGATGCACAAGAGGCAACTATCATGTGCTGCCCGGACTTCAGCAAAGCATTTGACATTGCCAACATTTAGTTTCCGAACTTAGCAGACTAAATTTCTCACCGAGTGCTTGTAATGGTATCTCCTCATACATGTCGCATCGCCAGCAATGTGTCATGTTGGGTACCATGAACACTCAAAGGAGGCAGGCAGTTTTAGACAGGTCCTACAGTGCTTTATTAGTTTCTATAATCTGTTCATTGAATGCCAATGATGTGTCATCAGTTTTGTCCTGCTGAAAACACCACGTGATCAAGCTGTATCTAAGTACAAAACCAATAGGCCTGAACACTGCCATCGAGAATGTCAATACCGACCTTTGCGCGATACCAAAATGGAGACAGTCTGTCGGGTTAAAGGGCAACCCACCCTAAATCTCAGCAGTACTGACCCGTCATTCTAGCCTCATTAGCCCGAATTGTCGGGAATTCCTACCACCTTCAATCCTAATTGGAAAAAATATCAACTTATCTATCTCAGCATATGTTCTAGAAGAAATAATAGATGAAAATATAGATTGGGATGAGCACGTAACTGCTATGTACAAGACGGCATCAGTATCTCTGCATGTCCTACAAAAGTATACCATAAAAACCTCTTCCCTCTTGATCAGGAAAAGAAATTACTACGAACACATATACTTCCAGTTATTGATTACACTGAATGTACCCTGCAAGGTCTTTCTCAGGAAAGCTAAAGGTACTTGTAACTGGTCATGGATGCCTGTGTTCGTCGCATCAGTGGTGTTCGACTCCTTGATCATATTTCACCATCATACACATACCTATCCTGACTGCGTGCAGACTAGTGCAGATTTTTTCCATATCCTTCGGATTCTCTACTGTCTTACCAACGCACACTGTCCATCATATCTCTCCTGGACCTTAACGTTCTTGTCTCAACAACATTGCAGAAATACCCACTCCTATCAGAGAAAAATTCTTTCAAAACCACTTCATGGTTGAGCCACTTTCACGAAGTCCTCTTCAGAAGCAGGAATTCGACTGTGGCATAACCTCCTGCACTATACTAGATAAATGAATAACATTTACAACTTCAGAATAGAGCTAGTGACATATCTACTACCGAGCGAGGTGGCGCAGTGGTTAGACACTGGACTCGCATTCGGGAGGACGACGGTTCAGTCCCGCGTTCGGTCATCCTGATTTAGGTTTTCCGTGGTTTCCCTAATTCGCTCCAGGCAAATGCCGGGATGGTTCCTTTGAAAGGGCACGACCGACTTCCTTCCCCGTCCTTCCCTAATCCGATGAAACCGATAACCTCGCTGTCTGGTCTCCTTCCCCAAAGAACCCAACCCAACACATCTACTGACGCGTAAATAATGGATACAACTGTTCCTGAAGGCACTCGTTAGCGCCAAACATACTTAAATTTCCTTTCCCCAGAACTCGCTGTATCGAAAAACATCTATTTTGTACACCTACACATTCTTTTTACACCAGCCACTGTCAGCATTGTCATCGCTGTCATGATTACCATTTTTTATTGTTATTAACGTTATTATTGGCGGCGGCAGCAGTAGTAGAAGTACTGCCAATATTAACCTCTCAGCTCATAGTATTACTCACATTATTTGTATTGATACTATAACCATTTTGATACTATTTGTCATATTAAAACATCTATTTTTTAGGTAAATATGACGTGAAAATGTACTTCATGTGTGAAACTTTGGTCAGATGCATGACAGGGCCCGATGGCCCTAAGCTGATCAGGTTGAGAAATAAATAAATATTTCTCCTGGAAGTAGCACTAAGCTCTGGCAGTTTAACGGTGTGTGCCAGCTACAGTAGCACTAAGCTCTGGCAGTTTAACGGTGTGTGCCAGCTACTGCTGCTGATGTCGCAGCTGAAAATGGGGGTTTAGTGTAGCAGGGGATACAACCCGTCGGCTTTGAACAATGACGTCACAAGTCGCCAGAGAGCATGTATTACAAAGATGAAAGAGCTGAGGAGAATGTTGAGAAACAAAGGAATGCGAGAGAGATAAACATTGATCTTGTCAAATGCCGAGAAGCGATTCTTCTTAGTGTTGTAGCTCCCTTCAGTAGCTGATAAGTGTTTTTTGGCTTTAAAAAAAAATCTCACGAGATAGAATAAACTGATCCTACTTTATTAAGCAATCAATAAAAACACTAAACTAAAACATAACAGCAAAAGCTGTTATGTTTTAGTTTAGTTTTTTTATTGATTGCTTAATGAAGTAGGATCAGTTAATTCTATCTCGTGAGATTTTTTTTAAAAAAAAGCCAAAAAACACTTATCAGCTACTGAAGCATCTGTATCTTAGGATCAGTTTATTCTATCTCGTGAGATTTTTTTTAATAAGCCAAAAAACACTTATCAGCTACTGAAGCATATTGGTGGAATAAGAAAGTGAAATATGGTAAAATAGTGAAATATAGATAAACGATCGCTTTTAGATTCACATTCAATTATTTTAATGATAGCGCTTATTAGAACATAGAACTGCTTTATTATCTATGCCTCGAAGTGAAGATATTACTATCTATGACTAAGGAATGACGTCATTGTTCAAAGCCGACGGGTTGTATCCCCTGCTTCACTAGACCCGAAAATGGAGTGTCACGTTTGCAACCGATTAGGATGCAGTATCTGCTATCGTTCATGTTCCTTTGAAAACTGCCCGGTTAGCAATGTCGACGTAATCTTCGCAGTTCTTTATGTCAGCGTGTTAGAAAGCAGATTCTGAATTGGGTCATCTCGGGCTCTCGAACGGTCTAACGCATCTTTCAGTCGCGTTTGAAAGTACTCATAATCTGTATCTTTGTTTTTACCTCCTTCATCTGTTGCCGTACTGAACAGCGTTACTAGCTTTCTTTCAGTGATTCGTTTCTTATTGAAATTGCACAAACGTATTTCTGTATCCGTCTCCACATCATACCTTGATTTGATATCACATGCGAAGAATCAGAGAATATAGTACAAGAAACTGTCCATAGATTGCGCTATTGAGAATTGGTGCTACGCTGGAAAATTCAAAGATTATAGCAATATAAACAAACAATAGAAAGCGCTGCCTGCGGTTAAATATTTTATCATTACACGACTTTATTTAAACTATTACTATCCAGCCTGTGAATGAACCTCACAATACTTGCAGAGTTTACTTAATATACGTTTGCTAGAATAGTAAAGCGTACAACTCAATTGCTGTGCCGAGACTATGCGACTACTGAGTATTCTGCTATATGCTGTCTCCGTTCTTACCTCGACTCGAGGGCGTGAAGCAAGTGGACGTCGATTTTCGTCTGGCAGCTGGACTCCCACTCCACTGCCATGCTACCCTAGTCACAGGTTCCCGGGTGTCGGCACCATATTATGCGCCGTGCATTAACTGGCGAGTAATGTTTACAGCTTTATTTTCGTCTCCAATCAGAGATATACACTCCTGGAAATGGAAATAAGAACACATTGACACCGGTGTGTCAGACCCACCATACTTGCTCCGGACACTGCGAGAGGGCTGTACAAGCAATGATCACACGCACGGCACAGCGGACACACCAGGAACCGCGGTGTTGGCCGTCGAATGGCGCTAGCTGCGCAGCATTTGTGCACCGCCGCCGTCAGTGTCAGCCAGTTTGCCGTGGCATACGGAGCTCCATCGCAGTCTTTAACACTGGTAGCATGCCGCGACAGCGTGGACGTGAACCGTATGTGCAGTTGACGGACTTTGAGCGAGGGCGTATAGTGGGCATGCGGGAGGCCGGGTGGACGTACCGCCGAATTGCTCAACACGTGGGGCGTGAGGTCTCCACAGTACATCGATGTTGTCGCCAGTGGTCGGCGGAAGGTGCACGTGCCCGTCGACCTGGGACCGGACCGCAGCGACGCACGGATGCACGCCAAGACCGTAGGACCCTACGCAGTGCCGTAGGGGACCGCACCGCCACTTCCCAGCAAATTAGGGACACTGTTGCTCCTGGGGTATCGGCGAGGACCATTCGCAACCGTCTCCATGAAGCTGGGCTACGGTCCCGCACACCGTTAGGCCGTCGTCCGCTCACGCCCCAACATCGTGCAGCCCGCCTCCAGTGGTGTCGCGACAGGCGTGAATGGAGGGACGAATGGAGACGTGTCGTCTTCAGCGATGAGAGTCGCTTCTGCCTTGGTGCCAATGATGGTCGTATGCGTGTTTGGCGCCATGCAGGTGAGCGCCACAATCAGGACTGCATACGACCGAGGCACACAGGGCCAACACCCGGCATCATGGTGTGGGGAGCGATCTCCTACACTGGCCGTACACCACTGGTGATCGTCGAGGGGACACTGAATAGTGCACGGTACATCCAAACCGTCATCGAACCCATCGTTCTACCATTCCTAGACCGGCAAGGGAACTTGCTGTTCCAACAGGACAATGCACGTCCGCATGTATCCCGTGCCACCCAAAGTGCTCTAGAAGGTGTAAGTCAACTACCCTGGCCAGCAAGATCTCCGGCTCTGTCCCCCATTGAGCATGTTTGGGACTGGATGAAGCGTCGTCTCACGCGGTCTGCACGTCCAGCACGAACGCTGGTCCAACTGAGGCGCCAGGTGGAAATGGCATGGCAAGCCGTTCCACAGGACTACATCCAGCATCTCTACGATCGTCTCCATGGGAGAATAGCAGCCTGCATTGCTGCGAAAGGTGGATATACACTGTACTAGTGCCGACATTGTGCATGCTCTGTTGCCTGTGTCTATGTGCCTGTGGTTCTGTCAGTGTGATCATGTGATGTATCTGACCCCTGGAATGTGTCAATAAAGTTTCCCCTTCCTGGGACAATGAATTCACGGTGTTCTTATTTCAATTTCCAGGAGTGTATATATTACAGAGATGAATAAAGAGCAGAGCACATTCACGATGAAGATAATTTCGAACATGTATTCGATGTAGATGGCTGAGGAATCACTCATGACTAAATATAACGCCAATTATGGAACATAAAAACTTTATTTGCCTTGACTCTGTGGAACCAGGAACTAGGACTTAAAGGGCATGTTTGGCTATGTTTGTCCATAATATTTCCATTTATTACTCCTTGATGACCGATATTCGAGTGCCCACTCTAGTCTTCCTCTTCTGTATAATGCAATCTTTCGGTGAGATGGCTTATTTTAAAGAGCCATTTTTATCAGCGATCCCCAACTAACTCATCCATTACTTCATTAAATATGATGTTAGCGTGTCCCTTGATCCACATAAACGTAAACTTCTACGCGAGAATACAGACCTTTTTGTGGCATTCTGTGTCCGCTACCATTAGATTAGTTTTCCTGGGAAGAGCTCACGTCTGACGGTCTTGGAACAACCTTCTACAGTACAGTAAAAGCGCAATGTTTATATTGTGAGTTTCCGCAACTAATTTGAAGCTTCACGCGTAGTTCGTTGGCGCTTCTATGGAAAGTCTCCCTGAGAAGTGCAATCAGATTCTTTGCAACATGTGCTTGGCCACAGGAACACGCAACAACCCCCGCCATTAGCTGTGGTTTTGGATCCGTCATTATATACACTACCGGACAAAAGTTTTCGATTACCTATCACAACTATGGATTTTTAATTAAAACAGAGAATTCATTCTGAATATTTTATCACATCCCCAATTCCGATAATAAAACAATTATAATCATGTAAAGTTGGAAGCGCCTGTACTGTGTATTTGACTGGTTGTTCACCTAGAGGGGCACTGATGACCATCCGTACCTTAACCTAAGCTGGTTCCGTTCTAATAGCCCTCATTCCTTCAGTTCGCGGTAGTGTACAGTACAGTGGGTGAATCTGGCAGTGTGCTTGTATACCTAGTGAGGATCATAACGTATTATCTCCTAATGAGACAGAATCAGGAGCCTGGAATTCAAAAACATGCTGTAATTTTAGCCCTGCAGGACCGCTACTCTAGAAAGACAACAGCAACGAAAGTTGGCATAACCCCATCTACAGTGATATATACGTTGTAGCGGTTCAAAGTAAACTAGTGTCAATGTAAGTGTGTCTGGAAGACACCGAGTAACATCATACAGGGAAAATCAATTCATATGTGCACAGACTAATCACCAGAGGACGCGTACTGCACCTTAAATTCTCGAGAAAGTAAATACTATGCGAACAACTCCAATCGCTGTCCCAACAGTGCAACGCCTTCTCCGTGAAAGCCGGCCGGAGTGGTCGAGCGGTTCTATAATAGGCGCTACAGTCTGGAACCGCGCGACCGCTACGGTCGCATGTTCGAATCCTGCCTCGGGCGTGGATGTCTGTGATGTCCTTAGGTTAGTTAGGTTTAAGTCCCATAGTGCTCAGACCCAGCCTTCTCCGTGAACAAGTTTTAAAGTGGTGTATAGCAGCCACAAAACGGTTATTATGTGAACAAAATAACGGGCACAGCGAAAGCAGTGGTTTTCACGGACGAATCTAAATACGAAGTATTTTAGAAGCCATCGTCGACTTCGTGGGAAACGTATGAGGAGTAATGTTTGGGGCAACGGCGGATGGTCGGGCATGGTGTGGGGATGTTTTATGGTTGATAAAGTCAATGGTCTAATGAGAATTAATAAAGAAATTAGAGAAGGAGTAATAGTACAAGGATACTCATCAACAATGCAGTTCCATCTGGCAGGAGACTTACGTTTCGTGGATTTGTTCTGGAGCAGGACAACGATCCGAGACATGCATCTAAATTGTGCAGATGGTATGTCAATAGAAAAGAAAAATGTGGGAACAGAAGAATATGATTTGGCCAAGTTAGTCTCTTGCTTTAAATTCCATTGAAGTCTTACGGGATGGACTTGACAGGGGGAATATATAAATGATGTTATCTAATGTTTAAGGCCTGTGGAATAATTTACAGAAGTGTTGGACTATAGCATCTACAAAAACACTACAAAATCTTATCTCCAGAATGACAAGAGTTTGTGTAATTGTACTGAGGGCACAGTGTTGGTACTGTGAAGAGGCTAAAATCTAAACCATGTTGAACTGTACTTAATCACAGAGAGATGGTTCAAATGGCTCTGAGCACTATGGGACTTAACATCTGAGGTCATCAGTCCCCTAGAACTTAGAACAACTTAAACCTAACTAACCTAAGGACATCACACACATCCATGCCCGAGGCAGGATTCGAACCTGCGACCGTAGCGGTCGCGCGGTTCCAGACTGAAGCGCCTACAACCGCTCGGCCAACCCGGCCGGCAATCACAGAGAGAGAAAATATTTATTTTGTTGGTGAATTTAGTTTGTATGTTGTGTTTGAACACTGCAACAAAGTATATTGCTTTTTTCGTAAGGGATCGAAAACTTCTGACAGGCAGTGTATCTCGAAATACTACAGGAAATTATCAGCAATGCTGTTTTTTTGCTAAGTGCGCTGCTCAGTCGAAAGTTTTTGTTGGAAAGTAGAAAAGGTCTGCTGCTAAACTCTATTTGTTGTAATGGTAATCGGCATTATAAAATGCACACATTCTAACGGGGTTTCCAATGTCGCTGTTGCGCACTCAGTTACGAGTTGGTATTTCATACAGAACGTCCTCCTCACGGTAATTTGCTAGCACTGTCCCTCCAGCTGCAATTTTCGACTGTATATGCCGTGCAAACAACAAAGATCGTTTAACAACAATGGACGCCTTTGAAATAGAGAAAATAGCGGAGAATATTGTGGACATGTCGGTAGAATTAACAAAGAATTGTACCGCGTAGGCCGGCCTTAGTGGCCGTGCGGTTCTGGGCGCTACAGTCTGGAACCGAGCGACCGCTACGGTCGCAGGTTCGAATCCTGCCTCGGGCATGGATGTGTGTGATGTCCTTAGGTTAGTTAGGTTTAATTAGTTCTAAGTTCTAGGCGACTGATGACCTCAGAAGTTAAGTCGCATAGTGCTCAGAGCCATTTTAACCATTTTCTTTGTAACGCGTATTTAGAGAACTGCTTTGACATTCTTTTGGAGTATTAACTCCGGCCTGACGCATTTTACTTTTTCACATGCGCAAGAAAGCGTCTCGGATTCGCATTGTTTATCGTTCTAATTGATAATATCCACACTGAACCAAAACTGCCTCTCTTTCACAATGTATATTGAAGCGAATATTTGCTCCTTTATCAAGATGATGGTCATGTCATTGCGCCTGTAGGACACACTGTACTGAATTGTGAGGTAGTCAGCCAGTGACGCAGACAGAAATTTTTGCAATTAAATGGTCGATGGAACAAATACAGCCCCGAACTTATATATAATTTATACACTTATACAAAACATCGAATATTCCAGAATATGCTTCTATTAAATGTGGAAGGGAGTCACAGATACCGAAAGAAAATACACAAACGACTAAAAAATGACTCGCTGAAAGGAGATCCTAGCCAGAAACCGCTTCGTTCTCAGCCCGTGCCCATATGCGTAACATTATTTTTCAAATGTAATGTATATCCATTTATTTGATTTTACGATGTTGTCAATGCCTTATCTATCGAGGTGCCGTTAACTGACATTTAATTACAATAAATTGTACAAAGAAGGCGCGATTTTGATAAACTTATAATGCGCTGGTGTCTTGAAACGGGATTCACCAAGTAACAATACGATAAACACCAAGCACAAAAAACACCAAGCACGAAAAACACCAAACACGAATATTTTTAACCAACAATACTTCGCTACCTACATTTTATTACAAAGAACCGTACCACAAGCGGCTCTTTTTTCTAGAGATCATCAATATGATAGCATTACATCAGATCATATTCAAAGTATTTAAGCAATAATGTAGAAACACCAGCAATAAGGGCCAAAACTACAAGTATGGTGGCTCCTAAATTGCGTTTGTTAGGCAGAAAGCCCTTACGCATCTCATCAATCACATTCCTCTCCATGAAGCAAAAATCTGCGGCATCTAGCCTCAGGCATGGATGTGTGTGATGTCCTTAGGTTAGTTAGGTTTAAGTAGTTCTAAGTTCTAGGGGACTGATGACCACAGATGTTAAGTCCCCTAGTGCTCAGAGCCATTTGAACCATTTTACGGCATCTGATTCTACCTGCCATGGTCGATATGAAATTCCACGTTGTGGCGCCATATACAGGGTGTTACAAAAAGGTACGGCCAAACTTTCAGGAAACATTCCTCACACACAAAGAAAGAAAATATGTTATGTGGACACGTGTCCGGAAACGCTTACTTTCCATGTTAGAGCTCATTTTATTACTTCTCTTCAAATCACATTAATCATGGAATGGAAACACACAGCAACAGAACTTACCAGCGTGACTTCAAACACTTTGTTACAGGAAATGTTCAAAATGTCCTCCGTTAGCGAGGATACATGCATCCACCCTCCGTCGCATGGAATCCCTGATGCGCTGATGCAGCCCTGGAGAATGGCGTATTGTATCACAGCCGTCCACAATACGAGCACGAAGAGTCTCTACATTTGGTACCGGGGTTGCGTAGACAAGAGCTTTCAAATGCCCCCATAAATGAAAGTCAAGAGGGTTGAAGTCAGGAGAGTGTAGAGGCCATGGAATTGGTCCGCCTCTACCAATCCATCGGTCACCGAATCTGTTGTTGAGAAGCGTACGAACACTTCGACTGAAATGTGCAGGAGCTCCATCGTGCATGAACCACATGTTGTGTCGTACTTGTAAAGGCACATGTTCTTGCAGCACAGGTAGAGTATCCCGTATGAAATCATGATAACGTGCTCCATTGAGCGTAGGTGGAAGAACATGGGGCCCAATCAAGACATGACCAACAATGCCTGCCCAAACGTTCACAGAAAATTGCGTGCGGATTCTCGTCAGCCCACACATGTTGATTGTGAAAATTTACAATTTGATCACGTTGGAATGAAGCCTTATCCGTAAAGAGAACATTTGCACTGAAATGAGGATTGACACATTATTGGATGAACCATTCGCAGAAGTGTACCCGTGGAGGCCAATCAGCTGCTGATAGTGCCTGCACACGCTGTACATGGTACGGAAACAACTGGTTCTCCCGTAGCAGTCTCCATACAGTGACGTGGTCAACGTTACCTTGTACAGCAGCAACTTCTCTGACGCTGACATTAGGGTTATCGTCAACTGCACGAATAATTGCCTCGTCCATTGCAGGTGTCCTCGTCGTTCTAGGTCTTCCCCAGTCGCGAGTCATACGCTGGAATGCTCCGTGCTCCCTAAGACGCCGATCAATTGCTTCGAACGTCTTCTTGTCGGGAAACCTTCATTCTGGAAATCTCTCTCGATACAAACGTACCGCGCCACGGCTATTGCCCCATGCTAATCTATACATCAAATGGGCATCTGCCAACTCCGCATTTGTAAACATTGCACTGACTGCAAAACCACGTTCGTGAACAACACTAACCTGTTGATGCTAGGTACTGATGTGCTTGATGCTAGTACTGTAGAGCACTGAGTCGCATGTCAACACAAGCACCAAAGTCAACATTACCTTCCTTCAATTGAGCCAACTGGCGGTGAATCGAGGAAGTACAGTACATACTGACGAAACTAAAATGAGCTCTAACATGGAAATTAAGCGTTTCCGGACACATGTCCACATAACATCTTTTCTTTATTTGGGTGTTGAGGAATGTTTCCTGAAAGTTTGGCCGTACCTTTTTGTAACGCCCAGTATAATGGACCAGCTCCTCGTCCAAGTTAGCTGTCCCGCCTTGAGTGAGGACTGCTTGACCCTTTGTTTACTACCAATGAAATCTGTGTACAGTGAAATACAAAGGCAAACTAATAAAAGGGCCAGAACATTCAGAAAACTGTTTTACAGTATTTTTGTTGTATGTCGTTTCAGAGCAAAATTATTAGAAAAACCTATGTTAAGAGTTTGGGAAACTCTGCAAACTGTTTCCTTAGTACCACTTATATAAATAGACCTTTCATTTAGGTCCTTATTTTGTTCATTTAGGAGGTGATCTATAACTATCATGGCAGTTACTATAATTTATGGCCATAGTAGCTGTCGAGTAGTCTACTTGCGTTCATGTTTACACAGGAATTCGATTACTTTTCGTGTGAAGTGGCAACTGTCATGTCCACCTCGGTAGCTACGAATGGCTAAGTGAGGGGTCTCAGGTTCAGTTCCTGCTAGGGCGGAGATTTTATCCGTTTTTGGACTGCATGTTGTCTTGTCCTTACTTTGGTATCGTCATAATTGACATTACTATAGAGAAGGCTGAATGGGCATGGCCCAGAAGCCCGTAAAAATTACAAAATAAAAAAAACTATCATAATGAAGACGGCAACTTATGACCCACAACTGATGCCTGTCCTCTCCCGCTGGAGCAGTGTGCTCTTTCTCCTACCAACACCGTTGTCGTGTGCTCGCATTGGTCCTCCCACCACCGCCACCCCCACCCTCCCTAGTGCCTCCATCATGCTGAGACTGTCATTCTTAGTCTGTCCCTCCACTGGGCAAGTGTATGAAACATCTGCAATTTCCAGCATGGTAATGCATCCTTAGTGCTGTTTGCCGATTATTTGAGGAACGTGGTTGTAAATATGGAACTTAACATCAAAAGACACCAAAAAATGCACTATTTCTACTCTGATATTATAGCAAATAACGTTCCTACATATGAAGAAAATAGGACTTTGTAACTAACATTACAGCACATAAATGGCAACCATGCGTAAAAATGTGTAGTTAACGTCACTCTGCATAAACAAAATACTCACTTTTTACTTTGATGGTACAATACTATGGTAAATAACAGTCATATACGGGATCAATGTATTTTATTATATACCTTCTGCACACTGGTACTGCACTCGGTCGGGGATGCTTGAGAGAGCAGATCAATGCAGTCCACCTCCTCCATCTCGTCCGCTGCAGTAATAACATGGATACACTGCCTGATGTCTCTCTTGCACCATGATTTGCATCAAATTCAAAATGCTTAAGGATGTGCTGCTGGTTTAGCACAACCAAGAGGGTACTTGCTAATAGAGAAAGGGAGTAGCCCTCATTGTCGACGAGTCCGCAGCTCGTGGTCTAGCGGCTAACGTTGCTACCTCTGGATCACGGGATCCCGAGTTCCATTCCTGGCCGGGTTGTGGGTTTTCCCTGCCCGGGGACTGGGCGTTTGTGTTGTCCTCATCATTCCATCATCATTCATGGAAGTGGCTAGACTGCACTGTGTACAGATTGGGAATATGTACAGGCGCTGATGAAGGAGCAGTTGAGCGCCCGACAAACCAAACATCATCATTACCAACTGGTTCCGCTAAACCAGCCATAAATTTTATACAGAAGAAGAGAATAAAACTTATTTTTTAAAAAAAACCATTTTTATTCCAACCTTCATTTACTACCTTCACAGCGCAGTTTAATGGAAGATCTTCTATCAACATAGCAATTTACATCGAATGGTAAATGCTTATCACAGATTCATACTTGGAAATAACCTCATCACTATGAAACACAGGTGGTAGCTTTTCAAATTTCTGTGTTCTGTTACACAAAACAGATATTAGTTTTTAGGAAACAGATAGTAAGTACTCTACTGCATTCAAATTAAAGCGCTCATCCATAATTCTTTTATAAACTTTATGAATAACTTTATACACTTTTCAGATACAAGTGGATAGAGAATATACAGGGCTATTACAAATGACTGAAGCGATTTCATAAATTCACTGTAACTCCATTCATTGACATATGGTCACGACACACTACTGATACGCAGAAAAACTCATAAAGTTTTGTTCAGCTGAAGCCGCACTTCAGGTTTCTGCCGCCAGACCGCTCGAGAGCGCAGTGAGACAAAATGGCGACAGGAGCCGAGAAAGCGTATGTCGTGCTTGAAATGCACTCACATCAGTCAGTCATAACAGGCAACGACACTTCAGGACGAAGTTCAACAAAGATCCACCAACTGCTAACTCCATTCGGCGATGGTATGCGCAGTTTAAAGCTTCTGGATGCCTCTGTAAGGGGAAATCAACGGGTCGGCCTGCAGTGAGCGAAGAAACGGTTGAACGCGTGCGGGCAAGTTTCACGCGTAGCCCGCGGACATGCTGGAAAATTGGCTCATGCCACAACTGGAGACCGACAGCGCCGACTTCATCTTTCAACAGGATGGTGCTCCACCGCACTTCCATCATGATGTTCGGTATTTCTTACACAGGAGATTGGAAAACCGATGGACCGGTCGTGGTGGAGATCATGATCAGCAATTCGTGTCATGGCCTCCACGCTCTTCCGACTTAACCCCATGCGATTTCTTTCTGTGGGGTTATGTGAAACATTCAGTGTTTAAACCTCCTCTACCAAGAAACGTGCCAGAACTGCGAGCTCGCATCAACGATGCTTTCGAACTCATTGATGGGGACATGCTGCGCCGAGTGTGGGAGGAACTTGATTATCGGCTTGATGTCTGCCGAATCACTAAAGGGGCACATATCGAACATTTGTGAATGCCTAAAAAAACTTTTTGAGTTTTTGTATGTGTGTGCAAAGCATTGTGAAAATATCTCAAATAATAAAGTTATTGTAGAGCTGTGAAATCGCTTCAATCATTTGTAATAACCCTGTATATTGCTGTCTTTTCATCCCAAAGAGAAAATATAGTCGAAAATGTCATTATCGGTCTAGGCGCATCAACACTTGTACTACGAGAGATGGTCTAGATAAGCATCTGACTAACTGTTCCACGTAGGAACCGGTACATGTGGAAATGGCAACTGAAAACAAGAAATACCAGCACGAGGAGCGTTGCCCCTTCACAGCATACACTGACTTTAAATGTCTACTCATTCTTATCGCTCTCTGTAAGGGAGACTGCACTGATACATATGCAACCTTTACAGAGCGGCATGCACCATATGTTGTGACATATAGAGTTGTATGGTGGTAAGACTCAGGTAAAAATCGTTTGATATCATTTGTCAGGGATAATTCTTGGAGGTGGCTGCTCAGTGAGGTAGAACAACTTGCGTGGTATTTTGATCACAATAATGGCCCCAACATCTGCATGATCATTCCACAGGGGAAGTTCTGGAGCACAGCATACACTGCATGCAACTTAAACAACTACATGCCATGACTCATACTCACATCCTTCCATAATTTGAGCAGTTGTAATGAAGATTTCATAACTGTGCACTTGGGTGATTTTGGTTTGAACAAAGACCAGATCGTGTCCTGCATGACAGCGTTAAGACACACATCTCGTTCTCCAGCTGAATGACGCCAAACATTGCATCACAGTTCCTGGACTTAATTCGATTTATGCAAGCGCTGCTTTAGAAATACAGTACGTTAGGAGGACACGTAAATCTCTAAAGCTGCATTTGCCGATGATGCGAACTTCCACTCATGACGAATAATGTTATCTTTCCTTATAAATACCTGAATTTCAAAGAGAGACTCAACTAAGTCACATTGCCTGACATACCCACATTCACCAGTAATCTTACAGGCAATACCATAACGAATTCCGAGTATAAGTATCTGGTGAATGTTTAGCAGGAATTCAGCGTCTTTGATATAGGGGAGTATGCAAAGCTATATATGGGCATGGACGTACAACTACTTGCAGATATTTTCGAGAAGTTCTGGATAGTATGCATGACCACATACACTTTGAATTCCACATTATATTACATGTCGACACTGAATTTTTGATCAATGTCAACATGGTTTTCTTTTTCTAATGCAGCATGCACGGTGGACTTTGCCGATGTGTACACAGACATACCAAGGCAAACAAGACGTGAATGGGCGGACAAATGGCTCTGAGCACTATGGGACTTAACTTCTGAGGTCATTAGTCCCCTAGAACTTAGAGCTACTTAAACCTAACTAACCTAAGGACATCACGCACATCCATGTCCGAGGCAGGATTCGAACCTGCGAGCGTAGCGGTCGCGCGGTTCCAGACTATAGAGACTTGAACGGCTCGGCCACTTCGGCCGGCAGTGGGAGGACAGTTTAAAGCATATGAGTATGAGAGTTACATACGTATCTTCGCGTTAACAACTTTTACGGATATGCCACGCAACATAATCTGGCTGTTGGGAAGTTTCGATGGCTGTCTGAGGAGGACAGCCATGTATTAGGTGATTTCAAAGGTGTGGTAGCTGGTCTGGTAAAGGATATGGTGTGGAAGTTAGACTTGGCATATCCTGCTAGTTTGCATGATACGCACAGCAGTGGAGCACCTCGTCCCATAAAAGGACTCCACCCTCAGTCTAATGACGGCACTGGGTCGGAAACAGATATGCAGTATGCACTGCAGGTATCTCCAACAACGTATCCATTTGGAATGGTTCTGATTAGCGTCACCCATGGCATCTCTTTCAAGTGAAGTCGCTGGTTGAGGAAGTATATTAACGTTAAAACGGAACGGAGGGCCCTTGTGATACGTGACTTAGAGAAATATTTTTTTTAAAAAATTGATGAATAATGCTATTTTCAAGAAAAACGTCGACAAATTAAGAGAAGACCACGAAATTTATCAAATTTACTGCTGGGAGAGGCGTTATGGCGGCATTATTACGTCGCTTGGCCACATTCTTCAGCCAAGGTTTAGTCGTTCTCGAGATGGATAAGTTTTCGATGGAGTTCATGAGAGCTGTTTATGTTTGTATGTGTATAATCGACATTTCCTAACTCCATGGGCAGCAATTTCACTATGAATGAGATTTTCACTCTGCAGCGGAGTGTGCGCTGATATGAAACTTCCTGGCAGATTAAAACTGTGTGCCCGACCGAGACTCGAACTCGGGACCTTTGCCTTTCGCGGGCAAGTGCTCTACCAACTGAGCTACCGAAGCACGACTGACGCCCGGTACTCACAGCTTTACTTCTGCCAGTACCTCGTCTCCTACCTTCCAAACTTTACAGAAGCTCTCCTGCGAACCTTGCAGAACTAGCACTCCTGAAAGAAAGGATATTGCGGAGACATGGCTTAGCCACAGCCTAGGGGATGTTTCCAGAATGAGATTTTCACTCTGCAGCGGAGTGTGCGCTGATATGAAACTTCCTGGCAGATTAAAACTGTGTGCCCGACCGAGACTCGAACTCGGGACCTTTGCCTTTCGCGGGCAAGTGCTCTACCAACTGAGCTACCGAAGCACTACTCACGCCCGGTACTCACAGCTTTACTTCTGCCAGTACCTCGTCTCCTACCTTCCAAACTTTACAGAAGCTCTCCTGCGAACCTTGCAGAACTAGCACTCCTGAAAGAAAGGATATTGCGGAGACATGGCTTAGCCACAGCCTGGGGGATGTTTCAAGAATGAGATTTTCACTCTGCAGCGGAGTGTGCGCTGATATGAAACTTCCTGGCAGATTAAAACTGTGTGCCCGACCGAGTTTGGAAGGTAGGAGACGAGGTACTGGCAGAAGTAAAGCTGTGAGTACCGGGCGTGAGTCGTGCTTCGGTAGCTCAGTTGGTAGAGCACTTGCCCGCGAAAGGCAAAGGTCCCGAGTTCGAGTCTCGGTCGGGCACACAGTTTCAATTTCACTATGCCTTTCTGAAGACCAAATTCACTGACACAGTGTTACTTTATATGGATGAAGACTGTTTCATCTACTGGATGAAAGACTGCAATCCATTTGAAGTAACGAGATACAGTCCGGAGAAATTCGACACGCCGGGATATTCGACCAATAATACGGTTTACACATCATAACAAGAGGGTTATCAGAATCAAGTCTTCTCGGTTGTCAGGCAGCGTCAACTGGAATAAAATTATCAAGGTATCTATGGCTATCTCCGCCATCGTTGTCAGGATCAGGGGATAGCACTTTGTTCTCATTTTATGACCACGAATGTGGCGGCTGGCACCAGTGAGAGAGGGCCGAAACGATGCGAGCGAGGAAGGTGAGGTGGACAGCTCGTTTTTATAGCAACTCCGGCGACACGTTTCGAACTGCCTCCCTGCAAGCGTTAAGCATCCGCCGTGGTTTCCTTTTGACACCCAGAGCCCACCCCCACGCACTACTGACTGTGGGCCTCTTGTCTATGTTATAAGTGCTGTTGTTCATTCTAATCTCGTTCGTCTATTTTGTAACGGAATCCCAGTACGTTCACGCACAAGCCAAGACTCTCGTTTCTCAATCAGTATTTTGTGTCCATTTACTAGGCAATGCTCAGCTACGGCCGACTTTTCAAACTTCTTTTTTTTTAAGATGTCTGTCGTGCTCGGTACGATTTACTGAACTGTCTGACCTAAGTAGATGCCGCTGCACTCGCAACGGCGCCGTAAGCACGGGGCACACGAAGAGCTATGTCGTCTTTAAGATGGCGAAGCATATCTTATATTTTGGGCCGGGCTGGAACTTTGGCGTCAATCCATGTCCCTACAATACACGTCCCAATTTGCTGCACATTGTCCCACAGTGTGTCTCCTACTCTACTGCAAAAATTTTCTGAGCCTGCTTTTTCTCTACTTGTTTTCACATTGTAGTATGCAACGGAAACTATATTGCGTTTAAAGTTAGTTGCGACTTTTGACAGTTCACTACGGATCGAGTGGAGGAAAGCGTAGTTGCCAGCGTGTGCTGAACGCGTCAGCATGCGAAGATAACGCCAGGCCTACTCGGAGCGTAAACTGTCGGCCGCGCAAGCTCCTCCATCTGCAATCTTTTTCAAACGAGTTTGGAGGAACCAAACGGTAGTGAACTGTGATCTCCATTCGTCAGCTTCATGATCAGTTACCTATTACTTCGTTAATGGTCATAGTCATTGTGATATTTCGGTAGTAGCTAAACTACTGCGAGAAATTCTTAAAATTTGGAGTGAAAAATAGGTATCGCTACGGATTTTCGTGTTATGTGATATGTCATATGTTGCTGCATATAAAATTTAGGAAACATTGAATTATTTATTAAACCTCGAAGGATATCGTTATTTATCTCCAAAGTCCAGAAAATGGAATGTGTGTAAACGTTTCCGTCACGAGTGCACAAGCCACTGAAAAAGGCAGAATGAAATATTCATAAAGCCCTCGTAACTCATAAACGGTCTGAGATACCCAAACAAGATTTTGGCAAATGATAGAACGCAAAGAGCAGTTTTTGGCATATGACTAAAATGCGCAGCTTCCATGTCTACCACGGTATTCAAGCAACTACAGAAGTTTTTAAAAGAAATAATGTAATGTTCATGGACCATCAGTAGCCTGTGAAACGAAAACTGCTGTGGGTTTTGGAACAATGTAAATGTAGAAGCTGAACATTTATTTTTATACTGACAATGGGCTTTCTCATAACTAAAGATATGTCTTGCCCTCTTTGCTACTTTAATAATACGTTGTTTTATGATTCTGCCACTATTTCAACTGCAGTAGAATCTTAGTGAGATGTATATCTGTAAATTCTGTTTAGTCTAGGCAATAGAGGTAGTTGGTAACACAACAATAAGAGAAGGGAAGTATCACTCAATACTCGACACAGTCCTTCATGAAACCATGTCTCCTTAAATACATTTTTGGTATGGCTGACAACTTGATACCAGCCCTGTTATGTAACATTTGCAATGACTTCTTTTGTCAGCATTTCAACCCCAATGAGCGTAAATTTCTTATTTCTGCCACATTACTTTTCACCTAGGCCTATATATTCTCAGTCGGATTTAAATGTGGATGATACGGGGGAAGCCTGATTAAACTATGCCCTTTAGCATTTACCTGTTCGTCGGCCTGGTGGGGTGGAGTTTTTGCCTTGTACAGTACTGTTGTTGTTGTTGTCTTCACTCCTGAGACTGGTTTGATGCAGCTCTCCATGCTACTCTATCCTGTGCAAGCTCTTTCATCTCCCAGTACTTACTGCAACCTACATCCTTCTGAATCTGCTTAGTGTATTCATCTCTTGGTCTCCCTCTACGATTTTTACCCTCCACGCTGCCCTCCAATGCTAAATTTGTGATCATGTCCTACCAACCTGTCCCTTCTTCTTGTCAAGTTGTGCCACAAGCTTCTCTTCTCTCCAATTCTATTCAATACCTCCTCATTAGTTATGTGATCTACCCGTCTAATCTTCAGCATTCTTCTGTAGCACCACATTTCGAAACCTTCTATTCTCTTCTTGTCCAAACTATTTATCGTCCATGTTTCACTTCCATACATGGCTACACTCCATACAAATACTTTCAGAAAGGACTTCCTGACACTTAAATCTATACACGATGTTAACAAATTTCTCTTCTTCAGAAACGCTTTCCTTGCCATTGCCAGTCTACATTTTATATCCTCTCTACTTCGACCATCATCAGTTATTTTGCTCCCCAAATAGCAAAACTCCTTTACTACTTTAAGTGTCTCATTTCCTAATCTAATTCCCTCAGCATCACCCGACTTAGTTCGACTACATTCCATTATTCTCGTTTTGCTTTCGTTGATGTTCATCTTATACCCTCCTTTCAAGACACTGTCCATTCCGTTCAACTGCTCTTCCAAGTCCTTTGCTGTCACTGACAGAATTACAATGTTACCGGCGAACCTCAAAGTTTTTATCTCTTCTCCATGGACTTTAATACATGCTCCGAATTTTTCTGTTGTTTCCTTTACTGCTTGCTCAATATACATATTGAATAACATCGGGGAGAGGCTACAACCCTGTCTCACTCCCTTCCCAAGCGCTGCTTCCCTTTCATACCCCTCGACTCTTATAACTGCCATCTGGTTTCTGTACAAATTGTAAATAGCCTTTCACTCCCTGTATTTTACCCCTCCCACCTTTAGAATTTGAAAGAGAGTATTCCAGTCCACATTGTCAAAAGCTTTCTCTAAGTCTACAAATGCTAGAAATGTAGGTTTGCCTTTCCTTAATCTATTTTCTAAGATAAGTCGTAGGGTCAGTATTGCCTCACGAGTTCCAGCATTTCTGCGGAATCCAAGCTGATCTTCGCCGAGGTCGGCTTCTACCAGTTTTTCCATTCGTCTGTAAAGAATTCGTGTTAGTATTTTGCAGCTGTGACTTATTAAACTGATGGTTCGGTAATTTTCACATCAGTCAACACCTGCTTTCTTTGGGATTCGAATTATTATATTCTTCTTGAAGTCTGAGGGTATTTCGCCTGTCTCATACATCTTGCTCACCAGATGGTAGAGTTTTGTCAGGACTGGCTCTCCCAAGGCCGTCAGTAGTTCCAAAGGAATGTTGTCTACTCCTGGGGCCTTGTTTCGACTCAGATCTTTCAGTGCTCTGTCAAACTCTTCACGCAGTATCGTATCTCCCATTTCATCTTCATCTACATCCTCTTCCATTTCCATAATATTGTCCTCAAGTACATCGCCCTTGTATACACCCTCTATATACTCCTTCCACCTTTTCGCATTCTGTTCTTTGCGTAGAACTGGGTTTTCATCTGAGCTCTTGATGTTCATACAAGTGGTTCTCTTCTCTCCAAAGGTCTCCTTAATTTTCCTGTAGGCAGTATCTATCTTACCCCTAGTGAGATAAGCCTCTACATCCTCACATTTGTCCTCTAGCCATCCCTGCTTAGCCATTTTGCACTCCCTGTCGATCTCATTTTTGAAACTTTTGTATTCCCTTTTGCCTGCTTCATTTACTGCATTTTTATGTTTTCTCCTTTCATCAATTAAATTCAATATTTCTTCTTGTATCCAAGGATTTCTACTAGCCCTCGTCTTTTTACCTACTTGATCCTCTGCTGCCTTCACTACTTCATCCCTCAGAGCTACCCATTCTTCTTCTACTGTATTTCTTTCCCCCATTCCTGTCAATTGTTCCCTTATTCTCTCCCTGAAACTCTGTACAACCTCTGGTTCTTTCAGTTTATCCAGGTCCCATCTCCTTAAATTCCCACCTTTTTGCAGTTTATTCAGTTTTAATCTACAGTTCATAACCAATAGATTGTGGTCAGAGTCCACATCTGCCCCTGGAAATATCTTACAATTTAAAACCTGGTTCCTAAATCTCTGTCTTACCATTATATAATCTATCTGATACCTTCTAGTATCTCCAGGATTCTTCCATGTATGCAACATTCTTTTATGATTCTTGAACCAAGTGTTAGCTATGATTAAGTTATGCTCTGTGCAAAATTCTACCAGACGGCTTCCTCTTTCATTTCTCCCCCCGATACATATTCACCTACTATGTTTCCTTCTCTCCCTTTTCCTACTCTCGAATTCCAGTCACCCATGACTATTAAATTTTCGTCTCCCTACACTATCTAAATAATTTCTTTTATTTCATCATAGATTTCATCAATTTCTTCATCATCTGCAGAGCTAGTTGGCATATAAACTTGTACTACTGTGGTAGGCATGGGCTTCGTGTCTATCTTGGCCACAATAATGCGTTCACTATGGTGTTCGTAATAGCTTACCCGCACTCCTATTTTTTAATTCATTATTAAACCTACTCCTGCATTACCCCTATTTGATTTTGTATTTATAACCCTGTATTCACCTGACCAACAGTCTTGTTCCTCCTGCCACCAGCCGGCCGGCCGGAGTGGCCGTGCGGTTCTAGGCGCTACAGTCTGGAACCGAGCAACCGCTACGGTCGCGGGTTCGAATCCTGCCTCGGGCATGGATGTGTGTTATGTCCTTAGATTAGTTAGGTTTAATTAGTTCTAAGTTCTAGGCGACTGATGACCTCAGAAGTTAAGTCGCATAGTGCTCAGAGCCATTTGAACCATTTGAACCTCCTGCCACCGAACTTCACTAATTCCAACTATATCTAACTTCAACCTATCCATTTCCCTTTTTAAATTTTCTAGCCTACCTGCCCGATTAATGGATCTGACATTCCACGCTCCGATCCGTAGAACGCCAGTTTTCTTTCTCCTGATAACGACGTCCTCCTGAGTAGTCCCCGCCCGGAGATCCGAATGGGGGACTATTTTACCTCCGGAATATTTTACCCAAGAGGACGCCATCATCATTTAACCATACAGTAAAGCTGCATGCCCTCGGGAAAAATTACGGCTGTAGTTTTCCCTTGCTTTCAGCCGTTCGCAGTACCAGCACAGCAAGGCCGTTTTGGTTAGTGTTAGAGGGCCAGATCAGTCAATCATCCAGACTATTGCCCCTGCAACTACTGAAAAGACTGCTGCCCCTCTTCAGGAACCACATGTTTGTCTGGCCTCTCAACAGATACCCCTCCGTTGTGGTTGCACCTACGGTACGGCCATCTTTATCGCTGAGGCACGCAAGCCTCCCCACCAACGGCAAGGTCCACGTGCTCTACTGTTGTTATTAATGTAGCGCCAACACGAAACACTCGTTCACAACACCTGACGACTGTAGAACACTAACGCCAGAAAATATCACTTTACTACAAGAGCAAACAGACGCGACACCACGTGGCACTGTTTATCCATGGCATGGCAACAGGGGCGCTGTACCAAGCGAACTGCTGGTGGAGTGGTAGGGAAAGCCGGCTCACCATTGGTGTTACCTGGGCAACAGCGTCATGTCCCAACCGGTGAGCCAAACGTCAAAACTCGCAACTAATATTAAACGCACTATAGTCATCAGGCTTTAATTGTATTATAAAAATTACGGTCTAAGTACTAAATGATTTTTGCATCAAATTATTTTATTTACTAATTGTGTGATTTATTGTGTATGTGAAACACCTTACACATTTTATTATTTAGAACCAACATCCACTTTTCGCACCATGCAGATATTTGTCTAAATCAGTCTGCAATTCGTTCTCGTGCTCTGATCACTTTCCTAGCTGGTAAACTACATTATGATCTCCAAACATTCTAAGAGTGCTGCACAGATTGTGTCCTAAATCACTTACCGGTACATAAATTAAGATCAGCAGAGAGCCTGTAACGCTCCCTTGGGGATCCCCAGATGTCACTTCCTTTTTCACTAGATGACCTCATATCAGTTATTACGAACTGTGCTCTCTGTGACATGAAATCGCAAATCCAGGCGCAAAACTGATACGATACTCCGGAAACAAGCAATTTGGTTAGAAACCTTTTATGGAACGGTGTCAAAAGACTACTGGAAATCTAGGAGTATGTAAGCAATCTGAGATACTCTGAAGGCCGGCCGGAGTGGCCGCGCGGTTAAAGGCGCTTCAGTCTGGAACCGCACGACCGCTACGGTCGCAGGTTCGAATCATGCCTCGGGCATGGATGTGTGTGATGTCCTTAGGTTAGTTAGGTTTAAGTAGTTCTAAGTTCTAGGGGACTTATGACCACAGCAGTTGAGTCCCATAGTGCTCAGAGCCATTTGAACCATTTGAAGATACTCTGAAGAGAGGACTGAAGACATTACTCAGAGCGTCGTGTGAATAACGAGGCAGTTGTTTCACAAATACAATATTTCCTTCATCCGCGCTGCTTATGCCTGATTAGATCGGTTTTGTCGAGAAATTTCATAGTTGTGGAACACAGTATATGTTTTAAAAACCTATTACAAATGTTAGTCGTAAACCCTGACGACAGCACGAGTCGACAGGATAAATATTATGGCTTAAAGTGGCTTTCGTGTCGGTTTATGCATTGCCGTAGTACATTTAGTTGTTGCCGGGGTAACATAAAGCTACAAAATTATTCTTCAGCTAAGATAATCTTAAATTTGGAAATTTGTAGTAAGCCCTTACGGGACCAAACTGCTGAGGTCATCGGTCCCTAAGCCTACACACTGCTTTATATAATTTTAACTTATCGCTATAGACAACACACACAGCCATTCCCGAGGAAGGACGTGAACCTCCGAAGGGGTGGGGAGCTGCACGGACCGTGACAAGGCACCTCAGACCGCCCGGCTAACTAACGCGCGCGGCAAGATAATCTTAAAGAGGATGACAGAAAATACGTGTTTGAAAGTATTTGTCTTCTGCGGTTTAATTGTATGCCGTAAATGACTCTCCTTGTGCTATTGCTGTGTAGTATCCCTGCAAATTCTATAGCTCACTCACCGATGTCTCAGTTCACATTTCAGAATGAAAGCTCTAAATTTGGTACTGCGTTTGTTGATGGCCAAGGTATTTCACGTTAATCGTAGGGTTGAGACGCACATTCAACAGCACATTTCGGCCAAGAACAAAACCCCCGGAATGCCCATTTCTCTTCGTTTTTCCCGCGCGCTGTTCAGGAGTGGAATGGTAGAGAGATAGTATGATTGTGGTTCGACGAACCCTCTGCCAAGCACTTAAATGTGAATTGCAGAGTAGTCATGTAGATGTAGATGTAAAATTGTAATGACAACAGTTAAGCAACCTCTGATACAGATTTTTGTGTAATGTTAACCCTGTTGTTTAACAGATTTCTGAATTGTTTCCAAAAGACAAAATATCTACATGGTTCCAGAAAGGGCCAGTCAGGACGACCAGTCTCAGTTGTAGCCCTAGGGAGTGTGCGAGTGAAAACTTCATTCAGTGAGGAGTCCACGACATCAACAATACATGCAGCACAGAAACTCAGGAAGTCACGACGGTTTCTCCAGAGGTCAATGAAAAAGAAACTACGGTGCCAACCATTGAATAACAGGGATGTGCAGCGGCCACAGTCTTTTGGAAATGAGATGACTGAGGCCTCTGAAAATGGAACTGTCGACAAGGATCAGACCTGTCTTACTGAAGAACCACACTTTCATCTCCATAGGTACATCAACAAACAGAACTGGCATTAACAGGCTGCCGAGGATCCACATTTTCTAGCTACTGCTCGACCTCATCAACAAAAAGTCACTGTGTGGTGCCCACTCAGTACACAGTGTACTAAAATGCCCATTTTCATTGCGAGGCCTATTTCAGCAGACCAATAAAGCGGTGTCCGGACAGTTGCCACGCCAGACATTTGCCACGCCGGACATTTGCCACGTTTTTACCTGCTCCGAAGGTTCAAATGGTTCAAATGGCTCTGAGCACTATGGGACTTAACATCTGAGGTCATCAGTCCACTAGAACTTAGAACTACTTAAACCTAACTAACCTAAGGACATCACACAAC
Organism: Schistocerca nitens; assembly: GCF_023898315.1. Taxonomy (NCBI): domain Eukaryota; kingdom Metazoa; phylum Arthropoda; class Insecta; order Orthoptera; family Acrididae; genus Schistocerca; species Schistocerca nitens. The sequence continues at coordinate 516,339,211 of NC_064620.1, read as the reverse complement.
ACCCAGCCATCACGAGGCAGAAATCCCTGACCCCGCCGGGAATCGAACCCGGGAACCCGGGCGTGGGAAGCGAGAACGCTACCGCACGACCACGAGATGCGGGAAAAGGCTCCGAAGGAATGGCTCCCTTGTCTCCCCCTCCTCCTCCTCCTCCTCTTCCTCCTCCTCACCCGCCCGCCCAGTTTGCTTTCGAAATTCCTAACGTGACCATCAGTATGGAAGTTATTACAACGAACAAGGGCGGGCCTCCTGCTCATTACAAAGGTTACGCGTGTCTTAAACAGAGAGAATCTAAAGAAGGTGTTGTTACATGGATATGCTTACGCCCAAAAGCGGATCATTGCAAGGGAAAGCTGCTTTCGAGGAACGGAGAAGTGTTGAACGTATTAGAACATCTCTGTGGACCACCTTACAATGCGGCCCTGAAAGTGAGAAAGCAAGTGGAAAGGGCAAAGAGAAGGTCTCTAGAAGAAACTACACAGTTATCGGAGATATACGCGGATGAAATGAGAAATCTACATAATAAAGTTTATGACTTTGTTACAGTGATGCCTAATTCAGAATCTATGAAGAGAACCATGCGTCGTCGATGGAGTCAAGAGTGGGGGAACCAACAAGAGCCTAAGAACTCATGACATTGATCTTCATGAAGATCTATTAAAAATGGGAGATTGCAGCAGTTTTCTTCTGGAAGACGATAGATTAGAGGTGAGAATAATGATTTTTAGTGGAAGCAAAGGAAAAGAAAGTTTAAAAACATGTTCCCATTTTTTTATGGATGGAAATTTAAGAGATGCAGCAAGCAGTTTGCACAGATCTGCACCATACACGTAGACTTAGGAGGCCCTGCTAAAGAAACAAACAGTCTCCCTACTGTATTTGTACTGCTCCCTAATAAGATGAAAGACACATATGTTCGTCTGTTTCGTCTGATAAAACAGGCAGTGTCTGAGTGGTGTCCTAAACAAGTAAAGGTGGACTTTGAGGCAGCTGCGAAATCGACCATTCGTCAAGTTTTTCCCACAACTGAAATAAGTGGATTCTTTTTCCATATGAAGAAGAGTTTATGGATAAGAATTCGAGTTCTCGGTCTGACTGAGGTGTACCGCTAGAACGAGGATTTAAGACTTCACGTCAGCATGTGTGCAGCGCTGGCAGTTGTAAGCCGGAGGACGTAAGCAATGGATGGATAGAGATTCATGCAAAAGCTCCTCATAGCGGAAGGTTCTCTCAATTTTTTGACTACTTTGTGGATAACTGGCTAGAGAATGAGGATATCGCAATAGAAATGTGCGACTGTTACGGAAAAAGGCACCGAACGACGAATGCTGTTGAAGGGTGGCACAACAAAATAAATAGTATTATTGGAAACCCTCACCCTAGAATCAACTATTTGGTGGAGTGCTTGAAGAAGGAAGCAGAGCTTACAAACTGCATGTACATGAAAATGGAAATGAATCTTGAAGGTAAAAAGAGGAAGAAGAAGTACTTGAAGCTGGACGACAGGATAGAGAGAATCGTAAAGAATTATGAAGAGACTGGCAACATTAGGCCTTGCTTGAAAGCCATTGCCCATATTCAGAAACTGGACTAAAATACGTTAAAAATAATGTACTAAAAAACTATGAAGACCACTGAGTCCTCACAGATTACTGAGATAAAATTATTAAAACACTGAAGCAGCATTATCGGAGCTAATATTAAGTTGTAATTGTAAATAGAGTGTACATTAGTTCAGCGTGTTTAGGCTGGTGTTACACACGCCAGAATGGTAAATGGTCATTTATCATTTTCACGGTCGAAAGCCTGTGCAAAGAGTGTGCGAATCAGCCTTTAATGTAAAAATTAAAAAGTGTTTCAAGCATCACAAATGTATCCCTATTACTGTCACGTTAAGATAACTTTTTTCTAACTTCCAATAGTATGGCCATACTATTAAATAATTGTGAGATCTTAAGCTTCAGAATCGCAACTGTCAACTAAAATATCATGCTTTGTTAAACTGATAGTACACGATTTTGTAAAAGAAAATGGGAACTGAACCTTTGAATTGCACCTAAAATTGACATCCCAAAACTGATCTGACCCTAAGGTTGAAAATTTTGGCACCTCAAATATTTTTTATTTAAGTTTAGCTGCAAACATTTATAGTAGATGTAAATCTACTTAAATACATTTAGATATAGTCCTTTAAAAATTAAAATTTCTTACTAAATTGTTGATTATCTTTAAACAGGTCAGTAAAAGCAAGGAGCTTACAACTGAAAATAAATTGTTACTAAAGAACATCAGAAACAAATGTATTAGACTTACTTTTCTTATACATTAGAGACTTTCTGAAAAGATATCATTTCCTCTGTCACTGACAGTGTAATTTCAGTTGCTTTGCAACACCAGGGATATCTACTTCTAAATTATGTTTGCAGCTGTTCTCATTTCGACTTCTGGAATATTTACTCTGTCTTCTTTGGTGAAGAAATTTCGGAAAATGCATTTACTAACTCCACTTTAGTGGCACTGTCATCAGTTACATTACCGTCGCTGTCGCGCAGTAAAGGTACTTACTGAGCCTTTCCAGTGGTTTACTTAACATCGGACAAGTATCTCTCTGGATTTTCCGCCACATTTCTAGAGCGAGTTTCGTTGTGAAAACTATTAAATGCATCTCGCATTGAAATCCGCACCAAATTTCGAGTCTCAGTAAAACTTCACCAATCTTGGAGATTTTGCGTTCGTCTAAATTATACGTGCCTTTTGCAGTGCTCCTGCAACAGCTTTCTGTCGTGTTTTGTGTACCATGGGGGATCAGTTCCGTCTCTTATTAATTTATTTGGTATGAATATCTCGAGTGGTGTTGACACTATTTCTTTGAACTTAAGCCACATATTGTCTTCATTTACATAGTTTGGAAGGATTGGAGACTATCTCTTAGAAAGACGACACCCGAATTTTTAGCTGCTTTTATAAATAGATATTAAATAGATATATTTCGCGTTTAGTTTTGGTGAATTTCTTTGTTACGGAAGTGAGCCTCGCTACGACTACGTGTTCACTAATCCCTGTATCCGTCGTGATGCTCAGGATTATTTGCGGCTAAGAGGTCAAGTGTGTTTTCGTAACCATTTACAATTTGAATGGCCTCGTCAACTAATTGTTAAAAATAATTTTAAAAAAAGCGTTTAGAACGATTACGGAAGTTGTTTTCTATTTACAATAGGGTATGAAAATGTATTTTTGTCAACATGCGGAAGGTAGATTGAAGTAACTGCTAACTATAATTGTATGAGTAGGGTACCAATTTGTGATGAGACTCAATTTTTCTTTGAACTGTTCAGCAACTGTTTCATCTGAGACAGGAGGTCGGTGAAAGGAGCCAGTTATTAATTTATTCAGGTTGTGGAACATAAGTTCTGCCCATACTAAGTCACAGGAACTATCTGCTTCAGAGTCGATTGTGAGCTTACATTATTTTTCCTTAAGTTGTCCTTCTTGTTTCTGTTGTAGTGCAGATAATTATACAATTACGGCTTTTCCCTCCAGAGCCTAAGATGCTTTCTCTGTGATCCTGTAAATACCAGAGCTAAACAATGTAGAACAACAACATACGTTACAAGCCTAGCATTCTGTATTTTTCATTTCCTTATTTCTAACATTTTAAAATTGTGAGTCGACTTTAGATGACATGTCAAACATAGATGTTCTCATCTCTATTTAGTGAACGTGTTTTCAGTTATGTTTTGAACATCATCCCGCTACACTTTATTAACTAATGTTTTTAGAGAGTAAATTAATATGGAGTATGTCGTTCTTCATTTCAAACCTTCACGTACCCATTTATTCTTTCCCTATTGTCTTTTGGATATGCAGTTGTAGTAATTAAAGGAGGCACAAATGCAGTGATCAAAATGAAATGATTAGCGTACATTCGCAATCTCGTTAGATCGTTCCTTTCTTGTTGCTCCCATGCCGATGGACTGTTTCTATCGCAGTCAGTAAGCGTGAAAGGAAGCTACCATACAGACAGAGGAATCTATATTTATACTTGGCAGATCTAATTACATACTGACATAATCGTCGGTATTTCTTTCGTTTCCCAAAAGTTACAAATATTTCGATTTCGGAAAAGAGGCTCTGTATTTGGCCAAGATGTCGAAGAAGAAGGTCCCTTACGTACTGGTTATATCGAGTAAGATGTGGAGACGGCGGTTTGAAAGCGGACAGAGATAGTGCGGGGAAGGGCGTCCCTTACCTGAGGGATCGCTACTCAAGCTACCTGGCGAAGAGGCAGGTGTGGCAAATGCCCGGCGTGGCAAGCGTGGCAAATGTCCGGCATTCAATAAAGCTAGGTATTGGAACATGAATTTGTACCTGCTACACGATGCGACGGAATGCTTCGAAACTACTGTTTCATGCAAGACGCAGCACGTTTATATCGTACTGTGGCCTTCTTAGATTTCTCTCGAGAGACGTCCAGGGATCGGATTTTCATTACCCTGTACACCTTAACATTCACTGTGCACGGTTTAGAATGACGCCGTTATAGTGCCGACCTCAGCGCTGGTGATTATTCCACATGAGATTATCAGAAGGACAGACCCTTCAAAGATGCACCTGCAACAATCCTAGATGTTGGTAGTGCAGTTTCCAGAGAAATTCGAGCATTCTAAAATAATGATAATGAGAAACTCATCACGGAATTCAGTTCAAGGATATACTCATTTATTGCTGCAGAAGGGAAACACTTTGAAAACATTCAGTATTTAATTTCAGGTTGTCTGCTACAGCATAAATGTGGTGGCAAGAATCTGTAACCCCACATTATGTCGCAATAGACAAAAACTTCGTAACACTTATTTTGCGCCAACCTGTAAGTAGGAGCCGTGTACTCGTATAAGACATGTGATGCTGTGAAGTTGTTGGAAATTGTGGAACTGTATGACAGGGAAGTGGGACGTGTCGTTCCAGAGAGAGAGGGGCGGGGGGGGGGGGGGGGGGGCGGCGATAGTGACGGCGCCGTTGTCGAAGACCACTGCCGGGAACAATTTTGGAAGGCGCACTCTGGGGGAGAGTACAGTGCTACAGCTGGAGCGGCCGATGCCGGGACGAGACGTCGCTCAGCTCTGCAGGCGGCCGACTGGGCTGTCTGAGGCGACAGCGTCGTGCGCACGCATTCTGCCCGCATGGCGGCTTTTCCGGCGCAACAAGACGCGGAATTCACGGGCTGTCTTACAAGGGTAACGTAGCTACTCTTCATCACCGCTTTCGTCCACGTTATTAGTACATGGAGCATTGGCCAGAAATGAAAGTGACAGAAGCGGGAGCACCAGATGACCAATTGTTTAGAAAAAAAAATAGAGTAGGAGCAAGTAGGACTCGCACACAGAGGGTTCGTACAAACTATATAGGCAGTTCATCCATCGCGGCAATCGAGTCTCGATGTTTTATGTCTGTTATCGGCAGTGATACTGGCAGGATACTATTCCTGGGAAGTCCAAGATTTTTGAGAATGTGTCAATTATAAGTGAAATATCGGTCAACAAGTGAGAAAAGTAATATTTTTGTGTGATATAATTACAAATTAACAATTTTCAGATTTTTGCCTTTACTTATGCGGTGAAACATCGCTCTTTTCCAAATTTCACGATTCCAGGCACCTATAGGTGCTGATGAGTGAGTTTCCGAGTATCAAAATATATGACATACAGGGTGACAACTATTTAACCGAATGAGAGAAACGTAAATTAGTTACATACTACAGCGTGCACACATTTCATTCAACATGTAAACATCACTACAGACATTCGGATTTAGTTATGACATGTTCAGTATGCCTGCATCCTTGGGGATGATGTGACGCAGGTGACTAGCAAAATTCTGCAAGACCCGCTGAAGTGTCGGAAAACCGATGCTGTCGATGACCTCCTAAACGGCTGTTTTCAGATCAGCAGTTGTTTTTGAGCTATTTCTGTACACCTTGCTTTCAATATAGCCCCACAAAAAGGAGTCGTAAGTGTTGAGATGCGGAAAATATGGCGGGCAATCGAGGCCCATGACAGTGGCCTCTCGGTACCCAATAGGCAGAATGTGGTCCCACAAGAGCTCCTGCATGGCATCTGACACTCTCCTGCTTAGACAGAGTCGAGTTCCATCTCGCACGAATCACATCTGGTCGAAATTAGGGTCACTGTAAATGACAGGGATGAAATCATCTTCCAGAACCTTCACGTAAAATTCGGTAGTCACCGTGCCGTGAAGGAATATCGCACCTATTTTTCCGTGACTGGACGTTGCTCACCACACAGTCACCCGATGAGGGTCAAGAGACTTCTCGGTCGCGAAATGCGGATTCTCAGCCCCCGAATGCGCCAGTTTTGCTTATTGACGAATCCATCCAAATGAAAGTCGGCTTCGATGCTAAAACAAACCGTGCATGCGCGTACTAATTCCCATAATGCACGTGGGTAACCGTGCACTTTGGACTCAAACCGTTGAGAAGCTATGACAACTTTATTTCACATGGTTCAATAAGTGTCATCATGTAAATGGCTGCACCTTTCGACTGCATTCATCAAAAAACTTCAATTTTTTGCACCGCCAAGAGGCCGTAAACTTTAGCAGGTGGCAAAAGGCATAAAAGTTTCAACGTGACACGTCTACCTGTTCCAGAGATAAAGGGTTTTTAATAGCCGCGTAGGCAGACAGACGGAAAGGCGGAGATCAAAGTGGCCCTATAAGGTTTCCGTTCTTGCCGACTGAGGTACGAAACCTGGGAGAAATGAACCGTTTATAATAGCATTGTTTCCAGGCAGCATTTAGTACTGCGGAAGGTGTACAAAACGGTAATTCCAGGGTGGTGTGGTCGAGTCGCTGGACGGAAGCTTATTTTAATTTTTGTTTTCACTATCAATTTTTACGTTACACCGTCGACTTCTTCGGAGCAAGTCACTTCCTCATCGCACACAAACGTATACGCTGATCAAACTTCCACTACTTTCTAGTGTATTTTACTTACAGTCTGAATGCATTCTTCAGTTATTACCGCTGTACTTTCTGAAGTGATAATGTCATTTTCGACCGAAAGATGTAAGCTTTAATCCAGCTTAGTTTTCATTCGTTGCTTCGACACATGTTTGCGGATACAATCATGTTGTGACTCCTGGCTTCCTTCTAGCGATGTTCCAGGCACATCAGTACTTTCACTTGTACTATCAGAAATCTTCCGTCGACTCGAAATTTTTCACAATCCTTTTACTTTGTTCTCACGGTATTCTCCCAAAATTCACATTACTTGGTGGACAGCTAGCAAGTGAATGAGCTCTGTAACCGTAGCTAGCGCTGAACCCAAAGTCGGATTGTCAGAATTTACCTTCTGCTAACCCTATGTTTTGCCTGCAGCTGCCAAGGGCTGTTCGAAGATCAAATTGACGTTGACAGAATACAACCCGTTCTTGTAAAAAATGGCAAAAAAAGACGCATAGGAACTACAGTTTTCCAAAGGCACAATAAAAGGGGTAGCGTTAGCGATTAGTAATAAAAACGTCTTCGGTCCTAGGTTCTAACCCCGCCATTGTTTAAATTTTGAATAAAAATCGTCACCTAAGACAACCGAAGACCTGCAGCATAAGAAGTAACCATCATTATGCCAACGGCCTTATCAAAGTAGGCCGAGGAGTGGACAGAAGTTCAGTGCACTCTCTCAAACTTAGTGTCGGAAACACCCCGTGAAAGGTGAAAGAATCAGCCATGACAACGGCGTGATGATTCAAAATTCAATGGAAACCACTGCATTAAAAACACATAACGTGTATCCATAGGACGTGGCCTGCAGATGAAAATAAAATTTGTGGCGGGCCACATCAAACCAGTCAGAAGACTGATGAGTCAAAAGAAGTAAAAATAACGTAAACTGTAGTGGATCTTTCCCAAAGCCTTCAGACTTTGCCCGGAAAATACTTTTCTAAAGCGTACTTAACGATATTTTTGAACGTTTTTGAATTTCTGCTCCACGTCTTCGGCCTCATTATTGAGTATTTTATGTTGACCACCGAGATACTCTGCATTTTGTATCAATCATTCTTGTTAAGCAAGGTCGAGGTCGAGAAATTCGCATCTGATACCTCTGTAGAGTCGTCTGCGCGTCTGGCATGTACCTTTCACCCTGCTCCAAACCCGAGGACCGCGATCGACACTAGGTACGATGCTATGAATAGTCAGCACAGCCTGCACCCCGTGTGCGATGCTAGTTGACTTCATCAAATCAGCCAGCCGCCGAAAGGAGCCGAGGATGGCCTCAGAACCCAAGCGGCAGGCGTCATTCGTGCCTACATGTGCCACTACATGCAGCCGGCTGCGCCCAGTGCGCTCGGCAGCCACCGGCAGCACCTCCTCTAGATCATGGACGACACCACCAGCAAACATATCAAGTGAACACCGGCATTATTTACCGCCGTGCATGATATTTCTCTGCGGCTGCGTTACCCGCCTAACGGTGGAGGTCCTAATAGACAGCATACCCCTCCTGTGTACTTGTCCGGACTGGGGAGGAAAATCCGTCACCGGTCCAACATCCCGTGCTGGCTCAGAAGTATCATCGGTATTGGGGTAGCACCTCGCACCTGTTGCTAAGGAGCCAGGTGTACAGCTTGTTCCCTCTTTTGCCTTCCGCCCAGAGACACCACTGTTTGTCACTCTCTATCGAGTGAGGACGGACCGGTCGGATGTTGCATACCGGAGGATACAGCGACAAGCGACAACCAGGTCACCAGCGGATTCCAACGACACGAACGGTGTCGTAGGCTTCTGCACTGGCATTGTGATGTCGCCGAAGCTTTGAACAGAATCTAGAAGCCTGTCGACAATGGCCAATTTAGCTCGCAGCAGTTTATGGACAGCAGCCAGTTCTCCTTGAGTCCATTCACAACAAGCACAGTCCGTATTGAAATCGTACTGTGTAAAGTTATTGAACAAGATCTCAAAAATTACAAGCAAAACAGTCAGGAGTAAATGAGAAAGTACAAACAGACCCCTCCCCCCCACGAAAGGTAAATTACCCGACTGTGCTGTTACTTGTTACTTAGATTTGAATGTAAGCCAAACATAACGAGGCGAATAAACGAACACTAAAATCTGCTCTGCAAGTTCGCACTATAGCCCGAGACCGCAAGATCCGCAAGCTCTGAAAACATAAATAAACGTCTCTGCTGATTATTTGATAAATCAACGGTTCATTTTTTACTAAAAACTCTGCTTCTACAAAAGCTACTCCAGGAAATAAATGTAGAAAATCTAATGCGCTGATCTAAACTATGCACTTCGTACTAAAGTACTTTGACTTCTGGCGGAGGAAGAAATACACGAGGAAGCCACTTCACACAAGGATATGCAGTAATACTTATGCAGAAAAAAAAGCTTAGAGTCATTTGCTAAACAGTAGTTTACGTAGTAAAATACACAGGCACAGTTCACAGAAACTAACGTAAATTACTGTGTATCAAACAACAGGTACTGCTGCTACCGCTACGTGGGCGTTCTCTTGCCTCGGCGCCTGACACTGCACTTACGAGGAGCTGCCCGACCACCGTACCCTAAACTCCTAAGTGCTGGCTTTATGTCAGATCGATAGCTGGCAGTACTTTGGAATGGACGAGTCATTCGTTCGCTGACCTCATACAATTTTTTATACCCATCCTCCACAATGCTCGACTTTTCCTGCCGGTTAATACAGGAGGTCTGCCTTGGTCTCGATTCAGCTGTGGTTTGTCCTTCACATTTTCACTTCAGTACCAACTGACCAACAGTTGACTTGGGAAACTTTAGATGGATGGTAATGTCTGTTGAAGGATTTGTTACTCAGGTGACATTTAATGACTTTCGAAGTGTCTTAGTTCTTCTGACTGACCCGTTGTGCAGTTACTGCCCCTCGACTGATAGCACAACACGCTCCGCCGCCTTCGATACAGGCGACTCAGCCTCTCTCAACGCATAGTGGTCGCTTCTTCAAAAAAATGGTTCAAATGGCTCTGAGCACTATGGGACTCAACTGCTGAGGTCATTAGTCCCCTAGAACTTAGAACTAGTTAAACCTAACGAACCTAAGGACATCACAAACATCCATGCCCGAGGCAGGATTCGAACCTGCGACCGTAGCGGTCTTGCGGTTCCAGACTGCAGCGCCTTTAACCGCACGGCCACTTCGGCCGGCAGTGGTCGCTTCTATAATACTTAGTGGTGTCCGAATACCTTTGATCAGACAGAGTAGCAGGTACCTGTGTACAGTGATTACCAAGTGTGCTCCCTCCTTCTTGAGTAAGATGGTGGGCAGATTGTAATACATTCTTGAGAGTAGTTTATAATTTCACCTGCTAGCAACATTCTGACTTCTATCTCATATGTAGAGTCATGCTCCAAAGTATCCGAAAGACCTGAATTGCACTTCGCCTGATTCACATGCGACCCGCATAACGCAGCTGTCTAGCAGGTCATCTAATCGCTCCTTGGTACGATCGTTTGACTATTGAAAATGGTTCCAACAAGTCACCACTAGAAAACACTGCTCTGTATCGCAATAACTCAAGATGTAAAGTAATAGCACGATATTACAAATATCAAGGAACAACTTATCACAGATAAGACAGTCCTTAAGGCTTGAAAGTTCACATTTATTACAATAAATGACATACCTGAAATGTTACCACTCTCATTATTACGTCAGATAGGTAATGCACGTAGTAAGTTCGTCGTAGTCATGATTTCCTCATCAGAGTAACATACCATTCTTATTATTTAACAGAAAGTGACATTAAAAATATAAGTTATTCACGAGCAGCTAGTTGGGAATATGTATGAACTTCAAATGACACGATGAACCGTCTCGTTCTGCATATGGATTCAAACCCAGGTCATGCAGACTAAGCAAAGATTTCGTGACTGACGGAAACTAACAGTCATTCCTGACTAGGCACACAGAGAGCGATATACCTCGATTTTAGACAGTATAAGTTAGCAAATATCAACTTTAAATTACATAACGTAAACATTTTTAATGGACGCGAATTCCTACCCTACATCTATTGTCCTTGTTAACGAACTACGGAAGATGATAACTATTACTTCTTCACAAGTAACTTACTTGAAATGCTGTGAGTTAAAGCTTTGTGTTCGACAGGGATTCGAACCCAGAACCTAATCGGATTGATATCGAAGCACAATCAACTGTGACATATCGGATTTTCTCGGCAGTAGCTAGATGTTTTAACTGAAATGACGAGACGAAGCATTAATTTTTTACTTCCCAGGTCTCCAACCCAGCACCTATCGCTGTTATATTCTAGAGAAAACGACCGTTAAATATGGGATTGTTACACTAGCAGCGACATGTGAGCATGTTTGAACTAGAAATAATATGACGAAGAGTACAATGCTGACAGGAAATCGAACCCCACACATATCGTTGTTGACTACACACAAAGAGACGTCAGCTATCGAATTTTTCTCCACCAGCAGCTCGGAATAACATCCTTGAACTTAGAGCAATCTCGCAAATAGTTCTGTGCCTCACTGGTAGTCAAAAACGTCAGATATCATAACTGTTGACAAGGAATGAAAATACATTAAAAATCAAAATTATTATCCACCAGCAGATAGGTGAGCTCATGCTAGAGCTTGATAATACATAACGAAAACTTTAGTGCCGGGACCAGAATTCGAACCCATTCACGCGCAATATGTGGAGATGTTGAGGAATCTGGAGTTGTGGACAAACAATAAATTGTAGTCGAGCTGTATTGTCACGAAGGGATCAAATTCCGCGTTAAGGGCAATCTGATTGCATTCCCAGTTCAGAACCAATTTTATCGACGTACAGAAGCTCAAATAAAAGATGGAATAAGTGTCCTGTGACCCTACACAAAATTTGTTTCGTAACTAGAAACAAATAACTGGTATAGGAAAGGTTACTGGTGGTAGAGTTTCTACATGTCGCCACTCCTGACTGTATTGTGGTTCAAACTAACATTTACTTGGTAGAGAAGGAATATCATGTTTAATATGAATTTCAGACCACAATGCCATTATACTATCTTCACTTGGCGTAGCCACAAGAGAACAGCATCTGTCTCTCCCTGTCAAAAATCATCGGCAGAAGTTAGAATCGAACCCAGACCATAAGCATATAAACCTATCATCAGTCCAACAGACCACCAAATCCTCTTCTCAGTGACTCATTTCTCTATCGTAACGCCGTTGCGCCACACTGCATGAGAATTCTGACACAGGCTCCCTGTAGTGGTTTGCAGTATGCTCAGTACATTCATTTACTTGTTTGACCAAATCACGATGAATTGCTGCCTCGGCTACCTAGTGCATACATTCGACTCTATTTTGTAATAACCGATATAAAATCACGTAATTGCCACCTACACAGAATTTCCAACAGTGTAGGATGCAGAAATTTAAATAGGAAGTGTTCCTTTCCACTTGAGCTACTATATTGCGCTATCTGTTTGTTGAAAACGTCGTGCAATGCAAAAGAAAAGCTGTAACTGTCTTTCTCTCAGAAGTCTAGATCTGGCCTTATGCATTATCTCACAGCTCTGTGGAATGCGGAAGTTCTGGAGGAATTGTTGTTGAGTTCTGGAGCTACTGTTGCTATGTGTCAGCTAGTAGCGTAATGGTAAGTGTCCCGAGGCTGAGTACATTCACTGCTACATTTTTTAAAACGGACTTCTGCTGTCCTCTGAAGTTATCAATCTAATGGAACTTTGAACATTATTCCCTTCACTTCTCAACCCAAATAGGTGCATGTCGAAAAAGGGCTAATTTCTGTGACATTTTTTTCTTTTTAGGTTTAATAGGTGTCCAGGAAGCAGTTGCATCTCGAAATTTTTGTATTAGGTACAGGGAGAGCATATCATGCCAAAATACGTCATAAAAGTATTTACTACATTAGCTATCGTGTGGTAGTGGTATTTCATTCTTCTTCAAACCTTGTTTGCCAGCTTTAACTCAGATCAAGTTTTCTGCATGCTTGTAAACAATAAACTAGATGTGCATTGCCATACTTTTATAAATAACATTAGAGAATTCGCATGTATCAGTGATGATTAATTTCTCTCTCATGTTTACTATTGTTGTACCAACACTAAAAGAAAACTTACGAAAATAGTGCACTGTATTATAAGAAATGAAATAAAACTACCTATGATAACCTTATGACGAAAGTCTGTTTTAGTAGAACTGAGTATATGTACACAAGTGTGCCTCTATCAACACGAATTAGTAAAATACTACTCACTTAGATTTCGATTGGGTCTGTGTTTAATTGGTATGCTGTGTCATACTCAATAGATATGCAAATGTGGTATTTCATAAATAACGTTATGTATACCTAGAAACCCAAAATTTGCTTGTGAGCAGCGGAAAGAGGCGTTACCTGTTGTGCAGCATTGTAAGTTTCTCGCCATTGCACTATGAGGCGAAAGTACTTTCTTGCGATTTCCTTATCTATGTTTGACCTGACTGCTTGTAGCTCTTTCACACAAGGGATGAAACCGTAACATTCTGAGGGACTGGAACCACAAATCACAAGAAATGCTGTTTCACAAGTCAGAAAGTTACCACAGAGCTATCGAAGAGGTATGTGCCTTGGCTTCCTCTTACACCTGAAGCGACAGTAACTCAGATTATTCAATGGAAATGACAGGAAAAATCAAGTGAACTTAATTCCGTGCACACCAGGAAGGAACTCGTCGATCACAGAGTTTTCAAACATACTTTGCCTTGTTGCCAAATCTCAGATACAGTACCAGCAGGAAGAAGACGAACCGTTGTGATCCTACAGCAGGCTGGAAAGTGACCATAGCTGGCGTCTCAAAGACGCATCTGCTACGGCCTGGGATACGTTATGCATCTGATTCGTATTTCTGTAACTAGGTTTAGGGTCTGGAGCATAGTTACTAATAAAACTCAGAACTGACTTAAAACTAAGCATTATAAACCATTAACTCTTATACTTATTTTTATATTTTTTCGTAAGTGTAATCAAAACCAAAATTTTTAAACATCTCTAGTTCAATCAAGTACAAGTAAAATGTGAGCCCTGTTCCTTCAAATGGCTATCGGTTCATCAAACAAATTAAAATTTTCTAATGTAAGTAAGTTTACTGGCGACAGTATATCATGACACCTGCGGATGTCATTTCCCAACGTAAACCGGCTTGCCCAGTTGGTAATGAAAGAATGCGATGTTTAATGCGGATTCTGGATTATAATAACTTTCTCTTGAGGTTACCAGAGGTAAAGTAAATCTGTGCGTCTCAAAAGTAAATGCCTGAACCCACGCATTGCACCTGTGATAGTTCATTCCACGAGACCACTGTGGCCACATTTCCCAGCCCCTGGAGTATGCTATAACGGATGATGTGCTTAGCTTACAAAATTAGTCACGGTGGAAAAATGTGAGTCTATTAAATGATTAAGTAGAAGCAAGCTTCTGACGCGGAGATTACGCTATTCTCATGTCAGCAGGATGTAAAGACTCTTCTAGACATCATAACCTCGATGTTAAGCCGTTTTGGAATTTTCAGTAATTCATCAAATTTCTTAGTTAGAGAAAATCCGTTGTGAAGTCTGAAGTTACCGCATAATTCGATTATTACCGTCATTATTACTATCATTTCCTTCATACTGCTGCTGGAACACATGTGCTTGAAGATCATTTAATGACTTTTGGTCATTATGGAAGTAGTTGCCCAAGAACGGGTTCTTTTCCTGTCTACGGAATCCTCTTCTATCAAACATCAGCAATTACTCGTAGATTACATTAAAACTAAAGTAATTGATGAAGGCGTTAGTTGATAACAAAAATGCGCTGCTTTGCTTCATTTACTTGCGCCTAGAAATGGCTGTCGAATACTGCCAAACCAAAAGCCAAGGGATATTACTGCGTTCCAATATACTCGTACGTCGCTGTCAATTCTTCCATAGATTTGGTCGACGTGACCTCTTTCAAGTTATGTATGACAGAGAGTGTTTTAGAAAATCAATTGTTTTCCTTTGCAATAAACAGAATGATTTTCATTTTAAGCTATCCAAGTTCAAAATATTCGCAATATTAGTTCAAATTTAATATTCGATTCTATAACGTAGGAAAGTATTTCACAGTGCAAAACCCGTATCCGACTCATTGACCTTACACTTAGTCGCTGGCCATAAATTCTAGGTCAGAGTGACACAAGTTTAAGTAACCTAATGTGCAAAGACTGTTTGCCAGTGCTCTTTCTCATCAGAAAATACGCAATTCAGTCACTGGGCTCCATAAGTACACTGTAACAGTAATTTCTGTGTGTATGCAACGCATATGGATTGTAGAATTTAGTGGTGATCTCTCTTCCACTTCTGTATACAATATGCCTGACCCAAACGGGCCCCTTATCATTACAGGGCCTGGGCAGTGCAATATCA
Organism: Schistocerca nitens; assembly: GCF_023898315.1. NCBI lineage: Eukaryota > Metazoa > Arthropoda > Insecta > Orthoptera > Acrididae > Schistocerca > Schistocerca nitens. Next base: position 516,323,752 of record NC_064620.1, on the reverse strand, counting down.
TACTGACAACAGTAATGTGCTAATACTGACAACCTCACGATTCTTTTTACCTGATTTTGCGATCATTTAAATAAAACAACATGACCTTCCAGTAGAAGACATTTCGTCCCCCATTTCCTTCTGCAAAATTTATCAGTAAGCTTTTTGCCTTCCAACCAGCGAAATGTGGTCGAGTACGGCCGGTAAACAATTCACAAACCACGCTTTAGTGCTGTTTAGACGATTTCTTTAAACATTGTCGTAGCTGAAGGAATTTAGTTTCTTCTTAAATCGTCTTATGCAGCAACGTTAACAGATACCTCAAATAGGAAAAGCTCTTTATCCAGGTATGAAGGTTGTAAAACAAACTTCCCAGAGTTTGTGTCAGGTTGATCTTTTCGTCTGACAGCACTGCATAAGTATTTTGTCTAAGAGGTATCACAAGTTGTGTTCATGTAGCTGTGGGAATCATTGGTTGAAAACGAGTGTAATACCAATGGGTACAGTACTGAAAAATATTCAAAACGATTATCAACCTGAGTTCATCCACAAACTGAGGTGTACAGACTGTGTATCCTTGTCTTCCTTGAGTGGGCATTGGAAGGCGTTTACAGACACGTATACAATACTATGAATACTTAGAATACTATAGTTAATGTTGCTGTCATAAACTAATTTTGTTTCTTTAATTCTTCTGGGTCTTCAGCGTACAATATGTGTTGTAGACAGAGTCTTAGACAAAAAAACTGACCGCCGAGTCGTTCACGTGAGGTGGACAATACAGTCATGTTCCCCTCACAATTCTATGTACGGCAATATGCTCCATCTGGCAACATTGTAGACATCACTCTTGTCTATAACCGTAGTCTTGAGGTAAACTACGAGACTAGCTAATAAGATGCCTGGTAACCGAAAGCACACGTCGACACAATGTTGTCGCCCCTTACCTCTCGGTACTGAAGCTATGAGTGTAATTCAAGCGAATGTACAATATATTTCGCTTTCTGTCACATTGGCAATAACAGTTTGGTTCAACAATATTTTAGCGAGAGATTTCTTGGCCGACCATCTGCCTCTGAACACCCTATGTGTCTCAGTTCCCTGGGACCCGTTTGCTGCCTACCGGCGGGGGCTGAGACACCACGCTGCCTCGCCTTCTGTCGACAATGTCTGCTCCACTCCTCACTCTCGACGGTGTAAAATGCTTTGATGTTGTTGAGTGGTGATCCATAAAATCTGTCTACGATTTGTGTTTCACACTCGATAGCAACGGTGGCACAAAACCGTTTTATTTGATGAGTATTTTATTACACTAGTATACACTACATCATTGTGGCACAGAATTAATTTCATTGTTTCTGATACAGAGCTATATAATTAAACTGTCACATCCTGTTCTTTTTCCTTTCACAGGAGATTCTTCAAATAATTTATTTTTGTCATGGATTCAAATGTGTCAGTCAAGGCACAGAGAGTAAATGCAATATGATGTGTTTGGTTTCTTTCTTTGATCCCCTATGGTAAATGGATGCAAAACATTGTGTCAATACCTTTCAGAACCTGCTCTATAGCTACTCGGGGCAAATTGCTTGTTTCAGGTTCATACATTAATTAATGGAGAAGTGAACGCTGTTCAAAAGTGATATTTAAAATATTCAATTGGAGTTAAGGCAACAAATTTGCCCATATTTGAAGCTACCCAGAGAAACAGTAAATTTCTAGAGCCGCTGTTAGCAAATGTCTGCAGTGAGTTCCTAATTGCTACTGTGGAAATTTTGCACAGAGGCCCTATAGTAATCAAGAGGTTCATTTCCTACACATGATTCACACTGGCATGTGAGTCTTAAGTGAAGAACAATATTGAAATTCATATTGTTGACGGTCGATTCGAATTTCTTCAGAGATGCTTGTATTGTGAAGCAGCGTGGCAGTCAAAAAGCAGAGATCTATTACCATTAACACAACTTACTGAGTAGAGCTACCAAGAGGACTTGATGTGTAAAGGTTTTCTTCAGATCTCTTTACAGAATTTTGTCTGGAAATTCGCAGCTCCATAAAATAAATCAGAGGAAAAGCTCGCACATGCTGTCCCTTACCATATATAGAACTAACGACTCACTGAGCCACTGCAACACAAGATACAGGCTGTACTACAGGGTTACGGACACACTGCTGCCAGCACACCACTCTCATCATAGTATTGGTCGCTCATCCTCATAATGCATCGTGAAAGATAATAAAAGTTGTCACTTATTGAAGAATATCATTTCTTTAGCCAAACATTTTCTATTTCAGTGTCTTACTTTACATGAGGATCATATAGCACGAGTCATTGAAATAGAAAGGGAATGTCAAGTGAATTTAGTGAGTCAATTCAGTACCGTACATGGAAGTGATTGCACTGTCACAGTGTTGCCAAATGTTTGTGACGATGTTGCCAATGCTCAGCTATGCTAGGAACAGCACTGTAGAGGTATGCAAGGCGATTCCCGTGATCATATCATAGGAGGACACACGGAGGAGGCGCAGGGTTCGGTTAGTATGCAGCGATTTCTCCTACCAGTTGTGGCAAACATTCAGGCGTATAATCTTTCATCACGATTACAGTTTCCCACAAAATATATATGAATAAAACACTTACCTTGTTACTTTGTGACAAAAGATTATTTCAGTAGCGTAAAAAATCTTTGGAAATTAACTATACCCACCTGTCACGAAAAGCAAGATAACAAACACTTTGCACCTCGAAACCGATTGCATCTGTGTGCAGTCTTGTGATCATACAAGTACAATTTCATGAATTGTACGAGATTATAGAAAAATGTTGGTGCGAATGGAAGCTAAAAGAAACACAGTTAACTAATTACTCTGTGGCACCTAATAATCAATTCATTTGAAAATTCAATGAGGAAACCAAAAATTATGCCCATTAAGACAGAAACTAAAGTGCAGATGCGGGCGCTGTGCAGATCTGTGCTTTTTCATCTGCAGATCTGTACAAATAATATACACTAACCAGCGTATTCATGCTTTCGTAATGTTTCGCTCTTGTTTAGTTATCTAATGACGAACTGGATCCACACCCATGAGTCTGAATGTTTCTTTGTATCATTCCACCTACTATCTTTATGTGTTATTCCTCGGTGTTCAAAAAACAAAATATTATGCCTATTCCCACGAGACGTTAGATCGAGGACGCAAGAAGGCTAACGAATTATATTCAAAATACACTGAGACGCCAGTTTGTTGTCATCATGGTGTCAAGTCGACAGCAGTAGTTGGGTATTATTGGCTGCATCACCGGCATCCCGTTGTCGTCTTCTCTTACTGAGATTTTCGTATTACCCTGAACACAAGACGCCGAGATAAATGCGTATATTCTCCGTGACGAAACGTCCCACATTCCATTCATCCTGGTCCATTCGCTAAGTGCATCAGCAGCAATGAATGATAGGAAAGCTGTTGTGAGGTGACGAATAAAAATAACAATGGTAGTAATAGCAAATCAGTAATTAAGGATGTTTACTGCATTACAGACAATTGTTAACGATTAACAAAAAACCGAGAAATACTAAGTGTTTAACTGGCGCAGTGCATAAGTGTTCTTACTACTTTGTTACTGAATTCTGTTCTGGTTGTTTGCAGAGAGAAAAGATAGACCCTGTAGCCATACATAGTTTACATCACCTAACGAACATGGCGTCACCGAGCTGATATCTGAAATACATTTCTGTTTTCTCTCTGTCTCTCTCTCTCTCTTACTATTTTTATTTTTATTTTTTGAAGAAAGCATCGAGAGGCGCGAGTTATAAGCAAGTAGGCATATAATCTAATGACAGTTATTTTCATGGTTATACATAATGCAAAAATACACCTTTTAAGTGTATTATTGCGGAAATTCCAGTTATCGACAGTCTATTTGTGAGCTTGCTCGCATTCAGTGGGGTGAAAGCTATCACAGAAGCAAGAAAAGACAAATATTTCTTGCACCATGGGCAACATACAAACGAAACCTCGCTGCACTGACGAATTGTCCGATATATTGCTCGGAAAACATATCTGATTCATGTTGCTAAGTATAGCTCTAGCAAATATCAATTTGGATTCGTACCAAGTGTATAAAAGTATATCTTGAAACACACAGAAAGTGACACAGAGGTATTCGACTGAAACATAGCCATTACCAAGATTGTAACTGGGGTCGACAGTATTGTCGTCTACCACCTTGACAACCGAATGGTGACAGTGCTCGTCCAGTTACTTACGTTTACTGGTATCAAAGTTACAGCATGAAAATACAAAAATGTTAATAACGCAAAGATTATTAACTTTGGAAGCCATAGTAAAGTAAAGCATTCATTGGTCGGAAGATTAGTTTGAACACCACAGTGCTTTAATAGGCACTGTCCAGTTGCAGGTGGTATGCCGTTGCTATCCTCCGACCTTTGAGTTGACTTACCTAGCCTGTTAATAGGGGAACCTACAGTTTAACGTGGCTTTCGGACCACAGAACAACTCGACATTTTTCACGTCAACATACATTGCCCAAGGGAAAATAAGTATAAAATGGCAGATAAAAATCTTGGGACTGACCAGAGATTGAACCCGATACCTTTATATTCGTGATCTTGCTCTTCACCACTTTGCCATGACGTAATGGATGAGACCCAGAACGTAATAATAAAACGTTTTATTTGTAGCCGCTCTTTGGGTGTACAGCATTGAAAATACGATTGTCCCTCCTCAAGTTTGGCCTCGATTTTTTCAAAACCTAGGGAGTGTCTAGCAGAAATTTAGAACGTCCACGCAATATTTGATCAAAATCGGTAGCGCACTTGTCAGACCCTCTCCTTGTGAGATTTATTTAGCAATCGGAAGTTCGTTTAGACTGTTTCCCCCTGCTCCCCACAACGAGCGTACTAAGTGACATACAGCAATGTATGCAATACCTCGAATATGCTGAACGCCACAGTTTACTTTAGTCTTCTGTACTAAAACAGGTTCGTTTCTTCGAAGTAATAGTTACGACTAAAACATATTTCTGTTTAACCTGATTTTGTTAAACAGATATAAATTTTCATCTAACACAGCTCCTTAAAAATAGTTCTATCATGGTTCGAGCTCCAGCTTTTTAAAACATATGTGGTAAAATCAAGAGCAGCGTATTTCAGACTAGTGATTTTGGCAGATATACCGATAAACTGAACCCACCTATCTGTTATAAATGGATCGTCTGCAACAGCATTGATTTAGTGATATTGCTCTAAACGTTCCAGTGAAATCGTGAATGTAATCTTTGTGTCACAATATTGAAAGCTTGAAATCGGGAATGAATTTGACTTCGGTGACCGTGCGAGTGCTCTGCTTCCTGTGTGGCACTTCGTTTCCTGTTGTAAGTCGGTTCTTGCTTCTGTCAAGGCGACATGTCACAGCTCAGTGAGTTTGGTAAAGGTCGTATCCTTGCGCTTTATAAAGAAAGGTACTGTATCAGTGCCGTTTCCCGTGTTCTTGGATACAGCAAATCCACTATTCACCTCTGGGTGAAGAGGTTGGAAGATGAAGGCCACGTAAACCGTCGTCGTCGCTCTGGACGCCCACGGACTACCACAGAGAATGCAGACAAGAGTGTACTCCGCTGCAGTGTTGAGGACCCTTTCAGGAGAAGCAGAGAAATTAAAAACATCCTGCGGCTAATAGTGAGCAGGCCGACCATACGTCGTCGGCTCAAAGAGGAAGGAAAGTATGGACGGAAATCGGCTGTTAAGGAAATGCTGAAAGAGCAACATAGGGCTGCCAGGTTAAATTTCGCACTGGCCTATAGAAGGAAGCCACTTTCGTACGGACGAGAAGGTATCTTCAACTGCTCCAAATAGCTCTGTCCAAGTGTATCGACCAAGTGGAACGAGATACGACCGTAAATATCTCCAGCAGAGCCAAATGTGTGTCCTGACGTCTGGGGCTGGATATCAGCAAACGGTTGCGACGTACTGTGGGAACTTGAGCGTCCGCTTTGTAGAGCTTATTACTGCGGAATACTGGAAGAAATCATGCTTCCTTATGTTCGTCAGCGATTTCCTGGATGTAGAATCGTCTTCCAACATGACCGTTCCCCAGTCCATGCAGCCAATCGTGTAAGACACTGGTACCAGATGAAAGGAGACACTGAGCTGCTGGACTGCCCTCCAAAAGCTGCTGACCTCAGTTCCATACAGCACGTGTGGGCAGAGATGGAAAAAATTGTTAAGAGCAAAAGACCTGCACCAACAAGCAAGACTGCGTTGTCGGAAGCAGTTCACGCTGCGTGGGAAGAGATGTCACAGAGTGACAGATTCATCAGAAAAGCTTGTTGCCTCTGCTCCCTGACGATTAAATTCAGTTGTAGAAGAGATCGATAACTGGACGTGGTACTAAGTCTACTGTGTTAATAGGAAGAAAGGCTTTGTTTAAAGCACGTATTGTTTAATTTCAGGTTAAACTCTCTTCAGCGGTTAAGATGCTGTGAACAAAAGGAAAACTTCTCCTATTTTAATTTAGTTAGTAAAATTTTAATATAATATACATCGCAAATATTTGCATAACAAGACGAAGGTGTTTATCTTAATAAAGAGTACGTTTTGTCTCATAAGACGCGTAGTGGCAATGAAGATAGAGTCATCGAAGAGACCATTTATGTTGTTTAATTTTTCTCCTTTCCTGTTTATGACAACTTGAAGGGACTTCATTCAATTCAGTTCTCTTTACTTGGGCGCAGTCCACCCCCGGTAGCTGAGTGATTAGCGCGACAGAATGTCAATCCTAAGGGCTCGGGTTCGATTCCCGACAGGGTCGGAGATTTTCTCCGTTCAGGGACTGGGTGTTGCGTTGTCCTAATCATCATCATTTCATCCCCATCGACACGCAAGTCGCCGAAGTGGCGTCAAATCGAAAGACTTGCGCCCGGCGAACGATCTACCCGACGAGAAGCCCTAGTCACGCGACACTTACTTTGGTGCAGAGACACGCAAGCGCCAACACAGGCACAAACGAGAGATTCTTAATTTTATTGGCAGGCAGAAGCCATAGTGGTGGGTACATGGTGGCAAAGTGGTAAAGAGCAAAACCACGAATATAAAGGTCTTGGGTTCTATCCCTGGTTAATCCAGCGATTTTCATCCGCCATTTGGCACCTATTTCCCCTCGGCCAGTGTTAACTGATGTGAAATGGCCGAGTTGAGCTGTGGTCCGAAAGCCACGTTAAACTGTAGGTTCCCCTATTAATTGGGTAGGTAAGTCAACTCAAAGGTCGGAGGATAGCAACGGCATACCACCTCCAACAAGACCGTGCCTATTAAAGCACTGTGGTGTTCAAACCAATCTTCCGACTGATGACTGCTTTACTTTACTATGGGTTCCAAAGTTAATAATCTTTGGGTTATAAACATTTATCTGTTTTCATGCTGTAGCTTGGATACCAGTAAAAGTAAGTAACTGGCAGAGCACTGTAACCATTCGAGTTGTGAAAGTGGTAGACGACAATACTGTCGACCCCAGTTACAATCTTGGTAATGGCTATGTTTCAGTCGAATACCTCTGTGTGATTTTCTGTGTATTTCAAGATATATTTTAATACACTTGGTACGAATCCAAATTGATATCTGATAGAGTCGTATTTAGCAATATGAATCAGATACGTTTTCCGAGCAAAATATCGGAAAACGCGTCAGTGCAGCGAGAGTTCGTTTGTGTGTTGCTTGTTACTCGCGTTTCTCGACGCATTCCTCGAAAAACAAAAATAAAAATAAAAAAAGAAAGAGAGAAAGAGAGAGAAAACAGAAACGTATTACAAATATCAGCTCGGTGACGCCCTGTTCGTCTCGAGATGTAAATTGCGTATGGCTACAGGGTTCTTTCTCCTCTTTCTGCAAACAACCAGTACAGAATTCAGTAACAAAGTGGTAAGAACTCTTATGCACTGCGCCAATTAAACACTCAGCCTATCTCGGTTATTTTGTTAATCGTTAACAATGGTCTGTAATGCAGTAAACATCCTTAATTACTGATTTGTCATTACTACCATTGTTATGGTTATTCGTCATATCACAACAGCTTTCCTATCACTCACTGCTGCTGATGCACGTAACGAATGGATCAGGATGAATGGAATGTGGGACGTTTCGTAACGGAGAATATACACATTTATCTCGGCGTCTTGTGTTCAGGGTAATACGAAAATCTCAGTAAAAGAAGACGACAACGGGATGCCGGTGATGCAGGCAATAATACCCAACTATTTCTGTCCACTTAACACCATGACGACAGACAAAATGGCGTCTCAGTGTACTTTGATAATAATTCGTTAGCCTTCTTGCGTCCTCGTTCTAACATCTCGTGGGAACAGGCATAATGTTTTGCTTTTTGAACACCGAGGAATAACACACAAAGATAGTAGATGGAAGGATACAAAGAAACAATCAGACTCATGGGTGTGGATCCAGTTCGTCATTAGAAGACTAAACAAGAGCGAAACTTTACGAAAGCGTTGAACACTGGTTAGTGTACACTATTTGTACAGATCTGCAGATGAAAAAGCACAGATCTGTACAGTGCCCGCATCTGCACTTTAGTTTCTGTCTTAATGGGCATAATTTTTGGTTTCTTCTCAATGAATTTTCAAATGAATTGATTATTAGGTGCCACAGAATAATTAGTTAGCTATGTTTCTTATAGCTTCCATTCGCACCAACATTTTTCTATAATCTCGTCCAATTCATGAAATTCTACTTGTATGATCACAAGACTGCACACAGATGCAATCGATTTGGAGGTGCTAAGTGTTTGTTATTTTGCTTTTCGTGACAGGTGGATATAGTTAATTTCCAAAGATTTTTTACTCTACTGAAATAATCTATTGTCACAAAGTAACAAGGTAAGTGTTTTCAAAATGGTTCAAATGGCTCTGAGCACTATGGGACTCAACTGCTGTGGTCATAAGTCCCCTAGAACTTAGAACTACTTAAACCTAACTAACCTAAGGACAGCACACAACACCCAGCCATCACGAGGCAGAGAAAATCCCTGACCCCGCCGGGAATCGAACCCGGGAACCCGGGCGTGGGAAGCGAGAACGCTACCGCACGACCACGAGATGCGGGCGGTAAGTGTTTTATTCATATATATTTTGTGGGAAACTGTAATCGTGTTGAAAGATTATACACCTGAATGTTTGCCACAACTGGTAGGAGAATTCGCTGCATACTAACCGAACCCTGCTCCTCCTCTGTGTATCCTCCTATGATATGATCACGGGAATCGCCTTTCATACCTCTACAGAGCTGTTCCTAGTACAGCTGAGCATTGGCAACATCGTCACAAACATTTGGCAACACTGTGACAGTGCAATCACTTCCATGTACGGTACTGAATTGACTCACTAAATTCACTTGATATTCCCTTTCTATTTCAATGACTCGTACTATATAATCCTCATGTAAACTAAGACACTGAAATAGAAAATTTTTTGGCTAAAGAAATGATATTCTTCAATAAGTGACAACTTTTATTATCTTTCACGATGCATTATGAGGCTGAGCGACCAATACCATGATGAGAGTGGTGTGCTGGCAGCAGTGTGTCCGTAACCCCGTAGTATAGCCTGTATCTTGTGTTGCAGTGGCTCAGTGAGTCTTTAGCTCTATATATGGTAAGAGACAGCGTGTGCGAGCTTTTCCTCTGATTTATTTTATGGAGCTGCGAATTTCCATAAAAACTTTTGTAACGAAAACTGAAGGAAACCTTTGCACATCAAGTCCTCTTGGTAGCTCGACTCAGTAAGTTGTGTTAATGGTGATAGATCTCTGCTTTCTGACTGCCAAGCTGCTTCACAATACAAGCATCTCTGAAGAAATTCGAATCGGCCGTCAACAATATGAATTTCAATATTGTTCTTCACTTAAGACTCACATGCCAGGCTGATACATATGAGGGAAATGAACGTCTTGATTAATATAGGGCCTCTGTGCAAAATTTCCACAGTAGCAATTAGGAACTCACTGCAGACATTTGCTAACATCGGCTGTAGCAACTTACTGTTTCTCTGGGTAGCTTCAAATATGGGCAATTTTGTCGCCTTAACTCCAATTGAATATTTTAAATATCGCTTTTGAACAGCGTTCACTTCTCCATTAATTAATGTATGAACCTGAAACAAGCAATATGCCCCGAGTAGCTATAGAGCAGGTTCTGAAAGGTATTGACACAATGTTTTGCATCCATTTCCCTTAGTGAATCAAAGAAAGAAACCATACACATTACATTGCATTTACTCTCTGTGCCTTGACTAACACACATGAATCCATGACAAAAATAAATTATTTGAAGAATCTCCTGTGAAAGGAAAAGAGCAGGATGAGATCCTTTAATTATAGCGCCGGCCGGAGTGGCCGAGCGGTTCTAGGTGCTACAGTCTGGAGCCACGCGTCCGCTACGGCCGCAGGTTCGAATCCTGCCTCGGGCATGGATGTGTGTGATGTTCTTAGGTTAGTTAGGTTTAAGTATTTCTAAGTTCCAGGGGACTGATGACTTCAGCAGTTAAGTTCCCTAGTGCTCAGAGCCTTTTGAAATATTTTTTAAATTGTAGCGCACTGGATTAAGAACAATGCAATGAATTCTGTGCCACATTGATGTATTGCATACTAGTGTAGTATAATACTCATCAAATAAAAACGGCTTTGTGCCTCCGTTGCTATCGAGTGTGAAACACAAATCGTAGACAGATTTTATGGATCACCACTCAACAACATTAAAGCATTTTACACCGTCGAGAGTGAGGAGTGGAGCAGACGTTGTCGGCAGAAGGCGAGGGAGCGCGGTGCCTGAGCCCCCGCCGGTAGGCAGCAAACGGGTCCCAGGGAACTGAGACACATAGGGTGTTCAGAGGCAGATGGTCGGCCAAGAAATCTCTCGCTAAAATATTGTTGAACCAAACTGTTATTACCAATGTGACAGAAAGCGCAATATATTGTACATTCGCTTGAATTACACTCATAGCTTCAGTACCGAGAGGAAAGGGGCGATAAAAACTTTGTCTATGTATGCTTTCTGTTGCCAGGCGTCGTACTAGCTAGTCTCGCGGTTTACCTCAAGACTACGATTATAGTCAACAGTGATGTACTCAGACTGAAGACAAGACTTCTTCCAGGAAGTGCCGCAGTCTACAACGTTTACAGATGGAGCATATTGCCGGACATAGAATTGTGAGGGCAGCATGACTGTATTGTCCACCTCACGTGAACGACTCGGCGGTTAATTCTTTTTGTCGAAGAATCTATCTACAACACATATTGTACGCTAAAGACCCAGAAGAATTAAAGAAACAAAATTAGTTTATGACAGCAAAATTAACTATAGCGTTCAAAGTATTCATAGTATTGTACACGTGTGTGTAAACGCCTTCCAATGCCCACTCAAGGAAGACAAGGATACACAGTCTGGCTTCAATATTATAAGTACACCTCAGTTTGTGGATGAACTCAGGTTGATAATCGTTTTGAATATTTAGCAGTACTGTACCCATTGGTATTAAACTCGTATTCAGCCAATGATTCCCACAGCTACAGGATTACTCGATAAATAGTACAATTCTCAAGGCTGTCAATTCAACTAAGTACCTGGGTGTTAAAATTACGAACAACTTCAGTTCGAAAGACCACATAGATAATATTGTGGCGAAGGCGAGCCAAAGGTTGCGCTTCATTGGCAGGACACTTAGAAGATGCAAGACAACTTACACTACACTTGTCCCTCCTCTGTTAGAATATTGCTGCACGGTGTGGGATCCTCACCAGATGGGATTGACGGAGGACAGCGAAAGGGTGCAAAAAAGGGCAGCTCGTTTTGTATTACCACGTAATAGTGGAGAGAGTGTGGCAGATATGATACGCGAATTGGGATGGAAGTCATTAAAGCAAAGACGTTTCTCGTCGCGGCGAGATCTATTTACTAAATTTCAGTCACCAACTTTCTCTTCCGAATGCGAAAATATTTTGTTGAGCCCAACCTACATAGGTAGGAATGATCATCAAAATAAAATAAGAGAAATCAGAGCTCGAACAGAAAGATTGAGGTGTTCGTTTTTCCCGCGCGCTGTTCGGTAGTGGAATGGTAGAGAGATAGTATGATTGTGGTTCGATGAACCCTCTGCCAAGCACTTAAATGTGAATTGCAGAGTAGTTATGTAGATGTAGGTGTAGAATACGCATTAAACATCACGTTCCTTCATTAGCAACTGGGCAGAGCCGGTTTACGTTGGGAAGTGACATATGCGGAAGTCACGGTAAACAAAAATACTGTCGCCACTAAACTTACTTACATTAGAAAATTTTATTTTATTTGATGAACCGATAGCCATTTAAAGGAACAAGGTTCTTATTTTACTGGTACTTGATTTAACTGGAGACGTTGATAAATTTTGTGCTGGACTGTGATTCGAATTCGTATCTCCTCTTTCGAGGATCTGAATCTCTCTCCCTTTCCCAAGACTGCAATCTTCTCTAAGTCTCCTCCAAAGTTAAGTATGTGGGCCAGAATCCTAATTTAGTACAAAAATATTCATAATTTCATTTCAAGCCCTATCACGGGAACACCAGCCTGCTAGTGAATATTAATGTGCATTTTTAATGGATGTTCATGTATTGCCAACATTCGCAATAGCTGTCGTTATTTCTGGTCAAACACGTACACATCTTACTGTTGGTGAGTAAGCAATTGATACTTAAGCTACATTCGTGGATGATAAAGAAGGACGCCAGGTGTGCGGTTCGATTGTCGCTCAGGCACAATAATTTGTATCCGTATTTTAGATTCTAACACCTAGCAGCTGGTAAGAAAAACCGATACGTAAAATTTTATTTTACTTAGTTAACAATCCGATTACGTGTTGGGTTCATATCTCTGTCACAGAATTTCACATCATGCGGTTCATCTTTAAATGCATGCACACTTTGTTACTTCTGCATGGAGGTATAGCGACATCTTTCGTGGTTAGTTAACAGGGACGAAAGGGACTTGATAGGAGTCCCGGTTTATTACAAAAACTGTCTTTTATTTTCAAGTTTGGATTTTGCTACTGATACTGGCGAAAATTTCGGTAATTCATGACTCTTCAAGGCTTGTCAGCAATATGATATGATATGATTAGATTAGATTTGATTACATTAATACTTATCCCACAGATCATGAATACTAAATTTCGTAATGATGTGGAACGTGTCATTTTAATGAAAGATTTCTTTACATACCATGATTCAATTTCTTTACAACAATTTTTTACTCTCTCTCTCATTCTTTTTTTTATCTCTCTCTCTCTCTCTCTCTCGCTCTCTTCTCTCTCTGTCTCTCTCTCTGTCCCTCACACCACACATTCTCTTTTTTTTTTTTTTTTTTTTTTTTTTTTTTTTTTTTTTTTTTTTTTTTTTTTTTTTGTGCTCGACTATCAGTGAGGCAGGAAAACGTCTGTGAATGAGTATCTTAGTTTTAAGTACACTTACGAAAGAAATATAAAAACAACTAAGAGAGTTACTGATTTATGATGCTTAGTTTGCAGTCAGTTCAGAGTATTATTAGTAACTACGCTCCAGTCCCTAAACCTAGTTACAGAAATACGAATCAGACGCATTACGTATTCCAAGCCATAGCAGCTGCGTCTTTGAGACGCCAGCTATGGTCACTTTCCAGACCGCTGTAGGATCACACCGGTTCTTCTTATTCCTGCTGGTACTGTAACTGAGATTTGGCAACAAGGCAAGGTATGTTTGCCAACTCTGTGATCGACGAGTCACTTCCTGGGGTGCACGGAATTAAGCCTCAAAGCTCACTTGATTTTTCCTGTCATTTCCATTGAATAATCTGAGTTATTATCGCCTGATGTGTAACAAAAGATTGTAAATTTACGATTTTCAGCCCAGGAAAGTCGTTCCACGTGAAAATCACAACTAATCTCGTCCTTTAAATAGCGGTTTACGAGTTCTAGCCACTATTGGCCTTGTAAGAGGAAACCAAGACACATACCTGTTCGCTAGCTCTGTGGTAACTTCCTGAGCCATGGAGAAGCGTCTGTTATGGTTCGCGGTTCCAGTCTCGCTGAATATAACGGTTTTATCCCATCTGTGAAAGAGCTACAAGCAGTCAGAACAAACATCGATAAGGAGATGGCAAGAAAATACTTTCGGCTCATAGTGCAATGGCGAAAAACTTACAATGTGCCCAACAGGTAATGCTTTTTCCGATGCTGACAAGCAAATTTTTGGTTTCTAGGAATACATAACTTTATTTATGAAAAGCCACTTTTGCATTCCTCTTGAGTATGACACAGGATACTAATTAAACACACACCCAATCAAAATTCAAGTGAATAGTACACTCCTGGAAATTGAAATAAGAACACCGTGAATTCATTGTCCCAGGAAGGGGAAACTTTATTGACACATTCCTGGGGTCAGATACATCACATGATCACACTGACAGAACCACAGGCACATAGACACAGGCAACAGAGCATGCACAATGTCGGCACTAGTACAGTGTATATCCACCTTTCGCAGCAATGCAGGCTGCTATTCTCCCATGGAGACGATCGTAGAGATGCTGGATGTAATCCTGTGGAACGGCTTGCCATGCCATTTCCACCTGGCGCCTCAGTTGGACCAGCGTTCGTGCTGGACGTGCAGACCGCGTGAGACGACGCTTCATCCAGTCCCAAACATGCTCAATGGGGGACAGATCCGGAGATCTTGCTGGCCAGGGTAGTTGACTTACACCTTCTAGAGCACGTTGGGTGGCACGGGATACATGCGGACGTGCATTGTCCTGTTGGAACAGCAAGATCCCTTGCCGGTCTAGGAATGGTAGAACGATGGGTTCGATGACGGTTTGGATGTACCGTGCACTATTCAGTGTCCCCTCGACGATCACCAGTGGTGTACGGCCAGTGTAGGAGATCGCTCCCCACACCATGATGCCGGGTGTTGGCCCTGTGTGCCTCGGTCGTATGCAGTCCTGATTGTGGCGCTCACCTGCACGGCGCCAAACACGCATACGACCATCATTGGCACCAAGGCAGAAGCGACTCTCATCGCTGAAGACGACACGTCTCCATTCGTCCCTCCATTCACGCCTGTCGCGACACCACTGGAGGCGGGCTGCACGATGTTGGGGCGTGAGCGGAAGACGGCCTAACGGTGTGCGGGACCGTAGCCCAGCTTCATGGAGGCGGTTGCGAATGGTCCACACCGATACCCCAGGAGCAACAGTGTCCCTAATTTGCTGGGAAGTGGCGGTGCGGTCCCCTACGGCACTGCGTCGCTGCGGTCCGGTCCCAGGTCGACGGGCACGTGCACCTTCCGCCGACCACTGGCGTCAACATCGATGTACTGTGGAGACCTCACGCCCCACGTGTTGAGCAATTCGGCGGTACGTCCACCTGGCCTCCTGCATGCCCACTATACGCCCTCGCTCAAAGTCCGTCAACTGCACATAACGGTTCACGTCCACGCTGTCGCGGCATGCTACCAGTGTTAAAGGCTGCGATGGAGCTCCGTATGCCACGGCAAACTGGCCGACACTGACGGCGGCGGTGCACAAATGCTGCGCAGCTAGCGCCATTCGACGGCCAACACCGCGGTTCCTGGTGTGTCCGCTGTGCCGTGCGTGTGATCATTGCTTGTACAGCCCTCTCGCAGTGTCCGGAGCAAGTATGGTGGGTCTGACACACCGGTGTCAATGTGTTCTTTTTTCCATTTCCAGGAGTGTATTTTACTAATTCGTGCTGATAGAGGCACACTTATGTACAGATACTCAGGTCTACTACAACAGACTTTCATCGCAGGGATCGTAAGGTTTCTTTTAGTGTTGGTAAAACCATCGTAACTACGAGAGAGAAATTAACCATCAACGTTATATGCGAATTCTCTGATGTTATCTATAACAGTCTGAGAATACACATGCGGTTTATTGATTACATGCATGTAGAAAACTTGTTCTCAGTTAAAGCTGTCAAACAAGGTTTGAAGAAGATTTAAATGCCACTACCACACGACAACTACAGTAGGAAGTACTTTTCTGATGCATCTGCTGCCTGGCTGTCTATTAAACCTGAAAAGAATAAAATGTCGCCGAAGTTAGCCCTTTTTCCACATGCGACTATTTGGGTTGAGAAGTGAAGGGAATTATGATCAAAGTTCTGTTAGATTGATAACTTCAGCAGACAGCAGCATTGCGTTATAAAAGTGTAGCAGTGACTGTACCCGACCTTGTGATGTCTTATCTATGGTGCATGACACGTACCGTTACACTACTAGCTGACATGTATCAACAACAGCTCCGGAAGTCAACAACAATTCCTCCAGAACTTCCACATTCCACAGTGCTGTGAGATAATGCGCTCAAGTGGAAAGGAACAATTCCTATTTAAATTTCTGCATCCCACACGGTTGGCAGTTCTGTGTAGGTGGCAATTACGTGATTTTATTTCGGAGATTACAAAATAGAGTCGAATGTATGCACTGGGTAGCCAAGGCAGCAATTCATGGTGATTCGGTCAAACAAGTAAATGAATGTACTGAACATCCTGCAAACCACTACAGGGAGCCTGTGTCAGAATTCTCATACAGTGTGGCGCAACGGCGGCACGATAGAGAAATGAGTCACAGAGAAGAGGATTTGGTGGTCTGTTGGACTGATGATAGGTTTATGTGCTTATGGTCTGGGTTCGATTCTAACTTCTGCCGATGATTTTGGTAGGGAGCGACAGATTCTATTCTCTTGTGGCTACGCCAAGTGAAGATGGTGTAATGGCATTGTGGTCTGAAATTCATATTAAACATGATATTCCTTCTTTACCAAGTAGATGTTAGTCTGAACCACAATAAATTCAGAAGCGGCGATATGTAGAAACTGTATCACCAGTAACCTTTCTTATAGTGGTTATTTGTTTCTGGTTACGAAACAAACGCTATGTAGGTTCACAGGACAATTATACCATCTTTTATTTGAGCTTGTGTATATCTATAAAATTGATTCTGAACTGGGAATGCAACTCATACTGCCCTTAATGCGGAATTTGATCCCTTTGTGACAAAAAATGGCTCTGAGCACTATGGGACTTAACTTCTGAGGTCATCAGTCCCCTAGAACTTAGAACTACTTAAACCTAACTAACCTAAGGACATCACACACATCCATGCCCGAGGCAGGATTCGAACCTGCGACCGTAGCGGTCACACGGTTCCAGACTGTAGTGCCTAGAACCGCACGGCCACTACGGCTGGCCCCTTCTTGACAATATAGCTCGACTACAATTTGTTGTTTGTTCAAAACTCCAGATTCCTTAACATCTATACATATCGCACGTGAATGGGTTCGAATTCTGGCTCGGCACTTAAGTTTTTACTATGTATTAGCAAGTTCTAGCATGAGATCACCTATCTGCTGGTGGATAATAATTTTGATTTTAATGTATTTTCATTCCTTGTCAACAGTTACGATATCTGACGTTTTTGACTACCAGTGAGGCACAGAACTATTTGCGAGATTACTCTAAGTTCAAGGATGTTATTCCGAGCTGTTGGTGGAGAAAAATTCGATAACTGACGTCTCTTTGTGTGTAGTCAACAACGATATGTGTGGTGTTCGATTCCCAGTCAGTACTGAACTCTTCGTCATATTATTTCTAGTTCAAACATGCTCACATGTCGCTGCTAGTGTAACAATCCCATATTTAACTTTCGTTTTCTGTAGAATACCACAGTGATAGGTGCCAGGTTGGAGAACTGGGAAGTAAAATATTAATGTTTCTTCTCGTCATTTCAGTTAAAACATCTAGCTACTGCCGAGAAAATCCGATATATCACAGTTTATTGTGCTTCGATATCAATCCGATTAGGTTCTGGGTTCGAATCCCTGTCGAACACAAAGCTTTAACTCACAGCATTTCAAGCAAGTTACTTGTGAAGAAGCAATAGTTAACATCTTCCATAGTTCGTTAACAGGGACAATAGATGTGGCGTAGGAATTCGCGTCCATTAAAAATGTTTACATTATGTAATTTAAAGTTGATATTTGCTAACTTATACTGTCCAAAATCGAGGTATATCACTCTTTGTATGTCTAGTCAGGAATGACTGTTAGTTTCCGTCAGTCACGAAATCCTTGCTTAGTCTGCATGACCTGGGTTTGAATCCATATGCAGAACGAGACGGTTCATCGTGTCATTTGAAGTTCATACATATTCCCAACTAGCTGCTCGTGAATAACTTATATTTTTAATGTCACTTTCTGTTAAATAATAAGAATGGTATGTTACTCTGAAGAGGAAATTAACTATCTGATGTAATAATGAGAGTGGTAACATTTCAGGTATGTCATTTATTGTAATAAATGTTAGCTTACAACCTTTAAGAACAGTCTTATCTGTGATAAGGTGTTCCCTGATATTTGTAGTTCCATGGTATTACAAGTGGTGACTTGTCGGAACCATTTTCAATTGTGAAACGATTGTACCAAGGAGCGATTAGAGCACCTGCTAGACAGCTGCGTTATGCGGGTTGCATGCGAATCAGGCGAAGTGCAATTCAGGTCGTTCGGATACTTTTGAGCATACTGTACATGTTCGTAGTGGTTTGTGGCCTGCTTGGTCGTATAATGCATTGCCTTAGTAGAAAAGCGCAAGAAGGTAGTTAACTGTTATGTATCTGATGATTTACAAAAGTAATTACTTCAGCACCCCGTTCTTTGCCATTCAAGACACTCAGAACAGAAGGACTTTATTGACTTCCAGACTGCTGCTGATAAAGTCATCAACACAACAAAGCTACACATCAGTTCTGCTGCACAAATTAAAATCACCTCACCTGGAATAGCGTACATCAAAAGGACATTCAGTGACATTGAACGGTGGAAAGTGTGCATATCCTAAAGAAAGGCAAAACCGTTGACGATTTCATTCATCCACAACTTTCAGTGTTGCCACATATTCCACGATTGTTCGCTGAAAAACGAAGGATTTGCTTATATGGTACCCTTTACACCGCATCACCTTCGGCAGTTTTTTACTGATTTGTGTAATGATACTGCAAACTGAAGATATTTTTTGCGCAGTGTTAACATCCCTTATACTTAGGTACCTTTTGTCAACCATTATAGCCAGATATCTCTGTTGGACTTCGCGTATTTTGTTTGAATAAGATAATGTGTAAGACATCTTCTGTACTCAAGTTTTTAATTTTCTTTTTCTGGACAATTTAATGCCATTTTCTCTCGAAGTGCAGTATAGTTTATGTTTCTTGGTTATTCCCAATAAAACGTGTGTGCTAATTTCGTATGTGGTGCAATACTGTTTTTCTGTTATATTTCAAAACATTACTTTTGGTCCTTAGCACGTTTAGAATGTTAGGTCTTCAATTTATCTCAGTCCTCTCTGACATTTCTCTACCGTACAGCATTGCCGATACGCTCTTTGTATGTACATTCTCGTTAGACTGATGTGCTTCTGTCAGTAGGTAATGTTATAGCGTGTGTGTTAGAGAAAGCCGGCCTGGTCCGCTTCTGCCGTTGTTCCTCGCTTCGCCACACACAGATGTTAGTCTCCAAACTGAGTGCTTCACATGAAGCCAGCAAACAGAGCGCCCACTACAGATAACGGCCGTCTCATCCCTAGACCGTACTCGGGTGCCCGTTTTACGGAGATTGTGGGGGGAAATTTGAAAGCGGCGGAGGATCCTACGCGGCCTTTCTACGCCGCAAGCGAACGGCCGCATCCGACGTTTCCAGTGCAAGGCAGAGTTGTCCGTCGTCCACAGAGAGAGCGACAGGGGGTGGGGGGAGGGGGAGGGGGGAGAAAGAGAGGGACATGGTGAGCGAGAGGGAGAGGGTGTACTTTAAAGGCGGGAATGGGTTGAAACAGGAGTCACGGCTCATTGGCAGTGACCGAGACAGACTCTGTGAAGAGCGCTCTCGGACTAATCAGAGAGTAATGGCCTCAACTGTGCCTTGCGAAAAGGTCTGGACGGCTAACGGAAGCTACACTACGAGGTATCACGTTTTGCTTAATGGACTCTTCGCTACTTCTGCGGCAGTCAGCACTCGAATGTTAACCGTCACTCTCTGCATGTGATTTTTTAGTTAAAAGTATCATTTACTGTAACACAAGCTTGTCGCTTTATCACAAACATTAGAAATGTGTAGACTTATGCAATATCCGGTCAACTACACTACTGGCCATTAAAATTGCTACACCAAGCAGAAATGCAGATGATAAACGGGTATTCATTGGACAAATGTATTATACTAGAACTGACGTGTGATTACATTTTCACGCAATTTGGGTGCATAGATCCTGATAAATCAGTACCCAGAACAACCACCTCTGGCCGTAATAACGGCATTGATACGCCTGGGCATTGAGTCAAACAGAGCTTGGATGGCGTGTACAGGTACAGATGCCCATGCAGATTCAACACTATACCACAGTTCATCAAGAATAATGACTGGCGTATTGTGACGAGCCAGTTGCTCCGCCACCATTGACCAGACATTTTCAATTGGTGAGAGATCTGGAGAATGTGCTGGCCAGGGCAGCAGTCGAATATTTTCTGTATCCAGAACGGTCCGTACAGGACCTGCAACATGCGGTCGTGCATTATCCCGCTTAAATGTAGCGTTTCGCAGGGATCGAATGAAGGGTAGAGCCACGGGTCGTAACCCATCTGAAATGTAATGTCCGTGCCGTCAATGCGAACAAGAGGTGACCGAGACGTGTAACGAATGCCGGGTGACACGCCAGTATGGCAATGCCGAATACACGCTTCCAATGTGCGTTCGCCGCGTTGTCGCCAAACACGGATGCGACCATCATGATGCTGTAAACAGAACTTGGTTTCATCCGATAAAATGACGTTTTGCCATTCGTGCACCCAGGCTCGTCGATGAGTACTCCACCGCAGGCGCTCCTGTCTGTGATGCAGCGTCAAGGGTAACCGCAGCCTTGGTCTCCGAGCTGATAGCCCATGCTGCTGCAAACGTCGTCGAACTGTTCGTGCAGATGGTTGTTGTCTTTTAAACGTCCCCATCTATTGACTCAGGGATTGAGACGTGGCTGCACGATCCGTTAGAGCCGTGCGGATAAGATGCCTGTCATCTCGACTGCTAGTGATACGAGGCCTTTGGGATCCAGCACGGCGTTCCTTATTACTCTCCTGAACCCACCGATTCCATATTCTGCTAACAGTCATTGGATCTCGACCGACGCGAGCAGCAATGTCGCGACACGATAAACCGCAATCGCGACAGGCTACAATCCGACCTTTATCAAAGTCGGAAACGTGATGGTACGCATTTCTCCTCCTTACACGAGGCATCACAATAATGTTTCACCAGGCAACGCCGGTCAACTGCTGTTTGTGTACGAGAAATCGATTGGAAACTATCCTCATGTCAGCACGTTGTAGGTGTCGCCACCGGCGCCAACCTTGTGTAAATGCTCTGAAAAGCTAATCATTTGCATATCACAGCATCGTCTTCCTGTCGGTTAAATTTCACGTCTGTAGTACGTCATCTTCGTGGTGTAGAAATTTTAATGGCCTGTAGTGTACTTAAAATTGCTTCTCTATTTGTTTCTGCGCCATTAACTCCTATTTACGAATAACCGTAATATAAAAACATCTTGCGAATGAAATTTGAGTAAATCATGCTGTCACTGTTATTCTGAGTAAGGGTTCTGAATCTTTGACAAATCTGCAAGTGCAGTCGCGGTTGATTAATTTGTCACTTTTTACGTGTATCTGAAACTATTCACTTGTGGCACAAACCAATATATCTGAGCCTGTGCCAGATTATAAGACTGTAAAACAGTTGCTGGAACTCCGGCAGACGCTGCTCTGTGACTGGAGATGTGTTTGATTGCGGTAGCCCAATAAGCCGCTGAAGTTCGCAGCAGGGCCTTTCAGCTGAGTGCACAGTCTCCTTCACACAGGGTGAATATGCTAAACGAGGACAACCTGCAGGAGCTATGTTTGAGAGAATAAGAAGCAGAAAAACGTCATATGGGCACGTGTTCCTAGGGAGGCACACCCACTTGAACATAGGTTTCAGTGATTGAAAGCATCCGTGAGAACACTCCTGCAAATGGGAGTACTTTGCCTGTATTAGTGCTTCAGTTCCACTCTCAAGAGGCCAATGATCTGGGGCATCATCATGTAGCAGCCACTTTACTTCTTCTTGCAAGGGCTGCAGGCTCTCTTGCCGCAATTGCAGATATGTCTAAGGATTACTGGTCCATGAGGCAGTCGCCAGTAACACTAGTACACACACTGAGGCTGAAACAGAGCTGCCGCAATTCCATTGGGATTCTCCGTAGCCCACAAGTAGGTGTTGTGGAAGCTGACGATGCCAACACTCCGAAAATAGGATGGATGGCATAAGTCCCAACATCATTGTGGCATGTGCGATGAACCAGCGACAGAACCGTCGCCGTGGAGGTAAGTCCATATGTAATAAGACCTACATAAGTTTAAGGGGAGGTTTACTATCTTTGGCCCGAAAAAAGCATGTTCTTTGAGAATTTTTTTTCTCGGGATGTGTTATAGATATCAATGTCAAATTTGGACAAAATGTTTATTGATATTTCCTCTACAAACTGGAATTTTTTCGGCCGGAAATATCGAAGAGCAAAGGCGGAAGTGCCGTCGGAACGAAACAAAATTTCGATGTAGACCTCCAGGCGCGATACGTCAAAGGTCAGGCGGCTCGTCTGAAATCAAAATTGAGTTGACGTTAGCGAAGTATATAAGATTCTTTAGGAGTTGTACCTCGCTTATGTTATCTGGACCATAGGAAACAAAATGGCGGCCATTTGAAAAAAAATAGGTTTTTTTAATCGATTTTTGGTTCAAATGGCTCTGAGCACTGTGGGAATTAACATCTATGGTCATCAGTCCCCTAGAACTTAGAACTACTTAAACCTAACTAACCTAAGGACATCACACAACACCCAGTCGTCACGAGGCAGAGAAAATCCCTGACCCCGCCCCGATTTTTCTTCGTCGGTCAAGTAAAAATATTTATATTTGGTGGTTCGGAATAAAGTGGTACAACTCCTACACAATTTAGTTAGCTTCGTCGGAAACAAAGAATCATGCCAATCGGTTCAGTAGATTTGAAGTTACCATACCGCGCGATAAAACAAAGTCATTTCGAGAAAAACGCATTTGAAGTTTTGACTACATATAAATGCAATATTATGCAGCTTACGTTCAATGTGCTATTCCAGGTCCATAAACTAGTCCTTCCTATTCCTCACAGAGGGCGTTCTGCTCGATCTGGGCCATCCTGAGCTGCTCCTGAGCCGCTCGCACGGCCGGTGATAAGCGGCTTTCCGCCGCTTGAATCCGGTGGTCGTCCGAATGCTCGGCGAACTGCGTCGAATAGAGTCCCAGGGTGACGTCCACCGTTGTCATGGTCTTCAGAATTGAGGAATACCCTTCGTTGAAGCTGCTCACTGCCAGGAAAGTCGCGGTGGTGGTTGTTGGGATGTTTAAGGTGGACTAAACAGCGATGGTCGCAATCTCCACAGTCTTCGCACCACAATGCAAATGGTTGGGGGCTAACTTCTAAACACACGCGTTCAAACTTTCATTTGAATTTTGTGTGTTTCCTCCCAAGCACCGGTAAAATAAGTCGTCCTCCGAAAGGGCCTCGTAGGTCGGTTGAATCACTTTTTGAACTTCTTTGGAGAGCGGATGGTCGTGTTGATATTCGTCCAGATGTCCGGTAGCCTCTGCAATGCGCCACATGCACCAACTAGTTTCCCCAGCCACACAATTATGGTGTTTTGGGTGGTCATCCGTCGAACACTTGTCGTTGCCCAAATTGCCTTCTTCATCTGTTCCACCGAACTAGAATGCCGTCGGATTGCCAAGCCGTAGTACGTCGTAAGCTCCGTGATCAGTTTATCAGTTTTAGTCATGGGCAAACACATAGAATAATTTTTCGTGGCTACAAAGTCGAAATTCCCGAAAAGTTTGGTGCGTGAAAAAGGTCGATTTCAGGCAGATACATCTTTTTGTTTAACCGCGAATAACAAACATTTCCGTTCCTTATTCGGGAAAACGGTTTCAGGGGTGGATTCTAAACACTTTTATGGATCCAAAAATGCAATTTTAAAAATATAGATTTTTTAACCAAAAGATAGTAAACTTTCTCTTAAGAGATGCAAATAGTGACACTTGTCCTAGAGAATAAGTATTATATTGTTATATAGAGCAGTCTTGGTCGCGTAAAAGCAAGATTTTGCCACCGTATGTTTAATATTCTGTAAATTTTTTTCGATTTATATTTGTATTGCATCACTATTGATGATGCTCGATTGGATTATTAGTCACTTTATTGGCTGCTGCTGGCTAGCACCACGTGCTAACCATTTCTGAAGTACTGCATATCTAGAAGTTAATTAGAGCTAAGCCCTGACAGAAAAGATAATATGGGCAACGTATTTCTCAGAAGGTGGTATCAGCTAAAGAGGAGCTAGGAAGAGGTTTGTCTTGTTCAGCAGGGGTGGACATTTACTGCCCTGAGAGAGAACAGTCTGAAGGGGCGGCGGTTTTAAACGCTGGAGGAAGTAGAACCCTCATAGCACAGATAGTGAGGGAGGGAGGTTGCATTCTGGTGCACCGAAAAAAATTCAGTATAGCCTACATGATGGAAGAGTGTTGGCAGGTCAAGGCGAACGGTCGTCCTTTTCTTAATGTGAAGGGATACGCAGGATCAAAAACGATGGTCGGGCGCTGACCTCCGAGGAATCTTCTCAAGGGAAGCGTTGGGGCATGTTTCCCACCGAAAAGCAGAGATGCATATTTGATTGGCAGAGTGCTAAGGATGCAAAGGGGGGAGGGGGAGGGAGGGAAAATGGAAACTTCCAGAAAATCCTCTGAGAGAAGTACAATCTTCAGGTGAGTTATGACCCATTTACTGGGAGGAAATTTTTTTGTAACGAAGTGAACTCAGAGTTGTCGTAGTGAGATTGAATATTGTAACCCCAAAATCCTCCAAAAATAAACGAAAAATATACCTATTCAAAAAAGCAGATAAAAATTCACTTGATGTCTTCCTGAGAGACAATTTCCACTCCTTCCAAATTAATAATATAACTGCAGACCAGATGTGGCTTGAATTCAAATAAATAGTATCGGCAGCAATTGAGATATTTACACCAAATAAATTAACAGACGACGGAGCTGATCCTCCTTGGTACACAAAACGAGTCAGAGCACTGTTGCAGAATCAACGAAACAAACATGCCATATTTAAACAGACGCAAAATCACCAAGATTGGGGATCTTTTACAGAAGCTCGAAATTTAGCGCGGACTTCAATGCGATATGCTTATAATAGTTTTCACAACGAAACTTTGTCTCGAAACCTAGCAGAAAATCCAAAGAGATTCTGGTCTTATGTGAAGTACGTTAGCGGTAAGAAACAATCATTACTTTCTCTGCGCGATAGCAATGGAGATACTATCGAAGAGAGTGCTCAAAGCAATTAAACACAGTCTTCGGAAATGTCTTCACAAAAGAAGAAGAAGTAAATATTCCAGAATTAGAATCAAGAACAGCTGCTAACATGAGTAACGTAGAAGTAAATACCCTCGGAGTAGTGAATCAACTTAAATCACTTAATAAAAGCAAGTCTTCTGGTCCAGGCTATATACCAACTAGGTTCCTTTCAGAGTATGCTGATGTATTAGCTCCATACCTAACAATGATATACAACCGTTCGCTCAACGAAATATCCGTACTCAAAGACTGCAAAGTTGCACAAGTCACACCAATATTCAAGAAAGGTAGTAGGAGTAATCCACTACATTACAGGCCCATATCGTTAACGTCGATATGCAGCAGGATTTTGGAAAATATATTGTGTTCGAACATTATGAATTACCTCGAAGGAAACTGTCTATTGACACACAGTCAACATGGGTTTAGAAAACATCGTTCTTGTGAAACACAACCAGCTCTCTATTCGCATGAAGTGTTGAGTACTATTGACAAGGGATTTCAGATTGATTCCGTATTTCTGGATTTACAGAAGGCTTTTGACACTGTACCACACAAGCGGCTTGTAATGAAATTGCGTGCTTATGAAATATCGTTTCAGTTATGTGACTGGATTTGTGATTTCCTGTCAAGGGTTCACTGTTCGTAGTAACTGACGGGAAGTCATCGAGTGAAACAGAAATGATTTCTGGTGTTTCCCAAAATAGTGTTATAGACCATTTGCTGTTCCTTATCTATATAAACGATTTGGGAGACAATCTGAGCAGCAGTCTTCGGTTGTTTGCAGATGACGCTGTCGTTTATCGACTAATAAAGTCATCAGAACATCAAAACAAACTGCAAAACGATTTAGAAAAAATATCTGAATTGTGCGAAAAGTGGCAGTTAACCCTAAAGAACGAAAAGTGTGAGGTCATCCACATGAGTGCTAAAAGGAACTCGTTAAACTTCGCTTACACGATAAATAGGTATAGTCTAAAAGCCGTAAATTCAACTAAATACCTAGGTATTACAATTAAGAACAACTTGAATTGGAAGGAACACATAGAAAATGTTGTGGGGAGGGCTAACCAAAGACTGCGTAATATTGGCAGGACACTTAGAAAATGTAACAGACCTACTAAGGAAACTGCCTACACTACGCTTGTCCGTCCTCTTCTAGAATACTGCTGCACGGTGTGGGATCCTGTCCCTGTCCTGTCGTCCGCTGTTCCTTGTCTATAAAAACGATTTGGTAGACAATCGGAGCAGCTGTATTAGGTTGTTTGCAGATGATGCTGTCGTTTATTGACTAATAAAGTCATCAGAAGACAAAAGCAAATTGCAAACGATTTAGAAACTGTATCTGCATGGTGCGAAAATTGACAGTTGACCCTAAATAATGAAAAGTGTGAGGTCATCCACATGAGTGCTAAAAGGGACTCGTTAAACTTCGCTTACATGATAAATCAGTCAAATCTAAAGGCCGTAAATTCAACTAAATACCTAGGAATTACAATTACGAACAACTTAAATTGGAACACATACAAAATGCAGTGGGGAAGGCTGCCTACACTACGGTTGTCCGTCCTCTTTTAGAATACTGCCGCGCAGTGTGGGACCCTTACCAGGTAAGACTGACGGAGTACATCGAAAAAGTTCAAAGAAGGGCAGCACGCTTTGTATAATCACGAAACATGGGAGAGAGTGTCACTGAAATGATACAGGACTTGGGCTGAACATCATTAAAACAAAAGCGTTTTTCATTGCGACGGAATCTTCTCACAAAATTCCAATCACAAACTTTCTCATCCGAATGCGAAAATATTTAGTTGACTCCGACCTACATAGGGAGTAACGATCACCACGATAAAATAAGGGAAATCAGAGCTTGTACGGAAAGACGTAGGTGTTCGTTTTTTCCGCCCGCAGTACGAGATGGGAATAACAGAGTTGTGAAAGTGGTTCAGTGAACCCTCTGCAAGGCACTTAAATGTGATTTGCACAGTATCCATGTAGATGTAGATGTAAATGCTGGGATTTGTCGCCTGAGCGAAAACGTAAATGCGGTGCATCCAGTAGGGAGTGGAAGTATGGCATGGACACACTTCATACACTTCCCTATGTGGATCGATCGCAGACACTTCCCTCCAGGGATTGACGTATGGACTTCGGTGACTAGAGCCACAGCACGGAATCTGGCAGTTAGATTCTTAGAAGTGTTGATTTCGCCACAAGGAGCGCCGGAAGTCGTTTCTCTGTGAACAGAGTTGATGTTCTGTTCACTCTAGTGACAATTCTCTGTGGAGTCTGACTCACATTGAAGTTCTTCTTTATGGAAGAACATTTGAGTCGAATTTGTATTCCTTGTTAGTAAGACGCCACATACATTATGTGCGCAGCGGTCAACGCCCCAACTGGCTCATCACTAGTGCAGCGTTACTGCTGTTTGTACTTCACAGCCGGCCAGAGTGGCCGAGCAATTTAAGGCGCTACAGTCTGGAACCGCGCGGCCGCTACGGTCACAGGTTCGAATCCTGCCTCGGGCATGGATGTGTGTGATGTGTCCTTAGGTTAATGGCTCTGAGCACTATGCGACTTAACTTCTGAGGTCATCAGTCGCCTAGAACTTGGAACTAATTAAACCTAACTAACCTAAGGACATCACACACATCCATGCCCGAGGCAGGATTCGAACCGGCGACCGTAGCGGTCGCTCGGTTCCAGACTGCAGCGCCTAGAACCGCACGGCCACTCCGGCCGGCTGTCCTTAGGTTAGTTAGGTTTAAGTAGTTCTAAGTTCTAGGGGACTGATAACTTCAGAAGGTAAGTCCCATAGTGCTCAGAGCCATTTGAACCATTTTTTTTTTTTTTTACTTCATTAGGTTATACGCGCACTTCGATTTGGCAGATAGAGAGACACTCGCAGTAAATGTGTTGCGTTTCATTTGCTTGTGTACTGACCTTTTTCTGAAAATGCCAATCAGATGTAGGTCTGCTGTTTCTCACTGCTAGTCAGTATCGATCAACTATGTGTCCATCTAATAAAAGGGGGCGCAGTCCGAAGAAAGTCAGATCGATGTTCTGCAAAACTAAACTCCTCCCGAACAGGCCATGAAGGCCGAACGGTACCGACCGGCCGCCGTGTCATCCTCAGACCATTGACGTCACTGGATGCGCATATGGAGGGGCATGCGCTGGCGTCGCTCTCCCGGCCGTATGTCAGTTTCCGAGACCGGAGCCGCTACTTCTCAATCAAGCAGCTCCTCGTGGCAGATTAAAACTGTGTGCCTGACCGAGACTCGAACTCGGGACCTTTGCCTTTCGCGGGCAAGTGCTCTACCAACTGAGTTACCCAAGCACGACTCACGCCCGGTTCTCACAGCTTTACTTCTGCCAGTACCTCGTCTCCAACCTTCCAAACTTTACAGAAGCTCTCCTGCGAACTTTGCAGAACTAGCACTCCTGAAAGAAAGGATATTACGGAGACATGGCTTAGCCACAGCCTCGGTCCGGCACACAGTTTTAAGCTGCCAGGAGGTTCCATATCAGTGCACACTCCGCTGCAGAGCGAAAAATCTAATTCAAGCAAGCAGCTCCTCAGTTTGCCTCACCAGGGCTGAGTGCACCCCGCTTGCCAACAGCGCTCGGCAGACTGGATGGTCACCCATCCAAGTGCTGACGGGAACCGGTGTTACCACCGTGGCAAGGCCGTTGGCTCAAATCTGTTCTGCCAATCTCAAAATTACATTTGTGGTAGAATCTGAGAATGTGTACTTCATTTTCATACAATTTTTTCCACTCTACGCACCAGAGTCACAAGTGGTCAGCTGATGACTCTGCCCAAAGTTTACTAAAAAGCAGAGCTCAGATCCCTTCCACAAGTGGTTTCCCTTTCTGCTGTTAAGGACAGCAGTCTTCGGTTCTGCCGCTTTGTCCTTGTAGGCTGAGCCAGGAGGATAATCCCTGAGAGACTTGCCCAACTGTCCGTGCGATCCGCTGACATTGGATCTGCCTTCGAGTGACCAACAGCCTCTTCAAGAGCGCGCGAAAGTTCCTTCTGTTTCCGCCCCAGCGAAAAGGAGTTCTCCTAGTCAAGACAAGGAAGAAACTACTACAGGAATGAAATGTCACGTTAGGTCAGAGAGATGGGTTACCTACGTTGCTACAAATGGTTCAAGTGGTTCTAAGCAATATGGGACTTAATATCTGAGGTCATCCAGTTCGCTAGACTTAGAACTACGTAAACCTAACTAACCTGAGAACATCACACACATCCATGCCCGAGGCAGGATTCGAACCTGCGACCGTAGCAGCCGCGTGGTTCCTGACTGAAGCACCTAGAACAGCTCGTCCACCGCGGCCGGTTACGTTGCTACAAGCTACCCCCTAATCACTTATGTAATCAGCGCGCAGTACAGGTGAAAATCAACAAGTAAAAACTGAATCGGGAAGTAAATGAGGCAACTGAGTCTCGTATAAAAATTCAGTCTCCCGCTAGGATAAAATCTGAGGAGAAAGGCCTAAAACAGGCCGCCGCCTCACAATGTGAAATTGATGCGTTTTTCCTTCTGCATGATAAGTGAAAATTTCTGTCATTGTCACCCAGTATAAGGTGCTGACTGCCAGTAATATTGGAAAACGATGTTGGCAAATCTTTCCTTAAGTTTTTTATTTCTGGAGCAGAGATAAATATTTAAGCATACAGCTCCCCGCAGACAGGTAGTTGACTCGGTGACTGAGAGCAACCGTCGTCTCTGTTGAAACGCATTTCTCATCGAGATGTCGTCGGTATCTGGGACCAGCCCCTTATCGCTTTACGCGGCCTTAGCCATTTCAAATATCGCCTCGAAGCCTTTACCGTAGTCTACCCGGGACTCTGCTATTGCGGATTTCATAGCCTTTTTTTAAGGAGAGCGACGCTGAAGCTCCTATGCCGCCGTCTTTTTTACGGCCTTCCTCGCACCGCGGGAGTTTACGAGGTGTCTTGTGTCTGTCACAAATTCTACAAGGCGGTGAAATAGGCCACGTCGTAAAACAGAGAATAAATGAGCATCGGCCGAACAAGGGTCAAATGCAGCTCTTCTGTTGTCGCGTCAGTATATCGGACAAGGTAGATTCGTGGCTCACCTGTCACGCAGCTTACTCCTCTCACACACTGCAAGTGAGCAACTATCAGCAACAGTTGAACTCCTGTAATTAAAATGTTATTGACACTACGGGTGCTGCGAGGCAATTAGGTGCTCTACAAATTGTGAGTAAATCATGGACATTCCGCCTTTACACACACAAAAATGTATTTCAACTCGCACCAGGGCATTTTATTCGTTATCTGGGACGTAGTGCCCCAGAAGTACAGGGTGATTAAAAAGTCAGTATAAATGTGAAAACTTAATAAACCACGGAATAATGTCGATAGAGAGGTAAAAATTGACACACATGCTTGGAATAACATGGGGTTTTATTAGAACAAAAAAAAAACAAAGTTCACAAACTGTCCGACAGATGGCGCTGGACAGCAAAACGTCAGTAACTGCTACCGTGACGGGTGAGCGGTACGCCGATATGTTGCAGAATCGCATCATCCCTAGCCTGGCTGATAAACACCTGCTGGAAAATATTGCTTGACGCGTGAAAGATCTCTTGCGCTCGTCGTTTGGTGATGATCGTGTGCTCAGCCGCCACTTTCGTCATGCTTGGCCTCCCAGGTGCCCAGACCTCAGTCCGTGCAATTATTGGCTTTGGGGTTACCTGAAGTCGCAAGTGTATCGTGATCGACCGACATCTCTAGGGATGCTGAAAGACAACATCCGACGCCAATGCCTCACCATAATTCCGGACATGCTTTACAGTGCTGTTCACAACATCATTCCTCGACTACAGCTATTGTTGAGGAATGATGGTGGATATATTGAGCATTTCCTGTGAAGAACATCATCTTTGCTTTGTCTTACTTTGTTATGCTAATTATTGCTATTCTGATCAGATGAAGCGCTATCTGTCGGACATTTTTGAACTTTTGTATGTTTTTGGTTCTAATAAAACCCCATGTCATTCCAAGCATGTGTGTCAACTTGTACCTCTCTATCTACATTATTCCGTGATTTATTCAGTTTTCAAATTTATACTGACTTTTTGATCACCCGGTATATTAAAATTTCAGCTTTAAATATCATTTCGTATGCAACTAATTGACACTTTCCGTCGGCACTGGCCGTCGCTTGGAAGAAGTGATGAGCAATCTTTGGTTGGGCTCACGCCAATTACACATTGCAAAACTGAAGCGTGTGCGAGTGTGTGTGTGTGTGCGTGCGTGTGTGTGTGTGTGTAAAACAAACAATTATGAGAAGAAAAATGTTGTTGTATTTAGATGCGTCTCACAAATAAGTCATCGTAATTTGAAATGAATATAAATTTTGACAACTACAACACTAGAAAAGATATACAAGTAACATTCGGTACTCATCACCGTCGGCACCTTAGAAAGATGTTTAGTATGCAGTCGCACCAATTAAAATGTGTGTGTGGTAGTGAAGTTAATTTGAGATCTGCGTCAAAACCATTTTCTATTCTACAGACCAAATTCTAACTGTCGTATTTTGTTTCAGGGCTTTCGGCCGACGTATGTTTAAAGTTCCTTAACGTCGGCCGAAGATTCCAAAGCACAGGCAATATGTCAACAAGCGGCACTGTAAGCATCATCACTTATATTTGCTTTTGTTGAATTTTATTATATCTCACTAGCAACACAAATAGACAATGATTTGTTCATAAATCTGTAAATGGACATCACTTTTTTCATGGAGTAGCAAATCAAATATTCATAAACTATAAATAGGCTTGTTGCAGTAGAAATTGTGTAAATGATCTTTGGATAAGACGATTAAACATACAAAGTAAATGATAAATGCAGGCAAAACAAAGACTTCTGAACTGTCAATAGACAGAAGAGTGTCGCAAGGTTATCTTGTACCACCCACTGTTTTCTTGTTATTGGAATAGGAACACCTATAACTGAAACATACACATACTCTCATCAAACACCAAACGATAGGTTTTTTTAATGTTTCAGTTATGCAGATAATGCCTTAATAGTCTGACAAAAGATCACTTACAATATGTGTCTACTCCATCATTCGAATCAAAGATGTGAACAATCGTGTATTGAAATCTCTAATGATAATCTGTGACTTCCTTTGTATAACATCAGGTACAAGCTAACTAATTATGGAGTAAGTGTAATCCTTACGTTAATTTGGTTGCAACACTGGCATAAACAATACTTAATCTAAATCTAAAACTGGCTATATCTGTAAGTACATGTGGTGCAAACTAAGTAAAGTAAGACCAGCCAAGAAAAGTAATGAAATATTATAAAATTAATACTCTTAGTGCACTCTGTCGTGAGAGTGAGATGAGAAACTCAGTACAGTCATTATAAAATACATACCTTACAATAAATGCCACAAGCCTTAAGTTAATTCGAGATCACTCAAAAAAACTTGCAATCATGTAAGGAAAAATAATTAACTTCCTCAACATCATTAACGCCCACAAGGTTGGAAACACTTCAAGCAAAATATTAAAAATATATTCTTCTGGTATAGGTATTGTTCTCAGCTATGCATGGCATCCCAGGAGAAATGGTCAGTATTCACAGATACAACGGGAATGGTCATTCGAAGCAAAAAAGTCTAGTAAACATGGGATCTAATATGCATCCTTAAGCCCTTCTTCATCTTAAGTATTGTGAAACAGAGCTCTTCTATGGCAAACTCTTTGCGTTCCTTATATTGTGAAGTGGTAGTATGGATCAAAACAAGAAAAAAAGTGTGGTAGACATGGCCCATAAAACACATTTATGTTAAGAGCTATGAGCACTTACTCATCTTTGCAGCTGTGAAACACATCTCTTATACTGAACAGGTGGTAATAGCTTTTAAGATATGCATTTCAGAGTCCATGTTTAACAGACAATCTTTTCTTGTTTTGGTCCATACTACCGCCTCCTAAAATATGGGAGGCATAGAGCTTGCCGTAGGAGAGATTTGTTTCACAGTGCCGAAGATAAATTTTGGAAATTTGTGGTAAGGTCTTATGGGACCAAACTGCTGAGGTTATCGGTTCCTAAGCCTACACACTACTTAATCTAACTTAAACTAACTTACGCTAAGGACAAACACACACACCCATGCCCGAGGGAGGACTCGAACCTCCGACAGGGGGAGCCGCACGGACCGTGACAAGGCGTGCATTTTAGAACCCATGTTTATTAGACCTTTTTGCTTTGAATAACCATTTGTCATATTGCTGAATAGTAGCCGTTCCTCCTGGGACACCGTGTAAGTTATTTAATTTTTCGCTGCCATTCTCCAGACATTCTAAACTATGTCATTTGTTAGACCCCTCTTCCCCATGTAAGATGGGTATTGGACATATTAACACTCACTGACCTGCTCCACTATGAACTTTCTTCACCATTAACTTTTAAGGTTTGAAAAATTAGGCCTACTGTATTTAAGAATGGGTGAACATATCTGCAAATATAGATGATTCTGAGAGTCTGGTTTTGGGTTCCAGAATATCCTCTCCAGTGAACTGAAATATCTGAATAACAATATTCCACATACCAGCATTTTAAGTGCTCTAAGGCTGTGCACATCACAATATTATTTTGGAGAAGTTTAAGGATTATGACTTCTGAGGTGTAATGACTCAGTGGTTCAGTTCATAAATAACTAGGAGAAACAAAACGATCGTGTCAGATAGCTCATGTTACTTTCATGTGGTGAATGTTTTTCTGAAGGTAACAGAGTAACTACTGGTGTTCCATAGGGTTCAATTCCAGGGCCACTCCTATTCTTGCTGTATGTAAATGACTGCCCATCTTATGCAATGTAGAAACAGAGCTGACAATGCAGGCTCAAAGGAGCCTCAACAAGAGAATGAGAAATAAATGAAATATTCAAAAGTGTTCTTAACCGGTTCTCAGTTAAAGGGCTGTCACATAATTTAGAAAAAAAAACCAGTTCATTCAGTTATGTAAAAGGTAATATATATCATCATCAGTAACAATACAACATGGAGGAAAGGAAAAACTGATTGTTCAAAATTCTTGGGTGTACATGCTGATAAAAACTTAAATTGGAAATGAAATATTATAGATCATAGAACTACATGAGATAGTTGACATTGGTGATGAAAGCATCTGAAAATTATGTTCCTGTGCATACTTACGCTCTATGACATAACATATTCTAACTTTCTGTAGCAGATCCACACATAGCATAGAGTCCACACTCACACTTAATTTATGTAAAAATTAGACATACTAACAGCAGCATCACGATACATTTACTCTCTTCTAACGTTTATTGTGAAGAATTTGGAATCATTCAAAAATAATGCTAGTATTCATAAATATAACTGAGAACAAAAATAGCCTCCTCTACGCACAGCTTAACCTTACTCTCTTACAAAAGGAGTAGCGTAATTGATCACCAACCACTCTTGTGAATTAAAGGTTCTGACACATAATGAAAATTTAAAAACTAAATTAAATCATTTCTACTTGGTAACTACTTATATTCTAGAGAAGACTGTGTGAATGGATAGTGTGTATTGGGCTTTTTTTTTAATGGCTAGCATGTAGTCATGTTTCCACAGAGTAAATGTAAATTATTTAATTATTTGTGCAGCTATTGACACGTTTTACATCATGGCGAGTTGTCACGAATAATATCCTCAGAAAAAAAAACAGCTACAAAAAGAAATGTAGACAATATACAAAGTGCGTAAATGAACTTTATGCACATAATTTTAGAGATAAGCCAAGAATAGACCACCTATAGCCTGCCTCCGTAGCTGAGTGGTCAGCATAGATGGCTGCAATGCATGGGAACCAGTGTTCGATTCCTGGTACTACCAAGGTTTTTTTCCTTCGTGGAAGGACTGGCACAGGGTGCAATCAGCCTCATGCTGATTGAGGAGCTACCTCATTGAAAAGTAGCTGCTTGACTTTCTGGAAAGTTGGCAAAAGAGCCGGGAGAGGGGTGTGTGGGCCCCATGTCCCTCCATACCGCATCCGCATGACGCCGCAAGGCAGAGAATGACGCGGCGGTCGGTCGAAATCCCTTTAGCCTTCAAGGCTTGAACGAGTAGCGCTTCAGAACGCCTAGAAAATAAAACTGTCCAACAACCGAGAGGTGCAGAATTAGCTAACCGCAGAGTAACGAGCAACATACGGCTTGTGAAGTAATTACTAGCACACAAACTGTCAGGAAAAAGAGAGTTTGGAGTTGGTCAGACGTTTCGTGAAGACGGATAGACTTTAAATTTAAACCATGAAGAAGGAAAGATGTTTGAAGCTTACTTTATACCAATGCTGTTTTATGCACACCTACAGTTCTCGAAAGTGGCGAAGCTTTTGTCTGGCTTCCATGAAGAAAGATAACTAGTTCTCTCAAAACGCAACCTAATTAATGACTCATTACTAATAAATATCATGTAGGAATCCAAACGCATTATTAACTGATAAAACAGTGTCATTGTTAGAAGTGTGGCACCCTCTAATAGCAAAAGTACGAATTTTTACGTGAACTTATTATTACATAAGGAGCTGTCGTAGTGTTCAGGACAATGCGCTACTAATCTTGATAACAGTATTACAGATGCATGTCCAGCCATCACGATTTACGTTTCCTGTGGCGTCCGTAAATCACTACACTCACATAGCAGGACGCTTCAAACTACAGGAACATGGTCAGTTTCTTAGCCTGTCACGATCCAACTGAGTTAGGGCTCCATTTGTAATAACGTTGACGTTGGCGGGACGCGAAATTCTAAAGTCAAAAACTCATACGCAAGAAAGAAAAATAATTTAATGAATTAACACACTTGATTTGCGGCGTATAATTTTAGAGAGAACTGATGTATAATTAGCATGTATCATGAAGATTTGACAGAGACAGACTGATTTATGCTCCACAATTTAGACAAGATCTTTGAAGGAGAATGTCTGCATAAACCCAGTGGGGGCCGGCATCTTACGTCTCAGCTTTATAAACGAAGCTCGAGATTTTTACTCCTGCCTTTACAATGGGTGCAGATTTCTGATGTTCCGTCAGTGTCCTTGTCCTGTGCAGACATTTTATAAGAAAAGAAGAACAAAAATGAAAAACAATAAACTATAGTTGCAAGAAAAAACTTCGAACATAATCAGGTGTCTGAAGGATTGAAGAGATTTGGTCACTGTGACTGCGAGATGGCCAAGTATCTACACTTCAAATTAAAAAAAAAGGAATATTTCCGCGAGGAAAGTAAGTAGCGTCAGTGTAACAGCCAGGAGGATATTTGTCAACCTAGTTACAGTCTTAGAATCAATCTCATAGGCGTCTGGAGAGAACATCTGGCACATCTTCCAGCAACTTCACTCTGAAGGGCTCACGAAGTTAAATTACTCCTGAAATGGCTTTCTGTTGTTGACACAGGCTCGCAAATTAGTCTGTTAATTGCCTAAATGAGAAGACCTACGGCAATCAAATCAAATGTTCGTCTTAGCAATTCTGTCTGAATGTAACTGACGTAAAGTTTCTATCAACATTATTTAAAAAGTAAATACAAATAAACAATTACCTCAATATTTAAAAATCACTTCTTATTGGTCTACAATGCAGTTTTTGATACACAGCTTCATTATAAGTCATCAGCGTGGTACAGAGTGCATTTCACTGTCTTGTCGAAACAGTACTGAACTAAGAAATGTGACATACAGCAACTACTTTTAAAGGAAGAAAAAAACATGGAAACGGCGTGAACTCTCGGTCTACGCCAACTTCTCGTTCACCTTTGCATAGGAAGATATTTCCATTTTTACGACGTAGAGCTGTAGTTTCGTATTTGTCTTATCTTACAAACGGGGAGTTTGTAAACACCGAACACTAAGACAGGCCCTTCCTAACAAACTTTCTTCGTGTGAGGCGTGTGCCAGCTCTGGTATCAAGCTTTCTTCGGCTGAGGTGTATTTGAATTATTTTGGCTTTAGCACCAAGCTTCTTATCACTTGTTGTGTATGCCTGAGGATACATTACGATTTATTATTAAGCTAATTTATGTGAGGTATGTTCCAAAGGACATTTTTTGCTTTGCTGAAAAGTTTTCCTAATATGAGTTAGGTGCCGAAGGATTCTTCTATTATGTCGCCACGCCTTCTTTATGTATAGTGTGTTCCAGAGGATATTTTATGTTTTGCCACTGTTCTTTCTACACGAGAGGTGAACAGAACGGGATACTATCTGCTTTGCCACCATGATTTCTTCCTGTTCCTCTCACGAATGGAACGTAGGGAAAGTGGTGTCCGATTGCCTTTACTATCCCTCTGTAAACAATACTCAAATGTAAAATGTATTTTTCAGTTTCACATTGATAATTAGTTTTTAAGAATTTTAAAGTAGGCGCCAACGAAACACTGTTTATATCTGTTTGAGTGTTTTCCACTCCAGAATGTTCAGCGTAATTATAACGTTCTTTCTCATGTTATTCTATGGGGAAGAGAGAGAAGGAAATATTCTAGCGGCTTATTATTTCCGAAGGATGTGATGCGCCTTAGACTTAGTGTGCCTGTCAGGAAGATCTCCAATTTAATATCACGTGATCTCGTTCCATGAGACACAGCGAAGCCAAGGATTCTAATAGTTTAATATATAAAAACCTATCAACCTCGATTGCGGTAATGAAACCAACATTTACCTAGGTTTCAGCCCAAATAATTGAGCCTTCTTCAGAAGATATACCTGGATATATACACTCCTGGAAATGGAAAAAAGAACACATTGACACCGGTGTGTCAGACCCACCATACTTGCTCCGGACACTGCGAGAGTGCTGTACAAGCAATGATCACACGCGCGGCACAGCGGACACACCAGGAACCGCGGTGTTGGCCGTCGAATGGCGCTAGCTGCGCAGCATTTGTGCACCGCCGCCGTCAGTGTCAGCCAGTTTGCCGTGGCATACGGAGCTCCATCGCAGTCTTTAACACTGGTAGCATGCCGCGACAGCGTGGACGTGAACCGTATGTGCAGTTGACGGACTTTGAGCGAGGGCGTATAGTGGGCATGCGGGAGGCCGGGTGGACGTACCGCCGAATTGCTCAACACGTGGGGCGTGAGGTCTCCACAGTACATCGATGTTGTCGCCAGTGGTCGGCGGAAGGTGCATGTGCCCGTCGACCTGGGACCGGACCGCAGCGACGCACGGATGCACGCCAAGACCGTAGGATCCTACGCAGTGCCGTAGGGGACCGCACCGCCACTTCCCAGCAAATTAGGGACACTGTTGCTCCTGGGGTATCGGCGAGGACCATTCGCAACCGTCTCCATGAAGCTGGGCTACGGTCCCGCACACCGTTAGGCCGTCTTCCGCTCACGCCCCAACATCGTGCAGCCCGCCTCCAGTGGTGTCGCAACAGGCGTGAATGAAGGGACGAATGGAGACGTGTCGTCTTCAGCGATGAGAGTCGCTTCTGCCTTGGTGCCAATGATGGTCGTATGCGTGTTTGGCGCCGTGCAGGTGAGCGCCACAATCAGGACTGCATACGACCGAGGCACACAGGGCCAACACCCGGCATCATGGTGTGGGGAGCGATCTCCTACACTGGCC
This sequence comes from Schistocerca nitens, assembly GCF_023898315.1. Classification (NCBI taxonomy): domain Eukaryota; kingdom Metazoa; phylum Arthropoda; class Insecta; order Orthoptera; family Acrididae; genus Schistocerca; species Schistocerca nitens. Next base: position 516,284,558 of record NC_064620.1, on the reverse strand, counting down.
GTACACCACTGGTGATCGTCGAGGGGACACTGAATAGTGCACGGTACATCCAAACCGTCATCGAACCCATCGTTCTACCATTCCTAGACCGGCAAGGGAACTTGCTGTTCCAACAGGACAATGCACGTCCGCATGTATCCCGTTCCACCCAACGTGCTCTAGAAGGTGTAAGTCAACTACCCTGGCCAGCAAGATCTCCGGATCTGTCCCCCATTGAGCATGTTTGGGACTGGATGAAGCGTCGTCTCACGCGGTCTGCACGTCCAGCACGAACGCTGGTCCAACTGAGGCGCCAGGTGGAAATGGCATGGCAAGCCGTTCCACAGGACTACATCCAGCATCTCTACGATCGTCTCCATGGGAGAATAGCAGCCTGCATTGCTGCGAAAGGTGGATATACACTGTACTAGTGCCGACATTGTGCATGCTCTGTTGCCTGTGTCTATGTGCCTGTGGTTCTGTCAGTGTGATCATGTGATGTATCTGACCCCAGGAATGTGTCAATAAAGTTTCCCCTTCCTGGGACAATGAATTCACGGTGTTCTTATTTCAATTTCCAGGAGTGTAATTTGTCTAAGAGGGCAAGGTCTAGAAATAAAACTAAAACAGCCTGAATAGGCGTAGTCACATTTTAAAAAATGCACATAAGTACTATGTCAACACCAAGACTTGACTTAAGCTATGGCGTGCGCCTCGTCTCCATGGACGCCGTGCGGTTGGCCTCGGGAGCTCACGTGAAACTAAGTAGGACTAGATAACGCGCTGCAAATCAACATAGCGGGGAACATTGCACATCTCTAACTGAGACCATGACTTGTCAATGATAAAAGACCAACGCAGTTATATCTTAAGACAAATAACTTATAGAAAGGTTGAAAATCTTAAACAAAAAGCCTCTGCACCAGTTTATGACTAAAATGTAACAAACTGTTCATGGATTTAAAAAAGTTCGAACACACTACTCCGACTTACACTATTAGAATATATCGGCCCCTTCACGTCGAATGCTGCATAACGCACCAAAATGCTCCCGTCTTTATTAATGAAATATGACATAGGACGTAAAACAGCGAAACTGTAATATGTAAACGCCACAATGCAATAATCTCAGTTAACCTGTACACAAATGGTCGAGTAGTGTTTTTATCAGTTGAGGTAGATATACTTCTTATTGCTGACACGCACTGAATGAAGAATATTATCAAGATTAATTTTTATCTTATTACTAAAAATAACGCGTGAGTCAACAAACAATGCCACTTCATCACCATGTAATAGCAAATAACCAGCATAGGTCAAATTATGTTTTACGTGTTAAAATATGGTAATTGCGTAAGTTAAGTCTTGGTGTTGACTTAGTACTTCTGTACTGCATTTTTAAAATGTGACTACGCTTATTCAGGCTGTTTTAGTTTTATTTCTAGACCATGCCCTTTTAGACAAATTATAGATTCAGGTATGTCTTCTGAAGAAGGCTCAATTATTTGGGCTGAAACCTAGGTAAAGGTTGGTTTCATTACCGCAATCGAGGCTGATTGTTTCTTATATATTAGATTATCACGATTGCTGAATGTGCTGCAATGTTGAAAGTACAAAAACCCTAATATCTATATCTTATACCTCCAGAATCAAAGTCATTAGCCTCGGTCGAGAGTCGACCTCATTTATAGTGTGGTACGTATGCCGTTAGGTAAAGTAGGTGACCACACTTTACGATGACTGGTAAGAGCTCGTTGTGGCTACATAGAAACGTTTATTTTGTAATACTACACGTATTGCTATAGCTCTTGTTTCATTGTTCCAAGGATATACGCGTGATAAATTGGTTTAATAAGAGCTGTTACTGAGTATTCTTTACTCGTGATGAAACATTATACTTAGAAACATTTGCTTTAATTGCATTGTGGCATCATGTGTTAGAAAGCAGCTTGCTGTTATTTCTGACTTGAATCTAACAGATGCTCTGCCGAGATATTACTGAAATTAAGCTCCTGGAGCGAGACTCAAATTGTTTCTCTAACCTACGCAGTGTTTGTAGTAGCGACAACTAAAAATTACAACTAAGAAATACCTCTGAAGCGGTAAACACAATTTCGCAGAGCCCCGTATTTATAGCGGGAAGTAATTTATCGATGAGATATTTTACTCAGTGCACGAAATGAAAGCGGCGGAGGATATATTGCCATGAATTCGCATAATACGCATTGTGGACTAGTAAGATTTGGCTGGAATTCCGCGGCTAAACAATGCGTGTGCAGAACATAATTTATCGGTCCCTCGGTGACAATTTATCAGCGCTGGCGTTGCGATGGGAGATAGCAGGAGTGGAAAGGGGTAAATGCACGTGTCCTCGTGGGTGCTTGGATACACAGTGGGGGGGGGGGGGGGGGGGGGAGGATAGGAGTAGGTCTCTTTGTTTATGGCGTCTTGCGGTCTCTTATCTCAGCACAAGTAACCTGCTATAGGCAACTGTCGCCGAGGGGGCGGTTCTGGAACTAGTGCTGATGATGATAAAGAAACAGTACATGGTGCAGGAAGATCGCAGGAATTGGGAAGTTATGTAATAAGTAACCTATACGAGCGCAAAAAAATGTGAATATGTCCTCCTTTTTTTAAAGGACTCCTACTGAAAACAGCAGTACCAGCTGCCTCATTCCTCAGCATCTTTAAAATTTTTCCCAAAAATTTTGGCATGCAAACATATTCGCGATTTTTTAACATGTAACTCACCTCAGATTCCTACAAACTCCCCTAAATGTATCTCTCTCGTCTCTCGCAACTGCTAGTCCATCAATGTAAGTCGCTCATACCCCAACCTAGTTGCCCTTTCTCACTCACTCACTGAACTCAGCTCATTGTCATTATCTCTTCATCTCTCTCTGTCATTGTCTCCTGTGTCACTCTCATAGTCTTCTTCTTTCTGTCCTCCGCTCACAGTCACTGTCTCCTTCTTCCTCTCTCTTGTTATTAATATCACATTCCTTCCTTCCTAATACTGATGTTTCTTCTGACTGTCTCTCTTTTCCTCTCTGTCATTGTCATATAACCTACCTTTTATTATCACTGGCTCTCACCCACTTCTGCTTTCCTTTCTTTTTATTTCTCCCCCCCCCCCTCTTGGCACTGCCTCCTTCACTCTTTTCCTAGCACTCTTCTGTCACAACCAACTACATTCCACTGCCATTGTCTCCTTCGCTCTTTCTATAACGCAACCGATATTATCTTCGAACCTTTATTACCTTTCTGTCTCTTTGTCACTGCCACTGTCTTCTCTCTCAGCATAAAAAAGGGCGAATATATTCGCACGCCAAAATTTTTGGGAAAATTTTTAAAGGTGCTGAGGAAATTAGAAACAGGCAACTGGTACCGCAATTTATAGTCATATTCTTTTAAATAAACAGAAAAATATCATCATTTTTTATGCTCCGATAGGAGCTTTTTTTCACTGGTTCCTTTCTTCTTTTCCTTGCTGCAGCAGGCTATGAAACTCATATGTAAATAAATGTATTGGTCACTAAAATTGGGATAGTTTAGTTACGTTAATTTGAAACTAATTTTACATCTCAGACCGGATTTTATGAGCAAGAAAGTTTTGTATCTTTTATTCTACCCCTCCCTTTCTTGTAGTTGCTACTATCGACGATGGTGAAGTCTTTTCAGAAGATTCGAGGGGACTAAGATTTACAGTAAACTTTTTACTTATCTTTTCTCGCACAATTGGCTCCAGTTCTCCATGTCTAGGGGTCTGATTCTTGAAGCTGAAATTCTCACATTTTAGGTTCTCGTGGCTCAACTGATCTAAATAATTTTGAAGTATGTCTTTGCAGAATTTTTGTTTTTACGATAGTTTACTGTCTCACATGTTACTATATCACAATGTCTTTTTAATTTTCACATTAACAACGCCGAAAATACATTGTTCGTCCAAAATACAAAAATACGTTCAATCACATCAGAGACATGCTTATTACTCCTTCACTCTGCGGTAATAACAGTATTACAAAGGGTTTACAATTTTTCTTGACAAATGAATTTCTAATAGTTTAGATTACTATTTTATAAATGAATCCAGAAACAAACATAATAAACTGTATTAGATCGCGTAATTAATAATAGAAATTTTAAGAGTGCCAAATATTTTATAATTTCAAATGTATCTAAAAAAAAACAATTTTAAATGTACATTCAGAGCCAGTACATATAGATTGTAACAACGAAAACAAAGTAGTTCCTTTTCATAAATTTTGGCTTGAAATATAAATATTGTGTACAAAAGTCTATGAAATTTATCAGTAAAACAGCTGAGATAACATTGACCTGTCAAAAATTCAAAAATATTTCTGGTATCAACAACTACTGTTGAGGAAAAGTTATGCTAGAAGAGGATTTCACTTTACAGTGTGCTTCACTATTACAGCAGATTTCTCCGTGTTACATCACTTCACAAATAACGTTTTCACCTGTCACCGGATTTGTAAGTGCTTATTTTAAGTGTATAAGTAGGGTACATTTGAACACTGTATCTCGGAAACGGATAAAGAAATGGAGGAAATTTTCAAAGTTGTTTGAGATGGAGATCTTAGGAATACATAGTAAACATTACAGCCACTTGCTGTGCATAGCTGTCTCGGAATCCGCGGCTTGGTTTTGGTACCCAAAATAAAAGTTTTTGGGGCATTTCTCGGTAACGGATAAAGATTACTGAAAACGGGGTGGTGGTCCTTCTAGCGAATGTACCTTTACGTGTAGATGTAAGGTAACCAAGAACCTCGGTGTCTTGGAAACAGATAAAGATATCAAAAAATTTTGATCTTAATAATACATAGTAAACATTACAGCCATTTGCTGTGCATAGAGGTCTTGCAATCCTCGGCTGGGTTTTGGTTCGCTGGTGACGGCGAAAATGTGGTAAAGAAGCACTTACTGTCGAGCATTCCGAGGAACCGCCTATGAACTGATGGCGCCTCTATTAGTCCCATCAAGCCCACTATGTTGTTGTTGTTGTGGTCTTCAGTCCTGAGACTGGTTTGATGCAGCTCTCCATGCTACTCTATCCTACGCAAGCTTCTTCATCTCCCAGTACCTACTGCAACCTACATCCTTCTGAATCTGCTTAGTGTATTCATCTCTTGGTCTCCCACTACGATTTTTACCCTCCACGCTGCCCTCCAATACTAAATTGGTGATCCCTTGATGCCTCAGAACATGTCCTACCAACTGATCCCTTCTTCTGGTCAAGTTGTGCCACAAACTCCTCTTCTCCCCAATCCTACTCAGTACCTCCTCATTAGTTATGTGATCTACCCATCTAATCTTCAGCATTCTTCTGTAGCACCACATTTCGAAAGCTTCTATTCTCTTCTTGTCCAAACTATTTACCGTCCATGTTTCACTTCCATACATGGCTACACTCCATACAAATACTTTCAGAAATGACTTCCTGACACTTAAATCTATACTCGATGTTAACAAACACTTCAGAAACGCTTTCCTTGCCATTGCCAGTCTACATTTTATATCCTCTCTACTTCGCCCATCATCAGTTATTTTTCTCCCCAAATAGCAAAACTCCTTTACTACTTTAAGCGTCTCATTTCCTAATCTAATACCCTCAACATCACCCGACTTAATTCGACTACATTCCATTATCCTCGTTTTGCTTTTGTTGATGTTCATCTTATATCCTCCCTTTAAGACATCATCCATTCCGTTCAACTGCTCTTCCAAGTCCTTTGCTGTCTCTGACAGAATTACAATGTCATCGGCGAACCTCAAAGTTTTTATTTCTTCTCCATGGATTTTAATACCTACTCCGAATTTTTCTTTTGTTTCCTTTACTGCTTGCTCAATATACAGATTGAATAACATCGGGGACAGGCTACAACCCTGTCTTACTCCCTTCCCAACCACTGCTTCCCTTTCATGTCCCTCGACTCTTATAACTGCCATCTGGTTTCTGTACAAATTGTAAATAGCCTTTCGCTCCATGTATTTTACCCCTGCCACCTTCAGAATTTGAAAGAGAGTATACCAGTCAACATTGTCAAAAGCTTTCTCTAAGTCTACAAATGCTAGAAACGTAGGTTTGCCTTTCCTTAATCTTTCTTCTAAGATAAGTCGTAAGGTCAGTATTGCCTCACGTGTTCCAGTATTTCTACGGAATCCAAACTGATCTTCCCCGAGGTCGGCTTCTACTAGTTTTTCCATTCGTCTGTAAAGAATTCGTGTTAGTATTTTGCAGCTGTGACTTCTTAAACTGATTGTTCGGTAATTCTCACATCTGTCAACACCTACTATAGACCACATCAAATGCAAAAAAAAAAAAAAAAAAAAAAAAAACAGCTGACTGGCTTCTAAGCAGGAGAAAGCGTGTAATGTTCATAATTTGACCTTGTACTGTAGGATAGTGACACTAAGACGATTCTGTTGGGTTGACCAAGGACTATCCAAAACACTTGACCCTACCTTTTTATCAGCAATAGAACCCGAGGTATGAGCACCAGAAAATCCCTGGCGTTTTGGAACATGTTAGGTATTCACGCTATCGCACGGATGTCGATTAAATGACTATAGAGAAGAGTAGAATGATAATGTGCTCGGGGTGCTCTGCGACGTTATTGTAATACAGAAGTCCCAAATTTCAGCTGGATGCTGTACGGCATTATTACTATGCAACTCAAATACACAACGTCACATTAAAAATACAAACTAATAGCGTCCACCCCTAGTCAAACAGTGTCATAAAAAATACTTTAGACATTGACGGTTGTGGCATCCTCAGTGGTCGTTTATTTATTTCGTCCAGGTGTCTCTCGTAGTTAATGGCTCTGAGGATGAGGTGCCCCAAAAGATATACAAAAATTGATTTCCCAGCAATGTATTACAAATTATAAATTACCAAGAAACACTTAGAATACCTTAAACACGAATTTAAATAATGACACTTTTTAGATCTGTAAATGTTGAATGGTGTTTTTCAAACAAGTAGCAACTAGTGTCCAGGTTGCACGTTGGAGTGCCAATTAGCTTCATGTAATAGGGATAACGGGACGTAGCTTCTCAGGAGTACAGCTCTTGCGTGTTTGGAGGGGTCTGACATAGTTGACCTTTAAAGAATGTTACCAATCTCCAAGTGATTTTCAAGTTCTGCTTCTTACAACGAAGGGGAATCACCAAAGAGACTGATTCTTAACTCTTTCTCTGTCTATTATGCACTGATGCGTGATTAGTCCACTTTGATATTAATGTTTCGCCTGTGTTAAACATACTTTTCGCATATTTTTATTATTTATTATACATTTTTATTATTATGTTTTATTTCTTAATTTATATATTTTGTACATCTCAAAGTATAATATTTCGGCGATAATGTGCACTTTAGTAAACTCATACTAAGTCTGTGAATGTCCCGCTAGGCTACACCAGTATAAGCTAACGTAAGTGACACCACCTAACGTGAGTGTCACGAAATACTATATGAAATACGGGTATGAAAATGTGTAATACTCACCTGCTGCCATGTACGCTGCTCCCTAACCGTGTTTCCATGACAAGGTGCGTTATTGACAAGTTTCTTTTCTTTTCACAAGGGTTGCATTTTGACAGTTTTCGCAACGTGTGCGATGCATAGAACCGCCAAAAACACGTATTTTGAGACATAGCTGGGGGGGGGGGGGGGGGACAAAAACATCTATAGACACTACGGCACTCGAAATTTTGACCACACTTACAACAGATTCGCAGCCTAACCTCGTATCGAAATCGAAGCTGTTCTGATTTCATTTGAAAATAGAGTGGTATAAATTCTATGATTGTAGAAAATGTGGGCTATCTGATTCTACATCTACATCTGCATGGATACTCTGCAAATCACATTTAAGTGCCTGGCAGAGGGTTCATCGAACCACCTTCACAATTCTTTATTATTCCAATCTCGTATAGCGCGCGGGAATAATGAACACCTACATCTTTCCGTACGAGCTCTGATTTCCCTTATTTTATCTTTGTGATCGTTCCTCCCTATGTAAGTCGGTGTCAACAAAATATTTTCCGCATTCGGAGGAGAAAGTTGGTGATTAGAACTTCGTGAGAAGATTCCGTCGCAACGAAAAACGCCTTTGTTTTAATGATGTCCATCCCAAATCCTGTATCATTTCTGTGACACTCTCTCCAATATTTCGCAATAATACAAAACGTGCTGCCTTTCTTTGAATTTTTTCGATGTACTCAGTCAGTCCTACCTGGTAAGGATCCCACAACGCGCAACAGTATTATAAAAGAGGACGGACAAGCGTAGTGTAGGCAGTCTCATTAGTAGGTCTGTTACATTTTCTAAGTGTCCTGCCAATGAAACGCAGTCTTTGGTTAGCCTTTCCCACAACATTTTCTATGTGTTCCTTCCAATTTAAATTGTTCGTAATTGTAATTCCTAGGTATGTAGTTGAATTTACGGCTTTTAGATTAGACTTATTTATCGTGTTACCGAAGTTCAAAATGGCTCTGAGCACTATGGGACTTAACTTCTAAGGTCATCAGTCCCCTAGAACTTAGAACTACTTAAACCTAACTAACCTAAGGACATCACACACATCCATGCCCGAGGCAGGATTCGAACCTGCGACCGTAGCGCTCACACGGTTCCAGACTGTAGCGCCTAGAACCGCTCGGCCACCCCGGCCGGCTACCGAAGTTCAACGAGTTCTTTTTAGCATTCATGTGGATGACCTCACACTTGTCGTTATTTAAGGTCAACTGCCACTTTTCGCACCCTTTCGATATTTCTTCTAAATTGTTTTGCAATTTGTTTTGATCTTCTGATGACTTTATTAGTCGATAAACGACAGCGTCATCGGCAAACAACCGAAGACGGCTGCTCAGATTGTCTCTCAAATCTTTAATATAGATAAGGAACTGCAAAGAGCCTATAACACTACCTTGGGGAACGCTTGAAATCACTTATGTTTTACTCGATGACTTTCCGTCATCCAGATGGAGCCATCGATAAAAAAGCATTGGAATGCAACCCCCAGGGAACAAGGAAGAGAGGAAGACCAAGGGGCACGTGGAAGAGAACAGTGGAAGGGGAAACAAAAAGAGTTGGCAAGACCTGGGCAGAATTGAGGCAAATGGCCAAAGACAGAGACGGATGGCGAGTTTTCCTGGATGCCCTATGCCCCCATAGGGGCCAAAGGAATTAAGCCAAGTAAGTCATTTCGTATTCTCCTCCATGCTGTGCCTAATGTAGGAGCTTCATTCGACGAAACATTTTACAGGTCAACGCTTAACTGTCTGCAGTGATATTTTCATAGACAAACAAGCGAAAACGTTATTTCTGAAGACATCCTCACGTGATAAAAGACCAATTTGCAATGACCATACCTAATCACTGATTGTTTAAGAATCTGTTGAGAACGACTAGATTGCTTTCTTCAAAACTGTGCGTAAAATAAAATATTATTGTCAACCCGACTGGTTATCTATAGTACACAGTTTGAAAAAATGTCTTTGCCGCTGTTCTTACTCTGATACAAGAGCAGCTGACCTCGTGTGCAGCGCTCTCTCGACACGACAGTACCCACCTTATAGAGGAAGTCTAGAAAATGAAATCCACGGTGCTTTTAGGTTACGCTCGTCGCACGGTCTCAAGCAAAGGGACCACGGTGAGTCTTGAGAGCGGCGCATCGATTCTTGAGCTGCGCCTCTGCTTCCTTCGCGGCGAGGCAGCTTCGGGCACCTCTTCGGGCAAACGTCGGAACGGTCCCAGGCGACAGGTGACATTGGTGCTGACATGAGCCATCACCTGCACTCGGCACCTTCTTGTGCCCACAATAGAAGCTGACAGATCTCCTTCCACATCCCATATGAGACTGCTCGGCAAGAATGCAGGACGGAAATTCAATTACTTTCCCGACCTCAACGCATTTTCCTCAAGGAGCTCCAGTTCCCGCCTCACTCTGAAATTCCTGACAAATATATTCATTTATAAATGTAAATTTTGCTCTCTTACTATCTTCTGCACCTGCTTACCTTCTACCACATGGTTCCTTTACCACCTTATCAGATCAGAGCTGCAGATGAATGGATAAGACACACTGAACGCCTCCGTACATCCTACATTATTCACAAACTCGATTGCTACAGTTCCACTGTCTGCCCTCTAATTTTCAATCCTGATATACTTTCGCGTCTATGCGCGTCTGGACACAGTCCACAATTCCCTACGCTACACCTGAAACTTCTTTAATGATTTTACTTATTTAAACTGCTGAGTGAAATTGAATGGTAGTGTCACTTTAACATTCTTTAGCATTTCAGCATGACCCACAATATTCTAGCGCAACGCTGACTGCTCAGAAATGATAACCTTACTTCAAAAAATTAATACAAAAGGATGACCCTGAATAAGAAGCAATGGTTCAAATGGCTCTGACAAGGGAACCTCCCCATCGCAACCCCCTCAGATTTAATTATAAGTTGGCACAGTGGATAGGCCTTGAAAACTGAACACAGATCAATCGAGAAAACAGGAGGAAGTTGTGTGGAACTATGAAAAAATAAGCAAAATATGCAAACTGAATAGTCCATGCCCAACATATGCCACAATAAGGTAATAGTAAGCTCTGTAGAGTGGTGGTCCCGTGGTTAGCGTGAGCAGCTGCGGAACGAGAGGTCCTTGGTTCAAGTCTTCCCTTGAGTGAAAACTTTTAATTTTTTATTTACAGTTTATGTCACAAACTCTTTATGTTTTCATGACTTTTTTTGGGAATGATTATCACATCCACAAGAAAACTTAAATCGGGCAAGGTAGAAGAATCCTTTTACCCATTCGCCAAGTGTACAGATTAGGTGGGTCGACAACATATTCCAGTCATGTGACGCACATGCCGTCACCTGTGTCGTATAGAATATATCAGACGTGTTTTCCTGTGGAGGACTCGGTTGACCTATGACCTTGCGATCAAATGTTTTCGGTTCCCATTGAAGAGGCACGTCCTTTCGTCTACTAATCGTACGGTTTTGCGGTGCGGTCGCAAAACACAGACACTAAACTTATTACAGTGAACAGAGACGTCAATGAACGAACGGACAGATCATAACTATGGGAAAATAAAATGTTCACTCCAAGAAAGACTTGAACCAAGGACCTCTCGTTATACAGCTGCTCACGCTAACCACGGGCCCACCGCTCTCCAGAGCTCACTATCACCTTGATGTTGCCTATATTGCACATGGACTACTCAGTTTGTTTATTTTGCTTATTTTTTCATAGTTCCACACAACTTCTTCCAGTTTTCTCGATTGATCTGTGTTCTGTTTTTCAAGGCCTATCCACTGTGCCAACTTATAACTAAATCTGAGGGGGGAGCGATGGGGAGGTTCCCTTGTGAGCACTATGGGACTTAACTTCTGAGGTCATGAGTCCCCTAGAACTTAGAACTACTTAAACCTAACTAACCTAAGGACATCACACACATCCATGCCTGAGGCATGATTCGAATCTGCGACCGTAGCGGTCGCGCGGTTCCAGACTGTAGCGCCTAGAACAGCTCGGCCACTCCAGTAAGAAGCAATCCTAACAATAACCTATACATTACATAAATCACTTACCTCACAAAAAACTTCATTACCCGAACTACTGCAATATAGCAAGCGCCAATAAGCCAGCTAAATAAAAGATTCTAACTACTGGAGGCTCTAACAACTGATAGGCATGTGGTTAACAAAGGAAAGATTTTGTTGCAAAGCAAACAATGTATTTTTTTACCTTAATAATGTGACAAACAGTTAAAAAATTATATAATCGTCCGTGACATCCATTTCCGAAAATTACATAATCATGAATAATATTCAGTCTCCAAGTCGGACACGTCCAGATCGTCCGCTTTCGCTAGCACTTCAAACCTCAAATCTCCATCAATGCTAACTAATCAGTTCCAACCTCCATCACTGCTGGCTGTTCACCTCCAACTTCCATCGCCGCTGACTGTTCGCTTCCAACTGATAGTCCGGCCAGCAACAGTGTCTCTTACAGAATGCGCACAGCGCAGTCAGAGATTTAGTACAGTCTATCACGCTGCCAACATACAGACACATAAATAGGCTACTTACACACCTACATACTCTCCACACACTTTCCCAACGAAGCGTCAGCCGACTCCCTCACCCAGACAATGAAATCCACCCCGATATCTATTCATCCTATCCACAACACCTCTTCCCCACCAATTCCACCTCTGCATCACGACACTCCTTTTCCCCATCACTCTCCTTTTTTCCCTATCCCATTCGTATTCATACTACAGTCCTGTGCACACACCAGACTCCTCCACCTCTCTGTCTTCCGGCCAGCCGCCACAAAACCTACCTCATCTCCCTAAATACTCACCTACGGATCCCTACGCTCATATCCACACGCTATAGCCCTACACAACTTCTAACAGTTCCCCCCGCAAAAAAAGTGTTTTCCCAGTGCAGATCCTTCAACCTTTTAGTTAAAGTGCTGTGTTCCTTTTTAAGATTGTCACCTGTCTGTTTTCTGTCATTATAATTCACATTTAAGGCTGCTGGTTTTAACAAAAAGCGAAACAAATCAACAAAATATACAGACGTGTTCAAATTATTGGACCAAACAGTTATTTTTGATATTCTTAAGTTTTCTGGTGTAAAGTAAGGAGAGAAAAGTGTAATAATTGATTTGTTTTAATGGTTTGATTGATGCCACGAAATTTCCCTTCCAAGCAAGTAACAGATCATTGAATTTTTCACAGTTGGCAACATTTGTCATTTTCCCTCAAAATCGTGTTGATGTTGATTGTCTGTGAACATGTTTTGAAATTGTGTTTACAGTAATGTTTTATGTTTCTGTGGTGTACTACAGCTTGTTATTTACTCTATCAAATTCTTGCTATACTAACAAGACATTATGTAGCTTGTGAACTTGCATGTTTTTAGCTACAGGAATAAATCGTGGAGTTTCCAAAGAAAGTGAGAGTATAGGGAAGATAAAAGATGTTTCATTTCGGAAAGTTTCAGCTGTGGTAGCACTTCAGCAATAAATCGCTGACAGAATGAGAATATCACAGAAAACTGTCAGCACAATCAAACGTTCAGTGCAGAAAGTGAGATTATAGGGAAGACAAAAGATGTTTCATCTAGGAAAGTTTCGGCTGTGATAGCACATCAGCAATAAATTGCTGACAGAATGAGAATATCACAGAAAACTGTTAGCAGGATCAAGACTTCAGTGCACAATGGTGGTGAATACGAGCCAAACAGTAAAGGAAAATGTGGACGTAAAAGAAAAATCAGTCCTAGAACAATGGGAATACTTACTAACATGGCAACAATGAACCGTAAACTTACTTCTACAGACATTAGCCATCAGCTGAAAGGTTTAGGTTTTGAAGTTTCACCCGTGACAGTGAGGAGGAGGCTGTTTGAACGTGGTTTAAAGGCACACAGACCAAGGAAAAAACAGAAAACCACACCTGCCATGAAAACCAAGAGATTGCAGTGGGCTAAACAACTTCAGGAGTGGATAAGTTAGGACTGGGCTGAGGTATGTGCAATGATATGGTAAATTAAGTGGGTCTGATCTGTAAAGTTAGGAGTTTTGGCTTAAAACTTTGATGTTTTTTGATACTGAAGAAATGCACATTTTAATTTTGGGACTGTCTCGAAGTAAATACGTAGTCAGTGATAGACCGTCCGGGGTCGAACCCACATTGATATGTGCCTACAATTCCTTCAGCCAGTGGTTTCGTTCGGTTTAGCAGCAGAGTTGTAAAGACTTCGTATCCATTTCAAGAAGTGAAATTCCTCGCTAGTTGGATACTTGGGTAACATCACCCTTCTTGAAGATGGGATATATAACTGCTCCCTTCCATTCTTTAGGATTTATTTATGCTGCCCAGATGGTGGATATTAATCGTTTCAGTGTATCCATCAGTGGTTGCCCTCCCAAGCGAAGCATCCCAGCTGTGATACCACTACCTCCTGGGGCCTTGATGTTCTTGAGTAGTTTTAGGACAACACTGATTTCTTCCTCTGATGGTTCAGGGACTTCTACTCTATCAAAATGGGCTCCCGTCTGAGTTGTCATCGTCAGTGGAACATCCCGATTCAATAGGTTCTCAAAATGTTTTTTTTAAATACACTCCTGGAAATGGAAAAAAGAACACATTGACACCGGTGTGTCAGACCCACCATACTTGCTCCGGACACTGCGAGAGGGCTGTACAAGCAATGATCACACGCACGGCACAGCGGACACACCAGGAACCGCGGTGTTGGCCGTCGAATGGCGCTAGCTGCGCAGCATTTGTGCACCGCCGCCGTCAGTGTCAGCCAGTTGGCCGTGGCATACGGAGCTCCATCGCAGTCTTTAACTCTGGTAGCATGCCGCGACAGCGTGGACGTGAACCGTATGTGCAGTTGACGGACTTTGAGCGAGGGCGTATAGTGGGCATGCGGGAGGCCGGGTGGACGTACCGCCGAATTGCTCAACACGTGGGGCTTGAGGTCTCCACAGTACATCGATGTTGTCGCCAGTAGTCGGCGGAAGGTGCACGTGCCCGTCGACCTGGGACCGGACCGCAGCGACGCACGGATGCACGCCAAGACCGTAGGATCCTACGCAGTGCCGTAGGGGACCGCACCGCCACTTCCCAGCAAATTAGGGACACTGTTGCTCCTGGGGTATCGGCGAGGACCATTCGCAACCGTCTCCATGAAGCTGGGCTACGGTCCCGCACACCGTTAGGCCGTCTTCCGCTCACGCCCCAACATCGTGCAGCCCGCCTCCAGTGGTGTCGCGACAGGCGTGAATGGAGGGACGAATGGAGACGTGTCGTCTTCAGCGATGAGAGTCGCTTCTGCCTTGGTGCCAATGATGGTCGTATGCGTGTTTGGCGCCGTGCAGGTGAGCGCCACAATCAGGACTGCATACGACCGAGGCACACAGGGCCAACACCCGGCATCATGGTGTGGGGAGCGATCTCCTACACTGGCCGTACACCACTGGTGATCGTCGAGGGGACACTGAATAGTGCACGGTACATCCAAACCGTCATCGAACCCATCGTTCTACCATTCCTAGACCGGCAAGGGAACTTGCTGTTCCAACAGGACAATGCACGTCCGCATGTATCCCGTGCCACCCAACGTGCTCTAGAACGTGTAAGTCAACTACCCTGGCCAGCAAGATCTCCGGATCTGTCCCCCATTGAGCATGTTTGGGACTGGATGAAGCGTCGTCTCACGCGGTCTGCACGTCCAGCACGAACGCTGGTCCAACTGAGGCGCCAGGTGGAAATGGCATGGCAAGCCGTTCCACAGGACTACATCCAGCATCTCTACGATCGTCTCCATGGGAGAATAGCAGCCTGCATTGCTGCGAAAGGTGGATATACACTGTACTAGTGCCGACATTGTGCATGCTCTGTTGCCTGTGTCTATGTGCCTGTGGTTCTGTCAGCGTGATCATGTGATGTATCTGACCCCAGGAATGTGTCAATAAAGTTTCCCCTTCCTGGGACAATGAATTCACGGTGTTCTTATTTCAATTTCCAGGAGTGTAGATTTGCCTGCTCTTCTGGCGGTACCACTTCGCCCGTCTCATTCGTTAGAACCAATGTACGGTGTCGGTCGACAACTCTGGCAAATCTTGAGGCCTGGAAAAACGAGCGTGATGACTTTGCTTCTTCTACTGCTTTCAAAGGTCTGTTATGGTGTTCCAGTTTCTTCTTTCTCACGAGTTTGTCTGTGTTACTCCTGGCTTCAAAGTAGGCTACCCTTGCTTCTTCTGAGAGTTTTTTCTAACCATTGTATCCTCCTAGCTGATCTCATCCCAACAGGGTTTCGACATTCTCCATCGAACCAAGGTTTACTTCTGCGTTTTGGATGGCAAGCAGGTTCTCCTCTTGTCCTCTGTAACACTACATGCCTTGAAACTTCCTGGCAGATTAAAACTGTGTGCCCGACCGAGACTCGAACTCGGGACCTTTGCCTTTCGCGGGCAAGCGCTCTACCATCTGAGCTACCGAAGCACGACTCACGCCCGGTACTCACAGCTTTACTTCTGCCAGTATCTCGTCTCCTACCTTCCAAACATTACAGAAGCTCTCCTGCGAACCTTGCAGAACTAGCACTCCTGAAAGAAAGGATATAGCGGAGACATGGCTTAGCCACAGCCTGGGGGATGTTTCCAGAATGAGATTTTCACTCTGCAGCGGCTGTGGCTAAACCATGTCTCCGCTATATCCTTTCTTTCGGGAGTGCTAGTTCTGCAAGGTTCGCAGGAGAGCTTCTGTAAAGTTTGGAAGGTAGGAGACGAGATACTGGCAGAAGTAAATCTGTGAGTACCGGGCGTGAGTCGTGCTTCGGTAGCTCAGATGGTAGAGCGCTTGCCCGCGAAAGGCAAAGGTCCCGAGTTCGAGTCTCGGTCGGGCACACAGTTTTAATCTGCCAGGAAGTTTCATATCAGCGCACTCTCCGCTGCAGAGTGAAAATCTCATTCTGGAAACATTCCCCAGGCTGTGGCTAAGCCATGTCTCCGCTATATCCTTTCTTTCAGGAGTGTTGGTTCTGCAAGGTTCGCAGGAGAGCTTCTGTAAAGTTTGGAAGGTAGGAGACGAGATACTGGCAGAAGTAAAGCTGTGAGTACCGGGCGTGAATCGTGCTTCGGTAGCTCAGATGGTAGAGCGCTTGCCCGCGAAAGGCAAAGGTCCCGAGTTCGAGTCTCGGTCGGGCACACAGTTTTAATCTGCCAGGAAGTTTCATATCAGCGCACACTCCGCTACAGAGTGAAAATCTCATTCTGGACTACATGCCTTAACACCAACCATGTGTCTTCCACGTTGGTAGGGTTCTCCGATATTGTGAGATTTTCTGCAATTTTATCTTGATAGCGTTGTCTCACTTCTACATCTTACAACTCATCCTTGTCACAGAGGGCCATCTTTTCAGGATTTCTTCGCCAGCTGGTAGAAAGTTTCAGGCGTAGTTTGACTACCACCAAGAAATGATCGGAATTCATATCTGCCCCGCGGAAGGATCGCACATGTTTGACACTACCATGGTGTCCTCGGTCAACAAGAACATGGTCGATGTGATTCATCGTACTTCCATATGGGGATATGCAGGTGACTTTAATATGTGCTTCTGGTGATCATTCACCTTGTCTCGGCGAAGTTTATTAGTTTGATACCGTTCTCGTTGCTTGTTTCGTGGATACTGTCAGGACCAATTGTAGGATGATACTGTACTTCTCTTCCCACTTGGGCGTTGAAGTCTCCCATTATCAAGTGAATTGAATGTCTTGGTAGTCTGTCTACTACATACCCTATTTCAAGGCAGAAATCGTTCTTTGTTTCCTCATCAGCATCCTCTGATGGAGCTTGGCAGTTCACTAGGCAGATCTTATATGATTTAGCGTTTAAAATCACCCAGCAGATGCGGTCATTTACTGAAGCCCTTTTGTTGACAGCCGATATCATTTCATTGTGGACAGAAAATCCAACCCCCGTAGTCCAGGCCTGACTTCGCTCATTGCTGTTAAAGAGCGTGTGTGTATCTCCAATCTTCCTAACACCCTCAGAAAGTCTCGTTATTTGGATTCCTGTCACTAGGTATTGATATTTAATGAGTTCTTCTCCAAACTATTTCATTCCCCCTGTCATG
The DNA here is from genome assembly GCF_023898315.1 of Schistocerca nitens. NCBI lineage: Eukaryota > Metazoa > Arthropoda > Insecta > Orthoptera > Acrididae > Schistocerca > Schistocerca nitens. Next base: position 516,266,879 of record NC_064620.1, on the reverse strand, counting down.
ATTGACCTTACATTCCATGTTCCAATTCTAAATCCAGAGAATCCCTTTACGTACTCGGTTTTGTCAACATTTTGATATGTCCGGCTTTTCCTTTTATCTTGTTCTTTAACGCGTTTTTTTAACGAAGGATGGGGGGTTGGCCCATCCTCTAACCCTCCTCCTTTCTCATCCGGTCTTGGGACCGGCAATGGCGGAGTTGGCGGAGTTATATACACACACACTCCAGAGTAAAAAAAAAAAAAAAATGCTTTTTTGTGCAGTATACGAGATCATGTAATGTATTAACGTAAAGTATTTCAATATCGCATGTGTTTTGGTAGGCTTATTTATCATTAAGTATTACTCTGGAGTGTATGTGTGTATACTTAATGATAAATAAGCCTTCCAAAATACATGCGATATTGAAATATTTTACGTTAATACATTACAGACTCATGACCATAGATGTTAAGTCTCATAGTGCTCAGAGCCCAATACATTACATGATCTCGTACACAGCACAAAAAAAGCATTTATCCGCTGATGCAGTGTCTGAATGCTGCAGTCCATTTCTATATCAAACATTAGAAATGCTTGACGATATACAAATAAATTCCACTTAATAATCTATCTAATTCTGCCAACAGTACTTTTTCACTTCAAGCTGCAGCTATATTTTCAACCCATTTCATTGTAAAATATCAAATACGATATCGGCACGTACAAAAATCAACTTCAGAAATGTAGTAAAGGGCAAGTAATTAGGATGCTCATGTCGTACTGTAACAATACGAGTCAAGATAGATGTAACGGAACTTGAATAGCGTATTTGCCTCTATTGGTTACAGTAAAGAGATCGATCTTTCGGTTCTGCCTGTATATTTATATATAATATTGCATGAATAAAGGCTGGGCGAGCTTAAAGCTATTGTTAAAAACGCACACCGCGCGATTTCTTACGATTTGGTCGGTCATAATAATAATAATAACATGCTTTTGAATACAATTAAAATATAACGGCTATACCTGTTTAGTGTTATTGGAAATAATATGTAGTAAATTAATGAGTAAGGTAGCCGATCCTATAAGAAGAGGTAAAATTGGTCATATTGAGGTGTTTTGCTTTATATCGACGAAGCCGATGATACGGCGTCATGTTTTCGTTTACTCTTAGAAATAAACAAGTAAAGAGGTGCTAATTGTGCGTTGTGAAAAAATGTAGGGGCGAGTTTTAAATAACTACGGTATACGATCAGAGTAACAAAAGTACAATTAGTTACACGAAATCGCGGATAGCGAAGGGTGGTCATTAAATGAGTACACCTACAGGACGGTCAATTCCGGGATAAATCTATACGCATCTCACGAGGGACGCGGTATTGAGACAGTTTTTTTTTTATTTATATCGCGGAGAGCGGGCTCCAATTTATGAAAAGGAGAAAAACGTTAACTTTTACGCGAACTCTTAATAATAGCGGATCGGAGAGAAAAGTGTGTAATTGTCTTAAGCCTAACAAACATTCGTGAAGGGCGGTGGATAAACTAGAAGAGTCAATAACAAAATACTGTATCATTATCATTGACTGTTGGTGTCGAGCAACCAAAACTGTTCATCAAAGGGTTTCGATGGAACTTGGGAGTTAGGGTTCGGGCACTCGCATATACTCCACATCAGAGTGTGAATGAGTGGTGAATGCGAAACAAAACTGTGAACAAAGTTACGTTAAATAAAACAGAAGAAACAAGACAGTTTGGTCGTATCTGTCATTATTCCATAAACTGTAACATTTCTTATCGTTGTACGAAGCCTTTATAGATGATCTTTATGACAATTTGCTTCGAAGGGATCTCGCTACGAGTTAAGTTTTGGGGACCTGGTCAAGAGGGGGTAGTTCGTAGATCCTAACTACTGCAGCTACTCTGGAATCAGGTGCTACCGTGACCGTTGTGTGTTGTCAATGACTTAAGGTTACCATGTCTCATGCTCTAAGGTCGACGCGCCTTTCCACTTGGTATAACGGTGCCTCACGGCAACAACGACAACGCCGGCGTCGAAGGAAGATACAGTAATTAAGACTGCTGCCTCACTATTCGGATACTCTTTCGTCATTCACTACAGAATTACAAACATTAACAAAATAAATAACGAAACGAAAGAATTTATATGGCATAACAAAAATAACGAATAATAAAGATTTGGAATAACAGCTGCTATCAAACACAAAAAGCACAACGAAATGAAGTACGGAGATGAGCGCATGACTGTATCGGTAGGACATTAATTCCGGTGTCAAGTGATCTACAATGGATTATGGCGTCAGCCATCGAAACTTTCTTCCCGAGAAACCTTGCGATGCTATGACGTGACACGTGACTGCCATAGTGGACGCCGTAATTTGAAATGCTTTGCGGAGTCTCCGAGCTGATAGTCCATGGTGCTGCAAACGTCGTCGAACTGTTCGTGCAGATGGTTGTCGTCTTGTAAACGTCCCCTTCTGTTGGCTCAGAGATTGACGTCACGTGATGTCCAGTGTGAACTGGCCGTAGCTCCGCCAGTTGTTTGCAAGTCCGCGCGTAATTGTGCTGCTCCCTGGCTCACAACATGCTTCCTACTTCTCCCCATTCTGAACACTCCTGCGCGGAACGGCCTGCAGGTGGTGCTACCACTCCAAGCCATAGATGCTCATGGTAACACGAATACGCCGACAAGTGACACATTGTTCATACGTGCTGTCGATGGAGTGCAATGCTGGTTGCAAGATCCTCCCGTGGTGCGAAACCCCCATAACAGTATCTCCGTGTAAACATGAGTCCTTAGAAAGCGGTATAACTGACGTACGGTACAACTGGTCCTACCTTTCCACTCGAGACTGCATAAGTTAAGTTGATTTGTTCTTGGATTACCTCAATGGATCAGCGCATAGGACTTCCTCCTACCGGTTCTCCGTAGACCTCTCACTAATGTTGTCCCTCGAAACTGTTCTTATTGCACACTGGATTCTATAGAATACGGAAACAGGCGATCTGCAATTATAGGTGAGGTGCAGCCAGCTAATCTACTTTAAATACACTCCTGGAAATGGAAAAAAGAACATATTGACACCGGTGTGTCAGACCCACCATACTTCCTCCGGACACTGCGAGAGGGCTGTACAAGCAATGATCACACGCACGGCACAGCGGACACACCAGGAACCGCGGTGTTGGCTGTCGAATGGCGCTAGCTGCGCAGCATTTGTGCACCGCCGCCGTCAGTGTCAGCCAGTTTGCCGTGGCATACGGAGCTCCATCGCAGTCTTTAACACTGGTAGCATGCCGCGACAGCGTGGACGTGAACCGTATGTGCAGTTGACGGACTTTGAGCGAGGGCGTATAGTGGGCATGCGGGAGGCCAGGTGGACGTACCGCCGAATTGCTCAACACGTGGGGCTTGAGGTCTCCACAGTACATCGATGTTGTCGCCAGTGGTCGGCGGAAGGTGCACGTGCCCGTCGACCTGGGACCGGACCGCAGCGACGCACGGATGCACGCCAAGACCGTAGGATCCTACGCAGTGCCGTAGGGGACCGCACCGCCACTTCGCAGCAAATTAGGGACACTGTTGCTCCTGGGGTATCGGCGAGGACCATTCGCAACCGTCTCCATGAAGCTGGGCTACGGTCCCGCACACCGTTAGGCCGTCTTCCGCTCACGCCCCAACATCGTGCAGCCCGCCTCCAGTGGTGTCGCGACATGCGTGAATGGAGGGACGAATGGATGGTTCAAATGGCTCTGAGCACTATGGGACTCAACATCTTAGGTCATAAGTCCCCTAGAACTTAGAACTACTTAAACCTAACTAACCTAAGGACATCACACACACCCATGCCCGAGGCAGGATTCGAACCTGCGACCGTAGCAGTCCAGCGGTTCCGGACTGCAGCGCCAGAACCGCTAGACCACCGCGGCCGGCGGACGAATGGAGACGTGTCGTCTTCAGCGATGAGAGTCGCTTCTGCCTTGGTGCCAATGATGGTCGTATGCGTGTTTGGCGCCGTGCAGGTGAGCGCCACAATCAGGACTGCATACGACCGAGGCACACAGGGCCAACACCCGGCATCATGGTGTGGGGAGCGATCTCCTACACTGGCCGTACACCACTGGTGATCGTCGAGGGGACACTGAATAGTGCACGGTACATCCAAACCGTCATCGAACCCATCGTTCTACCATTCCTAGACCGGCAAGGGAACTTGCTGTTCCAACAGGACAATGCACGTCCGCATGTATCCCGTGCCACCCAACGTGCTCTAGAAGGTGTAAGTCAACTACCCTGGCCAGCAAGATCTCCGGATCTGTCCCCCATTGAGCATGTTTGGGACTGGATGAAGCGTCGTCTCACGCGGTCTGCACGTCCAGCACGAACGCTGGTCCAACTGAGGCGCCAGGTGGAAATGGCATGGCAAGCCGTTCCACAGGACTACATCCAGCATCTCTACGATCGTCTCCATGGGAGAATAGCAGCCTGCATTGCTGCGAAAGGTGGATATACACTGTACTAGTGCCGACATTGTGCATGCTCTGTTGCCTGTGTCTATGTGCCTGTGGTTCTGTCAGTGTGATCATGTGATGTATCTGACCCCAGGAATGTGTCAATAAAGTTTCCCCTTCCTGGGACAATGAATTCACGGTGTTCTTATTTCAATTTCCAGGAGTGTACGTCTCGTGATACCAGTATGGCGCATTTACACTACTGGCCATTAAAATTGCTACACCAAGAAGAAATGCAGATGATAAACGGGTATTAATTGGACAAATATATTATACTGGAACTGACATGTGATTACATTTTCACGCAATTTGGATGCATATATCCTGAGAAATCAGTACCCAGAACAACCACCTCTGGCAGTAATAACGGCCTTGATACGCCTGGGCATTGAGTCAAACAGAGCTTGGATGGCGTGCACAGGTACAGCTACCCATGCAGCTTCAACACGATACCACAGTTCATGAAGAGTTCTGACTGGCATATTGCGACGATCCAGTTGCTCGGCCACCAATGACCAGACGTTTTCAATTGGTGAGAGATCTGGAGAATTTGCTGGCCAGGGCAGCAGTCGAACATTTTCTGTATCCAGAAACGCTCGTACAGGACCTGCAACACGCGGTCGTGCATTATCCTGCTGAAATGTAGGGTTTCGCAGGGATCGAATGAAGGATAAAGCCACGGGCCGTAACACATCTGAAATGTAACGTCCACTGTTCAAAGTGCAGTCAATGCGAACAAGAGGTGACCGAGACGTGTAACCAATGGCACCCCACATCATCTTACAGAATGATACGCCAGTATGGCGATGACGAATAAACGCTTCCAATGTGCGTTCACCGCGATGTCGCCAAACACGAATGCGACCATCATGATGCTGTAAACAGAACCTGTATTCATCCGAAAAAATGACGTTTTGCCATTCGTGCACCCAGGTTCGTCGTTGAGTACTCCATCGCAGGCGCTCCTCTCTGTGATGCACCGTCAAGGGTAACCGCAGGCATGGTCACCGAGCTGATAGTCCATGGTGCTGCAAACGTCGTCGAACTGTTCGTGCAGATGGTTGTCGTCTTGTAAACGTCCCCTTCTGTTGACTCAGAGATTGAGACGTGGCTGCACGATCCGTTACAGGCATGCGGATAAGATGCCTGTCATGTCGACTGCTAGTGATACGAGGCCGTTGGGACCCAGCACGGCGTTCCGTATTACCCTCTTGAACCAAAAAAAAAAGTTCAAATGTGTGTGAAATCTTATGAGAGTTAACTGCTAAGGTCATCAGTCCCTAAGCTTACACACTACTTAACCTAAATTATCCTATGTTCAAACACACACACCCATGCCCGAGGGAGGACTCGAACCTCCGCAGGTACCAGCCGCACAGTCCCTGACTGCAGCACCCTAGACCGCTCGGCTAACCCCGCGCGGCCCTCTTGAACCCACCGATTCCATATTCTGCTAACAGTCATTGGATCTCGACCAACGCGATACGATAAACCGCAATCGCGATAGGCTACAATCCGACCTTTATCAAAGTCGGAAACATGATGGTACGCATTTCTCCTCCTTACACGAGGCATCACAACAACGTTTCACCAGGCAACGCCGGTCAACTGCTGTTTGTGTATGAGAAATCGGTTGGAAACTTTCCTCATGTCAGCACGTTCTAGGTGTCGCCACCCGGGCCAACCTTGTGTGAATGCTCTGAAAAGCTAATCATTTGCATATCACAGCACCTTCTTCCTGTAGGTTAAATTTCGCGTCTGTAGTACGTCATCTTCGTGGTGGAGCAATTTTAATGGCCAGTAGTGTATTAGCGAAGGTCATAAAACGGTTTGCAATGAAGTATTTGAATCAGTTTATTGGGAAAAGTTACTAAAACCCGAGAGCACGTTTTTAAGATGACTAGTACAGATAACAGACTCGGATTACATTCCATCACCGACTGTCACAGAACAGGCTCTGAGTACTTCCTACCGCCAATTGGCGAAATTGGCGCGCAGCCGAAACCTCTTGATTACTTCGTAAAGCTTCGTATCCGTTCGTACATTGTCGGTAATTTAACAATATTCATTTCCATACTGTTTTAACTGGTTTACTGAATAGTGACACTGTCGCATTAAAGCTCTGATGACACGGATGGTCCTCCTAGCCTTTGCTGTACCAGAAGTAGACTTCTGTAATTAACCTGTACTACTATATAAAGAGGAGTCGTAGTCTTTACCGCTTTACGTCAGATTTTTCACGATACTCCAATAAACGTTCGCACACACACACACATATATAAAGAAGTTTTCGAGATTTTTGGTAATAACGTTAAACTACGACTCCTCTTTATATAGTAGTACAGGTTAATTACAGAAGTCTACTTCTGGTACATAGCGAAAATCTCGGAAATTTCTTGACCGATTTTCTCTGATGACGAAGCAGACGGATGAAAAGTTATTACCAAACATCTCGAAAAGTTCTTGGCCAATTTAGCTCAAATTTTTCCGGGATATGCTAATGAACATTTGGACGAACATTTAATATGTACAATATATAAATGTTTATGTAATACATAAAGGGGAAACGTCCTTGCTAAAATTCTCGAAAAGTTCTTGACCAATTTACTTCAAACATTTACACGATACTGTAATGAACATTCAGTCAGACGTGGGCTACATATATTTTAAACATATTGCACAGGTTTTCTGTTATAACCGACTCCAAGAAAGATAATCTTGTGCTGTGCTCTGCTGTGAAAATATGAGGTTTCGTTTTCTTTCTAACAGCAGGACATATTATTTCTCTCATATATATTCTTTCTCATTATATCTCAGGTTGGTACATAAGTTCGGGGCGATTTTGATTTACTGTTAGTATGCTGATTGCTGTGGGCTTAATTACCGATTGTCAATTTTTATTTCGGGCGCTGATGAGCTCGCAGTTGAGCGCCCCCAAACCAAACGTCATCATCATTTTTTATTTGTAGTTCACTGTTGTTATTTGAGTTTACAGGAAGTAATGAGTGGAGCTGTGGACGCTCGAAAATGGAGAGCAAATTGGAGAAATCGAAACATTTCCGACGTTTTATTTTGTTTGAGTTCGATGGAGGGTTGACGGCGTGGGAGGCAGCCAGGAACATTTGCGCCATGTATGGGGAAATGCCATTGGACAGAGCACTGCAAGAAAATAGTTTTCCAGTTTTAAGGATGGTAGTTCCGATATTAGTGAGTCTCCACGTTCAGGAAGACCTTGAGGGTTTGATGAAGACCGTTTAAACGCAATAATCCACAATGGTCCACTTCAGTGTGTTCGATAAACAGCAAATGTGACATTTGCGTGCAGTGGGGAAGGTTCAAAAAGCATGTGTATAATACAATATACTCTAAGTCAAGGCCACAAAGATCAGTGGGTAACCACATGTGCATCTCTGTTTCCTCGTCATCAATTGGCTCGTGAACAACACCGACACTGGTGACGAGAAACGGTGTCTTTATGCTGACACATGGGAAAGAAAGGAATGGTTGAGCCCAAACAAAGCAACAACTCCCCGTAGAAGGACCTGCGCACATCCACAGAAGATAGTGTTATGCGTCTGGTGGAACAGCGGCGGTATGGTGTAATACGAATTGTTTCCCCAAGGTTATTTACACTCCTGGAAATGGAAAAAAGAACACATTGACACCGGTGTGTCAGACCCACCATACGTGCTCCGGACACTGCGAGAGGGCTGTACAAGCAATGATCACACGCACGGCACAGCGGACACACCAGGACCCGCGGTGTTGGCCGTCGAATGGCGCTAGCTGCGCAGCATTTGTGCACCGCCGCCGTCAGTGTCAGCCAGTTTGCCGTGGCATACGGAGCTCCATCGCAGTCTTTAACACTGGTAGCATGCCGCGACAGCGTGGGCGTGAACCGTATGTGCAGTTGACGGACTTTGAGCGAGGGCGTATAGTGGGCATGCGGGAGGCCGGGTGGACGTACCGCCGAATTGCTCAACACGTGGGGCGTGAGGTCTCCACAGTACATCGATGTTGTCGCCAGTGGTCGGCGGAAGGTGCACGTGCCCGTCGACCTGGGAACGGACCGCAGCGACGCACGGATGCACGCCAAGACCGTAGGATCCTACGCAGTGCCGTAGGGGACCGCATCGCCACTTCCCAGCAAATTAGGGACACTGTTGCTCCTGGGGTATCGGCGAGGACCATTCGCAACCGTCTCCATGAAGCTGGGCTACGGTCCCGCACACCGTTAGGCCGTCTTCCGCTCACGCCCCAACATCGTGCAGCCCGCCTCCAGTGGTGTCGCGACAGGCGTGAATGGAGGGACGAATGGAGACGTGTCGTATTCAGCGATGAGAGTCGCTTCTGCCTTCGTGCCAATGATGGTCGTATGCGTGTTTGGCGCCGTGCAGGTGAGCGCCACAATCAGGACTGCATACGACCGAGGCACACAGGGCCAACACCCGGCATCATGGTGTGGGGAGCGATCTCCTACACTGGCCGTACACCACTGGTGATCGTCGAGGGGACACTGAATAGTGCACGGTACATCCAAACCGTCATCGAACCCATCGTTCTACCATTCCTAGACCGGCAAGGGAACTTGCTGTTCCAACAGGACAATGCACGTCCGCATGTATCCCGTGCCACCCAACGTGCTCTAGAACGTGTAAGTCAACTACCCTGGCCAGCAAGATCTCCGGATCTGTCCCCCATTGAGCATGTTTGGGACTGGATGAAGCGTCGTCTCACGCGGTCTGCACGTCCAGCACGAACGCTGGTCCAACTGAGGCGCCAGGTGGAAATGGCATGGCAAGCCGTTCCACAGGACTACATTCAGCATCTCTACGATCGTCTCCATGGGAGAATAGCAGCCTGCATTGCTGCGAAAGGTGGATATACACTGTACTAGTGCCGACATTGTGCATGCTCTGTTGCCTGTGTCTATGTGCCTGTGGTTCTGTCAGTGTGATCATGTGATGTATCTGACCCCAGGAATGTGTCAATAAAGTTTCCCCTTCCTGGGACAATGAATTCACGGTGTTCTTATTTCAATTTCCAGGAGTGTATTTATTTATTTACTCATCAAGTTCCGTTGGACCATATTGAGGAGCAAATCTCCAAGGTATGGAACGTTTCAGTACATGAAATTACAACATAAAAGTAATAATAGATAAAAACAAAATGTTTATGGACCCAATAAAAGTCAAGCCATAAGTTTAAGTAAACGCAATCAACAATATAACGTAAGAATCAGCTTAATTTTTCAAGGAACTCCTCAATAGAATAGAAGGAGTGACCCATGAGGAAACTCTTTAGTTCCGATTTGAAAGCACGTGGATTACTGCTAAGATTTTTGAATTCTTGTGGTAGCTTATTGAAAATGGATGCAGCAGTATACTGCACACGTTTCTGCATGGGAGTTAACGAGCATTGCGCTCTCATTTAAATACATGGCCGAAAGAGTCAGCCTACGGGAATTGTGAAACGAACCCTGTCGTCCAGGACAGCGTGCCACAAAGGGGGACGTTTCGCCACGAGATGGGGAAACTCACAGGCGTGTATTATCTATTGAGGCCTAAGCGCTGTAGTGTGCGAGTGAGACAGACGAGAACCTACGTCACAGGGCAACCCAGTAGAAGGCTTTTGTGGCCATGGAGATGTAGCAGAGTTAATAATGGCGGACCTAAGATCGGCCACAAAGGGAAACATTTATGAAAACTATTTAATTCTGTAGCAGCGCAGGGAATGAAGCCACAGTAATTTTAATTTGCCATCCTCTATAAATTTTCATGTTGATCCCAATAAAACTTGAATATTGATCATATCTATAATAGTTTAGGATTTACTGTTAAAGTGAAATTAACAAGTTTTGTAACAAAAACCTGAATGCTAAAGTCTGAATGCTTTGGTCGAGCTTAACGATCGATATGCTCTGTAACTTTATTTGTTTAAAAGATATAGTAAACTTAAATTATCAGTATTTTCAGTTAAGCATCCGATCATCATTTCCTTCATACAAAAAACTTTGAACTATGACACCATGAGACCTTATTGAATCATTAGGTAATAGAATGATCACTGATTCCCTGTTCTGCGCTTACAGAGTCGAAAAGTTCGGATCTGTTTGTTATCAGTAGGTCCAAGATGTTATCTCCACGAGTCGGTTCTCTGTTTAATTGCTCGAGGTAATTTTCGGATAGTGCACTAAGTATAATGTCACTCGATGCTCTGTCCCTACCAACCGTCCTCAACATCTGAGTGTCCCAGTCTATATCTGGTAAATTGAAATCTTCACCTAAGACTATAACATGCTGAGGAAACTTATGTGAAATGTATTCCAGATTTTCTCTCAGTTGTTCTGCCACTAATGCTGCTGAGTCGGGAGGTCGGTAAAAGGAGCCAATTATTAATCTAGCTCGGTTGTTGAGTGTAACCTCCACCCATAATAATTCACAGGAACTATCCACTTCTACTTCACTACAGGATAAACTACTACTAACAGCGACAAACACGCCATCACGGGTTGCATGCAATCTATCCTTTCTAAACACCGCCTGTGCCTTTGTAAAAATTTCGGCAGAATTTATCTCTGGCTTCAGCCAGCTTTCCGTACCTGTAACGATTTCAGCTTCGGTGCTTTCTATCAGCGCTTGAAGTTCCGGTACTTTACCATCGCAGCTTCGACAGTTTACATTTACAATACCGATTTATGCTTGGTCCCCGCATGTCCTGATTTTGCCCCACATGCTTTGAGGCTGTTGCCCTTTCTGTACGTACCCGAGGCCATCTAACCGAAAAAACCGCCCAGTCCACGCCACACAACCCCTGCTACCCGTGTAGCCGCCTGCTGTGTGTAGTGGACTCCTGACCTATCCAGCGGAACCCGAAACCCCACCACCCTATGGTGCAAGTCGAGGAATCTGCAGCCCACACGGTCGCAGAACCGTCTCAGCTTCTGATTCAGACCCTCCACTCGGCTCTGTACCAAAGGTAGCAATCAGTCCTGTCGACGATGCTATAGATGGTAAGCTATGCTTTCATCTGCTAGCGAGACTGGCAGTCTTCACCAAATCAGATAGCTGCCGGAAGCCAGAGACGATTTCCTCTGATCCATAGCGACACACATCATTGGTGCCGACATGAACGACCACCTGCAGATGGATGCACCCTGTACCCTTCATGGCATCCGGAAGGACCCTTTCCACATCTGGAATGACTCCCCCCGGTATGCACACGGAGTGCACATTGGTTTTCTTCCCCTCCCTTGCAGCCATATCCCTAAGGGGCCCCATCACGCGCCTGACGTTGGAGCTCCCAACTACCAGTAAGCCCAACCTCTGCGACCGCTCGGTCTTGCAGACTGAGGGGCAACCTCTGGAACACGACAAGCAGCCATGTCCGGCCGAAGATCAGTATCAGCCAGAGACAGAGCCTGAAATCGGTTCGTCAGACAAACTGGAGAGGCCTTCCGTTCAGCCCTCCGGAATGTCTTTCGCCCCCTCGAGACGACATCCCACTCTAACCACAGGTGAGGGGTCAGCCTCAATGTGGGCAGTATCCCGGGCAGCCACAGTCGTAGTCCGATCGGGGGATGCGTGGGACGAGCTGTCCGTCCCCGACAAACCCCCATCCGGACCCCCACAGTAATGCCCATTGGCAACAGCCTCAAGCTGAGTGACCGAAGCCAAAACTGCCTGAAGCCGGGAGCGAAGGGATGCCAACTCAGCCTGCATCCAAACACAGCAGTCGCAGTCCCTATCCATGCTAAAAACTGTTGTGCAAAGAACGTCTGAACTAATCTACAGAGAGCACAAACAATTCGACACAAAATTTAAACGGTTATTAAAATACAAGACTCCCTAGTAAATACAGTAATGCTGCAACTTGCGCACTGCTGACACACTGCTCGGTGGCAGAAGGTTAACTGTCTGTTGTTACAGAAAGAGGTGAACCAATTGTGAGCTACTCTGTTGTTACAGTAAGAGGTGAACCAGTTGTGAGCTACTCCCCGTATTCCCTAACTGTCCAACTTCTGGAGCAATATTTTCTGACCAACACAATCCAATGCCTTAGTTAAATCAAAAAATGTGCCTAGCGTTCGGAACCTTTTGTTTAACCCATCCAGTACCTCATAGAGAAAAGTGAATATACCTTTTTCAGTTGTTAAATGACTTCTAGAGCCGAACTGTACGTTTGATAGCAAATTATGTGATATAAAATTATCAATTATCCTTACATACACAGCCTTTTCAATAACTTTATTTGAAAACATTGATAGCATAGAAATAGGTCTAGAATTGTCTGCATTATCCCTTTCTCCCTTTTTATAAAGCGGCTTTGATACTCAGTACTTTAATCGGTCAGGAAACTGACCATTCCTAAAGGAAAAATTACAAATATGGCTAAGTACAGGGTTAACATGTGCAGCACAGTACTTACGATTCTCCTAGGCACTCCATCATATCCATGAGCGTCCTTAGTCTGCTGTGCATCTGTTGTGTGGTTCCCCCAAGTTTATAAGATCGTGAAGCAAGTTTCCATCTCAAGGTCCAATGACTCACTACAGCGTCATATGGCCACTCCTTAAGCGACGTCTGCGTGTGAAACAGTTTCCCAGTCGCTGCTGCTGTATTCTGCAGTGCCTCTTAAGGAAGCGAATTTTTTGTTCTAGCTGCAGTGTCTCAATAATGCAGAAAATAAGAGGAATCTCACATGGTGTGTGTCTCAGTTTCACCTTTACATTCACTCAGCAACATAATAAATTTTGCAAATTTTCTTTCTTTAAAACTTTTAAAATTGTTCCAATCTTCATGAAAGTGCAAGACTGGAAACTAAATAATCTTATACGGATATGGTGTCTGTTCTTTCGGACATACCCATATAAGTACACTACTGGCCATTTAAATTGCTACACCACGAAGATGACGTGCTACAGACGCGAAATTTAAACGACAGTAAGAAGATGCTGTGATATGCAAATGATTAGTTTTTCAGAGCATTCACACAAGGCTGGTGCCGGTGGCGACACCTACAACGTGCTGACATGAGGAAAGATTCCAACCGATTTCTCATACACAAACAGCAGTTGACCGGCGTTGCGTGGTGAAACGTTGTTGTGATGCCTCGTGTAAGGAGGAGAAATGCGTACCATCACGTTTCCGACTTTGATAAAGGTCGGATTGTAGCCTATCGCGATTGCGGTTTATCGTATCGCGACACTGCTGCTCGCGTTGGTCGAGATCCAATGACTTAGCAGAATATGGAATCGGTGGGTTCAGGGGGGTAATACGAAACGCCGTTCTGAATCACTACGGCCTCGTATCATTAGCAGTCGAGATGACAGGCATCTTATCCGCATGGTTGTAACGGATCGTGCAGCCACGTCTCGATCTCTGAGTCAACAGATGGGGACGTTTGCAAGACAACAACCATCTGCACGAACAGTTCGACGACGTTTGCAGCACCATGGACTATCAGCTCGGAGATCGTGGCTGCGGTTACCCTTGATGCTGCATCACAGACAGGAACGCCTGCGATGGTGTACTCAGCGACGAACCTGGGTGCACGAATGGCAAAACGTCATTTTTTCGGATGAATCCAGGTTCTGTTTACAGCATTATGATGGTCGCATCCGTGTTTGAGGACATCGCGGTGAACGCACATTGGAAGCGTTTATTCGTCATCGCCATACTGGCGTACCACCCGGCGTGATGGTATGGGGTGCCATTGGTTACACGTCTCGGTCACCTCTTGTTCACATGGACAGCACTTTGAACAGTGGACGTTACATTTCAGATGTGTTACGACCCGTGGCTCTACCCTTCATTCGATGCCTGCGAAACCCTACATTTCAGCAGGATAATGCACGACTGCATGTTGCAGGTCCTGTACTTGCCTTTCTGGATACAGAAAATGTTCGACTGCTGCCCTGGCCAGCACATTCTGCAGATCTCTCACCAATGGAAGACGTCTGGTCAATGATGGCCGAGCAACTGGCTCGTCACAATACGCCAGTTGATGAACTGTGGTATCGTGTTGAAGCTGCATGGGCAGCTGTACCTGTACACGCCATCCAAGCTCTGTTTGACTCAATGCCCAGGCGTATCAAGGCCGTTATTACGGCCAGAGTTGGTTGTTCTGGGTACTGATTTCTCAGGATCTATGCACCCAAATTGCGTGAAAATGTAATCACATGTCATTTCTAGTATAATATATTTGTCCAATGAATACCCTTTTATCATCTACATTTCTTCTTGGTGTAGCAATTTTAGTGGCCAGTAGTCAATTCTAAATAAACATCTTTTTTTGACAGGGTGATGGAGCACTTTGTATTTCGGTTTGACGTTGAGGGCATGCGCAGCACTCTATGGTCACTCCATAGATCGTGTTGACGTCCCTGGCTGACCGTGCGTTGAACTCTTATGAAGGAATAATTGCATTTGGCACAGGTCAAACTCGTGTTTCAATAATATGGCCCTTGAAATGGATTCGCCTGTTTATCATACTTAAAGATGTCTCTCCTTTAGTGTGCTTCCGCGTGGTTTGGCGTCTGAGAACGTCTAAGAACCGACGTACCGTATGCGGCCGGTCTGCAGATGCTGTCCTCTGCAGCCCTCCTCCCGCGTCGGCTTTTAATGAGCCGCGTGTCGGGTGTCCCCTGCGACCCCCGACGTAATACTGGCTTATTACGGGCAGAGACTGGCAATTAACCGGCGAGCAATTTCGCCTCTAGCTTTTATTACGCTCTAAAGTACGTTTACAAGGGAATTCATTAAACAATTTTCCACTCGCCTTTTCAAACTTGCGTCTACCTGCCCTCTGGGAAACACCGACTGCGGGACCAGTGGCCGGAATTAAGCTTGGCTTTCCCGCGTTAGCCAGTTCTGTTATCCGCATGGCTGCTCCGAGCACTGTGCGCCAGAACTGGTGTCGGTCCGTCGCTGCACAAGCCAATCTGGCTGCTTAACATCGCTAAATATAAGAGAATACGTACTGAACAGCACTAGGAGTAAGGATACAGACAGTTATGTAGGGGCTTCGGGCAGTGTGTTACACATGTCGTTCCACGCCCAACAAGAGGAGACTACAGGTTCACGATTTCATGCAGGCTCAGTTCTGCTGAGTTACAGATAACAGGCGCGTCACAGTGTGCTATTGAAATGGCGCGTAGCGAGTCAGAATCCCGGAAAAGTGGCCATATTTTTTTTTTAATGTTCAGAGTTAAGAAGCTTCGTTTAATAGGTTGACTCTAGTAATGCAGGTCTTAGAAGCGGCCAGCTGTTTCTTCCGAAGGTTGAATTTCAGGTCCAAAGTGGCATTCATTTGTGAGCCGCGCGCTCAGCTACCCGCGCTGGATAGTGTAATGCTGGGACTATTGAATCCCGGTCTTATAAGTGGAGAGCTGTTTCTTCGAAGGTTGAATTTCAGGTCCAACGCAGCATTCATTTGTGAGCGACGCGCGCAGTTAGCCAGGATGGAAGAGTAGTATGTCATTCGAATGAAATATTCTTGTTCAGCGAAATTAGACGAAATTTTTTTTAAATTGAGGCTATTCCAGAACACTTGTATTTAATTACGAGCACTTATTTCATTATTTAATCATGAATTAACAATCGGTTTTGTTAATTAACTTCTTACCGGAATATAAGCAAAGAAATTGTGAAACGAGAACGAGAAAAAGAGAAAGTTTAACTTTCCACAACATTTCGCCATTAATTATGAGCTGTTATCTTTGCTAATCAGCCTTAAAAATCTAACTACTAGCCGCAGCTCCAGCTTTGAGCCGTTTTTTAAAGCGACAGTTGCAAAATGCAGTTATTTCCACTGAGAAAACAGAAGTGGAAATATTAGCTACAATACGAATGAAACACAGTATGCCAAAGAGTACTCATGATACAGTATACCAACAGGAGTCCGTAGACTGTTGAGCCACGTACCCGACATAATTGTAACTACAATTTTACCAATGGGTCAGTTGTCAAACGAAGCACAGGAATTAACAAACAAGCTAATAAAGCAGTATCGCTTAAGCTTTGGACGAAAGTCTGCTCGCGTGAAAAATGAGGTGGATGTGTTCTGGGAACTTCTGGCAACAACCAATCCCTATATTTCTTATTTGCGGAAACCATCTACATCTACGTCCATACTCCGCAAGCCACCTGATGGTGTGTGGCGGAGGGTACCTTGAGTACCTCTATCGGTTCTCCCTTCTATTCCAGTCCCGTATTGTTCGTGGAAAGAAAGATTGTCGGTATGTCTCTGTGTGGGCTCTAATCTCTCTGATTTTATCCTCATGGTCTCTTCGCGAGATATACGTAGGAGGGAGCAATATACTGCTTGACTCCACGGTGAAGTTATAGTCTCGAAACTTCAACAAAAGCCCGTACCGAGTAACTGAGCGCCTCTCTTGCAAAGTCTTCCACTGGAGTTTATCTATCATCTCCGTAACGCTTTCGCGATTACTAAATGATCCTGTAACGAAGCGCGCTGCTCTCCGTTGGATCTTCTCTATCTCTTCTATCGCCGGCCAGAGTGGCCGAGCGGTTCTAGGCGCTACAGTCTGGAACCGCGCGACCGCTACGGTCGCAGGTTCGAATCCTGCCTCGGGCATGGATGTGTGTGATGTCCTTAGGTTAGTTAGGTTTAAGTAGTTCTAAGTTCTAGGGGACTGATGACCTCAGATGTTAAGTCTCATAGTGCTCAGAGCCATTTGAACCATCTCTTCCGTCAACCCTATCTGCTACGGGTCCCACACCGGTGAGCAGTATTCAAGCAGGGGCCGAACAAGTGTATTGTAACCTACTTCCTTTGTTTTCGGACTGCATTTCCTAGGATTCTTCCAATGAATCTCAGTCTGGCATCTGCTTTACCGAAGATTAATTTTATATGGTCATTCCATTTTAAATCAATCCTAATGCTACTCCCAGATAATTTATGGAATTAACTGCTTCCAGTTGCTGACCTGCTATATTGTAGCTAAATGATAAAGGATCTTTCGTTCTATGTATTCACAGCACATTACACTTGACTACATTGAGATTCAATTGCCATTCCCTGCACCAAGCTTCAATTTATTGCAGATCCTCCTGCATTTCAGTACAATTTTCCATTATTACAGCCTCTCGATATACTACAGCATCATCCGCAAAAAGCCTCAGTGAATTTCCGATGTTATCCACAAAGTCATTTATGTACTTTGTGAATAGCAACGGTCCTACGACACTATCCTGAGACACACCTGAAATCACTCTTATTTCGGAAGACTTCTCTCCATTGAAAATGACAGGCTGCGTTCTCTTATCTAGCAACTCTTCAATCCAATCACACAATTGACCTGATAGTCCATATGCTCTTACTTTGTTCCTTAAACGACTGTGGCGTAGTGTATCAAACGCCTTGCGGAAGTCAAAAAACACGACATCTACCTGGGAACCCGTGTCTATGGCCCTCTGAGTCTCGTGGATGAAAAGCGCGAGCTGAGTTTCAGACGATCGTCTTTTTCGAAACCCATGCTGATTCCTACAGAGTAGATTTTTAGTCTTCAGAAAAGTCATTATACTCTAACATAATACGTGTTCCAAAATTCTACAACTGATCGACGTTAGAGACATAGGTCTATAGTTCTGCACATCTGTTCGACGTCCCTTCTTGAAAACGGGGATGACCTGTGCCCTTTTCCAATCTTTTGGAACGCTACGCTCTTCTGGAGACTTACGGTACACCGCTGCAAGAAGGGGAGCAAGATTCTTCGCGTACTCTGTGTAAAATCACTCTGGTATCCCATCAGGTCCAGCGGCCTTTCCTCTGAGCGATTTTAATTGTTTTTCTATCCCTCTGCCATCTATTTCTAAATCTACGATTTTGTCATCTGTGCGACAATCTAGAGAGGGAACTACACTGCAGTCTTCCTCTGTGAAACAGCTTTGGAAAAAGACATTCAGTATTTCGGCCTTTAGTCTGTCATCCTCTCCTTCAGTACCATTTTGGTCACAGTGTCTGGACATTTTGTTTTGATCCCCCCATGAACCATGGACCTTGCCGTTGGTGGGGAGGCTTGCGTGCCTCAGCGATACAGATGGCCGTACCGTAGGTGCAACCACAACGGAGGGGTATCCGTTGAGAGGCCAGACAAACATGTGGTTCCTGAAGAGGGGCAGCAGCCTTTTCAGTAGTTGCAGGGGCAACAGTCTGGATGATTGACTGATCTGGCCTTGTAACATTAACCAAAACGGCCTTGCTGTGCTGGTACTGCGAACGGCTGAAAGCAAGGGGAAACTACAGCCGTAATTTTTCCCGAGTACATGCAGCTTTACTGTATGATTAAATGATGATGGCGTCCTCTTGGGTAAAATATTCCGGAGGTAAAATAGTCCCCCATTCGGATCTCCGGGCGGGGACTACTCAAGAGGACGTCGTTATCAGGAGAAAGAAAACTGGCATTCTACGGATCGGAGCGTGGAATGTCAGATCCCTTAATCGGGCAGGTAGGTTAGAAAATTTAAAAAGGAAAATGGATAGGTTAAAGTTAGATATAGTGGGAATTAGTGAAGTTCGGTGGCAGGAGGAACAAGACTTTTGGTTAGGTGATTACAGGGTTATAAATACAAAATCAAATAGGGGTAATGCAGGAGTAGGTTTAATAATGAATAAACAAATAGGAGTGCGGGTTAGCTACTACAAACAGCATAGTGAACGCATTATTGTGGCCAAGATAGACACAAAGCCCATGCCTACTACAGTAGTACAAGTTTATATGCCAACTAGCTCTGCAGATGATGAAGAAATTGATGAAATGTATGACGAGATAAAAGAAATTATTCAGGTAGTGAAGGGAGACGAAAATTTAATAGTCATGGGTGACTGGAATTCGTCAGTAGGAAAAGGGAGAGAAGGGAACATAGTAGGTGAATATGGATTGGGGGGAAGAAATGAAAGAGGAAGCCGCCTTGTAGAATTTTGCACAGAGCATAACTTAATCATAGCTAACACTTGGTTCAAGAATCATAAAAGAAGGTTGTATACCTGGAAGAATCCTGGAGATACTAAAAGGTATCAGATAGATTATATAATGGTAAGACAGAGATTTAGGAACCAGGTTTTAAATTGTAAGACATTTCCAGGTGCAGATGTGGATTCTGACCACAATCTATTGGTTATGAACTGCAGATTGAAACTGAAGAAACTGCAAAAAGGTGGGATATTAAGGAGATGGGACCTGGATAAACTGAAAGAACCAGAGGTTGTAGAGAGTTTCAGGGAGAGCATAAGGGAACAATTGACAGGAATGGGGGAAAGAAATACAGTAGAAGAAGAATGGGTAGCTCTGAGGGATGAAGTAGTGAAGGCAGCAGAGGATCAAGTAGGTAAAGCGACGAGGGCTAATAGAATTCCTTGGGTAACAGAAGAAATATTGAATTTAATTGATGAAAGGAGAAAATATAAAAATGCAGTAAATGAAGCAGGCAAAAAGGAATACAAACGTCTCAAAAATGAGATCGACAGGAAGTGCAAAATGGCTAAGCAGGCATGGCTAGAGGACAAATGTAAGGATGTAGAGGCTTATCTCACTAGGGGTAAGATAGATACCGCCTACAGGAAAATTAAAGAGACCTTTGGAGAGAAGAGAACCACTTGTATGAATATCAAGAGTTCAGATGGAAACCCAGTTCTAAGCAAAGAAGGGAAGGCAGAAACGTGGAAGGAGTATATAGAGGGTTTATACAAGGGCGATGTTCTTCAGGACAATATTATGGAAATGGAAGAGGATGTAGATGAAGATGAAATGGGAGATAAGATACTGCGTGAAGAGTTTGACAGAGCACTGAAAGACCTGAGTCGAAACAAGGCCTCGGGAGTAGACAACTTTCCATTAGAACTACTGATGGCCTTGGGAGAACCAGTCATGACAAAACTCTACCATCTGGTGAGCAATATGTATGAGACAGGCGAAATACCCACAGACTTCAAGAAGAATATAATAATTCCAATTCCAAAGATAGCAGGTGTTGACAGATGTGAAAATTACAGAACTATCAGTTTAATAAGTCACAGCTGCAAAATACTAACGCGAATTCTTTACAGACGAATGGAAAAACTGGTAGAAGTGGACCTCGGGGAAGATCAGTTTGGATTCCGTAGAAATGTTGGAACACGTGAGGCAATACTAACCTTACGACTTATCTTAGAAGAAAGATTAAGAAAAGGCAAACCTACGTTTCTAGCATTTGTAGACGTAGAGAAAGCTTTTGACAACGTTAACTGGAATACTCTCTTTCAAATTCTGAAGGTGGCAGGGGTAAAATACAGGGAGCGAAAGGCTATTTACAATTTGTACAGAAACCAGATGGCAGTTATAATAGTCGAGGGGCATGAAAGGGAAGCAGTGGTTGGGAAAGGAGTGAGACAGGGTTGTAGCCTCTCCCCGATGTTATTCAATCTGTATATTGAGCAAGCAGTAAAGGAAACAAAAGAAAAATTCGGAGTAGGTATTAAAATTCATGGAGAAGAAGTAAAAACTTTGAGGTTCGCCGATGACATTGTAATTCTGTCAGAGACAGCAAAAGACTTGGAAGAGCAGTTGAACGGAATGGACAGTGTCTTGAAAGGAGGATATAAGATGAACATCAACAAAAGCAAAACGACGATAATGGAATGTAGTCAAATTAAATCGGGTGATGCTGAGGGGATTAGATTAGGAAATGAGACACTTAAAGTAGTAAAGGAGTTTTGCTATTTAGGGGGTAAAATAACTGATGATGGTCGAAGTAGAGAGGATATAAAATGTAGACTGGCAATGGCAAGGAAATCGTTTCTGAAGAAGAGAAATTTGTTAACATCGAGTATAGATTTAAGTGTCAGGAAGGCGTTTCTGAAAGTATTTGTATGGAGTGTAGCCATGTATGGATGTGAAACATGGACGCTAACCAGTTTGGACAAGAAGAGAATAGAAGCTTTCGAAATGTGGTGCTACAGAAGAATGCTGAAGATAAGGTGGGTAGATCACGTAACTAATGAGGAGGTATTGAATAGGATTGGGGAGAAGAGAAGTTTGTGGCACAACTTGACTAGAAGAAGGGATCGGTTGGTAGGACATGTTTTGAGGCATCAAGGGATCACAAATTTAGCATTGGAGGGCAGCGTGGAGGGTAAAAATCGTAGAGGGAGACCAAGAGATCAATACACTAAGCAAATTCAGAAGGATGTAGGTAGCAGTAGGTACTGGGAGATGAAGAAGCTTGCACAGGATAGAGTAGCATGGAGAGCTGCATCAAACCAGTCTCAGGACTGAAGACCACAACAACAACACCGCTTTGACATAATACCAAAATTTCTTAGGATTTTCTGCCAAGTCAGTACATAGAACTTTACTTTCGAATTCGTTGAACGCCTCTCACATAGCCCTCCTCATATTACATTTCGCTTTGTGTAATTTTTGTTTGTCTGCAAGGCTTTGGCTATGTTTATGTTTGCTGTGAAGTTCCCTTTGCTTCCGTAGCAGTTTTCTAACTCGGTTGTTGTACCACCGTGGCTCTTTTCCAACTCTTACGATCTTGCTTGGCACATACTCATCTAACGCATATTGTACAATGGTTTTGAACTTTGTCCACTGATCCTCAACACTATCTGTACTTGAGATAAAACTTTTGTGTTGAGCGGTCAAGTACTCTGAAATCTGCTTTTTGTCACTTTTGCTAAACAGAAAAATCTTCCTACCTTTTTCAATATTTCTATTTACGGCTGAAATCACCGATGCTGTAACCGCTTTATGATCGCTGATTCCCTGTTCTGCGTTAACTGTTTCAAATAGTTCGGGTCTGTTTGTCACCAGAAAGTCTAATATGTTATCGCCACGAGTCGGTTCTCTGTTTAACTGGTCAAGGTAGTTTTCAGATAAAGGACTTTAAAAAATTTCACTTGATTCTTTGTCACTGCCACCCGTTATGAACGTTTGAGTCTCCCAGTCTATATCCGGCAAATTAAAATCTCCACCCAAAATTATAACATGGTCGGGAAATCTACTCGAAATATTTTCCAAATTTTCCTTCAGGTGTTCTGACACAACAGCTACTGAGCCAGGGGGCCGATAGAGACATCCAGTTACCATATTTGAGCCTGCTTTAACCGTGACCATCAACCAAATAATTTCACAATTCAGATCTCCGTCAAATTCCTTCGATACTATTGCACTTTTTATCGCTATAAACACGCCTCCCCCTTCACTATCCAGCCTGTCTCTGCGGTATACATTCCAATGTGAGTTTAGAATTCCATTTCTGTATACATCTGGTTTCAGCCAACTTTCCGTACCTAGTGCTATGTGGGCATTGTGACCGTTTATTAATGAGAGCAGTTCTGGGACCTTTCTATATACGCTCCTGCAGTTTGCTATTACCACATTAATATTGTCATTCCCTGTTGCGTTTTGCCTACTGCTACCTTGTCGCGTCTCAGGAGGCGTCTTGTCGGGCCTAGGGAGGGAATTCTTTAACCCAAAAAACCCACATGTGCACTCCACACGTACTCCGCTACCCTTGTAGCCGCTTCCTGCGTGTATTGCACGCCTGACCTATTCAGGGGGACCCTACATTCCTTCACCCGATAGCGGAGGTCGAGAAATTTGCACCCCAGATCTCCGCAGAATCGTCTGAGCCTCTGGTTTAAGCCTTCCACTCGGCTCCAAACCAGAAGACCGTGATCGGTTCTGGGAACGACACTTCAAATTGTTAGCTCAGATTCCACCCCACGAGTGAGTCTTTCTGCCTTCACCAACTCCGCCAACCGCCTGTATGAACTGAGGATGACCTCTGAACCCAGACGGCAGGAGTCATTGGTGCCGACATGAGCAACAATTTGCAGTCGGGTGCACCCAGTGCTCTCTATCGCCGCCGGCAGGGCCTCCTCCACATCTCGGATGAGACCCCCCCCCCCTCCCCCTGCCAGCAGACAGAGTGAACACTGGCCTTCTTCCCCGACCTTTCCGCTATTTCCCAAAGAGGTTCCATCACCCGCCTAACATTGGAACTCCCAATTGCTAATGAACCCTTCCCCTCGTGTGCCTGCTCGGACCTTGCTGAAGGAGCGGCCACATGTCCACTCACAGGCAGAGCGGGCGGTGCCACACGGCCAGCGTCCACATTGACCCTCCGCCTCGCGCGACGCGAACGCTGCTGAACTCGCCACTCCCCCGGTACCCGCGAAGATGTCTCGACACCAGGGACAGTGGATGAAGCATGTAATACCTGGGGTGTACCATGCGACGCACCAGACTGCCACTCCGAGGCAGCAGCCTGAAGACGGCTGACTGTGGCCATCAGCACGTTCAGCTGTTCGCGAACAGTGGCCAGCTCCTCCTGTGTCCGTACACAGTAGTCACACATCCTATCCATCCTAAGAAATCAGCAATTTACTGTAGAGAGTAACTAGACTGCTAATTCACTAAAGGCGGCTGATAGCTGACTTAACTGTGGTTACTAGACACTTCGTTTTGGAAACAATGAAAATAAGCACTAACTGTCTCTGGACTGTATTCAAAACAAACACGAAACCTATGGAACACTATTACTAGTACTCGAAAATTAAAACTTCCTAAAAGCAAAAACACAGGGAAAAAGAAGTAACAAGAAAGAAAAACACAGTTAATACTTAAATTTTCGTACAGGAGATGTGCACAGGAGATGTGAAGCAGACGGCAGTTACGACGACCATCTCCAAGAAAAGTGAAAATCTCTTCATCAGAAGCTGTTGTGACACTTGCTACAGAGGATTATGAGGAATCAGATGCTGAGTACGATGAAGAGGATACAAAAGTCGGTGTGGAAAAAGATGAAGAAGAAAATTAAGACGAAAAACAAGAGGCACAAGAGGAAGAAGATTAAGAAGACATAAAACTTTCAGTTTGTGTCGCTAACATGTATTTTATGCAACAAAAACAGTAATTTAGATGATTTTGTAATAAATTTTACCATTAAAATTATAAATGTTCACCGAAAAATTTTTAGTCCACTTCATTAATTTTTCTTGATTCTTTTCGCCATATTGGAGCTGCCAGCTTGAATTTTTCGATTTTGATATAAAAAGCGTTAACAGAAGGGTCAGGAACCCCATTAAACCCATTTTTGGCCATATTGGAGCATATTTTGAAGTTTTGGCCAGGTCTACAGGACTGTGCCCCACTGCGTGGCGCAACAACTGGGAACGTAATCCAAAGCTGAAGTACGCAAGACTACGATTCTTGTGTGTAAAGACGTCTAAATTTCACACAGATTCAACGTAAAGTCTGACGGTATATGGGGAAAATGCAATGCCACATCCGGCGGTAGTGAAATGGGCCAACAGTTTGACGAAGGCTGATGGGGAAGTCCATATCTTGCGCCATACAATTTCCATCTTCTCGCCAAGCTGTAACAACATCTGGGGCGGAAAGAGATTTTCTGACGACGAAGACGCTCACACAGCGGTTTTCAAATGGCTCTGTGACCAAGGAGTGGATTTCTATCGTCAAGGAACTGAACTATTAGTAGAACGTGTGACCTTCTTGAAAAATAGTGTCATCTATGTATGTCACTTTGACGTCTGGAGCAGCATTCAGTAGTGGTTACTTGGGGCGCCATAACAATGAATAACTTATGCTGATGTTCAAATTATTTTAACTGAATCATATGTGTAGCGGAACAGGTCTTTGGGGAGCGCTGGAGAAGACCATCGAAAGAAAAAAAAGTTCCACGTCCAAAGTGTCAGGCCCAGTCCGAGTCACAAATAAACGCAATATGTCCACTTTGTTGTTCAAACAATAGCAACGTAAGTAATAGGGAAATTTCGAGACACAAAGAAAAGCCGGCCGAAGTGGCCGTGCGGTTAAAGGCGCTGCAGTCTGGAACCGCAAGACCGCTACGGTCGCAGGTTCGAATCCTGCCTCGGGCATGGATGTTTGTGATGTCCTTAGGTTAGTTAGGTTTAACTAGTTCTAAGTTCTAGGGGACTAATGACCTCAGCAGTTGAGTCCCATAGTGCTCAGAGCCATTTGAACCACAAAGAAAATTCAGTCCAAAACAAGCCCTGGCCAAGCTCCAGCCCCAGTTAACATGAACAGGCACTGAAGGTGCCTACCAAAAATTCTTACGTAAAACTCAGTCACTCAAAAAGAAGAACATTAGCAGATTTAATTCAAAGCACTATGCTGATCAAACCCCCCAGCTTCAAAACGGCAAGATTATTGACGAAAAAATTCAGCTGCCAAGGTATATACCAATTTTTCTAAACACAGCTGTTGGTCGAGCTCCAGCTTCAATCAGAACCAGGTAATTCAAGGCACAAGGTGCGTTCCGGTATTGATAGCGTAACTTCAGTTACTATGAATCAGTCCAAATTTTTAACCCATTACAACCATTGTTCCGAGTTCAGATCCTGTCACTGTTACTACTGACGGTCGATGTGGGGGCAACGGATGCCACACGTAAACAAAGTATAGACGATCTTGACATACAAATACTCGCAGGTCACAATGGCCCACTAGCTGAAACGACCGCCACAATTCGCTTTTAATTCGACAGTCGCCGCCTGTCTTCCCACAGGCCACAAGTCTTCATCGACAGCTAGTCATAGTCGATCTCACGAGCAATCTTAATGCTTTTTCTTAAAACGGCACTGACTTAAGAGAAAAACTGAGGTGGCCCCCAGCACCGCCGATGACATAAACCTCGTCGTTGTTCCACCAAGGTGCCTCCGTTACCGAAGCAATGTTTTCAAGTCGCTGGTCACTTACCAAGAATGCCGCTCGAAACGACGCTGTTTCAGGTCGCCCACGGCGCCACCAGTAGTGAAAGCCGGGTTCACACGTGCAACTAATGTGACGCCACTGCTTGTGGCTTTCTGTAATGAGCTACCGTTCACACAGGACGCCACAAATTCTACGTAGTTTCACAGCTTTCAACGTGGCGTCAACTGAAAATATATTGGAGGGTATTGGTGTCATAGTGCAGGTTATGGCATCAGAGCTGTGAGAATAATTACGTATGAAGGAGACGAAACCCAAATGTCATACCTGAATATTTATTACGCCATAATTCAGGGGCCAAAAACATATTTACAAAAGAAATAACACTAAAAGACGAAAATGCTGCCTGATTGGCAAACTAACCAACTGCTGGTGTACAAATATCATCTACAGACGCTCCGCTCTTCCATGAATCTTATTGCATTCATTAATGTAGGCATTTCCATTACTAATTTTCAGTTTCACGGCCGCCACATCAGACTTCTGGGTTATTTCCCACATATAATTCACAATTCATAGTTCTTGGACTCACAAAGTTTATTTCAACATAGGCCTACATTATTGGTTTGATTTGTATCCCGCCTGGGAGGCGGCGCATGGGTAGGAACGGGAAAAGGTAATGCAAGTCGGATCTGCAGAACGAGGTTTACTGGTGCAAAAACAAGGTGATAAACGTTTACATAACTTTGTATGTACGTGCGATGCTGAAGCGAAGTTTCCTGGCTGGCTGCACCTGAACAAATGGGGTGAAGCAGTCGCGGAGATCGTAGACCTCGACAGCACCTGCTAGAGGGCGCTGTCGTCGGTGTCTCGTAGTAGTGCCAACCTAGCACAGCGCACCTAGGTTGTGGCATCGTAGCTATCGATACCACAGTTTGCAAATATTGTGCTCACACACACACACACACACACGCACACACACACACACTGCTACAGAAAAGAAAACTAAGCATAGGTTGTTGTTCTTGTAGTTACAGAAGCTACGAAAGTGTGCCTGCCGACCAATGTTTTGACTTTAAAATGACTTATGAAAATGCTATATTATACCTATTAAATGAAAACACGCTGAAGTCTACTAGAGTACAGCAGCAGTTTCTCCACGATAACTGGGTCAGAATGCTGGTGTTTCGAAATACAGCCATCAGGGAGCAGTACTAGAAGGAAAGTGGCGTAACGGAGTACAACCAAGTTGAACTTTCTGTGGCATAACAAAAGCTGTGTCTCTTAGGGGCCGGCCGCGGTGGCCAGGCGGTTCTAGGCGCTTCAGTCCGGAACCGCGCGACTGCTACGGTCGCAGGTTCGAATCCTGCCTCGGGCATGGATGTGTGTGATGTCTTTAGGTTAGTTAGGTTTACGTAGTTCTAAGTTCTAGGGGACTGATGACCTCAGATGTTAAGTCCCATAGTGCTCAGAGCCATTTGAACCATTTTTGTCTCTTAGGTTGTGCCACTGAAAACTGGGAGAGCACACATGCATCTACACTGCAAATGTGGTATACCACTCGCGTGGTGACAGGTTGTGTCGTCACAGTATATGGAACTACAATTTATAAAGAAGAGGCTAATAAGAGTGTGAGAAGGGCATGGGATGAAGTAAATGTAGGAAAAATTCAAGGGACGACGATCAGCAAGCATGAAGGCCTTGAAACTAGCATTGCAAAGAAAGAACTTGGAACAAGTAAATTTTATGAGTACTTTAAAACTTGGCTAAAGGAACTTCCGAAATACAGACAGATATGCTAACAGCAAAAAGATTTCCGACAGAACTAAGAAGGGGATTCGCCAATTGGTTCGTCTGGAGTGTCACATGGTAAGGAATCATTAACAGTAAAAAGAAAGAGGAAAAATCGTGGGATGGTTCTTAAGGAGTTTGTGAGGAAAAACGCTTAAAGTGAAATGGCTTGACAGAATTATGAATGGAGAAGTGCCTCTAAGAGTAGAAGAGAGAAAAATTTTATGGCGACGGGATTTGGGACGCCGGATGACATTAAAAATGGACGTTGTTAGCAGCAGGTCAAGGAAAAAGCACAAGACAGAAGGGATTATTGAGCATCCGTAACAGAGATGAAACACAAAAGAAGAAAGAGCAGACAATGTATGGGTCAATATACAGCAACAGGAAGCTCACAAAGAACATTATCGTTTGTGATAATTACACCATCCCGAAACAATGATACGAATGAACACCGCAGCACCCTATCTTGTGCGTCGAAAAAGGTAGTGTTACGTCACGTTCAACAAATAAGAATTCCCTTAAAATTAAACGTGGAACTAAGTGTCAGTATCTCTTACACCTCGCCGACAAAGGAGGGTGCAATATCGGAACGAGCCGGCCGAAGTGGCCGTGCGGTTAAAGGCGCTGCAGTCTGGAACCGCAAGACCGCTACGGTCGCAGGTTCGAATCCTGCCTCGGGCATGGATGTTTGTGATGTCATTAGGTTAGTTAGGTTTAACTAGTTCTAAGTTCTAGGGGACTAATGACCTCAGCAGTTGAGTCCCATAGTGCTCAGAGCTATTTGAACCAATATCGGAACGCGAGAGAGGCAGAATTATCGGCTTCTGCCCTAAGGCCCACTTGCTTAGAAATCGTAGTAAAAAGCAGCAGCTAGATTGTGCGGTTGTTTCGCCTATTGCCAGGTTATTGACCAATAGCCAGTTGTTTGTTTCACCAGAACAATTCCCACATCTTCTTATGTGAGGTCACGGGAGTCATAGCAAGTTGTTCTCCTGGAGCGATCGTTTTTCTCACTGTTGCGACTGCGTACAGAGACAGAGAACAGTGATAAGTGGTAATTCATCGCATCTGTTAACAATAAAATAATATGTGAAAGAATATATGCACTGCCTGACAATAAAAAGTGATGCGCCCAGAAGAAAACGTGGTCGGTTGTCAATGTAATTTCGTACGCGTGCACACCGTTGGCGTGTATGTAAATGATTATAGACCTGCAATTCTCTATGACTGGTAGAACGGCCACTACAGCGCATTGTTGTTGTTTGCGTTTAGTGCTGTTACCAGGCCAGGTAGGGTATATATGAGGCATGAACAGCGTCAGATGTTGAGTGATCATTATGAAGGACACAGAGATGCATCGTACTCATGTGGGACTGCGTTATCAACACCTGACAAGAGTTTGAATGGGGCCTCATTGTAGGTCTCTACTTGGCCGGCTGGTCGAATAGTGCAATGTGCAGATTTTGGGGCATTCGAGTGTGACAGTGGATCGATGTTGGGCCGCATGGCCACGTGAGGGAAGGCGTACGTGTCGTCAAGGTTCCAGCTCGACCACGTCTGACATCCGCAAGGGAAGATCGCCATACTGTGTACAAAGCACATCGATACCCCGTCACATATGTGCCTGCCATACAAGTACAAGTAATGGACTTCCTAGAACATCCTGTGTCATCCCGACTATTTGTCGGAGACTAGCTGCAACCAGATTGGGATCAAAAATGGTTCAAATGACTCTGAGCACTGTGGGACTTAACTTCTGAGGTCATCAGTCCTCTATAACTAACAACTACTTAAACCTAACTAACCTAAGGACATCACACACATCGATGCCCGAGGCAGGATTCGAACCTGCGACCGTAGCGGTCGCTCGGCTCCAGACTGTAGCGCCTAGAACCGCACGGCTACTCCGGCCGGCGTTAGCACTACAACACAAACGGCTGCATGTGGAGTGCAGCCGTAACGGGGCAGCATGAACGCTGGTTAATGGCGTCGCTTTGTATTCTGCTCCACCTCAGATGATCATCGAGGACGAGTAAGGCGGCAACATGGGACAGATCTGACACTTCCCGTGTCTAGGTGAAGCTCAGCGTTGTTACCCCTGGCGTAATGTTGTGGGGAGTCATCGGTTAGTACATTAGAAAACAGTTGTAAGTGGTGATGGAGCTCTGACGGCACAGTGGTACGTCATAGGTATCCAGCGTCCTCGTGTGTTACCTCTCACGCGACAGTATCGCGGTGCCATTTTCCAGTCTGGCAATGCTCGCACACTATGGCACGTGTCTCCAGGAACTTTGTGCATGATACTGAGATACTCCCGTGGCCGGCAAGTTCCCCAGATTTCTCCAAGACAGAACTTGTTGAAATGTGTTCTAACAATTGTCGTGGACCAGGCTGAACTAGTTAAAATGGTTCCAACAATTTGTAGCAAACCCAAACACCTCTGCTATTTCTCAGAATGACGCTTTCAGCACCTTATTATACCAACTAATACCAAAACTAACATCTCACTGTCTGTAATAAGCAGATGATTAGAGCTTAACGTATTGTTATAAATGGTTCGCACTCTAGTACATTGCAATGTTGCTATTGAACACTCCGAACTGGAACTACTTTAAAATGGCACGCCCCTTTAACCTCATTCATTTGAATGAAAACTTATTCAATTTTGAATGGATTTTTCTACTGAATCTGCGAATGTATGAAGCAAGTAGGCAACCATGCATGGAGGCGCACTCGTGCTTCCAACAGCCAAGTGAGCGAGTTTAAAAGGGGTCAATTTGTGGCCTTCCGAGAGGCGGGAAGGTCCTTTCGGAGAATTGCCACAGATGTTGGAAGTACTGCGTCAGTTGTACAACGATGCTGATAACAGTAGTCACATAAACATTCTCACACCTGTAGACGAGGTTTTGGACGTCCACGCAGCACAGACGCCCGCCACCATTGTTGTACTGTAAGGGCAGAAATGGCAGATCGTATAGCTACCACAGCACAGATAAGAGGGATTGTGAGCCCAGATCTGTCAACACGAACTGTTGCGAACCAGTTATTAGCAGTGGGACTACGGGCATGGACACCTCTAGCCCCTCTTCCACTGTCGCTGCAGCATCGACATGCACGGCTTGACAGACGCCGTCAGAGGGTCACTTGGAAAATCGAATGGCACGCCGTGGCCTTCAGCGATGAAAGCATATTCTGCATGCAAGCAATCGATAGTCGATTGCACGTACGGCGTAGAGCTGGTGAGTGCTGCCTCGTAGAGTACAGTCATCCAAGACATACTGGCCCACCCCAGGCCTTATAGTCTGGGGTGCGATAAGCTACAACTCTCGTTCACTTTTGGTGTTCCTGGAGGGGACGCTAACCAGCGGGTGGTACGTCGCAGAATGTTGTCAGACCCGTTCTTTTGCTGTTCTTGCAATAGGAAGGCGATGTCTTGTTCCCATAGGATAATGCTCGCCCACACACTGCCTGTGAAACTCAACATGCTGTGCAGCAACTTCCCTCGCCAGCACAATCTCAGGACTTGTTTCCAATCGAGCACAAGTGGGATGTGATGGGACGAGAAGTAAGTCGTGCGATTAGTCAATTAACAACTCTTATAGAAATACGTGATCAGGTCGAGAAGGCGTGGCATAACGTATCACAGGACATATTTGCCATCTGTACGATCGTCTGGACGCCAGAGTCAGCACCTGCATTGCCACCTGAGAGGCTACACCATGTACAAATATGGGTGTTTCAGCATGGGTCGATACCTGGTACCTCACTACCGCTTGTGCTATTTATCTGTAAATGTTATCATTTCATTTGCACTGTTTCAACAATAAATCTTGAGTGAACTGGAAACCTCTAAAAGAGTGCACTAATTTTTTTCCAGCAGTGTAATTGTCTGCTATTCTTCCTGGTAGTGCAGTTTTAATGGCCAGCAGTGTACGAGGTGTGACAAAAAAATGGTAAACGATTTTTCTTTTAGCAACATTGCTAATGCTACAATCATTTGATGCAATTTGATAACACGTTCCGTTGAGACAGGCACATTCTCACCTATCACACAGCGTTCCGAGACGCTACAGTGAGAATCTGTTTATCGTATCTGTTTCAAATTGCAAAAAAGAGATGAAAAAACTCCTGAAGCGTTGAAATTGTTGTATGGCGATAAAGCTATAACTTTGAACAGTATTTACAAGTGGTGTGAGTGGTTTAAAAGAGGAAATGAGTCGGTAGAAGACGAGTTATGTTGCCGTAAGCTGTCGCCAGCACACACGTCGGCAAAGATGAAGCGCGAAGATCGATTAATAGGAGCTGGACCAAGCGCACCTATCACGAGAGAGGCCAGAGACACACCCACAAACAACACGCCGCCAACGCCCTCTCTACAGCATGTATTTAGGCCGCCGGAGCTGACCATAGGGTCTCACTCAATCATCCAGTTTGTCTCAAATGGCTCTGAGCACTATGGGTTTTAATATCTGAGGTCATCAGTCCCCTAGACTTACAACTACTTAAACGTAACTAACCTAAGGGCATCACACACATCCATCCCCGAGGCAAGATTCGAACCTGCGATCGTAGCAGTCGTGCGGTTCCGGATTGAAGTGCCTAGAACTGCCGGGCATCGCGGCCGGCTCCAGTTTGGCGTCTGTCAGTTTACTCACAGAGTGGCTTTAGTTCGTCACAGGCTACGCAATGCATAGCGACCACATTAGTGACTGCAGAGCGACTAGTTTACCTCAACCAGAATTGTACTTTACTAGCAGTGAGAAACTAAAGTTTGTAATAGCAAGAATACCGATACTGACGTTACAGCCGTCTGCAAGAGAACTATTACTGATGAGTTTGTACCATAAAACATGGACTCTATTCAAGTCAAGAAAATGATATCAGTTCATGTAAATAAAGAACTGTATTAATCCATGTGTGCATTTGTGCTGCAGAAACAGGATACCAGGCACCCATAACTACATCCTCCCCTTGCTTCCATGCCGTACAGGACTCTAAACGAGCAATCTTCAGGATATCTATTAACCTCAAAAACAGAAGAAGACTTAGCATCTCGGGACCGTGCATAGTATTTTAACAGATAAGTTGCAAATGAGAAGAGCAAGTGCAAAATTTATTCCCCGACTTTTGAGCGATGAATAGAAGGAAAATCATGTGTCAGTCTGCACAGAGTTAAAGAGTCACATTCATTCAAACCCGAACTTCATGTTTAAAATTGTCAATGGAGATGAAACTTGGGTCTATGAGTATGATTCTGAGACGTTCCCAATGGAAAACTAAGGATCTCCTCTCTCTAAAAAGACACGTCAATCAAAATCTAATATCCAAGTTACGCTCACTTTTTTCGATAACGAGGGCAGAGTGTGATGAGAATTCGTTAGAAGGTGACACGAACTGCAAATGCCAAATTTTACAAGGGTGTATTGTAACATTTGCGAAACGATGTACGAAGAAAGATACCAGAAAAATGGGCCAGTGGCTTTCTTCTTTATCACGACACCGCGCTGTACCACACCTTGCTTTTGATTCTCAAATTTTTGGCCGGAAAAAAGTGTTCCTGCCTGCACACATCCGCCTTACTCGCTAGATACAGAACCATGG
Source organism: Schistocerca nitens (assembly GCF_023898315.1). NCBI lineage: Eukaryota > Metazoa > Arthropoda > Insecta > Orthoptera > Acrididae > Schistocerca > Schistocerca nitens. The sequence continues at coordinate 516,233,275 of NC_064620.1, read as the reverse complement.
ACTTCTTACTCTTCCCAAAAATTAAAACTATGCTTAAAGGAAAACGTTTTGACACCATTCCTGACACTAGGTGGGCCGCAACAGACCAGTTCAACACCCTTCCAGAAATGCTTCAAATAATGGAGTCAACTGTGGGAAAAGTGCATTGCCAGCCGGAGGCAGTACTTTCAAGGAAATTAAATTCCATGTAAGCTTCTTACTTTGTTTCTAATAAAATTATTCACCATATTGCCTGATCGCATCTCGTATGTCTCGCGTGCGTTCTACTGACAGTCGGTAGTCGATATTCGATAGTGGCGATGGTTCCGTACAGCCTTCCGCGCCCACTTCTGCCCACCGCTGCGGCCAGCATCTGTTTTTCTAGGTGACCGGCGCGATATCTGGCCTCTCCTGCCGTGGTCGGAGCAATAACAGAAGCCGCAGAGTAGGCACGGGGAGAAAAGCCGATGCCGCAGATTCGGCGGCGATAGCTGAGAAAGGAAACGGGGTGGCAGACGACGTAAAGACGGGATTAAAAAGCGCTGCTCAGCAGAAGGCCACAGCTGCGGGGAGAGAACCAATATCTGACCGTGAGAGGAAAAAACGTGTCTGTCTCTAGTCTACTTCGTTTACGTCAACATGAATTTATCACTATTCCATATCTGGAAGTTATAAAATAGATTTAACAATAACACTGAATTATAGTCTAACAACTTGTCTGTTAATAATGCACATATCTTACAGTATTGTAATGTTGATGCTTTAAGTTGTTCTGAAAGCGGTGCTGATGTTCAAGACCATAAAAGTGGGTTAAAAGCTGTGAGCTATCTGAGGAAGTTAACCTTGCATTACTGGACAACTGTTTCACCAGGTATCCAGTCTAGCTTACCAAATTCCCAACCAGAGTAACATTAATTATAATCTTTTAGTACTCATCTTACGATAACCGGTAATATATATATATATAAAAAGAGAATTTAAATAAAAAGAAATAAATCAGTTTATATTTGGACATTTATTTTAACATTGATCATTGTTCCGTTAAAACTTCAGCGTATCAAACTTGATTCATAACTAAACTGGTGCCTTATTTAGGATTGTGTAAATGTGAGTTTGTAATCTTACGGAACACATCATATAGGGAGCCAAGATTGGGAGACTACATACAACACCGCATTCATAAAATAACACACGAAGAACGTTGAAACATATGCAAGAAGAAATTAACCACAACCAACCGATTCAATTTTCACCCAAAGAAGTTACGTTCGTAGCGCAATCCTGTCCGTCATGAAATTACCACACACTGGTATACTAAATTCATACTAACTCTCTGTGAAATCTTCCCGAAAAGAATAGCTGAGGGCTACTTTGATGCTTACACCACATGCTTCACGTGGTCAACTGGGTTTACACAAAGAGTGTAACTCCACAATAATTTTGATAATTAAAATAAATTACATCGAAACGCAATTTACAAAAGAAAAACCTCGAACTGGTTACTATCGCCTTACTATTAACCTGATGGGTCAAACAATTGTATAAGCACGTAGTACTGGTCTCACAAAGTACACCCCACGTAGGTTGAACATAAAGAAAAGTTGCTATATTGAAAAATATTGTGTTATAATCTCACGCACATTCGCATTTAAGATTGATGATCTTAGTTAGAGTTACTGATCAACACGTGGTTCCACTTTACTCACAAAGTAGTGACAAAGCAACTACCAGAAGATATTCTGAACTTCACACTCGAATTACATTGCGTTGCAATTTAAGATAACTTTATATATTTTACAGCTAAAGCTGAAATAAAGGTGATTAAAATTTTCAGTTAGGCTGAACTTAGGAAATCCATTGTCCTACGGACTTAGCAGACACGCGCTTAGCCGGAGATCTTACCATTTCAGACGCTCGCCGCGGACAGACCGACCTACCGAGCGTGCTTAACAGATACAAACGGAAGTGACCAGAGAGGCAGCTTCCTATACCAACATGACAAGGGACGGACAGGACCATACTAAGAATAGAAACCTCTCTGCTTTTAGAAAGCGTAGCTGCCTGTTACGACATTGGTCCTACTGTTCTCAAGCAGACAGGCTTGTCTGCTACCATCAAGCATGCAACTAGAAATACATTTGCTCATTCATCCTCTCACGCAGTAGGGAAGGGGGATGACAGTATTTTATCATATACAGTATATAAAAGAAAGCGGATGTAGGTTCCGTATGAGACTGCGTGACATGAATTACATATAAACTGTGTTTTAAAGTGTAGTAGTGTCACAGATCGTTCTTGTTTATGTGTAAAAGTAACACGTTTCACTGCTCAGTCTCCTCCCAGATAGTCAGAAACACCACAGTAAATTTAGAAGAGGAATTTATGCCGTAAATGACAGCAGATTTAAGAAATTAACATGAAAGGAATCCAACAGAGACCTTTCAGTATTCCTATCGTTCATCGTCTCGAGAGGAACATGTAGGGTTCAACGCTACCCGCCCATCGCTGTCGGCATTTATAGAATTACTCCTGTCTTTCATCGTAGCTTTCATGCTAGTCACAGGACAGACTGCTGATAATTTTTCATCATGGTTTATACAGGGTGGTCCACTGATCGTGACCGGGCCAAATATCTCACGAAATATGATTCAAACGAAAAAACTACAAAGAACGAAACTTGTCTAGCTTGGAGGGGGATACCAGATGGCGTTATGGTTGGCCCGCTAGATGGCGCTGCCATAGGTCAAACGGATATCAACTATATTTTTCTAAATAGGAACCCACATTTTTATTACCTATTCGTGTAGTACGTAAAGAAATATGAATGTTTTAGTTGGACCACTTTTTTCGCTTTGTGACTGATGGCGCTGTAATAGTCACTACCATATGGCTCACAATTTTAGACGAACAGTTGGTAACAAGTAGGTTTCTTAAATTAAAATACAGAAAGTAGGTACGTTTGAACATTGTATTTCGGTTGTTCCAATGTGATACATGTACAGTCGTGGACAAAACGAGCGAGACCCCTCGCCTTTTCGTTATGCTGATCCGCACGGCTTTAAAGTCTGCTACACAGCATAACAGGCAAGGCGACGAAGTGCTACCAACATACTATGCGCAGGCGTGAAATTGACAAACTATCTGAACTTTTTTAGACTGTATTCCATAATTTTTAAGACTATATTAATGCTGATTAGTGTGTTAAATACAACACGTAAACATAGGACAGAACTGAAAGAAGAAACGCTAATTTGTATGAAACGAACGAATAAAAATGAATTTCAGCTTATCCAGATAACAGACAAAGACCCCAGACCGTTACGAATTAGCAAAATATTATCCGCATTCGCCCGCGAAACGGTCTGTGTCAACGTTCAGACCAGTCATACTGGATTACCATTGCTGACCTACCATGAAAGTGTGCAAATTTAGCAATGCGTGAAGATTCATAACGAAATTCACTTAAACATCATTCAGTGCCACACTTAAGTCAATTCCATTATTGACAGAAGCGGAAAAAGGAGGCAGTATCATGTATGAAATTCTACAAGAGTGTCATATTGACATCCACAGAGCGCCAGTACAGAATAAAGGTAGCGATAAATCGTATTGGGTGCGCGAGAATTTCTTAAAATTGCTTTACTGATATTCTACCTGCCTCCATAGAGATTAGAACCGAAAACAAACCAGACCTTCCTTTCACTATGCTAGCAGACAACCTAGGCAAACAGCCCTCTATTATTACCCCAGACATGAACAAGCCGGCAATTTCGCAATAAAAATCTGCAGTTTCTGTTGCATAGAGCTTTCTGGACTCAAAAACATGAATTTTCTTCCTTTATGTCACCACTTATGCGACAATCATTCGGGATGATTATCGAAATAACAAATTACTGTTATTAGAGAGTAAATTTTGTAGGATAATTCTGCACCACCCCAGGAAATAAACGGCTACATAGCTGCCAAACGTATTCTGCATTGTTTCGAATTCTCCACTAGACTCGCCACAGCCAGAAAACGTTCATTAGCAGAAGTGTTTCTTAAGCTAGCTAGCAATGAGAATGTTCGTACTTCTAAAACGCGGTGGCATTAATACTGGGATGTGAATTACCACGTGTATAGGCAAATACATTCTATTTGCATTCCTGTAAACGTGATTTGGATCGAAAACGTAGCTACGACTAATATGCTTATGTATCGACAGCAACTAGAACATTTCGAATAAAGAGTAGCGGGTGTTATTTATGCGGCCCTCATCTTCAGTGTTTTCGTTGTTAGGATTTCGTCACCTAAACCGGTAAAAACGGAACCCTACTAGTCTCACTTTCTTGACCGTCTATCGGTCTACCCAACCCTTAAAACCCGTTTACCTCCAGAACGGGTGGACATAATAAGCGGAAATGTATCGCACTTCTTGCTGTAACCGGTCCCTTGCTGGTGTAAAAAAGTGAGCTTCTATGTCAACGCAATCAAAAGATACGACGGTTTATGTAAAGAAAATTTACGCGAAAGGTCAAAAAATGGCTTCAAGAACTATGCGACCTAACTGCTTAGGTCATCAGCCCCTAGACCTAGAACTACTTAAACCTAGCTAGCCTAAGGGCATCACAGACATCTATGCCCGAGGTAGAATTCCAACCTGCGACTGAAGCAGCCGTGCGGTTCGTCACTGAAGCGCCTGGAACCGCTCGGCCACCGCAACGCGGCGAAACACTACTCACCTCATGTATAATGATAATATATACTGTCTAGTGAGGATAAACTGTATTCTCCAGCAACTCAGATCGTTTGATCACGGAACTTTTACGAAGCTACATTCAAACTTTGTCGAAGTCGTCTGCAATATCCATTACAAACACCCTAGGAACTTCGTATGCGATATCCACTTCTGAATACGCTGGCAGATAATGCAGTACTATAACAAGTAGGTGGGAACTTATTGTTATTGGTCCATGCATGACACTTTATTTCAATATCACTTTAACGCGCCTAGGTGTTCGTATATGGCTGAAATTAATGAACAAAAAGTAAATAAACAGTAAACAACTTCGATGTTCAGATCAAGTGAAAGTCACATGTCGTAATTACAACATAATTTCGTTGTTACATCTACATGACTACATCAACAGGATTTCTTTGCAATCCGGACTTACGTGCCTGGCAGAAGGTTCGGATTATTTCTCTACCGTCCCACTCATTAACAGTGTGCGGGAAAAGGGACTACTTAAATCTTTTCTTGCGAGCCTTGAATTACATTATTACTATGGTTTCTTCTTGTGTAAGTACCCTAGGAAATAATGTTTTGGCATTCAGAACATATGGTGGTGATTGAAATTTCGTGAAAAGATCTCGTGGCAACGAAAAACGCATATGTTTTCATGAATGTTACCCCAACTCGATTATCAAATCTGGGATCCTCTCTCCCCTATTTCGTGACATTACAAAGCGTGCTACCGTTCCTTGGACGTTTTTGCGTGCACAGTCAATCACGTCTGTCAAGGATATTATAGCAGTGGACGGACAAACGTAGTGTAGGCAGTGTTTTCAGTTGGCCTGTTGCGTATTCTTAGTGTGCGGCCAATAAAACGCAGTCATTCGTTTGCCTTCCCCACAAAAGTATGTTTTCGATCTTTCCAGTTTAAGTTTTACTGGGTACTGAGATGAACTGACAGTGCTTAGACTTGTGTTTTGTCATGTAACCGAAAGTTAATTATTGTTATTGGACGCAGCTTTCGTGTTTAATGTATTCCTCAGTCAACAACAGTAGACTCCTCGTACACCACACATAACTGTTTCAAAGTATTAAATTGTTACTGATCTTACCATGTTGCAGTGGTCATCTTAACTTGCCGTTTTGAAAAAAAGGAAAATATTTTAGCGAAATGTAGCAACTAAGAAGCGGAGTATCCAAACAAACAAACGTTTCCGGTTTAAGTAGTTGCAGTAGGTCTACTACACAGTAACGTAAATTAGGAGCAAAGTCCATAAGTAGATCCTCATCAGGAAAACCAGCCCTCATAATGCAAAGTGCAACTACAACAAAGAAAGTTTCCAAACATGTCAATGAGTAGTCGAGGAAAGTGGACGCATTCTGTCTACTGAATCCCAACGCACGCAATTTACGAGGGGGCACGCCAACTGTCAGACCCCGATCTTGCTTTTAACTACGCTCATTGAAAGAGGGGACAAAATAAGCTTAAACTCTACCGCTTCTGAGAAAACGACGGTCAAAGTGTTCAATGCGTTGTTGCTATAGTGTAGATACCGCTTAGCGGTTAAGGATTCAACTGAAGCGGTGGCTCTGCGGCTACCATAGCGACTTCGGAACTTTGCGCTGCGAGTTCGAAACCCGGTTTTTCCTTTTTTCCCCCCCTCACTCTCTGAATTATCTACGAATGTTTATTCCAATTTATGATGAAACACTGTTGTCGTTATTCGTCAGTTAATTTACTGTGTAAAGAAATAAGTTAAAAAGGGAACACACAGTGCGTAGTGGGGCGATCACTCTGTTGTAGAAATAATTCAGAAGCCAAGATCGCTTAAATACTGTCTACTGGATAACCGGTTTCAACACACTAAAGGTGCCATTATCGGATCTAAATGTAGATTAACATTGATAAACCATTTGGATATAACGATACATGAGGCAGACGAGATGATTTTATATCAGCTTGTCTCATTCGTTTATTATTTTTTTAATTCATTAATTACACATAAAGTTAATTGTCGAGTAATGACAACATTATTTCAACATAAATTAGAAAAAAACATTCGAAGATAATTCTGATAGAGAGGCTGGAAAATAAAATAATTAAAAAACCCAATATGGTCTCGAACACGGGAATCAATGCTAAGAAGGAACGACGGTAGCCACTGAGCCACCGCTTCAATTGCGTTCTCGGCTGCAGAAGGTATCTACACTAGAGCAACAGCGCGTTGATAACTTTGGCCGTCGTTTTCTCGGAAACGGTCGAGTGTCTGCAGATAAGCCGAAACACAAGTTCGCTTATTTTGTCCTCTCCTTCACTGACAAGGGGAGGCCGCCAATTGTGAAATTCAGATTCGATTCATACTGCGCATAATAAAAGCTCATGGCCAGAGGTGTAATGTGGCAAAGCACCAAGATGCACTTCTCAGCCGTTGTCGAGAAAATCGACAGTTAGAAGAAACCGCTGCGGTGAAATACTCTCTACGATTCATAATTTTCTACAGCGTCGTGGCGCAGCGGTAAGCGCTCGAGTTCGTAATCCGAAGGTCGGCGGATCGAATCTCGCTCCATGCAACTTTTTTTTTTAGTATTTGTTTTTTGTAATTCAAATGTGTGTATAAACACACACACACACACATTTATATTTGAATTACAAAAAAATAATAATAATAAAAAAATGTTGCATGGCGTGAGATTCGATCCGGCGACCTTCGGATTACGAACTCGAGCGCTTACCGCTGCGCCACGACGCTGTAGAAAATTATTAATCGTAGAGAGTATTTCACCGCAACGGTTTCTTCTAACTGTCGATTTTCTCGACAACAGCTGAGAAGTGCATCTTGGTGCTTTGCCACATTACACCTCTGGCCATGAGCTTTTATTATGCGCAGTATGAATCGAATCTGAATTTCACATTTGGCGGCCTCCCCTTGTGAGCAAAGTTTCGGGACAATCAGCCTATGACACTTGGCGAGTTCCCCTCGCTCGTCGAGTCGCTTCTTACGCCCGGCGAGAATTATGTATGCCTCCGAGTAAACTGCGCCACCTGGAAACACGGCGAGCGGGGATAAACACGTTTTCCTTCTTATAAGGCAACCCTCTACAGATAAAATTCATGAAGTGTTCTTCAGGTTGCCTCAGATATTTCAGAAATGTTTCTTGCGTCAGGCCTGCCGCATATGCAAAACGTAAACATTTCATTTCATGTAATATTTATCAGGATAAGACATGACAAGAGTGGACCAGTCCCTTCTGAGAAAAATTAGAGATTTTAAGTTGCTCCACTATGTAATGACACGGGTATGGGCTTGCGATCTCTCTTTTATGCCATCGATTTCCGTGTTACACATACTTGGCCACTGCGTTGTGGCTGCCATCGTGGAGGAGGCAGTCTGTTTCCTGCCAGCGCTGTTTCCGCAGCCAATATTAACCGTGACGAATCATTCAGTCAACGCTAAATGGCCCATCTGGCTGAGGCAGACAAGGGCGCTATAATAGAACTCCATGCAGAGGGATCTTCAAATGCCGACATAGCAAGAACTATGGGTCTTCACAAGTCGACGGTAGCCAGGTGGATCAGACGAAAGGAAGAGAGTGGTAACTTGAATGGGAGGCCTCATGGCCGTCGCCGCAAAACAACAGCAGCTCAGGATCAGCAGATACGCCGTTTCAGTGAGAACCACCCATTTGTCAACGCACGACAAATTCAGCAAACTTTGGGTCTCAATGTTAGCAGTAAGACCGTCACTCCTCGTGTAAGGGAAGGTGGACTGAGAGCAAGAAGCGCTGCTGTGAAAGAGACATTGACTGTTTCCCAAAGAGAAGCTTGCCTTGCTTTTGCTACTGAAAATGGCGACAAACCTCTCCAGTTTTGGAGGCGAGTGATTTTCACGCACCAAAAAGTTTTCTCTACGGCATCATCCGGAAAAGTACTAGTTTACCGGACTAAATGTGCTAGGTATAATCGAAAATATATTTACAGTTGCCGAAGGAGTGGCAGGTTGTCGGTGCCGGCCGGTGTGGCCGTGCGGTTCGAGGCGCTTCAGTCTGGAACCGCGTGACCGCTAAGGTCGCAGGTTCGAATCCTGCCTCGCGCATGGATGTGTGTGATGTCCTTAGGTTAGTTAGGTTTAAGTAGTTCTACGTTCTAGGGGACTGATGACCACAGATGTTAAGTCCCACAGTGCTCAGAGCCATTTGTAGTCGGTAACGGTATGGGCGTGGATATCGGCCGAAGGGTGTGGGCTCCTGTGGGAAGTGGAAGGAAGATTCGATGCGCGCAATTACATATCAATTCTGGAGAACGTGATGTTGCCTGCTGTGGCAGCAAGATTTGGCGATGATCAGATCATGTTCCAACAAGATCGCTCGTCTATTCATATGGCACGTGTGGTTAAGAGGCGGGTCGACGACCATAGTAATATTACTGTAACGGAATGGCCACCTAAAGGAGCTGACACGAATCCCATTGAGAATATCTGGGCAGAAATGGTCAGAGTAATACGAGAAAAGGGCAGTCACCGTCGACTCGCCGACAGCTTTCTGATGTGATTCATGACGCTTGGAATGAGTTACTTGAATCTCCTAGTTATGTGGCCCGAGTTGTGGGCTCAATGCCCAACAGACTTCGAGCTGTTGTGGAAGCCAAAGGAGGCTTCACCAATCAGCTGTTTCAAGCTTTGTTTCTTTCTTCTTCGTCTTTTTTTTTTTTTTTTTTTTTTTTACTTACAGACGTATATTTTATATAATTTCAAGGAAACGCAGTAAATGGAATGTGGACTGATTTTTGAGGCTTCATTTTGTGACGGCTAAACAGTGCTGCATCATGGGACCCGCTATTTGTCCACATGTGGCTGAACATCAGAGGTGTAAAAAATTTTGAGGTGCCGAAGTTCTCTGGAAGAATAACGTCTTTTAGACAAGGAGATGATTTTTAGTTCATTTCATTTTAACCATTCACACTATGATTTGACATTCTAATCTTTGATTTCATTTTATTATGTATCTTTTCTCCAGTGAAAGTCAACGGTAGTAAGTTTCAAGATATGAAGAATAACTGGAAGTTTCTAATTCGTGGAAAGCGTATTTAACAGTTAATATTTTCGACAAATCTGTAGTTATAGGACATATTAAGAAGCGAGTCAAAAATGGCATTGTGGAATGATCAGGTTGGTCTCTAAAGGGTAACGACGATAAAATAGCAAATATGAAACTATGGGTAACAACTATTGTTGATGGTGAGGAGCCATAATCGATATGTCACTTTTCCGTAATTGTATTTCTGAAGTTTATCGTCAATCCTAGGACTGATACCGATACTCTGTTTTACGTAAAGAATACAACCTTCAAAATTTATTTAGCAGCGCAGAATATTAAATCACAGTTTATAGATCAGGAACCTAATCCAACTGCCTTTAATTTTATTTTCACGGATGACATTGAGACAGTAAATAACAAGAGAAATAAGAAAACTCTCAGAATCAATATAGAGAATTCAAGTATCATGTGAATTCAAAAGTTTGCTATAATAGCGATTAATTGCTTTTTACAGACCCCTTCATGCCTACGTTTTCCGTCAGACAGACAATGTTTGAAACTAGGACTAACGAGGTAAACAATTTTTCCACAAATTGTCAAATTGGAAGTCGGAGAGACAGTTACATAAATTACGATGACAACAAACGTTTTTCAAGTAAACTGATCACAGGAGGCATCCAACGCATTTATTGTGAGTTACATGCACAGTATGTAAACTGGCAACGCCACCAACACACAATACCACTAACAAGGGAACATCCCCATCGCACCGCCCTCAGATTTAGTTATAAGTTGATACAGGGGATAGGCCTTGAAAAACTGAACACAGATCAATCGAGAAAACAGGAAGAAGTTGTGTGGAAGTATGAAAAAAATAAGCAAAATATACAAACTGAGTAGTCCATGCGCAAGATAGGCAACATCAAGGATAGGGTGAGCTCAGGAGCGCCGTGATCCCGTGGTTAGCGCACGCAGCTGCGGAACGAGAGGTCCTTCCGTCAAATTTTCCCAGGAGTGAAAAGTTTAATTTTTATTTTCAGACAATTATTATCTGTCCGTCCGTCCGTCCGATGCGAGGTAACCGCGCCGTAGTATGATGACGCTACACCTAAAAAACATCGAAAGACATGACGTCAGTCGACTATAGCGCACGGAAGAGAGAGTATTCCTGCTAATGAGGCTCCCTGGCTGGCAGTTAACTGTTCGCTACTTTGGACGAGAGTGCATTAAATACGTGCGATGCATTGCGTGGGCAATATGAATCCAGCAAATATAGCTCGTGACTCCAATAACAATGTCAATGAATATTTTCCGAACTGTAAGGCATCGGAAAGTTCCTTAAGGGATCGAACGATTGTCGAACATTTGTATGATTATTTCCTACATTTGTTGAATAACAGTACGTGTGGTGATGATTGTCTGAAAATAAAAAAAATCAAACAACTAACCCGAGGGAAGCCTTAAACCAACGACCTCTCGTTCTGCAGCTCCTCACGCTAACCACGCGACCACTGCGCTCCCGTGCTCAAGCTATCCTTGATGTTGCTTATCATGCACACGGACTACTCAGTTTGTTTGGTTTGAATATTTTTTTCATAGGTCCACACAACTTCTTCCTGTTTTTCGAATGATCTGTGTTCAGTTTTCAAGGCCTATCCACTGTGTCAACTTATAACTAAATCTGAGGAGGGTGCGATGGGAAAGTTCCCTTGTTAGCTATGAAACAACTGTAGCAAAACGGAGCATCCTCGTTATCCATGTGATGGATAAGACGACTAATTCGCAACATAAATGTCAATGTAAGTATCAGTTTCTGTTGGAACGTGCTTCCCGGACCAAATAACATACATTTCCTACGTCTTCAATGCGAATCATGTAGCAAATGTAATTTAAAGGACATAAAAATATCGAGTGAATTTACTAAAATAATTATGAACCACTTGAATTTGCATTCAACAGGCAATGTTCAGAAGTCTGGTGTAGGAGTACTGCATGCTCTAATTCGAAACAACAAAAATCAACAGAGTAACTATTATTGAACGTCATCAGGTCACTCATCGAGCATTCCTATGCAGTACTGTTACTGGTGACGTGTTATGATGCCTTTATCGTTAACTTCCTAAGAAGAAATGAAAGGCTGAGCCCCACCAAAAGACGTAAACTCGAGGAGAGAGTTGCGTGAACATATTATTTTACATCTGATAAATCCAAAAGTGTGTTTTGGGCTACGAATTCTGCCCCCAGGGTGTGTGCAACACAGCTGGAATTTGTTGCCAACAACTGAGTCACCTTTCGGTCACAGTGTAAGAAAATCGAGCAACAAAACTACATCACCTGTGCTACTGCATGATAACGCACTATGTTGATTTGAGAAACAAAACTATCCAGGAGATTGATAGGAAAGTCGTCTCTCAGGCACATTTGTATTGATAGGGAAGTCCTCTCTCAAGCACTTGTCCCTCTCGTCATATATTTGTAAAATTTTACCTTTCCCACTCTAGATCGATCAACCGTCAAGGCAATTCATTTCTAGACGAAAATACTTTTAAAACTACTCTTGTTTATTGACATCGTTAGAACAAGTAGGTTTCTACAGGCGTAGAATTTGTAAACAACTTTAGCATTGTCATATCGTTTTAGATATCGTGAAAGAAAATTCTGCTGCTAATTAATTTCTCTTTGATAATTACTGTTGCGTTTAGTAAACTAATGGAAAATGCAATTAAAATATTCACTGTACTAATACAAACTAAAGTCAGCTTAATACAGAAACATCACGACGGCAGTCTATCTTAATAAAGCATTAAGTTTCTGTGAGACAATTGGGCTTATTTTAACACGAATTAGTAGGATATTACAGACTTTACACTTAGAAAAGATCTGTATTTATTTCATTTCCTGTACCATTCGTAAGTGTTATGAAAATGGGGCTTTTCATAGATAAAATTATGTATTCACAACAACAACAAAATGTCGGCAGAAAACAAAAGTGGCATTATGAATCTGGCAGTACCGTAAGGTTTTCACTCTGACACTAAGAGTTACTGAAAGTAGCAAGAAGAATTTTGCTCGAGCGTTGTCTTACGATTCCCTTATTAAGTTTTTATCTGCCTGCTTGTAGCTGTGCTACAAAAGAATTAAAAATCTGGCTTTCAGCAAGTCTCGAAAGGCGAACAAAAGCAGCTTGCACCTGGTTACTAAGCATGTTACCTGGGGACTGGTTTTTTCTTAAAGCGGGAAGACATCCTTTTGTGGTTCAATTGGCAAATGTCAGTCAGACGTGTGACGTTAGTCTAAGCGTTTCGGTGTGTTGAATTTGTACCAATGATTTTTCTACACGTTTTTTCTGTCCCAAATAGAGTTGAAGTCTCCCATTAGTATTTTCACGTCATCTTGGTGAATTTTGCTCATGGTATTTTCGAGTGTGTTCCAGAATTTTTCAACATTGTCGGTGTTTTTCTTATTTTCGATGTTGGTGGGTTCAAATGGTTCAAATGGCTCTGAGCACTATGGGACTTAACTGCTGTGGTCATCAGTCCCCTAGAACTTAGAACTAGTTAAACCTAACTAACCTAAGGACATCGCACACATCCATGCCCGAGGCAGGATGCGAACCTGCGACCGTAGCGGTCGCGCGGTTCCAGACTGTAGCGCCTAGAACCTCTCGAACACTCCGGCCGTCGATGTTGGTGGGGACACGTGCATTGATGAGTGTATATGTTTTACTGGGGCTCTGAATGACCATAGTCATAAGTCGCTTGTTGACGGGCCAGCCGCGGTGGCCGAGCGGTTCTTGGCTCTTCAGTCCGGAACCGCGCGACTGCTACGGTCGCAGGTTCGAATCCAGCCTTGGGCATGAATTTGTGTGATGTCCTTAGATTAGCTAGGTATAAGTAGTTCTAAGTTCTAGGAGACTGATGACCTCCACTGTTAAGTTCCATAGTGCTCAGAGCCATTGGAACCTTTTGATTGTCGATCGGTGTGATTTCTTTGACAGAGTTGATAGATCGGTGTTCGAGAAATGCAATGCCGAAGATTGGTACGCCTTTCGTTACCTTTTGTTGTATTCTGCTCTTGAAGATGCAATGGTTTCCCTAATGCACGGTTTCATTGTCAGTTAGTCGTGGTTCTTGAAGTGCAAGGATGAGAATTTTTTGTCGGTCAATTTCTTTTGTGAGATTATTTAGTTTTCGTGTTTGGATCAAGGTATCGATGTTTACTTTTAAATGCATGTTTTTTGCTTGTAGGGAAATTTACCAGAGATCTTCGATATTCTCTGTCGTGCTAACCTGGACTCCCCAGAATCCGAAAATCCAACTGCCGCCTGTCGACAGCCGGGTTGTGTACCACCTGGGATAAAGTTGACTTTGCTTGCATAGTTTACGTTTGCTTGTGTTTCATTGGTTGTGCTTGGGTGATACCAGGACCGGACAGGACCAGAGGGTGTTGAAGCCTTTGAAAGCAAATATTTTCAGCCAAGCTCATTGAGCTAACACGGTGACCAGAGTAACGGTGATTTTCACTCAGACGTGTCTGGATTTTGCGTTCAACGGATTGAGTAGCCGTTCAGGATTGTGTTAGTATTTGGTTCACCCCTAGTATTTGATTTCCTCGGTACCACCCATATGGGGGAGGGTTTCCACTATCCGCCACACGCGATTATTATTATTATTATTATTATTATTATTATTGTCATTATGTCTCAGCAAATCCCATATGGTGTATCTTCCCACCACTGAAATAGATGTGTATTGTTCGATTCAGTATTTCCATCACATAAATGTGGTTTATAATTACGTTACATTGCTACTAGTAGACATATTTCTCACTTTTTCTTAGACAGTTGCTACCTGTTACTCCATCATAGGAATTTATGTGCGAAGCATTGTTGAAATACAGACGTTCAAATTATCCGATTTCTGTAATTTCATTTCGATACCAGATCGTTCTAATCGGATTCAGCCAGGTAGTCTTAATGTGGATATCCGACCACGACTGTCATCATATGATAGACTGTGTAAACCACATTCTTTATCGGACTGTTGAATATAGATCACTTATCTATGACAGGACCTGAATTCTTAAACACTGTGGAAAATAATAATCCGATGTGCTTATTACAAATACATTATTCCAATATAAATATGTGAACTAACGAGATAACAGTTTATTTACAGGAGCAGAACTAATGTTCAAATGTGTGTGAAATCGTATGGGACTTAACTGCTAAGGTCATCAGTACCTAAGCTTACACACTACTTAACCTAAATCATCCTAAGGACAAACACACACACCCATGCCCGAGGGAGGACTCGAACCTCCGCCGGGATCAGCCACGCAGCTCATGACTGCAGCGCCCCTGACCGCTCGGCTAATCCCGCGCGGCTACTAAAAGTATACTCGTCCACAAAACCCATGTGGACAATTATCTGATAATCGGTCAAGCTTTGCTTTGTCGCAGCTCTTTAGGACAAAAGAATGGACAGCTCCCTGCTTTTTGCGTTTCCGATAGCGCCTACGATAAGAATCTGGTGTCATATTATGTTTCAGAGCCGTAAACTGTTTATTTTTTCACCTCATACTAAAACAAAAGCTATGATATGAGACGAGGAAATGACTTATATGCTTCTCAGGAACTTAAGTTTTTCGCGTTAATTTTCTCACTTCATTCTAAAACAAGGACGTTAATATGAGAAGAGGAAATGAAATATACGCTTCCAAGACATATTATTTCCTTGTGTGCTACTACTGCATACATGAAAGCCCTGCAGTTAATTTTTGTATGTTGGATAAATTTTGATATCACCTCACATTCCTTTGTGAGAAGGTTCCTATTTTCTTAGGATTCAAATAGAGTGGACATTTCATCACTGGTTAATATTCTCATGACTAATGACATGATACCCGTTGCAATTGCTCCATGGCACCTGTGAGTAGAGTCTCACGTTGGTTACTATAAGAACACGCAGGCAGTGATATCCGCTCACTGCAGTCAGAGCCAAGGTGATTTCTTTCTGTTTATGGCGAAGCGTCTGCTGCAGTGTCCACGCTCAGCCAACATAAACAAATCGCGGCGGCATTGGGCAGTGCTGATCGCTGCGCTTGTCGCAGGCCTCGACAACAAGAGCGCACTCTCTGCTAACGATACTATGGAGTTAATACATCTTACTTAACGTAATATGCAGGACGTGGGTTAGGTGAAAATTCAGTTTGTAACTTCCCATCGCATTAACATACTTTACAGTCATATTTGATGCCCGGTTGTCTGTCTGATGTTAATAGTATTGATTCAGATTGTGCATTAACACGAAAACTCACTCACACACACACACACACACACACACACACACACACACACACACACACACACACACACGCACACACTCATTGATTCCAGTGAGGGTGACAACTACTGTGTGTTGAACAACACATGCACCAGTCAGTTCCTCAGTTGGCGTCGAGTGGATGAGTTTTTTCAATTACCTTGCATTGCAAGAATTGTATGTAAGAGCCTGAAAGTAAATGGACTTGTATCCTAAAGAGCTGCGACAAAGCAAAGCTTGACCGATTATCAGATAATTGTCCACATGGGTTTTGTGGACGAGTATACTTTTAGTAGCCGCGCGGGATTAGCCGAGCGGTCAGGGGCGCTGCAGTCATGAGCTGCGTGGCTGATCCCGGCGGAGGTTCGAGTCCTCCCTCGGGCATGGGTGTATGTGTTTGTCCTTAGGATGATTTAGGTTAAGTAGTGTGTAAGCTTAGGTACTGATGACCTTAGCAGTTAAGTCCCATACGATTTCACACACATTTGAACATTAGTTCTGCTCCTGTAAATAAACTGTTATCTCGTTAGTTCACATATTTATATTGGAATAACGTATTTGTAATAAGCACATCGGATTATTATTTTCCACAGTGTTTAAGAATTCAGGTCCTGTCATAGATAAGTGATCTATATTCAACAGTCCGATAAAGAATGTGGTTTACACAGTCTATCATATGATGACAGTCGTGGTCGGATATCCACATTAAGACTACCTGGCTGAATCCGATTAGAACGATCTGGTATCGAAATGAAATTACAGAAATCGGATAATTTGAACGTCTGTATTTCAACAATGCTTCGCACATAAATTCCTATGATGGAGTAACAGGTAGCAACTGTCTAAGAAAAAGTGAGAAATATGTCTACTAGTAGCAATGTAACGTAATTATAAACCACATTTATGTGATGGAAATACTGAATCGAACAATACACATATATTTCAGTGGTGGGAAGATACACCATATGGGATTTGCTGAGACATAATGACAATAATACTAATAATAATAATAATAATAATAATCGCGTGTGGCGGATAGTGGAAACCCTCCCCCATATGGGTGGTACCGAGGAAATCAAATACTAGGGGTGAACCAAATACTAACACAATCCTGAACGGCTACTCAATCCGTTGAACGCAAAATCCAGACACGTCTGAGCCGGCCGAAGTGGCCGTGCGGTTAAAGGCGCTGCAGTCTGGAACCGCAAGACCGCGACGGTCGCAGGTTCGAATCCTGCCTCGGGCATGGATGTTTGTGATGTCCTTAGGTTAGTTAGGTTTAACTAGTTCTAAGTTCTAGGGGACTAATGACCTCAGCAGTTGAGTCCCATAGTGCTCAGAGCCATTTGAACCAGACACGTCTGAGTGAAAATCACCGTTACTCTGGTCACCGTGTTAGCTCAATGAGCTTGGCTGAAAATATTTGCTTTCAAAGGCTTCAACACCCTCTGGTCCTGTCCGGTCCTGGTATCACCCAAGCACAACCAATGAAACACAAGCAAACGTAAACTATGCAAGCAAAGTCAACTTTATCCCAGGTGGTACACAACCCGGCTGTCGACAGGCGGCAGTTGGATTTTCGGATTCTGGGGAGTCCAGGTTAGCACGACAGAGAATATCGAAGATCTCTGGTAAATTTCCCTACAAGCAAAAAACATGCATTTAAAAGTAAACATCGATACCTTGATCCAAACACGAAAACTAAATAATCTCACAAAAGAAATTGACCGACAAAAAATTCTCATCCTTGCACTTCAAGAACCACGACTAACTGACAATGAAACCGTGCATTAGGGAAACCATTGCATCTTCAAGAGCAGAATACAACAAAAGGTAACGAAAGGCGTACCAATCTTCGGCATTGCATTTCTCGAACACCGATCTATCAACTCTGTCAAAGAAATCACACCGATCGACAATCAAAAGGTTCCAATGGCTCTGAGCACTATGGAACTTAACAGTGGAGGTCATCAGTCTCCTAGAACTTAGAACTACTTATACCTAGCTAATCTAAGGACATCACACAAATTCATGCCCAAGGCTGGATTCGAACCTGCGACCGTAGCAGTCGCGCGGTTCCGGACTGAAGAGCCAAGAACCGCTCGGCCACCGCGGCTGGCCCGTCAACAAGCGACTTATGACTATGGTCATTCAGAGCCCCAGTAAAACATATACACTCATCAATGCACGTGTCCCCACCAACATCGACGGCCGGAGTGTTCGAGAGGTTCTAGGCGCTACAGTCTGGAACCGCGCGACCGCTACGGTCGCAGGTTCGCATCCTGCCTCGGGCATGGATGTGTGCGATGTCCTTAGGTTAGTTAGGTTTAACTAGTTCTAAGTTCTAGGGGACTGATGACCACAGCAGTTAAGTCCCATAGTGCTCAGAGCCATTTGAACCAT
This sequence comes from Schistocerca nitens, assembly GCF_023898315.1. Classification (NCBI taxonomy): domain Eukaryota; kingdom Metazoa; phylum Arthropoda; class Insecta; order Orthoptera; family Acrididae; genus Schistocerca; species Schistocerca nitens. The sequence continues at coordinate 516,214,825 of NC_064620.1, read as the reverse complement.
TTGAACCCACCAACATCGAAAATAAGAAAAACACCGACAATGTTGAAAAATTCTGGAACACACTCGAAAATACCATGAGCAAAATTCACCAAGATGACGTGAAAATACTAATGGGAGACTTCAACTCTATTTGGGACAGAAAAAACGTGTAGAAAAATCATTGGTACAAATTCAACACACCGAAACGCTTAGACTAACGTCACACGTCTGACTGACATTTGCCAATTGAACCACAAAAGGATGTCTTCCCGCTTTAAGAAAAAACCAGTCCCCAGGTAACATGCTTAGTAACCAGGTGCAAGCTGCTTTTGTTCGCCTTTCGAGACTTGCTGAAAGCCAGATTTTTAATTCTTTTGTAGCACAGCTACAAGCAGGCAGATAAAAACTTAATAAGGGAATCGTAAGACAACGCTCGAGCAAAATTCTTCTTGCTACTTTCAGTAACTCTTAGTGTCAGAGTGAAAACCTTACGGTACTGCCAGATTCATAATGCCACTTTTGTTTTCTGCCGACATTTTGTTGTTGTTGTGAATACATAATTTTATCTATGAAAAGCCCCATTTTCATAACACTTACGAATGGTACAGGAAATGAAATAAATACAGATCTTTTCTAAGTGTAAAGTCTGTAATATCCTACTAATTCGTGTTAAAATAAGCCCAATTGTCTCACAGAAACTTAATGCTTTATTAAGATAGACTGCCGTCGTGATGTTTCTGTATTAAGCTGACTTTAGTTTGTATTAGTACAGTGAATATTTTAATTGCATTTTCCATTAGTTTACTAAACGCAACAGTAATTATCAAAGAGAAATTAATTAGCAGCAGAATTTTCTTTCACGATATCTAAAACGATATGACAATGCTAAAGTTGTTTACAAATTCTACGCCTGTAGAAACCTACTTGTTCTAACGATGTCAATAAACAAGAGTAGTTTTAAAAGTATTTTCGTCTAGAAATGAATTGCCTTGACGGTTGATCGATCTAGAGTGGGAAAGGTAAAATTTTACAAATATATGACGAGAGGGACAAGTGCTTGAGAGAGGACTTCCCTATCAATACAAATGTGCCTGAGAGACGACTTTCCTATCAATCTCCTGGATAGTTTTGTTTCTCAAATCAACATAGTGCGTTATCATGCAGTAGCACAGGTGATGTAGTTTTGTTGCTCGATTTTCTTACACTGTGACCGAAAGGTGACTCAGTTGTTGGCAACAAATTCCAGCTGTGTTGCACACACCCTGGGGGCAGAATTCGTAGCCCAAAACACACTTTTGGATTTATCAGATGTAAAATAATATGTTCACGCAACTCTCTCCTCGAGTTTACGTCTTTTGGTGGGGCTCAGCCTTTCATTTCTTCTTAGGAAGTTAACGATAAAGGCATCATAACACGTCACCAGTAACAGTACTGCATAGGAATGCTCGATGAGTGACCTGATGACGTTCAATAATAGTTACTCTGTTGATTTTTGTTGTTTCGAATTAGAGCATGCAGTACTCCTACACCAGACTTCTGAACATTGCCTGTTGAATGCAAATTCAAGTGGTTCATAATTATTTTAGTAAATTCACTCGATATTTTTATGTCCTTTAAATTACATTTGCTACATGATTCGCATTGAAGACGTAGGAAATGTATGTTATTTGGTCCGGGAAGCACGTTCCAACAGAAACTGATACTTACATTGACATTTATGTTGCGAATTAGTCGTCTTATCCATCACATGGATAACGAGGATGCTCCGTTTTGCTACAGTTGTTTCATAGCTAACAAGGGAACTTTCCCATCGCACCCTCCTCAGATTTAGTTATAAGTTGACACAGTGGATAGGCCTTGAAAACTGAACACAGATCATTCGAAAAACAGGAAGAAGTTGTGTGGACCTATGAAAAAAATATTCAAACCAAACAAACTGAGTAGTCCGTGTGCATGATAAGCAACATCAAGGATAGCTTGAGCACGGGAGCGCAGTGGTCGCGTGGTTAGCGTGAGGAGCTGCAGAACGAGAGGTCGTTGGTTTAAGGCTTCCCTCGGGTTAGTTGTTTGATTTTTTTTATTTTCAGACAATCATCACCACACGTACTGTTATTCAACAAATGTAGGAAATAATCATACAAATGTTCGACAATCGTTCGATCCCTTAAGGAACTTTCCGATGCCTTACAGTTCGGAAAATATTCATTGACATTGTTATTGGAGTCACGAGCTATATTTGCTGGATTCATATTGCCCACGCAATGCATCGCACGTATTTAATGCACTCTCGTCCAAAGTAGCGAACAGTTAACTGCCAGCCAGGGAGCCTCATTAGCAGGAATACTCTCTCTTCCGTGCGCTATAGTCGACTGACGTCATGTCTTTCGATGTTTTTTAGGTGTAGCGTCATCATACTACGGCGCGGTTACCTCGCATCGGACGGACGGACGGACAGATAATAATTGTCTGAAAATAAAAATTAAACTTTTCACTCCTGGGAAAATTTGACGGAAGGACCTCTCGTTCCGCAGCTGCGTGCGCTAACCACGGGATCACGGCGCTCCTGAGCTCACCCTATCCTTGATGTTGCCTATCTTGCGCATGGACTACTCAGTTTGTATATTTTGCTTATTTTTTTCATACTTCCACACAACTTCTTCCTGTTTTCTCGATTGATCTGTGTTCAGTTTTTCAAGGCCTATCCCCTGTATCAACTTATAACTAAATCTGAGGGCGGTGCGATGGGGATGTTCCCTTGTTAGTGGTATTGTGTGTTGGTGGCGTTGCCAGTTTACATACTGTGCATGTAACTCACAATAAATGCGTTGGATTCCTCCTGTGATCAGTTTACTTGAAAAACGTTTGTTGTCATCGTAATTTGTGTAACTGTCTCTCCGACTTCCAATTTGACAATTTGTGGAAAAATTGTTTACCTTCTTAGTCCTAGTTTCAAACATTGTCTGATAGAAAATGTAGGCATGAAGGAGTCTGTAAAAGCAATTAATCGCTATTATAGCAAACTTTTGAATCCACTGGACACTTGAATTCTATATATTGATTCTGAGAGTTTTGTTATTTCTCTTGTTATTTACTGTCCCAAAGTCATCCGTGAGAATAAAATTAAAGGCAGTTGGATTAGGTTCCTGATCTATAAACTGTGATTTAATATTCTGCGCTGCTAAATAAATTTTGAAGGTTGTATTCTTTACGTAAAACAGAGTATCGATGTCAGTCCTAGGATTGACGATAAACTTCAGAAATACGATTACGGAAAAGTGACATATCGATTACGGCTACTCACCATCAACAATAGTTGTTACCCATTGTTTAGTATTTGCTATTTTACCGTCGTTACCCTTTAGAGGCCAACCTGATCTTTCCACAGTGCCATTTTTACTTGCTTCTTAATATGTCCTATAACTACAGATTTGTTGAAAATATGAACTGTTAAATACGCTATTCCACAAATTAAAAACTTCCAGTTATTCTTCATATCTTGAAACTTACTACCGTTGACTTTCACTGAAGGAAAGATACGTAATAATAAAATGAAATCAAAGATTAGAATGTCGAAGCATAGTGTGAATGGTTAAAATGAAATGAACTAAAAATCATCTTCTTGTCTAAAACACTTTACTCTTCCAGAGAACTTCGGTACCTCTCAAAATTTTTTCAGCTCTGATGTTTAGCCACATGTGGAAAAATAGCGGGTCTCATGATGCAGCACTGTTTAGCCGTCACAAAATAAAGCCTCAAAAATCAGTAAATAAAACTATTCTTGTACAGTTGCTCCGAATCGCATATACCAACCGCCCTTTGCTGCGACAACTACTCAAAGTCTATTGGGTATTTGATTTTGTTCTGCTTTTTCGGGCCTCCTTACCTCTCCTTCTAGCCCAACCTTTGTTCTGCAATTACGTCTTCATCGGGGAGCTTCTCCTCAACATTTTTATTTTGTGCTGAACTGTTTTGTACCCTTCTTGCATACACACGTGTGTCACGTATTTTATAGAGACTGAATGAATATATAAGGTGAGTATTTCTTCTCTTATCAAATTAAATATTACATATCTTGCTGTGAATTAATTTGTTTGTCCCCATTCCACTTATTGCGTTTCCTTGAAATTATATAAAACATAAGTCTGTAAAAAAAAATCGCGTATAGCCTCCTTTGGCTTCCACAACAGCTGGAAGTCTGTTGGGCATTGAGCCCACAACTCGAGCCACAGAACTAGGAGATTCAAGTAACTCATTCCAAGCTTCATGAATTTGCTGATTTGTCGTGCGTTGACAAATGGGTGGTTCTCACTGAAACGGCGTATCTGCTGATCCTGAGCTTGCGTTGTTTTGCGGCGACGGCCATGAGGCCTCCCATTCAAGTTACCACTCTCTTCCTTTCGTCTGATCCACCTGGCTACCGTCGACTTGTGAAGACCCATAATTCTCGCTATGTCGGCATTTGAAGATCCCTCTGCATGGAGTATTATAGCGCCCTTGTCTGCCTCAGCCAGATGGGCCATTTAGCGTTGACTGAATGATTCGTCGCGGTTAATATTGGCTGCGGAAACAGCGCTGGCAGGAAACAGACTGCCTCCTCCAAGATGGCAGCCGCAACGCAGTGGCCAAGTATGTGTAACACGGAAATCGATGGCATAAAAGACAGATCGCAAGCCCGTGCCCGTGTCATTACATAGTGGAGCAACTTAGAATCTCTAATTTTTCTCAGAAGTGACTGGTCCACTCTTGTCACGTCTTATCCTGATAAATATTACATGAAATGAAATGTTTACGTTTTGCATATGCGGCCTGAGGCAAGAAACATTTCTGAAATATCTGAGGCAACCTGAAGAACACTTCGTGAATATTATCTGTAGAAGGTTGCCTTATAAGAAGGAAAACGTGTTTATCCCCGCTCGCCGTGTTTCCAGGTGGCGCAGTTTACTCGGAGGCATACATAATTCTCGCCGGGCGTAAGAAGCGACTCGACGAGCGAGGGGAACTCGCCAAATGTCATAGGCTGATTGTCCCGAAACTTTGCTCAGTGAAGGAGAGGACAAAATAAGCGAACATGTGTTTCGGCTTATCTGCAGACACTCGACCGTTTCCGAGAAAACGACGGTCAAAGTTATCAACGCGCTGTTGCTCTAGTGTAGATACCTTCTGCAGCCGAGAACGCAATTGAAGCGGTGGCTACCGTAGTTCCTTCTTAACACTGATTCCCGTGTTCGATACCATATTGGGTTTTTTAATTATTTTATTTTCCTGCCTCTCTATCAGAATTATCTACGAATGTTTTTTTCTAAGTTATGTTGAAATAATGTTGTCATTATTCGCCAATTAACTTTATGTGTAATTAATGAATTAAAAAGTAATAAACGAATGAGACAAGCTGATCTAACATCATCTGGGCTGCCTCATGTATCGTTATAACCAAATATTTTATAAATGTTAATCTACATTCAGATCCGATGATGGCACCTTTAGTGTGTTGAAACCGGTTATCCAGTAAACAATATTTAAGCGATCTTGGCTTCTGAATTATTTCTACAACAGAGTGATCGCCCCACTACGCACTGTGTGTTCCCTTTTTAACTTATTTCTTTACACAGTAAATTAACTGACGAATAACGACAACAGTGTTTCAACATAAATTGGAATAAACATTCGTAGATAATTCAGAGAGTGAGGGGAAAAAAAAGGAAAAACCGGGTTTCGAACTCGCAGCGCAAAGTTCAGAAATCGCTATGGTAGCCGCAGAGCCACCGCTCCAGTTGAATGCTTACCCGCTAAGAGGTGTCTACACTATAGTAACAGCGCATTGAAAACTTTGACCGTCGTTTTCTCAGAAGCGGTAGAGTGTAAGCAGATAAGCCGAGACACGTGTTCGCTTATTTTGTCCCCGCTTTCACTGAGCGAAGTTTCAGCAAGATCGGGGTATTTCCTCGGGAACACAGGAAGAAACCATAGTAATAATGTAATTCAAGGCTCGCAAGAAAAGATTTAAGTGGTCCTTTTTCCCGCACACTGTTAATGAGTGGGACGGTAGAGAAATAACCCTAACCTTCTGCCAGGCACGTAAGTCCGGATTGCCAAGAAATCCTGTTGATGTAGTCATGTAGATGTAACGACGAAATTATGTTTTAATTACGACATGTGACTTTCATTTGATTTAAACATCGAAGTTGTTTGCTGTTTCAAAATGGTTCAAATGGCTCTGAGCACTATGGGACTCAACTGCTGTGATCATAAGTCCCCTAGAACTTAGAACTACTTAAACCTAACTAACCTAAGGACATCACACACATCCATGCCCCAGGCAGGATTCGAACCAGCGACCGTAGCAGTCGCACGGTTCCGGACTGCGCGCCTAGAACCGCGAGACCACCGCGGCCGGCTCGTTTGTTGTTTATTTACTTTTTGTTCAATAGTTTCAGGCATATACAAACACCTAGGCGCGTTAAATTGATATTGAAATAAAGTGTCATGCGTGGACCAATAACAATAAATTCCCACCTACTTGTTATAGTACTGCAGTATCTGCCAGCGTATTCAGAAGTGGATATCGCATACGAAGTTCCTAGGGTGTTTGTAATGGATATTGCAGACGACTTCGACAAAGTTTGAATGTAGCTTCGTAAAAGTTCCGTGAGCAAACGATCTGAGTTGCTGGCGAATACAGTTTATCCTCACTAGACAGTATATATTATCATTATACATGAGGTGAGTAGGGTTTCGCCGCGTTGCGGTGGCCGAGCGGTTCCAGGCGCTTCAGTGACGAACCGCACGGCTGCTTCAGTCGCAGGTTGGAATTCTACCTCGGGCATAGATGTCTGTGATGCCCTTAGGCTAGCTAGGTTTAAGTAGTTCTAGGTCTAGGGGCTGATGACCTAAGCAGTTAGGTCGCATAGTTCTTGAAGCCATTTTTTGACCTTTCGCGTAAATTTTCTTTACATAAACCGTCGTATCTTTTGATTGCGTTGACATAGAAGCTCACTTTTTTACACCAGCAAGGGACCGGTTACAGCAAGAAGTGCGATACATTTCCGCTTATTATGTCCACCCGTTCTGGAGGTAAACGGGTTTTAAGGGTTGGGTAGACCGATAGACGGTCAAGAAAGTGAGACTAGTAGGGTTCCGTTTTTACCGGTTTAGGTGACGAAATCCTAACAACGAAAACACTGAAGATGAGGGCCGCATAAATAACACCCGCTACTCTTTATTCGAAATGTTCTAGTTGCTGTCGATACATAAGCATATTAGTCGTAGCTACGTTTTCGATCCAAATCACGTTTACAGGAATGCAAATAGAATGTATTTGCCTATACACGTGGTAATTCACATCCCAGTATTAATGCCACCGCGTTTTAGAAGTACGAACATTCTCATTGCTAGCTAGCTTAAGAAACACTTGTGCTAATGAACGTTTTCTGGCTGTGGCGAGTCTAGTGGAGAATTCGAAACAATGCAGAATACGTTTGGCAGCTATGTAGCCGTTTATTTCCTGGGGTGGTGCAGAATTATCCTACAAAATTTACTCTCTAATAACAGTAATTTGTTATTTCGATAAACATCCCGAATGATTGTCACATAAGCGGTGACATAAAGGAAGAAAATTCATGTTTTTGAGTCCAGAAAGCTCTATGCAACAGAAACTGCAGATTTTCATTTCGAAATTGCCTGCTTGTTCATGTCTGGGGTAATAATAGAGGGCTGTTTGCCTAGGTTGTCTGCTAGCATAGTGAAAGGAAGGTCTGGTTTGTTTTCGGTTCTAATCTCTATGGAGGCAGGTAGAATATCAGTAAAGCAATTTTAAGAAATTCTCGCGCACCCAATACGTTTTATCGCTACCTTTATTCTGTACTGGCGCCCTGTGCATGTCAATATGACACTCTTGTAGAATTTCATACATGTTACTGCCTACTTTTTCCGCTTCTGTCAATAATGGAATTGACTTAAGCGTGGCACTGAATGATTTTTAACTGAATTTCGTTATGAATCTTCACGCATTGCTAAATTTGCACACTTTCATGGTAGGTCAGCAACGGTAATCCAGTATGACTGGTCTGAACGTTGACACAGACCGTTTCGCGGCCGAATGCGGATAATATTTTGCTACTTCGTAACGATCTGGGGTTCTTTGTCTTACTGAAACAGTTAAGTCATCTCGATAAGTTGAAATTCATTTTTATTTGTCCAGTTCATACCAATTAGCGTTTGTTCTTTCAGTTCTGTCTTATATTTACGTGTTGTATTTAACACACTAATCAGCATTAATATAGTCTTACAAATTATGGAATACAGTCTAAAAAAGTTCAGATAGTTTGTCAATTTCACGCCTGCGCATAGTATGTTGGTAGCACTTCGTCGCCTTGCCTGTTATGCTGTGTAGCAGACTTTAAAGCCGTGCGGATCAGCATAACGAAAAGGCGAGGGGTCTCGCTCGTTTTGTCCACGACTGTACCTTTGTGAACTTATCATTTCTGAGAACGCATGTTGTTACAGCGTGATTACCTGCAATACCACATTAATGCAATAAATGCTCAAAATGATGTCTGTCAGCCTCAATGTATTTGGCAATACGTGTAACGACATTCCTCTCAACAGCGAGTAGTTCGCCTTCTGTAATATCAGCACATGCATTGACAATGCGCTGACGCATGTTGTCAGGCGTTGTCGGTGAATCACGATAGCAAATATCCGTCAACTTTCCCCACAGAAAGAAACCCGGGGACGTCAGATTCGGTGAACGTGCGGGCCATGGTATGGTGCTTCGAGGACCAATCCACCTGTCATGAAATATGCTATTCAACACCGCTTCAACCGCACGCGAGCTATGTGCCGGACATCCTTCATGTTGGAAGTACATCGCCATTCTGTCATGCAGTGAATCATCTTGTAGTAACATCTGTAGAACATTACGTAGGAGATCAGCATACATTGCACCATATAGATTGCCATCGATAAAATGGGGGCCAATTATCCTTCCTCCCATAATGCCGCACCATACATTAACCCGCCAAGGTCGCTGATGTTCCACTTGTCGCAGCCATCATGGATTTTCCGTTGCCTAATAGTGCATACTATGCCGGTTTACGTAACCGCTGTCGCTAAATAGAACGCGTGCAAAAAATCTGTCATCGTCCCGTAATTTCTCTTGTGCCCAATGCCAGAAACGTACACGACGTTCAAAGTCGTCGCCATGCAATTCCTGGTGCAGAGAAATATGGTACGGGTGCAATCGATGTTGATGTAGCATTCTCAACACCGACGTTTTTGAGATTCCCAATTCTCGCGCAATTTGTCTGCTACTGATGTGCGGATTAGGAGCGGCAGCAGTTAAAACACCTACTTGGGCATCATCATTTGCTTCAGGTCGTGGTTGACGTTTCACATGTGGCTGAACACATCCTGGTTCCTTAAATAACGTAACTATTCGGCAAACGGTCCGGACACTTGGATGATGTTGTCCAGGATACCGAGCAGTATACATAGCACTCGCCCGTTGGGCATTTTGATCACAATAGCCATACATCAACAAATACATCACAAAGTGAAGAAAGTGGTCCAACTAAAACATTCGTGTTTCTTTACGTACTACACGAATATGTAATAAGAAATAGGGGTTCCTATTTTTAAAAAACGCAGTTGATATCCGTTTGACCTATGGCAGCGCCTTCTAGCGGGCCAACCATAGCGCCGTCTGGTTTCCCCCTTCAAGCTAGACAAGTTTCGTTCTTTGTAGTTTTTTCGTTTGATGCTTATTTCGTGAGATATTTGGTCCGGCCGCTATCAATGGACCACCCTGTATACAGCGACTGAAACGTTATGTTCAACTTGTACAGAAAACAGATTGCAAGCAGAAGAGATGACGAGAATGAAAGTGAAGCACAAACTGCCTATTCCCGATGTTGTTCAGTATGTACATAAGGCAAACGGCAAAGGAAAGTAAGAAGAAATTCAAATTGGTGTATATTTCAGAGAGAGAAGAAGTGGAAAGAATAATGCTTGCCTACGACAGTCTAACTCTAAGACAAAAAGAAACGACGAACCTCAAATAAATTATCCGAGTGGGATGCAAATCGGTAGATGCGATGTACATGTACAGAAAAACAAATGGTTACAGTTTCAGAAAAAATTGATGATTAATCCAATACAGAGAGCTTCACAAAGTGAGCAAGTCAATAACGCACTGGTTCAGCTCTGGCACTAATGCGAGTAGCTATTTGGCTTGGTATTGATTGAAAGAGTTGTTGGATGTCTTTCTGAGGGATTTCGTGTAAAATTCTGTCCAACTGGAGCATTAAATCATCAAAATCTTGAGCTTGCTGGAGGGAGCTGCCCATAATCCTCCAAACGTTCTCAGTTAGAGAGAGATCAAACGACCTTGCCGGCCAAAGTAGGGTTTGGTAAACACGAAAACAAGTAGTAGAAACTCTCGCCGTGTGCGGGCGGGTATTGTCTTACCGTAATGTAGGCCCAGAAACGACCTTGCCACAGTGGATGCACCGGTTCCCGTCAGATCACCGAAGTTAAGCGCTGTCGGGCGTGGCCGGCACTTGGATGGGTGACCATCCAGGCCGCCATGCCCTGATGCCATTTTTCGGGGTGCACTCAGCCTCATGATGCCAACTGAGGAGCTACTCGACCGAATAGTCGCGGCTCCGGTCAAAGGAAACAATCATAACGACCGGGTGTGCGGTGTGTTGCCCACACACCTCTCCTATCCACATCCTCATCTGAGGATGACACGGCGGTCGGATGGGCCACTTGTGGCCTGAAGACGGAGTGCTTTAATGTAGGCCCAGAATGGCTTGCCCTGGGGGCTGAATATCGTCGGCTGTAAGGGTGGCGTGGATGGCAACCAACGGGCTCCTGCTACGAAACGAAATGGCACCGCAGACCATCACTCCTGGCTGTCAGGCCGTATGGTGGCCGATAGTCAGGTCGGTACCCCACCACTATCTCATTGACTAGAGTACAGTGATCACTCCGGCTTCGAGTTGAGCCCCGACGACCAGCGAAGACGTGTAGAGAGTCGCCCCACACAGCGGTAGGATGCCAACCTGACCACCATACACCCACCATAAGGCCCGACAACCCAGCAGTGGTGTCATTCGCGGTGTCCCTACAGCACAGCAGTACAGGGACGATATTCTATGCCTTGTTTTTTTGTGCTTCATAGCAAGCCAAATTGGGCTAACCTTCCGGCAAGATAATGCTCGCCCGCACACGGCGAGAGTTTCAGCTGGTATTCGTACTTGCTAAACACTGCCTTGAGTAGCAAGGTCGCCGGATCTCTCCCCAATTGAAAACGTTTGCAAAATTATGAACAAGGCTATCCAGTCAGCTCGGGAGTTGACGGTGTAACGTGCCAATTGGAAATTTGGCATGATCTCCCTGAGGAGGACATCCAGCAGTTCTATCAATCAATGCCAAGCCGAATAACTGCTCGCATGAGAGTCTGGTGGGGACCAACATGTTACCGATTTTCTCACTTTGTGAAGCTCTTTCTCTTGAATAAACCATATAATTTTTCTGAAATTGTTATCATTTGTTTCTCTGTACATGCTCATCACATCTATCGAGTTGCATCCCATTCGGATAATCCCTTTGTGCTGTGTTCTCTCTCTCTCGCTCTCTCTCGCTCTCTCTCTCTCTCTCTCTCTCTCTCTCTCTCTCTCCCTGTCTCTCAAAGAATAGTTCTGTCAGAGATCGCAAAGGACCAGGAAGGTCAATATAAACAGAATGAATAGTGTCTTGAAAAAATGTTAAAGATGAACGTAAATACAAGCAAGACAAGCGTAATGGGGTGTAGTCGAACAACAGCCTGCTATTTTAAGGGAATTAGATTATGAAATGAGACACTAGAACTAGTAGACCCTGTTTGCAGTCTCGGCAGTAAAGTAACTGAGGACGTCAGAAGTAAAGGATATGAAATGTAATATGCCAACAGCAAGAAGAAATTTCACGAAAAGGAGAATATACGAGGTGCGACAGTAAAGCAGTAAGACTGATTTTCTTTGCAAGATGTGGCAACCCTGCAGGCTTGCGCAGGCACAATATCTTTGACCTTGGTCTATAAGCTGCTTCTAGTCCAAGCGGAACATCGATGTAACTGCTCAGTCATGAGTTGTGCTGTAATAAGTCAACATGTGTGTCTCTCGTCACGGAAATGGAACCGCATAATATTGTGCAACGTTATGCCATTTCTTTTTGCGTTAAATTGGGTGAAAACGCGACGACAACTCATGGTAAGCTTCAGAAGGCTTTTGGAGAAGAGGTTATGTCAAGAGCTCAAGTTTTTCGTTGGCATAAAATGTTTAGTGAAGGTACAACGAATGTTGAACATCTAGGACGACCATCAACCTCACGGACGGATGTCAACTTGGCCAGGGCGCGTGAACTCCTACGATCTGATCGAAGATTATCCGTGAAAATGACTACAGTAGAACTGAACGTCAATCAAGAAACGGTTCATCTAATAATAACTGAAGATCTTGGTTCAAAATGGTTCAAATGGCTCTGAGCACTATGGGACTTAACTTCTGAGGTCATCAGTCCCCTAGAACTTAGAGCTACTTAAACCTAACTAACCTAAGGACATCACGCACATCCATGCCCGAGGCAGGATTCGAACCTGCGACCGTAGCAGTCGCGCGGTTCCGGACTGCGCGCCTAGAACCGCTAGACCACGAAGATCTTGGTATGAGAAAGATTTGTGCAAAGATGGTCCCAAAAAATCTCACACCACAACAGCGAGAAACACGTAAAAATGTGGCAGCCGATCTGTTAGAGCAAACGGAAATCAATCCAGAAATGTTGAGCCGTGTCATCACTGGTGATGAAAGTTGGTTTTTTTAGTACGATACAGAGAAAAACGCCAAAGTTCGCAATGGTGCTAAAAGGGATCACCCAGACCAAAAAAAAGCTCGCATGTCAAAGTCAAAAGTGAAATGCATACTTGTGTGCTTCTTTGATTCCGAGGGAATTGCTCACAAAGAGTGGGTGCCTCCTGGAGAAACAGTTAACCAATATTACTACAAAGAAATTTTAGAAAGACTTCGTAAAAGAGTTGGTCGTGTCCGTGCAACATTGATGATAATTTTATTCTGCATCACGATAATGCGCCATCCCATACTGCTCTGTCTGTACAGCAATTTTTAACCTCAAAACAAATTTCAGTACTACGACTGCCACCTTATTCACCAGATATCGCTCCGTGCGACTTTTTTCTGTTTCCAAGAGTCAAAACGGTGGTCAAGGGACACCATTTTCAAACAACACAAGATGTCCAAAAAGCTGTGACGAAGGTCTTGGACGATATTACAAAGATGAGTTCCAGAAATGTTACCATCAATGGCAGAAGCGCTGGAAAAAATATGTGCAATCAGAAAGGAACTACTTTGAAGGAGACAACACTAAACTTGACTAAAGCGGTAAGCAACATTTTTTTCACATCAGTCTCATTACTTTATTGACGCACCTCGTATTGACGTCGAATATAAATTTTAAGTGCTAGGAACTATTTTCGAAAGTATTTGTTCGGAATGTAGTCTTACATGTAAATGAAGCGTCGACGTTAAACAGTGCTTATAAGAAGAACTCTTAAAATGTAGTTGCAGAAGAGTCCTGGAAACTACATGAGTAGATATGACAAATGGTGAACGTGGGAGAAAGAGCTCTATGGTACAGCCTGATTAAAGAAGATATAGCTTGATAATCGAGGGAACTGTAGAGGAGGAAGCTGCAGAGGGAAGCGGAAGCTAAAATATGGGAAGCATATTCAAATGCGTGTAGGGTGCTTAAGCGATTTCTGTAAATCACGGGAAAGCTAAATCGGAATGGCCGGACGGAGATGTGAGCGTTGTCCTCCCGGATGCGAAGCCGGTATACCAATAACTGCACCACCTCAGTCTGTTGCTCTTAAGGCACACATTTTAGAGGCCTTGTTTACTAGACAATTTTGTCTTCTTTGAATCCGTACTACCTCCTCCCTAAAATGTGAAGAGCAAAGAGCTTCCTGTATAAGAGAATTGTTTCACAATATCGAAAATGGAGAAGTGCTCATAGCTCGTAAGTATACATTTCAGAGCCCGTGTTTACTAGAAATTTTGCTTCGAATGAGTGTTCTTGTCATATCCCTGTCATATCCCATCTGTTTTCAACTTTACGTAGAAGCAACGCTGAGCAGTAAAGAGAGCACTTTAATGGTTTTTACGCGTTATTTTATTATGTATACTCCTGTCGCAATTCTGTATTATTTTGGGGCACTGAGACTGCGAGAGAAAATGATATCCCCCCAAAATCACCCTGCCAAAGAAGAAGGAAAAAATAAGGTGAAAGAGGTACTATTCATTCTCCGGTACAAAAGGTAAATAGTCTGTGTCTGTTCAAATGGTACGAGAACTCATTTGTTCCGTTGTTTCTGCATTATGAAGTACAACTGATGTGAAACCAGTCTTTTTTTGTCAGACTAGCACTCGCAAACGATGTCCTCGATGGTTTGTTGGATATATTCCAATCTCTGTCTTCCTCTTCAGTTTTTACCCCCTTCAGCTCCCTTTAGTAACATCGGAGTTATTCCGTGATGACTTAACAGGTGTCCTACCATTCTGTCTCTTCTTCTTGACGGTGTTTCCCATTTATTCCTTTCCTCGCCGATTCTACAGAGAACCTCCACTTTCCTTACACTATCAGTCCACCTAATTTTCAATATTCTCCTGTAGCACCACTTCCCAAATGCTTCAATTCTCTTCTTTTCCGGTTTTACCACGGTACATGTTTCGCTTACATATAATGCAGTGCTCCAAAGATACATTCTGAGAAATTTCTTCCTCAAATTAAGGCTATGTTTGATGCTATTTGTAGACTTCTCTTCACCAGGAATGCCATTTATGTCCTCCTTGCTTTGTTCATCATGGGTTATTTTGCTCCCTAGGTAGCAAAATTCCTTAACTTCATCCACTTCCTGATCATCAGCTATGACGTTAAATTTCTAGCTGTTCTCATTTCTGCTACTTCTCCTTACTTTCGTCTTTTTTCGACTTAATCTCAATCCATATTCTGTACTCATTAGACTGATCATTCCACTCAACAGATCCTGTAATTCTTCTTCACTTTCAGTGAGGATAGCGGTGTCGCCAGTCAATCTTATTATTGATATCTCTTGAATTTTAATTCGACTCTTGAACCTTTCTTTTATTTTCGTCATTGCTTCTTCGATATATAGACTGAACAGTAAGGGCGAAAGGCTACATCCCTATCTTACACCCTTTTTAGTCCGTGCACTTCGTTCTTGATCTTTCACTTTCATTATTCCCTCTTGCCTCTTGTACATATTGTTTATTACCCGTCTTTCCCTATAGCTTATTCCCATTTTTCTCAGAATTTCGAACATCTTGCACCATTTGACATTGTCGAACGATTTTTCCAGGTCGAAAAAGCATTTGAACATCTCTTGCTTCCATTTTCAAAAACAACGTCAGACCAGTAGTTAATGTTAAAAAATATCGTCAGCGGTCAAGGACACCACATGGTAGACTATGTGATCAAAAGTATCCGGACACCACCAAAAACATACGTTTTTCATATTAGGTACATTGTGCTGACACCTACTGCCAGGTACTCCATGTCAGCGACCTCAGTAGTCATTAGACATCGTGAGAGAGATGAATGTGGTGCTCCGCAGAACTCATGGACTTCGAACGTGGTCAGGTGATTGGGTGTCACTTTTGTGTCATACGTCTGTACGCGAGATTTCCACGCACCTAAAAACCCCTAGGTCCACTGTTTCAGATTTGATAGTGAAATGGAAAAGTGAAGGGACACGTACAGCACAAAAGCGTACAGGCCGACTTCGTCTGATGACTGACAGAGATCGCCGACAGTTGAAGACGGTCGTAATGTGTAATAGGCAGACACAGGAATTCCAAACTGCATCAGTACCCACAGCAAGTACTATGATTTCATGGTCGAGCTGCTGCTCATAAGCCACACATCACGCCGGTAAGTGACAAACGACACCTCGTTTGGAGTAAGGAGTGTAAACATTGGACGACTGAACAGTGGAAAAACTTTATGTGGAGTGTCAAACCACGGTACACAATGTACCGATCCGATGGCAGGGTGTGGGTATGGCGAATGCCCGGTGAACGTCATTTGCCAGCGGGTGTAGTGCCAACAGTAAAATTCGGAGGTGGTGGTGTTATGGTGTGGTCGTGTTGTTCATGGAGGGGGTTTGCACCCCTTGTTGTTTTGCATGGCACTATCACAGCACAGGCCTACATAGATGTTTGAAGCGCCCTCTTGCTTCCCACTGTTGAAGAGTAATACGGGGATGGCGATTGCATCTTTTAACACGATCGAGCACCTGTTCTTAATGCACGGCCTGTGGCGGAGTGGTTACAAGACAAAAACATCCCTGTAATGGACTGGCCTGCACAGAGTCCTGACCTGAATCCTATAGACCGCCTTTGGGATGTTGTGGAAGCCGACTTCGTGCCAGGCCTCACCGACGGACATCGATACCTCTCCTCAGTGCAGCACTCCGTGAAAAATGGACTGCCATTCTCCAAGAAACCTTGCAGCACCTGACTGGACGTATGCCTGCGAGAGTGGAAGCTGTCATCAAGGCTAAGGGTGGGCCAACACCGTATTGAATTCCAGCATTACCGATGGAGGGCGCCACGAACTTGTAAGGTTTTTCAGCCAGGTGTCCGGATACTTTTGATCACATAGTGTAGTTTCTCGATCCTCCACCCTGACAGAATACAACAACCACATGGGTGGAACTAATCGAATGTATCAAAATGTGAATCAATACAGCTTTAACACCTACAACAGGAAATGCTACTGGGCATTTTTCAGTTGATTACAGAACCTCACTGTGAACCGTGCCTAGGTACTCTACAACCTCTCATGTAAATTTTCGAAGTGAAATTATGGAGCCAGTTGTGAGGAGCAATGTACGGCACTGAAAGTGTCTGGACGAGCCGCACACTCCAGTACTACAGAAGATGAACTCTGGTCTGATAGAATGAGACTCCTGAGTGCGCAAATCTAGTAATCCTAAAGAAGACGATGTTTTGGAACAAATTGTAAGACATTAGCACGTACACAGAGCAAGGAATGTCATGTGGGACTGTGTGTTGCATGTTTTGCTGTTTAACGTGCCAAGTAATTTCTTGTTTTTGGTTTTGATTTGTTGTTTTTCCTCATGTTTAATTTAGTTCTTTCAGTACAAATTATGTACAGTAGCCTTTTCATATAAATGTATATTTTGCACTCAACAGTGCTTGGCTTTGTATACATGGCACGGCAAATTGTATTAAAAATAGAAAGATAAAAATTGCTTTTTTATTTTAAATTTTCTTTTGCAGTGTAACGAACAACGCGAAAGTAATTAATAAAAAATAATTTTGGCGCTAATGGGTTAAAGTAACAAAGTATTTTAGTATCAAAAAATTAAATTGTAAAATATTTGATAGCAGAGGAAGGACATATATTGTAACTATATAAAATATATCCATGATCATTGTTTTTAAGACAGCAGCAAGGAAATGTTTTTAGGGCCCCGCACTAAGGAGGTAAAACAAGAAGGGGGTTGTCATTACGTCACAAACTTGAAGCCGACGTCAGCCATGTTATGTAGCCTAAAAACATTAGGTTCACCACATTTATATCTCCATGGTTTATAAATCTGTAGATATAAACCCTGGAGATTTATATCTCCATGGTTCACCGCGGTGAACCCTGTGACGTTACTTTGACGTGCCCATGCCTAGTCTCGACCATTGGGAATAACTATCGACTTTAGTGGTCGTCTCCCAAATAACATCTGGTACTTTGATTGTATAGAGACGTAGCTGTTTCATAAAAATTTGACATTTCAGTAATCGTTCACTTTGTTGACATGCACAAGATACGATAGCTTGTCATGCTTCCTTCCTCATTGCACACGTTTATGGGCTGACAAAGAACTCTCAGGTACGTTTCATGCAAACGTGAACATTAGAAACGTTGTGCGTACGAGCTGAAAATGTAACGAAGAACCGGCCGCTGTGGCCGAGCGGTTCTAGGCGCTTCTGTCCGGAACCGCGCTGCTGCTACGGTCGCAGGTTCGAATCCTGCCTCGGCCATGGATGTGTGTGATGTCCTTAGGTTGGTTAGTTTTAAGTAGTTCTAAGTCTAGGGGACTGATGACCTCAGATGTTAAGCCCCACAGTGCTTAGAGACATTCGAACCATTTTTATAACGAAGAAGAAGCACAACCAGTAAGCAAACAAGCGTTGGTTTCGGAGTTTCAGCTTCATTTGCTATCGATACAAATACAGTAGAATTGGAATTACATGGATTACGAAAGCATCCTTTTCACATCATAACCTTCTCTTCTTAGTTTTCTAAACATATCAAGAAAAAACAAGTTACATTTGCGAGGCCAAATGTGTCGTATTATTAGAGCGAATATGCATTCAAGAACAGAAAAACGTTAGAAATTGCCTTCCTGAACTACGTTATTCATGCAAACACGGTAATTTTTAATATAGAGGTGTTGCGTGCACACGATAGAAATAATGAACAACAAGCTACTGTAAACAGTAGTCTGCTAATGTTTTGGGCTATTTAAGACGGCGGCTGGCCCTGCCCACTCTGGCTTCAAAACAATGCACAGTGTAAGTCTATAGTGCCATCTCCCTTCTTTTTTTAATCTCCATGCAAAAAAACCACCTTTTAGAAACTAGGGGCGTCCTTCGAATGTTGGTTCACTGGGCACATGTTATTTCTGACCGAGACAGCCTTGCAAAGGAGCTGGAACACCTACAATCAGTGTTCAAAGATGATGGATATTCTCCGTGTCAGCTTTCAGGAAGAAGTAATGTGACTACCCACGCGATCAACAGGAGAATGAGCGGTTCAAGCGAAGAGCGTTTCTCCCGTACGTCGGCAATATTTCGTCGGTATTGAGCAGAATATTAAGGAAACATCAAGTCAGAGAGTAATCTTCCGCCCACCTACAAGACGTGTGCTCTTCTCGGCAAAAGGTAGATTTGGGTTTGCAGAATGCTGGAATCTACAAAATACCTTGGGGCAGTGTGGTAAAGTCTACATTGTTCAGACAACGCGTATAGTGCGTGAAAGATGCGTTGAACATGATCGCCATACTGGTCTTTATCAGTCCAGTAGTCAGCCATAGCCGAGAATTCTATCTCCACAGGACATTTTATGGTATACTCTGCCACAGAAATCCTTCTGGGAGTCAATTATTAATGAGCTGGTTCAAAATGGCTCTAAGCACTATGGGACTTAACATCTGAGGTCATCAGTCCCCTAGTCTTAGAACTACTTAAACCTGACTAACCTAAGGACATCACACACATCCATGCCCGAGGAAGGATCCGAACCTGTGATCGTAGCAGCAGCGCGGTTCCGTAATGAGCTGGTGGAAATACGTTTAGCGCAAGATCTTATTAATCGTGATGGCGGCTTTCAATTGTATAACGCGTGGGACCCGGTTATATCTTCAAATCCTTCAGAAAGAAAATATTTTATAACCAATGACACGTCTAGCGACATTTAATTTTATTTATTTTGACATCTGAATTTCTACTCCGCGAGTGCGCACTCCGACAGAGACCGCGCATTTAGTACCTCATTAGGCATGCGCTTGCAAGCCATAGATGGCACCGATTTCTCTGTATAAAGATAGCGATGTGAACTGGCAGTACCTAGTGCAAAACTCTCGCCTGAAGATGGCTGAATGGCTGTCAGCCGAAATATCGTGGCAAGCTGTCGACGCTATCCGACTATATCCCGAAACCTCAGTGCTTAGATAGTACATATTAAATAGTCATGGTGAATTACAGTGCTTTATACTATGTACGTAGCAGTAAATTACGTTAACAGCAACTATCGCCGTTATTAATGTAGAAATAAAACGAACATTTGAAAAATAGGAATCAGTTTATAAAAAGACGTAAAATAAAGGGGAATTAACTCAAGTTTCAAGTGAAGGACTTCCACATTACATTACTAGATATGTTACTGGCAGCCTCGGAACAACTCGAGTTCCGCTTGCTAACTACAATTACATCAACTTCTAAACCTGTTGTTGCTACACTATTCTACACTGCAAACACTGTGCATGCCTCAGAAATATACAAAAGACATTTACGAGCCTGGAAGTTAGATGAACGGCAGCCTGAGGAGAATATATATATATATATATATATATATATATATATATATATATATATGTGTGTGTGTGTGTGTGTGTGTGTGTGTGTGCAGACTGTCTTTACCTGAAAAACTGGACATCTGAGAACGGCATGATCAGCGGAAGCTTCTTCTCCAAATTCACAGACTTGGTGTTACTACATCCCACTCGATGCAAATGTTTGGTATATGGACCGTACATGTTAATAGGTGCACCATAACTCTAGTAGGGGCAATGTGGCGTAGAAAAATGGTTCAAATGGCTCTGAGCACTATGGGACTTAACTTCTGAGGTCATCAGTCCCCTAGAACTTAGAACTACTTAACTGCCCGAGGCAGGATTGATGTCGCGTAGTTCGAACCTTCTCCTGGTGTTTGGAATATTCTGTAGAGACGCGTTGCAGCGCTTCTAGTGTCCCAGTCGGACTGCCGTTCATCTAACTTCCAGGTTTTTATGAGTACTATGCACTGTAACGTACCACAATATCCACTCGACATATCCCGAGAATCACCAGTCAATCAACGTTCTACAGGTGTTGTCCGAAAGGCAGCGATGAGCCTCGGAAGTACGCTCCGCTGAATTCTACATCTACATTTATACATGCACTCCGCTAGCCACAAAGCGGTGTGTGGCGGAGGGCACTATTCGCGCCAAAGTAATATCCCCCCTCCCCGTTCCATTCGCGGATCGCGCGAGGGAGAAACGACTGTCTGAACGCCTCAGTACGGGCTCTAATTTCCCTTATCTTTGAATGGTGATCATTGCGCGATTTGAATGAAGGTTGGTGGTAATAGTATATGCTCTACATCCTCGGCGGATATCGGATTTTCGTTTAGAGAGTCGTCTGTCAGCAAGTGTGTCCCACTTCAAACTTTCTATGTGATTTGTAACGCTCTCGCGATGGCTAAATGTACCAGTCACGAATCTTGCCGCTCTTCTTTGGACCTTCTCAATCTCTTGAATCATACCCAACTGGTAATGGCCCCATACAGACGAACAGTACTCTAAGACTGGACGAACTAACGTATTGTAAGCTATTTCCTTTGTTGAAGGACTGCATCGCTTCCGGATTCTACCAATAAACCGCAATCTAGAGTTCACCTTACTCGTTACTTGTGTAATCTGATCGTTCCATTTGAGATCATTTCGAATAGTCACACCCAGATATTTGACGGATGTTACCGCTTCCGAAGACGGCATTTATTTTGTACTCGTACATTAATGGGGATTTTCACTTTGCTATACGCATTAGATTACACTTACTAACATTGAGAGATAACTGCCAGTCATTACACCACGCATTTATTTTCTGCAAATCCTCATTGATTTGTTCACAACTTCCATGTGATACTACTTTTCTATAGACTGCAGAAAATAGTCTAATGCCGCTGTCAATACCGTCAACCACATCGTTTATGTAAATCGTAAAAAGCAGAGGACCTCTTACGCTGCCCTGGGGCACACCTGATGTTACGCTTGTTTCCGTTGAAGTCTTCCCATTCAGCCGACACACTGCTCTCTGTCTGTTAGAAAATTTTCTATCCCACCGTATATGTCATCGGATAGACCGTAAGCGCGCACTTCTTGGAGCAAGCAACAGTGCGGAACTGAGTCGAACGCCTTTCGAAAGTCGAGGACATCAAGCTGGGGCCCCGTATCTAGAGCCTGCCGTATATCATGCACAAAGAGAGCCAGCTGTGTCTCGCATGACCGCTGTTTCTTAAAACCGTGCTAGTTTCTGCAGATGGGCTTCTCAGTGTCTAGAAAAGTCATTATGTCAGAACACAAAATATGTTCCACGATTCTACAACAAATCGATATCAGTGAAATTGGCCGGTAAATATGTGCGTCCGATATTCTACTCTTTTTATAGATTGCTATGACCTGGACCTTCTTCCAGTCTCGCATTCGTCGCAGTGTTGTTTTGTAGCTGCCTAGCCTAAGGCGATGCGCCCAGACGCTGGCAGCGTAGCCCAGAATGGCGTTGAAGATTGCTTCGTGATATTATCGCACCACAGACAACGGTAGTTTATAGTCAGCAGTGTCAGCATAGGCAACCTTATGGGTAATTTCGGCCGCTTTCTGAGTAACAGATTTTACACGCTCTCAAAAGTCTCGTCTAGAAGAATGCCTAGATCCACAAACAGCGCTGCGTTTTAGAGGCACTCCGTCAAGCCTTAGTGAAGTAATTCTGACAAGAGAAAGTCTTCCATTCAGAAATACGTATGTGGTTTTACTACACGTGCACCAATGCTGCATTTGCGCAAGCACATCAGTCGACTTTTCCTTTAGTCTCGCCCTGTAGTCTGCAAACATGAATGCAAACTAGAATGTCAGTTGCATATACGGCAACGGCTACCGTGGCGTCTGCCCCGCCTAACAGATGTAATGGCGGTTCAATGCTAAGATCTCTGAACAGTGGACCACCCATGGAGTCTTGAGGACATCACTTGGCAACTTTTTTGTTTGCTTTATTCTGTCCTGCAAGCCACAGGACACTGCGTCCGCTGCAATAATCTATAAAGCTCTTATACAGACATTTGGGGACCCTGAGATCTCGAAGGCTTGCGAACATCGTAGGCCACCAAAAATTATCAAATCAGCCTTCTGCGATATTCGCTTTATCGATATGCATTTAACAAGAACATAAAAACACGTCGAATATCCAGTACCTTAGCAGTGACTTGCGTGCCGCTATGGCCCGCAGTAATTGCTACAACCATGCAACAGTGCTGTTCAGTTGTTGCTGGAGTTCTGGTTTTTCTCGTCTTGTAATGTTCCTATTAATACATATCGATAAAACAATTATAACAGAAGACTAATTCGTTGCCGCTCTATAGAATGAGCCCTTAAAATTCCCCTTAAAATCATTTTATTGATAACGGCAAACAAACCGACGCTTTCCGTTGTCGTTGGGCGTCACTTGTAATTCGTGAGGAGCAGTATATGTGGACTGACACCAGCTACATCTCACGAAAACTAAATTGAAAATTTCTGCCAAAACGCCAGAGAAAATGCGTCTGACGTCTCTTAGGACAGACACCAAGATATATACAAGCTGTCCCAGGAGGAACTGTCAATATTCAGGGGTATGGCAGGAACGATCATCATCATATCATCATCATCATCATCATCATCTTCCTTTCAAGGATTAGGCTGTTGTCTGTTCCGAACACACAAACAAAAGCATTCCCATGTTTTTCTAGGCCTTTCGATATCTCTTTTCCCATTCGCTTGTAGTTCAGGATCTTCTGAGGAATTCTGTGGTATGGCATTCTCATGAGGTGCTGCTCCCAGTCTTCTCGATATCTCTGAATTTTTTCATTCAAGCTGAAAATACGAGGGGTGTCCAGAAAGTAAGTTCCGATCGGTCGCGAAATGGAAACCACAGTGAAAATCCGATAAAGCTTTGAACAGATGTGTTGGGCAGTGTCTCTAGTACGCCTGTCGATCGCCTCACGTTGCACTCTGCAGTTCTGAACGCACAGTGAACACGTAAAGATGCCTACAAAATAATTTCTCTGGCCAAGTATGGGTGCCTGGCCAGATATTTCGCCTGATGTTATGCAGCCAACATAACATCAGTGTCACGCAGTTCCTACTTCATGCTAGTTCTCGGCCACAGACTACAGGGTCAATGAGGACGCTCCTGCGACGTTTTCAAAATTGTTCAAATGTGTGTGAAATCTAATGGGACTTAACTGCTAAGGACATCAGTCCCTAAGCTTACACACTACTTAACCTAAATTATTCTAAGCACAAACACACACACCCATGCCCGAGGGAGGACTCGAACCTCCGCCGGGACCAGCCGCACAGTCCATGACTGCAGCGCCCCGGACCGCTCGGCTAATCCCGTGCGGCTGCAACGTTTTCTATGGTGAGTGTTTGATCACTCGCCATATAGCCCGGACTTTGCTCCCTCTGATTTCCATCTCTGCTGACATGAATCGCTGGCTATGAACACAATTCTGGCACAGACAACGAACTTCAGACGACCCTAGGGAAGTGGCGGAAAGCACCGAAGGCTGCCTTTTATAATGAGGGTATTGGGAAGTTCGTACAACGCTATGACAAATCACTACATTGGAGCGGCGCCTATGTAGAGAAGTAGCTGGAAGGTGAAACAATCTGCTTCAAATAAAACATAATTGACTTTCTAAGTGGTTTCCATTTCGTGACCGATCAGAACTTACTTTCCAGACGACCCTAGTATTTAATTTTTTTGTAATATCTTCGTAGCCGGCCGCTGTGGCTGAGCGGTTCTAGGCGTTTCAGTCTGGAACCGCGCGACCGCTACGGTCGCAGGTTCGAATCCTGCCTCGAGCATGGATGAGTGTGATGTCCTTAGGTTAGTTAGGTTTAAGTAGTTCTAAGTTCTAGGGGACTGATGACCTCAGATGTTAAGTCCCATAGTGCTCAGAGCCATTTGAACATTTGAATATCTTCGTTTCTAATCATATCTCTTATTGTGCAGCCCTTCGTCTTTCTTAGGTACCTCATCTCTGTGTTTGAATTTCATTTTCTTGTTTGTTTCTGCGATAACCCAGCTTTCACTTCCATAGAGTAACACAGGAACCACCATTACTTTATAGAATTTCGTGGTGGTTTCTTTTTGTACTTTATGGCCCGATGTTCTGCTCATGGTACCACAGACAGCTTGGCATTTGTGTATTTTACTTTCAATGTCAGAGTCAAAATCAAAACTTATAGCACAACCTAAATAAGAGATCTGGGACACTTGTTCTAAAACTGAATTATCCAAAACAGCTTTTGATCTGAATGGATATTTTCCTTGGAATGCCATTATTTTTGTTTTGTTGCTATATATTTTAAAGTCGTACTTCTTGTAAATTTAGTTCAGCAGGTATACGGATCTTTGGAGGTCATCTTCAGTCTTTTAAATAATAATGATGTCATCAACAAACAAAAGTACATCCAAGTATTCCCCATTTGTTAGATTAATTCCTTTGTTTACTTTAAATTTCCATTTGCGAAAAATGAGGTCAATGTAACGATTAAAAAGGGTAGGTGATAGTTCACCCCCTGTCTAATATCTTGGGTAATAATTATTTATTCTAATCTGTTCCTACCTGTGTTTATTGAAATGCGTGTGATTTTGTAATGATGTTCCACAAACTCTGTTAGATGAAAAGGATATCCTCTTTCAGACATAATCTTCCATAGCCTGTTAGGGCTCACACAGTCAAAAGCCTTCTCAAAGTCGATAAAGGCCACATGGGTTTTTATATTAAATTCTCTGTGTTTTTGTATGATGTTTTAATTACAAACACATTGTCTGTTCATGAACGACCTGATCAAAATCCATTTTTTTCTTCAGAAATAGTAGCTTCTGAGATGCTCTTCATGCTTTTACTGATTATCTTCAAGCACAGTTTGTAGCCAGTGTTTAGAAGAGCAATGCCACTATAGTTTTGACAGTCTTTACGTTTTCCTTTTTTGAAAAGACAGATTACTTGTGCTGTATACCAAGAGTATGGGATCTTGCAGTACGGCCACCATTCATTTATTAATTGTAAAAGTCTTTTATCTAGTGGTAACCCTCCATATTTATTAGCTATGCATTTATTCCACCTATTCCAGTATCTTTTCTGTTCTTCATGCCTTTCAAAGCCTCTTGTAGTTTGTCCATAGTAACTGGATCTACTGTTTCATTGTACATACTTTCTCCAATGTCATCTTCGGCCTTCTGTGTACACCACAGGTCTGTATAATGATTTATCCATTGTTCATTGTTTATAATGCTCAGTGAGGCAGCGTCTTTTTCTTCCATGTTGAGGGCTTTGACAAGCTAGTACGGGCATTGCTTTCTATTGTGTACGCCTTGTTCTAAGACGCTTATGGATGAGTTCCACAATTCTTGGTGTGCTTTGAGCGCTATTCGTTTCACAGAATTCCTTTTATTTTTTATATTTCCCAGCTTTCTGATGTTTCTCTCTGCAGAAATTTCAAGTAAGCCGTTTTTTTTTGTCTTTAATGGCTTCTGTAAGGGTCTAAGGGGTTGGCACGCAGCCGTACAGTACGTAACACGCGTTCGCCAGCCGACCTATCCTGGAATGCTGACAATTTGCTTGGTCCGTAGCCGTGCGCCCGGCTGCAGTGCGTCACAGGAGAGTAAGCCACTGGCCCAGTATAAGTAGCGCGGCCTCGGGCGCGAATATGTTATATCTTAGCTCACCATGGAGCCTTTCGATACGACTGTAATTAGCCAATGTTAGGATGTCAGACACAGTGTTTTATAATCAGTCTTTTGTTAATAAACTGTTTAAACTTACTTCTCAGTGTCCGCGTATTCTGTATCTCAAGGACCCAATGCTTACAAATCCTGACAAATATTTCGTGTAATTATCATCCGAGGCAACAACACAAACAAACAAACAACCTTCTTATACTTCTTTAATTTCTGCGTTCCAAAATCTCAGTCGTTTTTTCCCTTCTGTTTTCTTCGTTTTACCAAGTGCTTCTGAGGCTGCTTCAGTGATGCAGGTTTTGACATTATTCCATTCTGTACCAATGTCTTTATTGACTAGTACTAAAGCAAGCTTCTTGGAGTCTGTACTGATAAAGTTTCCTAATATTCCGACCGGAGATGTACTTTGAACAACTCATGTTGTGGCTTCTTTTGGAGATTCTTCGTCTTCCATTTTGGTAGTAACCTTATCTTACAGCGTAAAAGGAGATGATCGCTAACTGTGTCGCTTCCTCTATAAACATGTATATCTTGCATAAGATTCTTCATTTTATCGTTAATTAGTATACAGTCATTCACAGACCTGAATGCTCGTGCGCTCAATGTAATCTTGTGAATGTCTTTTTTCTGTAAAATGTGTTAGTAATTTTAAAACTGTTGATGGAGCCACACTGGCGTATATCATGTCCATTGTCATTAAGGGCCAGTTCCCCAAATATTCCTACTATTCCTGCTATAGGTAAACTATGTTATCAAAAGTATCCGGACACCTGGCTGAAAATGACTTACAAGTTCGTGGCGCCCTCCATCGGTAATGCTGGAATTCAATATGGTGTTGGCCCACCCTTAGCCTTGATAACAGCTTCCACTCTCGCAGGCACACGTTCAATCAGGTGCTGGAAGGTTTTTTGGGGAATGACAGCCCATTCTTCACGGAGTGCTGCACTGAGGAGAGGTATCGATGTCGGTAGATGAGGCGTGGCATGTATTCGGCGTTCCAAAACATCACAAAGGTGTTCTATTGGATTCAGGTCAAGACTCTGTGCAGACCAGTTCATTACAGGGATGTTATTGTCGTGTAACCACTCCGCCACAGGCCGTGCATTGTGAACAGGTGCGCGATCGTGTTGAAAGATGCAATCGCCATCCCCGAATTGCTCTTCAATAGTGGGAAGCGAGAAGGTGCTTAAAACATCAATGTAGGCCTGTGCTGTGATAGCGCCACGCAAAACAACAAGGAGTGCAAGCCCCCTCCATGGAAAACACGACCACACCGTTACACCTCCGCTTCCGAATTTTACTGTTGGCACTACACTCACCATACCCTCACCCTGCCATTGGATCGGCACATTGTGTACCGTGGTTTTCACTCCACACAACGTTTTTCCACTGTTCAATCGTCCATTGTTTACGCTCCTTACACCAAGCGAGGCGTCATTTGGCGTTTAACGGCGTTATGAGCAGCCGCTCGACCATGAAATCCAAGTTTTCTCACCACCTGCCTGACTGTCATAGTACTTGCAATGGACCCTGATGCAGACTGGAATTCTTATGTGATGGTCTGGATAGATGTATGCCTATTACAGATTACGGCCGTCTTCAAGGGTCGGCAGTCTCTGTCAGTTAACAGACGAGGCCGGCCTGTACGCTTTTGTGCTGTACATGTCCCTTCACGTTTCTATTTCATAATCACATCGGGAAAAGTGGACCTAGGGATGTTTATGAGTACGGAAATCTCGCATACAGACGTATGACACAGGTGACACCCAATCACCTGACCACGTTCGAAGTCCGTGAGTTCGGCAGAGTGTCCCATTCTGCTCTCTCACGATGTCGCTGATATGGAGTACCTGTCAGTAGGTGCCAGGACAATGCACCTAATATGAAAAACGTTTGTTTTTGGTGGTGTCCATATACTTTTGATCTCATAGTGTAGGTTTCCATCTCTTGCATTGATATCGCAAGCTATGGCAACATGGTCGGTCTTGTTGATTTAGTGTACTTCTCTCTGAAGATTATCGAACAAAGTATCAGTATCATCTTTCCTTCCCTCCTCTGGGCCGTAGACACCTGTAACTGTTAGATGACCTCTTGGAATTAGAAATCTGACTGTCATTATTCGTTCATTTATGAAGTTGTATTCACGAATGTTTTGCCTACATTTATCATGGACTAAAATTGCTACTCGAGCACTAGCTCGTTTTATTTGTGGAACGCCACTGTAAGCCATCCAGTTGTCTGTCAGATCTTTTGTTCCTTTTAGTCTTTTCTTAGTTTTCTTATTGCAATGTCTACTTTCCTCTCTTTGAGTACTTGATTAAACTCACTTTCGTTGTTTGTCAATCCTCGAACATTCCACGGTACCAAAGACATATAATCCATAATGCCAAATGGTTTGTCCTTTAAGATTTTCCGGTTGTCATCAGTTGATCCAGTCCTTTATCCGATGCTGTCTGTGAGTTTGCTAGTAATTTTACGATCCCGTGGCTGCATTACGAGCACTGCGCAGGTTAAGTCACGTGCAGGGGCTGCCATCTCTATCTATCGCTATTGACAAGGGATTTCAGATCGATTCCGTATTTCTGGATTTCCAGAAGGCTTTTGACACTATAACACACAAGCGGCTCGTAGTGAAATTGCGTGCTTATCGAACATCGTCTCAGTTATGTGACTGGATTTGTGTTTTCCTGTCAGAGATATCACAGTTCGTACGAATTGACGGAAAGTCATCGAGTAAAACAGAAGTGATTTGAGGCGTTCCCCAAGGTAGTGTTATAGGCTCTTTGTTGTTCCTTATCTATATAAAGGATTTGGGAGACAACTGAGCAGCCGTCTTCGGTTGTTTGCAGACGACGCTGTCGTTTATCAATTAATAAAGTCATCAGAAAATCAAAACAAACTGCAAAACGATTTAGAAAAGATATCTGAATGGTGCGAAAAGTGGCAATTGACTCTAAATAACGAAAATTGTGAGGTCATCCACATGAGTGCTAAAAGGAACTCGTTACACTTCGGTTACACGATAAATCAGTCTAATCTAAAAGCCGTATATTCAACTAAATCCCTACGCATTACAGTTACGAACAACTTAAATTGGCAGGAACACACAGAAAATGTTGTGGGGAAGGCTAACCAAAGACTGCGTTTTATTGGCAGGACACTTAGAAAATGTAACAGACCTACTAAGGAGACTGCCTACACAACACTTGTCCGTTCTCTTTTAGAATACTGCTGTGCGGTGTGGGATCCTACCAGATAGGACTGACGGAGTACATCGAAGAAGTTCAAAGAAAGGCAGCACGTTTTGTATTATCGCGAAATATAGGAGAGAGTTTCACAGAAACGATAGAGGATTTGGGCTGGAAATCATTAAAAGAAAAGCGTTTTTCGTTGCGACGGAATCTTCTCACGAAATTTCAATCACCAACTTTCTCCTCCGAATGCGAAAATATTTTGTTGACACCAACCTGCATAGGGAGGAACGATCACCCCGATAAAATAAGGGTAATTAGAGCTCGTACGGAAAGATATAGGTGTTCATTCTTTCCGCGCGCTATACATGATTGGAATAATAGATAATTGTGAAGGTGGTTCGATGAACCCTCTGCCAGGCACTTAAATGTGATTTGCAGAGTATCCATGTAGATGGGCTGATTTTCTGTCGGGGTTGTCTCCCTTGGGGACGCTGGCTTCACCGCGCTTCTAAAGCCCTCTCTGCCCTACGTTGTGGGACACACTTCGCCTGGCTCCACAGTAGCGACCACTCCAGCTAGGGTGGCCCTACCAGTAGCTACGCTACCGCCGGCACAGCTCTGGACTTCGTCGAAGCATGTAAACCCTCCCGCCCGGCACAGAAGGTGCCTTCGATAAGGCGGTGTCCCCTGGGAGGGAGGAACGATCACTCGAATCAAAAAAGTCTGGTGACAAGGGCTCTAATATGCGTACCTTAAGAGCTAGCTATGAGTACTTCATCTTCGATACTGTGAGACAAATATCTTCTACCGCAAGCTGTTTGCTTTCCATATTTTGATAGTGTGTAATAGGGGCCAAAACAAGAAAATGAACGGCCAGTAAGAGTGAACTATAACGTGCATATCTTAAGAGCTATCAGCACTTGTTCATCTTTGCTACTATGAAATAAATTATTTTCACTGAACAAGTGCTCGTAGCTTTAAGGTATGTATTTTAGAGAGCACGTTTACTATGATGATAATTTCAAAAGTCCTGCAAGCTATGGGCACTGTTCAACTTCGCTATTATGAAATAAATTCTTTCCACTGAGCAAGTTCTCGTAGCTCTTAAGGTATGCATTTTAGAGACCATGTTTACTATGAGGATTATTTCAAAAGTCCTTCGCATTCGCGACCGTTGCAGTGGCGTGGTCAAGTTAAATTAACGTCAGTTGTGAGGGAGACTTAAAGCGCGACTGTCGTATATGTGTTTGCTGGTTCGCACGGCAGTGTCGTGAGTAATTCAGTTTTAAGATGGAACCTGAAACGGAGTCGGTTCGCATATGTAGTGATCAGTGTTCCTACATCGCCGACCAGGGTGGACAAGCGGTTCTAGGCGCTGCAGTCTGGAACCGCGCGACCGCTACGGTTGCAGGTTCGAATCCTGCTTCGGGTATGGATGTGTGTGATGTCGTAAGGTTAGTTAGGTTTAAGTAGTTCTAAGTTCTAGGGGACTGATGACCTCAGAAGTTAAGTCCCATAGTGCTCAGAGCCATTTTTGTTCCTACATCAAAATCGAATCCCTAAATTGAAAGAATCCAACAGAAATATACGCCGCTTTGAGAGAGTTGTGTGGGAACAGTGTTGTGAACCGTAGCACAGTATCACGGTGGTCTGCTCGTTGCTGTGAAAGTCGAATGAGTACTGAGGACAACCCAAGAAGTGGAAGGCTGTCAACTGCAACAGACTACACCTCTGGGGTTACTGCTAATGACGTTTTGAGAGAGGATCGACGAACAACGTGTGAGGAAATTGCATATGACGTGACAATGTCTGTCACTTCAGTTTACATAATCATAACTGAAAAGTTGTTGTTGTTGTTGTGGTATTCAGTCCAGAAACTGGTTTGATGCAACTCTCCATGCTACTCTATCCTGTGCAAGGTTCTTCATCTCCCAGTACCTACTGCAACCTACATCCTTCTGAATCTGTTTAGTGTATTCATCTTTTGGTCTCCCTCTGCTATTTTTACCTTCCACGCTGCCCTCCAATACTAAATTGGCGATCCCTTGATGCCTCAGAATATGCCCTACCAACCGATCCCTTCTTCTAGTCAAGTTGTGCCACAAATTTCTTTTCTCTCCAATTCTATTCAATACCTCCTCATTAGTTGTGTGATCTACCCATCTAATATTCAGCATTCTTCTGTAGCACCACATTTCGAAAGCTTATATTCTCTTCTTGTCCAAACTATTTATCGTCCATGTCTCACTTCCATTCATGGCTACACTCCACACATATACTTTCAGAAACGACTTCCTGACACTTAAATCTATACTCGATGTTAACAAATTTCTCTTTTTCAGAAATGCTTTCCTTGCCATTGCCAGTCTACATTTTATATCCTCTCTACTTCGACCATCATCAGTTATTTTGCTCCCCAAATAGCAATACTCATTTACTACTGAAAAGTTAAAGATGAGAAAAGTTGCTGCCAAATGAGTTCCACTTGATCTGATGGGAGAGCAGAAAGCATGTCGCGAAAGAATCGCAGACGAATTCTTTCAACGTTATCAGAGGGAGAACAGTTTCTGAAAAGAATTGTTGCGCTTGATGAAACCTAGATACTAGATTTTGAGCCAGAACTGAAGTCTCAGTCTTCACAGTGGAAAAGTTCCGACTCTTCACGCCCGAAAAAATTCCGCCGCCAACAATCAAAGGTGAAACTGGTGATAATCTTTGCCTATGACATGAATGGACTCGTAACTAGCCTACTAACAGAGTGCTCCAGGGGACGTCGGTAATAGGCGTGTACTACAAGCTGTTTCTGCAAAACGTTTTACTCCGACGATTCGTCAGAGAAGGCTTGATATACATGCAGCTGGTATCATTTTTGCACAATAATGGAAGACCTACATTTCCCTACCAGTGAAGGAAACACTAGACAAATATGGATGAGAAATACTTCCCTGCCCACCATATGGTCCTGATATGAGCCCACCAGACTGATTTGCTCCCCAAATTGAAGGAGCAGATCCATGGGAAACGTTTCGTTACAGTAATGATGGAGCTTCCAGGGAGGCGATTCGAGTAATAAGACAGCCCAACAATATAAGACAGCTCAACAGTGAAAGTACTCTATCCGGAATACAAGAGTTGCCAAAAAGTTGGGAAGTTGTCATGAACAAGAATGGAGATTATATTGAAGGTCTGTAAAGGTATTTTGTAAAATACATTTGCAAAGTACATCGTGCACAGAACTTTTGAAATGACCAACTTATAGAATTTTTTCTTGGTCTAGTCCGTACTACCTCCTACACCATGCAAACAGTAGAAGAATGTATGAATATAACGTAGAACCCAAAAAACGTGAGTAATTAAAGTAATTTAAAAAGTGAGAACAGTTAATGATCTAATTCAACAAATTTGTAAACAAAACCACAATTGTTACACATGACCACTGAAGATGTGTTAAAACAGTGAAACGCGTTTGGTCCAAATAAGACTTCATACGTTTGAAAAAGATGGAACAACTCTCATATTACTTGTTTCTTTTTTGGTTTTCTCTGGGGATGGAAGTCTGAAACCACCTTTCAAAACGTATCTCTGTTCATGATTTCATTTTTCTCAGAATTCTGCCCGCAGTCGCGCCGTTTTCTGCGGACCCCATTGTTTGAAAAAACACCGACTTGACAGTTGCAGGGAAACACCACACACGGAACTACGCGTCATGTAGGAAGGCGGCCCTATTTTGATTTGTTCTGTGCATCCCCTTCCATTAACTGCTAGCAATCAAAAAAGTTCATTCTCTCTCCAAGCGATTAGCCGAGAGTGACAACTCGACTGCGACAACTGGAAGGCGTTGAAATCGCAAGAACCCGGGAACACAAATAAATGGTTTTGATAACGATATTTTACAGACTTCCTTGTTTGAAACGTATATAAGTAGTGAATACTCGACATCACAAAAACTTATTACAATTATGCATGAGAAAATTGGCTTCATATGTAGCGCTTCATCAATCTAAGGAATTTTAAAAGACATTTGTTTCAAATATGTTGAGAAGAGGTAGGTGCGGCAGGAACCACATTTCTTATAAAGATGCACGATACAAGAGGAGGAGGTAGTTCAACAATGTATTACCGTGTTGAAATATGGGTGAATCAGAATCATTCTGTGAGTAACTGCTGGAAAATGAGTATTGGTACTGGCGGCTTTAAAGTTCCCGCAGGAAAAGGTTCTCGGATAATTATTCTGCATGCTAACTCTTCTTCTGCTTTTGTTCGTGAGAGATAGCTTGTATGTTGTTGTAAGACAAACTGCTGTGTCTACTTTTCGGAAATGAAAGCTGTCAGTTTCAAGCAGTGATTCACTAAACAATTCTTGCCATATCTTGCTTTGCAGTCGGTCATTGTAACAACCATGCCAGCTATCATTCAACTGTTACAGAGAAAACACTAAGTACAAACACTAGGAATGCGTATATTGTGCTCTGGCTTAAAAGTAACAATATTCCTCACAGTACAAGCCAGCTCGTGCCGAACTCCTGCAGTTGCAGCTCGTTAATTTATACACGTCACGCGACAGAACATACAAATTTACTTTCTTGCGCGTGGATGTGGTTACGCAGTTTTGTGTTTACTCACGTATCATTGTTAGTGCAATCCGATAGAATTAATTTTAGCACTGGTTAAAAACATTCATGTTAAATGGGAAAAAACATTCATGTTAACCCTTTCCAGCTCAGTGATGCCATATCGTATCATCATATTTAACTTTTTCCCAAGGCCAAACTATTTGTCCAAAGATTATAAACAAGTGTGCTGGGCTTTCTAAAGTTTATTGTTGTTAGGTTGGCTACCGTGAATTCGCGAAAACAGAGAGCACCAGGCTACAATGCCTTGACAAAAGTATTGTTGCATGGTGTCTACGGTACAGTACGCCCTGCTGGACTTTCAAAATATTATATCAAGGTAAAGGAAGCAAATTAATATAAAAGTTGCACTTACAAATTATTGTTGAAAGTGTAAATTAACTAGTAAACACTTTGAAAATAATGCTAGTTACGGTAATTTTCTGCTTGGAAGTCACAAACATGTGTGAATCCATTTGGCATCATTGGGCATTTGTTATGTTACCAAATGTAGTACATGCAATAACTTCGACTACAGTTTACCATAATGTGTAACTGTAATATTTTCAAGTTTCTCTTCAAGCTTTATTATACTAACTAATATTAATATGTTAAATTTTATTGATGTAATTTACCAGTTTTTTTTTTTTTTGCTGCTTTAGTAAAAAATTCCTGGTTTGTTTACCAGATGATTCGCAATCATAAATCATTATCAGAAGAAGAAATATTGCTGCTTCTCGAAGGTGATTTATCTGATTTGGACCTTGATACGTCTGATGTGGAGGAAGAGATTGAAAATGCTTGGTAGCAGGACCCTACTACACCGGATATACAGTTTCTTCAAGGAATGGAACTTGATACGGTTGAAATTCTGGACCCTCAAGCCAATGATGAAAATGATGTTCCCTTAGCTTCAAGATTACTTGCTGAGCAAAACCTTGCACCAAGTCATTCAGCTCAGAAAATTCAGGGTGATACACACCCGGATCTTCGGTGGAGAATGAAGGACATTGAAGAAGTGGACACATCATGTAATGCAGTTTTTTCTGACCCTCCAGGAGATGAACTGACACCTTTGCAGTATTTCAGAACAATGTGCAGTAATGACATTATCCAGAACCTGGTCGAGCAATCTAATCAATACTGCACACAGAAAACAGGTGCATCTTTAGATACAAATGTTCGTGAAATAGGAAAGTATATAGGGATAAACATCCTAGCAGGTGTTGTGAAAATGCCTAGTTACAGAATGTACTGGGCAGAGGCTACAAGATTTTCTCCAATAGCTGACTCAATGCCTAGAAATAGGTTTGATAAGCTAAGAAATCATTTACATGTGAAAGACAACACTAAAATGAAACAAAGAGAGGACCCTGATTATGACAAGCTGTTCGAGGTTAGAACATTTGTTGACAAAATCAAACAAGGTTTTTCAATTGATGAACCTGAGGAATATCATTCAGTGGATGAATTAATCATTCCTTTCAAAGGTCATTCATTCCTGAAACAGTATGTAAAAAGAAAAACCACACAAGTGGAGTATAAAAGTTTTTGCCCGTGCTGGTTCTAGTGGAATTGTGTACGATTTTGAAATATACCGAGGGAAAGAAACTGTACATAATGATACTGGTCTTGGTATAAGTGCTGATATTGTAATAAGGCTTATGGAGGGACTGCCAAAATATAAAAATTTTAAAGTGTTTACAGACAATTGGTTCACCTCTTACAATTTTATTTCTGCCCTGAAAAACTATGGCATTTTGGCTGTTGGAACTGTTAGACCCACAAGACTTCAAGGCTGCAATCTAAAAGCAGACAGTGAGCTGAAAAAGCGGGGACGAGGATCATACGATTATCGAACTGAAACAGAAAGAAACATCATAGCGCTGAAGTGGTATGATAACAAGTCTGTCGTTCTTGCATCATCATACAAAGGAGTAAGTCCAGTAGAAACAGTGAAACGTTGGTCAGTGGGAGAACGAAAATATATTGATGTTCCAAGGCCAGACATTGTTAGAGAATATAACCGTTTGATGGGAGGAGTTGATCTGCACGACATGCTGGTTGCTTTGTATAGGAGTAATATTGGTGTGAAAAGATTTTATCTAAGGATCGTATTCCACCTCCTTGACATGTGTGTTGTGAATGCGTGGCTCCTATACCGCCGACATTGCAGACAAAGAGGAATTACCAAACACATGTCTCTGTTGATTTTTCGATCTGATGTAGCTCATGGACTACAAAAAGCAGGAGACATTTTGGTAAGAAGACGAGGACGGCCATCAGATGACAGTCCATCGCCTACAGTTGTGAAGAAACGAGCCCCATTGGTTCCCAGCCCAGTTGATGATGTAAGGTATGACAACATTGGACACTGGCCACAGCATGTAGAAAACAAACAGAGATGTAAATTGTGCATTACAGAATATTCCCGAATGAAATGCATCAAATGTAATAAACCTCTTTGCTTTACCAAATACAGGAACTGTTTCTTAAATTTTAATGTAAAGTAACAATCATGCTGTAATAAAACATAAAATTGTCCTGAAATGCAAGTTGCATTGTCGTATGTACTAATTTTTCTTTAATAAACTGCATCAAATTGTGTAATTAAAATTTTCATTCAAGTTCCATTGCCAAGCACTGTGACATCGCAACCACCTGACTGGCCAATGATGCCATATGGAGTCATCCAAAATTTTGCTCCAAAAACAAAAATAGCAAAATTTCTTATAAATATATATTATCCCAATCATTATGTAGGGAACTACGTGAAAAAATATTTTTTTCCCACAAGCAAATAAAAGTTGGGCTGGAAAGGGTTAACAGACACGGAATCTCTTGTGCATGAAGCAGTAAACACCATCCCTCCTTACCCTTGGGCATACTGTGCAGGGTACGCTGTAAAAGTTTCTGAAAGATGCCTTTGATAGATGGATGAAGCTGGATATAAACCTTGAAAATATCCTAAATCTAAAACCAGATAGTTCGAACACGGACTTAGATAGTATGGTAATACGATGGAGACTTTGGAAAAAAGCAAGGTAAAAACATTTCTTGGCTTCAAAGACCTGTGGTTTAAAAAATATGTTTGCCAACATATCAACTGTATACATAGTATATGAGAACTTCCTAGCTTTTATTGATTAGGAATATGTGTCATATGGAGTACGTAGTCTATAATGTTCAACATTTTGACTAAGGAGAAGTTAAATTTTTCCTAGAGTCTTATATGCTCCAATTAATCGCGAGCATGCAGCCAGATAAATTCGTCAAAAACTCGCATATTTCGTCGAGGGAATCCCTGTCGTTTTCAAAGCAAGAATTGGAAAATGCTATAAAATGACAGGAAGGATTATCTGTCGTGATATCCATTTTTTTCAACGTTATCGTTCAGAATTCCATCGAATTATTCACAGAAAATGGTTAATTGTTTACTTGCTCAATAGATCTAAATGCGGTCTCTCACTGTGTTGTCGATCGAGTTAGTTTACACTCCTACTGCCCGTAGACATTGCAAAATTGTGATAACATACTGACAACTTTCTACGATAATCTTTTGCAGTAGTCTTTGCTACCAGCAATTTTTTTTACACACAGTGATTTACATTAACTACACTCAAACACACCCACATATAAGCGTTATACACATTTTTTAACAAAATATAAGGAATACAAACAGTTGTCAAGCACTATAATGTTCTCGATTTAAATCTGAAGTTAATTTTGTCGTTTGTTACATTTTAACTTGTAATTAGGGTGACTAACATTTTTACAAGAAAATAAGAGAGATACTTACATCCTTGACAAAAAATAAGAGAGATTAAGAGCATGGCTTAATTTCACCAATAATCAAAGCAGTATTTGTAAACAATAACTATTTAATTACACATCACAAATACTTACACAGATTTTGCAACAGATTTTACATCAGTCAGTAGTTTTATATAATTTTTAACAAATTCAAAGAATCCACTGCATGAATAAGGAAAATTCATGGCAATTTGCATTTCAGATTTGATTAAATTTGTACAGCTTCTATTCCTTATATCTGTCCACTTATTATTCGTAAAAGAAAATACTCTCCCAGTGTGAGGATCACTTCCTAATATATTCATAACGTAACCTACCAGCTTACCCAAGTACTCAAAATTCACATTATTTGATTTCAAAGTTGTTAAAACTTTTATCCATTTTTGGTTAACGTTACCCTCTAAGGAGACAGCATATTTAATTGCATCATTAGAACTACAAAATTCCTCATATAATTCATCTTCATTCACACAATCCAACTTGACACATTCCGCAACTTTTTGCATGTCACTGAATGTTAATGCCATTTTTGACATAGTGGGATTACAACTTTAAACTGTCATCAAATTTATTAGCTAAGTAAGAACTTAAAGAATCATAGAATTTAATTAAGTTTTTCTCACTAGTAGATTTCAAATCTGAATCAAGAACAATTTACGAGTACCACTACTAAAAAATTTATCTTCCTTTCTCTGTGTAACTTTATTAATTAGTAGCTGTACAGCTTTATTAAGTTCCATAATACTAAGATTGGAACTCTCCAAATACTTTGCTTCTTGAATGAAAACATTTCCACTATTCACAAATAAACTAATATATGTCTGAACAGATATGTCTACTTCTGTATTTTCATTCAAAAATACTTGAGCAGAACTTTAGGACAGTCTGAGTCATCTATGCTTTTAAAATAGCTTTTTGTAGGGTCCCTATTTTTTTAAGTCTTTCTATAGCATGTGTGAGAGACAACCATCTAGTATCTAAATGTCGCAGGATTTCAGCCTATTCAACGTCAACAAATTCAAAAAATAATTTTAACTCTTCCCTTCGTTTAGCAAAACATGAAAAGTTGCTGTATACTTTCTATTCATATTACATATATATGTATAGTAAACAACTGCATGTACATTTCATGGCATTGTGAGGCACATGGTTAAAACAACTGGCTTTGAGCATTTCCTCATTCTCATTACTTTGTTTTGAATTCCACTAGAGGGCTCCACTGGAAACATTTTCCTGTTTATGTGATTGGAGGCATCTGTTGCTAAAGAAAATAACGTACCGGTACTACACTTTTTGGGGTCATTTAAAACTTTCAAAAAAACGTTCACAGTTATTGGGGCCAATACATTCATTGTGATCAGTTCAGCTGTAGTTCGCCTGCAAAATATTTTCTTTGACACATTAAATTCACTGTTTTTTTGAAAGTTTGATCTCACAATGCACGCTCCTATAGCTTAGATTGTGTTGTACTGTGTGACAGATTAATGAAAGTTCACCAGCAATGGTTTTCACGTCGTCGTTTTTTACACTTTTGCTCAGATGAGGAGAGCAGTTATGTTGGACAAAGTAGTGACGTCATTTGCTTTGCTTTCGTGACCTACAAACAAATACAAGACGTTGCCAACTAATAATTACTATATGTGTGTATGTGTGTGTGTGTGTGTGTGTGTGTGTGTGTGTGTGGTGTGTATGTATATTGGAATACACAGTAATAATTTATTACCTGAAGTTTTCCTGTGCCATACACAATCGTGCTTGCCGCCATGCTAAACTCACATTTGCGATTGAGCAGTTTTCTTTATAAGCATTTGACATTGCTGGTCCATTCTAGGAATATAAAGCTTCCCACTTCATAAGATATGTACACGCATACTTCGTTTTTGGTGGGGTTTTAGCTTCGTCCTCGCTGCCCACCATAAAATCTTGAAGAACGATTCACAGAAAGCGCTGGCACTGAAACATAGTCACGTCCACAGAACAACAAGGAAAGAGAAGCGCAACTCCCGTGTTAAAAGAGGGCAACACTGACCGATAGTAGCGCCTCTAGTGGTATGGAGATGAACTAAAAAAGGATAAACATTTTGGGTTGCATCCCTCCTAGCTTATGTACGCTGTTTTTTTTTTCTTTTAATTTTCTTATCTCAGTTTTCTGGGCGTGCTATGTAATTATTTTGGCTAGCATCATAATAAAATAATTTAAACACAGCTATAGCACACTGCAATACAGCAGTGACACCCTATTATTCAGGAATATTTCTAGTCCAATTTAGCTGCAACAATTTTATTTAGCTTCATCTATTTAAGCTACAAGCTTGTTTCGATTTACTGTCAGTTTCAAGCATTGCATCTAATTTTTATGACGCACAAAACATCCTGGAGCTCTTATATGTTGATGGAAATCAATATAAGTGTGTCAGTTTACAAGTCTATTCTTGACGTTTGCGTCTGACAGTCGCTGCATCTATGATCTTTTCTTGAGCACCAACTGTCAGGCGCAAACATCAAGAATAGACTTGCAAACTGACACACTTACATTGATTTCTATCAACATATAAGAGCTCCAGGACGTTTTGTGTGTTACAAAAACTAGACGCAACATTTGAAACTGACAGTAAGTCGAAACAAGCTTGTAGTCTAAATAACTGTTACAAGTTAAATAAAAATTGTTGCATATAAATTGGACCTCAAATATTCCTGAATAATGTCATACTTTGACATCTTATAAGCTTTGGGGTCAATGGAAGAAAAAAACTATTATTATGAGAATAATCGGCAGTTAAAGAGGTTCAATTAAGAAATCTTTGTCACAATGTTAATGACTGAAGAACACTAAAATTTGTTTCAACTATGTTTCAGGACTGTGATTTCTGAGTAATTGTCCAGGAAACATGCACTAATGACCACTAATTTCTTGAAAAAGTTCCTACATCTTACAACTGTAAATGCATTAAAACCCAAAAAAGAAGACATCAATATTAAGTACCAAAAATAGGAAAGATGGATAAAAACAGGGAAATGAAAGCAAAACTTACTTTTTATTTGTTAACCACACAAAAAAAGTCACTATGAGCAACAGTTTCACCTGATTCACTACTGGTATTAACAATTTCACATGGAACACCTGCCACATGTTTTGGAAACTCACCCCTCTTTAGCCTATGCCTAATTTTATTCACAAAATCTTCCTCGAAAAAATAATCTTCACAAACAAAATAAGTAGCACAATTAACATCAGGTCACAGTTTACAAACGCTTTTCCGCATCAGAAGCAATCCTTGAACCGACGTAATATCCAGATGAACAGCCAGGGAATTTACAGGAGTGTTTCTACGTCAATTTGTTGTGTTGAATATTCTGAAAAACAATAAAATTCTTCATCAAATAAAACTACTACTGACATATCAAAGTTATTTAAGTAAGCAAACAGAAATCACACAGCTTCATTCACGACAGAAGAGAATACATTTCATTTATAGGCTACGAGATTATTTACTGAAAATTAAATGTCTTACCTTAGGATTAATTGCGGACATTTTTTCTGCAGGAAATCTCTTCAGTTCCACTGGAAGGAACTGCCTGACTTGTTGCCTCTTCTCCCATATAGCTTTCACCCCCGTGGTCACGTCTAACCGCCAAGGGTCGGTTGACCATTTCTAAGATAATCGACAGACATAATGTCGATACAGAATCAGTTGTCCCTGCTCTCGAACGTTTCAACGAATTATGACCGTGCGCGCTAAATTTAAATGCTTGAAAAATATTTGTACATACGTTTTATAAAGTTAAAAACTGAAGAACAGCCATGAGCCTGAAAATACGGGAGCTAGCAGATTATGAAAAATATGTTCAAATACGGGAGATCTCGGGAAATATGGGAGAGTTGGTTGCCCTACTTGCAATGCAGTCCAAATCGCAACATATGACAATTATTGCAAACCAGTTTCGATGGAATTGTCGTTATCCAATCGCCATTTTGATAATTGTACTTGATGTCTTCACAAAGCTGCGTCATCTGTTCTCGCCTTCCAACGTCACGTGGGCTGTAACTGTGGAGCAGTGGGCGCAATGACA
Organism: Schistocerca nitens; assembly: GCF_023898315.1. Lineage (NCBI taxonomy): Eukaryota > Metazoa > Arthropoda > Insecta > Orthoptera > Acrididae > Schistocerca > Schistocerca nitens. The sequence continues at coordinate 516,172,735 of NC_064620.1, read as the reverse complement.
AGACGTGAAATAAGATTTCTCTCATGTAGGCAATTGATCGAAATCGGTTGTAAGATGATTTACTTCCCTCATAGATCTGAACACATAATACGATGTACCATAGTCAAATGAACCTGACAGCTGATCTCTACAACACAGTTCGGTAACGCGGACTTCGCTTGCCCGCTCTCTGCCGCTACGCATGAGCAGATGTTACCCCTTCACGCTTCCCTGTCGCTCCGCCTCTATCCATGGAAGCGCCTGCTGGCGCCTTCCTGTGTGACGTAAGCTGTAGAAGCGATGACAAGAGTGTCTGACAGGTGAGAGACGATCAGCGTACATGTGACAATGCGCCAATGAGAAGGTTAGGTTTTCCCTAACGTAGTTTACTGGTTTCATTGCTGAGTTCCTCTAAGAGTTAACAACGTATATCTTCATGCATCGTGCAGTCTGCCTCGTGATGCTTCATTTTGTTGGTGCTTATGACGTTGGGGTGTTAGTGCACTATTTATTGAAAGAATGTGCAACGAATGAATATAGAGTAGTGTAAGGTTTGTTATGAGAAATTTTTCTTTAGTTGTACGATGTCAGTACCAATTTGGAAGCGCTTATAATCTTCCGTATGAGATCTCAACACAGCCATAAAATTTTTGGGGTTAATAGGACAGCAGTTGCTGTAATAGATTTTATTACATTCCCGGCGTCATTATGCTGCCTCTAGTGGCTGAATTTCTGTTTCTTCCGCCGACAGTGATACATAAGTTAATAGGACAGCAGTTGCTGTAATAGATTTTATTACATTCCCGGCGTCATTATGCTGCCTCTAGTGGCTCAATTTCTGTTTCTTCCGCCGACAGTGATACATAATTTCGTTATCTAACCCCAGCAATACCAAGGCATTTTGTATAACGTGCTTTACCAGGGGAGGAGAGAGGAGTAGTGTGCGCCACCCTGAAAATTTTTTTTTAAAATCGTTAATTGTTGTTGAATGATATTAACAACATGCTTTTTAAAGAGGTAGTGATTTGTAATCAGGGTCCAGAATCTGAAAATACCTTTTAACACTTTCTTAGCAATATCAATGCATTTTCAATAATGTGTACTACCGACTTTATGTCCACCACAAAAAATATAGAAAATGCAAATTTTGTTCATTGTTGTTGACTTGTACTCTCAACGTAGTTTTTAAAGAGATGTGCAAGTAAGGCCCTCAATATTGAATACAACCTTCACTGGGGAAAGTGACGTCTTCTACTGAGACTTAAATTTTTGGTTTAAGTTAACTGAAAAGAATTCAATAAAACAATAAACATTTTTCCAGAATGTTAAAATATAAAGATACTGATTAGATGATGATATTTTCAAAAGGTGGGCATAAACAAAATCAGTAGGTTCGCACGAAAACTTCCATTCGATATTCTGTTGAATTCGGTTTTAGTTAACTTTCACCTAAGGCAACAATAATATTGTAGCAGGAAATGCACAGGAAATATTTGTTCTCCAATCAATTAAATCAGATATATCGAAAAACAAAGTGATAATAATACCGGAACAGCAAAAGGGTAGACACCAGTTCCATCTCTACTGTTATTGTCCAAATTAATTTCTAAATTTTCAGTTGCACTACGAAGATATAAATTTTAAGGCGTAGCTTCTCGCAAAAGATGAATTACATTTATAGATCAAATTCTTATAGATCTTGCGTTGCTAAATGGATCTGTTTTGAGTTACGTATGAAAAGCGGGCGTAATTACATTCCATTTCGGATGATGAGAGATAATAGAGGGATTAGTGGCGATACTAATCAGTGCCTCTTTCGGAAATAGAATTCTGCGCGCTGTATTCGTTTTCCATCCGCTTGGAGATTCTTTTCAGGCAGTCGTTGTCGAATTATGCCATCAGCAGAAGTGAACAGTGGGTGGTTCATCCTCTGATTCGCAGAATCATGCGGTTCCCCCTGGCAGTAATTACGCAGCGCCATGCACGCTACGTGCGGGCCGCTGATTTCGCCTGCCGGCAGCCAAAGACAGTAATTGAATTTTGTGCGCCGTCAGTCAGCGATGGAAGTCCACAGAGGAATGTTATAAACCAGCTACAAAGACCGCAGTCCAATTCTCGACTTCTTCGCCACTGCCTGAATGTGACAACAGTCACACTCACATCAATCAAGTATGGAATTGTTATGTCTTTCTTTACACGCTGTGTGATTCTTTAGTGAATACAGAAACAGGGAACAGATGTCGTTCATGAACAGAGAATTCTGACATTAATTTATTCTACATCTAGGGTCAAACAGAAAATATAATACAAAACTTTGTTGCTGAAGTAACAGCGTCAGTTGGTAACAGTAGATCTGAATGTAGAAACAGCAGATACAAAAGATTTATAACTCTGTCACTTCAACACTGAAACTTCCCCTTTAAACAATTATACACGACTGTGCTTTAACTGACACACAATATTTTTAGCGCAACGCAATCTGACTTTCAAAAAAATCCCTACGAAAGAGTGGCCCTGACTAACATTAACCTATGCGTTTCACAAATCGCTTACCTCACAAAAATCTTGGTTACTCGAACTACTGCAATACAGCTGGCGCCACTACTGCCAGCTAAATAAAAGATTCAAACTATGGAAGGCACTAACTACTGATAGGGATAGTTAGCAAATGAAAGATATTAATAGAGAACAAACACTGTATTTACCTTAATAGTCATAATATATATAGCAGTTCATGACAAATTACAAAACTCCGCCATCTCTCTCCCCACATCCACCACTGCTGGCGGCTCACCTCCAACTGCGCAACGCTACGCGCTGTTCACAGCCAGCTGCCTAACACTACAATGGCGAGTATTACAACAATGCAAAGCAGCCACAGACTGCACACAGCACAGCCAGTGATTTTCATACAGAGGTGGCGTTACCAATAAAAAAAACCTAAACAGCCTACTTACAACACATTGCATATTCAGAAGATGTCGAGCCCTGACCACTATAAAAGTCAGTATATGTTATTCATGTACATCTACATCTACATGGATACTCTGCAAATCACATTTAAGTGCCTGGCAGAGGGTTCATCGAACCACCTTCACAATTCTCTATTATTCCAATCTCGTATAGCGCGCGGAAAGAATGAACACCTATATCTTTCCGTACGAGCACTGATTTCGCTTATTTTATCGTGGTGATCGTTCCGCCCTATGTAGGTCGGTGTCAACAAAATATTTTCGCATTCGGAGGAGAAAGTTGGTGATGGGAATTTCGTGAGAAGATTCCGTCGCAACGAAAAACGCCTTTCTTTTAATGATTTCCAGCCCAATACTGTATCATTTCTGTGACACTCTCTCCCATATTCCGCCGTTATAGAAAACGTGCTGCCTTTCTTTGAACTTTTTCGATGTACTCCGTCAGTCCTGCCTGGTAAGGATCCCACACCTCGCAGCAGCATTCTAAAAGAGGAAGGACAAGCGTAGTGTAGGCAGTCTCCTCAGTAGGTCTGTTACATTTTCTAAGAGTCCTGCCAATAAAATGCAGCCTTTGGTTAGCCTTCCCCACAACATTTTCTGTGTGTTCTTTCCAATTTAAGCTGTTCGTAATTGTAATACCTAGGTTGTTGTTGTTGTTGTGGTCTTCAGTCCTGAGACTGGTTTGATGCAACTCTCCATGCTACTCTATCCTGTGCAAGCTTCTTCATCTCCCAGTACCTACTGCTACCTACATCCTTCTGAATCTGCTTAGTGTATTCATCTCTTGGTCTCCCTCTACGATTTTTACCCTCCACGCTGCCCTCCAATGCTAAATTTGTGATCCCTTGATGCCTCAAAACATGTCCTACCAACCGATCCCTTCTTCTAGTCAAGTTGTGCCACAAACTTCTCTTCTCCCCAATCCTATTCAATACCTCCTCATTAGTTACGTGATCTACCCACCTTATCTTCAGCATTCTTCTGTAGCACCACATTTCGAAAGCTTCTATTCTCTTCTTGTCCAAACTGGTTATCGTCCATGTTTCACTTCCATACATGGCTACACTCCATACAAATACTTTCAGAAACGACTTCCTGACACTTAAATCTATACTCGATGTTAACAAATTTCTCTTCTTCAGAAACGATTTCCTTGCCGTTGCCAGTCTACATTTTATATCCTCTCTACTTCGACCATCATCAGTTATTTTACTCCCTAAATAGCAAAACTCCTTTACTACTTTAAGTGTCTCATTTCCTAATCTAATCCCCTCAGCATCACCCGACTTAATTCGACTACATTCCATTATCCTCATTTTGCTTTTGTTGATGTTCATCTTATATCCTCCTTTCAAGACACTGTCCATTCCGTTCAACTGCTCTTCCAAGTCCTTTGCTGTCTCTGACAGAATTACAATGTCATCGGCGAACCTCAAACTTTTTACTTCTTCTCCTTGAATTTTAATACCTACTCCGAATTTTTCTTTTGTTTCCTTTACTGCTTGCTCAATATACGGATTGAATAACATCGGGGAGAGGCTTCAACCCTGTCTCACTCCTTTCCCAACCACTGCTTCCCTTTCATGCCCCTCGACTCTTATAACTGCCATCTGGTTTCTGTACAAATTGTAAATAGCCTTTCGCTCCCTGTATTTTACCCCTGCCACCTCCAGAATTTGAAAGAGAGTATTCCAGTTAACGTTGTCAAAAGCTTTCTCTAAGTCTACAAATGCTAGAAACGTAGGTTTGCCTTTCCTTAATCTTTCTTCTAAGATAAGTCGTAAGGTTAGTATTGCCTCACGTGTTCCAACATTTCTACGGAATCCAAAGTGATCTTCCCCGAGGTCCGCTTCTACCAGTTTTTCCATTCGTCTGTAAAGAATTCGCGTTAGTATTTTGCAGCTGTGACTTATTAAACTGATAGTTCGGTAATTTTCACATCTGTCAACACCTAGGTATTTAGCTGAATTTACGGCTTTTAGATTAGACTGATTTATCGTGTAACCGAAGTTTAACGAGTTCCTTTTAGCACTCATGTGGATGACCTCAGACTTTTCGTTATTTAGGGTCAACTGCCACTTTTCGCACCATTCAGATATTTTTTCTACATCGTTTTGTAGTTTATTTTGATTTTCTAATGACTTTATTAGTCGATAAACGGCAGCTTCATCTGCTAACAACCGAAGACGGCTGCTCAGATTGTCTCCCAAATCGTTTATATAGATAAGGAACAGCAAAGGGCCTATAACACTAGCTTGGGGAACGCCAGAAATCACTTCTGTTTAACTCGATGAATTTCCGTCAATTCGTACGAACTGTGACCTCTCTGACAGGAAATCGCAAATCCAGTCACATAACTGAGACGATATTCCATAAGCACGCAATTTCACTACAAGGCGCTTGTGTGGTACAGTGTCAAAACCCTTCCGGAAATCCAGGAATACGGAATCGATCTGAAATCCCTTGTCAATAGCACTCAGCACTTCATGTGAATAAAGAGCAAGTTGTGTTTCACAGGAAAGATGTTTTCTAAACCCATGTTGACTGTGTGTCAATAGACAGTTTCCTTCGAGGTAATTCATAATGTTCGAACACAATATATGTTCTAAAATCCTGCTACATATCGACGTTAACGATATGGGCCTGTAATTTAGTGGATTACTCCTACTACCTTTCTTGAATATTGGTGTGACCTGTGCAACTTTCCAGTCTTTGGGTACGGATCTTTCGTCGAGCGAACGGTTGTATATGATTGTTAAGTATGGAGCTAATGCATCAGCATACTCCCAAAGGAACCTAATTGGTATACAGTCTAGACCAGAAGACTCGCTTTTATTAAGTGATTTGAGTTGCCTCACTGTACAAAATAGAAGATTCTAAATTGATGCAATCGACAAGTAAGTCGTATTACAGGTCATGTTTTAGTTATCGAAAATTCAATTATTGGCGATTAAAGTGCCTTGCATTTGATCCAGGACCTTAAGATTTTGCATGAGCCGGGGTCTGGCAGCGACATTACACGAGAAAATGCGAAAAGTGTTAATATGTAGTACAAACCAAAGAAAACCTCCAGTAACGTAGGTTACTCATGTTGGCAGCTGTTCTCGATTCGAATTCTGGAATATTTGCTTCGTCTTCTTTTGTGAAGGCATTTCGGAAGGGTATGTTCAGTAAATCCGCTTTGGCAGCACTGTCTTCGATAATATCTCCATTGTTATCGCACAGAGAAGGCATTGATTGTTTCTTGCCGCTAACATACTTCACATACGATCTGAATCTCTTTGGATTTTCTGCCAGGTTTGGAGACAAAGTTTCGTTGTGGAGACTGTTATAGGCGTCTCGCTTTGAACTCCGCGCTAAGTTTCGAGCTTCTGTAAAGGATCGCCAACTGTCAAACGCACAGAAAAGAGTCAGTGTATAGATGTTCGGACTGAATTATACCCGCCGCTGAAGCTCCAGAGAGGGAATACTACCATCTCATTGGCAGCGATGTAATTGCTCGTGGCAACGCCTTCGTGCCGCCTTGGCGGCTGTAGGAAATGCGGCGAGGTAACTGGCGGCGTATTTGAAAGTACGGCCGACCGGATGCGGCCGATATCACACCCCTCCACGGCCAACGTTGCAAGGTATGAGGGGAAGCCTGTGCCGTGGTTAGCTATGAAGCTGGTTGCTTTGTCGGCGTTAGAGCGGGCCGACATTGCGTCTTGCGAGCGCCAGGGAAACTGCCCAGGGAAACACGAGCAGTAGATAGTGTCGGAAGTTCCATGCATCTTTTCGCGGATGATGCTGTAGTATACAGAGAAGTTGCACATTAGAAAATTGCAGCGAAATGCAGGAAGATCTGCAGCGGATAGGCACTTGGTGCAGGGAGTGGCAACTGACCCTTAACATAGACAAGTGTAATGTATTGCGAATACATAGAAAGAAGGATCCTTTATTGCATGATTATATGATAGCGGAACAAACACTGGTAGCAGTTACTTCTGCAAAATATTTGGGAGTATGCGTACGGAACGATTTGAAATGGAATGATCATACAAAATTAATTGTTGATAAGGCGGGTGCCAGGTTGAGATTCATTGGGAGAGTCCTTAGAAAATGTAGTCCATGAACAAAGAAGGTGGCTTACAAAACACTCGTTCGACCTATACTTGAGTATTACTCATCAGTGTGGGATCCGTACTGGTTGACAGAGGAGATAGACAAGATCCAAAGAAGAGCGGCGCGTTTCGTCACAGGGTTATTTGGTAAGCGTGACAGCGTTACGGAGATGTTTAGCAAGCTCAAGTGGCAGACTCTGCAAGAGAGGCGCTCTGCATCGCGGTGTAGCTTGCTGTCCAGGTTTCGAGAGGGTGCGTTTCTGGATGAGGTATCGAATATATTGCTTCCCCCTACTTATACCTCCCGAGGAGATCACGAATGTAAAATTTGAGAGATTCGAGCGCGCACGGAGGCTTTCCGGTAGTCGTTCTTCCCGCGAACCATACGCGACTGGAACAGGAAAGGGCACGTAACGTGCCCTCCGCCACACACCGTTGGGTGGCTTGCGGAGTATAAATGTAGATGTAGAAGGCACCTGACGGCAGAGATAGGATGGAGGGTGCTTCAGAGGGTGCCGGCAGCTGTAGTTGGAGTCATGAACGATGGCGGTTGAGTTTAGGCTGCTTCTACGCACCTACACAACGCATTCTTCAACAGCCAATGAGCGTTCGGCGTGTTTCCAGAGCTCTGCTGTTAATGCCGTAGCCTATGTGGTCGTAGCGAGTTGTTTACTTTACTATTCCGTTTGTTGCGAGTTGTCATCGCTGGCGGTGGCGATAAATGACAAATTCTGCAGATGGGAGGAGATACGCTTTCTTCAAGCCAAAGCACGCGCAGCTGTCGCTTGGAATCGGCAAAAATGCAATCGCTGTCCGTGCCTCGACATACGTGAACTATCATTGTTCATGGATCGGACTATAGCCGACGGTGACGGCATCGGTGTGAGAGAGGCGGCCTACGGCGTTGGCGGTAACGGCGTCCCAGGTGGGCAGGTGAAGACTTCCATCGGCGAGGCGGCCGCGGTAGGAGGCACCTGTTCCGTAAGCTGAATATGGGGGGCTGCTTTGTGGCGGACGGTTGTGGCTCCGTCTCCGCGGTCGGACGTCGTGCAGTGAAGAAATCTGAAATACACTCCTGGAAATGGAAAAAAGAACACATTGACACCGGTGTGTCAGACCCACCATACTTGCTCCGGACACTGCGAGAGGGCTGTACAAGCAATGATCACACGCACGGCACAGCGGACACACCAGGAACCGCGGTGTTGGCCGTCGAATGGCGCTAGCTGCGCAGCATTTGTGCACCGCCGCCGTCAGTGTCAGCCAGTTTGCCGTGGCATACGGAGCTCCATCGCACTCTTTAACACTGGTAGCATGCCGCGACAGCGTGGACGTGAACCGTATGTGCAGTTGACGGACTTTGAGCGAGGGCGTATAGTGGGCATGCGGGAGGCCGGGTGGACGTACCGCCGAATTGCTCAACACGTGGGGCGTGAGGTCTCCACAGTACATCGATGTTGTCGCCAGTGGTCGGCGGAAGGTGCACGTGCCCGTCGACCTGGGACCGGACCGCAGCGACGCACGGATGCACGCCAAGACCGTAGGATCCTACGCAGTGCCGTAGGGGACCGCACCGCCACTTCCCAACAAATTAGGGACACTGTTGCTCCTGGGGTATCGGCGAGGACCATTCGCAACCGTCTCCATGAAGCTGGGCTACGGTCCCGCACACCGTTAGGCCGTCTTCCGCTCACGCCCCAACATCGTGCAGCCCGCCTCCAGTGGTGTCGCGACAGGCGTGAATGGAGGGACGAATGGAGACGTGTCGTCTTCAGCGATGAGAGTCGCTTCTGCCTTGGTGCCAATGATGGTCGTATGCGTGTTTGGCTCCGTGCAGGTGAGCGCCACAATCAGGACTGCATACGACCGAGGCACACAGGGCCAACACCCGGCATCATGGTGTGGGGAGCGATCTCCTACACTGGCCGTACACCACTGGTGATCGTCGAGGGGATACTGAATAGTGCATTTTGTACATCCAAACCGTCATCGAACCCATCGTTCTACCATTCCTAGACCGGCAAGGGAACTTGCTGTTCCAACAGGACAATGCACGTCCGCATGTATCCCGTGCCACCCAACGTGCTCTATAAGGTGTAAGTCAACTACCCTGGCCAGCAAGATCTCCGGATCTGTCCCCCATTGAGCATGTTTGGGACTGGATGAAGCGTCGTCTCACGCGGTCTGCACGTCCAGCACGAACGCTGGTCCAACTGAGGCACCAGGTGGAAACGACATGGCAAGCCGTTCCACAGGACTACATCCAGCATCTCTACGACCGTCTCCATGGGAGAATAGCAGCCTGCATTGCTGCGAAAGGTGGATATACACTGTACTAGTGCCGACATTGTGCATGCTCTGTTGCCTGTGTCTATGTGCCTGTGGTTCTGTCAGTGTGATCATGTGATGTATCTGACCCCAGGAATGTGTCAATAAAGTTTCCCCTTCCTGGGACAATGAATTCACGGTGTTCTTATTTCAATTTCCAGGAGTGTAGTCGATCTACAGCAGCATCACGGAGCCGTGGCTGATTTTGGCGGCGCCGATGTGTTCCTGCGCTCCCGCGAACAGTATACTGCGATCTGCCAGCTGATCTGAGAACAACACGGGATTTCCATAAATGATACTGACCTCAGGCGTTCGGGTGAAACTTCGTAGTGAAGTCTGAAGCTGGAGCAGAGCCGTTAGAACGAAGCACTACACGTGAATGTAAAAGCTCGAAGTTTTGATATTTGCGACTTGAACGTTCGAATGAAACGTTCTGTCTCGCCATTAGACTGTGGCGAGAATAGTGTTGTCCTGACATGCTGTATTCAATTGTGTTCCCGAAATTGTGCAAATTCCTTGGAAGAAAAAGCAGGTCCATTGCCGGAAGATATTGTTTGTGGTAAACCTTCGAGAGAAAATACAGAAGCAGTGCCTTGATGCATTTGTCGAATGCATTGGGATAACAAAAGGGTATTTGCTGTAGGCATTGATGATAGTCAACCAACGTGTTTGCCATGGAGTATCAGAATGTGGCCAGGACAAAAATTTCTGGCGCAGAGCACTCTGATAGTCCACGCAAGCGCGACGTTGTACCGTCACACGTTCTGTTTGCTTATCTAAACCAAGCCACGTACAATGCTGGCACGCCAGATGCTTAGGATGACCCCTATGTAGAAGAATTAACACCTGCTGTAGCAGCGAGGTTGGGATTAACATTCTTGTCTGTTCGTTATGCGTGTGAAGCAGAATCATATCATTCAGAACAGATAAACTCTTGCGGTGCACAAGGTATCTTCACACTAAGGGATGGGGAATACATTTCTGGGAGTTTGGCCAACCTTTGCGAATGTAATTTCTTTTCATTCGTAGTGAGTGATCATGCTCTGGGGCTTGTGCGGTCCGTCGTGAATCAATAGGAAAAGAATCCAGTGCCTACGAATCGAAAGAATCAATATGTAAACAAGAAGCTTCTGATCCATCAAAAGCTGCATTTGTGAAAACAGGTAAACAAGATATTGTGTCGGCATTTGCGTGTTGCGCTGCTGCGCGATACAGAATTTGATACTGGTAGTTTGACAGTAATAGCGACTAGCAACCAACGTTGAAGCTTCTGCTCTGAGAATTTGGGAACTTGCTTCGACGGATGAAACAGTGCATTACAGTGACAAGGAAAAATTTTCTGCGATACAGGTAATGATGAAATGTCGTGCCACCTTATAGCGAGGATTTCCTTCTGCAGTTGACTACAATTAATGTGAGCACTGTTCAAAGTTTTGGAAGCAAATGCGATGGGGCACTCTGTTTTGCCAAATTTGTGGCATAAAACCGCCCTGATGCCATGAGATGAGGCGTCGATTGCAAGCACAAGTAGTTTGCGCGGATCGTAGTACGTAAGGCATGGTTGACGAAGCAATGCACTTTTCAGTCCTTGAAAAGCTTGATCACAATCTTGTCTAGTGGAATGGAAGATTCTTACGTCTGAAGCGGTTCAGAGTCGTGTCAATTTGCGCCACACTAGGAATGAACTTTACGTAGTAAGTTAACTTTCCAAGAACAGCTTGAAGTTCACGTAAATTTTTAGGAGACAGCAATTGTTGAATTGCTTGCAAATGTTTCATCAAAGAACGAGCATCAATGGCGTCAGTGATGTGTCCTAAGTATTCAGTTGTTGTGTTGAAAAAAGAACACTTCTGCAAGTTACAAATGAGGCCCACCTCGGTTAAAATTGAAAAAGACAGTCCAAATTTATAAGGTGCTGTTCCGGTGTTTTATCTGGAGACGATTATGTCATCAAGATAACTAAAACAAGAAGGCACCTTGGACATTACTTGTTCGAGAAATTTTTGAAACGTGCAGGTGCGGAAGCACTTCCTGAAGGTAGGCATTGATATTCAAACAAACCGACATGATAATTCACAATAAAATTTTTCTTTGTGTCTTCGTCCAGTGGTAACTGCAGATAGGCTTCTGCAAGATCAGTTTTTGAGGAAAACTTTCGTCTCACAAGGCGATCCGAAATTTCCTCAACACGTGGGAGTGGGTAGGAATCAATGACTGCCTGTGAATTTACCATGCATTTGAAATCAGCACAGGGTCGAATTTTTCCATTTGGCTGAAGGATGACAACAGAGATGCCCAATGACTCGCTGAAATAGGTTTTGAGATATCAACGGATTCCAGTCTCTGAATTTCTGCAGCCATGTTGTCGCATAACGCATGTGGTACAGGACGTGTGTGGCAAAATTTCTGCTCCACAGAGGTTTCGATCGTAATACGAGCGTGAAAATCTTTTACGCATCCTAGAGTACTGTCACAGAGTTGTTGAAATGCGGCAGGGGGAATTTGTGTGTCAGTGGCTTGCACATTGGCTCATACACTCCTGGAAATTGAAATAAGAACACCGTGAATTCATTGTCCCAGGAAGGGGAAACTTTATTGACACATTCCTGGGGTCAGATACATCACATGATCACACTGACAGAACCACAGGCACATAGACACAGGCAACAGAGCATGCACAATGTCGGCACTAGTACAGTGTATATCCACCTTTCGCAGCAATGCAGGCTGCTATTCTCCCATGGAGACGATCGTAGAGATGCTGGATGTAGTCCTGTGGAACGGCTTGCCATGCCATTTCCACCTGGCGCCTCAGTTGGACCAGCGTTCGTGCTGGACGTGCAGACCGCGTGAGACGATGCTTCATCCAGTCCCAAAAATGCTCAATGGGGGACAGATCCGGAGATCTTGCTGGCCAGGGTAGTTGACTTACACCTTATAGAGCACGTTGGGTGGCACGGGATACATGCGGACGTGCATTGTCCTGTTGGAACAGCAAGTTCCCTTGCCGGTCTAGGAATGGTAGAACGATGGGTTCAATGACGGTTTGGATGTACCGTGCACTATTCAGTGTCCCCTCGACGATCACCAGTGGTGTACGGCCAGTGTAGGAGATCGCTCCCCACACCATGATGCCGGGTGTTGGCCCTGTGTGCCTCGGTCGTATGCAGTCCTGATTGTGGCGCTCACCTGCACGGCGCCAAACACGCGTACGACCATCATTGGCACCAAGGCAGAAGCGACTCTCATCGCTGAAGACGACACGTCTCCATTCGTCCCTCCATTCACGCCTGTCGCGACACCACTGGAGGCGGGCTGCACGATGTTGGGGCGTGAGCGGAAGACGGCCTAACGGTGTGCGGGACCGTAGCCCAGCTTCATGGAGACGGTTGCGAATGGTCCTCGCCGATACCCCAGGAGCAACAGTGTCCCTAATTTGCTGGGAAGTGGCGGTGCGGTCCCCTACGGCACTGCGTAGGATCCTACGGTCTTGGCGTGCATCCGTGCGTCGCTGCGGTCCGGTCCCAGGTCGACGGGCACGTGCACCTTCCGCCGACCACTGGCGACAACATCGATGTACTGTGGAGACCTCACGCCCCACGTGTTGAGCACATCGGCGGTACGTCCACCCGGCCTCCCGCATGCCCACTATACGCCCTCGCTCAAAGTCCGTCAACTGCACATACGGTTCACGTCCACGCTGTCGCGGCATGCTACCAGTGTTAAAGAGTGCGATGGAGCTCCGTATGCCACGGCAAACTGGCTGACACTGACGGCGGCGGTGCAAAAATGCTGCGCAGCTAGCGCCATTCGACGGCCAACACCGCGGTTCCTGGTGTGTCCGCTGTGCCGTGCGTGTGATCATTGCTTGTACAGCCCTCTCGCAGTGTCCGGAGCAAGTATGGTGGGTCTGACACACCGGTGTCAATGTGTTCTTTTTTCCATTTCCAGGAGTGTATGTCTAATCCAAAGGAATCAAATGCATCCGTGCCGAAAACACTTGAGCTCGTGCGTGAACGGACTGCAGTGAAAGGGACTTCCTTAGTCGTGCTTTTGTATTTTGCAGGTAAACGACATGTTCAAAGCACTGAAATGCTGTCGCTGTTATAGGTGGTGAGGAGCAGACTTGATATCTGTGAAGATGGTTGGCCAATCTTTTCAAATTTTCTAGGTTAAGCAACGTGACCGAAGCTCCGGTTACTAGAAGGCACTGACTAGTTACAAATTTGTTGAATACAATTGTCCATTCCGTGTTGTGAAAAACTTTTCTCTGTTTCCACCTGCGCACAAGAGCATTTTCGTGAGTTCCGAGATTGGAAGAGCCCTTTTGAAATTTGTGGTATTTGTATTACACACGTGGGTGTGTATTCTCTGCATTTTCTCTTATCTGATGAGCAGGAGCAGGTGCGGAATCTGATCGTGAAATTGCATTGATGTCCATACGTTCCTGTTTTGCATTATTCCCGTGTGAAACAGAGGAGGGTTTCCTAGGTCTTTGCAGGCAGACCGGTTTTGTATATTCCGTGTGAAGACAAAAATTTCATTCCGCTTGTATGAAGAAGCAATTCTTCCGATCATGGGTGACAGTTTTTCACAGATCACTTCGCTCTGAGCGAAGCTGCCACTGTGTAATTAGCGTTGCGCCAGCCTACCAAATGTTGTATGTAGTGTGCCCAGCGTTGTTTACGCTGTGCTGACTTGCGGGTACTGCGGCAGGGCTATGGCTGGGTTGTTGTCTCAAGTGAAGCGACAGCTGATAGAAATCTTACTTGGCTAAATCTCGTATTTCACTTGCATCGACAACTTTAAGCACTTCACTGAGGTGTGACGCCAGTATATATTCATTGCTAAGTTGAGTGAGACTTGTGGTGACTGTGTCACGGATGTGTCTGATGTGCGTTCAGGGGTTCAAAGAAGGCAGAACGTTGTGTGACAGCAAACCAAGACACTCTCGGCCTCACACCAGCCAGTCTGACAACATGTTCGAGTGAGTGGAGAAAGTTGTTTTGGAAGATCGCCAAATGACTGTGGGACACGCCGCCTCCAAAGATAGCTGAACCAATAAAATATCGGGTAAGCGCTAGTGCTAAAAGGATAATAGTGGCCATTTTCTGGGACAGCGATGGCTTAATCCTTACTCGTTGCCTTCAGCAGGGCTCTGTAGTGGTAAGTGGATCCTACCAAGATGTTTTGAAGAACGGTTCCTTCCAGCACTTCGTGAAAAAAGGCAGGAAGAGGCTACACATATGCTATTTCACCAAAACAACGCACCAGTGCATCGGCTGAATGCAATTCTGCAGTTTCTTCTTGGCAGGAACTTGGAAGTGATTTCTCTTTTTCTCTGACCTGGGCTTCTAGCGACTTTTGCCTGTTTCCAACAATGAAAGACACTCTCCACGGCCGTACAATCACCAGCTGTCATGCTGTTGCATCAACGATTTTCCAGTGATCAAACCAGATTCCTAAGGAAGTGCACGCAGTGGCCATGGAATCATGGTGTCGACATTGTGAAAAATGTGTACGGATACAGGGAGATTTCCTCTAGAAGTAATATAAATTTCACAGTTTTCATGTGATTAGATTGCGAGAAAAAAGTAGAAGGTGTTATAATTTGAATGCACCTCCTATTCCATATATCTCCTTTCTATGTCGACACACAATGACTGTCGCTCTAACTAATTTTGGTGAACATGTGGCAGTGTTTTGCCTGTTATTTGTTATCAGGCTATTGTGATCCTTCTTTTAAGATGGTCACCATTACGGATTTTCTGCAGGCACACAGTCGATTATAAGTAGCCCAACAGACAAAAATGCCCACTGGAGTGAAGTCTACTGAACTGGATGACTGCTCCACTAAACTTCATTGACCAACCGAGTTTCAAGAAAACTGGTGGTAAAACCACAAGTGCACTTCAGTGCCGTAATGTAGTGGTGCCCCTCTCACTGGAAGACCGTAGGAAAGTCCCAACTTCATTCCAGGACTGACAGAAGAATTTATTTTAAGCATGATAGACCATCGCAGTTAGGTTTTCTTCAGAGAAAAAAGAACCGTCAGTCCTGTCACCCAAATCGTACACCACGCCATGTGTTTCTCCATACCTTGACTTTTAGGGTACGAATGACATCCCGGAAAAAGTGTTTAACTAACAAGACCAGGAACAGCCTTATTCATGTTCAGTGCCCACACACGGAACTCTACCCTACACTCAGGATCATCCTCCGTTAGATGCCGCTAATTATTTCAGCAGATACATGAATTTTAGCTTAATCCACAACGGTTCTTCCAGTAGCTGCACTGTCTTGTTTCAAGTCTTTTGTATCTTAAATGATCTAGCAATTCTGCTACTGAATAGAAGCAATGATCCAATAACAATGCCCTTAGGGTTTTACAAAAGAGTAAGAATGATGATATGTCTTTTACTTTATATAGTGCTGTTTACTGTGGAGGTTTTATAGGCTGACGTCCATATTGACTGTACATGAAACTTTCCCTTTTGTCTTGTATCATGTTCATGGACATTAAAATTTTCATTTACATCTTCTAAATTCTTTCTAATATATTTACAGATTTCTAGTACATACATACAGGGAAGAGGGAGAATTGATAACTTTTGATATATGGATTTGCAAATGGTTCAAATGGCTCTGAGCACTATGGGACTTAACATCTGTGGTCATCAGTACCCTAGAACTTAGAAGTACTTAAACCTAACTAACATAAGGACATTACACACATCCATGCCCGAGGCAGGATTCGAACCTGCGACCGTAGCGGTCACGCGGTTCCGGACTGAAGCGCCTAGAACCGCACGGCCACACCGGCCGGCTCGGATTTGCAAGAAGCTGTTTGTCGAACATGTTGCATTGCTCTCACAGTTCTTTTTTGAGTTAAGAAGATGACTGGAGTAAGTGGTATACTACCCCAGAATATAATTCCATGCAGTAGGATGCTGGAATTCGGCAAAGTAGGCAGTTCAAACAGTGCTATAACTTGCTTTGACAGAGATTAAACGCAGACTGTAACATATTTTGTTAAGTGTTCCCTGAGGGACTTCTTTATTTGGAACTTCTGCATCTGAGAAGTATGTCCTGGTGTTTTCCTTTAGTTCATGTTTTATTTGTATTTTCTGTTTCCTGTTCATCAAGTACAAAGTGAACCATTTTAGTGCAGTGCCTCTAATGCCATATACTTGAAGCTTCTCCAACAGTATGTTGTGGTCCATTATGTCAAAGGCTTTACTTAAGTCTAAAAAAAAAAAAAATGCCAGTGGCTCTTTTTTTGTCTCTTGCTTGCAGGGCATTTTCTTTAAAATCATAGATTGCACTGGTTGTTGATTTATTTTTCCTGTGCACATACTGAGAATCATTGAGAATTTTGTTTTTTTCCAAGAATTTCATTAACCTATTGTACATTACTTTTTCTATGATTTTACTAAAGCCTGATACTAATGTAACTGGTTTTCTATATTTGTTTTGTCTCCTTTCTTATGGATACAGACCACTTTAGCAATTTTTAAAATGTCTGGAAATGTGCCTGTCAGAAAAGATGAATTTACTATATCTGCAAGAGGAAGCGCAATGTTTTTAATACATTGCTCTATGATGTAATCAGGAATAGCATCAGTCGCTGATGTCATTTTCCTATGAGCTGATTCAACACTGATGATTTCACAATGAAATGAACACCCTTAGCTGCTTACGGGCATTGACATACGTGAACGGGGACAGAAGAAAATGTGTGCCCCGACCGGGACTCGAACCCGGGATCTCCTGCTTACATGGGAGACGTCTGCCATGTAAGCAGGAGATCCCGGGTTCGAGTCCCGGTCGGGGCACACATTTTCATCTGTCCCCGTTGATGTATGTCAACGCTTGTAAGCAGCTAAAGGTGTTCATTTCATTTTAATTTCATTCTAACGAGCTGCTTGGTCACCGATGGTATCTGTTCTTTCGGACATGTCCGAAAGAACAGATACCATCTTAGTAAATATATAGTTGAGGCTCACCGGCCACGTGACCATCTTCTTCTTCTGTGCGAATGCACAAACAGTGCCCGAACTCCTACGGGAATCGGCAACGCGCCGCAAGTAATGAGTATAATGGGCGGGGGCACTACGAATGTAGTGCGGGACAATACGTTGAGAATGTGGGTTTCGCGGGAGGTGTGCCAGAGATAAATCCCTGCAGTCGCGCTATTTTCTGTATCTTCGGTGGCTCAGATGGATAGAGCGTCTGCCATGTAAGCAGGAGATCCCGGGTTCGAATCCCGGTCGGGGCACACATTTCCATCTGTCCCCGTTGACGTATGTCAACGCCTGTAAGCAGCTAAGGGTGTTCATTTAATTGTAATTTCATTCAAATGAGCTGCTTGTACTTATCTTAGTTAACTGCTGATTTCATCTGTGGTTGTTCCCTCAATGTAGAGTGAAGAGGAACATGAGTGCAGTTTGTTTTTCTGTTTCTTCCAAGTATCTGTTTTGTTACTGACTATTAAATTATTTGTGATCTCTGCAAAGTAACATTTAAAAAGATTTGTGATGTGTTGGGGATCAGTTATACTCTTGGTTAAGAGTACTCATAGCTCTACTTCTGCCAGTATCTCGTCTCCCACCTTCCAAACTTTACAGAAGCTCTCCTGCGAACCTTGCAGAACTAGCACTCCTGCAAGGTTCGCAGGAGAGCTTCTGTAAAGTTTGGAAGGTGGGAGACGAGATACTGGCAGAAGTAGAGCTGTGAGTACCGGGCGTGAGTCGTGCTTCGGTAACTCAGTTGGTACAGCACTTGCACGCGAAAGGCAAAGGTCCCGAGTTTGAGTCTCGGTCGGGCACACAGTTTTAATCTGCCAGGAAGTTTCATATCAGCGCACACTCCGCTGCAGAGTGAAAATCTTATTCTGGAAACATCCCCCAGGCTGTGGCTAAGTCATGTCTCCGCAATATCCTTTCTTTTAGGAGTGCTAGTTCTGCAAGGTTCGCAGGAGAGCTTCTGTAAAGTTTGGAAGGTGGGAGACGAGATACTGGCAGAAGTAGAGCTATGAGTAGCGGGTGTGAGTCGTGCTTCGGTAGCTCAGTTGGTAGAACACTTGCCCGCGAAAGGCAAAGGTCCCGAGTTCGAGTCTCGGTCGGGCACACAGTTTTAATCTGCCAGGAAGTTTCAGGGGGTATGTTATTGTTTTTCCTGTATTTGAGTAATTCTCTTTTCCTCGCACTTGACATTTTGATCCCTGTTGTTACCCATAGCTTTGCATTTTTAGTTGTGCCTCTTGTTTCTTGTGTTTGAGAGGGAATGCAATTTCAAAGCAGTCAATGAAGGTGCTAGAGAATTTCTGAAACTTTTTGTTGGTGTCATATATTTGCAAAACTTCTTCCCACCTTTCTCCTGATAACAGGGAGTTGAAAGTTTCTATATTGTGTGTACTAAATTGTCTTGCTGTTATAGTTCTGGTTGGGCAGTAATTGGCTTTGGATGGTGACAACTCGAGTTTCCTCATCACTAAGGCTTGTACATTTAGCAGTACAATTTATATTCACAAATATCTGATTCAGTGCAGTAGCAGTAGTTTTTGTGAGTCTTGTTGGGATTGTTAAAGTCTGTTTTAAGTTGAAAGTATCGGTGAGGTTGAGCAATAGTTTTTTTGTTTTGCTGGTTCCAAGAAAGTCAATGTTGAAGTCCCCACAAAGCACTATTGATTTTTTGTCTAGATGAAGCCTGTTTTGTACATATTCAAGCTTATTTAGAAATGAGTCAAAATTTCCATTTGGGGAGCGATAAATACATGCTACAACTGTATTTGCCTCACTGACTTCACTGAGTGCCAGCTCAAAAATCCCTTTCTGCACTGAGATGTTGAAACTTATTGATTGATTTATATTTTAACCCATACTTGATGAAAATTGCGGTACATCCATTTTTATAGCTGTTTCTACAGAAATAATTTGCTAGTGTGTATCTTGGTATAGAAAAAGTGTCAATTTGGTCATTATTTAGCCAGTTTTCTGTAATGCACAGAACATTAATAAAGTTAAGTTTTGTATTTAGTAAGACCTCTACATCTGGAACTTTGTTTGTTATTGACTGAATATTTTGATGGCAAACAGAAAGATGTTTGTTGCTGTAATTTATCTGCTTACCAGTACCGGAATTTACATTAACATTTGAGATTCCTAATGGCATTTTTATTATGTCACTGAGCTCATTCTTGCTTTGTAAGGATCTGTCCACCAAAAACCATCTGTGTGGGAGCCTGGAGTCTTCTTCTGCATTGATGGAGTCTGCTTCTTTTCTTCCAATGTGCTGTGTACCACTTCTGCATAACAGGGAGATGATTGCTGTTTTGGCGGACAGAGTAGATGTGATGATGTATCTGTTTTCTTTTTGCTGTATGTCTTTATCTCCGATTTCTTAACAACACTTATTTTTTTTTTCCACAACAAACTGCTTCCCTAGCCCACTTAGGTGTTGTCCATGTCTAGTGTGGAATCTATGTCCTATACAACTTAGATGCCCGCCCCCGGTAGCTGAATGGCCAGCGTGACAGACTGTCAATCCTAAGGGCCCGGGTTCGATTCCCGGCTGGGTCGGAGATTTTCTCCGCTCAGGGGCTGGGTGTTGTGTTGTCCTGATCATCATCGTTTCATCCCCATCGACGCGCAGGTCGCCGAAGTGGCGTCAAATCGAAAGACCTGCACCAGGCGCACGGTCTACCTGACGGGAGGCCCTAGCCACACGACATTTCATTTACCACTTAGATCAATGACTTCCATGTTTTCATATTGTGTGCATATTTTCGAGAGTAACACGTTTGCAGCACTTACTTCTCTGCTTACACACGACCACGGAGATAGGTCGTATCGCTATGGGATAGTCATTAACAGGACATTTGTATGAAGTGTCCTAAACACTTCTTTAATTCATCAATAGCTTTTGAAGTTTCATTTTTAAATACATCACTTGCTCCTCCGAACAACACAATAAAATCATTTTGAGTTAATTTGCCGACTTCAGACAGGTGGACGAGATTTCCTATTTTAGACATGGGAGCACCAGGCTTAACAAATGCTGTTGCTTTTTCAGATATTCTGTCCCTGATCCGTATAGCAATCCCACGACCATGACTGTCAGCAAGGACAATAAACTTTATGTTACTTTTTCGTGTTTTGTCACACTGGGACTGTGCATTGTTATGACTTTCGTAATTCGCGGCAGATAGCTGTGAATCTTCATTAAACATTGGAGAGACGCATTTCCGTGACTCGTTTTTATTGTGTATATTTTGAAGCTCAATATGGTTCGTAGTATCAATTAGCCATCCTGATTTCTGTTTCCTCGTCGCTGTATGCCTGAATTGTTTTATATTATCGGAGTTGTTTTCAAGATTAGTAACGGTATAGTTCGTCTTGTCTTGTGAAATTACACTACAAGCTGTTGGGCTTTCCTGATTAACAATGTGCACTTTAACCCTCTTATATAATTCTATCTTATTTTTTCAGGCATTTTATTATTGGTACAATGCATTCTTGATGACATACCCAATCCTAGTTTTACAAGTCTGGCACTTTTCAGTACTGTTATCAGCAACACGTCTAGAATTAAGAATCACGCTGTTTACAGACGACATAGAGCACATAATTATTGCATTCCGTAAATTAGCCACATCCTTCAGCAGTCATTGCTGCTAGCACCTGTGTTAATGTACCTTCATCTGTTTCTATCTTTGGTCTTCCAGATCTCTTCGCATTGGCAACACACCCTATCCTCTTGGATTTTTTGGTAAGTCTTCCTACAGTATCATGGATTATCTGAGTTCTGTGTGTTGCATTGCAAGTATGTACTACATAAGAAGCAGTATCACGCCCAGCCAACAGAATAATGTCAATCCCTTGTTCCTTCATAGGTAGCATTTGTTTCTAGTTGGTTCATCTTCCTGAAAACGAAAAAGAAATTAGTCACCACTTTCGATCTTTATATGGAACCTATGGCTCCCGCTAGCTATAAATGCAAATCAGCAGGACAAATAAACGTAGGAATAGTCAATATCTCATGGAAGGATTTGAACTATTTCTAGAAGAATTTAGAAGATAAACGCTAATGCGAGCAGAAGAAGTGGAAAAATAGGTGCAGTAATTACAGAAATGTGGAAATACCACAAGAAAAGCATGCTCGAGCATAAATGCAGATTGTAGCCAAGCTTGCAGGTAGCACATTATATAGGGTGTTTATAAAAGAATATCGGGGTTTTAACGCTTTATAATATTTATTACATTAAACTTACAGTATAAATGATATGTCAAATGAAAGAGCAACTCAGACAGTTTTACCAAGAACCTTACAAATGGTCAATGTGAGCACAATTTGTCACATGGCACACATCAAGTCTACAGCCCAGTTCTCCCCAAACGTTGATGAGTATGTCTTCAGTGATTGTAGCAACAGCTGCTTCAATCCGGTTTCTTAATTCAGGGAGGTCTGCTGGTAGCGGAGGAACGTACACACGATCCTTGATGAAGTCCCAAAGGAAAAAATCACATGGCGTTAGGTCGGGTGAACGTGGAGGCCATACAAAGCAAGCCCTGTCATTGGGCCCCTTCCGGCCTATCCAGCGCTTGGGTACAGTGAAGTTCAACCAATCACGTACATTCTACATTTATAAGGTTCCTGGTAAAACGGTTTGGGCCGGCCGCGGTGGCCGTGCGGTTCTAGGCGCTCCAGTCCGGAACCGCGCTGCTGCTAAGGTCGCAGGTTCGAATCCTGCCTCGGGCATGGGTGTGTGTGATGTCCTTAGGTTAGTTAGGTTTAAGTAGTTCTTAGGGGACTGATGACCTCAGCTGTTAAGTCCCATAATGCTTAGAGCCATTTGAACCATTTTTGAAAACGGCTTGAGTTGCTCTTTCATTTGACATATCACTTATAACTGTAAGTTTAATATAATAAATATTATAAAGCGTTAAAACCCCGATATTAATTTATAAACACCCTGTATTTGACCTCGAACAGCACCAGTACAACGTCCTCAATAGTCAGCATGATGCAAGTGTAAGTTGTCTACAGAACAATATTCTGTGTAGTTGTGACTGCATTATGTAGGAACTAAATGAAATTGAACATGGGCAAAGTGTTGGTTATCACATGGTGTGTGCTTCTCTAACAAAGGTAGCTGACGTGTTTAGTGTTTCAAAGGACACTGTGTCAAAGATTTATGGAGAATACATGGAAAGCGGGAAGACGTAATATGCTAAGTCACAATTCATACGAAAGCATGTGTTGAGTGATTATGACATGCAGTCATTGAAGAGGATTGTGACTAAAAGTAAGGGGACAAAAGCTGCCAAAGTCACTGCGGAACTGAATGTTGCGCCCACGAATCATGTCAGCATCAAAAACACGTGAAGGGAGCTACATAAGCAGGGAACTGCAGGATGAGCTGCAATTCCAAAACCACTCATCAGTGAAGCAAATGCCTGTAACAGAAAAATGTAGTACTGAAGACATAAAATCTGGTCTATGGAGCATGGAAGAATGTCATTTGGTCAGATGAGTATATTTGCGCACTGTTTGCAACTTCTGGCCAAGTCTACATCCAAGAAGTGGAAAAAGGGATGGTTAGGTACTGATTTGCAGCCATGTCATGGTATTCAGTGGCCCCCATGGTTACTCTGCAAGTTCGCATTACTACCTAGGATTTTGTAACCATTCTGGATGATCAGGTACATCCCATATTACAATGTTGTTCCCCGATGGTGATACCGTGTTAAAATACAACAGGGCCCATGTTCACACACGTTGCATTGTTCAGGAGTGGATTTGTTAGCATGAGGATGAATTGTCACATCTTCCCTGGCTGCTGCAGTAACCAATATTATTGAGCCTTTGAGCTCTATGTGGAGAGAAGTGTGCATGATCACTATTCACCTCCAGCATCATTACCTAAATGTGTCATTATTTTGCAGGAAAAATGGAATAGGATACCCCTGAAAACCATGCAGAACCTGTATTTATTCATTCTGAGATGACTGGAAGCTGGTCGGAATGCCTACTGTTTTTCTACACCGTATTAGTCACGATAATGTGTTGTGTTTTTGGTGTTCCCATATTTTTATTCATCCCCTGTATATAGGGTGCTTTTTTCCATCATGTACAAACTCTAGGGACTGATCAATGAGAGGACACGGAACAAAAAAGGTCTAATGAACTTCTGTCTGGAAATGCATGGTTTCCATGCTACAGACCATTCATTCACTCATACATTGTTACAGAGAATGCGGTCTATGACGCCAAGTTACAGTAGCATGGTTCCTCCTAGAAGGTGGTACTGTTCCTTATGTATCATGCCCTAGCGTCCTCTCCTGCCATAGTAATTGGCAATGTTGTATCTGATTCACTTCTCTTGCTGACTAACCTTATACTGGATATGATACAGCATTGCACACAATGGTTTCTGTATTCGAATCGAGAGCTTGCCGACGTTGTGTTTACTTATGGAAAGGCAAATGGTAATGGGCAGTGGGCAATAAGGTTGTACCAGGAGAGCTATCTCCACTGACATCAATCACCGTATCCAATGTTTGCCGTAGTGTAGCGCTGTTTGTCTGACACAGCGTCGTTTCAGGAAGCAGGAAATCATAAAGGATGTATCTGAAATGTTAGGACAGCAGACTTGGAGAAAAATGTGATTAATACTGTGGAAGGCGACCGCTGTGTCAGTACCAGGCAGTTGGCCTGCCAGTATAAGGTAAGCCAGACAATCATGTGGAACATTCTCCATGGCAATTGTTACTATCCTTATCACGTATAGCATGCGCAGGTCTTACTAGCAACAGACTTCCCCCATCAGTAGCAGTTTTGTCATTGGTTTCTTCACCAGGCAACCACGATTTCCGGATTTGTGTCATCCATCCTATTCACATGTGAGGCCACCTTTACACTGAGTGGTATCTTCAACTTTCATAATAGTCATCTGTGGGATAGTATGCAGAACCCCCACGGTGTGGTGACAGCAAATCATCAGCACCAACGTAGCCAGAATGTGTGGGCTGAGATAATTGGCGACTATATTTTGGGACCAGTCTTCCATCCACTTCGACTAACAGCCCGGAACCATCGGTGTTTCTTGTGGGTGACTTTGCCTCTGCTGCTGGAAGAAGTGCCATTGATGATCTGAAGGGTTATGTGGCTGCTACATGATGGCTTCGCCATTAACATCCGGATGCATCTCAGTCATATCTCCCCAGGTGGATGGATTAAACAACAGGATCCATCTGCACAGCCTGCTCGTTCACCAGATTCAACCCCTGCGATTTGTTGTTATGGGGTCATTTCAAATGTATTGTGTATGCAGATCCCATTCCAGATGTGGAAATACTGGAGCAGCCTTTGACACTCTTCGGATGCAGCCCGGCCGATATGAATGTATGACACAGAATATGCTACGGCGCATACACGCTTTCCTTGAGACGTGTGGATATCATTTTCAACCCATACTGGAACTGTGGCTGCATGGCACAGTGTATATTAGACCACAGTCTCTGTAACAATGTATGGTTGAATAAATGGTCTCTAGCATGGACACCATGTGTTTCTGAACATAAGTTCATTAGACCTTTTTTGTTCTGTATCCTTTCATTGATCAGTCGCTAGACTTTGTACGTGGAGGAAAAAACCACCCTGTACAAGCAGCCTCAATTACAGGTACATATGTATAAAGTAAACTGCATTATCATTGTTTTCGACAGTGTGACTTGATAGTTAAGTGAATAATTTGCAGACAAAAATTCCAAAGATATGGGGTTAAATCCTTAATCACTCCTAGGGTTTTCATGGTCATGTACCACTTCCTTCACCTTTAGCTAGGGATATGGAAAATGTCTAGATGCTCTATGATTCCAGACTATGTTAACAATAGGTCTCCCTCCAACAATCTGAATAAGCCAGCTCGTAGGGTCGGAGAAAGGTAATGTCTTACTGCCAACCATAGCACCAGGCCTTGTAAAGCAACACAGTGTTCAAACAAACTCTCTGCTTGATAACAGCTTTAATTTTGTTATTTCTTAGAGATTAAGTCAACAAATCATTTATACATTGACGTAAAAAAGAAAAAATGTAGTGCCAATTCATTCATCAGCTCTATGTGGGATCTACGTTTTTTCCCTTCAGAGGTACAGTTTTCAGGTCTCGGGTCCATTGTTGTCATTCAGTATGAGTTTGGCATAATAACAAGACATGGAAGTCATGAACGTCTTGGTAGGCATAAAAACAGGTCCACCTACACTATCCTATCTTTAAAATTAATGCATTTTACAGAGATAATACATTACACAAAGGTGGCACACACATGTCAAAACACATATGGCTAAAACAATTTAAATCCACATTCTCTCTATCTGAGTGAAGAACTCAGGAGAGAAATAAGTGAGATAACACAAAACAGGTTGAAAGGTGTGTGATGTGACTGCAAAATTTAATCACATTTACGAAGAACTTGGCAGTATGAGTTCACTTTATTACTATGACATTGTACTCTCTGGCCAGGATGTATGTACTCATTTGTTTGGAAGTATGTTGTGACTCTGTTGTATTCTGTCTAAAGATGAGGTGGTCCACAACTGTTGTAACCAGTTTTTGATGTCCTTAATACTGGCACTGGGGGAGAATTGACATCTAAGCTGGTCCCACACATGTTCTTTTGGGGACAGATCTGGAGATGCTGTTGGCCATGAGAGAATATCAGCATCACTCAGACAGTTCATAGAGGCAGGAGCATGATGACGAACACTGCCCTGTTGAAAAATGGCACTACAGTACTGTCACGTGAGAGATAACACATAAGGCTGCAGAATGTTCATTATGTACCATTGTGCTGTCATAGTTCCCTCAATCCCTACCAGCCATGACCTAAGTCATACCAGGAAGGTTCCCACCCCATGATGCCAAAATACTGTCTCTATACCAACCATTGGTACCACTGGACATGTCCCACATCACCACTGTACTTGCTGATGATAGTCATCTGGGGTAGTGTACAGCTGCAATTCGTTGCTGAACCCAATGTGACACCATTCATCAAAAGACCTGGCTCACTGGTCATGGCACCATTCCAAATGCAGCAGTTTGTGTTGTGGCGTTAACAGCATCCTACACATGAAACATTAAGTCCCTATTCCAAATGCTGATAGTCTGTGTTGGATGACAGAGAGTGTTCGAGAGAGTCCATTGGTTGTTTTCCGATAGTTGGTGCAGATGTGAAGGAGTTACAATGTGCTTGGTCCACAATAAGGCAAACCTCGCTAATGGTGGTCAGATATGGTCAACTGGCACCTTGAAGATGAGTATGTGTGCCCTTACATTCCCATGCAGTTCAATATTGAGCCACTGTCACATCCAAATGCCCCATAAATCTGGATATTTCATGATGCACCCACCATATAAATTGAGGCACACATAAAGTCCCCTTAAAACTCTGTCAGGTGCCAATAATACGGTCTCACATGAGTATGTAGCACCTCCACGTCTTTCACAGTGATCACTCAACATTTGATGCTGTTCATGCCTCTTATATACCCTACTAGGCCTGGTGGGTCATATAATATGAGCAATGCACTCTGATGTTAAGTCTGTCTGTCACAGAGAATTGCTCCTGTAATCATGTACCAGGTGTACAAGTATGAAATGTGGATTTTGGGCGACGGGTATCACACCAGCGCATTTTGTGCTATAAAGTTTTGACACTGCACCATGTTGTTCTGTCATCAACAAATGACAGACACACACAAGTGACAAATGGGAAAAGTGTGTGCATAGTGTTGTGTTGTTGTGTTCAATATGTCGAAATTTATACCAAACAAAGAGCATTTGCGGACAGCATTAATTTTTTTTGTTTTCAGTTGAATAAAACTGCTGCAGAATCACACTGATTACTTCAAGAAGCTTATGGTGAACATGCTCCTTCGCATCATACATGTCAGTGATGGTTTTGGAATTTCAAAAATGGTGACTTTGATGGTGCAAACAAGGAACGTGGAAAACTGCCAAAGAAATATGAAGACGTGGAATTGGAAGCACTGGTGAGTGTATGTGATTCACAAACACAAAAACAACTCGCAGAGCAATTGGGCATTAGTCAACAAGCTGTTTCCAATCAGCTATGAGAGATGCGAAAGATCGGAAGACTGGTAGATGGACACCACATGAATTGAATGACGGGCAAATGGAAAAGCGCAAAAACTCATGTGAGATTTTGCTCACTCGGTACAAAAGGAAGTCATTTTGTATCATATAGTTACATGGGATGAAAAGTGGATTTATTTTGAGAGTCCCAAGCGTAACAAATTATGCTAGACCCAGGCATACCATCCACATCAACCACAAGACCAAATCGCTTTGGCAGAAAGACGATACTCTGTGTTTGGTGGGACCAGAGCTGTTAAGAGCTGTTAACAATAAATGTTACCAACAACAATTGACTGATTTGAACCATTCGCTGCTTGGAGAAAGGCCACAATATCGAAATAGGCAACACAAAGTCATTTTTCTTCATGACAGTGCTCCTTCACATATAGCAAAAACCAGTTCACAACATGTTGAAAGCACTCGGCTGGGAAGTTCTACCCCATGCAGCTTACTCACCAGACTTGGCTCATTCTGATTAGCAATTGTTAGCATAGATGGCTCACGCACTTGCTGAGCAACACTTTGGTACGTATGAAGATATGAAAAAATAGCTCTATGAGTGTTGGTATTTGCGAATTACCTGAAAATTGGGTAAAATGTTTAACAAATGATGTACCATACTTTGAATAAACCACAGTTTATCATTCTTCTGAATTTAACATGTTTTTAGACAAAAAATCGCATTCTTACTTTTACATCTGGTACATGTCTGCTGATGGTGTATATGTCTATGAAGTTACATTGACATCTGAAACGTCTTCTGGGTGCTTCGCTTTTTTTGTCAGGCATTGTATGAAAAGGTTTCTCAGAGATCACTCCAAGTCACAAAAATTTGTTAACATCCTGATTTATTTAATAAATCAACATGTTTTGAGGCACAGAGCTTATCTTCAACCTACAATGGCTATACAAAAACATTTAACAAAAGTTCACATAGATGTTCTTTACCAGCTTGGCATGTGTCATGGTCATCCTGAGGAGGGCAACCAGTAATTTGTCTCACTAGCACTTGCACCCTAGGTCCTCAATTATTTGTTGGATATATTCGAATCTCTGCCTTCCTCTACCGTTTGTACACCTGTAGCTCTGACTCTGCTATTATGGAAGTTATTCCCTGATGTCATAACACATGTCTTATCATCCCGTTCCTTTTCCTTGTAATTGTTTTCTATAAATTCCTTCCATCAGAAATTCTGTGGAGTACCCCCACAATCCTTATTTTATCAATCCAACTAATTTTCAACATCCTTCTGCAGCACATTTCAAATGTTTCGATGCTCTTCTTTTCTGGTTTTCCCGCAATCCATGATTCACTGCCATGCAGTGCTGTACTCCAAATGTACATTCTCAGAAATTTCTTCCTCGAACTAAAATGCGATGTTTGATACTAGTAGTGTTCTCTTTATGTCCTCCTTACTTCATGCATATAGTGTTATTTTGCTTCCAAAATAATACACCCTTAATCATAAAATTAAAGAAAAACCTTAAGGGTTGAAGCAGTCTCCTAGATTTTGGAATTAAAAATTTGTTGTGTTCATAAAGTTTTTCAGTTTAAAAGAGCTTTATTCAGACCATCATGTGTTTCACGCTCAAGTTGATGACCATGAACTTTTTTAGCTATTTTTGTTGATGATGGACTAATCCTGAGTGAATCAGCCACAGGATTTAGGATTCATTTTCAAATTATGGTTCTTGATCCGTTACTTTGTAGGATTGGAAATCAGATGAGACTACAAAAATAAATAATTGTTCATTTGTCACGAGGGCTATATCAGTCAGCTTTTAGAAAAATTCCACACGGACAACTGTGAGCCTCATGCAGTACCTACTGATTACAGTTTTCAGTTACATTTTGGACAGTGTGCAGCTATTGAAGGCAAAAAATTCATGAAAAATGTTTCATTTCATGAAACTATAGGAGGATTTATGTCAGCTGCAACAGTGACAAGACCTTATATAATTATTTTCCATCGGTCAAGTAAGTCAGTTTTCAACAACACTGGGCCAGAGCATTAGGTTCCCGTTCTACACATCTTAAAACAGATTCAAGGTTCAAGAGACAACAGTAGTATTGTAGTGGTAGCAAACTTAAACCTCACATATATTCTGACTCTAATACTGCTGGAGATACTGATACTCACTGTTCAACAACAGGCTATGTCATTATACGAGGGGGACCCAAAAGTAACGGGAATTGGGCTTGGTGGGAAGGGAGATGGGGGAACCCATTGTTCGACTGGGTGTCTGTTACAGTCATCCCACCTAAGTCAGTGTGCAAAGCTGCGTCGCTGTGAGTGCATTGGTTCGCCTGGGAGAGTTTTTTAAGTAAAATAACTTTTTCCATTTCGGCGAAAACGTGATGGTAGATTGTCGAGAGCAATGCGTGACTGTGAAATTTTGTTTCAGTTTGGGGAAATCAGCCGCAGAAACTATTGTAACGCTTAAGACTGCTTATGGGGATGATATCCTAAGTACAACCAGAGCCTACGAGTAGTTTCACGTTTTAAAAATAGAGAAATGTCGATTGAAGATCAACATTGTTCAGGATGCCCCTCAATGTCAAGAAGTGACGAAAACATCGACAATATCAATGCCCTCGTTCGCGGAGACCATTGCCGAACCATTGATCAACTCTGTGAGATGTCTAGAATATCATAGAGTTCAATTCAGAGCATTTTATCTCAAGATTTACACATGAGAAGAGTTGCAACCAATTTTGTCCCTCACCTTCTCACAAACATGCAAAGGGAGCGTCGACTTCAGGTATGTTTTGAGCTTCAAAATCAGCTCAAAGAGGACCCTGAATTTTTCTCCAAGATGATTACTGGTGATGAATCATAGTGCTATGGATACGACCCTAAAACAAAGCAGCAATGAGACCAGCGAAAGACAAACGTTTCTCCTCGTCTCAAAAAAAGCTTGCTAATTGAAGTCAAACATCAAGTCAATGCTCATTTCTTTCTACAATTGCAGAGGGGTTGTGCACGCGGAGTTTGTTCCCCCTGGTCAAACTGTCAACCAGAAGTTCTACTTGGAGGTTTTGAAAAGATTGAGGGAGCAGTGGTGGATTTAAAAATTTTGCGCCCCTAGACACACCATATTATATGCGTCTCCCCCCCCCCAAAAAAAAAACGTGTTTTAAATAATAACTATTACCCGATCACTTCAAAATTGCCGTTTTGGGTGGGAGCGCTGTGAGCTCTTTCCGTACTCTGCTATTCGTTATTCTGAAGGACGCGTCAGCGGTCTAGTCTCGCGCAATCAAAATGTAATATGGTTCCTGAACTGTACTTGGTGTACGGCAGCGGATAAAACAAACTTAAAACTGTATTGATTTAACACATTCTTTTGTCGAAAGACAACAGAAATGAACACAAGGAAAATAACGTTTCTTTTATGGCCTAAAAATTCAGCAGAGCATGTAGGAGACAACGGATTTTTGTTATACATTCACTTTTAATATGTTCTTTACATGAAACCGTTGAAAATGAAAATAAAAAAGTTGTGTTACAATCTAAAAATTGAAGCGAAAGTGTCATTTATTAGAAATTAATAGGTACTTTTACAGAGATGCGTTTAAAATTAAAATTTAACTGTCGTTTTATGAACTAATAATTGAGTGTGTAGCAAATTATAAAAAACGTTCAGTATTAATACGCGAATCTATAGGAAAGCATAAGAAATGAAAATGAAATAGAGATTTCGGTGCACGAACTAATAACTGTTCGCAGCCCGTGGTCGTGCGGGAGCGTTCTCGCTTCCGACGCCCGGTTTCCCGGGTTCGATTCCCGGCGGGGTTAGGGATTTTCTCTGCCTCGTGATGACTGGGTGTTGTGTGATGTCCTTACGTTAGTTAGGTTTAAGTAGTTCTAAGTTCTAGGGGACTGATGACCATAGATGTTAAGTCCCATAGTGCTCAGAGACATTTTTGAACTAATAACTAGAAACAGACGAACAAACACAGGACTGGATTTTCTATTGCATAATTTTACAGACTATAGTGGAAAAATCAAATTTGTTTTATAATCTAATAGTTAACGCGTAAACCATTAGGGTCTGTGTAGCTAGATGCTGCATAATAAGTGTACACAACACCTTTAATCCATGTAAGGGCTTAACAGTTTTGTAGTGCAGCTACTGCTCTAACCATAACTCTTTCTAATGGTATTAACAAAGCTATTACGTATTTATCGACAGTACTGAACTACGTTATTTATTAACAGTTTTTCATCTGAGCGTACTCTCCGATAACGTATATTTCCGCGATAACTATACATTGCAGCAGAGGCCAAGAATTCGCATCAGTTGCAATATACTACAGTATCAGTATTACTTGACTGTACAGCGCCGAGCGGCCTGTGTTATTCGGGTATTGTTTAGTATTGTCGGACGCCTTCGGTCACGTCTGCACGTAAACGAGGTTTAGTTCGGCGTTCTGCCATCGGCAATTGTAAAATAAACAGGTAATACATAGTTTGTAAATCCAATGAATGTGCTCTAAGTTATAATAAAAATCAAATTATAATATTAAATTTTTAAAACTAATATGAATAAATAAACAAACTTATCATCAGCAAAGTTTGCGTCTGGCTTTGACGGCAAAAAACCCGTTGATCATATCTTCATAGTTCAGACTGTTATCAGTCAGGAGGTCGGCTTCGATGATTTCAATCTCTCCCCAGACGACGTAGAACGTAGGTACAATTTCCGTCTTTTAAGAGCCGAAAACGAGCGTTCTGTTGAACAATTTGTAAGTGCGTACCTAGAAATATTCTAAGAGCAATGTCAACATTAGTAAAAGAGGACTGTAACCTCTCTTTTCGTAAAAATGTACTCATTTCGACTGGTATATCACTAATCTAAGAAGATTTCAAAAGCTCCGTGTAATGTACACATTCACTAGGGAAGGAAGGCTCTAAATCTGTGTCATATGACGCATAGAGTTTTGCTGCACGTTCAGCAATATCGTCAGGTGAACTGTTCTTAAGGTTACTGAAAACTGTGAAGGAGTCCAACAGTGTTCTATAGCTTTCCTTCCTCCTCACTAATTCGGCGTACAAGTTATCGAGTACTGGGAGAAATGTTTCGACTCTAAATGTTTCCCTTCCAGTCAGAAAAACTTCTTCAGAGTCCGCTTCTTCGTCATCATGAAGTTTACGTTTTCACGATCTTTTATAGGTGCATTCATAGTCTATATCAGTCACAATCTCCATGGATTTATTTTAATAATAGACGAACAGGCCACGAATAGATGCAATAACCCCTACATGTGATTCATATAAATCATGCACTATTTTAGTATCAATATTTACACTTTGCAATTTCAGTTTTACACTATTAAATCTCTGGACTATGTCCTTCCAAACTGTCACCATGAATACTGTTTCTCGTCTGCTGTGTTGACTCAATAAAGCTGAAGCCTCATTACGCAGAAGTGGTTTTTCAAACGTATTATTGGGAATATGTGTGAGGGCACTGACAACGCCCTCCCAGGTTTCATATAGACTTACACACGCTTCCTCGCTTGCTGACTAACGTGTTTTTGATAAACTTTTTAGCGTTTTGCTTCCTGATTTCATGAAGGAAAGAAGTTTATACCACCGTTGTGTAGAAGCAGAGAAAAGATTATAAAGGTTTTGCACTACATTGAAAAATGAACATGCTTCCTGACAACAGCTTGCAGTACTATAGTTCAATTCTTTTATCTTGGCGGCTCGCGCATGCCCGCCCAGACGCGGGAGATTGCTGCGTTGCCAGTTGCACACGACGCACGCGCCAATAGGAGCAGCGCCATAGTATAGCATAGTTCGCAAGCTTACGTTTAGGGAGGAGCGCGCAGTTCATGAAGTAAAGCCACCACGACCGCATTAACCCTTTCGCTACAAAGACGTGCTCCCTGCATTCCGCGCTGTTCGCGATTTTGTCACTGCACTGCTCGCCTGTGCAGACACATCGTGTTCCGACTGCTTTGACACTCTTACCATTCGATTCCACAAAAATTATTTGGCCCAAAAATTAGATTTTTACACATCTTGACTGATACCTTCCCCCCATAAATGACTTAATTTTGTTTCGATGTTCAACGCAGTTATTATGCAGCATTAAATGTAGTAAACCATTGCACGAAATTTTGAAGAGTTTGCAGAGGTAGAAGTCCATAGCGTATACTTTCCGTATGGTCGATTTTAGTTGCCACAATGTTGAGAATGAAATGTGGACAAGATACCTAAATTTCATATAAAATTTACTGTATAACAATATCTCATTTAAAAAATGGTTCAAATGGCTCTGAGAACTATGGGACTCAACTGCTGTGGTCATAAGTCCCCTAGGACTTAGAACTACTTAAACCTAACTAACCTAAGGACATCACACACATCCATGCCCGAGGCAGGATTCGAACCTGCGACCGTAGCGGTCGTGCGGTTCCAGACTGTAGCGCCTTTAACCGCTCGGCCACTCCGGCCGGCAATATCTCATTTAAGTACCACATAGGTGTCGTATGTAATATTGAGAAATATTCCGTCTTTCGCGACTGTAACAAAAGTTTTATTTACACTGAGCACGTTTGGCTTTATTTTAAAGCACTTCAATCAGTCAAAAGAGAGTAGACAAAATACATTAAACAAAACTGTGGACTTACAAAAACATTAGGACTTGAATATGCCGTCTATCATTGAAGTGCTCTGAGCTATGTCAAATATAATTTTTGTGTGTGGCATGCACAAACATCATTTATTTGCTAAAACACTGATCAGCCAACACAAACGTTGAATATTGTGGTACCGCAGCACAAAACTACGAGAGGTGACTTGGCAATGGAGGAGACAAAATACTGTCCACTGAAGATGCTTCAAAAGAGAGAAACGCGTCTGGTCTAAATAAGTCGCTTATTACAGTTGCAGAAGAGGAATATATTTCAGTACCATTGATAAAACTGCGACTGTGGAACAAAAACAAGAAAGAGAACATGAGTACCATTGTGTATATGCCATACCTTTCATTGACTGAAGTGCTTTAAAATAAAGCCAAACGCGTCCGGTGTAAATAAAACTTTTATTACAGTCGCGAAAGACGGAATATTTCTCAATATTGCATACGACACCTATGTGGTACTTAAATTAAATGAGATATTGTTATACAGTAAATTTTATATGAAATTTAGGTATCTTGTCCACATTTCATTCTCAACATTGTGGCAACTGAAATCGACCATACGGAAAGTATATGCTATGGACTTCTACCTCTGCAAACTCTACAAAATTTCGTGCAGTGGTTTACTACATTTAATGCTGCATAATAACTGCGTTGAACATCGAAACAAAATTAAGTCATTTATGGGGGGAAGGTATCAGTCAAGAAGCCGTGTAAAAATCAAATTTTTGGGCCAAATAGTTTTTGTGAAATCGAATGATAAGCGTGTGAAAGCAGTGGGAACACCATGTGTCTGCACAGGCGAGCAGTGCAGTGATGACAAAATCGCCGACAGCGCGGAATGCGGGGAGCACGTGTCTGCAGCAGCGAAAGGGTTAATGAAGAGACAAAGTACTAGAAATTTAAAAAAAAATTGCATTCAAACGAATATAATTCGTGAAGTAAGGCACTTCGATATTGTTTTTAAATCATGAAAATGTTAAGCACCGCACAAGGTTTGAACTCATAACCTTTCACGTCGAAGCCCAACACCTTAACCGTTACGCTATCGTGGTTCGTCCGCTTACATAATGCCATGAGGACTATAACACGACACACAAAATACTGACAAACACTGTTGGTATAACTATGAATTCCTCACGCTTCGTCGAAGTACAATAGGAAATAAACAATTACCGCTGTTCTTTATTGCGAGAAAGCAGTATAAAAGAAAGTCTGCTATCAAGACTTTGCTTTTGTTCTATTACTTTATTTATGACTGAACGTTTCTAAAACTGAAGACACTCGTCCATGCTCTGCACTGCAGTCGAGATCTGGCAATGTCGTTCTCTGTACATTGGCTGACTGTGTTTTGTGACGTCAGATGCGCAGAACGAACCTAAACTCGGCCGCCAACATAAATGACGCGCACTTTAGTGCCGACTAAATTCAAAGAATGTGCTACACAAGGCTTATAATGCGCTTTCGTATTTCGTTGTTTAAAGCACCTGCAAACCAGTGTAGGCTCCTGACACATTGCTTGCGATGCTATATGACAGCACTAGTGCCGACTAAATTCAAAGAATGTGCTGCATAAGGCACATAATGCGCTTTCGGATTTCGTTGTTTAATGTGTGCCTGCAAACCAGTATAGGTTCCTGACATGTTGCTTGCGTTGCCATATGATTGGCCTGTACAGTCAGTAATATCAATGGAACTTGTAGCCAGGACTTTTAGTATGGCCTCAGCTAAGTTTTCAGACTTGTGTCCCAGGTTTGGTAAAAACTGAAGGAAACATTCAACAGGTTCACCGTTCTCGTTCACATATCTTGATATGTGAAATGTCCGCAGTAGAATCTACAGTTACAGAGAAATATTTGGCTTGTTTTATTTCACTTACGATAATTCTTTTTATTCGTTCAGAAAGAAGATCTATTATTCAAGCACAGCGTGTTGAAGAAAGATAACTTGTATGTCCCTGCCATGGATTTCCATATGGTTCAATGTGCTCTGCGAGAAAAGGATCAACCCCAGCTATAAGTTCAAGAGACCTCGTAAATTGACCATTATGTAATGAATGGAATCTTTTAACGTGTCCACTTAGGGGAAGTCCACGACATGTTAGCTTCTTCACTACTGCAAACACCTTTTCCAACACACTACACCAGCACTGTTACAAATATTTTTCCAATCTGCAATACCATCAATAGCAATTGCGGCCTTACCTCCGAACAGTTTATATGGTGCACAAAAAACAGCACCGTTGTTACAGGAGTATACTAGAAAATCCCGTAAAGTTGATTCACCATTACGGTAAAACACATTTTTGTTCAAATATCTGGTTTTATCACATACTATTTATCTTCTTGAATTAGAAAAATCACCGTTACAACTTTGATTAATGCCACATTGTAAAAGAATGTCGATTGTTGATTCTCTTGACACACCATTCTGCAGGATCATCACTAACAAGTTTATTTCTTTTTGTAATGTCTGACTCGACACTTAGTTTACCGTGAAATTCAAAATCAGGAACAATTTGCTTTTCTTCATTTGTTTCGTCTGTATTTACTTCTTTTACAACAGCTGCAGTGACAGAAATATCATCTGTACTACTTGAACTCGAAGTCGAACCAGCAACATTTTTTGCAAAAAATTTATCTATTCTGCCAAGCATTTTAGAACACTGGCTTCTTGTTCTCGCCTTTCCTTCGATAATTTCCGAAATGCCGCCCCACTTAATTTTGCATGTTTACTTTTTTCACTATTATTCATGTTAAGGCACTTACAAAATTGTCAATCAACAGTCAAAACAAAAGAAAAAAAATTGTAAAAGGAAAGAAAGAAAGACTGTATCCATTTCAAATGGTACTACACCGCACATGAGCACAAAGCTTTTTACTTTAAGCACAGCACACGAGCACAAGATTTTTCCTTTAAACACCGAGGGATGAACTGACGAACTCGGATTACTCGACGTAACCGTGCTATGAAAGAACAACAATGCAGAATAATTTAATTTCATTATCGTCTGTTTCTCTGTTGTCAGTGAACAGTAGAAGCACACCTGCCGGCTGGTATTCGTCTCGTAAAGAAAATGGGACACTCCCCTTGTTGGCTTCTGTTTCCCGCACCGCCGGAATTTTAGCTGCGACGCAAATATATTCTGAAATTCTTGACACTGTCTTTCTAATTTAAAAAGCAAATAATTTTTGCAGTTTATTGCAGTGAGGTGTGCTGGATCAACTTTTATTCCACTTACAACATTATAGCGGTTTCTGTGGGCAGAGAAGATAGACTACAAAGTTTAAGTACCGTCAACTGGGGCTACATTGGCCCAATTATTTGCAATTTATAGTTTAATTCTGTAATATTTCGAATAAAGCAGTAACAATAATTTCAAAAAAATTGTTTTATTTAACAGATGTTTACTCAACTATTACACCACATTAACGGCTTCTGTAGACCTTCTTGGTAACTGATTTTATGTTTTCAAAAAATGGGCTTATTTTGTACCAAAGTGGGGTACTTTGTCCCAATAATTTTTTTTCCTAATTAATAACCCTTTTCATCATTTTGGGAATTGTGATACTACAGCAACAAAACATAGCAATATTTCAAGGAATTTTAGTTTATGTACAAGAAAATTCTGAACCGAACAAATCCATTACCTGTACATGCATACAACAAATATTATTGCTACACATTACAAAATTAATTAAAATGTTTAAACAAAACAGTGGGGTGTTTTACACTATATCTGATATAAACTGTCTAACTCAGGCACTTGAAAAAATCCCCTCCTGGAAAGCAGTTTTGGGGGGGGGGGCAAATTTTTCTTGCAGCAGATGACCCCGGATATGTCATTATGTCTTTCTTGTGGGGCCACTTCCAGCATTTCTTACTTTTCTCCATGCAGTCCACTGTAGTAGGGCCTTCCAGAAGTTCTATTTTTAGGATCACTCCACTGTAGGGCCTTGCAGAAGGTCTATTTTTGGGATCACTCCAGGATATTCTTTTTCATCATAACTAACTGTCACAAAGTCACCCACTTTTACAATAGTCGACAAATCCTCTCTTGGTAATATGGGGTGAGTCGTACGTGTAGATTCTTGCTGCTCACAGATTTCTTCCTCAGAAATTTCCAAATCTGATAATAAATCATGAATGCTGAAATTATCAGACTCTGCCTCTGAAGATTCAAAGGCCTCTATTATTTTTCTTGGTCTTCCCTTCTTTTTCGGAATAGAACTGTCGTCACTCGAAACAGAGGCAATTATACCTGAAGTTAGGGGTGAATCATTCAAGTCTTGTAGGCAGATACTTTTTCCTGGTGGAACTTTTAATTTCCTGCGTCTCCTCTTCTCTCCTGGTGTCTTACATTCATTCCTTTTCTGAATCAGATGCTGTATGAAAGCGTTGCTGACATCCTCTAGTGCAACTTCTTCATTTGGCAAAGAATTCAAAACAGCATTTCTATCAAAGGGATGTATTCCGCATTTACAGAAGCCAGAAATTAATTTTTTTTGCCTTTCCACTGTGTTCCATCTCTGACATTAGTTTCCTCAAAAGTTGTGGGAACACATCTTTTGGCAGCACTTCATGTTTCTTTCCACTTGGAGAGTCCTTCCACTGTCTCAAAATATATCTCCAAGCTTTCTTAATTGGAGCAAAATATGCTACATCCAGAGGCTGTGTGAGGTGGGTGGAGCTAGGAGGGAGACACACAAATCTAATGTCATTTTCCTCACACTGTTGTAGGATTTCTGGATTAATGTGAGTAGACAAGTTGTCACCAATCACTAATTTCATGCTTTGCTGTTTGTTGAGTCTTGGTAGCAGAAGAACCCTAAACCAGTCCTCAAATGTTGCACCATCAAACCATCCATGTTTAGTGCGATTGTAATGGCATCCTACCGGACCACCTTCAGTCCATGTTGTCCAGTGTGCGATTTGTGCTTGTACCAGTGGGGGGGGGGGGGGGGATGTCATAGGGGGTTAGTATAATTATATATGTTACTAGCTTGGACCGTGACGTTACCCATGGTTAAACAGTTATTTATAAATAGATGTTAATGCCGAAACTCACTATTCCGCGTATGCACTATCAGAAAAGCCATCCCTTGTTATATCTTTAAAAGTACATTACAGGTAAAGCTTATTTACAAAATCATCTACATGCAGGTATACGAGGGGAATTCAAAAAGTAAAGGCACGTTTATGAAAAGCTGTACTTATTCTAATGATAGAAAACTGAAACGCATTATTTTTCTACGTAACCTCCCTGGACTTCAATGCAGTTTTCCCGACGTTTTACGAGTTTTTTTTATTTCATCAGAAAATACGTTTTTCGGTTGCATCTGTAACCAATTTTGCGCCGCAGCAATGACGTCTTCATCACTTACAAATCTTCTTCCCTGTAGTGCTTCCGTTAAGGGTCCAACATGTCAAAATCACTTGGAGCCATGTTTGGACTGTTTGGTAGATGTTCCAGCACTTCGAATCTCAACTTCTTTATTGTGTCGTTTGTCCATTTGGCAGAATGTGGGCGAGCGATATCTTGCTGCAGGATGACACCTCTTAACAGTTTTCCCTGACGTTTGGATCTGATTGTAGGTTTTAGTTTCGTACGCAATACATCACATCCACCATACAATACAGACCTGGCTCTAAAGCCTCGTTTACGCTGGGTCGACGTCTTGCAACATTGTGGCATGCTACGGAAATGTGGCGTGCGTCCTCTTGTAGCATTATACAACAGGCAACATCTTGCGGCGTATGTTGCATGCGGCAGGTTAATTTATACCAAAGCAACAGGATTTGTGCCAAACGTGTGTCGGTCTTGCAGTATAATGGATGATAAAGTAATCGCAGCGGCGGCCTACTTGGTACTTGTACATGCAGCTAACAACGGAAATGAAAACCAAAGGAAAAGAAAACGATGGTGGAAGAGAAGAGTATTTAAAGAAGGCACACGAAATAGTATCCTAGGAACTAGAAGCAGACAATGGTGTTATTTAGTAATTTTACGAGAATGTCGACTGAAGACTTTAATTACTTACTGCAGTTAACTACACCTCTTATTGTATAGAAAGATGACAACTGCCAAGACAGTATTTCACTAAGAATTCGATGGGCCATCACATTACGATTTTTAGCCACTGGAGATTCATACAAGTCAGTAATGTACTTATTTAAAGTATCATATTCTGCTGTTTCCCTCATAGTGCCAGAAGTATATGAAGCTTTTTCATTGGTGTCGAAGAATTACATAAAGGTAAGCACGCAACATTCAATACTGATTTCATTTAAGTAATGTTTTATTGGCATTTTTGAGAAAATTAAAATGGATATTAAAGAATTGTTAAAAAATAGTTATTTCTAAAATCGAATTAATTCGAGCTCTTCTGTTCCTGTTTGAACAAATTCGTCACAATTGTTATTGTCCACATATACAGTTTCACGGCTAGGTTTTGCAACCAATGTTTCAATGCTCGGAGTTTGGCGTTCATACTCCCCCAAGGCCACTTTAAAAATAACATTTGAAAATATGTGCTTGACATATGTGGGAGGTACATGTTCTTCAAGAGCTACATCGCCATCATCTTTTGATACTGTGTCCTCTGTGTCATCAGTCTGAAAAAATAGGGAAAGTAATGAATATGTTTTACTTTTCAGATTCCAAAAGATACTGAAGAATGGCAGAATGTAGCAAGAAATTTCGAAGTGAAGTGGAATTTCCCTCACTGCATAGGAGCCATATATGGCAAACATGTGCAAATTATGTGTCCTCCGAATACTGAAAGTGAATACATCACCTACAAAAAAACATTCATCATTGTCCTTATGGCAATTGTAGACGCAAATTACTGCTTTCAATAAGTAAATGTTGGATGTCACAGGAACAGAAAGAGAGGGAGGGAGGAGATTGACTTAGAGGGGGAGAGAAATTGACCTTAGCGAAGGGGAGAGTGACGGAGGGGGTAGGAGGTAATAGAGGAGAAAAGCAGATGGACAGAGAGAAGGGCAGGAGAAGATTGGAAGTGGGAAAAGAAGGAGATGGACATAAGGGGAAGGTAGAGACATCTGGTCAATGCCGAGTTTATTTACCTCATTTATAAAAGTAATAAATCTTCATATGTTGTTAATTAACAACTTTGTAAATGATTCATGTAATACATGATACTCAAACTATACTAAAATATGAGATGAATAAAATGTAAAATTAAAATTTTTGTGTTGTTTTGTGCTTAATTTTAACAATCTGAAATTATAAGTGAATGTTAATTTGCTAAATCATCGTATTATGACAAAGCCACAGCAAAGTGTGGCCTGTTCAGCTAGTACTACAGTATATAATTGTCATTTTAACTTAGAGTTTAGTTGAAGAGACGAGATGAATGAGACTGCTCCTGAAGATTCGAGGGTTTGCCTTATGGTTTGTCAAGGGCGCTATGGTGCTGAGACTTGATCCACCTTGCTGCAAATTTTTCTGCATCGAAGCAATGCAGTGGAGGTCCATTTATTGAAATGTGAAGTGGATTTGAAAGTGTCGGAATTTGTAAGTGATTTCTCTGATCAGTCAGTGTTAAATTCATGGCACTAAATTCGCGTTCACATTCAGCCATAGATATAGGTACAACTTCGACTACTTTCGAAAGTTCCTTCACAGAACTGGGAATGTGTTGAGGATTTTCTCTGTAGATTCGAAGATCTATAACTAGTGACGCACACGTGCTTTCACGTAATTTAAAATCCACCTTATTACACAAGCCAGAAATTGACATATCATCATAAAACATACGTTCATAACCATCTGAAGGCCATGTATCTGAATTTAATAGGGCTACACTCGAAAAGAAATCCAGGTCCTCAAAGCGGTTTTTTATATTGTCTACCAAAGACTGAAAAAATTTCTTCCAAAATGTCTGAAATCTGTTATATTCATCACAAGATGGTTCCCTAATTAATACCCCTTTGAATGTGCGCTTTTCCTCCAACTCTTGTACTATCATCCTAGTTTGTGGCGAGTCATTTGTTTTCAGTGTTTCAAGAGTTCTTATAGCCACGTCAATTTCCTGTTTTGCTTTAAGGACTGAAGAATTTCTGTTCTGCATAAAGAATGATAATACTTGCAGAACTTCTAGAGCCTCATAAAGCATAACTAATTCCATTACAAGCAACCACTTTGTGAGATGTTTTAGTAAACCTTCAAATTTAGATCTCTTCTGAGTTGATCAGGAACCATCATGTCTCAGTTTTTCAGAACGATGGACAAGAGAACTGTGACTTTCAAGAAAAGCTCGAACAGCATTAAATGAGGAAGCAACCCAACGTACGCGAAAAATAAGGCCTAGTTTTAATAGCTGCGAGGATAATTCTTGTGAAACACTTTGTAGTAGTCTCTGATTTTTGGGACTTCGGGAAAACACAGAATATAAGGAATCTAAAAAAAAAAAACTGTATGTGGTATATATCTGCTGCACCATTCATAACATTGTGTACAGCTAATTCCATTTTGTGGTTCATACAATGAACGACAGTTAAATCCTTACATAAATGACTATGCAGTAGAGCGGCTACACCTTTGTAAGGGGCAAGCATTGTTGCGGCACCATCTGTTGCGATACCTACAAGGTGGTTTTTTAGTACAGGGTTATTACAAATGATTGAAGCGATTTCACAGCTCTACAATAACTTTATTATTTGAGATATTTTCACAATGCTTTGCACACACATACAAAAACTCAAAAAGTTTTTTTAGGCATTCACAAATGTTCGATATGTGCCCCTTTAGTGATTCGGCAGACATCACGCCGATAATCAAGTTCCTCCCACACTCGGCGCAGCATGTCCCCATCAATGAGTTCGAAAGCATCGTTGATGCGAGCTCACAGTTCTGGCACGTTTCTTGGTACTGGAGGTTTAAACACTGAATCTTTCACATAACCCCACAGAAAGAAATCGCATGGGGTTAAGTCGGGAGAGCGTGGAGGGCATGACATGAATTGCTGATCAAGATCTCCACCACGACCGATCCATCGGTTTTCCAATCTCCTGTTTAAGAAATGTCGAACATCATGATGGAAGCGCGGTGGAGCACCATCCTGTTGAATGATGAAGTCGGCGCTGTCGGTCTCCAGTTGTGGCATGAGCCAATTTTCCAGCATGTCCAGATACACGTGTCCTGTAACGTTTTTTTTCGCAGAAGAAAAAGGGGCCGTAAACTTTAAACCGTGAGATTGCACAAAACACGTTAACTTTT
Source organism: Schistocerca nitens (assembly GCF_023898315.1). Lineage (NCBI taxonomy): Eukaryota > Metazoa > Arthropoda > Insecta > Orthoptera > Acrididae > Schistocerca > Schistocerca nitens. The sequence continues at coordinate 516,129,296 of NC_064620.1, read as the reverse complement.
GGTGAATTGCGAATTTGCTGCTCGAATGTGTGAGGATTCTCTACCGCCCAGATTCGCACATTGTGTCTGTTCACTTCACCATTAAGAAAAAATGTTGCTTCATCACTGAAAACAAGTTTCGCACTGAACGCATCCTCTTCCATGAGCTGTTGCAACCGCGCCGAAAATTCAAAGCGTTTGACTTTGTCATCGGGTGTCAGGGCTTGTAGCAATTGTAAACGGTAAGGCTTCTGCTTTAGCCTTTTCTGTAAGATTTTCCAAACCGTCGGCTGTGGTACGTTTAGCTCCCTGCTTGCTTTATTCGTCGACTTCCACGGGCTACGCGTGAAACTTGCCCGCACGCGTTCAACCGTTTCTTCACTCACTGCAGGCCGACCCGTTGATTTCCCCTTACAGAGGCATCCAGAAGCTTTAAACTGCGCATACCATCGCCGAATGGAGTTAGCAGTTGGTGGATCTTTGTTGAACTTCATCCTGAAGTGTCGTTGCACTGTTATGACTGACTGATGTGAGTGCATTTCAAGCACGACATACGCTTTCTCGGCTCCTGCCGCCATTTTCTCTCACTGCGCTCTCGAGCGCTCTGGCGGCAGAAACCTGAAGTGCGGCTTCAGCCGAACAAAACTTTGAGTTTTTCTACGTATCTGTAGTGTGTCGTGACCATATGTCATTGAATGGAGCTACAGTGAATTTATGAAATCGCTTCAATAATTTGTAATAGCCCTGTACATCATTTGTAATGCCATACTTTTCAAGAACTGCTAAAAGTGTGCTGAAAATGCATTCTCCTGATCAACTTTCTAATTCACCAATGTCAAAAAAATAATTGCAAGCAACTCCCTCAAAGGACAAACGTAAATACACTCCTGGAAATGGAAAAAAGAACACATTGACACCGGTGTGTCAGACCCACCATACTTGCTCCGGACACTGCGAGAGGGCTGTACAAGCAATGATCACACACACGGCACAGCGGACACACCAGGAACCGCGGTGTTGGCCGTCGAATGGCGCTAGCTGCGCAGCATTTGTGCACCGCCGCCGTCAGTGTCAGCCAGTTTGCCGTGGCATACGGAGCTCCATCGCAGTCTTTAACACTGGTAGCATGCCGCGACAGTGTGGACGTGAACAGTATGTGCAGTTGACGGACTTTGAGCGAGGGCGTATAGTGGGCATGCGGGAGGCCGGGTGGACGTACCGCCGAATTGCTCAACACGTGGGGCGTGAGGTCTCCACAGTACATCGATATTGTCGCCAGTGGTCGGCGGAAGGTGCACGTGCCCGTCGACCTGGGACCGGACCGCAGCGACGCACGGATGCACGCCAAGACCGTAGGATCCTACGCAGTGCCGTAGGGGACCGCACCGCCACTTCCCAGCAAATTAGGGACACTGTTGCTCCTGGGGTATCGGCGAGGACCATTCGCAACCGTCTCCATGAAGCTGGGCTACGGTCCCGCACACCGTTAGGCCGTCTTCCGCTCACGCCCCAACATCGTGCAGCCCGCCTCCAGTGGTGTCGCGACAGGCGTGAATGGAGGGACGAATGGAGACGTGTCGTCTTCAGCGATGAGAGTCGCTTCTGCCTTGGTGCCAATGATGGTCGTATGCGTGTTTGGCGCCGTGCAGGTGAGCGCCACAATCAGGACTGCATACGACCGAGGCACACAGGGCCAACACCCGGCATCATGGTGTGGGGAGCGATCTCCTACACTGGCCGTACACCACTGGTGATCGTCGAGGGGACACTGAATAGTGCACGGTACATCCAAACCATCATCGAACCCATCGTTCTACCATTCCTAGACCGGCAAGGGAACTTGCTGTTCCAACAGGACAATGCACGTCCGCATGTATCCCGTGCCACCCAACGTGCTCTAGAAGGTGTAAGTCAACTACCCTGGCCAGCAAGATCTCCGGATCTGTCCCTCATTGAGCATGTTTGGGACTGGATGAAGCGTCGTCTCACGCGGTCTGCACGTCCAGCACGAACGCTGGTCCAACTGAGGCGCCAGGTGGAAATGGCATGGCAAGCCGTTCCACAGGACTACATCCAGCATCTCTACGATCGTCTCCATGGGAGAATAGCAGCCTGCATTTCTGCGAAAGGTGGATATACACTGTACTAGTGCCGACATTGTGCATGCTCTGTTGCCTGTGTCTATGTGCCTGTGGTTCTGTCACTGTGATCATGTGATGTATCTGACCCCAGGAATGTGTCAATAAAGTTTCCCCTTCCTGGGACAATGAATTCACGGTGTTCTTATTTCAATTTCCAGGAGTGTATATTACACGAATCCGAAGGGACCAAAAAGTCAGGAGTTCGTGTTAAGTGAGAAACACAGATTTTAATAAGTGTACATGTACAGCAGTACACTAATGTGTAATACACTACACTTTCAATCGTGTTATTGTAGACTTATAACATTATAAAGTGATTGTAAAATTACAAGTACTCACAAATTATGTACATTACTTTCTTGGAAAAAATTCGGTATTGGTTCGCTGACGTTCATGGGAACGATAATATTTTGTAATTTCACAACAAATTGTAATGATAGCGTCCATAAACCCAGCAGTGACATCGGATGTTGAAGCGAACCGTTCTAAACAGTCCAATGCTGTAAACATCTCCTCATAGGTAAGTGGAATAGTATCTGTATTCTCTTCCTCTTCACTTCCTTCTGATGGCCCTTCTTGCACCTCGTTCACAGCTTTTGGCAAATCCGATTCCACAGAATCACATACGGCCACATCGTCGTCTACACTAATGAAGTCTTCGAAACTGATCGCAGGGTTCACAACGTCCTGCAGAACTGTCCATTCATCAGGTGAAGTGGCATCCTCTAACTCGTGGACATCTTCAGTGTTGCTATGTCTTCAAGCTCTGTTAAAGCACTTCCCTACGTTATGTGGCGGTACTGAGTTCCAAGCTGCTGCGATGGCTTTTATTGCGTCAAGCAGATTCCAATTTGGGGTTGCACTATTGTTTTCAGCAGCACGAATTGCAGCTCTTACAAGTCGCTTACGATAAGCTCTCTTTATGAGAGAGATTATGCCTTGGTATAAAGGCTGAAGGCAGCTTGTGGTGTTGGGTGGAAAAAACTGAACCTTTATGTTTGACAGGTTCAGGTCATGAACGTTATGGGCAGTACATCTGTCCAATGTAAGAAGAACATATCTATTTTGAGCAACCATTCGACTGTTGAAACGAAAAAGCCACTTGTGAAATGATGTGCGATCGATCCAAGCTTTCTTGTGGTGAGAGTAGATGCAAGGTTAAGTGTCCATATTTATGTTTTTAAAACAACGTGGTTTCTCGGAACTGCCGATAACCCAGGGACGACATTTCTCACTGCCGTCAGCATTACAGCACAGTACAACAGTCACACGTTGTTTGCTTCCTGGCTCCACCGTGACACTTATCACCTTTTATCCCCAGGGTGTGATTTGGAAAAAGATTGTAGAAAAATCCAGTTTCATCCAGATTAAACACATCACACGAGGCATACTTTTCCCTCACTCGGCTGAATTCATGCAGCCAGCTGTTCGCACTTTCTTCATCAGCTTTATTCGCTTCACCACAAATTTGTACAGATAAAATTGAATGTCTCTTTTGGAACCTATACAACCAACCAGCAGAACAACGGACGTCTTCGATGCCCATATCTTTAGCAATATCATTTGCTTTTGACTGATTCACAGGGCCAGTTAAAGGTATGTTAGATGCACGCATATGATTGAACAATTCTAGCAGTAACGTCTCGATGTCTTCATACTTGGCGGTAGGAAGTCGTTTAGATTTTTTTCCAGAACCTGATGCCGCAGCATTAATAAATTTTTGTCAATTCTTAATAATCGTAGATAAAGTAGATTTAGGTATTCCAAACCGCTCTGCAATTGCTGTTTTCTTGGTGCCACGGTCCACTTCATCTAGAATCTTAAGCTTTAACTGTACATTTAGAGCTGTCTCTTTCCTCTTTGCCATTTTCGCGTGCTACGGTACCGGTTGTATCTGTAGTTTTTATTCAGTATTCCAACCCGATACGGCTACGACTAACAGAACACCTGTCAAATCTGGCACTGAGTACGTTCCTAAATGCTGCTGCACACATTGTTGAATGTCTTACAATGTACAGCATACGCTGATTGTTGAGGTGATAATCGCGGCTACCGACCTACAATACGTTAAAAACGAGTCAACAATAAGTATAATGAGCTTTGTAGCTACATTTACTACATTCATTTCAGAAAAAAAAATACGCTTCAGAGAACTCTAAGGTCGGAAGTTTGTGTTACAGTGAAATTTAATTACGCTAGGAACTGAAACAGAGTTCGTAATTCGCCTTAACCGAAATTCGTGTCAACCGATAAAACATACCATAAGAACTAATGTATTCCTGGTGGGACCAATATTTTTTGCGCGTCAACCGCGAGTTCGTCTAAGGCAGCGTTCACACTGCCGGCCGGGCCGAGCCGAGCCTGGCCGGGCCGCCGCCCGCTTTGCTATCAGACACATGGTTTTGAATTGCGGTGTTCAGACTGGCGGCCGGGCCGCGCCGACACGGCGTGAGCCTCCCGGAGCCGAGCCGACGACATTCCGAATGTTTAATATTGCCGGCGCGAGCCGACCGCAGGCACGAGCCTGTGGAGCAGCACTACTGCTTCTGCAGTATACGGATCACACGTCTCCCTTCTGCTTTCATCACAAGTGTGACTGCACACGTCTTTTATTTTAAGATGTTACCTCACATTTCACAATAAGTGAGGAAAAATTACGTTTATTATAATGATACATGAGAAATTACTTTTATTTCATTTATTTAATCTACCGTATTTACATTTAAATTTGTGTTCTGTTTCGAAATTTTGTCTTGAATGTTCTGCAGCACATACTAAAATGTATTATGATTCATTCTGTAATACGAATAAAATTTTTCAGGATAGTTTTTAAGTTCTTGATGTAAAGAAAAAAACTCTCCTAAATGTCTGTCGCTATTTATGGGATGAATCCATAACCTCCTAGTTCTTCTGTACTTCAAAACTCGACGAGTTACAACAGATTCAAAACAATACGAATAAAAGAGTGAAGACATTGTTCTACACGACAGCACAGACTAGCTAAAGGCGAGCAGCTGTTGGCTGCAGCTGCGTTTTCTACTGACTTGCTTGTCAGCTGTCGAAGGGTGGGGATTTTTTAAAATTTATTTATTTGGCCTCCGGCAGCTGACATCCATTTAGCCAAAGAGTGGGGATTACCTTGACAGTGCAGCGCAGCCCGCCAAGGAAGAAAAAAAAACAATGAAGAATTATGAAACGCACATCTGTGTCGATGTACAGTAATTTTATTAACTCTCCATTATTTTTTCTGTCAAAGTAGACAACGAGACTACAGAATTGCGCTTCAGTTTCTGCAGTAAACGTATCACAAATCTCCACTTTGTTTTTGTGATTAGTTTTACACCAAATTTTATCAGACCTATGTCATTGACACTTCTACCTGTACATGTGCGCAATCGTGCGCACATGCAGACGATACATTTTAGGTTTTTTAATGGGTTCACGTGTGTATGGCGTGCGTGCGTGGTGGGGAGAGGGGTTGGAGGTGGTGGGAACTCCCTGAAAGCCATTCGTTCCAGTTGCAGTCAGGCAGTAGCAGGTCAACATCATTGTTCTTTGTTACATGCTTCATACTGCTCTTGTCATCATGGATGTGGAGCAACTTATAAATGAAGTTAAGCTGCGCCCAGCTATTTGGGACCAGAGACTGGGCGAATACCACAATCGTGACGTAATTTCCAGTTTATGGAATGAAGTGGCACAGGAGTGCTGTTCAGATGGTAGGCATGAATACAAATTATCTTTCTTTATTCTTAATTTTTTTATTTATAATGAACCGATATGCAGATATAATGTAATAAATTAGTATATATTAGGAGTTATTTTGTTGTGGATTATAGTAATGTTTTTATTTGTATTTGTAAATAAATGTTCAACGAACGAGTTTCTGACTGCCTTCGAACGTAATGTAGAATGTCTGTTGATTGTGGTACCAGCAGCTTGCATACCAGCATTGTTAGAAAACTGTTCAGTTTCAATTATGCATCCTCCTCTATCGATGACGATATGAAAAGGGCAAATGCACTTAGATATTGATCAGCAATGTCAATGGATATTTTAGTTTCCTTCTTCAGTGGTTTCCATGCATCTTTCATATTATCGGATGTGCACTGAACAACCTGTCTTGTTCTGGAATGCATTTTGGTACAGTCTCTTCCTGTTCCTCAATTATATGCAAAGAAAAGGTATCATCAAATTCTCTAAAAATGGATAAGCCTCAACTTCCAAAAATACATGGATATTCATGTGACATTTCTTGAAATTCTCCATCGGTAGACCTCTTACACTAAGCACGTTGTTTGAACACACCTCCATCACTCTGTTTACTAGAGACGCCAATATTTCTGCCTAAAAATGTGTGACCAGCAACTGCTTGGAGTACAATTTAATAACATATTTTGTAATTTTAGAACATGCTGCCAGAATGTTTAGGACACTGGGTGTGTATGCGTTTCCCATCTAAATATCATATGCAGTTTGAGAAATCCTATGTCAGACGCATTGAAATATTTCTTTAAATCAGGATACATTCAGCATTGCTAAACTAATAAGAGTACGTGCTTACCATATGGCCTTTCAATCTTTTTTTCACAACCAATGATACAATTGACATTTCTATTCACAATTATCATGATAGTGCATGATAGGCTATCCCAGTTGAAATATACCTGAGAAGCAACTTGATAAACTTGCTACTCAAACGGGGCAACGTGGAAAGCTTTTTGACAGTTTTATTAGAGAATATAATACACATTTACGTAGTTAGTCTATTTTCATACTTCTGTGGTAGTAGGGAACTATGGAACCAGTTTTCTTACGCCATTTTATTGTTCTTTCAGTTAAAACGGCGAAATCTAAATGGAAACATCTGAGAGACAATTACAGAGCAGAACTTAAGAAACTTGGTAACGTTAGATCAGGTGACCCAGGAAAAAGCCCACAGAAACGCAATACCACTTGGCCTTGGTTCCAACACATGCATTTCCTAAGGGATATTTTAATTCCAAGAGCAATGCAGAGTTCGCTGTCATCAGAAACGGAACCAGCAAGTCAATCTCAACTATCTCCAGAATTTTCGTCTAACGACCACTCTAGTCCACAAGATGAACGAGATCAGTCTGATATATCATCATTAGTGGCAGTTGATGAAACGTCGCCACTGGCAAGCACAGTATCACAAAGGAAAAAAAAGAGAAGTAGTGGGCCAAATATTGAAGAAGAATTTTTAAAGCTCGAAAAGGACAAATTAGCTGTGATGAAGGCACATCAAGACATGACCCAAAACGATGATACGTACCACTTCCTGATGAGTCTCAGGAGTGCAATAAACTCCCTTCCAGTTCAGCGGCAAATGTTTGTGAAACTTAAAATACAAGAGCTTGTTTATAATGAATTGGAGGCAGTGAGTGCAGTGCCAGGTTCTTCAAAACAATGACTGCGCTAATTCAACTTCTTCATTACAGACAACTTTGATTTTTGTATTATATTAATGTGAAACTGTATTTCGTTTTGTAATTGTTGCCTGAAATGTTCTTTGGTAGTGATACATGTTATTACTCAATCTGCAATATAAATAAAAGTTTTTCAGGAACGTTCTTTATTATTGTAATTAAAAACCTTTACTAAATGCCAGTCGATATTCTTAGGGATAGTCAATGTCCACACTATTACAATGTGCTCAAAATTCGACGAGTCACCATAATGTGAAAACATAACTAAGATAACAATGAAATCATTGTTACATAAGACGATTCTAATTGGATAGTGGTGAAAAACTTCTGGCTGCACCTGTGTTACCTTCGACCTTCAGCTGCTAATGAATTAAGATCCCTTTGCCGCTGGGGACAAGATCACCAAGGGGAAAAAATACACAGAAGCAAACAGTGACACACACATCTCATCCTTTACACTGCTTTGAACTAGACGAGAATCCAACACATCAATCGACAATAATTTATTTACCTGTCCTGCTGTGCTTGAGGCTATGCTGAATCCGCGCATTTTCTTTCAGTTACAATAGAAAAATCGAAATGGCAGCACCTTACAGAAAACGATAACTTAATCATTTCGTCGTCAAATGATCCAGTAAAGCGTTGATTGAAACGCTGTCCCACTCAACCTTGGTTTCATTGCATTCATTTCCTAAAATGGACTACTTGTAAGAGCTATCCACAGATCTTTCTAAGCGGAGATAGGGTCGATCTAAAGAATGTAATTATTTACAGCTTGCAGTACTACACTTATGTGATGTGCAAAAAAATGAACTTTTTGCGCCTTAGTCAAACTTAGACATAGAAACATCTGTAAATGTATTTATATTTTTTAACATCTGCAGTTTATTATATGCAACTAGAAAGAAATCGTGTAGAATGTTACAAGCTTTTATTACAATGCATCAGGAGCAAGATCTCAGATTAATATACTCTTATCTTTTAGTTCGAAATACGAAATGTACATTATACTAATTGTAGGATGTTGATGACAAATAATTGTTTGTCTTTTGTGATGTAACGTGTAGCCAATTATAAAAGCATAGCAGATGATTGTCCAGTCGCCGAGGGAAAAATTCTTACACATTTGGATTTATCTAGACAATGAGACCATTAAAATAATACGAGGGACCGACACTAGGTCAGCGCTGATCACTAGTAATTAGTTTTTTTCATCTGTCCTGCATTATATGACTACACTAAACCAAGCTGTAACCGCGCGAACTCCGTGGCTTGCGGACGCGCCACTGACGCCACTGAATATCTCGCATTACTTGTGACCAGAGACAGATATCAGTGTCATTATCATTTCAAAAACTTTTTGGTACTTTTAGCTACATTTCATACGCAACAATGTATGGTCTAAAACGGATCTAACAGTAAGCTACCCGCTACATAACTTTTTCACTACAAGATCTGTAAATCAAGTGCACAACGTTGACAAATAGCATCATTTAACAATGACTGTTAAGAAATACAAAAAGATAAATGATTCAATACGAAGCTAAGATGTTACACTAGCACGTGTACAAAAATCAGATTTTTTAGCCGCATAATTTCTTCAAAATCGGCTGGGAAGCGTTACGAAACTAAGAAATCACGCGAAACGAAAAGTAGACTTTTTCTTTTTTCACAACGTAAGTAACGCTTTTAAGGAAAAAATGAGTTCATAAAACGATGTGGCGCAGTCTTATATACCTCTAAGAATTTTTAGAACATGAAAATCGGAGAAGTGGATTTTCCCCCATTCCGCCGACCCGGCTCGGCGCGGCGCGCAGTGTGAATGCCCTACACGTCGGCCTGAGCTGGCTAGGCACGAGCCGAGACAGTACGCGTCAGCCCGGCCCGGCCCGGCCGGCAGTGTGAACGCAGCCTAATGCGAGTTCGCGCTGACGAGGTTATACTGTATTAAAGGAGTTTTATTGGAAACCGTTGTACTTTCGTCCATCACGATACTAAAGTTTGTACCCCATTCTACAAGGAAGTGAGCAAGATTCTTTTTCATTTCTTCTTCTACAAACAAAATGATATTTCGGCATGCATGGTCAGAATGAAGCATATTACCGACTGATAAACCATTAAGCTTTTGTAGTTCGATTACTGCAGGATACGATTTGAATGATAATTTCTGTTTAGCTATTACATATGCAGATCTGAACAACGAAGCAGTTACGATTACTTTTTCTTTATGCTGCTTTCCCCACAACTTTTCACTTTCACTCACGCACTTTTCTAAACTTGTGTTTCAAATGGCTCTGAGCACTATGGGACTTAACTGCTGAGGTCATCAGTCCCCTACAACTTAGAACTACTTAAACCTAACTAACTTAAGGACATCACACACATCCATGCCCGAGGCAGGATTCGAACCTGCGACCGTAGCGGTCGCGCAGTTCCAGACTCTAGCGCCTAGAAACGCTCGGCCACTCCGGCCGGCTTTCTAAACTCCTCTTTTCTTTTATAATCATTATTTCTACGCACTTGATGTGTGATTTGCGCTTTGCATGATCCCCGATTTTATAATTTAGTTTTTTGGCGTTATTAGCAGAAACACCAGCTAAAAATGCGTTATCGATACGCACACGTTCACTGCTTTCCACCTTAAGTTCACGAATTTGTGAACACACTGTACATATTACTAAGTTTTTGTCATTTACGGACAGCCACAGCTTAGTCTTTTGCCCGTTTTGAAAACGTGATAAGGCAACACAATTTCCTGCTATAATCTCAACAGTACTGTTACTCCCATTCCTACCTTGAGACGTGTCACAGTTTTCAGTCACCGGATATTCAGTCTCTTCCCCTGTATTACCACCATCATTACCGTTTTCTTTTTTAGATTCACTGTCTATTTTAACTCTTTTAGCACCACTGTTAGTATCCTGACTGTCAGAGTTTGTACACGTATCAGGTAATGCACTGCTCTTAAGGAAATCATAAATTTTGCTTTGTTTGAATGACATCCTGAAATTCCGTAGTTCTTACAGGCCCGGACGCACTCAACTCACTAATGAAGCTACTGAAGCGGGAACGTGTGAAGATCGCCGTGTGTTTGGCAGACGCGAAGCAACGAACTAACGGCAGCAATCAATTTGGAGTACGCGATGCTGGGAGCCTGTGTTAAGCTCCACCCACGTGGTTCGCGGCTAGCGAAGTCAGATTGTCCGATCCCGTCTGACGAGTACCGTTGCCCTCTTCGCACTACGTTGTGCTTTCGTCCCAGGCGCGTTAGTCCGCGCCATACCGTTGCCAAAAGGAGGCCTAACAGTAAATGTTCGCACAGGTACCGGGCCGGTCACCACCCAGGGTCAGGGCCCGGGGTGGGAATTTCAGCCCCCAGCTCACCCAACTCTGCGGTACGACTGCTGCGGTATGACTGCCACACTTCTTCCCTTGCAAGCTCGCAAGTAAACGGATGACGCACCTTAGACGAAAGCAACAATGAGAACATGATAATGATGATTTAGTTGTAAATCTTTTGAAATGCTTAACTACTACATAACACTTTTTTCAAAATTAATAAGCAAACATATTAATAGTAAGACTGTATTAAAAACTTTCAGTGTTCGGCTCCACAAATTTAAATTATATGTAAAGTTTTACTCCAGTGCGTGGGAAATAAACATCCCAGGTTGGGATGCATAACCTAAAACCAGAGGAGGGGATGGTCTGATCCAGGGGGGGGGGGGGGGGGGGACGCCCCCCCCCCCCCCCCCCCTGTAAATCGCACACTGATGTTGTCCACAGATTCTGAGCACGATAGACAACATATGGTGGTAATAGCTCTCCCACAGCATTCCCACACAGCATAACAGACGTTGAAGTTTTTGAGCTATTCATGATTTTCTCCACATATTTAATCCCTTTCTTGTAAATTACGTTGACTGTGCCAGGATTATCACTAAGGCTGGTCTCATCATAATTCCAAATGTTTTCTGCAGAGACATCCTTAACTGAAACCTCAAGGTGGTCAAAATACTCATTAATGGCAGTCTTGTCAATTGCTGCTCTCACACGTTTGATATTGCTACAAAATCGTGTGGTTAGTTCTTTATGCCTTCTAAGGAAGGATTTAATAAATTCGCAACCAGGCAGGTTGTCTTTGAAGCAGTTGATCACAATGCCTTTCTTGTCCAAATAGCTTTTAATAACAAATCTAACAAGGGAACCTCCCCATCGCACCCCCCTCAGATTTAGTTATAAGTTGGCACAGTGGATAGATCTTGAAAAACTGAACACAGATCAATCGAGAAAACAGGAAGAAGTTGTGTGGAACTATGAAAAAAATAAGCAAAATATACAAACTGAGTAGTCCATGTGCAAGATATGCAACAACAAGGCTAATATGAGCTCAGGAGCGCCGTGGTCCCGTGGTTAGCGTGAGCAGCTTGGTTCAAGTCTTCCCTCGAGTGAAATTTTTACTTTTTTTATTTTCGCAAAGTTATGATCTGTCCGTTCGTTCATTGACGTCTCTGTTCACTGTAATAAGTTTAGTGTCTGTGTTTTGCGACCGCACCGCAAAACCGTGCGATTAGTAGACGAAAGGACGTGCCTCTCCAATGGTAACCGAATACATTTGATCGCAAGGTCATAGGTCAACCGATTCCTCCACAGGAAAACACGTCTGATTTATTCTATTCGACACTGGTGACGGCATGTGCGTCACATGACATGAATATGTTGTCGACCCACCTAACTTGTACACTTGGCGAATGGGTAAAAAGATTCTTCTACCTTGCCCGATTTAGGTTTTCTTGTGGATGTGATAACCACTCTCAAAAAAAGTGATCGCATCGGACGGACAGATAATAATTGTCTGAAAATAAAGAATTAAACTTTTCACTTGAGGGAAGACTTGAACCAAGGACCTCTCGTTCGGCAGGTGCTCACGCTAACCACGGGACCACGGCGCTTCTGAGCTCAAATTAGCCTTGTTTTTGCCTGTCCTGTGCGTGGACTACTCAGTTTGTATATTTTGCTTTTTTTTTCATAGTTCCACACAACTTCTTCCTGTTTTCTCGATTGATCTGTGTTTAGATTTTCAAGGCCTGTCCACTGTGCCCACTTATAACTAAATCTGAGGGGGGTGCGATGGGGATGTTCCCTTGTAAGGTCAGTTTGAACAAGTGGGAAGCTAAATTCAGCCATTTTACTGATGTGATCCACAAACATTTTCTCCTCCTCAGGGCTGAATGTTGCTGGGTGACCATGTTTGTTACTAAATTTCCCTTTCAGTTTATTCTTTAAGGTGCTTCTTGGAATTCCATACGTATTTGCAGCAGTTCTCTGACTTTTTTGCCCTCACCTAATTTCTTACAAATACTTTTCAAGATCTTCTTTTGTATAATTTCCGTAATTTCTCGCCCCAATCTTCCTTTTATATAGACGAACCATATTTATAATCTGAAATTTAAAAAAAGAAAAACAAAACATTGAAAAACAGACCTAAGACAAGTTGAGAACCTAAAGCTAATTTACCTGGGGCTACTTTGGCCCGGGACAAAGTAGCCCCAAAATTGGTGCCAAGTAGCTCACAATTTAATCATTTCCAAATTAACTACAAAGAATTAACCAACCTTATCTTCTCAGCGTAAGAGTAAATGCCTTAGAGGATAAACTGTCTACTTACCAAATTTTTCTCGCTTGTGCTAGTCAGTCAACAGCACAAAGTAGGAACAGAACAAAAATCGTACTTTTTTGTTGCAGTCAGAAAATGACAACACTGCACTCTGGTGGGCATTGTGGGAAGTTTTTGCGATATCACAAAAGGTAGCCGATGCTGCCATCTATGATGTAGTATAAGTACTAGGAGCAATTATTGACGTGTTTGCACGCAATGAAAATCAAAAACTTGTTTTTCGTTGTGAGCCAAAGTAGCCTCGCAAGGGCCAATGTAGCCCCGGTTGACGGTAGTCTTGTGGGCAGTTGATGTGGTGTGTTGTCGTTTGATTGAACACTGCTGCTATGTCTACAAGTAAATGCACCTTTTTTCTAACATAAAAATTGGCTCAGACAAACTCTTAACAGTAAAGCAACTGAAACTTCCACAGACTGTAGAAAAATTATAAGACCAATTAACGAATCAACGCTAAACAAATTGATAAGTAAACTGAATTTAATATACCACTGCAGGTGCAAATGAATCTACCAACAAAGTTCTAGAATTGTTAACTGAAAATTTTGAAGAATGTTGTCCTAAACACTGCAAGAAAATATCAAAGCAATCATTACACCAAACCACAAAATCTAAAGAGCTGGTACACCCCACATCTAAGTAGAATAAGAATCATAATGCTACTCTATCATGATAGGTCCAAGCACAATAATGCTGACAAGGAACTATACATTAAAGTGAAAAAGATTTATAGGTCTGAAATCAAGGCAGCTAAGTGCATAGCAAATGATACATATATACTGAACTCAGTAAATAAATGCAAAGCTGCATGGGAAATTATTAAAACGGAACTGTGAAGATGAAGTATACCAGGCACCAATCCCACCTGATATTGTAAATTTTGTCAGTCCTCAATCAAATAACAGCATAATGGAGAACGTGAGCAAGGCAGAGGCACTGCTGCCAGAAACGAACAATAAGCAGACAGGCAGCTTTCACTGGACTTGTGTAACTGAGAAGATGGTCAATGAATTAATAGCTAAGCTCATGATTCTAGAGCAGACAATTACTATGGTCTCAGATTATGTTATTAAATACATCAGAAATCAAATTGTAACGCCACTGACTAAAATAATCAACAAAATTTTAAATGAAGGCAACTATCCAGAATGTTTAAAATTGTTTTTAAATTTAGTTAAACCAGTACGTAAGAAAGGAGATATAGCATCACCAGATAATTATCGACCAATATCACTTTGATGTAAAAAATAATAGAATACTGCATGCAAAAACAGAAGAGTCAATATTTTGAAGATAATAATATACTCTCCTCCTCACAGTATCGTTTCAGATCTAGCCTTTCTACACTCAAAGCAGTTGAGAGTATAAGAGCAAAAATATACAATTGTTTTAAAAATAAAGGTATTATCTGTGCAACATTGTTTGACCTCAGGAAGGCTTTTGATATGGTCTTCCACAATATTCACATAAAAAAACTCTACCACTACGTAGTGAGAGAGAATGCTCTATGCCTAATGCAGTCATACTTGGACAATAGAAAACAGTTAGTTAAGGTAAATAATCAAATGTCAGAATGTCTCCCAGTTGTAAAGGGTGTACCTCAAGGATCTGTTCTTGGACCTTTCCTTTTCATTATTTATATAAATGACTTACCTGCAGTTGTATCATGTGATGCAGTCCTATATCTATGCTGATGACACAACTCTCATCACATGTGATACCAATCTTGAAAATGTTCAACACAGCATGGCAGTGTCAATGGAGAGGTGCCCTACTTGATTTGAGGCAAATGTACTGCAGAAGAATGATAGTAAAACTGAAGCTATTGTATTCAATCTGAATGCTCCCAGTCATGGTAACAAAACAGTAAGATTATTAGGATTTCATATAGATCGAAAGCTCAACCAAGATACTCACACAGGGAAGATATGTGGCAAATTGGCACATGCCATATATCTACTGTACAAGCTGAGGAGCAGTGTCAGTAAAGAACTTCTATGTATGTGTATTTTGCATTCTTCCATTCGCACCTGAGTTATGGAATACTATTATGGGGAAATTCCATAGGCTCAAAATTAGTGTTTAAATGGCAAAAGAAAGCCATAAGATGCATAACATAACTTTGCCCATATGAATCATGTCAAGATTATTTTAAGAAACGAAATATAATGACAGTGTGTGGCCTGTATATTTACAACTGCCTTGTCTTCATTAAAGAAAATCTGAGTAAATTTGACATAAGGAGAACAGTTCATGACCATAACATAAGAAGTGGACATACAATTAATATGCCATATGCTAGGCTTGCAAAGACACATAACAGCTATAAGTATCTTGGTCCTGTCTACTTCAACAAATTACCTGAAAATGCCTACACAGAGCCAGTAAATAAATTTAAAACTAGTCTTTCGAGGTGGATCAAAAGTAAAGTAATTTACTCTGCTCAAGAGTTCCTTGAGTATGTGGCAAATGACCCATTTTCCTTATGAGAATCAACTATAAATTAACTAAGAACTATTCATATGCCATACTGTGCAACTATTTTATTACTGTTTCATGTACTTATTGTTAATAATCTGATTATTTATTTGTCATTCACTGAACTATGTAGTTCATTTATCTTGTAATTGACCTATTAGGAAACTTCTTGTTGTTATTTACATTTGCACAAATATGTATTGCATCCATCCTGGATCATTATAGTGTAGTTAGTAACATTTGTCATGTTGAAGTTTATAGTATTATTATTGTTATTATTAGTATGTAAACACTGATGACACCAATTGCATGTAAATATGCTCAACAGTGGAATAAAACATTTGCAACATTTGCATTTGAAAATAACTTTTCCTTGAAGAGAAAAAGCTAGTTAAGAAGTTTAATATAAAATTTGCAATGGCACGTACTATTTGACTGCAATATTTGACTGCACAGATTGGGAACTTTGATATCATGCGGGCTGCAGCACAATAAATGAGACAAATGAAACTTGGTTTCTTCTTCTTTTTTTGCCAAAAAAAGTAACTAAGTAAGTAAATAAATACAATTTTTAAACTGTTGTGAAGGGTATTTCACACATTATTAGATATTGTGCTTATGTTCTGTTTGTATAAATATGTGTTTAAAAATGTAAAACATTCCCAGTATCAACATGTTTTGTTAAACAGGTGTCATTAAATCAAAGCTCAGATACTGAAGACCACAGAGCTTTCACATTAATTACACTAATGGAGGGTTGACTTGATACTTCCCCATAATTTCTGCAAAAAATTTACGTAGAGTTGGGTTTTACATACTGAGGCCCACACATGTTACAGTATTTAAGAAACTGCTGATTAATTTATCACAGCTTTTCAGGGGTCCCAGTATTTTCACACGGAAAATATTCTCGAAATAATACTGTTTCAAACATTGTATTGTAGATTGCGGTCCTGACAACTTACTTCAAAATATTTCGAACAATCATAAAGATTTTATCAGCCAGAAACCCAATGTTAAATTTCCATTCAAAGCTTATTTAAACTAGCAAGTTGTTTAGCAATATTAAAAATTTTTGTCGACTGTTCACAGTATTTGGATGCAACAGAAATGTATATAAAGGTACAATTATGGAAAATTCTAACGTCAAACTAACATGAAATGCATACAAATTTACAGTAAACGTAACTTACAGAGGTGATGTTCCATAGTACTGCTTCTCATCATACAGTACGAGTACAGCTGTGCAATCAGTGTACAATATTTACTAATAAAATACATGGCAATGATGCTAGGACATCTGTCTTCAGTGTCGAGAAGAGATAGTAGTCACTTGGGGGCTAGATCTGCACTAGAGGGTGGTTAGTCAATCTCCTGGAAGCCACATTCTTTTACTGCAGCCTTCGTAACTGCCACCGTGTGCACTGGCACATTGTTGTGGAT
The DNA here is from genome assembly GCF_023898315.1 of Schistocerca nitens. Lineage (NCBI taxonomy): Eukaryota > Metazoa > Arthropoda > Insecta > Orthoptera > Acrididae > Schistocerca > Schistocerca nitens. Next base: position 516,112,131 of record NC_064620.1, on the reverse strand, counting down.
AACACCATGTGACAGCTTTCCTCACCTCTTTAGTTTGATGGAGTCGCGTAATTTGAGCATAAGTTAAACATAGTTTCATGTGTTCACATTGGCATTCCTTCCTTTGAAATCAAATAAGAGAATTCCTCTGGAATCCCAGAAAATTGTTGCCATGACCTCAATTGACTGAGTGACCATCTTTCATGGTGGTGCTTTACATGGTTTATGCCATTCAAGAGATTCTTGTTGGAACAGATGATCATAGTAAGGAACCAGAGTTTCATCCCCTGTAACAACGGATTCTTTCTGGTTGCCATGGCACAGCTCCAAAAACTTGGTAAAACAAGTCACATGCTGCTAATTCTGTACTGCAGAGAGAAGTCTGGGCACCCATCTTGCACTGACCTTTTTCATGTGTAAATGATCATGCGTGACCTGGAAAATGATTGTTTCAGATAATACTAACTATGCTGCAATTTCCTTGAATTTCAACTGCCTGTCATTCAGAACTTCTCCAATAATAGTTATGTTTTCCTCAGTCGCCACCTCAGCAGGTCAATCAACACGTGGGTCATCATCAGAAATGCTCTCTCTACTTATACAAAACTGTTTAGACTCTTCTTTCATTGTGGAGTATAAAGGGGAAGCAACACTACAAACACCATCCAAAAAGACTTTGATTTCAGCTGGTGCAAGCTCTTCTTTTGTCAGGAACTTCACCGCTGCATAATACTTGATTTTATCCATTGTAGCACCACAGTGTGCAATGTCTTACTCAAATGAGTGTTATTTTAAAACGTAAAAGGTTAAAATGAGTAGAGAGCAAAAAAATGCCACCGCCCTTAAGGTGCCGCCCATAGGCCCATGCCTAGTGGGCCTGTATGTAAATCCGCCTCTGTCAGGGAGAGTATCCGGAAGAAAAGGGCAGATCTTTGACACACAGGCAACTGGTTGTTCCACCATGACAACACGCCAGCCCACACTACCCTCTCCATAAAGCAGTTTTTGACCAAAGATGGTATGACACTGATTGTCAAGCCCCCCCTCCCCCCCTACTCACCAGATCTAGTTCCCTGTTATTTATTTTTGTTCTCAAGACTCAAAAGGGACATGAAAGGAAAGCATCTTGACACTGTGGAGCAGGAGAAACAAAAATCGCTGGAAGGCATAAAGAACATCCTGATAAGTGAATTTAAAAACTGTTTTGAACAATGGAAAGATCGTTTGAAGAAGCGTGTTTGGTCAATTGAGAATACTTTGTAGGTGATCAAAATTTGGTGTAAAAATATTAAGAAATAAAGACATTATGACGAATTTCCCATTTTTTGGGTCCCTTCTTGTATTATCTAGTGGACCTGTTGCCTGGACATCTCGCAGGCAAAAATGTGTTGCCAGATATACAACAAAAGTGGAGAATGTTGCAGCATCTGACGCACCTGCTGAAATTATGTGGCTTCACACATTCTTACAGGAGGTCAATGTCAACATGGAACAAGCAGTTCAGCTCTTTGTTGATAGGATAACCAAAGTGCATTGAAATCCTGAAAAAATAATTAACATTAGCAGAAGACTAAACATGTAGAGATAACATTTCATTATGTTTGTGAAAAGATAAGTGATGATTCTATTCTTGTATCCTATGTCAAGTGACATCAGTTGGCAGACATGTTTACAAAATCAGTTACCAAAGAAAATTTCCAAACTAGTCAGAGATCACTAGCAATTGTGTCTTTAAAATCAGCAAACAAGAGGAGAAGTGTCATGTCCTTCAATTCCATCCACGAATTTCTATTTAAAAAATACTACCTTGGAAAAAAGATGTAGTTTTTAAATATAGGATTAAAAACTAATGCTTCATTAATGTTAACACTTATGATGTACATGAGTTTTGTAAACTGAGTTTTTCCACATCATTTTGATAGAAGAATTGTTCAGATGAGCTATGGAACATGTAACAACTAATAAACTAGTATGGCTTGTTCTGTTGATTACATCATGATGTCTGTGTCTGATTTTTTTATATTTTTGCTTCTTTCATATAGGACATGATTTTTTATTCCTTTGCTACTTATTTGTCTTATTACCATTAGCAAGAGAGAGTGTTCTGTCCCTTTTGTTTCAAGTACCTTCTGCTTTATTCAAGTAATAAGATTATTCACCCCAAACTGTAATAACTTGATTACATTCCGTCCAACAATCCCTAAATTTTGTCCCCCCCCCCTCTCACACACACACACACACACACACACACACACACACACACACTCTCTCTCTCTCTCTCTCTCTCTCTCTCTCTCTCTCTCTTCAGAGAAATATATTGGTGAAACACTCTCTCTTTCTCTTTCCGTGTGTGTAATACTTACTTGCACGAAGCAAAAACAACATAATATGTAATAGGGGAATGGGAGGGGAAAAAATCTCAAATAAAAATGGTGTGGGTATAAAATTTCTTGTAATTTTTCTTTTACATTTTCATAGAATATATCACAGTTAATCTTGTAGGACAAATTGTTTGTCATCTTGTGATGTCCACACTGTATCAGTTAACATATTTTCTATATCTGCAACATATACGTAACAATTTCAGTTTACATATTTACTTTATTTACAACATATATGTTAAAATATTTTCTGTATAAAACATAAATTACAAATTCCCTACTATGTTTACAACACACTGATTACAATGTCAGTCAATAAAACATTTGACAACATTCAGCTCACAGTCCCTGTTTACATCTTACAACATAAAGCTTACAGTTACAGTAGGTGTAAGATGGCAGGTCTTCTGGCCCTTCCAAAGGTGGCTATAAGACCTACTATGCCAGTTGACTTTCCATTATTATGTTTGATTTCGCATATATGCAAACTGCCTTTAAATATGTGATGAACATACTTTGTTATGCAAAGCAATGATCAGTCACTCTGTACTGGTATGTAAGGGAAATAATTTGGTTGAGTGAGGGATATAACATTTTTTAAAAATCATTTCTCCTTGCACTTTGCGACTGCTGCCAGCTTTGAGCATGGTCAGCGAGGGGAGAAAGCTGATGGATTCCCAGGAATGCAGCCAACTTGCACAATAGCCACTCCAGCCCAGCAGTGAATAGACTGGGGGCAGGTGAGCTTACCAATTGTAGGACAGGTGCCTAAGATGATGATCGTCTCTCACCTTCTGACATTAGCAATCGTTGACTGGTGGATGCCCTGGACACCATTTAACAAGGGTGAACGCTGTTGTCCAAAGCAGTGCATTTTGCAAGAGAGGATGGAGCACAGATTCTATGGCCTATGGCATTGTTTGCAGGGGATTCAAGGAAGCAGGCATCCATCTTGATGGAGGGTGTGCCACTACAGCACCTCACATAGGCACTGTATTAGCTTAGTCCGTTGCTGTCTCACACCCAAGAGCTTCCCACACAGACATCTCGTGGAGGCTGTGATTGGAAGGTTCGCTCCTATGTCAACTCATGATATGGCTGCTGTGGAGACTGGTGAGAAGAGCTGTCATTAGCAGCTACAGTAACATAATTTTGTAGTAGGAGATTTGCCATTTTTGTTTTATGGCCGTGACTAGCAGAGAAATGGTTGTTGGGCTATGACTGGCTGATAGCTAGTGCAATGGAGCAGAGCTTGTGGCAGAGCTGTGGTGAAAAAAACACAAGAGAGGCATCCTGATTCCTGCAGGAGTTTGTGATTATGTACTCTACTGTACTTTGTTGGAAAATAATTTGTTAAGGTCTTGCCTGTCCAGTCATGCAGACAAATAGTTTTGCACTTGAGTTTGGAGCCCTCAATCTTGAGTGCCATCAGCCTGATAGCTGCACACCCAGCTACGAACTGCAGTAATTGTCTAAAAGCCGAAATTTGCTATTTGTGATAATATATGCTTCTCCAGCTAATAGAGAATCCATCAGTCGATTTCACACCCCAACACAGTAGCCTTCTCCTCACAGTAGATGCACTTAGCATCACTTTCCTGTCATTAGCAATAGTGTGGCAAAATGTTCGATCACTGACACATTAGCTGTGTTCACAATTAATTTGCATCTCTTCGCGACCCCAGTCACATATAGGTGCCTCACAGCAGTTTGTTCAGAAAGCTCCAATACTGGATTTTGCCAGTGCCTCTAGCTATTTTTGTCCATAAATTTGTCAATAACTCATGGTGCTTATGGTTCTCACACAGCTCATATTTGAATTTCAACCTTATATTTGTCTTTGAGCCAATAAAATTCATTTTAATACACTAGGTCAGAATTTCTCTATTGAACTACACAATTCCCCTGTATTCCAACCCATCATTATTTTTAGAGTGGAAAGAATAATCAGTCTCTTAATTAAATTTATGTGAAGTTTAGCCAGCTCAAGATATGCTACATTGGGGCCAAGTTAATTCAGTGCCTTTTCTTTGGTGTAACTGATATGTATAAATCAAAGCTTCATTCCCATTTGATTGCCAGTTAGGGCACTTATGTGGAAGCACAGGCTTCCTTCTGTAGGTTACTGCTAAATCAACTGTTATTCACACAGCAATGTCCCTACACAGCAGCGCTCACTTTATCATTTAGTATCAAATGCTTATCATCTTTTGCTGTAAGTGGCAATCTGCGCTGCTTTATGTTCAACACTGTTTTCTGCTTCAAGCAAATTACACAGGTATAGTGCAGAGTCAATGTTTCAATATCATTTAACACACATTCCCAATAATCATTAGTGCCTATTTCTTTTACTGGTGGGCAATTTATGCCTTTCACTCTATGCATTACACATTGTGCCTCATTTTAAAAGTACACATATCTGCCCTGAGTCCTACGATTTCTGTAATAATCTCTCCTGGCACTTCATATTTTATTAAATCCTCTTTCTTTTTATTGACATGTGGGATCTTATAACTCTTATTTTTGGGATAAGCCACAGTGTCAAACAACATAATCATGTCACTTTTAATAACATCATAAATATTTGCAGTGCTTACACAATATATTTGGCTACCCATGTCTGTTTAATTCATTTTAATATTTTTTGGTTCAAATGTCTTCAGCATATAGCCATAAACAAAATCTACATACAGCATCTTGAAAATACCTAAACACTCGAGCAGTACTCAGGAATAGGATGCACCAGCATCTCCTTTACAAATGAACCACTCTTTCCTAAAAATCTCCCAATAAACCAAAGTCGACCATTCGCCTTCCCTACCACAGTTCTTATTTTGCTCTACGCCACAACATATTCAAAGCTGATTCAAATCAAAGCATATTCCTTTGATAGGATCACTTGTCACTGAAGAAAGTACTCAAGCACACAGCTGAACCAAGGGCCCCAGCACAGGGTTCAGTGACAGTAGCCTTTGGGGCAAGCCTGCAGTAATAGTGTGTGCCCACACAAGACAGGTAGCAGCTCGGAGCTTGGCAGCTAGTCACACCAAGGCACGAATCATGGACCCCAAGGTAGATACCATGAAGTTGGCAGAAGTTGACCACCAGATGGTACTTCAGTTGGAAGACATCAGTTTGACTCGCAGTGATGTTAGGCCTAGGCACAACCAGTAGTTCCAAAGATAGCAAAGGTGGCATCTAGTAGTAGCTACTAGATGACCCATTTCAGTTTGAAAACTGGTGTGGAGTGCCTGTCCTTGCTGGCTGCAGATGGTGGCAGATACTGAATAGCTGAAACAGGCAGTATATAAGGCAGCTCGGTCCACCACTGTTTTGCAAATCCATAGGCCATGTTATGTAGAACAAGGAAGTAACCTGGTGACACCCTGTATGTGTCATAATCTATGTCATCTGCTTTCATACTTCTGTGATGGCAGTGGTGTTAGAGCCCTGGCAATGATTCCTGCAGTACTGGCAGAGTCCGCTTGTAGCTTCTTGTGAAAGTGCCCCTTATATACTAAGATGGTATCTGTTCTTTCGGACGTGTCCGAAAGAACAGATGCCATCGGTGACAATGCAGCTCATTAGAATGAAATTACAATGAAATGAACACCCTTAGCTGCTTACAGGCGTTGACATACGTCAACGGGGACAGATGAAAATGTGTGCCCCAACTGGGACCCAAACCCGGGATCTCCTACTTACATGGCAGACGCTCTATCCATCTGAGCCACCGAGGACACAGACGATAGGGCAACTGCAGGGATTTATCTCTGGCACACCTCCCGTGAAACCCACATTCTCAACGTATTGTCCCGCACTACATTCGCAGTGCCCCCGCCCCTTATACTCATTACTCGCGGCGCGTTGCCGATTCCTGTAAGAGTTCAGGCACTGTTTGTGCATTCGCAGAGAAGAAGAAGATGGTCAAGTGGCCAGTGAGCCTTAACTATATATATACATACTAAGATGGTATCTGTTCTTTCGGACATGTATATACTAAGATGGAATCACGTCAGACATGAAGATTGATTTAATAGCATCACAACTCACCCTGTCATAAAGCAACATGTGTGAGGCAATGCTTTATGGACAATAACATTCTTGAAATGGATTGACCTGCTCAGAGTCCTGATCTGAACCCAATGGAACACTTCTGGGATGACTTATAACAATGACTTCCCTCCAGACCCCAGTGTTCAACATCACTACCTTTTCTGGTTTCTGCTCCTGAGGAAGAATGGGCTTCCATTCCTCCACAGACATTCAAACACCTCACTGAAAGCCTCTGAAGTAGAGTTCAATCCATCATAAAGGCACAGCATGGGCTCATTCCATATTAATATCCAACAGAAAGTGATAGGCTCTAATTCACATGAAAATACAGTGAAGAACTCAACTGCAGAATGGCAAGTTGCATATGAGAACATTCCACCAGTTGAAAAACACCCGCAAAAAGTGCATTTTGTGTATTTGGAAACATTTCATGTCATTATTGCATAGAATTCTGCATATAAAACAGCACACATTGGATCTTGGAAACAGATGGCAAGGGATTGTATTTGATTTCAGAGGGAAACTGAAAATACAGGCCAAATTATAGCCAACATTACATGTTGACTTGGATGCCTAACTCAGTGGCCTATAAAAGGAACCGATCACACAAGTGTCTGTCTTATCTCACCCTCCCTGGAAGGAGGCCAGCAGCCACTGGCAGCTGTTTTGATGTGTGAGATGCGACAGTCTGGTTTATCACACACAACTTAAACAACAGTAGTTAATTTTACCTCAAAATTGTGATTATTGCCAGCCAATGTAATCCATGCAGCACACAGAAGCAGCAAGTGCATTTGAGTCCCTTGAATGTGCATACCTGTTTTTCCTGTTGTTTGTTATATGAAGATACAATGTGTGCTTTTGGAATTGACTTACCTTGAATACATGTATCCTGAAGTGCACATATCTTTGAGATCATGTTCCTTGAAATGTGTAAAATGAAATGTGATGCTTATGTCAACAATCCAGGAATTGCTGACTTATCACATTTTTTGCCTGTCAGGACAAGTTAGAACTTGTTGACTAAGCACAGCAGTGTGTTATAAAAGCAGAAGACCCACTATGAATATCTTATCATTGTGGCTGGAACATAAGATATGTTGCCATCATTTTAGTCATTATATTCATCATCATCATTCAATGTGTTCTTCTTCATGAACACAAAATCTAAGTCTAATATGTACTACATACTATCTCTACTTATAAAATTTACATTTTGTTCACCAGTTACTTGTTCTAATATAAGAAAGCAGGGATTCTTCTGCTTGTACATTGCAGAATTCAAGCATCTGGGTGATGGCAGAAGTGCAATATGTATTGAGAAACTAATGAAACTGGGGAAGAGAGAGCACTACTGAGCACAAGTTGCAGCAACACCAAATTTGGAGTGGCGGCATTTGTAAATGCAGAGAAGTGCAAAATGTATCTACCATCGAGAGTCTCGACTATCAACGATGGTGAGCTAGATTTTCTCAACAGCAGCACAACATGATACAAAAAAAAAGGTGTAATGTAATGAATCAGGTTGGCCATAGTGAAACATATGATACCAGTCATATATAACTAGTGCAATATGACATTTTGTAAATGTTTGATACGAGGGTTGACTGAAAAGTAATGCCTACACCTTTGTAACTCTTCAACAGTTGGCAGCATTGGTGTGCGGCAGGTACTGGCTTGTTCCATAGCCTCTTCTCTACAGCTCCAGTTGGTGGGAAGCCTTAGCACTGAACGGTTATGTTGTTACATAGTAACTGTACGTAGTACAGTGTAATGTATGGAACCCTGTGCAGCCGGTTGGCCAATGTGATTTAAGCAACGTGCAGTCATTGAATTCTTGATAGCAGAAGGTGTCACCCCAAAGGAAATTCATCAGAGAATGAAAGCAGTTTATGGTGATTGTGTTGATGTGAATACTGTGCATTGTTGGGCCAGAAGTTTAAAGATGTTGAAGTGGGAACATCTGACCTGCATCACAAATAAAGAGCTGGGCATCCTGTGACAGCAACCTTCAAGTTTCACAAGCAAAATGTTGACAGATTGATTCAGGATGATTGTCGTATCACTCAGAGAGAAACTGCAAGCACAGTCAGCATTTCACAAGAATGTGTGGGTCACATTATTGGTTTCATTGGTTATTGGAAGACCTGTGCACGATGGGTACCCTACATGCTGACTCCTGAAATGAAAGCGCACAGATTTGAAATTTGCCAAGAACTCCTCTCGCGTTACGAGAATGAAGATGTACAGAACTCAAAATGGTTCAAATGGCTCTGAGCACTATGGGACTTAACTTCTGAGGTCATCAGTCCCCTAGAACTTAGAACTACTTAATCCTAACTAACCTAAGGACATCACACACATCCATGCCCGAAGGAGGATTCGAACCTGCAACCGTAGCGGTCGCGCGGTTCCAGACTGTAGCGCCTAGAACTACTCGGCCACTCCAGCCGGCTACAGTACTCACATCAACACAATCACCATAAACTGCTTTCATTCTCTGATGAATCTCCTTTAGGGTGACACCTTCTGCTGTCAAGAATTCAATGACTGCACATTGCTTAAATCGTATTAACCAACCATCTGCCCAGGGTTCCATACATTACACTGTAACAACACAACTGTTCAATGCTAAGGCTTCCCACCAACTAGAGCTGTAGAGAAGAGGCTATGGAACAAGCTAGAACCTGCCGCATACCAATGCTGCCAACTATTGAAGAGTTACAAAGGGGGAGGCATTACTTTTCAGTCAACACTCTTACATCAGTTACATGATTATCCTTTCCATATTTCATTATTCAACATGATAGCAATTGTGAATAAATGTCAACAGGAAAATCTCCAAAGCTACTTTGTAAACAAAGTATAAACATTGATTTTTCATTGCTCATGAATTGTTTCTATAAAAACTAAATGTAAAGTTTCGAAGTCATGTCACTGATAGGCCCACCTATGTATCACCAAGGTTTTTTCAACTACGCTGCAGAAGTTTCACTAGAAAATTTCCATATTTTTGGGACCCGGAAGAAAGACATTCATGGCCGTGAATTTGCTTTGGACAAAGAGCTGCACAAATAATAGACAATTTACTTACTTTTTTCCATCTATCTCACTTTCATTTGACTGTCCCTTATATATAAAGTAGCATGCACATATGTAAGTATGCATGTATGTATGTATGTCTGCCTGGAATCTGCTACAAACCACTGCTGTGTCAGTATCCGTTCATAAAGTATTAAGCAGTGGAACTATACAAGATAATGTTCATTCTGTAAAAGAAGATTGTTGTGGCACTGTGTTTAATTTGCAATACTGTTTAGTTCTCACATACAAAGTCGTTGGTATGGGTTATGACTGAAACACTTTTTCAGAAGTAACTGTGAAAATAATGTAGTCACTTATGATGGTGTGTTTGCTTTTGTTCTACAATATTACTTTTATTTTTGTTAACCGGTTTTCAGCTTACAAGGCCATCTTCAGACATTTACTGAGTATTGTTACCAAAGAAGTTACAATGTTTGCAAACAACATTGGAAGAGAAGTAACACATCTAGACTAAAGCAGAAACATACAGTAAGAAACATCTTTGACAGAGTCGTGGTAATGCAATGAATTGAACAGTAAATAAATGAAAATGGAGTAGAGAGGAAAAACTTTAACACAAAATAGGGCAGCATGCCCACATAACAGGTTCCATTAATAAACAATACTAATAAAATAAAATTAGTACTTGACGACGCTACATCAGGAGGTATAAAACATGGAGAGTGTTGCACAAACCAATTAAAAAAAGAAACAATTATCAATGTAGCTACAGGATACATAAGGAACTTACGCAATATCAATAAGATAAACAGAAATAAACAAATGTAGGAAAATGGAGATATTTGAGGGAATATACAGAAAATGCTCCAATGAGAACTGAGCATCAAGACCCCCCCCCTCCCCCCCCCAAAAAAAAAACAGGATTATCTATGCCACCTTTTCAGACATATTTTTTACAGCACAGAGAACCATGATACTGCTTGCGCCTTCCGCTCTGTAACAATATAATTAAAAATGTAAATGTTTATTTGTTTAAAATCATAAATCTCTGAACATTCTTCACTGATTGCTTTGAAATTCTGATATAACATTGCCTTCAAATAGATGTGTGCTTTTATATTTAATATATATTATGTATAAATAAATGTGTAACATGTTACCAAAAATCTCAATAAGCTCTTGACCAATTTACTTCAGATTTTTAAACAATATTCTTATACACATTTGAATGGACATGGGCTTTATATTTTTAATATGTGTAATACATAAATATAAATGTAATATACAAAAAAATCCACAAATCTCAAAAAGTACTCAACTGATTTACTTCAAGTTTCACACATTACTGTAATAAATGAGATATAGGTAAACAGGAAAAGTGTATTTATGGCTTTTCAGCATATGATTAAAATATTACTACATAATTTGAATTTGTAGTAACAATGAACAAGGCACAAGGCCAGAGGGGTGGGGAGGGGGAGAATAGCCAGGTTGTATACGACCCGGGACAACCAGGAGATCCGGGAAAACCCGGGAATTTTTTCATCCGAGAGAAAACCTGGAAAAACCCGGGAATTTTTTAGAATTCCGGGAATTTTTCATTTTTTTTGTTTTCAGTTAAATTTTTGTAATTTTGACTGGTTAAGAACCAATACTTTAACAAAGGAATTACTGTATCCCGCTACTGCAGAATAATATTGCAGCAATAAAACATGAACGAGAGAAAAAACGAAAATAAGACTTAAATTGCAAAGGAAATGAGCCATATACAGCAACAAAACACAGTGCTCATGCAAGCGTCTGCCAACAGCAAATGATGTCAAAGGCTTTAGGAAGACTATGCAATGCTTCGTAACAACAAATTGCCTCTGATGAGCGTGACGTCCCAGCTGTTTACATTCGATTCGTTTTAGCAGTTACAAGCGGGATCATGCGCATGCGCAGTTGAGTGGTACCTTCTCCCGCTTCTGGCTACAGAAATGTGGCTGTTGGCTGTGCAAGCAGTCGCAGCAAGCAGCTGGATGCTACCGGGAAAAATTTTACTGGAGCGCCCACGCTACCAGATTCATGCATGCGCAGCAGGCCCAGATCTAAGGGGGGAGGGGGGCAAATTCATATTCTTGAGGGGAAAAAACCTTGTTTCACAAAGCGACTAGCATCCAGCGCACAATTAGTCAATAGATTATTCATATGACTTTGAAACGCATCCCTGTCGATTTTTGAACACATTCTAAGTTGATTACTGAATGAATCGTAAGTTGATTTGTGAATGTGTGCATAATGTACATGATGTCTCTGCCAGGGGAATCCTCGTCACATGTAGAAACAAACTTCCGTACATACAAAAGGGGCTATACGAGCTGAGCGGAATTAAGGTCGAATGGATGAATGCCAACCGCTGTCTGATTGTGTGGTTGATTGGGTTTGTGAATGATGAGCGTTGTTATAATTACTAGCGAAATCCATAGATTCAGACTACAGAAGTGTAAATAAACGAATAACAGGTAAGAAAGATTACGTACTACCTTCTCGGTGTATACAAGAAAATGAAATTTTGACAGAAAATTTTTGGCCATATCGCTATACTAATAAGGGCCAGTTGTACAGTCCCCGGTTAGCAGCCGCTTTAAGTTCTATTCTGGAAGAAGCGCGGAAAATGCGTTGTACGAACATGTAACAACGCCTAACCGGAGAATAATCGCGGGGTAACTAAACCGGTGATTCTGGCAGAATTAGTGAAGTTAAACTGCGGATAAGCTTTGACATTGGTAGGAATAGTTGCAGAATTAGTGATAACAAGACTGTTTGTTAGAACGTAGAAGGAGAAGAAATGGGGACATCACACAAATTATGAAACAATATGACGATTCCAAGTTTTTATAAAAATTTCGTACTACTGTTTTTGGATCTCATGCTTGAGAAACTGGAGCATATGAATGAAGTGTGAACTATTTCCTAACGTAAAGCTTTTTGCTTGTAGTAGGCCTAATAGGCATTTGATATTGGTACTTGTGAATTACATTCCGTCGTGTTATAAAAATGGCCATTTGTGCGTTTATTTGGTGCGTGTTACAAAATTGCTGCAATATTAGAAAGGCCTATTTTGTTTTATCTAGCAGACAGTGACAAAATAGACGTAACCAGATCGAGAAACCGCACCAGTCTAGGGTATTATTTGTGTTAACAGCTTTTTCAGTATTAGATAACGACATTTCGATTTTTCATGTATCAAAACGTTTGGCGAACTTTGATGAGGTAATAGATTCTTTCGCATAAAGGAAAGCACGCCATGTAAAGCTGTAACAAGATTAGAGAGAAAAAAATTCACACAAAGCAAGAAGTTGTTAGCTGATAGGGAATAAGGAGTGCAAATTAAAAAAAAAAAAAGAAAAAAAAGAAAGAAATTGACAGGAAGTTAAACCGGCCGACTGTAAGGAGGAGAGGCACCACAGGACATTTTGATTTCCACTGTCCTGAATATGGCTTGATGGCATCCATTACAAAATATACACTTTTCATTTCCACAGAGCGAAATACAGTGACATGCGAAAGAAGAATGCTGTGTGGGTAGGCGTGGCACTGCACTTTGGCACATTTACGATCAAATAACATGTCTTACATGCCCTCGAACACATATGTTTTATGCATCAGGCTCTTCAGAAAGCTGTGCGCTACAAAATGAACATATTTTTGAAAATCAGATTTTTTTAAAATCTCTGACGTCCTATCTCAAACGCTCGAGGGAGTGGTGGGGTATTGCCCCGGTTCGGAAATACCGTAGATCCGGAGCCGATGCGCAGAACAGTCTGAGTTATAGTGGGGAAGTGGGCAGTCACCACGTGACCCGTGTTTACATCTAGTGATTTTGCTGTTTCCTCTTCGTTTACTGCTCTCACGTCAAAAATGAAAACAAAACAGATTTTTGTGGCCGGGAGCTATCAAGTGAATTAAAATACATTCACATAATTACGGAAGGCTAAAATGTGTTATTAGTTGCAGATTTTATTTTATTTCCACCTTCCTGACAGTCAAGCATTAATTGTCTTGCAGAACAATGAAGTTATTTTTGTCCGTTTGCTAAAGAAATTTTCTTTCATTAATCTTTTCCGCTGAGGCACACAGTATATTTGAAACGAAGTGTTTAATTCCACACGTTGTTGCTGCATTTCAAGTGCACATTTTCAACTTCTAGCACGTATGGCATTATGCCATAATAAAAAACCGAACATTAGATAACACAGTACTAGTACTCAAAGAAAATTTTCGTCCAGAAAACAACACTGAAAAGCTTAATATCAGGTCGTGGCCTTCTTCACGGGGAATCTGGACATACGAATGTGCACTTTAAATGTGCACATTTTTTTATGGGTCATGAAATTCCGATGTTCGTCGAGTATCCTCTGATGTCTTGTTTCTTTTGTGACATAATGTAAGATTTTTTAATGTTTCACGCGTACGAACATACGGGCTCCCTACGACATCGTGGCTGCGCAAGCGCGGTGACGAGTCATCTGGCGCTCTCTAGCAACTGCAGGAACGAACCTATTTCTAACAGGTCGCGGGAAAATATTCCGAACGGTGGTTTGAAAAGCGTTACCATCAAAGTAAATTTCCTTTTACGCAAGTTGAGAATGTACGATGAATTTCTTAAATCACAGAGCGTTTGACTCTCATTTAAAAATCAACTCTTTGATGACGAGCTATTTACATGAATTTCGAGCCCAGAAGATCAGACATAACGTCATTATTAAAAATTTTACTGGCACATTTGTGTAATATATTGTAATACGCGCATAAAAGACCAACATTGTATGTGAAAGCTTAGCTTCTCTTGTAGCGTATTAATCTTATAGACCAATATTATATTTGAAAGCTTTGCGTTTCGTGTAGCGACACTATGTATATTAATATAAACCATTAACTTTTTCTGTTTGTGTGTTCGCGCTACTTAACAGTGATGTTGCTATTGGCTGACTACATCACGAGTCCTAAGCTCTGAATACCAGCTGTCATCGGCTGGCGAGATCATGTGACACGAGCTATGACTGGCTTACAAAAGCGTTTCGTAATCTCGATTTCAATGCTTCGGAAAGTAAGATGCGGACTTTGGTGGAATTCGAATTTATACTTTCGTAATACGAAAATATGCAGCATACATGTTGCTGCACATCAAAGATTTTTCCAAAACGTGTTTTTTTCCCTGTGTTTCGTTTTCTAAAGCGCCGGGAAATTCTATACCCGTGTATAAAACCATAATCATTCAAAGGAATGATAAGTCATACATTTCCTGCCGGTTAACAGGTAAAAAGTATGTTTTCACCCGGGAGAAAGTGCATTTTTATCCGAGAAATCCGGGCGAAATCCGGGAATTTTATTTCCTTGTCCCCGTATACACCCTGACAGCAAATCGGGAGCAGGGGGGAAGTAAATAGACACAGAAAGCAGAAAGAAGGAAATGAACAGAGAGTGAGGGCAGGAGGAGATGGAGAGAAAGGGGATGGAGAAACTGGACATAGAAAGGTGGGGAGAGGGGGGGGGACGAGGAGATGGACAGAGAGAGGGAGCAAGAGGAAATGGAGAGAGAGAGAGAGACAGAGAGAGAGAGGGAGAGAGAGAGAGAGAGAGAGAGAGAGAGAGAGAGAGAGAGAGAGAGAGCTGCGAAGGAGGAGGAGATGAACAAAAATGGGAGGGGGGTGGAGATGAACAAAAAGGGGTGGGAGTGGAGGTGAACAGAGACTGGGGGACGAAGAGCTTGGCACATATTTCCAATTTCCATACATATCAGCAACATGTGCTCTCTCTTTTCTTTATTTTCCATTTAACCAGACTGAGCCATAGCAACACGTGGCCAGGAAAGATTGTGTATGAAATCAAATTTAATGATGAGAGAGCACAGCATTTACAAAGGTGAAATATTAAGGAGAAAGAGAGAGAGAGAGTTAGTTTTGCTGATGAACATTATATGAGCAAGTTACACCCTTTATGTTTTCTTTATGACTACTTTTGAAGATGGTGCAAAAATTTCAGATTGTTTGGATCCTTTTAGCCATAGCCAACATAGCTGCTTTGGGGCTACATTGTGACTGTCTGCTTCTTTTTAATAGTTGCTAAAACTACACTGTTTACATTTAATGGTGGGTAAAATAACAGGTTCTGATAGCAGGTGAGGGGAGGGGATGGAGAGAGGAAAAGGGAAGGCATGATGACATCATTCGAAGCAAGCATGGCTTGTCATGTTGTGATGATTTCATAGATAAGGAGGCTAGGGCTTGTAGTGTCATTCCTCCTCCATGTGAGCAACTGGCAACCCTCCTCTCAGGCACTAATCACCTTGGAAGTGTTCCAGAAGTGGCATCACATCCCTCCTAAAATTTATTGTGAATATATCTGCAGACCATGCAACTGCCTTATTATCAGAGGCTATGTTAATACTTCCTCGACAGAAGTGTGCTCTTTTTGCTCTCCAGTTTACACTGAAAACTGACCTGTGAGTCCAAGTTACTGCAGCCCGGTACCCATATGTGAGAGTACTACCCTGCCAAACAATGACTGCATAAAAACCAACATTGTGGCATATACTCGAGGTGGACAAAAATATGAAATCACCACAAGAAATCCTTACTTGAACATAAATGCAGATTCTAACTAGCCCTGCAAGTTGTGCTGTTATATTTGGCCATGAACAGCACCTGTGCAATGTACTCAATATGTTGCAAATGTCAGTCATGGTCAGAACAGTGTTCTGTGTAGTGTGAGTGCATTATGTTGGAGCTAAGTGAATTTGAATGTGGGCTAACTACTGCAGGTGCTCAAGTGGAGCGTGCTTTTGTAACCAAAGCAGCCAAGGGGTTCACTGTTTCAAGAGGCACTGTATCGAAGATTTATACTGCATACAGGGAAAGCTTTACTGTATGATTAAATGATGATGGTGTCCTCTTGGGTAAAATATTCCAGAGGTAAAATAGTCCCCCATTCGGATCTCCGGGCGGGGACTACTCAAAGGGACGTCATTATCAGGAGAAAGAAAACTGGCGTTCTACGGATTGAAGCGTGGAATGTCAGATCCCTTAATCGGGCAGGTAGGTTAGAAAATTTAAAAAGGGAAATGGATAGGTTAAAGTTAGATATAGTGGGAATTAGTGAGGTTCGGTGGCTGGAGGAACAAGACTTTTGGTCAGGTGAATACAGGGTTATAAATACAAAATCAAATAGGGGTAATGCAGGCAGGAGTAGGTTTCATAATGAATAAAAAAATAGGAGTGCGGGTTACCTACTACAAGCAGCATAGTGAACGCATTATTGTGGCCAAGATAGACACAAAGCCCATGCCTACTACAGTAGTACAAGTTTATATGCCAACTAGCTCTGCAGATGATGAAGAAATTGAAGAAATGTATGACGAGATAAAAGAAATTATTCAGGTGGTGAAGGGAGACAAAACTTTAATAGTCGTGGGTGACTGGAATTCGTCAGTAGGAAAAGGGAGAGAAGGAAACATAGTAGGTGAATATGGATTGGGGGGAAGAAATGGAAGAGGAAGCCGCCTTGTAGAATTTTGCACAGAGCATAACTTAATCATAGCTAACACTTGGTTCAAGAATCATAAAAGAAGGTTGTATACCTGGAAGAATCCTGGAGATACTAAAAGGTATCAGATAGATTATATAATGGTAAGACAGAGATTTAGGAACCAGGTTTTAAATTGTAAGACATTTCCAGGGGCAGATGTGGATTCTGACCACAATCTATTGGTTATGAACTGCAGATTGAAACTGAAGAAACTGCAAAAAGGTGGGGATTTAAGGAGATGGGACCTGGATAAACTGAAAGAACCAGAGGTTGTAGAGAGTTTCAGGGAGAGCATAAGGGAACAATTGACTGGAATGGGGGAAAGAAATACAGTAGAAGAAGAATGGGTAGCTCTGAGGGATGAAGTAGTGAAGGCAGCAGACGATCAAGTAGGTAAAAAGGTGAGGGCTAATAGAAATCCTTGGGTAGCAGAAGAAATATTGAATTTAACTGATGAAAGGAGAAAATATAAAAATGCAGTGAATGAAGCAGGCAAAAAGGAATACAAACGTCTCAAAAATGAGATCAACAGGAAGTGCAAAATGGCTAAGCAGGGATGGCTAGAGGACAAATATAAGGATATAGAGGCTTGTCTCACTAGCGGTAAGATAGATACTGCCTACAGGAAAATTAAAGAGACCTTTGGAGAGAAGAGAACCACTTGTATGAATATCAAGAGCTCAGATGGCAACCCAGTTCTAAGCAAAGAAGGGAAGGCAGAAAGGTGGAAGGAGTATATAGAGGGTTTATACAAGGGCGATGTACTTGAGGACAATGTTATGGAAATGGAAGAGGATGTAGACGAAGATGAAATGGGAGATAAGATACTGCGTGAAGAGTTTGACAGAGCACTGAAAGACCTGAGTCGAAACAAGGCCCCGGGAGTAGACAACATTCCATTAGAACTACTGATGGCCTTGGGAGAGCCAGTCATGACAAAACTCTACCATCTGGTGAGCAAGATGTATGAGACAGGCGAAATACCCTCAGACTTCAAGAAGAATATAATAATCCCAAAGAAAGCAGGTGTTGACAGATGTGAAAATTACTGAACTATCAGTTTAATAAGTCACAGCTGCAAAATACTAACGCGAATTCTTTACAGACGAATGGAAAAATTGGTAGAAGCGGACCTCGGGGAAGATGAGTTTGGATTCCGTAGAAATGTTGGGACACGTGAGGCAATACTGACCTTACGACTTATCTTAGAAGAAAGATTAAGAAAAGGCAAACCTACGTTTCTAGCATTTGTAGACTTAGAGAAAGCTTTTGACAATGTTAACTGGAATACTCTCTTTCAAATTCTGAAGGTGGCAGGGGTAAAATACAGGGAGCGAAAGGCTATTTACAATTTGTACAGAAAGCAGATGGCAGTTATAAGAGTCGAGGGGCATGAAAGGGAAGCAGTGGTTGGGAAAGGAGTGAGACAGGGTTGTAGCCTCTCCCCGATGTTATTCAATCTGTATATTGAACAAGCAGTAAAGGAAACAAAAGAAAAATTCGGAGTAGGTATTAAAATTCATGGAGAAGAAGTAAAAACTTTGAGGTTTGCCGATGACATTGTAATTCTGTCAGAGACAGCAAAGGACTTGGAAGAGCAGTTGAACGGAATGGACAGTGTCTTGAAAGAAGGATATAAGATGAACATCAACAAAAGCAAAACGAGGATAATGGAATGTAGTCAAATTAAATCGGGTGATGCTGAGGGAATTAGATTAGGAAATGAGACTCGTAAAGGAGTTTTGCTATTTAGGGAGTAAAATAAGTGATGATGGTCGAAGTAGAGAGGATATAAAATGTAGACTGGCAATGGCAAGGAAATCGTTTCTGAAGAAGAGAAATTTGTTAACATCGGGTATAGATTTAAGTGTCAGGAAGTCGTTTCTGAAAGTATTTGTATGGAGTGTAGCCATGTATGGAAGTGAAACATGGACGATAACCAGTTTGGACAAGAAGAGAATAGAAGCTTTCGAAATGTGGTGCTACAGAAGAATGCTGAAGATAAGGTGGGTAGATCATGTAACTAATGAGGAGGTATTGAATAGGATTGGGGAGAAGAGAAGTTTGTGGCACAACTTGACTAGAAGAAGGGATCGGTTGGTAGGACATGTTTTGAGGCATCAAGGGATCACAAATTTAGCATTGCAGGGCAGTGTGGAGGGTAAAAATCGTAGAGGTAGACCAAGAGATGAATACACTAAGCAGATTCAGAAGGATGTAGGCTGCAGTAGGTACTGGGAGATGAAGAAGATTGCACAGGATAGAGTAGCATGGAGAGCTGCATCAAACCAGCCTCAGGACTGAAGACCACAACAACAACAACAACAACAGGGAAAGCAGAAAAGCATCATTTGCTATGTTAGAATGAGGATGAAATTGCATGTTGGGTGCTCATGACAAGCAGTTGTTGAGAGGGTTGTTATGACAAATAAGAGTATGACAGCTGCAAAAGTCACCGTAGAACTGAATGTCACTCTCGCAAATCCTGTCAGCATCAAAACAACACAAAGAGAGCTCCATATGCAGAGAATTGCAGGGCAAGCTGCAAATCTAAAACCACTCACCAGCGATGCAAATGCCTGTAACAGAGAAACATGGTACAAAAGCCATAAAATCCCAACTATGGAGCATTGGAGGGACATCATTTGGTCGGATGAGTCTCCTTTCACACTGTTTCCAACTATTGGCCAAGTTTACACCCCAAGAGTGAAACATGATGTGGATTCAGTGATAATTTGGGCAGCCATATTATGGTAATCCATCGGCCCTATGGTTACTCTGCAAGGCTGCATTGCAGCCGAGGGTATTTGATCATTTAGGGTGATCAGGTCTGTCCAGTGTTAGAATGTATGTTCCTCAAAGCGATACTGTGTTCCAAGATGACACCCTGTTCACACAGCTCACTTCATTCAGGACTGGTTTTGTGGGCATATGAGCATGTGGATGAACTGTTGCAGCCCCCTAGCCCACCAGAATCAGCAGATTACAATATTATTAAGTCTTTGTGGTCTGCAAGGGAGAGAAGGGTTTGTGATTGCTATCCACCTCCATCATAATTACCTGAACACTATTTTGCATGAAGAATGGTACAAGATATCCTTGAAAATGATATAGGACTTGTATTTAACCATTACAATATGGCTGGAAGCTGTTTTGAATGCCAGAAAGTTTCCTACACTGTACTGGGCATTGTAACATGTTGTGGTTTTGGTGTTTTCACATTTTTATCCATCGCCTGTACAAACACAGGGAGCTAGAGGTTATATTTTACTAATTTTGTTGAAGGAGGTAGTAATTGTAAAATTTGGCTCAACCACATAAAATTTCTGAAAAGAAGACAAGTGACATGACAAATGCTAAGAGGTGAGATCTACAAAAATACAGGGTGATTCAAAAAGAATACCACAACTTTAGGAATTTAAAACTCTGCAACGACAAAAGGCAGAGCTAAGCACTATCTGTCGGCGAATTAAGGGAGCTATAAAGTTTCATTTAGTTGTACATTTGTTCGCTTGAGGCGCTGTTGACTAGGCGTCAGCGTCAGTTGATGCTAAGATGGCAACCGCTCAACAGAAAGCTTTTTGTGTTATTGAGTATGGCAGAAGTGAATCGACGACAGTTGTTCAGCGTGCATTTCGAACGAAGTATGGTGTTAAACCTCCTGATAGGTGGTGTATTAAACGTTGGTATAAACAGTTTACAGAGAATGGGTGTTTGTGCAAAGGGAAAAGTTCTGGACGGCCGAGAACGAGTGATGAAAATGTAGCACACATCCAGCAAGCATTTGTTCGCAGCCCAGGAAAATCGACTCGCAGAGCTAGCAGAGAGGTGCAAATTCCACAATCAACTGTATGGAGAGTCCTACGAAAAAGGTTGGTTATGAAACCTTATCGTCTGAAATTGGTTCAAGCACTGTCTGCAGCTGATAAGATTAAAAGAATCGATTTCTGTGATTTTATCCTTGCTCAAATGGAAACAGATGAATCTTTCATTTCAAAGATTGTGTTTAGTGATGAAGCAACTTTCCACACTAACAGGAAAGTCAACCGTCACAATGTCTGTATATGGGGCACTGAGAATCCGCGGGAAACAACTCAGTATGAACGTGACTCGCCTAAGGTGAACGTTTTCTGTGCCATATCAGCCAATAAAGTTTTTGGTCCCTTTTTCTTCGAAGGTGCTACTGTAACTGGACTACAGTATCTGGAGATGTTAGAGAATTGGCTGTTCCCTCAGCTCAAACAAGAAGCACAACAATTTATATTTCAGCAGGATGGAGCGCCACCACATTGGCACTTATCTGTCCGTAACTATCTGAACGTCAACTACCCGAGGCGATGGATCGGCCGCCAGGCAGCCCGTGACAGAGCACTTCATCACTGGCCTCCAAGAAGCCCTGATCCTACCCCTGCGATTTTTTCTTATGGGGGTATGTTAAGGATATGGTGTTTCGGCCACCTCTCCCAGCCACCATTGATGATTTGAAACGAGAAATAACAGCAGCTATCCAAACTGTTATGCCTGATATGCTACAGAGAGTGTGGAACGAGTTGGAGTATCGGGTTGATATTGCTCGTGTGTCTGGAGGGGGCCATATTGAACATCTCTGAACTTGTTTTTGAGTGAAAAAAAAACTTTTTAAATACTCTTTGTAATGATGTATAACAGAAGGTTATATTATGTTTCTTTCATTAAATACACATTTTTAAAGTTGTGGTATTCTTTTTGAATCACCCTGTATTTAAAAGTATGGCCTCTCTCTTTTAAGATTCTTGTACATTTTACATGAGAGTGAGTGCCTGCTCTCAAAACATGCCATGGGATTTGTGAGTTTATCAAGATGTTTGTATGGTTGAGCGAAATTGTGATACTTACTTGAATGATCGTTCATCCACAACTTGCACAGAAATGATACTGCTGTTATAAAAGTCAAAGAACACAAAAACGAAATACCAGTTGGGGTTTAGAAGAGAGTGACATGAGGTTGTAACCTTCATTTCTTCAATCTGTACTTTGGACTAAAGGATGATCTTGGAAAATGAATTAATTGAGAAGACATAAAGACTCTAAACCTGCCACTAACATAACAGTCTTGTCAGGGATGGTAAAAGAAGGCAATAGATATGTGTCTTGAAGACAGGTTATCAGATGAAGGTCAATAAAAATCAAACACAAGTAATGGAGTGTAGTTCAATTTAGACACATGATGCTAAGGGGATTAGGTTAGGAAAATAGATGGTTGAAGTAGTAAACAGATTTTACTTTTTGAGGAGAGAACTAAATAATGATGCCAGACATAAAGTGTTACTAAAATTATATGTACATCAAATAGGAAGATTAGGCTGATAGGTCATACTCAATCATCAAGGAATGTTCTTATATAGCCTTCAATCCAAAGATTGCTTTGATGCAGCTCTCCACACTAGTCTATTGTGTACAAGTCTCTTTCTCTCTGTATAACCATTGCACCTGTCAGTGGAGTTTTCTCATGGTGTACAAGTTGTTTGTCAATACCCAAATAAAACTGAATGAAAAACAATAAATTATTTTATTTCATTTGTTTAAATACAATGTTTCATTATAGTGTGTCTCCCTCTAATTATAAGTTATTGTTCTGCTCCATATACTATAGTTACTTTCTGTACTGTCCGGAGTTGTCTGTTACTGTCATGCCAGCTGCGAAGGCATTGGATCTGTTTCCAACATCTCAGCAGTTTCACTCCCTGGAAAAGCACATGTGTGAATGTGCTCTCAGTCCTCTTGCCTTCTGCTTGCTAAGCCTAACCATGGCATTGGTTTGGTTTCCAGCACATTGTGTTGGTTGTTGTTTCCATGTTGTGTATGATTGTATTACTGGTTATGCAATAAAGTTGGAAGTTAAAATATTTAATATTGGTAGTGAAAGTATAGTAAGACACGTATTAAACACCAGTTTTCCATCTCATGCTTCTAATGAAAAGAAACGAGAGACTGACAGTGGGCAGCCATGTCCATCTCTCAAGATGGCAACACATGTGCAAAATACAAGAGGAAGGATTGAAAGACATTTCTATAGAGAAATGTGTGATGTTGCAGAGCAGGTCTATGGGTGTGATGTGGTGAACAAATTTTACTGTTGGACATGTTTGCTACTTTCAAACAAAAAGAACTGTATGTACATCAAGGATACTGGGATCTGAATCATCTGAATACTGCAGTGAAAAAACACACTGAGTCTCAAATCCATCTTTCTAGTTTCTTCAAATTTAACAAATTTATTTCATCTCCTACTGGAATTGATATTTTACAGGTTTGCCAATGAAGAGCTGAACTCTAGCTCTGCAATGAAAAAGTGAAAAAGAGAAGACAGATATTAATGCATGATCTTATTTAGGGAAACAGGAACTGTCATTCCAAGATCACAATGAAATTGAGATTTATATACAATTTCTTACTGCTAGTGCTGAGTTTGATTCTACACCGAAAAACATTCAGCAACTTCTACAGTCTTCCACAGAACCTCAGCAGGTGTTCACAGTGATTTAATAACTTCAGTTGCTGTTGTATTGAGAGATGAGATATATGAAAAGTTCAGAAAACGGACTTTGTGACCATCTACTTGATCAGATATCAGATGTGAGCAAGAAGTCTCAGCTCTCACCCATGTTGCAATGCTTTCGTGTGTCACAAAAAACTGTTGTAGAAAGATTCATTGGATTTGTTGACTTAAGCACCAATGGGAACTGCAAAAGTCCTATTTAATAATGTAACCACAATCATGGACAGATACAACTGTGGCAATAAATTCATTGCCCAGACATACAAATGGGTGGCTACCTTAATGGTCTTCAAACAAAAGTACAGGGTGACACACGGGAGACGGACGGTTTTGAACTGTGTAGTACTGACGACGCGGTGGTGGGAGGTGGTCGTGGTGGGGATAGTTCAGATCCACACAAGATGCCATTTAATTTACTCAGTCACTATGGAGCAGTGGGACTTGCAATGTTGAGTGTTTGTCTATGACAGTTTTGTGAAAAGTGGTGAGTCTATTATTGCTACGCAGCGATTGTTTCGTGCACAGTTTAATGTCGGTTGACATGGAGCTGTTCTGAGCTGTAACATAATCCTCAGATGGGTGGAAAACTTCAGATCAACTGGAAACATACTGGATAAGAAGCATCCTGGCCCGAGGCACAGAGTAACAACACCAGAAAATGTTGAAAGGGTAAGGCAAGTGGCAGTCAGAAGCCCAGGATGGTCAGCCAGACGTCATGCTAGTGAGTTACGTATCAATCGTGAATTGGTTAGACAAATTTTGCATAAAGAATTAAAATTCCATCCCTACAAAATGCTCATTGTCCAACAACTTAAGGAAACTGATTTTGCTGTACGAGAAGACTTTGCTTACAGAATGCAAGTGATTTTGGGATCGAATGAAAATGAAATTTTATTGATGAGCGATGAAGCTCATTTTCATTTAAACAGGACCGTGAATAAGCAAAACCTACATTATTGGACTCCAGAGCATCCACACCTTATCCACCAGTGTCCTCTACACTCAGAAAAAGTAACAGTCTGGTGTGCTCTTGGCTCTGTTGGCATTATTGGACCTTTCTGTTTTTAAGAGAATGGGGCGACAGTTACTGTTAATTGGGTTCATTATATTCGTATGCTTGAAACATTCTTGAAACCAGAACTAAGAAGACAATGAATCCCTATAAAACGCGTTTGGTTCCAGCAGGATGGGGCAACATCGCACACCGCAAACACTTCAATGACAGTTCTTAGATGCATGTCTCCTGGCCGGATTATCTCAGGTTTTGGCAATGTTCCTTGGCCTCCCAGGTCTCCCGACTTGTCAGTATGTGACTTTTTTCTGTGGGGGTACCTTAAGAACTGTTCTATAACCACAAACCATGAAATTTGGACAACTTGAAGAATGTAATCATTCAAGAAATTGCTGCCATCCCTGCAGAGATTTTAGTCCATGTGATGGAGGATTCTGACAAGAGACTTGAGTCCTGCATTCAAAACGATGGACATCAACTTGACGACATTATTTTTCACAAATAACTTTGTTAACTAAAATGGCAAATAATGAGCTTTGATTTTGTGTAAATAAATGTGCATTAATTTTAAAGTTGGCTGAGTATTATTTCATTAAAAACCGTCCATCTCCCATGTGTCACCCTGTATTAGCAAAGTACCCTTAAGCTCTCTTCACACATTACTGTGCTCATATTATTAATTTAGTACTTCAACAGTCTCTAGAGTCCAACAAAGAGCTTAAAGTCTTCTTCAGTGTCTTAAATCTCTACCATCTTTCTTTTCTTATTCTCCTACAAGACTGCACGAACTTTCAGTCTTCATGTACAGAAAGCTACCATCAGTATGGAATTTTACTTTGAGATTTATCCATACAGTAGTTAAGAACAAATAAGAATTGATAATGTTTTTTGAACATGTCTGTGAAAGTACAGATTTCAACAACTTGTCTGAAATGACAGCTAGAGGATTTTCTAACTTTTTGAAGGATTTCACAAATATATTTTTAATAGAAATGTTGCCAAACTTACTGGCATTTTCAGATGTACTGTTCAGTGTACTCCAGTCCATGAATTCTGACATTACTGTAGTTTACTGTAGTAATAAAATTGTTGACTTTCAGCAACAGCTGCAAAAGGAAAGAGATAACTTTCAATCATTATTGTCATCTATTATGGATAAAACTGGGGACGAAGAACTTACAGCAATAAAAAGAGGAAGGCTGAAAGATAAATCATCTGAGAACTATTTTTGAAGATTGTGTTTTGAAATCACAGATAATATCAGCACTCAAATAGAAATTAGACTCTCTTCTTTTGAAAAGTTGCAGTACTTCAGTTTGATAAATTCATCAAAAATGAGTCACTTTAAGAAAAGAAAAAATATTCCTCATCATTTACTGAAAAAATTACAGGAAATCTATGGAGATTTTTAATTTGAACAAGCTCCAAAACGAAACTTTCCATATGAAGTGCTTCTAACGAAGGATCAGAAAAAAAAAAACAATTGTTAATTATTTATTAGAAATTACTCTGCAGATTTGCTTTACAGAAATTTACAAACTTGCCATGCTCACTGCAACAATTCCATCCACAACATCACTTTTTGAAAGGTCATTTTCATCCTTGAACTGCATTCACACATTCTGCTCTGCTACACACCCGGCATTGCACAGTTAATCTAAGCCTCATCTCCACTGAGGGACAGTTGCTTCTACTACAACATGATCCAGAAATTCTTATGGAAAGAATGAAGAATGGAATATTAATTCAAATAACTTTAAGTAATGTGTACAATTTGTTTTTGTTAATTTAGCTTGTTTTTAATTTTTACCATTTTACTTCTATATTTTACTAAACACTCACACAACAAGGCTTTGAATGACACAAGGATGGGAAGAAACCAGGACTTGGAGAGTAGCATCCATGGCCTTAATTAAGGTACAGCCTCAGTGTTTACCTGTTGTGAAAATGGTAAACCACAGTACGTCATATTCAGAGTTACAGTACTGCCAGTCATTATGATGACAAATCAGAATTGGAATTCATGAACAGTTACTGCAAGGGAATGGATTGACAGGCACTGTTGAAGCATGGACAAGTTTCTCACAAAGAAATGCAACTGTGCTGCTTAGGCCATAGCAGTGGTACCAGAGACAACAACAGAGGCACAAGGTGTGTTACGGCCTGTACACCTGAATACGGCATTGTCAGAGCCTCAATTTTATAAAGCCATAGCTCATAGGAGAGAGTGTGATTTATTGTTCATTCATAAAACCAAAGAACCTGATCTATGTGGGAAGGTAGTTTTTGAAATGGTTATTAAAACTGAAAATCACAAAATAAGCTTATTGACCAAGACATTGATCGTTAAGCCATTTTGTACCATAGCAGTACCTCCACAACTGCTTCCCCCCCTCCTGCAGCAGTCTATGTGCTTCTTACCTCTCCCTAAATGATCCCCTCCTCCTGCTTTTCCAATCTTCAACAACAGCAGCAGCATGCTCACCAGATTTGTTTATGAAGTGCCACTTGCACCTATACCCAATGAACTTGCTAACTTTTGTCAATCCTTGGTCTCACTCCAATGTTTATACCCCCCACACAGTTCCTTCCCTTCCCAAACTGATAATTCCTTGATGCCTCAAGATGTATCCTATGATCTTATCCCTTCTGTTAGTCACGTTGAATCATAAATTTCTTTGTGATTCTTCAATTTCTCCAGGCGTATTTCATGACGAAATAAATCTTGGGTGAACAGTGTGGTGTGAGTGTACAAAGGACACAATATTTCGGCAATCGACCTTGTTGCCATCATCAAGTGTGCTGATGTACTGCCAAGGGAGGTGTGAGGTATATATCAGATTCCCCCTATTACTATTGGGCAGTATGTAGTCAGTTAACATTGAACATAAAGAAAACAAACACATGCACAACACAGCATAAACAGGGAAAGCAACTCTGTCACATTAAGCTCAGATGGTAAATCTATAGACTGTGTAACAAACACAAAGTTTTTAGAGATGAGTATTGACTGTCAGTTAACATGGAATGAATATATAAAGATACTGGCAGAAAGAATAATCAGCATGTTATGCTCCGAGGGTTCTTTCATCAATTTGTAACAGCCAGTTGTAATGGTCAATGTCTCACGGTGACATACTATTCCTATATGCATTCAGTTCTTAATTGTGGAATTCATTTCTGGGGACTAAAGGCACAAAACATGGTCATAATTTTTAATATGCAGAAATGGGCCATAAGAATAATAACTAGAAATAATAGTCAGGCTCATTGTAAAGAACTGCTTAAAATATTTCGTATCCTACGTGCACCAGAAAAAACATTATTTCCCTAATAGCTCTATACAGAATAGTGCACCACGATCCAGTTTGGGGCTGCATTTACCAAGGAAAACAAACAAAAAACTCAAAATTGTACTTTCTACCAGGGAATAAAATTGTATAATAAACTGCCCAAGGAAATGAAAAAGGCTTCTGCAATATCTCTGTTTAAAAAGCAGCTAGAACATTCTTCATAATAAATGCTAAGTACACAATTAAAGATACATTAGATTACTCAGAGTAGTGGCTAATAATGAAAGGGATAACAACAACATCTTGTCACATTACAATACATGATCACAATGGAATTTTTTTACAGGAAAATCATGTGCCAAGATTTGTAGTGCAGTAATGTCTTGCCCTTCTTATGAGTCCAACATATCACTCATTATGAGTGGAAGCTGACACAGTTTTTCAGGTTGGTGGAGGGGAGGAAATGAAGACATGCATGGGGCATAGTTGCATATTTACAAGCCTTGAGTCAGTTCTCCACAGCAGATTAGAGTTAGTGCAAGGGCAGAGCAGCATGTTCATGATTCAGAAGTCATCAGCAGGTATCCTGAGTGTGTGCAGTGATGAAGAGCAAAACCACGATTCATACTATAAGACATCTGGGGCAAATTGCGTGTAAATCAGTGAAAGGTGTACAGCTAAATGAGTCAGCACAGTTGCTAAGACACTGAAATATTCAGGAGAACTGAGTTTTCTCTCTCCAGCCCTCCTGATTTAGGTTTTTTGTGGTTTTCCTAAATCATTTCATGTAAATTACGGGATGGTTGCTTCATCATGGCCACAACAGACAACCTTTCCTAAGCTCATAATATTAATATATTTTGTGTGTATGTATATTTTTGAGATATTTATTTTCACTGTATTACAATGACTAATCCTATATCATTGTAAGATGATCAATCACTAAATAAATATTCATTCTGCTTTGGCCATCATCAATTATTTTGCTGTCCAAATAGCAAACTTCATCTACTACTTCTAGTGTCTTATTTTCCTAATAAGAGTGTTGACTGAGAAGTAATGCCTCCACCTTCGTAACTCTTCAACAGCTGGCAGCATTGGTATGCGGCAGGTACTGGCTTGTTCTGTAGCCTCTTCTCTACAGCTCCAGTTGGTGGGAAGCCTTAGCACTGAACGGTTGTGCTGTTACAGTGTAAAGTATGGAACCCTGCGCAGATGGTTCGTCAATGCGATTTAAGCAATGTACAGTCATTGAATTCTTGATAGCAGAAGGTGTCACCCCAAAGGAAATTCATCAGAGAATGAAAGCAGTTTATGGTGATTGTGTTGATGTGAATACTGTGCATTGTTGGGCCAGAAGTTTAAAGATGTTGAAGTGGAAACATCTGACCTGCATCACAAACAAAGAGCTGGACATCCTGTGACAGCAACCTCCAAGTTTCTCAAGCAAAATGTTGACAGACTGATTCAGGATGATTGTCGTATCACTCAGAGAGAAACTGCAAGCAGAGTCAGCATTTCACAAGAATGTGTGGGTCACATTATTGCTATGCTTGGCTATTGGAAGATCTGTGCGAGATGGGTACCCCAGATACTGACTCCTGAAATGAAAGTGCACACAGTTGAAATTTGCAAGGAACTCCTCCCATGTTATGAGAGATGAATCTCCTTTGGGGTGACACCTTCTGCTGTCAAGAATTCAATGACTGCATGTTGCTCAAATCGCACTGACTGACCATCAGCGCAGGGTTCCATACTTTACACTGTAACAACACAACCGTTCAATGCTAAGGCTTCCCGCCAACTGGAGCTATACAGAAGAGGCTACAGAACAAGCCAGTACCTGCCACATACCAATGCTGCCAACTGTTGAAGAGTTACAAAGGTGGAGGCATTACGTTTCAGCCAACCCTCATATATTAGGTTGATGGATAAGTTAGAAGTATTTTTCCATAAGTTTAATAAACACAACATATACACATAACAGAGGCTTTGATCATTAATTATATATTCTCCTTCACTCTTTAGAACAATCTGCCAATGCTGAGGGAATTTTTCGATTCGATGACAGTAGAAATCACCTGGTTTTGATGTGAAGATCTCATCAAGCCATATGCTAGGAACACATTTCCATCCAGGAAAGGAAGTTTCTTGAAAGTTGTCTGATAGAAAGAGGGAAAAGTGAAAATCTGAGGCTGCAAGATCAAGTGAATAAGGTGGGTGCAGTATGACTTCACAACTCAACTCCTGTACAGAATTTCTCCCCCCCCCCCCCCCCCCCCCCGGTCTAGCAGAATGCAGGCAGACATTATTGTGGAGTAGCAAAACTTCACAGAGTCTTCCTGGCCATTGTTCTTGGACTGTGTGTGCAAGACATCTCAGTTATTGACAATAAATGTGAGCAGCAATGGTTACTCCTCAAGAAAACAATTTTTAGTACATCACAATATTGCTGTTCTGTCAGATGCATAACATTATCTTTTGGGTATGGGAAGTTGCTGATTTCTTTGAACTCTACCATTTCTTTCTTTTCCTTATGTTAGCATAAAAACACTGGTAACAAAACAGGATAGGAATGGTTGGTGTTGTTCACAAGCCAATTGATGACGAGAAAGTAGAAATGCGACATATGGCCATCTACTGATTTCTATGATTCTGGCTTAGAGTATGTGGTACTCATACACCCGATTTTTGAACCTTCCCTGTTCCATGCAAATCTTGCACAATGTTGGAACGATCACAGTTCATCACATTTGCCATTTCTCGAGTACACTGGTGTGGATTATTGTGGATTAATGCTTTTAAACAATATTCATCAAGCCCAAATGTTCTTTTTGAATGTGGAGGGTCACTAATGTCAAAATGATCCTCCTTAAAACAAGAAAACCATTTTCTTGCCACGCTCTGCCTAATGGCATTATCCGCATACATGGTGTAAATGTTTCTGGCTGCTCTATATTGAACTCAAACAGAAGAGTATCTAAGAAATGTTCGAATTTCTCCACTTAGCACTCAATTTCCTAGCATCCACAGCTCCACTCACTATCTCCAAATGACAAAATATAAACTCAAATAGTAACAGTGAACTTAAAAAGAAAAGGATTATCGATAAAAAAATCCATGGCAACCAGAATACCAACATGCAAAACAAAAATGTCACAAACTTATGCAGCAACCTAACAAATCCTGAAGCATCCCTTGACTTAATGAAACTGCACTATGGTACCTTGATTTGACTTTTATTGACATATAAATTATAACCTCTTTTTCAGACTCTTTCCATCCTTTCAATTGAACTTCCAAGTCCTTTGCTGTCTCTGATAGAAATGGCAGCCTCACTCAAAGTTTCTGTTTCTTATCGCTGAACTTTAGTTTGCTTTCCAAATACTGCTTGGCTTACTTGCTTGTAAAATGTACATACTGAATTATATTGAGGAATAGGCAACAACTGTGTTAACTCACTCTCCTACTAGTGCTTTCCTTTCATGCCCTTGAACTCTATAACAATATTATGTTTCTGTACAAGTTAAAGTTAATTTTTCAGTAACTGTATTTTATCCCTGCTACCCTCAAAATTTCAAAGAATGTATTTTAATAATTAATGTCTAAATCTAGAAATGCTGTAACTGTAAGTTTACCTTTCTCAAGTCTCTCTTCAAAGACAAGCTGTAAGAAAAGTCATACCACAAGTGTTCCTAGCCAACAGCCTTGATGCAGTGGTAACACCAGTTCCCATCAGGTCACCGAAGTTAAGTGCTGTTGGGCCGGGCTAGCATTTGGATGGGTGACCATCCTGTCTGCCGAGCAATGTTGTCAAGCAGGGTGTGCACTCAACCCTTGTGAGACAAACTGAGGAGCTGTTTGACTGCGAAGTAGCGGCTTCAGTCTCGTAAACTGACATGCGGCCGGGAGAGCAGTGTGCTGACCACATGCCCCTCCATATCCTCATCTGGTGATGCCTGTGGGCTGAGGATGACATGGCGGCCAGTTGGTACCATTCGGCCTTTATGGCCAGTTCGGGCAGAGTTTAGTTTAGTTTAGTTCCAGTGTTCCTAGATTTCTCCAGTATCCACACTGCATTTCCACATTGTCAGCTTCTGGAAGTTTTTCCATCCTTCTGTAAAGAATATATGGTAGTATTTTGCAATTATGACTTATTCGGTGGCAAGATTCACACATGCCAACACGCCCCTTGTTTAAAATAGAATCTATTACAATATTCTTGATGTTTGGGGGTATTTATCGTGTCTCATATATCTTGCCTACCGGTGGAATAATTTTGTCATGGTTGGCTTTTCCAAGGAGCTCATGCCTACTCTTGGGGCCTTATTTCAATTTCAGTCTTCCAGAGCTCTTTCAAACTCCTCTTGCTG
Source organism: Schistocerca nitens (assembly GCF_023898315.1). Classification (NCBI taxonomy): domain Eukaryota; kingdom Metazoa; phylum Arthropoda; class Insecta; order Orthoptera; family Acrididae; genus Schistocerca; species Schistocerca nitens. The sequence continues at coordinate 516,079,885 of NC_064620.1, read as the reverse complement.
TATCGTATCTCACCTCTCATCTTCATCTGCTTCCCCTTCTCTCTCTACAATAGTGTCTTCAAATTCATTTCCCTTGTATATACACTTCGTGTTTCCTTCCATATTGCAGTCTTCCCTTCTTTTGTTAGTACTGGCCATCTGAGTTCTTAACATTTATACATACATGCTTCTCTTTTCTCCAAAGGTCTTTTTAATTTTCATATAGGCAGTATTTATTTTTCCTATGGTCATATATACATCTATAGCTCTGCATTTATCCCTTATCCTTAAGGCATTCCTACCGCATCATTTTGTACTTTCTGTCTGTTGGATTTTACAGACATCTGTTTTTTTGTCTGATTCATTTGCTGCTGCATTTTTATATTTTCTCCTTTTGTCAGTTAAACTGGATATCTTGCGTGTTACCCAAGGATTTCTACTGAGGCCTGTTTTTTTATATTACGGCAGTTCATTCTGTACTGCCTTCAGTATTTCATTACTCAAAGCAATGCATTCACCTTCTACTGTATTCCTTTCCTGCGCTTCAGTCAGCTGGTTTTAATCCACAGTTCATAATCAATAATTTATTGTCAGAACCCACATCTGCCTCTGGAAATGGTTTGTAGATTAAAATCTGGTTTTCAAATCTCTGTCTTACTATTACATAATCTACCTAACATCTTCTGGCGTCTTCAGGTTTCTCCCAAATATTGATCCCTCTTTCTCAAGTCTTAAACGAAGTGTAGCAAAGAGTAAACTGAGTTCTGGACAGAATTCTACAAGGTGGCTTCCCCTGGCCATGTTCCCTTAATATTTTCCCTTCTCTTTCATTACCTGTTATCAAATAAGAGGGATATTTCTTAAATAAGGGCCACTTTTCTATAATCCTATAGTTTGCACACACGTCACGACAAGCTTGTGTGCTACCTCCTGGCATCATTTATGAACAAGCAGGCATCAGCTGCAGCTGTGTAGCTAACCTGCACGCATCTTTAAAATTTTCAAGATTACTGAATTGCCCTCCACTTGTAAGATATGGTCTGTGGTATATTTTCTTAGTGCAAGAAAATTGTTGGCTGCAGACATTCATCACGAGTTTTGTGATGTGTTTGGTAAAAGTGAAATGATTAAAGTGCAAAAATGGTTAAGAGAGTTCAAAAGCAACCATAAAAATGTTCCTGATGAAGAACACACAGGTTGACCATCTGTAATCACAGAAGAATTGGTGACTGAAATTGACATGAAAATTCATGATGGCAAGAGATTCACAATAACCTCACTCTCAATGGATTTTCCTGAAGTGGCTAGGTTTGTAATGTACAAGATTGTGTCTGAAAACCTAAACTTCAGGAAACTGTGCTCCCAGTGAGTACCCATACTCGTCACAGAAGACCACAAATGAAAGAGATTGGCCGTTTTTGACTTACTATGGTGAAGAAGGGGATAACATATTGAACTGAATGATCACAGGAGGTGAAACATGGGTCACTTCACCCCTGAATCCAAGCAACAGCCACTGGAATGGCGACACTCAGCCTTTACTGCCAACATCAAAACCAAACAAATGCTATTGACTCCATGGAGTGTCCTGTGCACCACAACCAGATAATGGATATACTTAGAAGGAGAGACAGCCAGCATTGGTCGTATTTTTCCGTTTTATTAACTGCAAAATCGATTTTCGGTCACTAAGTGACCATCCTCAGTGCTGAAATATACAATTTAAATTGGTAGGCACTGGTGTCAACAAGCTTAGAGCGATTTATGTGATCGCTCTAAGCTTGTTGACACCAGTGCCTACCAATTTAAATTGTATATTTCAGCACTGAGGATGGTCACTAAGTGACCAAAAATCGATTTTGCGGTTAATAAAACATAAAAATACGACCAATGCTGGCTGTCCCTCCTTCTAAGTACAAACAAATGCTGTCACAGTGTAAGATCTTGGCAACTGTGTTCTGGAACAGGAGTTGTTTTGCTGGTGGACTTTATGCCATGAGGAACAATGATCAATGCAGAAACCTACTGCACAACCCTGACCAAACTCCAGAGGGCAGTTCAGAACAAAAGACGTGACATGCTGACAAGGGAATTTTGCTCCTCACGATAATCCAAGGCGTCACACTACTGTCCAGACTCAGGAACTGAGTGACTGTTTTAGGTGGTAAGTTTTGGATCACCCACTGTACAGCCCTGACATTTCAGCCCTTTTTGGCAGCTGAAACACCATCATTTTAGGAAGTGCTTCAATGATAGTGAAAAAGTGGAAAAGCTGTGAACTCTTCACTGTCAGAGCAGGTGGCAAACTACTTTGAAGAGGAATTTAAAAACTTAATTTGACCTAAATGAACAAGGCAACTATGTAGAAAAATAAACATATGTAAAATCTAAAAGTAAATATAGTTTAAAAATAAAATGTGATTTTTTAATAAAAATAAGGCACTTTCTTAAAAAAACATCCCTCATACCACCATACTGCCACAATTAAATTTTCTTTTTACTTGCATGTCTAGATGAAAAGACATTCTTGATGAAATACAGTTATCTGAAATTTCTTTGAAATAAACTCGCTAAATGCAAATAACTTGGTTTCAGCTGTGTTAGATATTAATGCATTATCTATTGGTGATATGGTCCATGTCTCTGCTCCATACAGTGCAATGTTCCAAAGGTAGCACTTTATCAGTTTTTTCCTCAATGCCAAACTCAACTTGCTGGTCAGCAGAGTCCTCTTCTTGTTGAAAGCAGCTTTGGCCATGGTGATTCTTGCTCAGATTTCATTGGTGCAGTGGGTATCCTTTGTGATAAAACTTCCCAGGTACTTGAACTGATTCACATTTTCCAGTTCCCAATTGTCAACAGTTTATCAAAAATACTTAGAGAGCTTTGAAATGTGGTGCTGGAGGAGAATGGAAAAGATCAAGTGGACAGATCGCATAAAAAATGACAATGTACTGCGAAGAGTAGGAGAGAAGTATTCTGCATACAATTCTTCAGAGAAAGGCCAACTGGATTGGACATGTACTTAGACACGAGGGACTCATACATGATGTCACTGAAGGGAAACTCAGAGGAAACGCAGGACAAGGAAGAAGAAGAATTCAACATCTGGATGACATGAAGGATGGAAGGGGATACAACAGACTGAAGGAAGAAGCTGAAGACAGGGAACAGTGGAATCAGAAATTCTTTGTACGAAGACATGGACCTGCCACTATGCAGAATACTACATAATAATAATAATAATAATAATAATAATTGGTGATATACGAAATTTTGTACCGTACCCGGACTCAAATTGAGATTTCCCACTTATTGCGAGCAGTTGCCTTAACCACTAGGTTATCCATGCATTTGTCCTGGACCACCCACAGGTATTACATTAATACCAAATACAGCTGAAGCCAAGTTATTTGCATTCAGCAAATTTATTTTGAAATTAAATTTTCATCTTCCACAAGGATCCCATAATTTCTTTTGGCTCACCATAGTCAGTATGTAATGTTGTAGTACTACAGTAGAGTGTGTTGACTTTGTATCTATCTCAGCTACAAAATGTGCTCACTATGCTGTTCATAGTAGATCACCTGCTTTCCTATTTTTTATTCATTATTATGCCTACTCTAATATTACTTCTGTTGTAACCGCGACTGTTCTGGTCATGGGGTGGCCGAGAACAAAGCATGGCAGGGCCAAACGGAGAGCGGCCTGCAAATGAACAAATGAACGGAAAGGACGGACACGAAACAAGGATCGAGCGAGACCTTATGACAACACCACACAAGAAGTAATGGGATGACAGAGACAACCAAACAAATCCAAGACATCCACCAGTAACGAAAACAAAGAATAGTAACAACGCTGTCCGTTGTCAAGGCGATATGTCAAGAGACGCATGCAAAGATTAGACTGACTGGCCGAGCGAGAGGCAGGCACTTAAATACATGATTGGGGGCACTGCTGTTGGCTGCTCGGACCACGTGTTCCACTGTGGCACCCTCACATTAAACATGGGCCAGGAGGCGCATGCTGCCACGGCTTACGGCACGATGGTGCAGAGACCTCTAGGGGTCTTCAGCGTCCATGCTGTCTGCTGCGGATTCAAATTTCGTGGCACGCGGTACCAGAACTTCCATTTGATTTTAAGATTATAACGCAACACTCACCTGACCATAAATCCTGTTTATTCTGACACTGCACTATATTTATATCTACTGCCTCTGACTGCAACCTAGTCATCTAGGAGCACGTGGAGAATTTTTTGCACAAGGTCATAAAATTCAAATAGTACTTTTTTAAAAGTTTGTTCAATTTAAGAAAAATCCGAAAGAAAATATGCAAAGTTACTGTATCTTAAAAGTTTGAAGGTTATGTAGCCGATATTTTTTAAGTTACCTTACAGTTACACCTTAAAGGAAAGCATATTTCATCAGTACATCCAAAGGACATCTTTTTATATTACTATTTCAATGATGATAATTAATTCTAGAACATATAACTGGATGGACAAAAAATATACCCACCTAGCAGCAGCAACAGCAGCAGCAGCAGGAGAAAACACATATTAAAATTATGGAAATGTGCAAGCTTTTGGAGTCAGTGGCTCCTCTTCCTAGCAGAAGAGTTTAAAAAAAGTCACCCAGAACCCCAGGTCAAGGCATACTACTCACAAGCTGGGATGAGAAGGAAAGACTGAGTGCTGGGGATTGCCCTCGAAGAGATTTAAGAACTTGAGAGTTTAGAGGTGTTAGATAGGATAATAAACAAGACAGAGATTACTGATAAGACACCATGCAAGAGTTAATAAGAGCAGAAAGGTACGTGCATTATATGTGGTAGACATGTCAGAAAATAAAAGATATAGGAAATATAGAAAACTAAAAGGGGACAAAGAACAAGAATAGTAGCCAAAAAGAAATGCTGAGACCAAAGAAATTAACACAAATTTTGGTCAAGTGAGTGGAGAGAACCAGGCACATGTTGTAGCACCAGTTCTCACCTGCAGAGTTCTGAGAAATGGGTATCAGTGGGGATAATCCAGATGGAATTTATGGTGAAGCAGGCACTAAGGTCACGACTATCATACAATAGAGGATGGTCTGCAACTGGATATTGTGTGTTGCCAGTATACATCCTCTGTCTACTCCATTCATCCTATCTAACAACTCTGTGGTAGTCATACTTATGCAGATGGCTAAACAGTGTTTACATAACAGCTGGTGCATAACACTTGTCATTCCACAGGTCACCCTCTCTTTGGTAATATATGTTTTGCCAGTTACAGGGCTGGTATAGATGGTGATAGGGTGGTGCATTGAGCAAGTCACAGTAGTAGGAGCCACAGGGTAGGGAAAGGGATGCAGGAGGAATATAGAGTCTGATCAGTTTATATATATATATATAAAAACAAAGATGATGTGACTTACCAAACGAAAGCGCTGGCACGTCGATAGGCACACAAACAAACACAAACATACACACAAAATTCAAGCTTTCGCAACAAACTGTTGCCTCATCAGCAAAGAGGGAGGGAGAGGGAAAGATGAAAGGATGTGGGTTTTAAGGGAGAGGGTAAGGAGTCATTCCAATCCCGGGAGCGGAAAGACTTACCTTAGGGGGAAAAAAGGACGGGTATACACTCGCACACACACACATATCCATCCACACATATACAGACACAAGCAGACATCTCACAAGCAGACATATTTAAAGACAAAGACTTTGGGCAGAGATGTCAGTCGAGGCGGAAGTGAAGAGGCAAAGATGATGTTGAATGACAGGTGAGGTATGAGTGACGGCAACTTGAAATTAGTGGAGATTGAGGCCTGGTGGGTAACGGGAAGAGAGATGTCTGCTTGTGTCTGTATATGTGTGGATGGATATGTGTGTGTGTGCGAGTGTATACCCGTCCTTTTTTCCCCCTAAGGTAAGTCTTTCCACTCCCGGGATTGGAATGACTCCTTACCCTCTCCCTTAAAACCCACATCCTTTCATCTTTCCCTCTCCTTCCCTCTTTCCTGATGAGGCAACAGTTTGTTGCAAAAGCTTGAATTTTGTGTGTGTGTTTGTGTTTGTTTGTGTGTCTATCGACCTGCCAGCACTTTCGTTCGGTAAGTCACATCATCTTTGTTTTTAGATATATTTTTCCCACGTGGAATGTTTCCCTCTATTTTTTTATATATACCTAGGACATGGTGTTAGTCATACCAAGGTAGAAGGCCGATAACTTGGTGGTAGTCATCCCATTGTAGAAGGTCGAACAGTGTTCACATAACAGCTGGTATATATATAAAAAAACCCACATCCTTTCGTCTTTCCCTCTCCTTCCCTCTTTCCTGATGAGGCAACAGTTTGTTGCGAAAGCTTGAATTTTGTGTGTCTGTCGACCTGCCAGCACTTCCATTTGGTAAGTCACATCATGTTTGTTTTATATATATATATATATATATATATATATATATATATATATATATATATATATATATATATATATATATATATATATGTTTCTTTGGTCTAATCATTTCTTTCCAGTAACTATTCCTCTTTTATACACTCCCTCTTAGTTTTCTTTATTTTCTGTATATTTTTTATAGTCTCCCACAGTCAGTCTTTCCTTCTCATCTTGTCCAGTAACACTCCCCTGACTCAAGGGTATGGATGACTTTTCTGTAGCATTTCCTTAAACTCACCATTCCCTTTCCTTCATCACTCTTCCTGCCTCTTAAAACCTTCTGCCAAAAAAAAGCAGCCACTGATCCCAATATCTTGCACATTTCTGTAACTTCTGTATGTGTTTTCTCCTATAGATGCTTGGGGAGCAGGTTACTTTATCCATCTGATGATATTATATTTTTATATTACTTATGTGAATAATGATGAAAAAAATATTTCGAAACTGTTATAACGTCAAGTTTAACACATATATTTCAGAACGACACAACACATATAAGTCACAGAGTAAGTTGACAAGCAAGACATGTGTACACATTAGCATTCGAATGAGCACTGAGTCCCAGTCTAGCGGCCGCTGCTCGGCTGGCCGCTTAGGTGGCGCAGCTGCTGCATGGCTGGCAGACAGCGCCGCACGTAGAGGACGCGCGTAATTGCGCGGCGGCGCTTTGAATGATCGGCGAGTCACAACACTTTTCCCCCCTTTGAAATTGTTGCACTGGTCTTGATGGAGGTTTTCTGGAGATGGCTAACGTCCATAGGCATTGTTTGACTCGCCGTAAAGTCTCAAGGAGGAGGCTTCCCGTACGGACAGAAGTGTCCCTGATGATAACGGGTTGAGATGACAGGAGATGTAGGGGTCGAATCTGCTGGGGCCCCATGCACCAATCTACCCGTTGTGGCAAGTCCAGTTGATAGGACAGGAGACATGGGCGATGTGTCGGCATCCATTGGAGGAGGAGGCGAATAGATTTGCTCTGACAGAGGATGGTCATCCGGTTCCTGCATGGGCACGTCTCCTGGTGGTGTACGTTCTTGTGCTGGCATCGCAAAGATGGTGAGAGGGCTGCGTTGTGAGTATTGAGAGATGCCAAGATCCTGAGCGTCAGGTAGAGCTGAAGGTGGTGTAGCGGCATTCAGAACAGGCGTTACCAGCACACGAGGCTGAAGCTGGTCCGAATGACGCACTGCAACACCCGTGTCCGTCTGGATTTCATACAGGCGTCTGCCATGGTGTCGTAAGATGCGGCCCGGGCTCCATTTTGGCCGCCTACCAATCCCCGTACCCAGACGAGGTCGTCGGCGGTGAACCGGCTGTGAGGTGGAAGGCCGCAGAAGATGAAGTAGCATGCGGGGCTGTCGGCCATGTAAGAGCTCAGCAAGGCTGTGGTCGCCCATGGGGGTGAAACTGTAAGACGCAGAAACTGGAGAAGCGCATCATCAGCAGCAGAAGAAGTCAGAAGTTTCCGCATATGAGTCTTAAATGTGCGGACCAGTCGTTCAGCCTCACCGTTGGATTGTGTATGGAACAGCGGGGCCGTGAAATGCATAACGCCGTGACGAGCACAAAAATCCGCAAATTCGGAAGAGGCAAATTGTGGACCATTATCAGTAACAAGAGTAGAGGGGAGGCCTTCCAAAGAAAAAATGCGGGCGAGAGCACTGGTGGTTGCCACGGTGGTAGGCGATGTGCAACGGACAATGAAAGGAAAGTTAGAGTAGGTGTCAATTACGAGGAGCCAATAAGTACCTAAAAAGGGTCCTGCAAAGTCAGCATGAATGCACTCCCAGGGCTTCTCAGGCGAAGGCCACGGTTACAAAGATGACTTCGGGGCAGTGGCCTGTGACGCACAAGGGCCGCAGGCAGCGACCATGTGTGCTATTTCAGAGTCGATGCCAGGCCAGTACACATGACGGCGCACCAGAGATTTTGTGTGAGACACACCCCAGTGCCCTTGGTGAAGGACCCGCAAGACCAAAGTACGCAAAGACGCAGGTACCACAACACGCGGCGAAGCATTGTCAGTGGAAAGGAGGATAACACCATCCCTAGCCGTGAGGCAAAGCGTAGTAGTTCCGCAACGGATCAGAAGTCTTAGCGGACGGGCGATCTGGCCAACCCTTCTGAATACAGCATAAAACCCGGGAGAGGGTAGGGTCAGAACCCGTAGCAGCCACCAGCCTGTCCCCAGTGATGGGGAACCCGTCCACAACCCGCTGCTCAGCAACATCCAGATGGAAACACAAAAGTTCGTCCCTATCGAATGCCTGATCAGGACCCATGGGAAGGTGAGACAGAGCATCAGCATTTGCATATTGAGCCGTTGGCCAGAAATGAATCTCATAATTGAAACGAGACAAGTAAAGAGCCCAACGCTGGAGGCGGTGTGCGGCCTTGTCAGGAAGTGACTTTGATGGATGAAACAAGGAAACAAGTGGTTTGTGATCCGTAACAAGATGAAATTTTGAGCCATAGAGAAAAACACCAAACTTATGAAGAGCATAAATAATGGCCAAAGCTTCTTTCTCAATTTGAGAATACTTTTGTTGGGCATCTGTGAGCGTTTTGGAGGCATAAGCAATGGGTTGTTCCGAACCGTCAGAAAAATGGTGCGCAAGGACTGCACCGACCTCGTATTGAGAGGCGTCTGTGGCAAGAACAAGATGTTGGCCAGGTCGATAAGTAGCCAGGCACAGGGCCTGTTTCAGCATAGTCTTCAATTTCTGGAAAGCCGCATCGCTTGACGCGGACCAGTGAAAAGGCACGTTTTTATGCAACAGGCGATGCAACGGCTGAGCTACCAAAGCCGCAGACGGTAAAAAGTTGTGATAGTATGCTATTTTCCCCAAGAAGGCCTGCAGTTCCTTAACAGATGTAGGGCGAGGAAGGGCATTGCTCGCAGCGACAGTTTGCTGAAGTGGACGAATACCATCCTGAGAGAGTTGAAACCCCAAGTACGTGATAGATGCCTGAAAAAATTGTGATTTCTGAAGATTACACTTAAGACCGGCAGTCTGTAAGACATGAAAAAGTGTGCAGAGATTTTGAAGATGTTCTTCAGTGGTGGAGCCAGTGACAACAATGTCGTCCATGTAATTGATACACCCAGGGACAGGGAGCAATAATTTTCCCAAGAATCGCTGAAAGAGAGCAGGGGCGCTAGGAACCCCGAATGGCAAGCGTTGGTATTGATAGAGGCCGAAAGGCGTGTTAAGGACCAGAAACTGCTGGGAAGCAGTGTCGAGAGGAAGTTGATGATAAGCTTCTGACAGGTCAATTTTAGAAAAATACTGGCTTCCAGCAAGTTTAGTGAACAGTTCTTCAGGACGGGGCATAGGGTAAGTGTCGATGAGGCATTGAGCTTTTACAGTGGCTTTGAAATCGCCACAGAGACGAATACCACCATTTGGCTTAGCAACGACAACAACAGGAGAGGATCACTCACTGGAAGTGACAGGGAGCAAGACCCCTGAAGTAGTGAGACGATCCAACTCCCGTTTTACCCGATCACGAAGGGCCACAGGAATGGGCCGAGCCCAACAAAACTTAGGCCGAGCAGTGGGATTGAGCGTGACATGAGCTTCAAAGTCGAAACCATGGCGTAACCCAGGAGAAAAAAGAGACGAAAATGTCGTCGACAAGGAACCCAGTTGAGCATAAGGAATAGCATCAGAGACAATATTGACAGAGTCATCTATGGAGAACCCAAAAACGCGAAAGGCATCGAAACCAAAAAGATTTTCTGCGTTGCTCTGGTCAACCACAAATATGCGAACAGTGCGAACGACGGATTTGTAAGTTACCTCAGCATTAAACTGTCCCAAGAGAGAAATATTCCATTTATTGTACGTCCGTAATTGCCGAGTGATAGGTGACAGGAGTGGAGAACCCAACTGAAGATACGTCTGAGAATTAATTATAGTGGCAGCCGAACCGGTATCCACCTGCATGCGAACATCTCCACCAAGGATTTGGACAGTGGGGAATAACTTCCCTGAAAGGGAAGAAGTGCAATTGACAGACAACACAGAATCAGAGTCATGTTCATGAACATCATGTATGCGGTCGGATTTGCAAATGGAAGACACATGACCTTTCTTTTTGCAATTGTGACACACAGCCCAACGTTGGGGACAATCCTCGCGTGAATGTTTCATAAAACACCGCGGACATGAAGGAAGTTGCCGGGGGTTTTGCTGCAGTTTCTTAGCGGGTTGTTTATGGCTAGGCCGAGGCTGCGAGTGGGAGCGCACTGCGGCAACGTCGGCCGGCGGGGACGCGCCGCACGCGTCGTCAACAGCGCACAGAGGTTGTATTTCCCCGACATCACCCCACGCCTCTATTTGCGCCCCAGCGGCGCGAGAAATTTCAAAATGGAGAGAACTTCATCTAGAGTCAGATTTGCCAACTGAAGGGCCCGTTGCCGAACTACTTTGTCGGGCGCTGACCGGATAATAGCATCCCGTACCATGGAATCGGCATAGGATTCTTTGTGAACGTCAGTAACAAATTGACACTTTCGACTGAGGCCGTGAAGTTCATCAGCCCAAGCGCGATAGGATTGATGTGGCTGTTTTTGACAATGATAAAAGGCAACACGAGAGGCTACCACATGCGTTTGCTTTTGAAAATAGGCAGACAGAAGTTAACACATTTCAGCAAAGGACAAAGACGCAGGATCCTTCAGAGGAGCCAATTGCGACAACAACTGATACATGTGAGGTGAAATCCAGGAAAGGAACAGAGACTTACATGGTTGTTCGTCCATGACATGAAATGCCAAGAAGTGCTGTCGAAGATGTTTTTCACAATCAGACCAGTCTTCCGCCGTCTCATCGTAAGGAGGAAAAGGAGGTATAGCCAACGATGAGATACGCCCCGCATTTGACGCCGGGACGAAATCGCGAATCGCCGCTGTTAGAAGCATTTGCCGTTCAAGGAGATTTTGCAATAGTTGCTCGACAGTAGCCATGGAAACCTGTGGGTCAACGGTGAAAAGGAAAAATCCACTACCTCGTTGCCAATTGTTATAACGTCAAGTTTAACACATATATTTCAGAACGACACAACACATATGTCACAGAGTAAGTTGACAAGCAAGACATGTGAACATGTTAGCATTCGAATGAGCACTGAGTCCCAGTCTAGCGGCCGCTGCTCGGCTGGCCGCTTAGGTGGCGCAGCTGCTGCATGGCTGGCAGACAGCGCCGCACGTAGAGGAAGCGCGTAATTGCGCGGCGGCGCTTTGAATGATCGGTGAGTCACAACAGAAACAACCATCATACTGTCTGGTAGAACCAACTCGTAATAGCCTAGGACTGAAGCTAAATGATCTTTGTTTCCTGATTTGACAACTGGACTACATAACTCATAATTCTATGACTGCCTACTATGCTATGTATCCATCACTTCAAATTTTCTATTCTACTTACTGTGAAGACGTTTGGGTTTTGGAGCACTGAACTGTGCGGTTATCACGCCCATACACATTCCCAATCTGTACGCAGTCCAGTCCAGCCGCTTTCATAAATGATGATGGAATGATGAGGACAACACAAACACCCAGTTCCCGGGCAGAGAAAATCCCCAACCCAGTTGGGAATCGAACCCGGGACCCCATGATACAGAGGTAGGAATCCTACTTACTGTGAAGATAGTGCTATAGTCCCACATATTTCTTTTTCCTTCTTTTTTCTTTTTATGTCACATCAAAGAGAATTGCATCAGTGCGGGTTTTGTGATTCTGAGTGGTGGGCATGCACTCGTATTGATTCTTTCACTTGTAAAACTTTTGAGTTTTGTTATCTAGCTTCTCTGACACCTCGAGTTCAGGTGCAGCTCATGCTATGAGGTCTGCTGGGGCTTGACTGTCAGCAACAGAATCTCTCTAGATTGTGGCCTGAAACTGAGAGCTCTGCTGGTTCGCTCACTGTATTCGGATGGCGTGCTGCCTCAGTTGATGGACATGGCCCTACATACAGCATCCTCAACTCTCATAGGCCTGACACAGGAATAAAATGGTGAGCACCATTTCTGTTGTGTGGTAAAAAGTCTGCCATGGTTCATGAAAACTCCTGCACTTTTGCCACTAAGTTTTGTTTGGTGTTCTTTCTGTTTTGTTTGGTGTTCTTTCTGTAAGCTGAACTGGTTTATTCCATCAGCTATTATTTTTGTCAGTGCACTTAACATGGATCAGCATCAGTGTGACATAGTAAGGTGTGTTCTTCCAATCTGTTGTGTGTTTCTTTTTCCTATTCCCAACATAACCATTTTTTCTTTTCTTTTTTTCTGATATTTATCTTATTTTCAGTACATTTACCTACTGGTATGTAACAGTTAAATGAAAACCTCAGTATTTTATTTAGATTTAACTTCACTTGAATTTATGGTTAGGGTTACCATTTTGGTTGTTCTGTTTATATTCATGTAATTTTTCATTAGGGCAATCCTAATTTGAAAATGTAATAAAGTGATGTTAGCATTACAGCTTGTAAAATGCAAAACTTTTGAGCTAATCAGTATACTTGAGAAAGGTGATCCACATCAAAAATAGTCTGGCATCCCATATCATACGCCCTCTGCTGTTCCTGATCTAGATAAATGATTTAGGAGACAGTCTGAGGAGCACTCTTAGGTTTTTTGCACATGATGCTGTCATTTATCATCTTATAAAGTCATCGTATGATAAAAGTAAATTGCAAAACAGTTTAGACAAGATATCTGTATGGTGCAAAAAGTAACGGTTGTCTGTAAATAATGAAAAGTGTAAAATCATCCAGATGAGTACTGAAAGGATTCCACTAAATTATGGTTACCCAATAATTCATACAAATATAAAAGCAGTAAATTCAACTAAATACTTAGAGATTACATTTATGAATAACTTCAGTTGTAACAATCACATAGATAATGTTGTGGGTAAAGTAAACCAAAGATTATGATTTATTGGTAGAACACTGAGACAGTGCAACAGGTCTGCTACAAAGACAGCCTACAGTACACTTGTACATTCTCTTTTCGAATACTGCTGTGCAGTACAGGATCTGCATCAGACAGCATCGATGAAGGACATCGTAAAAGTTGATAGAAGAACAGCTTGTTTCGCAGTGTCTTGAAGAGTGTGATGGATATGATATGTGAATTGGGCTAGCAATCATAAAAACAAAAGCATTTTTTATTGCAGCAGGATGTTTTCATCAAATTTCAGTCACCAACTTTCTCCTCAGGTGCGAAAATATTTTGTTGGCAACCACCTACACAGGGAGGAATGATGATCGTACTAAAATTGGAGAAATCAGAGCTTGCACAAAAATATTTAAGTGTTCATTCTTTCCATGCATTCTTTGGGAGTGGAACAGTAGAAAACTTGCTTGAAGGCAGTTCAATGAACCCTCTGCCGGGCATTTAATTGTGAACTGCAAAGTAATCTTGTTGATGTAGATGTAGATTCCAAATTTTGACTCCATCAACAATTGCAGTTTGTGGTTTAAAAACTCCCAAGCAAGACCAAGTTGTGTATGCTCCCAGTTTTGACTAACACCACTACTATGCCCATTCTGTACATGAAAATATGTGCACCAACATCTGTGAAACTAAAAACATTAATGTTAAATAACCTTTGAATGATTTCTGTATATTAGACAATTGAACATTTTCAATGAACTGTGTTGTAATTACATGTGTGACGTCATTGGGGCAAGATATTTTTGGAAATACGGTAGTGCTTCTTATTATGGAGTGACATAATTGAACTGCCGCAGTGTATTTTTCTCTGACAAATTACTGCAGGATAATGTTAAGTGTGAACTGTGATATTTTTGTGTAAATGCGAACTGTTTTTTGTGTCTAAAATATGATATCTATTTCATTTTTTAAAAAAAAACATGAAAAAAGGGGCAGAAATTGGATTGACAAAATTTAATGAACATAGAATTTTAGCTTTCATATATGCACTTAGATGATCCCAAATGACATTTTACAGTTGTTCTCTTGCACTGTCACTGTATGTTTCGCTTTTATGTGTTTTATCAAGATGTGCATTTTTGTCTGAACACTCATACATTATTTCTTCATTTTAATGTGATTTACAATGTAAGACCTTTCACCATGCCCAATAGAAAAGTTTGATACGCACAATTTGCATTTTATAGTTTCTCTACTACCAGCAGTAAGAGTAAACTCACTTTTTATATTACTGCTAAATTTACGCTTTCATTTTGGTATGATGGAACAGTGAACATGAACTGGCACTACAAACACGGCAAAACATTAACAGTAAATAAATAAAGATTATAGAGCAAATCGTACAAGTAGCACTTTGCAGTGTATATATACTTGTGCAATATGCAGTAAATTGCAAATCAATCATCTGGTAGTGTAAGTACTTTATCCACGTGGAAGCACAAAAAAGACAGACACTTGAGTGTAACCCCCTGGCCCCCCTCAAGGAAAAAGGGGGGGGGGGCAGATTTTGGAAAAAAACATGAGACTGACCTGGGAAAAACCTGGATGAATGGACATTGTGACTAAAATAAAGGGTGTACATAAAGTCCGGGAACACATTCAATTATTTATTGCACAAGTACTAAACATTTTACAGATGTCATCCATATTGCATTTTGAAGAGATACTCTGAAAGTTTTGTTTACAAACATTCGATATGCAAACCATGAGTGACCCGGCAGACTTTGGACTCCTTACGAATGTCTCTCGTATGTGCTCCACATTCACTTCATTCACACTGGGACGTCCGCTTATCTTTGCCGTGCACACGCAACCTGTCATAACAAATTTGTTGTGCCAGTGGTAAATGGCCTTCTCTGTTGGTGGCTTCTTACCATACTTGGTTCTAAACACCCACTGAACAGCTGTAGTACACTTGTTTTTGTCGAACTCCAACACACAGAAAGCTTGTTCCGCACCTGAACTCGCCATGTTTGCGACTAACGCTGACTATCAGCAAATTAACACACTACACTGTGGCAGTATACATGAAAAAAACTTTCAGAGTTTCTCTTCAAAATGACATACATATGATACCTGTAAAATGTATGGTTCTTGTGCAATAAATAATTGAAAGCATTTCCAGACTTTATGTACACTCTGTAGAATAATGAATTTTTCCACTAAACTGTTAGTGGGTAAATTTAGATGCTGATCTAGTTCTATGTGCTGAGAGTTTTCCTAGTAAATAAACTGGTCATCATCACTAATAACTGAACTTTGCATGGAATAAACGTTTGTATTACTGTAATTCAGATTGTGGTGTTGTGACTCTTCTTGAGCAAACACCGTCTAACATTTAGAGTTTCAGATTCAAGGTGACCAGAAATTTATGCTGCTGAGGAGAGACTATGAAAGCCAGGTCAGTAATACCGTATTCCAGTAATACTGACATGTCAGAGTTAAACAATGATTTAACTGAAAGATGGCTTGCATTTTATGTAGTTCTGTTTCTCGGTGTCTGATCTAGAAAGATTTTCTTTTACCTGCATCACCGGTGTGTGTACTTTTTATGCTTAGGTATATTTAAAATTTTTCATTGTCAGTTAAGCAATGGCAACTCCACATTGGAACATCAACAATATAAGGAAAAAGATAGATTGCTAGTCACCCTAAAGATGACACACTGGGTTCCAGACAGGCACAATGAAAAAGCTGTTAAACTTTTAGCTTTTAGCCAAAGCCTTCTTAGGAAACGCACATATTATATATACACACACCCACCCACACACACACACACCCACACACACACACACACACACACACACACCCACACACACAAAAAAAAAAAGCAAGCATGGGTCATGTCCACCTGATTGCCGTCACATTGAATGGAAGCAGCAGTCTGGAGGGACCGGTGAAGGAGAAAGAACTGCAGGGTACCTGTGGGGTAGAAGAACACTGTCTGATGCAGCATGCAAGAACTAGGAGGCGTAAGACTGCCAGCAGGCACAGCATGAGCAGGCTGTGACAAAGTGAAGAAGGGGAAGGGAGGGAGGGGGGGGGGGAGGAGAATGGGAAGTGGAAAAGGAAAAGAGCAGAGTAGGAGAAAGATGGGCAGGTGTGTTCGCAGAGAGCAGCACACAAATCTGGTGATGGGACATGAATAGAGAGGAGGTGATAGGACAGAGGGGCCAGAAACTGTTGGGTGGAGGGTGTGGGGACAGTAGGTTACCTTACATTGGGGCTAGGATGATTTCTGGAGCGTAGAATGTGTTGTACCTCCCATCTGCGCAGTTCTGAAAAGTTAATGCCGGATGGGAGGATCCAGATGGCCCAGGTTGTGAAGCAGCCGTTGGTGTCATGCATGCTACGGTCAGCTGCATCTTTTACCACAGGGTGATCTACTTTGCACCTTTAGCAGTGGCTGTTCATCCTGGTGGATAGCTGGTTTATAGTCATACAAATATAAAAAGCTGTGCAATAATTGCAGCAGAGCTAGTATACAACATGACTGCTTGCACAGGTGGCTCAGCCTCTGATGGGGGCCAGGCCAGTTATTGTGCATTGGCTAATCCAGGTATTTCAGCCTCTTTATTGGGTTTGAATTTGTCCTCTGTTTCTCTTGTAAATAATTGCTTATGATTGTTGATTTGTTAATACCCCATTTCTTCTTTTAAAGACAGCAGTCTGCCATATTGAAAGTTTTTTTTTCAATGTTTAAAATGTGAGGCATATTTTGCTTGTTGCAATATTTATTTTCAAATAACTGAAGTAATTGTTAACTGCTTCATTGTCTCTGGGGGCAATTTTTCTAATGTTTATCAGTCCAAAGGTTTTGATTTGTTATTAATTAAAGAAAAAGAATTCTCTGAAATATTTAATGGACAGTAATTTAAAGTTTTGCTAACTTATTGTGGTTCCCTTGAGCTTCATTGTCTCTCATTTTTTATGTTGAATTCGTTCTCTGTGGCAAACAAATATTGTTTGTCTTTGCTCTGATAAATTTGGCCAAGAGGGCTGCTTTTGGTGCATAGCATAGACTGTGAGGTTAAAGTACAAATATGCTTCTTGTCATGGACTAATATTTCACAAAGTATAGCTCTGATGCTTGGACAGTGGAGTAAAATGTGTACCACGTGAATTGTTTGCGACACTGAGCAAGTGCTCCTAATTATAAATATAGATGTGACGCATGTTTGCTTTGCATCACTGGCTGCAGATATATCAGTCAATGAGGAGACTATAAATAATTCACTTATGAATGCATCATTAAACAAGTGGCCATTTTCAAGAGGACAATTACAGTGGTAATACTTAAGAAGGAGTACGCCAATATGGTTTATGGGCTGCCAATTTAGAATAACAAATGCAATATCCCACAGTAAAATGTTTCTTCGTCGGACACTATGGCTGTTAGGAAGTTCTCTGCTTGTAAACTTGTTTAAAAAGGTCTACATAAGAAACATACAATTTTTTTCTGAAGTTATACCAATGACTTCTCTTTTTTGTTCCCTATTTCACTTAACTTACTTTGTAACTTATTTGCTTTTCCCCTCTCACATTTTACGTGAACTTGACTTGTTAGTTTTTTCATGTCGAACACCATGAAACACACTGGTATCTTAAGAGAGAAAATAATGATGGTTCAAACTCTAAACACCAACTTACATGTAAACTGTCTGTATCAGGAATCTGCAGTCCAATAGGGGTGTGTGGATATACTGCATAGCAGACCTACATTTTTGTTTCTGCATCTTCAAAGTCCAACTGCACAACCCACACCTGTCAAACTTATCTAGTCATACCCACAGGACACCAACAGCATATTGCACACCAGCCTATCAATTCTGAGAATGAATGTGTTATGAAAATAATATTCAGGGGAAGTTGTTCTACTTGTAAATAAACCACAGGTAAATCTGGTAAAAGCTTAACATATGGTAAATTTGCAACTGCATTATTTATGTAATATGTGCAAAGACAAAGTGATTTTGTGATAACTGTGGAGCCACGTTGTACAACACATCTGTGTGCTGCAGGCCCCAGCCACGTTCTCCCTCCACACTGCTGCCTGACTGGTGCAACAATGATGTCATACCACCACCTTTAAGAATTGTTAATGTTTTTATATTAAAATAGCTTCCATTGATAGTTCCAACTGGTACCCTTGCAGAATGATATTTGTGAGAATTTTACCTCTCTCCTAACTATTACAATTTGTAACTTTAACAGGCCCTTCTTTTTCTCTGACTTTTTAAAGTCACTTTGGACTCTTCCACCTGTTCTGAAAGAAGGGGTGAACTCTACTGCAAACTATGTACTATTTTCACTCAGGACACAATTCATATCCATCCAACAGCCTCCAAACTTTTCCGACACTGTAGCTCCACCCACGTCCCAATCATTTGCATTTCCATGACCAACACTGCCCCATTCTGCCCAATTGCAGAACCCACTTGCCTCTGTCACTCATGAATTCAGATTGAACAGCTGAATTACAACTTGCTTATCTCATGATTGGCTACTCCAATCATGTTGCGATTTTCGCCACAAGTAATCTAATAAAATTATCTGTACAGCTAGATATGCTTACACTTGCTCCTCAGTTCTTTCTTCCATTATTTTAATTTGTTCAATCATGGATGAGGAGGAAAATGATCAGGGACACTGGACAGAAATACCACTGCCAAATCTTAAGTTACCAGGCGCTCTAAATTGTATTTTCAGTGGTTAAGAAAGGTTAACTCTAACCAATTTCTTTTATTAAATGTTTTTCCATAGGAAAATATTATTTGTTAGCAAACACTTTTTCTTTGACATTGTTTTCATTCTTGTAGCATTTATGTGTGGTATACAGGTAAATTCATCCAAAGTGATGCAAAGCTTTCTGTTTTCTTAATTTTTATTACATATAAATATGTATTTGCAGTGTATGTTTATGTATTCTTCCCCTCTTTTGCGTGTTTATCCAAATTTCTGGTCAAATTCACATTGTTTTATGGAATGTGCTAATAAAATATGCATACTGTGTAGTGTTTGCCATTAAGTCAGTTGGCTATGACCAATTAAGCAAGAGTAGAGGTGTTTGCATTGGTAAAGCATTCAGGCCATGTGAAAACTTAAAATCTGACAGATGCATATAGACTGGGGTTTATCTATATCTCAGAACTTGTCATACCATAGTATTCCAGAGCCATCGTGGAATCTTGCTTATGTCTTTTGGTGAATGTTTCAGTCCAGGCGGTTGTTACATTCAGTGAATTCTGAGAACAGCCAAAATTTTATGTTTCAGTTATTCCCAGATTGAAACATAAGTTATTCCCAGATTTTCCTGAAGAGGCGCAGCAACCTTTTCAGTAGTTGCAAGGGCAACAGTCTGGATGATTGACTGATCTGGCCTTGTAACACTAACCAAAACGGCCTTGCTGTGTTGGTACTGTGAACGGCTGAAAGCAAGGGGAAACTACAGCCGTAATTTTACCTGAGGGCATGCAGCTTTACTGTATGGTTAAATGATGATGGCGTCCTCTTGGGTAAAATATTCCGGAAGTAAAATAGTCCCCCATTCTGATCTCTGGGTGGGGACTACTCAAGAGGATGTCGTTATCAGGAGAAAGAAAACTGGCGTTCTACGGATCGGAGTGTGGAATGTCAGATCCCTTAATCAGGCAGGTAGGTTAGAAAATTTAAAAAGGGAAATGGATAGGTTAAAGTTAGATATAGTGGAAATTAGTGAAGTTCAGTGGAAGGAGGAACAAGACTTCTGGTCAAGTGACTACAGGGTTATAAAAACAAAATCAAATAGGGGTAATGCAGGAGTAGGTTTAATAATGAATAGGAAAGCTACTACAAACAGCATAGTGAACGCATTATTGTGGCCAAGATAGATACGAAGCCCACGCCTACTACAGTAGTACTAGTTTGTATGCCAACTAGCTCTGCAGATGACGAAAAAATTGAAGAAATGTATGATGAAATAAAAGAAATTATTCAGATTGTGAAGGGAGACGAAAATTTAATAGTCATGGGTGACTGGAATTCAGCAGTCGGAAAAGGGAGAGAAGGAAACGTAGTAGGTGAATATGGATTGGGAGGAAGAAATGAAAGAGGAAGCCACCTGGTAGAATTTTGCACAAAGCACAACTTAATCATAGCTAACACTTGGTTCAAGAATCATGAGAGAAGGTTGTATACATGGAAGAAGCCTGGAGACACTGACAGGTTTCAGATAGATTATATAATGGTAAGACAGAGATTTAGGAACCAGGTTTTAAATTGTAAGACATTTCCAGGGGCAGATGTGGATTCTGACCACAATCTATTGGTTATGACCTGTAGATTAAAACTGAAGAAACTGCAAAAAGGTGGGAATTTAAGGAGATGGGACCTGGATAAACTGACTAAACCAGAAGTTGCACAGAGTTTCAAGGAGAGCATAAGGGAACAATTGACAGGAATTGGGGAAAGAAATACAGTAGAAGAAGAATGGGTAGCTTTGAGGGATGAAGTAGTGAAGGCAGCAGAGGATCAAGTAGGTAAAAAGACTAGGGCTAGTAGAAATCCTTGGGTGACAGAAGAAATACTGAATTTAATTGATGAAAGGAGAAAATATAAAAATGCAGTAAATGAAGCAGGCTAAAAGGAATGCAAACGTCTCGAAAATGAGATCGACTGGAAGTGCAAAATTGCTAAGCAGGGATGGCTAGAGGACAAATGTAAGGATGTAGAGGCTTATCTCACTACGGGTAAGATAGATAGTGCCTACAGGAAAATTAAAGAGACCTTTGGAGAAAAGAGAACCACTTGTATGAATATCAAGACCTCAGATGGAAACTCAGTTCTAAGCAAAGAAAGGAAAGCAGAAAGGTGGAAGGAGTATATAGAGGGTCTATACAAGGGCGATGTACTTGAGGACAATATTATGGAAATTGAAGAAGATGTAGAAGACGATGAATTGGGAGATATAATACTGCGTAAAGAGTTTGACAGAGCACTGAAAGACCTGAATCGAAACAAGGCCCTGGGAGGAGACAACATTCCATTAGAACTACTGACAGCCTTCGGAGAGCCAGTCCTGACGAAACTCTACCATCTGGTGAGCAAGATGTATGAAACCGGCGAAATACCCTCAGACTTCAAGAAGAATATAATAATTCCAATCCCAAAGAAAGCAGGTGTTGACAAATGTGAAAATTACCAAACTATCAGTTTAATAAGTAACGGCTGCAAAATACTAACGCGGATTCTTTACAGACGAATGGAAAAAGTAGTAGAAGCCGACCTCGGGGAGGATCAGTTTCGATTCCGTAGAAATGTTGGGACACGTGAGGCAATACTGACCCTACGACTTATCTTAGAAGCTAGATTAAGCAAAGGCAAAACTACATTTCTAGCATATGTAGACCTAGAGAAAGCTTTTGACAATGTTGAATGGAATACTCTGTTTCAAATTCTGAAGGTGGCAGAGGTAAAATACAGGGAGCGAAAGGCTATTTACAATTTGTACAGAAACCAGACGACAGTTATAAGGGTCGAGGGACATGAAAGGGAAGCAGTGGTTGGGAAAGGAGTGAGACAGGGTTGTAGTCTCTCCCCGATGTTATTCACTCTGTATATTGAGCAAGCAGTGAAGGAAACAAAAGAAAAATTTGGAGTAGGTATTAAAATCCATGGAGAAGAAATAAAAACTTTGAGGCTCGCCGATGACATTGTAATTCTGTCAGAGACAGCAAAGGACTTGGAAGAGCAGTTGAATGGAATGGACAGTGTCTTGAAAGGAGGATATAAGATCAACATCAACAAAAGCAAAACGAGGATAATGGAATGTAGTCGAATTAAGTCGAGTGATGCTGAGGGAATTAGATTAGGAAATGAGACACTTAAAGTAGTAAAGGAATTTTGCCATTTGGGGAGCAAAATAACTGATGATGGTCGAGGTAGAGAGGATATAAAATGTAGACTGGCAATGGCAAGGAAAGTGTTTCTGAAGAAGAGAAATCTGTTAACATCGAGTATAGATTTAAGTGTCAGGAAGTCATTTCTGAAAGTTTTTGTATGGAGTGTAGCCATGTATGGAAGTGAAACATGGACGATAAATAGTTTGGACAAGAAGAGAATAGAAGCTTTTGAAATGTGGTGCTACAGAAGAATTCTGAAGATTAGATGGGTAGGTGACGTAACTAATGAGGAAGTATTGAATTGGATTGGGGAGAAGAGAAGTTTGTGGCACAACTTGACTAAAGGAATGGATCGGTTGGTAGGACATGTGTTGAGGCATCAAGGGATCACTAATTTAGTATTTGAGGGCAGCGTGGAGGGTAAAAATCGTAGAGGGAGACCAAAAGATGAATACACGAAGCAGATTCAGAAGGATATAGGTTGCAGTAGGTACTGGGAGATGAACAAGCTTGCACAGGATAGAGTAGCATGGAGAGCTGCATCAAACCAGTCTCAGGACTGAAGACCACAACAACAACATTCCCAGATTACGTACTAGAGATCTTATAATCATTTCATTTAAAAAACATGAAGTTTTCTCCACTTTTAATATTTTTGGTCAACTTATGTTCCAGTGTGAAACATCAGTTATTATTAGTAAATTTTTTGGTAAGAACACAGTCATTTCCGGCACAATGAATATTAGAAAGGTTCCTGTTTTGTTGTATATAGTATAGTTTATGAAATAAATGGAAAACATGGAGCATAAATCATGTTTAAATTGTGTTAATGAACATACAATAAAGGATGAAAAGGCAGAAGCTGTTAGAGAATCACAAAAAGAAGCGGTCAAAAAGATAGAAAAGCTAGTTAAAAAATTCTAACAAAAATTGAAGGAATTTGTGCGAGAATAAAAATATGTGTTATGAATAAAAATCTCTGAGGCTATGATAGAAATATTATGGGGAATTTAAAAATGAATTTCAGAAACAATCAAAGTAGTTAAAGTGTGTGTCATAGACGAGTGTCATAGACGAAAAGCTACGCTTCTTAGTTACAAACATTAATGCCCAAGCTGTTTAGCACAAAGAAAGGAGAACTGAAGGAAAGAAATATTGTGATCAGATTTTCCATGAACATGGCAGGAAGAAAAAGAAATATTGTGATCAGCTTTTCCATGAACATGGCAGGAAGAAAAAAAAGAGGTAGAAGTGGACGAAATTAAAGAGACCATTTCTGAAATTATGAATTGGGAGGATAATTTAGAAAATAAAGTACAAAATAAAAATTTTACATCGCCACTTGTGGTACTACATGTAAGATATGCTAATACCTTTAATAATAAAGAGTGAGGCAAAAGCATGTTAACATTAAATAGGTTTTTAATTATGTGAAATTACAAGGCACGGATTTGTTACAGGATTTCAATTTGGCACCCATCCTGCTCAAAGCATTTATATAGTCTATACACTGTTGATTGTGAGGCCCACAGGGTCATTTGGGCAAGGATAGAAGCAATGACCTCACTAATGCAGTGCTTCACGTTGTCCAAGTTGCTATGTTTGCTGGCATAGAAACACTCCTTGATCATGTCCCACAGCCAAAAATCACACGGAGCCAGATCAGGTGAATGTGCTGGCTGTGTGAGAGGACTACCTTTACCAACTCAACATTTACTCAACTTGTTAGTCAGGTAATCCCAAACCATCTGACTGTTAATGGGCAGGGGCGTTGTATTGATGAATGTAGCCTCACTGGAAAATGGCAAGCAGTGTGTTGTCCTCCATCCATGGACTTGCTGAGCATGGCAAGGTAACTCTCTCCCCTGACAGTCTGTTCTTCAAAAAATTAAGAATCCAATCACTCCAAATTTGCTCGCTGCGCACCAAAAGTTCACCAACAGGCAATCCTGCATATGCTCGCCAACTTCCAGGGTGCGCTCAGTCACCCAACTAACACAGCTACACTTATTCATATGACTGTTTATGTGGAATGTTGCTTCATCAAAAAACATGAACCGAATGTCAGGCTCCATGGGCACCATTTGATTGGTTGTGTTGTAAGGTACAGGAACTAAATGGCAGGGTCATCGGTCCCTTTCTTCTTAGGCACACAGGTCTAGGATTAAAACCACACCCCCAAAAGAATCCTATCGCCTGAAATCCGGAGAAGGAACAAAATGTGCAGAACTAAGTGTGTAACCACACTGAAGAAGAAAACAAAACAAGCAAGCCAAAAGTGGAACAGAGATAGAAGGTGTTAACACAATATAGCAGATGGCCTGGGCTGGCTGATTACAAGAATAAAAAAGGATGAGCCAGCCATTCTGCGACCCACTAAAATCTCCAACCTAAAAACACAAGGCAAGAGAAACCCATATGGTGAAAAGATGAACATGAAGTTGAACAGACAGCACCTGGGGGAGGAAGGAAGAGTTAAAATGGAGGTAGGGTAAAGACCAGGGAGAAAAGGCCACATGCACACCCTTAGATTGAGTGATAAAAATCTCCCTCTCAAATAAAAGATAAAACTAGATCAGCTGTTGAGGCATTGTCACCTACCAATGTAGGTAGTGCATTAGGAAGGTTAAAAGTCTATCTCAGGGTAGCTAAAGTTGGACAGTCCAACAAGATGAACTACTGTCAGGCGTGAACCATAGCAACACTGAGGTGGTGCCTCACGATGTAGGAGGTGACTGTGAGTCAGCCAAGTATGGCCGATGCCGAGCCGGCAAACACAATGGAGTCCTTGCGAGAGGCTTGCATGGAGGACTGCCACATATTCATTACCTCCTTTACCATATGTCGCTTGTTCAGCTAGGTCAGGGAGCACCATTCCATATTCCAGAGTCCAGAAACTTTGTGGCGTAATACCGAGTGAAGTTTGGATTCCAGTATGCTGATCACATGACTCAGTTCACGAGTAGCCTCTTTGGCTAGCCTGTTAGCAAGTTCATTTTCCAGGATTCTCCTGTGTCTGGGGTTTGTACAAAGACCACTGACCATCCACATTGTAAGAGGATTTAAATGGACTCTTGGATGGTCATTACCAAAGGATGGCAAAGATACCACTGGTCAAGAGCTTGTAGGGTGCTCAAGGAGTCATTACACATGAGGTAGGACTCTCTGGCGCAGGAATAGATATGCTCAAGAGCACAACAGATGGCTACGAGCTCTGCAGTTGAAACACTGCAGCCATTTGGCAAGAAGCACAGTTCAGTGTGCACTGTATGTGACCATCAACCATCTAGCCATCAGTGGAAACTACCTCTGATTCCTGGGATGCATCAAAATCAGAGAGTACAGGTGGTGGAGGGCAGGTTGAACTGAGTCTTTTGGGATTTGTGATAGGTGCAGACAAAGCTGTGGTCAAAGTATACACAATGCAGGTGTATGTGAGTGGACTCGGACTAGGAGTGGAAGAAAGAAAGACTCAAGTTCAGTGAGAAGGAACCAGACACATACTGCAATTGTTATCCCTGATCTGGGCTGCCATTGTGGGAGACAGATTGTCGTGTCAGGGAAAAGGAGATGGTAACTTTGATGTTTAGGCAAGCTTAAAATATGTGCAATATAGTTAGCAAGCAGTTGTTGTCACCTGATCCGCAATGGAGGAACCCCAGCTTTCACAAGTAGGCTGTTTACAGGGCTTGTCAGAAAGCTCCCATCACAAGTCAAACTCCATAGTGGTGTATAAGGGTACAGCATCCACAATGCACAGGGTGATGCCGAACCATATACTATGCTCCCATATTCAAGACGGAATTGTACAAGGACTTTGTACAGCTGCAACAGTTTAAAGTAATTTACACCTCAGTCGGTGTAACTCATGCATCAAACAATGTTAAGGTGCTCCAAGTACTTTTGCTTAATCTGATGAAAATGGGGAAGCCAAGTTGGACAGGCATTAAAAACCAGTCCCAAAAAGTGATACGGGTCCATTAAATTAAGGAGATAATCATCAAGATAAAGTTGTGGTTGCAGGTGAATGGTTCAATGATGACAGAAGTGCATGATACAAGTTTTGGTGGCTGAAAACTGAAAGTTGTTGGTGAGGGCCCATGACTACACCTTTTGCATGTCTCCCTGCAGTTGACGTTCAGCCACACCAACAGCAGATAAGCAAAAGCAAGTACAAAAGTCGTCAGCATATACTGAGAACCCCACAACTGCTGTGACGCCATTAATGGCCACTAAGAAGAGTGAGAGACTCAGTACAGAGCCCTATGGGAAGCCATTCTCTTGTATATAGAGGGAACTGTATGAAGCACTGACATGAATGCTGAAGGTGTGGAGCGACAAGAAGTTCAGTGTAAAAATTGCAATGCAATATAAGGAGGATGTGGTGTTGCCAAGTGGTGCAATAGGCTTTCGTCGGGTCAAAAAAGACAGCAATAAGGAATGATGGTGGGAAAAGACCATTCAGATGGCAGACTCAAGGTATACTAAGTTGTCAAATGATGGAGCGACGTTGGCAAAAACCGCCCTGGGATGGAGCGAGAAGGCCCTAAGACTCAAGGAGCCAACACAACTACCGGCTCACCATACGGTCGAGTAGTTTACACAGAATGTTGGTGAGGCTAATAGGATAACAGCTATCCATATCTAGTGAGTTCTTAAAAGGTTTTAGCACTGGAACGATGATACTTTCTTGCTACTGGGAAGGGAATTCGCCAATGCTCCAGATGCTGTTGAAGACGGCAAGGAGGTAGCACCGGTAATCCGACGACAGATGTTTAATCATTTGGTAATGGATGTGGTCTGGCTAAGGGGTAGTGTCAGGATAATCTGCAAGGACATAGAGAAATTCCCACTCATTGAATGGAACATTGTATCGCTCGGGGCGGCGTGTAGTAAAAGATAGGTGTTGTCATTCCACCCGCTGTTTTAGGGTACGAAAGGTGGGGTGGTAATTCTTGGATGCAGAGGTTTGAGCACAATGCTTGGCAAAACACTTTGTGATTGATATACAGGCCCCATGTGTGGAATGCCCAGGTATACCTGCAGGGGTCTGATAGCCATAAAAGCATCTGAGAATAGTCCAAACCCAGGAAGGAGATGTTTGTGTTCAATGGTGGAGACGTACCATTCCCAGCACTTCTGTTTCTGTCTTTTGATTAGCTGACAAACCCAGGCAGGATGCTGGTTGAAGGCAATGAGGTGCTCCATTGATGAGTGTCACTTATGACATGGTAGGGCCTGCCTACAACTCCTAACCCTTTAACTGCTCTGGACGTGTTAACGTGCACGCCTTTGTACCTGTCCCTGTGTGATCTGAACACGTTTATGCATGCCACCAGTCCTTCTACCTGGTACTCTAAAAGTGTCTACGCACAGACACGTTCAGAGTACCATGTACAAGGACTGGTGGTGCGCATAAACACGTTCAGTGCACACAGGGACAGGTACAAAGGTGCGCACATTAACACGTCTAGAGCAGTTAAAGGGCTAATGGCTGCAGCGATTACCAGCAACCACCAATGCACTGTCTTCTGCTGGGGGCAACCTGAGGAACAAGGGATTGCTGATTCAGCTGCAGAAACAATGGAGATCCAACAGTGGTAGTGGTAGCAGCGGTGAAAGTGTCCCTGTCAGCCTTGGTAAGAGCTCATCTGGGCAAGTGTCCAGGTGAGTGATAAAAGGGGGGGGGGGGGCAGGAGCAGCAGAAAGTCATCACTATCATACAAGTCATCGTGAGCTGTCCAAAGGATAGATGGTAGAAGGCCAGGAGATTAATGGCCAAGTATGTGCCATGTGCCATGTGCCAACCTGAAATGAGTGGCGGAACCTGTATTTAGGAGGGAAAGGTCGAGTTGAGTTAGTAGATTCTCGATATCTTTACCATGGCCAGTAATCTTGGTTCCATCCCACAAAGGGTTATGGGTGTTAAAATCACCCAGAAGTAGAAATTGTGGGGGGAGTTGAGAAATTAGAGCAGCAAATACATGTTGTGGTACTTCTCCATCTGGAGGAAGGTAGGTGTTGCAGGTGGTAATTTCCTGCATTGTCCTCATCCTGACGGCCGCAGCTTCTGAAGGTCTTTGAAGGGGCACAGGTTTGGCATACTCCACCTGACATGCTTTTACACTCAGAACTGTAGTGATACATCCCATTCCTTGAACGAGAGGTTGCATGTCCTTGCCGGCCGGGGTGGCTGAGCAGTTCTAGGCACTACAGTCTCGAACTGTGCGACCGCTGTGGTCGCAGGTTCAGATCCAGCCTTGGGCATGGATGTGTGTGATGTCCTTGGGTTAGTTAGGTTTAATGAGTTATAAGTGCTAGGGGACTGATGACCTCAGAAATTAAGTCCCATAGTGCTCAGAGCCATTTGAACCATTTCTCATGTCCTTAAATGCATATGTCAGAGAAAAGATGTTTGTGGCAGAGCAGTTGTAAATGGTGAGCACCCCACTGTTTGGAGCTGTTTTAAAACATAGGTGCTGATATCAGAGCTAACGATCCAGTGACTGATGGAGCAGTCATATGGTAGCAGTAAGATAACCCTACCTGCTGAAGTGGAGATAGGAGTTCCGTGGAGCAGGTGGTTTGGAAGAAAGATCTCCATGAAATCTAAGAACACAAAATGTCAAAGACAACAGATGTATTGCAATTATTAATAATCAAGTTGATCATGAGCTCTGTTATATATGTAGTTACGAGAGGCATTAAACGAGTTGGTAGTTCTCCTCATTTATCACATAGTGATTGAATCTCACTTATTTATGTGGTGGAATGAATGAGAATGAGAAATTAATTTTCAGCAGCTTTATCTGCAGCCTGTCAGGAGATGAAGTCTGAGCCAAGTTGGAGGAAGAAGGCACACAGATTCAGGACACAGACTAACTGGACCCTGATTAATAGTACTTAACACTGACCAAATATTCAGTAAAAAACATTCATTGTATATAAAAGGAGTGTTCAGGTGGCAACTTATTTAAGTGTTTGATGCATGAGGTGAAGACCACCACACAGTGCAAGCCAGGCTGGAACACTTCATGTGGTGACCTTAGCAGCTGAAAGACAGATAAAGGGTAACCAAAAAGCCAAATTTCAAGAAAATTTCAAAAGAAAGTACCAAGAAGAAAATCCATTGCCAAGGGCAATGTAAATAAAACAGAAAGACATTCTATATGGTACAGATGTCACACTGAATCATAAACCAACAATAAAATTGAGTGAAAAAGGAAGAAGAACTCTGCTGGGGAGAAACGAACCAGTATCTACCCAATGAAAGTATGCAATCTACAAGCAGTCATGAAAATAATGCAGTGCACATGCAGCCGTCAGTAACCTGCAGCCTACATGCAGTTCACTGGCAATACGCAGTCGTCTGCAGGTTGCAGACCACACCAACCACATCGGCAGCACACAGCGTGAGCAACTAGCAGTCAATACACAGTCCGTCGGCAGCAAGCAGTATAAAGTTAATGGTTAGCTATGCTTGCGACCAATTTAAAAAGTTGTATGTGTTTTGAGTGATACAATAAGACACATGTAGAATACAATTAATTTTAAAATTAAAAACATCAATATAATTGATAAGCATATTGAGACAAAAAAATAAAATATCTGTTTATGCCTGTCATTACAAAAAAGATGATAGCAGATACAAAATCAGTTTAAAGGACATTAATAATAAAATACAGTCATACAAGGTGGTGGTACTTAAGAGTAATAATGACAGATTTGCTCAATTTGAAGAGAAACTTGAGCATTTGGAGGAGCATTTAACGAATACATTAAATCATAAATTAAATGTTTTTAAACATGAAATACATACTGAAATGCTTCAACAATACAACCTTGTATGTAACAAAATTCAAGAACATATAAGGGAAATTTATACTGATGTAGATACACTTTTGGCCATTATAATTGCCACACCACGAAGATGACGTGCTACAGACGTGAAATTTAACTGACAGGAAGAAGATGCTGTGGTATGCAGCTTAGATTTTCAGAGCATTCACACAAGGTTGGCGCTAGTGGCAACACCTACAACGTGTTGACACGAGGAAAGTTTCCAACAGATTTCTCATACACAAACAGCAGTTGGCCGGCGTTGCCTCGTGAAACATTGTTGTGATGCATCGTAAGGAGGAGAAATGCGTACCATCACGTTTCCGACTTTGATAAATGTCGGATTGTAGCCTATCGCGATTGTGGTTTATTGTATCACGACATTGCTGCTCGCGTTGGTCAGGATCCAATGACTGTTAGCAGAAAATGGAATCGATGGGTTCAGGAGGGTAATATGGAACACAGTGCTGGATCCCAACGGCCTCGTATCACTAGCAGTCGAGATGACAGGCATCTTATCCGCACGGCTGTAACGGATCGTGCAGTCATGTCTCGATCCCCGAGTCAACAGATGGGGACATTTGCAAGACAATAACCATCTGCATGAACAGTTCGACGTCGTTTGCAGCAGCATGGACTATCAGCTCGGAGACCATGGCTGCAGTTACCACCCTTGACGCTGCATCACAGACAGGAGCGCCTGCGATGGTGTACTCAATGATAAACCTGGGTGCACGAATGGCAAAACGTCATTTTTTTGGATAAATCCAGGTTCTGTTTACAGCATCATGATGATCGCATCCATGTTTGGCGACATCGAGGTGAACGTACACTGGAAGCATGTATCCGTCATCGCCATACTGGCCTGTCACATGGCGTGATGGTATGGGGTGCCATTGGTTACACATCTCGGTCACCTCTTGTTCGCATTGACAGCACTTTGAACAGTGGACGCTACATTTCAGAAGTGTTGCGACCCGTGGCTCTAACCTTCATTTGATCCCTGCAAAACCCTACATTTCAGCAGGATAATGCACGACCGCATGTTGCAGGTCCTGTACGGGCCTTTCTGGATACAGAAAATGTTCAACTGCTGCCCTTGCCAGCACATTCTCCAGATCTCTCACCAATTGAAAACGTCTGGTCAATGGTGGCTGAGCAACTGGCTCGTCACAATACGCCAGTCACTACTCTTGATGAACTGTGGTATCGTGTTGAAGCTGCATGGGCAGCTGTACCTGTACATGCCATCCAAGCTCTGTTTGACTCAATGCCCAGGTGTATCAAGGCCATTATTACGGCCAGAGGTGGTTGTTCTGGGTACTGATTTCTCAGGCTCTATTCACCCAAATTGTGTGAAAATGTAATCACATGTCAGTTCTAGAATAATATATTTGTCCAATGAATACCCGTTTATCATCTGCATTTCTTCTTGGTGTAGCAATTTTAATGGTCAATAGTGTAGTTTGCTGGAATTTGCAGTAAAGCAGTGTAAATTTATAAAAAATCAGAACTCAGATGCACAACATCTTATTGAACTTTTAGAGGTAGGGAGTGAGAACAGAGAGTCCTTTTCTTTACAATATCTTTATGGGTTTTGAGGAAAGAGTACAGGCCTTAACAGATCAAAAATTTCAAGAGAGTGCATGAACTTTAAATAGTGTACAGCTTCCTGGGTGTGAAGTAACTCATCCAAATAATGAATTTAAACAATTGTGGGATGAGTTAGAAAGTCAGTGTACAGGAAAATCTTTAGATACAAATACTTTATGAGAAAAACTACAATTAGACAGTAGCATGAAGCTATATAAGCATTTCCCAAAGTTTAAACGTGATGCACATGTACACTCAACACACTTCTTATCAGTTTTTTTTTTCTTTTTTTTTTGAGTTCTTTACCTCAAAACTTGGAGATTTTACATTAATTTATCTAGTAGGGTATGCTGCTGAGTGGGGAAATTCTCACTTGGCAGAATTTAGTTCAGGACAGGACTTTAAAGAGAAATTTAGACATAAATAGTGGTCACAAATGATACAAGACATAATTAATGATCCATATTTTCTTGATAAATGGGTAACACTGAACCAGGGAAGAATGATAGATGACAACATGTCGGGCACGACTATCCTAAGGAATGCATTATTTCGGAGAGTCATGAAAGATAGACTAAAATGGAGACTGTGTGTACCACAAACAGTGGAGCTTGATTTAATTCCTTTTATTCACAGAAGGTATGGACATTCTGGAGTACGCAAATGTATACAACACATGTTTAAATTTTATTATGTTAAAAACTTGAGCTGTAAAGTATTATCAGTAATAAGATCTTGTGAAGTATGTCAAAGAAAGAAAGACAATAATCAAGCAGCGCTTTATAAGTTGTACCTGATAACGCCCAAGGGATTGCATGACCTCACAGCATCTGATTTTTTTGGTCAACTACAAACTAGCAGGGGAGGAGTGACTTACATATTTGTACCAGTATAATGATGGTCAAAGTATGTTCAGTTCTATCCAATCAAACAAGCTAACACTGAAACAGTAATTAGTTGTTTAAAGGAATATTTCAAGTATATAAGAAAACCTCATAGGATATTGACAGACATTGGATCACAGTTTACCAGTCAAGCCTTTAAAGAATTTTTTGGATGAGAAAACATTAAACACATTGCTATTTCAGAATACCACCCACAAAGTAATCCCCGTGCACAAATAATGAAGAAAACTGCTAGACTTCGTAGAACTTATTGTTCGAGGCAACATACAGGTTGAGCACAACTGATTCCCGAGCTTCAATGATTATTAACGAATTGCCACATCTAACTAAAGGCCTATCATCAATAGAAATAATGGAGAAACAGTTTATAGAAGACCATCGTTACAGTTCTTTAGTTGGCCAAAACACAAAACCTTGACAATACAAGAAGTACGACAGGTAACTAAAAACTTAATATACAGGGCAGGTCTATGAGTCCAACAGTACAATGAGCAAGCGCAAGTACCACAGTTTAACATTCGAGATCTAGTGTTAATCAATGATCATCATGTGAGCTCAAATATTAAGAAAGAGCCCAGTAATTTTTTTCCTAAGTATGTTGGACGCTACACAGCTGAGGGAGTTTCCCATCCAAAAGTATTATTTCTGGTAGAGCCAGCAACAGGAAAAGAAAACTGACTGTGCAACATAGAGATGGTTAAGAAATTTAAACAACAGATAATCTGACTGGAATCCCAGTCAAGCATTGTTTTTTTTACTCTGAACAATATGAGTTAAATTGTTATATTTAATGATGGCCTCGTAAGTGGGTTTGCGTTCATTTTGGAGGGGAGGTGTGGGATTTGCAGACATTACAAGTCAGACACAGACAATTAACACAGCACTATTGTTTACCCTGTAAAGGCATTCCATAGCAGGGTGTTGGACTCACCTATCGGGACCTGTTTGGGTGAAGTCAGGACATTACCGTTCTTTAAAGCATATCAACCAGTCTGAATGTCCTCCGGCATCCCGATGCAGAATTGGGCAGGGAAGGTGTCCTGGAGTAGGGCTGTGGGAAGGGATTTTGTCTTTGAGACTATCTTCTTTCCTTCTTCAGGTCCAATACACTGATTCTCTATTTTCACTTTCTTACTTCTCAATTATGAGGACCAACTCTGAATTCCCCCTTTCCATATTCATATGTCTGTATCCCTGAGAGCCTTTCCTGTTTTCTGTGCCAATAGCATCATTTGTCATGGACTGATTATAAAGTTCAGTGAACTGGCCAAAACACACACACACACACACACACACACACACACACACACAGAGAGAGAGAGAGAGAGAGAGAGAGAGAGAGAGAGAACACAATCATGCATAGAATCTGAATTAGACATAAGAAACATAGGAATAAAAATATTATTTTTGTTTTTTTAGGAGTTAGCCTTTTCATTTTTTAAGGGGAGGAGTAAAGGGGCCAGGTGTCAGAATAACCCAGAGATAAGAGTGACAGGCTAATATGTAAAAGGAAAAGGGTTTTGGAGGAGAGGAGTGATAGGAAGAACAGTCAAGCAGGAGAACTGTCCAGAGAAAATCAGGAGTCTGCAGAAGTCTGGTGGGGGATGTAGATATAGAAAAATGAAAAACAGAGGGGAGAAGTACTGGAGTACTCAAAATAATAGTAAAGAAGTTATGTGATTAGTAAAGAAGTTATGGGAGTTTATGGGTGAGTTACCCCAAAGAAGGGAACTCCTACCAGGTTCGGGCAGTGGTGAATACAGAAAAACCTCAAGATATCTTGAGCTACCTTTACTTTTACCATAATAAAAAATAATCAAGTCACATGCAAAGTTTAAAAAAGTTTTATTTAAACTGATTATACACGTATACAAGTCAATGCCATCTTATGATATAAAAAAGTTACAATTGTGGTTCTCTTCCTTAAATGATGAATTCTATGCACCTATTCTTCCTGGCAAATTGGTTAATTACATTGTCAATAGGATAATCAATGTCAGGGTGTGTGTCCAACAGAGCTAAGCCATTAGGTCAATCCTCCTCCATTCTTTGTACGCCACAATGTTGAAAAACTTCTTTCCACTGTAGAAATAAATGTAGGTAGACGAGCAAATATTTTTTACAGCGTGTGCAAAGTATGATAGTCAGATCTAGGACAAACAGACAATGTTTGCATAAGTGAATCACGATCATTAAGGGTGTTTATGCTTGTTTGCTTCTTTTCCAACATGTCATAGCATCATCATTATTATGATTGCAGTTTTCCCTGTGTCTTCATCTGCCTGTAAGAAGAGGAACACTCATCTCCACGTCTAACTCTTCCATAACAGCCTTCGCCTGACAAAAGAAATGAACGAATACAAATAGCATGCCGGCTGACTGGCAGAGGCAGCGCAAGTAGCAATGAGAGCGGCCCCACAAGGGGGGAGGGGGGGGGGGGGGCACGGAGTTCGGATGGACCCAAGGAAAGGAGGACCCCAACCACTTTGTGGGAAGAGAGAAACATCAAATTAGTGAGGGTATGAAGTTAGGGGAAAGTGTACTTAATCCCTAGGAAGGGCAATGTTGAGAAACATTTATGAGTATTATTATTTGCACGGGGTTGGAGACCCTTGATAAGGGAGCATATCCTCCAGATTGATTAAATAAAATTATTAAAATTAAGTAATTAACCTGTTTCCAAGGACACAATGGAATCTCTGAGTGCTCTGTTGTTTGATTCTAGAATTAAAGATAATATTTGCTTTCTTCATGAAAGAAAGAGATTTTCGTGATAAGGTATAATGAAATACGTGTTAATGGTAAAAAAAAAAAAAAAAAAAAAAAAAAAAACCATAAAGAAATACTTGCAATGATAAACTTAAAGAAAAACTGAAAGTGATAATGAAGCTATCATGTCTATTTATGTAACACTTGTATAATAATTAAAGTTGAATGTGTGGTCACAACGCCTTTTCTTTTAGTGGAGGGTTACGTAGTGATACATCCCATTCCTTGACAGAGAGGTATTATGTTCTTAAATACAAATGTCAGAGAACGGAGGTTTGTGACAAAGTAGTCAATTAGCGGTGAGCACCCCATTGTTGGGAGGTGTTTTAAATCGCAGGTGCTGATACCAGAGCTAATGATACAGTGACTGTACGGTAGTGGGTTGCAGTCAGATGACCCTACCTGCTGAGGTGGAGATAGGAGTTCCATTGAGCATGTGGCGTGGAAGAAAGAGGTCCATGAAATCTAAGAAGCAAAATGTCAAAGATAAAAAATGTATTGTAATTGTTAATTATTAAGTTGAATATCATATCTGAAAAGCACAAAGCAAAAATGATGATAGTCTCTTTTTTGTAACTTTTCAGGATGACAAATTTTCTGCTCTAGTCTCTCGTATATCATAAATGTTCACCATATAATTTTCACAACAACATTTTTATTGTTCTATATCTATTTGTTTAGGTAATAAATGTAATACAATAAACAATTTTCAATTTTAAGGTACTTTATTAATTAAGAACTTAAATAGGTACACAAAAAACACAGTAAAAGTGATGGTAGTCATAAAAAACTTGGTAAAAACAATGAAAGTCCACTATCTTTCTGTGCTTCTTCAGTGGATCTTGTAACCTGTAAACAGATTGTTTACTGTTTATTTATAAGATTTATAATATTCTAGATTTTAACACATTAGGCCCATATAGATTTTATTTTAATACTGTTACTTACAACTTATGTTTTGTCAATGAGGAAGTTCTTCAAAGTACTTTTGAGCAGATGGACTGCAAAACTGCTTCAGGTGCTGCAGGTCTTGGTACTTTACAGGTTTTAGTTTAATCAGATTTGGAAATAAGCAAACTTTTGGGCTAAAACAAGGAAACCTGTTGGTGGTTTTTGACATAAAATAGTAACCTACCTACTTACATAGCGTATTATGAATTTAACTAATAACCTAACCAAATAACTGTTGCAATAACGGCAAAAATATTTCCTATACTGACAAGTTTTCATTACTTTCAAGGTTACACTATTGTTATGAGGTATTATTCTATAACTCATTATAGGTCTATAGATTATTGATATGTTAAAGCAAAGGTAAAGTGTCAAGTCATTTTCTCTTACCTTCATGCAGAGTTGGTGGTAAAGAGGACATATTATCACCAGGGTCTTCTGTCTCTCTTAAAAGCTTGGTAAGTTGTTGTTGTGTTAGGATCGGTGACATAAGAAAGTACCCAGTGTAAGATGATCTGTGTTCAACTAACCTACAACGATCTTTTGAAAATTTTATTTCATGAATTGGTTGTGTAGCAAATGGGCATTTCTTGTGATAGTGATTTTCCAAAAAAGCAGTCCATTTTCTAAATAGGTTTTGGTCAGCTCCAATCACAGTGAAATGCGAAGGCTTTACTCTGGCATTCTTTATTTCATTTACCCCATGTTCTGGTATTTCTGCGGGAAATTTGCCGTTTATCAGGGCTATATCGCTATCGCATTCTTGGTAAGAGTGGCCGCGAATAGGGAATATGATTGTTATGCAGTCTAGTTTTTTTAGGATTTATACTACATAATGACAGAAGCGAAACATGGTGTAGTTCTTGTTCTGTCCACTACAAGAATCACAAAATATGTACAAGTTTTTGACACTGGACTGTAACATGGTGAAGATATAATAGCGCAACATTGATACTACTTCGTCTGCACCTTTACCTCCTTCTGTTTCTGGGTAAGCAAAAAAAGTTGCATTTCCTGTAGATAGGCTGTGGACATTGAACAAATACAATGACAATTGATGGCAGTAGTAAATGTCATTTGTGGTCAAATTAGGTAAGCTTAATTTTTTTTGAAAATAAATGGTAAGTGCCCCAGTATCCTCCCTTTTCCTTGAAATTTTCTTACATTTTCTCTTTGTGTCATAAAACATGTTAGCTTTCCCCAAGTGTAGTTCATTCTCACATTGTTTTGTCTTAATGCTGCTTAAAATATTTGCTTTTTCCTTGACATCATTAGTCTGTTCCAGCTGGAGGTTTAGAGCTTTCATTTCTGCTTGGTACCTGTCACATGCACTGCAGGTGTTGCTTCTGGGATATCTGAAAGCTATGTTAAACTTTGATACGAATATCTGTCTATAATATTCATAGGACACAATCTTACCACTAGGCCTACCTGTCTTGTACAATGTGTACATTTTTTTCAAATTTAAAGTGTCTGGCAAGTCTGTTTTTTTAGTTTTATCAAAACTATAATGGCTTGTACAGCCCTTAAACGATGCAATGTGATCAATGACACTTTGCTTAACTTCTTCTGAGGTCCTACCAATGTCTGTGGTCATACTTTCCTCTCTTGCCTGTTGGGGGTTCACCTGTTTCTTTCAGACTCGTTTGAATAGTTTGAACCCTTCTCCCAGTTACACCAAAAATAGACAAAAATGCTTTATAACACACAGGGGTGTCAATAAAATTATCACCATCCTTTATTCTTACTTTGTAGGTGTAGCTCTTATCATTAAAACATGACTCGTTTTCACGCTTCCTTGGTCTGCGATTTTTGATGTCATAAACATTGATAAGCCCAGCCAAGTATGTGGACTGAGCATCATTAGATTCTAAACTATTAAAATGAGAAATTAATCTTTTTCTTTCACTTTCACAAACTCTATCAAAACACTGTAGTCTTATAAATCTGCAATTGGGCCCAGTTTTGTGAATACACACTTTAAGTTTCTTTCATCACATCTCTTCTTTGTGCTAGGTTTACTGACGTTTTCGCAATCTTCATCCACGCTTGATTCAATTCACTCATTTTCACAGAAACTACTACCAAGAACACAAGCTATAAACTTTGGCAACTTTCTGACCACAAACACAAAGTAAACAAAAGAATGAAGACAACATGTTGAACTCCTAATCAAGCAGGTTTTGCCAACGTTCTGAAATGACTCATCATATGTGCCGTGAACACAGATGACATTCATCGGTTTTACCGTGCACAATAAAAATAAAATGGCAAATAACTTAGTAACTGCCAGCATTCTTGCCGTGTACACCCCATTACAAATTTGGCCGTATTTGAGCTACAAATTCCTGTCCTAACCTGAAAATGGGAAAAAATTGACTATCATCATTTTTGCCTTCTGCTCTTCATCTGTTATGTACGTTATGCAAAGAGGCAGCATATACAAGTTCGTAGCTGTCATCATTTATCATGTATTGAGTTGTAATTTTGAAGATAATATAAGAAGGTGGATTGAATGTCACTTCTTATCAGAAGACAAGGTCTGAGTCCAGTTGGAGGAAGAAGGCACATGGATTCAGGGCACAGACCAGCTGGACCCTCATTAGTAACACTTAACGGCGACCGAATGGTCAGTAAGCAACATTCATTGTACATAAAAGAAATGTTCAGCTGGTAACTTCTTTAAGTGTTTGGTGCATGAGGTGAAGTATAACAAACCACCACGCAGCCCAAACCAACCTGGAACAATTCAGTATGATTTTTATAATACCCCCAATAGCCACGAAGGGCGGATTGTATTGGTGGAAACCAGTTTTCCTGAAGGGAAACGCAGAAAGCAAGTGTAATGCTTAAGAGTTGTCATAGCTCAGCCAGGAGGTGGAAAAAACTGCCACAATTACACTGCAGGACAATGCTTTCTGTAGTTTGGGAAGGCGTGAAGAGACCAAAGAAGCATTCTATGACTTAGGGTCATCTGTGGCCACCAGCTGAGTGCAGGCACCTATGACCATTGCTGCCAAGATGTCAGCGAGATCTAGGTCCTCGAGGGACACTAACATCTCCATCTCATCTTCAGATGCTGAACTGGTAGGAAATTGTGCTGTGGGGGCCACCAGAGTTTCTGGTTTCTTAGTAGATTTTTTCTTCGTCAGTTCACCCTCTCTCTTCTTTTTAGGGGCTTGGTGGGAGGACTTCTCTGAAGTAGCCTCTGGTACAGAGAAAGAACATGGAGCCCTTTGGCCGGCAGCTTGTGACTCCTTCAGCCACTGGCTGGTGTCCACGTTTGCACAGGGGGAGACCTTGGAAGGTAGAGTCCCAAGAGACCACTTCCACACAAGAGAAGCCAGAAGGCTGTTGCTTCTCTGGTTGGGGGAGGGGACCGATGACCCCAGTGTTTGGGTGGGCATTGCTCCCAAAGTAGATGATTTGAGAGCAACAGAAGAAGAAGTGCCCTCAATCACCAAGGAGGAGAGCAGGGGGAAGAGGGAGGGGGGGGGGGAGCAGCTGGGCAGCCCTGAGGGCCAACTGTACAAGGCACAGATGAGGAGACGATTGTTGCCAGCGAGGGCAATGCTGTGGCTGCAGCTGCAGTGTAGGAAGATGTCAAGTGAACAGGACGCAACTGGTCATACTGCTTCTTAGCCTCCGGATAAGTTGGCATATCCAGGGTCTTGTATGCCATAATCTTCCTCTCCTTTTAGAGTACCACACAGTCCGATGAGCAGGGAGAAGGGGCACATGGAGTATTTGGATGCAGCGGATGTCTGCAGTCTCTACATGTGGCGTTGGAATTACACCGGTACGAGATGTGCCCCAATTTCCAGCACTTAAGCCACTGTGTAGGGAGAGGGACATACGGTTGTATGTCACGTTGGTATACCATCACCTTAACCTTTTCAGGTAATGAACCACCTTCAAAGGCCTACGCCCAGATGACGGCACCTGTAGTGATCCTATTATCTTTAGGTTCCCTATAGACACACTGGATGAAGTGAGTACCCCGCCATTCTAAATTGGCACATAGCTCGTCGTTGGGCTGCAGTAAGAGGTCTTGATGAAAGATAAGCCCCTTGACCATGTTTAGCCTTTTGTGGGGAGTGATTGAAATGGGAATATCACCCAGCTTGTCGCAGGTGAGCAACATCAGTGACTGGGCTCGGAATGCCGTGCTGGGGATGCTGTCTGAATGAGGACTGACTCATTTCACATTTTGGACAGCACCTCCACTTCTCCAAACTTATCCTCCAGGTTTTCTACAAAAAAATGAGGCTCTGTAGCCAGAAAGGGGTCCTCATCGGTTCTGCAAGCATGCTAAGTATCGAGGCAAATACGGCTCTCTTTCTTTTTCAGTAGCCCAA
Source organism: Schistocerca nitens (assembly GCF_023898315.1). NCBI lineage: Eukaryota > Metazoa > Arthropoda > Insecta > Orthoptera > Acrididae > Schistocerca > Schistocerca nitens. The sequence continues at coordinate 516,039,195 of NC_064620.1, read as the reverse complement.
CATTCCTCCCATGGTGCAGCCAGGGAGGGGACCAATTTGGCATCATACTTCACTGCATTGAAGTCTACCTTTCCTTTCTTAGAGACTGCTGGGGCCATTCAGTCACCAGCAAAAAGATGACTTGGTTTGCTTCATTGTGGATTATCCACCCTGATGTCACCCACTCTGACCAGGGGCTCTCTCCACAGGCGTCACCCATCCACAGCAAGGGCCACCTAGCAGGATGATCATTGCTGGGAGTTCTGATGACCCAGGCAGAAGGGCTTCTACTCCTTGGCATACATGGGGAATTTGCAGCTCAGGCATCAGCAGTGTGATCCCTGGGTTGTCAGGGGGATATAACCACATGGGTACATGACAGTCCCACCATGACATACTGGTTGCCATGCTGGATATTTGGTTCAAAGAAATCCAGTATTCTCGTGGGGGCAAAAGAGGAAGGTGGACAACAGATGTAGACGATACACTCCGTATGATGCCCTCACACATACTGCTGGATTACGAGTGGAGTTGCAGAGCCATGACAATAAGCAGTGCAGGAAGTCTAAGCATATGATTTGATTTGATTTATTATTTATTGGTCCTGTGGATCATACAAATTGTACAGCAAAGCACATCATGATACAGGACAAGTCAATTTGAAAAATTATGTTAAGATGGTATATGATGAGAGATGACAGTAGTGGCACATAACTCACATAGCAGAATACATATATGATATATAGACAAAATATAAAAAAAGGTGGTGTGTGATAAGAGATGACGGTGGTGCATACTGCACATAGCAGAATACATATAAGAGATACAGACAGAATATGAGTAACAAACAATAATTAAATTATCCTACTAAGTAGAAATATCTACAAATGAATATACGGCTTATTACAAGTAATTAAAATATTGTGGTACATAGTTCACATAGCAGAATACATATATGAGATACAGGCAGAACATAGATAAGATATACAATAATTAAATTATCTTACTAAATAGAAACATCTATAACTGCATAAACAGCTTATTGCAAGTAATTAAAATTTTGTTTCAAGAAATTCATGCACAGAATAGAAACAGTGATTTAGTAGCAATTCCTTTAATTTAATTCTCATTATTTTTGGGGTTTTGCTTGTTTTTATGTTTGTTGGGAGGTGGTTGTATATTTTAATGCCCATGCATTTAACCCCATTCGCATATAATTTTGTGTTGTGGGCTATAATTTGTAACTGTGTTTTGTTTCTGGTGTCGTGTGTGGCGGTCTGCATTTCTGTCGAGGGCGTCCAAGTGCTGTACTGTAAAACAAGCTAGTTCCAATATATAGAGGCATGGCAGTGGCAGGATTTTTAGCTGTTGAAATAGTGGTTTACAGTGTTCAGTTCTTTTTTTACATTTCATTATTCTTACTACTTGTTTTTGTAACTTGAAAATTGTGAGCGAATCAGAGTTCTTTCCCCAGAATATTAGGCCATAGCTCAAGACAGACTCAAACAGGGCATGGTACACCAGCTGCAAGGTATCTACACTGGCTGTGTCTTTTAATGATCATAATAGATAGCAGGTTTTACTAAGCTTTTGTGACAATGCCTCAATATGTGGTTTCCGTCCAAGAAATTTGGTGTCCTGCCTGTTCGTAATGTCATCTTTGCCGATAACTATAACTGCATTGAAGGTGGTTAGATTTTGTCCAGTATGGAAGTTCATACTTACAGTTTTTTGAGTATTTATGAGTAGTCTATTTGCTTCAAACCACGATTGTAAATGACAAGTAGTTTCATTAACTGCATCTTGCAAAGTGTCACCTCTACTGGTTATCAGGATATTTGTGTCGTCTGCATACAGAAAGGAGCTGGCATTTGGTATGTGTTCTGGGAGATCATTTATGAACAACATGAAAAGAACAGGGCCAAGGACATATCCCTGAGGGACGCCATTTGTTGTATGTGGTATATATGTGACCTGCAGTGCCTGAATGTCTCTGATTTTCTTATTTCTACATATTGCTTTCTTTGACTAAGGTAGCTATGGAACCAATTGTGGGCTACACCTCTAATCCCATACTTATGGATTTTCATAAGCAGCAGCTTGTGGTCGACCATGTCAAAGGCCTTGGACTGATCAAGAAATATACCAATAGCAGGTTGTTTATGGTCAAGGAAACTTGAGCACTTTTCTAGAAATGCATACAGAGCATGTGTGGTGGACCTATTTTTCCGAAATCCGTATTGGGAAGATGTGATTATGTTGTTAGAATTTAAACATATTTCTAATCTAGTTAACATACAGTATTCAAATATTTTTGAGAAGGCGGATAGTATAGCAATTGGCCTATAGTTTGTCATGTCCGTTTTCTCTCCCTTCTTGTAGAGAGGTATAATTTTAGCAAGTTTTAGCTGGTTTGGAAATGTTCCCTCTAGAAATGAGGTATTTATGATATCTGTCAGGGATCCACTGATGTAATTTGAACAATTATGAAGTAAGAAGCAGGGTATCAGATCATGCCCTGCAGAATAAATCTTTTTTACTTTTTTTTAATAATATCTTCAATTTCATACGGTGTTGTAGGAGATAGGAACAACCTCCACCTGATTCAGGCTCTGAATTTAGCTAAACACGCGTACAAAAAAAGAATTGCTGTGAACTTTGAAATAGAGAGACTAGCCAGAAATCATTTCACAACACATGGCCTACACCTAAACAAATGTGGCAAGGAGATTATCTGCAGTAGACTGGCCTTCTTGACAACTATGAGTGACAATAAGAAACCAAAAGTCAGAAACCATAAACAGACGCTAATAAGCAATTGGATAAAGACAAACAGGATGGGAAATAAAAAGAGTAATAGTGGCCATACTGTGCAAACTACACTAGACAAATGGGTCAAGAAGTCACAGAGACGAAACACAAACCCCCTGACCCCTCAAAAAGGTCAGGAACCTGAAAGGATCAAAAATGGGATGGTGAACATTATCGAGACATCCCTCCAAAACGTCAATGTGATGCCTCAACAGTGTGAAGTGCATGTGGATACTTTTCAGGCCCACCTGGAAGATGAGATGGCACCCAAGGACGACCAACAGAACCAGCACAACTGCTCAGAAGTCTGCATACCTGGAATACAGCACAATTTAAACTAAAGGTCAGTGACACAGTAAATATGACTTCGAGCCCCCTGAGTAAACCACACTCAGACCTGAAAATCTATTATCACAATGTCCAATCCTTGAGCAACAAAACTGATGACTTAAGCATTTTGCTGACCAGTGAACTCAGTGATATCTCAGTAGTATGCCTAGCAGAGCATTGGCTCTGCACTGATGTGGTTAAGCTAATCTCACTACCCAACTTCAAATTGTGTGAACACTACTCCAGATCAAACGATGGACATGGTGGGGTTGCCATCTTCATCAAACAACACATTGAATATAGCCCACTTCCTACCCTAAAGGAAATAGGAACAGATAAGATCTTTGAATGTGCAGCCATAAAGCTTACAGATCTAAATCTAATTGTAGCTACAATCTACCGTCCCCCCTCCAGTAGTATTAATGATTTTCTGTTAAAAATGGACTTGTTTTTATCCAAAATAAGTCAGTGGAAACAGGAGGTGATTATATGTGGTGACTTTAATATAGACTTTCTCACCCACAACAGAAACAGGGAAACATTGATTAACATTGCAAAAACTTATAATCTGCATGGCCTTGTAAACGAGCCCACTAGAATAACACCTACATCCAAGACAGCTCTAGATCAAATTTTTGCAAATAGAAATAAACTTAACCCAACTCTAGAAGTATACAATGCAGGATTCAGTGACCACCAAGCTGTCATTCTAAAGGTCGATGTTAGCAAAGATACCTCAAACCCAGCCCCACCTAAAACTTTACGAAGGTTTTTCACCCAAGAGAACTTGAACAAGCTAAATGCCCTCCTTAGTAAAGAAAAGTGGACAGAGATGTACACAGTCAAAGATGTCAACACGAAATTCAACATATTTCTTGACAAAATGATCCACCACTTTGAAGAGGCCTTTCCGCAAAAACCAGTAAGAATAAATAATAATAGAAACAAGAGTTGGATTACACCAGCTATAAAAATCTCTTGCAAACATAAAAGAATACTCCACATGTTATGTAAACAAAGTAGTGACTCCCCCCAACTAACAGAATACTATAAAAACTACACATGTATCCTAAGAAGAGTGATAAGACAAGCAAAAAGGATGCAGAATGATGAGTACATTGACAAATCGAGCAATAAAGTAATAGCAATGTGGAATATCATAAAAAGGGAAAGAGGGGAAATTAAAGCTTCACATACGAACATAGAAATCAAACTCCACAATGAATATATACCTAATCCCGAAGTAGTGGTGAACTCATTCAACAATTTCTTTACAAGCATAGCTGAAAAACTGGTCCAAAATAATCCTAACACAAATTACCAACCAGCAAACAAAAAATATCACACATGTGCAGAGTCAATTTTCATTACCAAAGTCACTGAAAATGATGTTGCAAAAGCCCTCAGAGAGTTAAAAAATTCATATTCAGCTGGAATTGATGGTATCCCAGCAGTTGTAATCAAAAATTGTGAACACACAATTGCTGAACCATTAACTCACCTCTGTGACTGTTCTTTCCAGGCAGGTATCTTCCCTGAAGCTCTGAAACTTTCTAAAGTAATTCCTGTCTTCAAAAAAGGTGATAATAAAGATATGAATAACTACAGGCCTATCTCAATCTCATCCTGCTTTTCTAAAGTTTTTGAAAAAATAATGTCCAAAAAAATGATGGACTTCATTGAAAAAAAAGGTTTACTAAGTTTAGCTCAACATGGGTTCAGAAGCAACAAATCTACAGAAACTGCAGTATATGATTGCATAAATACGCTTTTAGAACTGTTAGATAGAAAACAACCCACAACAGGCATATTTCTGGATCTGTCAAAGGCTTTTGACACTGTTGACCACAAAATATTACTGGAAAAATTAGAACACTACGGTATCAGAGGAATTGCAAACAACTGGATTGCTACATTCCTAACCAATCGGACGCAGAGAGTCAGCATGAAATATACTAATAGACAAAGCAACTCAATAACCGAAATACTATCAAGTAATAAAACTGTAAAGCAAGGTGTTCCACAGGGCTCAGTATTGGGACCCCTACTTTTCCTCCTGTATATTAATGACTTGAGCCTGAATGTTGATGCACACAAAACAATAATTTTTGCTGATGACACAACTGTACTCCTCAAAGGGGAGAATACAGAGGCGGTGCAAAAAGCTGTGAACGTGGCTACTGATCAACTCAGCAATTGGGCAAAAATCAACAGATTAACCATCAACACCAAAAAGACAGCTTCCATGAATTTCCACACAACACAAAATGCAAATTACTCTCAGCCATCTGTCACTATAAATAACCAGTCAATAGATACCAACACTGTTTTCAAATTCCTAGGTCTGTGGGTTCAAGATAACTTGAAATGGAATACACATACAGGAAAGGTAAATGCCAGGATCTGTACTGGCTGTTATGCATTGAGGGTGCTGAAAACATGTACTAGCCTGAAAACATTAACCAGTGCATACTACGCTTATATACAAGCCCACCTAAAATATGGTGTAATATTCTGGGGAAATGCTCCAACTGCTCTGAGCACATTCAGAATCCAGAAGAGAGCATTAAGGATTATTAATGGGAGCAAACCCAGAGACTCCTGCAAACCCATCTTCAGAAAGTTAGAAATCCTAACACTGCCTTGCCTCTACATTCTTGAGACTCTAAAATTCTTCAGAAAACATATAGTGCCAACTGACCCCAGAGTCGTAAAAAATAATCAAATACATGAACACAACACCAGGAAAAACGCAAACCTGCATGTTATACGAACAAATACTCAACTGTGTCAAAAGGGAGTTTTCCACATGGGCCTCCAACTGTTCGACAATCTTCCCACTAATATTAAGTCCATTGAAGATAACATAGAATTTAACAAAGCCGTGAAGTCATATTTGTTGTGTCACTGTTTTTACTCTGTAAATGAATACTTAGACAAGTAATCTTGCTGTTTGTGCTAAATTGAAAACATTGAGCAATATAATACATTAGAATACTATAGGCTTACATTAATACATGTTAACAATGTTAAATGACATTTTCCGACATCTGCAACACACTGTGTACCAACAGATCACATGGAATAAATAAATAAATAAATAAACAAAAAAAAAAAAAAAGAGTTCAGAGGAGTATTATTTTTGAGACTAGAGTGTGCAGTGTTTGGAGAGTTAGTCAGGAGATTTGTGGGAGGAGAGTGAACAGTGTTTGAAGAGTTGGTTAGGAGATTTGTCGAAATTTCTGGAAAATAGCTGTTGAATTTATTGTCAATTTTATGTGCATTTTCAGTCTTTTGTCCTTCTATATTTAGTGTGATTTTATCCTCTATCCTTAACTTTCTACCAGTCTGTTCATTTACTGTACCCCAGATGGTCTTACATTTGTTGGAAGAGAACCTAATTGTTTTATCATTATGAGCTTTTTTAGCCCATTTGATAACTCTCCTGTATGTGTTTTTGTAATTTTTATAGTATACCTTGAACTCTTTGGATTTTCCACTGTCCAGTTTGCTAAGTCTGTGCAGCAGCCTCACATTTTCTTATGAAGTTTTAATACCTTTTGTGACCCAAGCATTCTGTTTTTTGTTAGTGATAGTCTTTGTTTTCTCTGGGAAATGGCAATTAAAGTAATATTCAAATATCTGCAGAAAATTGTTATATTTTTCATTTGTTGTTGAGGAAGTAAATACACTTTGCCAGTCTTCTTTCTCTAAGCTAAGTACAAAGTTGTTTATGTTGCTATCACTATAACTTCTACATTTAGTAAGTGTTTCTCCTGTTGGGAGTACATTGCGTGGTGGATTAAAATATATTGTTAGTGCACTGTGATCTGAAAAACCAACATCTATAATTTTTACAGTGCAATCAATGTTAGTAGCAACCTGATCAAGACAGCTGCTCAATCTCGTAGGACATATAACTTTCCTATTTAAGTTCAATGACATCATTAAATTTACTAATTGGGACTTTCGAGCAGATTCCTCAAGGAAATCAATGTTGAGATCACCACATATTATTATATTTTTTGAGTTGTTGTGACAAGCTTTTTCTAGCAATAGTGCAAAGTTTCTGAGGAAGACTGAAAAGTTACCACTAGGTGATCTATATACACACATTATATACATATTTAGGTCGGCAAGTATTACCCCAGCTATTTCAATGTCTTTGTCTAAGGAATACACTTCACAGGGATGGAAAGGTTCACAGCTAATGCTATTTCTTATGTGTATACAAGTTCCACCACCTTTGTAATTTTTCCTAGAATAGTGGTGGACTAATCTGAAGTTTTGAATATACTGATAAGGTAATTCTGACTCTTTTAGCCAGTGTCCACTAATACACAGTAAGTGCATGTCTGACAAAACATTAGTATCACTTGCAAGAATTTCAAGTTCACTTACTTTATTTCTCAATCCTTGTACATTGTGACAATAGATGTTAAGGTTGTCACATTGTTTTATGTGAGGAAGATTTATGTCTGCTGTGTCCTCTTGTGAAAGATGTGACTTGACCACAAAAAATCTTCGTTATTAGCTGACACTTTTTTTGTTTTTCTTGAAGATCTTCTCATGTTGAGATCTTGCTGCTTGAAGCTGTACTCCCAGAAGAAACATGACTCTCCAATGATGGATATATGAAGCACTATGTAATATGTCCTTCCCCAAATGGCCCTCTATTCAGAAAAATTTGGAAATTGTGGAGATCAAACCATAAAGGGGACCATGATACTGAAGGCCGAAAACTAGGAGATTCCATTTAGTCAGCTCTTATGACAAGCAGGAATACCTCAGGACTATTCTAACCCCTGAACCCAGAGGGGGATGCATTATTTCCAAGGTAATTTGTGCAGCACTCACATGTGCTTGCTGTTTCACATTTGTGAGCTGCTGCACAATCACGGTGCAAACTTCTAACCACTGATCTTTGGGAAATGTTAGTCTCTAGAGAAAGTCGGGGCGAGGACTTGGTTGGGCTGGCTACCATCACTCCCTGGACAAGAATGATATCCTCTTCAGTTCAAACAGCTTTCCTTCTACCACCGTTTCTCTTGCAATCCTCTTGAACAGGCCCTCTCCTTACAAACTTCTCGCAGATCCGACCAATTGTCAGGCACAATGGTGCATTCTGTTTGGTCCAGGCCTTGAATTTTTCTTGTACGATGCTTCAGAACTGAGAGACCTTCATCCAGGCAGCACCCTTCCCTCGTTCCTCAATGGAATATTGGGACACCATGGTTTAATCTGTGAAAAAAAGTAAAACAGAGAACACTCATTTAATGTTAACATCTTTCTGCCTCAGCCTGTATAGTTTTTGATCCTATTGAGGAAGTACTCCCCCTTTCTTTCATGAACAGTTTAAGAAGTTGGTTAACTGCAGAATGTGCAGAGAAAGACAAACTGAGAAGGGAAAATGTTGCTTGAAGGGAGAAAGTTTCGATTGGGGAATGGATGCACTGGAAAGATATGAGCCTTTTGAGGATTTTGCCTCTGGATTTATAGAACTATACTGATCTAAAGAATAACAAAGTGATATTATTGAAGTCTTTACGAAGGCACCATGGTATAATAGCAGAACTGGAAAAAGTGTGAAAGAGTACCATGGAAGGCAGATAAGTACACTAAAACATATGAGCAGCCTACATGTAGTGTTTACAATAGTCGTGTTAAACACTGATATGTTCCAGTGAGTAATGCAAGGCACGTATAAATATGTGTCATGATTTTGTATTATAAATTTTAAATGAATTACACTGTTCTACAAAAAAAAAACCTTTTTTCCTATTTATGATAAAAAATATTGTGGTCCTAGTTGTATTTTGAGTGCTGAATTGAAAACTGTTTTTGGTTTTTTTCTGTCAGGGATAGTTTATGAGTAATCGCAATTTTATTTCTCTTTTCAGTTTCTGATGTAGTGCAGCAAACGTGAGGTGAAATTCGACAAACAAATACACATCTTTATGTTGTTATAAGTTCATCACATTAATGGATGGTAGGATCTAACATATAACACAGTAACCTTTGTGTATACACTTTGAAGCATTTGACATGAGAAATTACAGAAAATTGACAAACAATGAGCCACTGCCTTGTAATGCACATCACTTTTTTCTCTTGTATTGTGAATCTTTCTTCTCTCGAATGATATTCCAGGAATAATCTGCTAACATAGAAGGTACCCACTTCCCTTCATAGTGCCTTTATATGGTAGAAATGTCTTTATGGAATCTTTTCCCATGTTCATCCGATACGTCACTACAACTCTCTGTGAAGTAGTCCAGATGGGAGGCCATCATATGTACCTTCAAAGACATATTGCACCCCAAATCCTGATATGCTTTGATCATATCCTTCACCATTGCTTTGTAGTTAGTAGCTCTTCTTCTTCCGAGGAAGTTTTCCGACACCATCTTGAAACAGTCCCACGCGGTTTTTTCTTTATCAGTTAAACATGCTTCAAAATTTGCATCTTTCTGCAGCTCCCTGATTTGTGGGCCCACAAATACACCTTCCATTATTTTTGCAGCTGAAAGATGGGGGAATTTGGTAGCTAGATATGCAAACCCACAGCCTGTTGGATCCATTGCCTTCACGAATTGTTTCATCAGGCCAAGTTTGATGTGAAGCGGTGGAAGTAGTATATATTCAAGAGCTACCAGACTTTCACGTTGTATATTCTTTTCACCAACTTTCCATCTTTGCCTAGGCCATTTCTTTTCACGTAGTGAGAATTTCGGTCTTGACTATCCCACTCGCAAAGAAAACAGGCATACTTTGTGTAGCCTTGTTGCATTCCCAGTACCATAGCAATTACCTTGAAATCTGCACATATTTTCCATTTGTGTTCATTGTATTTTAATGAATTTAGCATCCTTTGTACGAATTCGTAATTCTCTTTTGCCAAACTAGCATAAGCTACTGGAACAGAGGGTATTTTATTTCCGTTATTGAGCAAAACACCCTTCAGACTTGTTTTCGATGCATCTATGAAAAGTCTCCACTCCTGTGACATATAAGTGAAGTTCAGCACTTTCATCAGGCCAGCAACGTCATTGCAAAATGTCAGTGCTTCGTCAGTTGAAAAATAAGAAATAAAGGCATGTTCTCTGTGCCTGAACACACTGATTTTAGTACTTTGGTGCAGTAGATTACTCTTGTAATCTTGAACCAAGCAGCTGTGCCTTTTGTTTAGTCCTAGATCACGTACTAAATCATTTAAATCTGCCTGTGTTAACAAATGTGGCGATGACTCACTTGTGCAGTGATATAAAGAATCATCATCTGTGATTTTTTCAGTACTACTTATTTCACTGTCACTCAGGATTTGACCTCGAGCTCTTGAAGGTACTGGAAGGTTGTCGGAATGCTGTACTGGCATTCTTGCTGAAGGCAGATCTGGGTAAACAATGTGCCTCTTTGACTTTTTGTTTGTAAAACCCTGAATTTTTGTTAGACAGAAATGACAATCAGTAACATGATCCTTACGCTCCCTCCACGCCATGGGAACAGCAAACAACGCCACATTCTCTTTACCTTTCCACCACGGAATTAGTTTGCAGTAACATGTAGCACAACAGAAATGTGGTGCCCATTCTTTATCTTGGTCTCTTACCTCTACTCCAAAGTAATGTTTGTATGCATTCTTTATGACTGAAGAAATTTTCTTCCTATTTCTGGCCAAAGTGAACTTCCCACAGATGTAGCAGAAGTTGTCCGGCTTATATCGACATCCACGACAATGTGGAATGTCTGCAAATTTAAAAATACCACTTTGGTAATACACCTGTATTAAATTAATAGTAGGGAACTAGAGGAACGCTGATGTGTAAAAACAAGCAGTCGTTTTACCTTCAGCACCAGGCTCAATCAGTTTACACACAGGAACTAAAAAATTCAACCATGCTTGGAAATATGACACAGTTACTTGTCAGCCAACACACCCACTCATTAAGACTGACACAAATTGCGGCTAACACCACAGTTGTAAACTCGATGCACCTGCCCCTAGGAGGCGTGAAGCTTTACTGCCGAGGCAGCGACCGGCTGTCGCCGTTCGAGTTAATGAGATGTTTCAGGTGGTCTTAATGACATAGGTGTGGCGGGGGATAACCTAATTATGTCTGATTCTTCCCACCTGCTGTTGCACAAGAAATTATCACGTTCTATCACTACTGGATGCGGCAACATACCCGTATTTCTCTATAACGTCTCTGTGTTTGCCATGAATTGTGAATATACATATATATACATATTACATAAAAAGTATCCCTGACAACGATATTTTGTTTACATATTTGAATTTCCCACGGTAAAATGGTCTAGAAGCACATACTTTAATATGAGAAATAGAACCCATGTCGAACAGTGTTATTGTATTAAAAATGCTACATTTGTTATTTATTTCTTGTTCTGCAATCAAGTCCAGACAATGTGTCCCTGTGCTGTGCTGCACTGACAAGGCAGAAGTGGCTGTATCAGGCACTACTGGAGTCCAACCAAGAGCCAGCCGGCAGCAGCAGCAGCAGCAGTAGTAGTGGTGGTGGCAGTAGTAGTAGAGAAGAGGAAGCAGAAAGAATACAGGGTGGTGCATTTCCTTCACATAATAGTTTTGAGGAAGAGAAGGAATATTTTCTGAAATTATTAAGTTGATGAGGATAAAAGTGTAGCAACTTGTAAAACGAAGGCAGCAGATTTATTCGCAATTCTAATGGAATCAGAAGGCAACATATATTAAAAAATAAGCGAGAAATAATAACTGGACAAAGAGTAATATTGAGCAGGACTTATTACATGAGACTTATGATATTAGCACTTAACTACCTCTTGTGAAAATTTGTATTTATGGTAGAGAAGAGAAAACCCTTTTACACACTGGTACTGAAATTAATTCAGTTGCTGAAAGCTTTTTTTGATTGTGTAAAGGAACATAATGATATAATCAACATGCCAGTATCTGGACTAAATATAGTGTGTGCTACTGGTAAATTAAGTGAAGCTGTTAAGTATCAAAAACTTTTGGAATATAAAATTAACAGCATGGAGTTTGGCTGAATTTTTCCCACAAGTGTTAGAAGTGTGAAGTTGTCTGTAACCTCATCAAGTATAAATGAGCAAGTGTATCTCTAATGACTTTTATTAAAAGGGTTATGATGTCTAAAAACCATAGAAGTATATATGACATTCCATATTAGTTCAGATATTTGTTTGTGATGCTCCTTGGGCAACGTACATTGATTAGAGTTCGTAAGCAGATATCCCTACATTACAGCAGGAGCTGCATGGAGATGATAACACCACACAGACTGTCAAGGAGGGCTTCAGAATACTCCACTGCAAGAGTCACCACTGAAGACTCAAGACAGTAATGTTAACAGCACTGATAGTGAAAATCTTGTAAAATCTGAGTGTGAGCTTATTATCTGCTCAACATACATCTCTGAACACAATCATTTAATAAATATTGATTGTTACACATCATCACTGAAGATAATTTTGAAAAAGTAGAAATAGAAAAATATGTAGTAATCAAGATTTTACGAAGAAAACCCAAACCAAGAATTAACATTTTTTTGCCAACCGAGATCCTTTCATGTGGTGACTGTGATGAGAAATGAATCTGCAGTGACCAAGTACGAGTTGAAATTGAGAAATAAGAAGAAAAGACATCAATTTAGTAAGGACCATTTTCATGTGAACCTTGGTGAAGATAACTGAATGCCAAGAATTAACAAATGCAGATAACTTCATTATGCACATTAACACTGCAGTACAGTGAACATCATTGAACAACTGTACATTATATAAAAGCACTAAACCCCTTGTAATGACTTCTAATGTAATACAGAACTGAAGGTTGGACTTTATGTTTCATATAAAATGTGTTAACAGATTATTTTAAAATGACAATTAAGTACTGTGACTAAGTGCAAATTGCTCCATTCTGCTCTGGCCTGGTGCAGCAACAGTGGTTCCTTTTCAAATAAAAGACAGCCTCCTTGCAATGTTTACTGACTGATAACATGTTTTATGCTCTTAGCGCATCATCAGATTAACTTCAGAATGTACAAAGTAATTATTACCTGAAAGTTTTGATTCTCAAACCTAACTAAACCATTAACAGCAGAATAAGCTGGTGCGAGGATGCAGGTGTATCTTAGAAAGGCAGCAGCAGTCACACTAGTCAGCATTAAAAGCCAGGTGGCAATCACCTTAGTTAACATTAAAATCGTGGAAAAAATGGTTGAAATGTAGTTGCAATCATCAAACAGAAGATAAAAATTCAAAATTATACAAAAAATAACCATGCTGGAATGAAAAACCACAAAACACATGTAATGCCGAATGTTCAGTATAAGTGAAGCAAATGAACTCACCAAGCACCAGTAGCAAAAGGTGTATATAGACCAGTGTTTACAAGGATGTGTCTACATCTATATGGATACTCCACAAATCACACTTGTGTGCCTGACAGAGGTTTCATCGAACCACCTTCACAATACTTCTCTGTTATTCCAGTCTCGAACAGCACACGGAAAATACGAACACCCATATCTTTCTGTGCGAGTTCTGATTTTGCTTATTTATTATGATGACTGTTTCTCCCTTCGTAAGTCAGCGCCAACAAAATATTTTCATATTCGGAGGAGAAAGCTGGTGATTGAAATTTTGTGAGAAAATTCCATTACAAAGAAAAATGCCTTTCTTTTAACTATGTCCGCCTCAATTCCTGTATCATTTCAGTGACCCTCTCTCCCTATTTCATGATAATACAAAACATGCTGCCCTTCTCTGAACTTTCTCGATGTACTCTGTTGATCCTATCTGGTAAGGATCCCATACCGTGCAGCAGTACTCCAAAATAGGATGGACAAGCGTATTGTAGAATCTGTTACATTTTCTAAGTGTCCTGCCAATAAAACGCAGTCTTTGGTTTGCCTTCCCCACATTTTCTATGTGTTCTTCCCAATTTAAGTTGTTTGTAATTGTAATTCCTAGGTATTTAGTTGAATATACAGCCTTTACATTTGACTAACTGACCATGTAACTGAAGTTTAACTGATTTCTTTTAGTATTCATGTGGATGACCTCACACTTTTTGTTACTTAGGGTCAATTGCCAAATTTTGCACTATACAGATAAGTTTTCTAAATTTGTTTGATGATCTGATGACTTTACTAGATGATAAATGACAGCATCATCTGCAAACAACCTAAGGCAGCTGCTCAGGTTATCTTCTAAATCGTAGATATAGATAAGGAACAGCAAAGGGCCTATAACAGTACCTTGGGGAAAGCCAGAAATCACTTCTGGTTTACTTGATGACTTTCCAGCAATTACTACGAACTGTGAGCTCTCTGATAGGAAATCACGAACCCAGTCACATAACTGAAATGATATTTCATAAGTATGCATTTCACTATTAGCCAATTGTATGGTAGTGTCAAAAGCCTTCTGGAAATGTAGAAATACAGAATAAATTTGAAATCCCATGTCAATAGCACTCAACACTTCACGTGTTAAGAGCTAGTTGTGTTTCACAAGAATGATGTTTTCTAAATCTGTGTTGACTAAGTGTCAATAAACTGTTCTCTTCAAGGCAACTCATAATGTTCGAACACCGTGTATGTTCCAAAATCCTGCTGCATATTGATGTTAATGATATGGGTCTGTAATTTAATGGATTGCTCCTACCAACTTTCTTGAATATTGGTGTGACCTGTTCAACTATCCAGTCTGTGGGTATGGATCTTTCAGCGAGCAAGAGCTTGTATATGATTGTTAAATATGGAGCTATTGAATCAGCATACACTGAAAGGAACCTAACTGGTATACAGTCTGGACCAGAAGACTTCCTTTTATTAAGTTATTTAAGTTGCTTCACTACTCCGTGGACATCTACTTCTAAGTTATGCATGTTGGCAGCTGTTCTTGATTTGTATTCTGTAATGTTTATGTCGTCATCTTTGTTGAAGGAATTTCGGAAGGCTGTGTTTAGTAACTCTGCTTTGGCAGCATTGTCATCAATAGTATTTCCATTGCTATTGCGCAGAGAAGGTATTGATTGTTTCTTGCCACTAGCATACTTTACATATGACCAGAATCTCTTTGGATTTTCTGCCAAGTTTCGAAACAAAGTTTTGTTGTGGAAATTATTATAAACATCTCACATTGATGCCAACACTAAATTTCGAGCTTCTGTAAAAGATAATCAATTTTGGAGATTTTGTGTTCATTTAAATTAATTTATTTGGTATAAATCTCAATTGCTGTTGATACTATTTCTTTAAATTCAAGCCACATCTGGTCTGTACTTACATTGTTAGTTTGGAAGGAGTGGAGATCATCTCTCAGGAAAGCATCAAGTGCATTTTTATCTGTTTTTCTGAATAGATATATTTTTCATTACTTTTTGGAGGATTTGGGGGTTACAATATTCAATCTCGCTATGACAACCCTGTGTTCACTAATCCCTGCATCCGTTTTGATGCTTGTAGCTTTGAGCTTTGTAGCTCCGGATTATTTGTTGCTAAGAGGTCAAGTGTGTTTTCACAACCATTTACTGTTCACGTGGGCTCATGAACTAACTGCTCAAAATAATTTTCAGAGAATGCGTTTAGCACAATTTCGGATGATGTTTTTGCGTACCTCTGGATTTATATACGTATTTTCACCAACATATTGAGGGTAAATTAAAATCACTGCCAACTATGAGTGTATGCGTCAGGTACACGCTTGCAATTAAACTCAAGTTTTCTTTGAACCTTTCAGCAACTTCATCACTGAGTTGGGAGGTTGGTAAGAGATTTCAGTTGCCAAGAATTACCTCTGCCCATACTAACTGACAGGAACTATCCACTTCAATTTTGTGACAAGATAAACTACTTGTAACAGCAAAAAACATGCCACCGCCAACTGTGTTTAGCCTATCCTTTCAGAACACCGTTAGGTTCTTTGCAAAAATTTCGGATGAACTTATCTCCGGCTTTAGCCAGCTTTCAGTGCCTTTAACAATTTGAGCAGCAGTGATTTCTATTAGTGCTTGGAACTCTGGTACATTTCCTACACAGCTATGACAATTTACGTCTGTTATACTTATGGTTCCTGTGTTTGGCCTGCACCCTTTGAGACTGAAGTCCTTTTTGTGTTTTCCCAAGACCTTCTAACCTAAAAACCGCCCAGCCCACACCACACAGCTCCTGCAACCTGTGTAACTGTCTCCTGCATCTAGTGGACTCCTGACCTACTGACCCATTCAGTGGAACCAGATACCCAACCACAGTATGGCACAAGTCGAGGAATCTGCTACCTACACACTTGCAGAACCGTCTGAGCCTCCACTCAGCTCTGTATCAGAGGTCCACAATTGGTTCTGTCGACAATGCTGCAAATGGTGAGCTCCGCTTTCGTCTCGCAAGCAAGACTGGCAGCCTTTACCCTTCTGTCAGCCACTCAAAACCAAAGAGAATCTCTTCCTATGCAAAGTGACACACGTCATTGGTACTGACATGAGCCACCACCTGCAATTAGCAGCTCCCTGTGCTCTTCATAGCATCCAGAAGGACCCGTTCCACATCTGGAACGATTCCACCTGGTACGCACTTGGGGTGCATATTGGCTTCATCCCCTCCTTGGCAGCCATGTCCCTAAAGAGACCCATAACACACTTAAAAATGGAGCTCCCAACTACTAATACTCCCATCCTCTGTGATTGCCTGAATCTTGCAGGCTGAGAGGTTTCCTCCGAAACAGGACAGGTGACTGCATATGGCTGAGCAATAGTGTCAGCCACATACATCATCTGGAGCCTGTTTGAGAGACTAATCTGGGAGGCCTTACATGTGGCCACCTGGGAAGTCTTTCATCCCTACCATGCCCCAAGGTGACCTCCCAGTTGACCACAGGTGATGGGTCAACCTCAGTGCAAGCAGTAACTGAGCTGGCCACTGATTCGGACCTATCGGAGGACTCAGACATGCTGGTTGTCCGTTGGATCCCCACAGCCAGCCCATAACAGAGATGCCCATCCACTGCAGCTTCAAGGTGTGTGAACAAAGCCATCACAGCCTGAAGTTGAGAGCAAAGTGTCACCAACTCAGCTTGCATCTGCACAAAGCAATCACAGTCCCTATTGATACTAAAGACCATATAAAACTACAATCCACAGACAAACAGACTATCAACACATGCTGCGTAACTCTGCTGTAGACACTGATGAAAATACAAGAACTGTGTCTAAGAAATTAAATTAATACACAGACATTCAAAAACTGAACTTCCAAAGCACTCAGGTGAGACTAAATAATTTGCTCCTGATTAGGGACTTCTAATGTGTCACAACATCAGGTAACTTTCTGATACAAATGAAAACATGAGAACTGTGGCTATTAAATATTAAACTAACATGCAGACACTCACAGAACTGAACACACACAGATGGAACTATACAATTTGCTCCTGGTTAGGAACTTGTAAAATGACACAAAATTGGTCACTTCCCTGTCGCTGCGTATGTCACAGCCGGTTGCTGCTGCCTGACACTCACAAATAAACAAATGCTGCTGCCCATGAAATGTGTGCCAAAGCATGAAGTACTTGGAGTCAACTGAGGTAAAAGTGATGCCCTGTACAGCCAAAGGAAACATTTCTGAGAAAGATCAATGTTGCGTTTCTTCCACTGAACTGCACAATTCATCAGTAGCCTTTGGACCTGGGCATAATACACTCCATTAAAGCCAAATACAGTGTAGCAGTCATCCAGAAACCAACTATATTCCTTAAGACAAAGGAAGTGGTGAGGCTTATCATTTTACAGGCCATTCACATGTTTGTTGTTGCCTGAAATCATATTGCACAACAGGCTGTGCTAAATTATTTTGCAAAGGCTGGATGTGTTACATCAGTTGCTGATGAAGATAGTGTTGTTCCACAAGAAGAATACAGCAGAATCAGAGACATTCCTGAAAATGGGACATTTCCAGAACTTTGTTTCTTGTTATGTCTATGTTTTGACTTCCATGCCTGAGATGACTGTGAATGAGATGTGTGAAGTTTCACTGAAGGAACACTGAGAGGCAGGAGGTTGCGGTGACAAAAATTGTGAAGAAGAAGAAGAAGAAGAAGAAGAAGAAGATGATGATGATGAGGAGGAGGAGGAGGAGGAGGAGGAGGGGAGGTTGTTGGTTGCTGGAATGAAAAAACAACTCCTCTTGATTTTTTTTTTAAAAAATAATGTGTTCTGCAAAAAATTCAATATGCATGTTTTCTGCATTTAAATTTGTAGCAGATCATCAGTAAGTTTTTAACTAAATAGCTCTTTTCTTGAATTATGATTCTGGGTCACTCCTTCCATGTACTTACGCAAAACCTCCATTTAAGGACAAACCTCTACTCCAGGAAAAAAAATATTTGGGTCAAACCCTCATTTCAGGAAAAAATATTTGGGTCCTCATGGAGTCATTAAAATGGTGTTCAGGGGTTTCACTGTAGCACTAGGATTGTGTAAGTTTCTAAAGATGATTAGCTTAACTACAGTCCAGATAGTCAAGCTTATTCTTATTTTTCCATACCCAAAGAATTTGAGAATGGATGGCATGAGTAATTTCGAGCAGAGTCCAAGTAACTTGCGACTGACTTTCCCCTCCCCCCCCCCCCCCCCCCCACTAAAATGAGCTTATGTTTACTTAATACTAAATATCAATGATATTTTTTTGTAAGGGTGTAAGAGCAATGAATTACATAAATACCATATGGCAGACTGTTTCAATTTACATACATGCCTGAGACTGGTGAAATGGGCACAGGCACATGTGGGTAGGGGTGGTACTATAAAGTATGTAAATCTGCATTGCAACCAATTTATTTTTTCATAAAGTGAGGGTATAAAATGTAATCACTTTATTATTAAAATACATACCATGAGCATTATAACATTACCATAAAGAAGAACTGGGCTCTTAATATCGCTGCCATCTCGCGACTGCTATATTTTTGCTGACACAAGGACAGCCACGCCTGGCACAGTCAATGCACATACGATGGATGGCAGGTGACCACCATCCTCAGCCCAACCTGCCCCCTCTCACCAGACTGCTACCCTAGAAAGTTGTGGAAGAAGTCAAATTAACAATTTAAACTGAAATCATTTTGTTCGTTAAATAGGCACTGTGGCTCTCTTTTGCCACAAACAAAGATTTCCATTTCATCACAGGTGCTAGGTGCCTTGTGTAAAATTTCTAAATTATCTTGTATGTGATATGCTTTGAGTTTATTAGTGTTCAGATGATTACCGAGGGTACATCTTTTAATATAACTTGTGCATTCCCACTCTTTTCTGTCCATGCTACAGTGGCTGTAACAAGGCTAGTAATATCTGTGCACAACCCCACATCACCTGGCATCAATTTTCATTTTGTCAAGTTTCTGCTCTTGTGCTTCACCTCACACAGAATATTCTGGTATGTTGCACTCCTGTGAGTGATTAATTGTCTCATTTCTTGCCCATTTGTTTCTTAATGACCTCACTTCAATGATTCTGTCCCCTTACTCATTCCTTTATTTCTCAAGAACCTTCCACTATTAAATATGTCTCATTACTTCTTTATTACTCAAGAACCATGCTTTATTGATTCTACCTCCTTGCTCATTCCTTTATCACTCAAGAACTTCCCTCCCTTAATTATGTCCTATTAATCCACAATGCCTCGTCAT
The DNA here is from genome assembly GCF_023898315.1 of Schistocerca nitens. NCBI lineage: Eukaryota > Metazoa > Arthropoda > Insecta > Orthoptera > Acrididae > Schistocerca > Schistocerca nitens. The sequence continues at coordinate 516,019,371 of NC_064620.1, read as the reverse complement.
TAGCCTGCGTAATGGCCCCACCAGCCAAGTGTCCATCACATCTCTGTGCTGTCTGTCCTGTTTAGCACTGTCCAGCTCCTCTGCCATGTCTGGGTCTTACATGCTTCCAAGTTAAAATCTGCCTTAAGATTTTCTCCATATTGATAAAGAACAGGCTTGGTTCTCCAGCATGCTTACACAATCACAGTCAGCAGCCTGACCCTTTCACCACCCTTCTGCAGGTGTAAGTTCCAAATTGCATATATTGTGACTCAGATTATTTGCATTACCATGAGTCTTTCTAGGACAATGTATGACTTCAGGATCGAACTCACTCAATAGTAAAGCACTGCCTCAAGTGGCTGGATCCCGAAGTCCCAGAAGCTATTTCAGTGCTGTGTGATTTGTTGTGACTTTACAATGTTAACCATACAAGTAGCAATGGAAATAAGTGATTCTGTAAATCAAACTGAGTATATCTTTCTTAGTAGTCAAGCAAATTTTCTCTGTCCTATTTAGCTGGCCAGAATCATAATCTATTAGGTACTCTATTCCATCAATTCCTAGACAGGATGTATCCTAAGCCATTATTGCTCACATCACATGATATTATAAGTTGTTTCTGATAGTTTGGGAATGCAAGGACAGGACTCTTGCACAACGGTTTCTTCGCATTTCAGAATCCAATGAAACTTCACCTCCTTTTTCAGTGAACGTGTCTTGCTATTTCTGCAAATTTTGACAAATTCCCTATAATAATAAGTTATCTCAATATAGGAGTGCAGCTCTTACTTGGTTCTAGGTATCGGGAATTCCTGCACAGATTGTACAAGATGAGGATCAGTTTGCACTCCATCCTAGTCAATAATACGGACCAAATAGCGATCTTCTATTAGTACAAAATGATACTTTGTCAAATCAAGTATTAGTGGTAATTGATTAAAGACATCATGTTTCACACCAGAATATCCTTAGAAAAGACAATATCATCAAGTTATATCAAACAGTGTTTTGGTTTCAAACGATGTAGCCCATGTTCAATAGGTGCTTGAATGTCAGTGGTTCAATCCAAGTGACATTCACTGGTACTGAAAATGACTGAGTCGATCCTCTGGTGCTGCCTCTAATTGATGGTATCCACATGCAATGTAGCAGAATAGGACAAAATTTAACAAAAACTATTATTCTGGTGATAATGAAGAATCCAATACCTGACAGTGAAGTTTACATGAAGTTACGTAAATGACAGAGCTTGTACTAACATTATTAGATTACTGTATAAATGAAATTAAGTCAACTTGAGATGTACTGAGACCAATTATGATGAACTGTAATTAACTGATACAGATATCAAACTAAAAACTGAAAATACATCAAAATCAATGCAAACGAAAGTCCAATTTATCATTCACAAAATTTGAACATAGAAAAGTGATGGTAGTTATGATACAACTAATTGCAAAGTCACATGATTTATATTAGGAACAAAGACCAATTTGTACTTATAAAATTATTAATGAAAATAATTAAAACTTTGTTGTGAATGTGTATTTCATGTAATTTTGCCACGAGCATTATAATATTTTGACATACTAACTAATTCAAAAAACGTCACAATGATTCCTAAAGCAAAACCCATAATCAGTTTTGTTAAAGTATTGAAATCTTAATCGTAAACTCAAATAAGTGTGACTGAAACAATGTACAATACAGTTTTCTCATTGTTGGAAGCCATATAAGGAGCAACAGCAATAGCCATGGGAAAGTCAGTCTTATGTCATGTTTTAGGCACAGAACTCATGTTATTCACGCAAACACAATTCACACGCACATGAACACTATCTCTGGCCGCTGAGGCCGGACTGTGAGCAACTGTGCATGATGGAAGAAGCAGTCTGGGTGGTGGGGATAAGGAGGAGGCTGGGGTAAGGAGGGGGAGTGATAGCAGGATAGGGGTAGGGGAGTGTAAAGCACTGCTTGTGGGGGCATGCAAGGATGGGGTAGGATGAGGACAAGATGAGAGAGCTACATACAGTCAGAAGGTTAGAGGGAGGGGGGGGGGGAGTAGAGGAGGGGAAAAAAAAGACTGTGGGTGCATTGGTGAGACAGTGGTCATGTGTGTGTGTGAGTTGTGCTTGTGTAAATGTATGTGTGTTGTCTACTTTCGAAGACTGCCTTTTGGCCATAGGTCACATGGTTAGCACTTTTCATATTATCATTATTTCATCCTGGGTTTTCCATTTTTTTTTTCTTCTTCTAATAATATTTCCATCTCCTACCTATCACATCCTTCCAAATGTGACACTTTCCCCCACAGATGGGTTAAGTCAAATTACAGTACCAGATTGAATATTATTCCCTGAAATCACTTTCTTCCTCCTACAAGTTAGCTATCTGTACGCCTTGTGATAGCTCCACTTCTAATGAACCAAAATTGTCCATGCTGATGTGTGCAATCTGGCTCGCATCCACTTCTTGTACACAGGACAAACAGTGGCCAATAAAACATTGTGCCTTATCCAGTTCTTTGTTTTCTGCCACGGGCTCATCCACACACAAAATATTAACTGGCATGTCTGGTCCTACATTCACCCATATTATCTTTCCTGTGCCTTTCAGTATATTCTGCAAGTCAAGTCTCAGAGACCTGGAACACAGCTTTGTCAGTTTACCCAGCACCTGGAGTGTCTATTTTGCTTGTCAGTTTCTCCTTTTAGCTCTAAAACTGAGATGGGACAAGGTCCACCCAGCTCCACTCTCTGCTGCTGTATATCGACTTCAGTGTGATGTTTAATCAGGAGATCTAGCCCCAATATGACTTCATAGCTTAAGCGTATGCTGCGGAGAACTTCCACAGAAGCCCAAAAGCCTTTAATGCCCTCCCTCCCCTACCCTCCTGCACCGCTTCCCCCTCCCCAACTCGGAAACCCAACATTGTAGAAACACAGGAGTTAATATTTCCTCTTCCTACCCCACTTAACCTACAAGGTTGGTTCAGATTCCTTACACCAAATACATCCTTACTGGCTACAGGTAACTGTGATCCCCTATCTAACAAAAATTTGCACACTCTTCCTCCAATTATTCCAGTTAAACAATAGTCTGCCACTGATTTTGCATGGGGTGCCTCATTGGTACCAACATATACTGGGAACACTACACAATAATTCTAACATTCCCTCTTCAATTTAACTTTGCAGTGCTTTTATACTTGACAAGGCAGGTATTATTGTGGTCGAGGTCATCTACATGGCCTGCTGAAACATTTTGAAATGTCTGTTATTGCCCCCATCACCCAAGTCATAGTTGCAGAGCCACTAGCATGGAGTAAATGCTTGAGTCATACCACTACTATACTATTTGGTTGGTGTGTTAGTTCATAACATTTTTGTTTTGAACATTGGTATTCCACTTACTCTGGGTTTATTTACTGATCATCATTTTTTATTTGTAGTTCGCTGTTGCTATTTGAGTTTACTTACTGACATTTTGTCATCTGGAGATAGTGAGTGGAGCTGTGGATACTAGAAAATAGAGTGCCAAGTGGAGAAGTTTGAACATTTTTGACATATTCTTCTGTTTGATTTCAATAGAGGAGTTACAGCAGTGGAGGCTGCTTGAAACATTTGTGCCATGTATGGCGTAATGCCACTGGATAGAGCAAGGCAAGAAAATGGTTTTCTCATTTTGAGGCTTGTTTTGACACTAGTGACTCTCCACATTCAGGAAGATCTTTGGGGTTTGATGAAGATCGTTTAAACAAATTAATCCACAATGAATCACACCAGTGAACCCAAGAAGTGGCAAATGTGATGAGTTGTGATCATTTCACCATCGTGTGACATTTGCATGCAATGGGGAAGGTTCAAAAACTGGGTGTATGGGTACTGCACGCTCTAAGCCAAAATTATAAATACCAACAGGTGGCCTGCTTGTCATCAATTGTCTCATGGCAACACCAGCCATTCCTATCCTGTATCATTACTGGTGATGACAAATGGTGTCCTTTTGCTACCATATGGAAATGAACGGAATGGCTGAGCCCAAACAAAAAGGCAACTCCCCGAACAAAGACCTACATGTATCCACGAAAAGATAATGTTATGCAGCTGCTGGAACATTGATTGTGTGGTGTACTATGAATTGCTTCTTTGAGGTGTAACCATCACTACTGACATTTATTGTCAACAACTGAGATGTCTTGCAGACACAGTCCAAGAACAATGGTCAGGAAGACTGCGTAAAGTGATGCTATTCCACAATAATGCCTGCTCGCATTCTGCTACACTGACAAAAAACTCTATATAGGTGTTGGGTTGGGAAGTAATTCTGCACCCACCTCAGACTTTTACCTTTTCTGCTCCCGTGGAACAACCTTCAAGGAACTCTGTTTCCAGATGAAAACGCACTCCGAAAATGGCTCAATGAGTTGTTCACATCTAAAACGCTTGATTTCTGCAGTCATGGAATCAGAAAGTTAGCCCAGTACTGACAGATTGTTGTAAATATTGAAACAATATATATTATTGATGGCTAAAGTTTCTGTTATGTGTATCCATTGTGTTCATTAAACTTATGGTAAAACACTATGAAATTTTGTGCTAACCTAATATAAAAGATAAATTTACATTTTTCATTTTACTATGCCCCATTTCCCCAAATACTAGTAATAACAACTACTTTTATCTAGATAAGTACTAATAAACTAAATAAATAACACTCAATTGTACAGATAAAAGTAATGTATACAAAATGTTTTACAGTGTGCTATACTGCAGGAACACTGAGAAGCAATTTTTTAAAATGGAAACACTATTTTTTAAGTAAATTAGCACTGTAAATTAGAACTAATGCTCAGCACCAGAAACACAGTTCTTCACTCAAACAGTACATTTTCCTCCACATGTTGATTTCCATAGGTACATTAAACAGAAAAGAAAGCAGAAAAAATTCTCATATATTATCCAACCCAGGACTGTATCATTTATCAGACTGGGTTGTGCAAAAACTTAAAAGAATTTGTAATTCAGCTGCATGTATTTTCCTCCCCAACAGCTAGGGCATCTCTCTCATGAGTGTACTCTCATCTATAGGCCATGGGTCTTGAAAAGGTCTTTCAGAAACACATTTATCAATGTTGAAGCAAGAGAGAACATACTTCTACACTTAACGAAACTGTCTGTTAGTTCTACTGAATGTGTGAATGACCTTCTGTCCTGACTGTAAGGTCAAGGAACTACTTTTGAAGACTTTTTTCTTTGTGAAGTTGCATAAATTCGGTAAATGTTTCAAGCCATGTTTTGATTTCAGAAATCTATGCCAGAAGCAGCTCATATATGAGATCAAATTTGGAAAATTGTTGCTACTGCACAAATTTCTGTCACACTGTTGGTAATGGACACACTTCAAATTTTTATCTGCAGCTTCATGCCCAGTGCTGTTTGGTTTGTGTTGTGTTTAAAGGAACAGAAGAATAACTGGCCAACTATGAAATTGTTACACATATTCAAAGTTATTAAGATGAAATATACAGATTTTTAATATAAGTTAAATTGTTGCTTTTCTATGTTCTTACATCACTTTTATGCTATTGTAAATTGTACTCTTAACACAACATATTTTTTGCACAACATACATGACCTATACCATAAGCTCATTTCTTTTATAACTTAATTCTGAACTCGAAACATATTCTTTGTTTGTAGCAAGTCTTCAGTTACCTTGTTGTATCCATTGTTTGTAATGTTTTCTTCTTGTTGGCACTATAATTTTTCAGTGCATGTGCTAATGTGTGTGTGTGTGTGTGTGTTGTGTTGTGTTGTGGGATAAAAAGTTACTCTCTCTGGGGCAATTTGTGTGTGTATGTGTGTGTGTGTGTGGGACACAAAGTTACTCTCTCTGGGGCAATTTGCTTTTTGATATTGACTTTATTATTTCAAACAATGAAAACTCCATGTAGCAATATCAACAATGTAGGTAAAGACAGAGTGCTACTTACCGTAAAGAAGACATGTAAAGTTGCAGACAGGCACAATCAAAAGAACGCATAAAGCTTTTGGCCACAGCTTTCATCAGTAAAAGAAAGACAGACACACACACACACACACACACATTAGCACATGCACTGAAAAATTATAGTGCCAACAAGAAGAAAACATTACAAACAATGGATACAACAAGGTAACTGAAGACTTGCTACAAACAAAGAATATGTTTGAAGGCCGGGATAATTATGCGAGTGGAGAATGTGTTGTAAGGATAACTCTCATCTGCACAGGTCAGAAAAACAGGTGGTGGAGGGAGGGATCCAGATGGCTCAGGTAGTGAAGCAGCCATTAAAATCAAGTGTTTTATGTTCAGCTGCCTTGACCACAATTTGGCAGTGGCCGCTCATCTTGGTGGACAGAAGTTTAGTGGTCATACCAATATAAAAAGCTGTGCAATGACTGCAGCAGCGCTGGTAAATGACATGGCTGCTTCGACAGGGGGCCTAGCCCCTGATGGGGCAGAATAAGCCTGTGACAAGAGTGGAATAGCAAGTGCTGGGTGGGTTGATTGGGCAGGTTTTGCACCTCTGTTTTCCAAAGGGATGTGATCCTTGTGGCACGGGGTTGAGATTGGGAGTTGCCTAGGGATGGACTAAGATGTTGTGGAGGTTGAGTGGGTGACAGAAAACCACTTTAGGAGGGGTGGGAAGTATCTCAGGTAGGATGTCCCTCATTTCAGGGCACAATGATAGGTAATCAAAGCCCTGGTGAATGATGTGGTTCAGTTGTTCCAGTCTGGGGTGGTACTGAGTGATGAAGGGGACACCCCTTTGTGGCTGGTTCTTGGGGCTGGTGGGAGGATTGAGGCTGTAAGGTGAAATGGCACAGCAGATTTGTTTGTGGACTAGATCTGGGGTAGTGTCTGCCTGTGAAGGCCTTGGTGAGACCCTCAGATACTGAGCAAGAGAGTTTTTGTCCCTGCAGATACACATCCAGAGGTGGACAGGATGTATGGAGCGATTTTTTGGTGTGAAAGGAATGATGGCTGTCAAAATGCAGGTATTATTCGTGGTTGGTGGATTTAATGTGGACAGCGGTCCAGATGGAGCCAGCAGAGAGGAGGTGGTCAATGCCCAGGAACCTGACAATGTGGATTGAAGAGGGCTATGTGAAGCGGATGGGAGAAAAGACGTTGCGGTTATGAAGGAATGAGAACAGAGTTTCTTTGTCCTGAGTCCAGATCATGAAGATATCATCAATGAACCTGAGCCAGACCAGGTGTTTTGTATTTTGGGAGGCTAAGAAGGTCTCCTATAGATGGCCCATAAAAAGGTGGCTGTGTGCGGATTTGTTTATATACCCTACCTTCACATGAGAAGTACCTGTGGGTTAGGATAAAGTTAGTAAGGTGTATGAAGATGAGGCAGTGGGTTTGGAGTCTGAAGGACGTTGGGAAAGGTAGTACTCAATAGTGGTAACACAATGGGCATGAGAGTTGGTGTATCAGGAGCCAGTGTCAAGAGTGTCAGTAGGGATCCAGGAGGTAACATACTTCCCCACACACCGCCTACGCAACAGTTTCAACCCCCTCTGTCTTATCATCTCCTCCCCATTCTCATCTCCCAGCCTCTTTGTTTTCTGTCCTCTGCCAATGCACACGCCCATCTTTCCCCACTCCTCTCCTTTCACTCTTTTTTCCCCCTCCTCTCTGCTCCACAACCCCCTGGCAGTCTAGTCTCTGCACACTCCACCAGACAGCATTTGTCTCTCTCCCCACCTGTACACTACTATCCCTTCCCCTTTCCCGCTCCCTCCAGAGTGCTGGTTGCATCCCACATGATATCTGCATTCCAGCACGAGATGCTGGACATGGCGGTTGTGTGTGGATGAGGTGTGCTTGCTTGTGCATGTGAATGGTGTGTGTCTTTCTTTTACTGATGAAGGCTGTGGCCAAAAGCTTTATGTAAGTGTCTGTCTGCAACTTGACGTGTCTTCTTTATGGTAAGTAGCAATCTGTCTTTTCCTATATTGCTGACTATTGTCTTGTATCTGGTTTATTAGTATATTGTGATGAATATATGTCTTTAATTCCTATACAAATAACATTACAGCATAATAATGGAACAGGCTCACAACTGGTTTGCAGCCACCATCTTAACCTTAATCCTGTAGAAACTCACACTATGCAATTCCAAACAAATAAAAATGACTTACAGGTAACAGAAGTTAAGATCATTGGGTGTACACTGGATTAGGTCCCGTTTGTGAAGCTGTTGGGTATCAAGATGGATAATAAACTGAGTTGGCACTAGCACATGGATAAGTTACCCAAAAAGTTCAGTTTTGCCTGCTTTGTACTCAGAAATCCCTCTCACTTCGTTGACATCCAGACAAGATGCTGAGCACACTTTGTGCACTTTCACTCAATTCTGTCCTGTGACACAATCCTCAGGGGCATTGTAGCTAATGTGAAAAACCTCTGTTCTACAGACAGGGGCAGATCCAAGTTGGACTCATGAGAGGGGGGGTGAGGGTGGGGGGTGTGTGATGAAAAAATTTTCAATAATCTGAAGCTGTTGTATATTAGTCCTTAATTAAACTGTTTAGAGTGCCTTTTGCTACCAGTAACCAGAGTTAGGATATTTAGGGCTGTTAGAAAAATCCAAGAAGGTAGATCCTTTTAGTAACACAATACTTAATTTGAGAAACAAAGTCATTCTTCAGTATTTGAATAAGAAAGTATTAATAACAATGGAAATGTCTCGTGTTTAAATTCTAGAAGAACAGTGATCAAAAGATTGTCTTAGGGGTCAACATTGTACATTCCTTTTAACACTTTTGTTGAATCTCTGAATTACGTAGTCCATGTTAGCACTAATATCTCTGTGAATACAGAGCAAGTTTTTGAAATTTTTGAGTTTAGTCTCACAAACCAGAATTATTTCCATATTTCTGCATTGTCTAACAAGAGACACCCAGGGAAAAAGCACCACAGGTGCTAAGACACAACGTCATCGAGACTCAGCACTTGCACAAGTTCCACCAGTTCACTGGTGGCGCTCAGGATGAAGATATCGACTTCGCCTTGACCAACTGCCAGCCAAGTACAATCTGCCAATGACTGGACGACAACATACAGAAGCCTACTTGGAAGATATAAGAGCAGCTCTCACCCACTTGGCTATAAATCATTGTCCAGGGCTGACTCTCACAGAACACAATTTAGTGAACTCTTAGAAATGAACAGACTGTTGTTGTAAATTGCATTTGCTATGCACTGTGAAGTTTACCTATGATTTTTTGCACTTAGCCATTGAGGGCTTCTTTGTGTTATATTACACTTCTCATACATGACATAGGTGATACTGAAATAAATGTAGTTAAGAATGAGGAAAAGATCTTCTGATTATCCGTGCTTTGTTCAAGACTTTGAAAATGGCAGAGATACAGTCATAGGTGGCAAATCTGTGTAAAAAGATGGAGGTAGCAGCTCTGTAGGTAGGGGTTGAGCTAAACTTGCCTCTATCTTGTGGCCATCTTCTACTTTCTTCAAACGTCGATTTCTACATTTCAGTAAGGTCAAACATAATGCAGGTGTTTTTGATGGTCCTCAGATCAGGGAGCTTATAAAAGATCAACATGTCGATGTTACTGTGGAAGATACAGAGAGGAATGCCTAGTTGGAACTGAAATCAATTAAAAAAAAGAAAAACAAATCTGGCTACTATATGAGCATAGAGTATGAAAATGCTGTTGAGAAACTCCGGCAGAACTTCCACATTCTTGCTGCTCATATGTCTACAAAGATGCACCCGTCAGCTCACATTTAGATTACTCCCCTGACAAATGTGGAGATTATACTGGGGAACAAGATGAGCATTTCATAGAGATATTAGAGGATGGAGGAGTGGTACTGGGGTCATTGGGGTGTGAACATGCTTACTGGCTATTGATGGTGCCTCAAGAGAGATATTCCAGATGCAAAACACTTACAGAAGTCCTTAAAAGAGCCTTTCTTCCATAAAATAATGTTCATGTGGGATCTTACATGCATCATTTAGACTTCATCCACATGCAAGACTGTTTTCTAACTACACTAGTGTCCAACATTAAACGAACAAACCGCTGTTTCTCCATCTGTGTCTAATTCATGATATAGTCATACAAATTGTCAACAAATGTCTGCAGGAACATGTTCTGCACAGCAGATGGCCTTCCAGTCAACAGACAACCACATCAACAATGACGTCAGGGCACCTATCAAACAGGGTAGTGTTTGTCAGGTAGTCCCAAAACACCAGTCACAGTGTGCACTGTCACAGATGGCACAGTATAGCACAGAGAAAATGCCTACCAGTCACTCTGCAGTGGAGGGCCATAGGGAGAATGGAAGCAGGACAGTCGCAAACTGACGTGACCTAATGTGAATCATTCTGTTGTTTCTTGGATGTTGCATCAGTTTATAGAGACCAAAACTGTATCCTGAAGATCAGAGCAGGGCTGACCACATGTGACAACAGAAGGAGAGAACTGTTATTTGGCTATAAGAGCATGATGTGCCACCTTAGTACTGCAGTGTAACTGGCATCTGACCTCTCAGCACCCACTGGATGTGTTGTACCAAGGCAAACGATGTACAGAAGACTTCAACAGAGTGGCCTTTATTGTCGAGACCTGCTATATGTTTTCCTCTGACATGTCTTCACAGAAGGGAACATCTAGAGTGGAGACATCAACATGACACTTGGATAGTCAAACAGAGGGCCAATGTTCTTTTTACAGATGAGTGCCAATTTGGTCTGGAGAGTGATTCTCAACAGATTTGCATCTGGATGGCAGGGGGAACATGATTTCAGGAACCAAGCATTATGGAAAGAGACTGATACTAGGAAGGTCCCTAATGGTGTGGGCAGGGATTATGTTGACCACTCTAACACCCCTCTATGAAATTGTATGGGTGAATCGGTAACGTCAGGTATCGTGATATCTTGGGACCTCATGTACAGTTGTGGCGAGATGCTGTGGGCTCAGACTTTGTATTCAAGAACAACAATGCTCGACCTCATAGGGCTTGTGTGGTTGATGTTTTCTTGGAAATGGAAGATATTCCATGTCTGGCATGGCCTGCCCACTCTCCATATTTGAATCCCATAAAGCACGTCTGGGATGCACTAGGGAGATGGGTTGCATCATATCGGCATCCACCAACCACACTCCAAGACTTGCGAGCAGCCCTGCAAGAAGAACGAGCCTTATTGCCTCAACATGAGACTGATGCCATCATTCACAGCATGCCCCATCATTTTCAGGCCTGTATTGCTGACAGAGGAGGCCACACCACGTGCTGAGCACATTAACCAGTTGTCGGAAAGTGTGGGGAAACCCATTTCGTTGGAAAAAACGAAGAACATTTTTGTCTACCATTATGCCTGTTGCAGCTGCTTATGTTCTGTAATATACAGATTGTTCCTACTTTACTATCACTTGTTTATGGTGTTTTGTGGCAAGATAAATGCAATCTTGGAAAATTTCAGTTTGTTCTTTAATTTTGGGTACCAGTATGTAATCAGCATACTTGTATATATTGTATTAAAAAAATTTCTAGGATGCCATATTTTAAAAAGTGAAACAACAATGAAACCTGACCTGACTCAACAAAATGAGCAACATTTCTGAATTCTGAGGGCACGAAAGATTAAGAATCAGCTTAAAAAACCCTGACCTCAACAATGACAAAGACCAGTGTTATTTTTGTCACTCCCTCTAAGCAGCTTGTGACAAGGAAAGTCAAATTATCTGCAGCAGGTTTCAAGTGCCATGTTGTCTCTCACCTCAGTTCTGACCATTAGACATGATAACATATAAATTTCTTTCCAAAGTGTCTGGAGCAGAGCAGAAAGAACTGTAATCATTGCACCTCACTGCAGCAATCATCAGACCCAAAGATCTAACCATGCAGTTACTTCGGATGCAGAATATTTCAACACATATGTATAAATATCTGTCCTTGGCTACACGCTGATGACATTGTGCAGAGGAGATTTCTACATGCACATTTGGAAGTGCACAACCTTCTGGCTCTTATCCCAGATCCAACTGTCATGTTGTCAGAATTGGAGCAATGCTACAGCATTAAGACACTCATCAATCTCTTGCAATGTTCTGGAAATATAAGCCACAAAAGCATTTCAGAATTCTTGCTTCAGGCTAAAGCCACTGTATGGTGACAGAAATGGATGGCCTAGATATGCAGTCATCTTGTGAGATACTTCCATCAGCAATTTGTAGTGCCCTGGGTTGAGACCTGTACTGTTGTCAGGATGACAGAGCGTGGACAGCGGTGGAGCAGCCTACTCGGTGAACTGGGTACTAATGACACAACATTAGTGAAACAAGAATTTATTAGTTAAAATTTACAATAATTCATTCTCTTCTATGTAGGCTCCCAGGCTGGTTGTGGTGTTGCATAGTGGCATTGGAAGTTACTGATTGTGTCTCAGCGAACCCCAGTGGGTGTTGTTCTCAGCATGTGGCTCACGCTATCATGGTGTCATGTGAGTGGCGGGCATCAGAGGCAAATGGCATAACTTGTCAGGCAGACAGATTGTGCTCTGTGCCTGTTTGTCACTCTGATTGTGACACAGGGTGTTGACCTGGCTAGGTGCAGGCTATAGAGAACTCTGAAAGTATTTTACATTTGTCTGTTATAACACTTCATCCAGAATGAACAGTAACATTAAAAACCTAGAATCCTTTACTGTTGAGGATAAACAGCATGCTTTGTTAGCTGTCTTTTTTTCTCTCCATGTTGCTATTTCATCTACCACTTCCACCACCAGACCTTAGTCTTCAGCAAATTGATGCATAGCTTTGTGATACTCTATCCACACGTGTTCACACAGAGACTTCAGAGAAGCACTTACCTTTGATAGCAGTAGAATCTGACATTTTGTATGTTTCCCAAAAAAGATGCTGTAGTTTTTATCACGTCAACAGCATTTCTCCCTTCAGGTACCTTGTTCAAAGAAGATAGGGAATTGCTTGACTTATGATTGAATCAAGATGGCCCCGATGCATTCACGCGTATACCTGGATTTCCTTAACTGCTCCTCGTGCTTTGGAAACCATGCCAGTGCATTCATTGGTGCTGATGCCAACACATTTATCAGTTGACAGCCCTATCTTCTTCAGGATCCTCAAGCCCATTCAACCAACAGCCTTTCATATAAGGCTCACCACATAATCAAGCTGATTAGGTTGGCCACCATGACGATTATCTTTACTCTTCCTATGGATACTTCTATACAAATGGTTTTAGATTCTTCTTCATTGGAAAGGTAAGAACTTTTTTCGTCTTTTTTAGCTTCAACAAGGCTCAAGTGCATTGAAGAATTCTAAAAAGCCTTCACACACTTTCTGGCAGTAAACACAGCATAAAAGTAGGATTAGTTGAGAACTCCCAGAAGTATCTGTGGTTTCATCAAACACAACTGAGTAGATCCCACTCTCACTAACTCTCTTCAAAATCTACAGCTTATTCCCTGTCCACAGTTGGAAAAAAATTCATTCTGAGCAGTCTTGCTAATATGGAAATGGAAGATATTCCATGTCTGGCATGGCCTGCCCACTCTCCATATTTGAATCCCATAAATCATGTCTGGGATGCACTAAGGAGATGGGTTGCATCATATCGGCATCCACCAACCACACTCCAAGACTTGCAAGCAGCTCTGCAAGAAGAATGAGCCTTATTGCCTCAACATGAGACTGATGCCATCATTCACAGCATGCCCCATCATTTTCAGGCTGTCATTCTGATTGTGACACAGGGTGTTGACCTGGCTAGGTGCAGGCTGTAGAGAACTCTGAAAGAATCTGTCTTCAAATGATCTTCTAGCTTTGTGTCACCACTATCCACTCTATTGCAAAAGTAATCAGCAGTTCTTACCATCTGAGACTTCACTTTCACAATCTTGACCAGTATGAGAATCTTCTTTTAAAAAAACAAAGGTCCATCATCTTGGTGACTTCTTCATGTGATATTCTGATGGCTTAAAAAATTATACTATCAACAATTGGCTTAAGCCTCTCTATTTTCTTATGTAAGCTTCTGGTTCATTCTACAAATGATGTCCTCCCCTGGATTTTCATTGCTATGCAAGAAATCATTGTCCTTGGTGTTGGCAATAATGGTATCAGGCACCATTAAAGGAGCAGGTTCCAAGGAAGCCAACGGCTCTCACTACTCAGAGGCTCTGCATCATTATCAGCAGGACTGGGCTTCAACTACTTCACGAAAAAGAATAATGATTCAATGCCCATGACTTGGAGTATGTTTTCTCCTTGTACTCTGAAGACAGGTACAGCCATTTTCCTCAACCTTACATCTATTTGTCTCATGTTACAAGCTCTTCATTCTGTTACTAGGACATGGATGATATTTTTATTAAATGTCAGATGTGTTGAGAAACAGATGAAATTGTTAAAACTGAACAAAGCTCCTGGCCCTGATGGAATCCCTGCCAGATTCTATACTGAATTTGCAATTGGATTAGCCCCTCTTCTAACTATAATCTGTCGTGAATCCCTCAAACAAAAATCCACGCTCAGTTCTACGAAAAGGGCACAGGTCACACCCATCTACAAGAAGGGTAGTAGAAGTGATCCACAAAACTACAGTCCAGAATCCTTGACATCGATTTGCTGTAGAATCTTAGAACATATTCTGAGGTCTAACATAATAAGGGATCTAGAACAGAGTGACTTCCTCAATGTCAACCAGCATGGATTTCGAAAACATCAATCATATGAAACCCAACTCGCACTTTTCTCCCATGGCATACTGAAAGCTTTGGACCAAGGCAACCAGATAGATGCAGTATTTCTTGATTTTCGGAAAGTATTTGACTCACTACCACAGCTACACTTATTGTGAAAAGTATGATCATATGCGGTATCAAGTGAAATTTGTGACTGGATTGAGGGGCTTTTTGGAAGGGAGGACACAGCATGTTATCTTGGATGGAGAAAGTCATCATCAGATGTAGAAGTAACTTTGGATGTGCCCCAGGGAAGTGTGTTGGGACCCTTGCTGTTCATGTTGTATATAAATGACCTTGCAGACAATATTAATAGTAAAATCAGGCTTTTTGCAGATAATGCAGTTATCTTTAATGAAGTACTATCTGAAAAAAACTGCACAAATATTCAGTCAGATCTTAAGATTTGAACATGGTTCAGAGACTGGCATTTTGATTAAATGTTCAGAAATGATCCACTGTTGGAATCAGCCAACACATATAAATACCAGGGTGTAACACTTTGTAGGGGTATCAAATGAAATTATCACTTAGATTCCGTCTTGGGTAAGACAGGTGATAGACTTAGTCTACTGGTAGAATACTGAGGAAGTACGATCAGTCTTCAAAGATGATTGTTTACAAATTACTCATGCAACCATTTTGCAAGTGGGCGGGACCTATACCACATAGAACTGACAAAGGATATTGAATGTGTACAGAGAAGGGCAGCACAAATGGTCACAGATTTGTTTAATCACAGAGATACTGAAGGAACTGAACGGGAAGACTCTTCAAGACAGACGTAAACTACGCCAAGAAAATTGATTAACAAAGTTTCAAAAACCGGCTTTAAACTATTACTCTAGGAATACACTACAACCCCATATGTATCGCTCACATACGGATCATGAGGATAAGATTAAAATAATTACTGCATTACAGAGGCAATCAAACAATCATTCTTCCCACACTCCATACATGAATGCAACAGGGAAACCCAAATAACTGGTACAGTGGGACATATCCTCTGCCATGCCCCTCACAGTGGTTGAACAGCGTAGATGTAGATGACGAGTACCTCCATTAGCCTGGTGATGATTCATTCTCACTTATAACTTCCAGCCAATCCATGATGACTGTAGCACCCATCTATCAAACTTGCTATTACTGTGCGCTGTGCACATTCTGATAGCTACAATGCTCACTGCCATGCTGCTACCATACATAAACCAATAGAGTTTGTCATATTTTAGTTGAACCCTCTGCTCACAAGCAATAGAGGAGTGGAGGAAGTGGCACATGAACTCCCAAGTGGGAAGATGAGCACAGGGGTAGAATTTCTGACATCGCATTCTAGCTACAATCACACACAACACATGCTTCTCGCTTCATACCTATCAGCTTATATCGTAAAACTGACACATCAAAGTTTCACGAAATACCAACAATGTAGGAATAGACAGATTGCTACTTACCATACAGAAGACATGTCAAGTTGCAGACTAGACTGCCAAGAGGCGCAGCGTCAGGAGGTTGTGGTGCAGGGAGGTGGGGAAAAAAAGGAACAAAAAAGGAGAGGAGCGAGGAAAGATGGGTGGATGCATTGGCAGAGGGCTGCAAATAAACAGAATGGGAGATGAGAATGGGGAGGAGATGACAGAAGAGATGGAGTGGAAACTGTTGGGAGGAGGGTGTGGTGACAGTATGTTACTGTAGGTTGAGGCTGGCATAATTACGAGAGGATAACTCCCACCTGCATAGTTCATAAAAGCTGGTTGTGGAGGGAAGTATCCAGATGACTCAGATAGTGAAGCAGCCATTGAAATCAAGTGTGTCATGTTCAGCTGCATGTTGTGCCACAGGGTGTTCTACTTTTCTCTTGGCCACAGTTAGGTGATGGCCATTCATCCTGGTGGACAGCTGGTTGGCAGCCATGCCAATACAAAAAACTGTGCAATAATAGCAGCAAAGCTGGTAAATGACATGGCTGTTTTCACAGGTCGCCCAGCCCCTGATGGGGTAGGATAAACCTGTGACAAGACTGGAATAGCAAGTGCTGGATGTATGGATTGGGCAGGTTTTGCACCTTGGTCTTCCACAGGGGTATGATCCTTGTGGCAAGGGCTTGGGATTGGGAGTGGCATAGGGATGGACTAGGATTTTGTGGAGGTTGGGTGGGTGACAGAACTCGACTTTAGGAGGGGTGGGAAGTATCTCAGGTAGGATGTCCCTCATTTCAGGGCATGATGATAGGTAATCAAAGCCCTGGGGAAGGATGTGGTTCAGTTGTTGCAGTCTGGGGTGGTACAGGGTGATGAAGGGGCCACTCCTTTGTGGCTGGTTTTTGGGGGTGGTGGGAGGATTGGCACTGTGAGAGGAAATGGCACGGGAGACCTAGTCCACAAACAGTCCACTCTTTCACTCACCATCTTGGAGTCGCAATCAAGAGTTATGAAGACTAACTTTTCAGCACTGGTCCCTGTGCTGCTGGGACGGGAGGATTCAAATGACCCTCCCTCTACCTGCCCCCTGCCTTCCCCACCCCCCCAGATCTGCCTATCCCTACAGAAGTATCCAATAAGAATACTGTGTGACGTTAATAAAATACCAAATTAGTCAAATACAAAGCAAAAGAAAACCACTCCTTCTACAATATATCTGAATTCTTAGGAACATTAACTGTGCCTAACTCTATTACATCCATCAGATAGATCCTGATTTTGTCAATATATAGATAGCCAATAGTGGTGTGTGCAAGGTTAAAATGCTTTGTTTGAGGTATTGGATAATAATGCAGCTGAGTAGTATAGAGACAGGAGCAGTGGCTATTTCAGAGTACCCGTTTTCCTCCTAACACAGACATAAAATCTAGACGTAATTTCAATAATTATCAGTTTGAGTAGATTATTGCTAGTCATAATATGTTTTTGTATACTTTACAGAAGTAACCAGCAGTGGTTGCTTCTGCCTTTTAATGCATAACTTGACTCATTCTAAATCCCTGATGGGATTGACCCAACACGATGTGTGAATGAATGTGTACATTATGGTACATTGAGAAGTCATCATTACTAGGTGAGAAATTGCTGATTTATTGTTTAAATATAAATTAGCAACACTCATAACTAGCTATTAAATAGCTCCGTAAATTGTATTAAGTTTGCTTTTGTACAGCTATTCTGTACACTTCACCAGGAAGAAATATGCCGTATAATACGAGGGCCGTTCAGAAAGTAACCTCCGGTTGATTTAAAAAAATACACCAAGTTAAATAAAAATATCTTAATATATACATCTTACAACTACATCTTTGCACTATTTTTCTACATAGTCTCCATAGCGATTGAGGCACTTAACGTATCTCTTCAAAAGCTTTCAAATTCCTTCTGCATAAAAATCACCCGCTTGTGCCTGGAGCCAGCCTGTGACCGCATCTTTGAGCTCTTCGTCGTCATCAAACCGCTGTGACCCGAGCCATTTCTTCAAATGCATGAAGAGGTGATAATCACTTGGCGCCAGGTCTGGGCTGTAAGGTGGATGGTTGATAACGTCCCACTTGAAGGACTCAAGAAGGGCCGTTGTTCTGCGAGCAGAGTGAGGACGGGCGTTATCGTGCAAAAAAACGATACCGGAAGTCAGCATACCACGGCGTTTGTTCTGTATAGCCCGTCGTAACTTTTTTATTGTTTCACAGTACACGTCTTGATTAATGGTCGTACCACGTTCCATGAATTCAACCAACAACACCCCTTTGGCATCCCAAAACACCGTTGCCATCAGTTTTCTGGCAGAAAAATCTTGCGAGGCTTTTCTTGGTTTGGTAGGCGAATCTGAATGTGCCCACATCTTTGATTGTTCTTTTGTCTCAGGGTTCACGTACTTAATCCAGGTTTCGTCACCGGTCACGATTCTGTTTAACAATGGTTCTCCTTCGTCCTCATAACGTGGCAGAAAGTCTAATGCAGAGGCCATTCTTTGAGTTTTGTGGTGGTCGGTAAGAATTTTGGGCACCCATCGTGCACAGAACTTACGGTAACTCAATCTTGCTGTCACTATCTCGTACAAGAGAGTCTTAGAAATCTGTGGAAAACCAGTAGACAACTCCGACATTGAGAAACGTCGATTTTCACGAACTTTTGCATCAACTGTCTGAACGAGTTCGTCAGTCACCAATGATGGTCTACCACTCCTCTCTTCATCATGAACGTTTTCTCGTCCACTTTTAAATAAACGTACCCATTCACGGACAACTCCTTCACTCATAACTCTTGGTCCGTACACGGCACAAAGCTCACGATGAATAGCTGCTGCAGAATATCCTTTGGCTGTAAAAAACCTTATGACAGCACGCACTTCACATTTGGCGGGGTTTTCTATTGCAGCACACATTTCAAACTGCCACAAAAACTAAACTAGCGCAGGTACGACGTTCACTCGACCACGGCTTGATGCCGACTGACCTGTTGAGTGCGTGAACGCACAGATGGCGTCGCTACTCCCCCCACAACCCGCACTGTGACCAATCGGAGGTTACTTTCTGAACCGCCCTCGTAAAAACTTGTACCGCTATTTGGGAATTTCAGTATGAATCTTTTAATACCTCTCTATCATTTGAAACATTGCTTTGAAATGAAATAGTTTACACCAAAATCAATTTTTCAAGACTTTTTTATGAAGTTCTCAGTCATGACTTTGTGGAAGTTCCAGGGATGAAAGTAGTAATGTGGAACACAGCAATCATACTCCAGCAATATTGTGCCAGTAGATTGCATTGTATATTTATTGGTCCAACTTTAGCTTGCAGTGAAAGTTATACAAGTGCTTTTGGTCTGGTCAAAATGCCATAACAAAGCATCATTTCAAAAAGACAGGAAACATGACCAATGAATGTAACTCACTAAGAAATTTAATAGCAAAGTATGGTAACATCAAGATGACAGAAAACTTTAAATATCAATATCAAATGGCTCTAAGCACTATATGACTTAACATATGAGGTCATCAGTCCCCTAGACTTAGAACTACTTAAACCTAACTAACCTAAGAACAACATACACAATTATGCCCGAGGCAGGATTAGAACCTGCAACCGTAGCAGCAGTGTGGTTCCAGACTGAAGCATCTAGAACCGCTTGGCCACAGAGGTTGGTGTTATCAATATCATCATCATCATCTAAATTCATAAGTTAGGTTTGAGGAACCTGTTCTGGCTTCAGCTTCTTAATTCCGTTATTTATCAGCTGAAGCCAGTAAGAGGTTAATTTTTTATACCAGTAGAGTCTAATGGCCTCTAGCTAACCTCTATTCTTGGAGGACAGGGAACTGTGATTTCAGTGTTCTTACCTTCTCTATGTGTTGTAGGTCCATTTTGGCTTCCCCTCACCTCTTCCTATTCATCAAGCTAGTGAAGTAGACCCTCTGGACCAAACGTCTTGATCACTGGGTACTGAGCCCTCCTACCACATCAAGGTGAGGCCCACAGGAGGAAACTTAAATATCTGGGTGAAAACATAAAAGTGAAAAAGAAGCAATCAAAGTCATAACTGAAAAAATGAAAAGATCATATGTGAAAGTGAGACATATATACAATAAAAATTTTTTTTCTAAAGATATTAAATAAAGATATTGTAACACAATTGTAAAACCAGAAATCCTCCATGTGTCAGAAACACTACTTTTATCTGGTTGTCGGAAGATTTGTAAAAGTTCGAAATAAGAATTTTCAGGAAAATGTTAGGTCCAGTCAAGAATAAAGGTGGCAATTGCATTTTGATACTGAATAAGGAAATAGACTCACTCTTCCCTAAAGCAGATTAGAATAGGAAAAGACATCTTATAGACATCTAGACAGAATGAAGGAAGATGGATTAACAAAGAAGATTCATACATTCTTCCAAAACAGACACAGAAATTGGGTGGGGAGGCAAGACAAAAATGGACTTACAATTATAAGAAATGTAGATTGAACAGGTGGCATTAATCAATGGAGACAGTTTCAGACTAGAAGTCAACAAATTCAGAGATTTTCCTGAAAATTGACACAAACAGAAAATTACTGCAGTCAGATGGTCAGCTGAGAGGTAAAGAGCTCATTCTGAGAAAATGAAAGAGTTTTGGAAAAGGACGATGGAAAAGAGAAATAAATAGTTAACTTGATGTGGTCCTTAGTTGATATGAAACAAAATAAAAAAATAGGTACAAACAAAAAAGAAAAATATGCTCATACTTTAGTTCAGTGATTGATTTAGATTTGAATAAAGATTACAGCTTTCACATATTCAAAAGTTCTTGAACAGAACAAAAACAGTTTGTATAAAGATTGTCTTTGTTTTTTCCTTAAATATTAGCTGCAAATCAATTTATACTTGTTGTAATGTGTTACTGTACATTGTGACACCACAGTGAATTACTCTTCTGATAGGATCTGGAAAACATTTGGTGGATATTTGACTATCCTTTGGTACCATAACTGTGTATATTTTTCCTGTTAGTATTACATTTCATGTACCAACTGTAGTAATAAGTATTGAAGGAAATGAAAGGGAGGCAGTAACTGAGAAGGGAATGAGACAGGGTTGTGGCATAATTCCTACGATATTTTCAGTCTGTACAGTGAGTAAGTTCTGAAGGAAACAAAGGAGACATTTGGGAGGGAACTGAAGTTCAGAGACAAGAAATACAAACTTTTAAGATTTGTCAATGATACTGTAATTCTGGCAGAAATGACATAGTGCTTGGAAGTTCAGTTGAATGAAATTCATAGTTTTTGAAAGGAGTTATACTACATATCAACAAAAGCAAAACAAGGATGATAGAGTGTAGTTGAATTAAATCAGATGATGCTGAGAAAATTGAATTAGGAGATAAAACAATAAAGATTGTAGACGAGTTCTGTTTTTCGGGCTGTAAAAAAAATTGATAGTTGCAGAAGCAGAGAGGATGTAAGATGCAGACTGGCAACTACAAGAAAGCTGTTCCTGAAGAAGATAAATATGTCAGCATAAAATATAAATTTAAGTGTCAGGAAGTCTTTTCACAGTGTATTTGTTAGGCAATACAGTCTTATACGGAAGGGAAAGATGAATGATAAGCAATACAGACAAGAAGAGTAGAGAAGCATTTGAAATGTGGTTACAACAGATGAAAGTTGAAGAAACAGTAAGTAGACAAGATAACCAAAGAAGATGTACTGAATTCAATTGATTAATCAAGAAATTTATGGTGCAACTTGACTAACTTAAAGGTCTGTTTGATGTGACATATCTTGAGGCATCACGGAATATTTACCTTGAAACTGGAAGGGATGTGTGGATGGTAAGAATCATGTAAAGCCATAAAGCCATGGCTAGACTACAGCACTCAGGTTCATACAGATGTAGGGTGCAGTGCTTATGCAGAGATGATGAGTCATGTGCATGACAGACTAGCACAGGGAACTATATCAGGGGAAATAGTCTTCAATTTGAGTACCACAATGACAACATGTTAAGTCACAATTTTTATTCACTTGTGCTTTTAACTGAATCGCTACATGCTAAAAGGGTCCCAGTCACAAAATATCCTACATGGAGTTAAGAACATTCAGATGTTATGCAGAGTAGGCACATCTTTTAATGCTGGAAAGCACAATTCAGATGCTTGGTTACATAACAGAAGTTCTTGTAGCATGTCAAGTGAGCTGTTCCAGCAGAAACTGGAGAAGCTATGCGGTAAAACATTGAAAGTTTACCACTAAAAAGAAGTCATTATGCTGGCAAGGGCACTAGACATTTAGATGCCAGATTTAACATTCTACCAGGTGTACTGGTATGAAATGAGCATTTAGATACAAATGTGTCGATAGGGAACATTTGTTGTGAACGAGCCTTAATTATTTTTTTTTTTTTTTTTTTGTACCAGAAAGTGATGATTTGTGAAAAGCATTAATTTTTTGTTTTCATTTGAAAAAAAGTGCTGCAGAGTCACATCAAATGCTTGTCGAGGCATATGGTGATCATGCTCTATCAGAAGCAACATGCAAAAGATGGTTTCAACGGTTCAGAAATAATGATTTTGATGTAAGAAATGAAGAACGTGGAAGACCAGCAAAACAGTTCAAAGATGCCGAATTGCAAGCAATATTGGATGAAGATGATACTTTGCGTCAGAAGCAAATGGCAGCAATGCTAAATGTTGCACAACAAACAATTTCTGACCATTTGAAAGCTATGGGAAAGATCCAAAAGTGTGGAAAATGGGTGCCACATGAATTGAAGAAAGACAGATGGAAAACCGAAACACCATTTGTCAAATTTTGCATCAAAGACATGAAAGAAAATCAGTTTTGCATCAAATTGTTACTGGCAATGAAAAATGGATTTATTTTAAGAATCCTAAATGGGAAAAATCATGAGTTAATCCGGGACAACCATCAACATTGACTGCAAAACCAGATCGATTCAGCAAGAAGACAATGCTCTGTGTTTGGTGGGATCAGAAAGGTGTGGTGTATCATGAGCTTCTAAAACCCGGTGAAACTGTGAATACTAATCACTACAGACAAAAAATGATCAATTTGAACTATGCATCGAAAAAAGACCAGAATGGGCCAGAACACATGGCAAAGTAATTTTTTTACGCAACAATGCACTTGCACACAAAGCAAAACTGGTTCAGGATACAATCAAAACACTTGGCTGGGAGCTGCTACCCCCCCCCCCCCTCCCTCCCGCCGTATTCACCAGACTTGGCCCCTTCCAACTACCACTTGTTTTCATCAATGGGACACGCATTGGCTGAGGAACACTTCGATTCCTACGAAGAAGTCGAAAATTGGGTGTCTGATTGGTTTGCTTCAAAAGACGAACATTTCTATTGGTGTGGTGTCCCCAAATTGCCAGAAAGGTTGTCAAAATGTATAGAAAGCAATGGTCAGTACTTTGAATAAAATGTTTTTACTTTTCAATTCAAAATTAGTGTTTCATTCTCACAAAAAAAAAAAAAAAAAAAAAAAAACACTCATTTCATACCGGTACACCTGGTAGTGATTTATAAGTTGATCAAGGATAATCAGCCCCAGACAAAGGTCACCTTAGGCAAAATTTTTCAAGGAAAATTTCAGTTTGCATTTTGGATGACCTTGTGAAGAGCAGACAATGAAAATGAGAATACCTCACCTTAACGATGTTGCAAAGCTATATGCCACTGGAGAGGTAGTGGTTCAAGAGAGAAGGGACCAAAAATTCCATACTAAGCTTACAGAAGAAACTAAAAGCATAGGCGATCCCATTGTACTTGCTATTAGTTTTGACTACATGCAACATGTACAAGTTCCACAGATTCCCGTCCAGCATGCATTTTATCTGTGACGGTTGACAGCTCATACATTTTGTATTCTTGACATTAAAAAAAATTATGTGCGCGCGCGCGTGCCCACACACACACACACAAACACACACACACACACACACACACACACTTGTGTGTGTTTTCCTCCATTAGTCATCCAAATAGATTTATATTCCAACTATGGAGGACAGAACAAAAATTATTCTGTACTAAGCATGTTATTGGCATTGACTGACCATAACCAGTTTGTAAAAACTGAACACTATTTCCCTACCAGGAGACATTCTTGTCTTTCTTGCGATGGGGATCTGAGCATAACCAAAACTGAACCTAGAAAGTATGAAAAGTTCTACATGGTACACAAACTAACAAAGCTCATGATAAAATCCAGCGAAGGCCAAAAATTTATTGTAACAAAAATTGATGCCGTACATGTGCTGTACTTCAAGACTTGGTTGCAGCAGTTTCACAAGAAAACTTGTGTTTCAGTTGAAACTTGCTGTTAAAGTGTTCCAAGAGATAAGAAAATCCACCTTCTCATCAGAAATATGGTACATTTTAAATACAGTATCAGTGTACTACCTCTGAAATACATTTGTAATTATTAAAGCCACTGCTGAACTCATTTATCAAGGAAAAAAACAGTAACTGTTACAGAAGGTCTCAAAACGTGCTAAAAGGACCTCAGGCATCTACGTTTAAACTATTTTATGTGCACATTTTTTTATTTTTTCACACCATGAAAAGAACACTGATATTCACACCAATATTACGCATTACTGATATTCTTTTTAGCAGAAAGGAAAGAACAGTTTAAGTGTAATTGATTTTTATTAGTTTTCTGAATCCCTCACCCACTGCAGAGTCCCAGGTGACTGGAAAAAAGTGCAGGTGACTCCAGTATATAAGAAAGGTAAAAGAATAGACCAGGAAAATTACAGACCAATATCCCTAACTTCTGTTTGCTGCAGAATCCTTGAACATATTCTCAGTTCGAATATAATAAAACTTTCTTGAGACTGAGAAGCTTATGTGCACATATCAGCATGGTTTTAGAAAGCACCACTTGTGCAAAATTCAGCTTGCCCTCTTCGCACATGATATAATGAGAACTATCAATGAAGAGCAACAGGCAGATTGAATATTTTTAGATTTCCAGAAAGCATTTGACACGGTGCTCCATTGCAGGCTGTTAATGGAGGTACAACCATATGGAATAAGTTCACAGATATGAGAGTGATTCTTCTTACATAATAGAACCCACTATGTTGTCCTCGATGGCGTGTTCGCCACAGACAAGGTTATCATCAGGAGTGCCCCAGAGAAGTGTGATAGGACCCTTTTTTTTTCTCTACATACATAAATGATTTGGCTGACATGGTGGGCAGCAATACGCAGTTGTTTTCTAATGATGGTGTAGTATACTGTAAAGTGTTGAAGCTGAGTGATCCTAGGAAGGTACAAGATGACTTATACAAAATTTCCAGTTGTTATGGAAAAATGTAAGTTAATGCAGATGAGTAGAAAGATCAAACCTGTAATGCTCGGATACAGTATTACTAGTGTCCTGCTTGGTGCAGTGAAGTCATTTAAATATCTAGGCATAACGTTGCAAATGTAAGTTAATGCTGATGAGTAGGAAGATCAAACCTGTAATGTTAGGATACAGTGTCCTGCTTGGTGCAGTGAAGTCATTTAAATATCTGGGCATAATGTTGCAAAGTGATATGAGGTGGAATGAGCATATGAGAACTGTCATAGGGGAAGACGAATGGTCGACTTCTGTTTATTGGGAGAATTTTAGGAAAGAATGGTTCATTTGTAAATGAAACCGCATATAGGACACTGGTGCAACCTATTCTTGAGTACTGCTCAAGTGTTTTGGATTCGTACCACGTTGGAGTGAAGCAAGACATCAAAGCAGTTCAGAGGTGGGCTGCTAGATTTGTTACCAGCAGGTTCGAACAACACGTAAGTGTCATGGATATGCTTCAGGAACTCAAATGTGAATCCCTGGAGGGAAGGCGATGATCTTTTTGAGAAACACCTTTGAGAACATTTAGAGAACCGGCAATTGAAGCTGACCCCCAAATGATTCTACTGCCACCAACATACATTGCGCGTAAAGACCATGAAGATAAGATACGAGTAATTAGAGCTCATAAGGAGGCATACAGACAGTCATTTTCCCCTCACTCTACTTGTGACTGGAGCAGGTAAGGAAATGACAAGCAGTGGTACAGGGTATCCTCTGCCACACACTGTATGGTGGCTTGTGGAGAGTATCTATGTAGATGTAGAAATTTTGTTGGAATAATTAAGGCCCTTTCAGCATGTGGCAGTTCAAGTGTTCTCAGTCGCAATTATTTTTATGTTATTTGCACTGTGTATCAGTAACTTTTTTCCTGTCCTTGCTTACAACAGCTAAATTTAATAAAGTAAATTAGAAAGAAAGCTACTACAGTGAAAAAACACTTGCCGCGTTGGTTACACTAAAAAAGCTGTGTGTTGCAGTGGTTCAGTGGTCAAGTAGCAGACTACAAATCAAAAGGTCAAAGATTTATTCACCAGTCTTCCAAAGGCATGGCCAAATGAAATCATCTTAGTTTACAAGCCGCATGACTTCGAATAAAACATTTTAATATCTAACAGCAGCACCAAAGACCTTGCCGCGGTGGTTCCTGTCAGATCAACAAAGCTAAGCGCTATCTGGCTGGGCTAGGACTTGGATGGGTGACCATCCAGCCTGCTGAGCACTGTTGGCCAGCAGAGTGCACTCAGCCCTTGTGAGGCAAACTGAGGAGCTACTTGATTGAGAAGTAGTGGCTCTGGCCTTGTACACTGACATATGGCCAGGAGAGTGGTGTGCTGACCACATGGCCATCTGTATCCGCCTCCAGTGACACCTGTGGGCTGATGATGACACGGCAGCAGGTTGGTACCACTGGGCCTTCATGGCCTGTTCGGGTGGAGTTTAGTTTTAATATCTAACAGCTATCTCCACCATTGACATCAGGAGTTTTTTAAAAAAAAAAAAAAAAAAAAAAAAAAAAAAAAACTGACTGCTAGGGCTGGCATGGTGTTTTGCTTGTACAGACACAAAGCAACGTCTGGGACCTTCAAGACAGGAACTGAAATACGGGAAGGTAAGTTGTGTAGCTCATAGCAGCTCTGGCCCCACCGCAAGACCAGTGACATCAGATGGCGTGAAGGGCTGATGTCACTCCCATCTCCCAACAAGTGTCAGGAGTATGCTTTGTCTTCATTCAATACCCAAAGCCTACCCCCATGTCCTGCAAAGCATGTACCCCTAGCCTCTGATAAAACTGTTGTGGTTTGTTCTAATCTTGGCCACCTCCTGTATAGCAGAGTCCCATTATGGCAGCGCTTGAAGTACTACTTTCCTCTCTTCAAATTATAAGGCAGTCTTGGCTATGGCCAACTTCAAGATATTCGTGATATTGAGTGATAATTGGAACAAAAAGGCTCAAATAAACCAATAAGATTATCAAAACTGGAGGCTGGCGTTTAATTTCTGGCAAATTAATCTCATTTTTATATGAATTGCAATATTAACATACTGAGCCACAAGTAATAACTAAGCTGTTTTGATATTTACAAGACAATCAAGAACTGTAGTAGAAGGGCCCCACTTACTTTCTTAGCTAATACATGAGTGAATAGGGCTAACTTTATGTCAAATGTGACTTTGACCACTAACAGCCAAGAAACCGAGTAAGGGTCACAGTACCCAAAAAGGAATTTTTGTTCAGTGACAAGCTCAATGTATTGTAAAACAGTCAACAGTGTGTTCAGTCTGACAAAATACATTAGTGATACCCTTGAAGTACAGAATCAGAGACACTTTCTTTCATTTACATAACTGTATACAAATGCAAATTTTCCATAACCACCTACTGCTAAAAAAGGAATGACCAATGTTGTTATAATACTAGTTACCATCATGCTTTTTTGTAGATATTTCTTACTGCCTGATTCCATACACCAATACATGTACAAGTACCACTAGAAGCAACGCAAGGAATCTCAGGCAATGATCAATTTACCGCTATACTTCAAACAGCCCTATCAATTTACAAGTGGTTTACCTAAAATAGTCTGATTTTGTTGTGTTACATTTACATAGAATTGCATTTGACATGGCCAGCATAAGGCACTGACTAATGAATATGTGGCCCACACTGGATTACTTTAATGTTGTCATATGGTTGTAACTTCGCAGAAAATTCAATTTAAATCAATTAATAAATTGACATGTAACACACTACATAAAGAATATAATAGAGGGAAACATTCCACGTGGGAAAAATATATCTAAAAACACAGATGATGTGACTTACCGAACGGAAGTGCTGGCAGGTCGATAGACACACAAACAAACACAAACATACACACGAAATTCAAGCTTTCGCAACAAACTGTTGCCTCATCAGGAAAGAGGGAAGGAGAGGGAAAGACGAAAGGATGTGGGTTTTAAGGGAGAGGGTGAGGAGTCATTCCAATCCCGGGAGTGGAAAGACTTACCTTAGGGGGAAAAAAGGACAGGTATACACTCGCACACACACACATATCCATCCGCACATACACAGACACAAGCAGAAATGTGTTTGTTTGTGTGTCTATCGATCTGCCAGCACTTTTGTTCGGTAAGTCACATCATCTGTGTTTTTAGATACACTACATAAAGAAGTATAGTATGCTGTTTACTTCAAATAGGACACAGTTAATGAAAGTCTGGGCTACTCTAGATTAGAGCAAATTTTATTTTAAAACAGTTTTTCACTGTTATCAACATTATTTCTTTAAAATATCTTTTGTTTACCTGTGTCAGTGGTAAATTTTAATCAAATTTGTTCATTTTGTATAAAACTTATAACATGATCTGTATATAATTGCAAAATATGCTCCATGGGCATAAATAAACTAGAACTAAACATGTGAAATAATCCCAGTTTCACAAATAATTTTTACACTAATTGCTTTTATGTTAGCTGGGACAAGTGTGCACCACAAATAAATTTAATATTGCTAGTCTATCATGAAACATTCTGCAAACTAAACATGGTAACCAATAGTCAGAAAATGATGTTTTCATTAATTTATCGTGTGTGTGTGCGTGTGTGTGTGTGTGTGTGTGTGTGTGTGTGTGTGTGTGTGTGTGTGTGTGTGTGTGCGCGCGCACCTGCACCGGCTGTGTACATTTTTACTATCTACAGATACTTCGATTTGATGGCAAAAACCACTCCAGCAGAATGAAACTGTAATCATTAGGATTCAGATTTTTATAAGGAACACAAATAAAATTACACCATAGCTATTTTATACTCATAATTTAATCGAGTATATCCATTTATACATGCAGTCACAAATCTAAGAAAATTTTTAGTTGCTTCCAGTATGACATGGCAAGGCTATAAACTAGTTTTGATACAGTATATAGGAAAGGTAACATAAATCTTGGGTGCAATAATATGTGTGCTGAAGCAATGGAGAGGTATGCTTTTCACACCGGACCAGTGCGAGAAAATATGAAGATTCATAGAGTGCAGCTATAAGAAGTATGCTACAATAAAATAATATGTCAGGAAGTTGGGGGGAGGAGGAGGAGGAGAAAGGATCTTATGTATCAAAACAAGATGCACAGGGTTGTGAAGAAACAAACCACTTGTTGCTACAGAGACAGGTGTGGGATCCAATGTTCAGAGCAAGAAGATTCATACAACATACTAAAAAAGGAAACATAATAACAAATGTGAGAAGCTGCATTTTAGTAACATGGACACAGCACCAACACAAGCTCTGAAACTGAGAGCACCCCCACCACCACCACCCTGCAACCAATCAAACAGAAGTAACAGGGGATACTGAATACACAGGAAAGAAGGGTTACATGAATGATCCCAGGTTTGTTTGAATCATGGGATAGCTTCACGGAAATTCGGAAAACTTGAACTGGTAGACACTTGGAGATAGATGCAAACTATATTCGAAACCTACTTCTAAGTTTCAAGAGAGTACTCTAGGAATAAACTAAAATCCCCAATGTATCACTCCCAAAGGATCCGTAAAACAGGAATAAGCTAATTATAATGCACACAGATGCATTTGAGCAATCATTCTTCTCATGCTCAATATGTCAATGGAATGAGAAGTACCACTAATAAGTAGTGCAAAGGGACATGCCGTCTGTCATACAAGCAGCCAAAAATAGAAAGTGAGCATGTATCAAGAAAGTTTTACAAATGGCAAAAAACATTAGCAAAAATTAATTACCAGAAAAGAAAATGTGAATAGTCACACAAGGGACTCGATCACTTATAGTAAAAAATCAAATTGGTCATTAATAGATCTCAAAATGTCATTGCTTTCTTCTTGTAGCTGAACTAACCTACGAAACATTTTTAATTTTTCACTAGAAATTACAAGTTTTTCTTTTTCACATTTGAGCTTTTCTTCTTCAAATGCAATCATTCTCTCTGCTTGTTGAAGCTTCATTTTCTTTAACTGCAGTAACTCATCATTTCTCCTTTCTAAGCCTTCAAGTCTCTCCCTGTCTACTTCCAGTTTTTTCTCATAGTAAAGTTTCCTGTCAGCTCTTATCTGTTGTAAGAACGACTGTTTCAGCTTCCTTCTCTTTTCTGGTGGACTAACTGATGATTCAGAAGGATTAGTAAATAACTGTTTGCTACTGCTTGCTGCTGGTGCAGGTTCGTTACTACCTGGTGGTGGCTCAAGTTTATTACTACTCCTATCACTGTTCACATTGGATTTTCCACTGATAAGTAATAATTGTTTACTACTACTACTACTACTTGGTGTCAGCTCAGGTTCACTACTAATCCCATCACTGTTCCCATTGGATTTTCCACTGATGAGTAACACTTGTTTACTACTACTACTTGGTGTCAGCTCAGGTTTACTACTAATCCCATCACTGTTCCCATTGGATTTTCCACTGATGAGTAACAATTGTTTACTACTACTTGGTGGTAGCTCAGGTTCACTGTTAATCCTGTCATTGTTCCCATTCGTTTTTGCACTGATAATGAATAATTGTTTATTACTACCTGGTGCTGGCTCAGGTTCACCACTAATCCTTTCATTGTTCACACAGGGTTTTCCAGTGATAATGAATAACTGTTTACCACTATTTAGTGATGGTTCGGTTTCGCTAGGCCTACACATCACATCGCTGTTCACAGTGGGTTTTGCACTGATAATGAAGAAATTTTTACTTGTTAAAGGCGCAGGTTCACTACTAATCCCATCACTATTCACACTGGAGTTTCCTCTGATAATGAATAATTGTTTACCACTACCTGCTGATGGCTCAGGTTCACTACTAATCACTTCACTGTTCGCATTAGATTTTCCACTATTAATTAATAATTCGTTACCATTATTTGGTACTGTCTCAGGTTCACTACCATTGTTCCCTACCTGTACATTCGATTTTTCACCACTACCAAGTACACCTGTCTCATCCGACTGCGGCATTGGTCTGATGATGTCTTCTCCCTTCAGTATTTTCTGCATCGCATCTTGGTACACAAAGTCCTTTCTTCTCCTCGATAACTTCAAATTATTGTCTGTCGCTCTCTTGTAACTGCGCAAAAGAACTCTCCACCTGTTCTCGCACTGGGCTGGTGTGAAGTTCATCCCCATCTCATTCTTCAGTGCGAGGGATATTGCAACCCACATGTAGTTCTTAAAACGAAAGTCTTTACCTAAGCGATCCCTCTGTACTTCATACGCGTTCAACAAAGCTAGCGTCGCTTCTCGGCTCCAGAATACTGGAAGATCACTCTGTACGCCGACATCTGTAAATACACGCACAAAATTACAAACTATCCCATGTGCTGTCACACTGTACGAGTCATACACATACACAACTAACAACTGTCAATTAATTATTGTAGTACAGTATGTTATACCTTTGGCGCTTTCCATCACGATTTTCGCAATTTGCAGCGGAATACCAATTTTGTTTATGTACCAGTTTCCAACCGTCTTGCGCATGCGCAGTGAGGAAATTAGCGGATTTGTCTACACCTTCTGCTGCTTTCATGACGTGCAGCGCTCAACGCGGTAAGTGACGAAAACAGGTACCTTCGAACACAGCTGAAATCCCAAACTGTTCCGAGCCGCGCATGCGTAGCAGAACCAGTTTACAAACTGGGTTTGCTCGACTAACGATTGCAGCTGTAGTAATCTAGCGGTTGCGTCCGGCAGCGACAGTCCCCAGGTCCAGTTAGTTCTCGTTGTGATTGGCAGAAAGCCATTACTTGTGTCTAGGGACAGCAAATCTTGATGCCGATCTGCTATGCTCGCATTTTGCAGCTCGTAGCGGATAATGAAAGCCAGTAGTCTCCTGTGTATTGTTCACGTGTTTTGGTTATTGTGCGTTGATTATGTTAATACTACTTTCATTTGGGTAACGGAAAAATATAGTTGAAATTTGAAAAATATAGTTGCAATTTGTGCACTGAAACATAGGACAGTAATACAAAGTTATATTGCAAAATTGTCCAATATACATACAGGTTTCCCGTTAACGTGCATAGCCATACTACAGATGAAATTTCAAGATCACTCTCCCTGACTTGAACATCTCAAACCTTGCTATCCCCAAAAATTACGGAAAGAATGATGTTGCCACAAGGTTCTCCTTCCCGCATACCAAATATTAGGCTTTTCATGTGTGTAGTTCATACAGAATTTCGTCAGAACCGAAACTGATGAAATTAAAGAAAAGTATTTGAAGAATCTGATGTGGAGTGTCTCATTTGATGTGCGTGCAATTTAAATATCTCATTTCTGAGGCCTTCATAAGTTTACAAATATCAAAGAAACATATGCCACCTGTTTTATCACGCTTCTCCTCATAAAAATTGTGCTTTGACAATTTGCTGTCATTCAGTGACAACTTTCATTTCATGAAATGATTATTAATTAGACACCCTAGCTGCAAACAGGCGTTGATATACTTCACTGGGGACATGTTGAAAATGTGTGCCCCGACCGGGACTCGAACCCGGGATCTCCTGCTTACATGGCAGACGCTCTATCCATCTGAGCCACCGCAGGCACAGAGGATAGTGCGTCTGCAGGGACTTATCCCTTGCACGCTCCCCGTGAGATCCACATTCCCAACATGTCCACACCACTACATTCGTAG
This sequence comes from Schistocerca nitens, assembly GCF_023898315.1. Lineage (NCBI taxonomy): Eukaryota > Metazoa > Arthropoda > Insecta > Orthoptera > Acrididae > Schistocerca > Schistocerca nitens. Next base: position 515,986,078 of record NC_064620.1, on the reverse strand, counting down.
TGCGCCTAATAGATGTTTGCCCATCATACTCATTACTCGTGGCAGATTAATCTACCAAGTCCCGTAAGAGTTCGGGCATAGCATGTGCGTTCACACAAGAAGTTCAATGATCGGGAAGCCATATTTTAACTATATATGACGGTAGTATCTGTTCCCGAAAGAACACATATCGTGGATGACCATGCAGCTTTGCTAGAAATGAAATGATAATTAATTAGACACCCTAGCTGCAAACAGGCGTTGATATACTTCACTGGGGACATGTTGAAAATGTGTGCCCCGACCGGGACTCGAACCCGGGATCTCCTGCTTACATGGCAGACGCTCTATCCATCTGAGCCACCGCGGGCACAGAGGATAGTGCGTCTTCAGGGACTTATCCCTTGCACGCTCCCCGTGAATGTAGTGGTGTGGACATGTTGGGAATGTCGATCTCACGGGGAGCGTGCAAGGGATAAGTCCCTGCAGACGCACTATCCTCTGTGCCCGCGGTGGCTCAGATGGATAGAGCATCTGCCATGTAAGCAGGAGATCCCGGGTTCGAGTCCCGGTCGGGGCACACATTTTCAACATGTCCCCAGTGAAGTATATCAACGCCTGTTTGCAGCTAGGGTGTCTAATTAATTATCATTTCATTTCTAGCAAAGCTCCATGGTCATCCACGATATGTGTTCTTTCAGGAACAGATACTACCGTCATATATATAACTTTCATTTCACTTTTATCTATCGGCAAAACACTAATGGTAATCAGACAACACAGGTAGTTTTATTCCAAACTCATATGGTTGTACTAAAGTAGTCTTAATATCAATAATCCTTAATTCCTACAACACAGTATACCGTATAGGCATTTCCTTCATGTGCACCATCTTGAACAAGAAAATTTTGTAAGTCACAGCTATTGTGACTATGGTCTATAGAAACAGTTCACCCAATTTACAAAGATTTCGAACACTTATAAAAATTCGTAGACACTGAAATTGTGTATATCTTGCTCTAATAATAGACTCCTTAAGCTAATTAGCTTATATCGCAAAACCTGTCAGCTGTTTCTGATTCTCCAGTCCAGTCCAATACATTAATAAATACTTCTCCACCTCAAGGACTATAAGATATAATTACAATATCTTTTGTGCTATTGGAAAATTCAGTCAATTAATAGGAATGTTTCATAAAAACACATAACTACTCATAAACCGCTGTAGTTGGATAGGAACTTCTTGAGAGAAATACCCAAATCTCCATTATTTAAAGACCAAATTAAGCTCTAGGTTAGTGAAGGAAACCAAAGGACATGATGTTTAGGCAGATATCGATGACAAACATCAGATTCAGACCAATCTAACTGTGTTGTCTTCTATGTTCAGAAATGTGTAGAATTAGTCAGTTAGGATAATAATTTTTGAAGATTTTTTTGTAAAGTGAACTGTAGGCCCTAAAACATGGAGATTGTGATAAATTATACAAGGTTAAAAACTTCAGTAAGTAACAATTTTGAATTTCATGTGGAATGAACAAACAATTGCTTATCCTAAAAGTGAATGTAAACTTTCGTTGTTTGCCTCAAGAAAACGTTCTGACATGCATCCAAGAGCAGTCGATTGGCTCACCCGATCTGCACCAGGATTTACTGTCCCTAGACACAAGTAAAACTGCTCGAGTGACGACCAGTGGCTGGTCGTAACGAGTATTGACTGAGCAGAGGTACTTTTCTGGCGATTCCTGAAAGAACTATTCTGGCAGATTCTTGAAAATAGATTGAAACTATCCTGATAAAGTCTACAGATAAAGTATCAAGAACCAGCTTTAAACAATGACTGTAGAAATATACCTCAACCCCCTACATGTCACTCCCATACGGATCATGAGAATAAGATCGGATAGATTACACATACACAGAAGCATTTAAACAGTGATTTTTCCTGCACTCTATACGTCAATGAAATGGAAAGAAGTCCTAATAACTGGTACAGTAGGAAACCCTTGTTCTATGCACTTCACAGCCCTCCCCGGAGTACCGATATAGGCGTAGAAAGGCTTTAATAGCGTTGCTCCAAAGAGACACACCAATCCAAGCACAAATCTTTTTGTGTTGTCTTGTAGCCTTCTAGTACTAGGTTCCTGTTACTGCTAGCCTTTTAAAGGGATGGTACATCACAATATTGTGAAAATTTAATAGATCCTAGTTTACTTTATTCCGTTGAGGGGTTTTTATTTTTTATTTTTTTTATTTTTTGGTCATCGAAAGCAAAAGTACCTCACTATCCTCTGTTAGGTTCACTTTTAAAATGAATAAATTTTCTCTCTTCCATGCAAGGATCAGATCACAATGGTCAGATGATTGTGGGTCATATACTATACTCATTGCTATAAACGACTTGCATACATTAACTTGGCCCACATTAGATGGGAGGTGGCATTGGTAGGAATATGCATGCTATACCATTACATACATATTGGTGAAATTAAGCTGCATAGGAGACTCATAACCACCAGATACATTGCCGACACTCCCTATAAACCAACTTAAATAATTAAGATTTTTATTGAAATTAGATAATTTCCAGCATTTGTAATATTTGGGCACTTACTACTCTTTAGTTTATTAACATTGGTACTAATTATCTGCTAAGTACTGTCAATCAGCAACAAATTGTCATAATATACATATAATAAAATTATGTATAAAAATTAGAAAAACTGTATATTAATAACAGTACATTAATGTTGAAAGCAGTAAGTGTCAGAACTAAATCAGAATTTCTTCAGTTAACGTTCTGTATCGCTTCTGCTCCAAGAAATGCTGATCATAAATGGGAACCAGAAACGTCTGACTCTTTCATTTATCTTAATCGATGTTTCTGGGTAGCCTGAAGCTGTGTCAGTCATTATTTGAATAATAAAACACTGCAGCAGTAACCCATTTTTTCATGCTTAGCGCAATGCGTTTTGAGAACATCTTAGTCATGACCTAATGTTAATAGAAGTTTCCACAATGAAATTTTCTACTCTGCAGTGGGATGTGTACTGATATGAAACATATAGGCAGATTAAAACTGTGTGCCAGACTTGGGTAACTCAGTCAGTAGAGAACCTGTCCACGAAAAAACAAAGGCACTGAGTTCGAGTCTCAGTCCAGCATATAGTTTTAATCTGCCTCAGAATTTCAAATCAGCGCACACTCCATTGCAGAGTGGCAAATTTCATTCTGGAAACATTCTCCAGGCTGTGGCTAAGCCATGTCTCCACAGTATCTTTTCTCCCAGGAGTGCTAGTCTTGCAAGTTTCACAAAAGAGTTTCTGTCAATTTGGGATGGAGCTAGAAGATGAGGTACTGGCGGAAGTAAAGCTGTGAGGATGGGTCATGAGTCACGTTTGTCGCCAGAGTGCTTGACCAAGAAAGGCAGAGCTCCCAATTTCGAATCTCAGTCCAGCCAACAGTTTTGATATGTCAGAAAGTTTCATATGAGCGCACACTCCACGGTGGAGTGGAAAAATTCATTCTGGAAACATCCTCCCGGCTGTGGCTAGCCATGTCTCGGCAATATCCTTCCTTCCAAGATAGCTAGTTTTGCTAGCTCGACAGGAGAGTTTCTGTGAGGTATGGAAGGTCAGAGATGAGGTACTGGCATAGGTAAAGCTGTGAGTACAGGTCGTGATCCATGCTTGAGTAGATCAGCTGGTAGAGCACTTGACCATTAAATGCAAAGCTCCCGAGTTTGAGTCTCGATCAGACACTCAGTTTTATTCTCCCAGGAAGTTTCATTGCAGAAGCGTTTTGTGTGTTGTTCTGCTTCTCTTGGATTGCAGTCGCCTTTTAGCGTTTATAAGGTACTGCGCCTACTGCATTATGCAGAAAACTACACATGTAGAGTGAAATTTCACACACACTGTGAGTGATGAGATAGTATAGTGCAAGAGAGGCACAACACACATACAAGCATCGCACAAAATACTTGACGAATATTTGCACTGACAATGACAATAAATTCTCGAAATACATAGTGCTAAACATGAAAAAATATGTACCTGTTGCAGTGTTTCATTATTTAAATCACAAACGTTTGAACAAAGTGAAGAGAGCAAAGGACAAGTGACTGAAATTCTAAGCCACAACCCGCATTTGGCATATGTATGGCGTTCTCATCATGTGGCAATGCTAGCCCACAGTGGGTTGTGCAATCTTTGTCTTGACCGCCGCATTTACGACAGCGTTTTTTTACGATGCCATCACAGCAAAATATTCGTGACAACCAAGAACATAAATGTTGTTGCTGATCGTTTCACTTGCGTGAGTTTCGTCTTTCGCTGTTTTATCAGACTTAAGTCACAAAATCGAAGAAAGTGGTTCCTGAGAGAGCTCGTTCGTGTATGTAAGCAAAAGTGAATATTGTACAACATAGATCTATCATATGAATAAGGAAGAGCCAGACAAACCCGAAGGTGTGGAAAAATATTAGTATGCGGAAGGCTGTGAACCTACTTCCTCCAGCTCCACACCCGCACAACTCTAATCAGCTAACTACACCGATAACAAGAAGTTTGCAGCATTAGTATTGTTTATTCTAGGATCTTCTGAAGTACTTTTACCATCGATATCTTGTTAACTGACATTTAATTGTATCAAATCGCACCAAGAGTGAAATTTGTGATAAATCTTAAATGCGCCAGTGCTCTGAATGGCATACTGTCGTAACAGTCATGTTATAATCCGGAAACAACAAAATACACTAAAATTCAAGATGGCATCTACAAAGCAGCGAGCCAGGGACTTCACGTGACCCAATTCGAATGCCAGTTGTAGCTTCCAAATTGCTGTCACTTGTGAGCAACACGGTCTACATAGGGAAAGTCTGGACTGCAGTGTTCCTTGTGGAGTCACCACATTGGCGCTAAAGCAGATGGCACAGTTTAATAAAGCTAGGGAATAGTGCAGCTGCTTTCTGGAATTATCGTTCTGAAGTTAGTTGTGTACGTTTTAAGTAGCAAATTTTCTTTTTTTAAGTTTAAAAATTAAATGTCGGTTTTGGATAGGACAGATATTGCTCATTTAGTTTGAGCAAAATGGTATACCTTCAGAAATGTTCATACCTGCTCAATGCAAACACTTGGCAATAAAATTTCGTGCAGGAGTATTAGCATCGAGCTATCGCTGTCATTTGTGCTAGTGAAGCATCCGGACAAACAGTTACATATGTTGTGTATTTTACCCATGCTATCTTTACCTAGAGAAAGTTGTGTGGGCATATGACAATGAAAACACCATTTGCAAACGATTAGTTTTGAGGATATTTAAAAAATCTGGAGTTTAAATTAGTCTCTATAACATTTTAGTCTTCACCAAATCCTTAGTGAACAATAAACTTGTCAAACAGGCACTATGTAAAGTATCATATGAAATCAAAAATTGTTCAAATGGCTCTGAGCACCATGGGACTTAACATCTGTGGTCATCAGTCCCCTAGAACTTAGAACTACTTAAACCTAACTAACCTAAGGACGTCACACACATCCATGACTGAGGCAGGATTCGAACCTGCGACGGTAGCAGTCACGTGGTTCCAGACTGAAGCGCCTAGAACTGCATGGCCACACCGGCCGGCATTTGAAATCACTAGTAACTCATTACCCACCACGTTTTCCCTTCTCATGTGCTTACATATAATGATAATAGGTGAAACAATTGACAGAAAAGATACTAGGCTTACCTTTCCACCACCATCAAATCCCCTTTTTTTACTAATAGTGTTGTGCTTCAATTATTGGAAGGTGGGTTAGGATGACCTATTTTAATCATCCTCTCCAGATATCTTTGGGGGAAGACGAATTTTGTAACTGAAAACACATCCTTTTCCTCTCAATGCGGGACAGTTTTATATATATATATATATATATATATATATATATATATATATATGGATACTCTGCAAATCACACTTAAGTGCCCGACACCACAGTAATTCTCTATTATTCCACTCTTTAATAGCGTATGTTAAAAATGAACACCTATATCTTTCTGTGTGAGCTCTGACTTTACTTTATTATGGTAATCGTTTCTCCCTACATAAGTCAACATCAACAAAATATTTTCACATTCGGAGGAGAAGCTCAGTGATTGAAATTTCGTGAGAAGATTTCGTTGCAACGAAAAAGTCTTTGTTTTAATGGTGTCCATCCTAAGTCCTGTATTGTGACTGTGACATTCTCTCCCCCATTTTGCGATAATACAAAATGTGTTGTTCTTCTTTGAATTTTCTCAATATACTCCACTAATTTTATCTGGTAAGGATCCAAGACCACGGATCAGTACTCCAAGAAAGAATGGACGAGAGGAGTGAAGGAAGTCTCATTAGTAGATCTGTTACGTACATACATACATATATACATACATAGTTCTGTTAATTAATTAATTATTTAAATAATTTTTAACAGTTACTACTCCATATATAAGAATTCATCTATTGAGTAGCAGGAGTTGTCATTCAGGAATTCTTTTAATTTGCCTATAAATGTTGGTTGGCTATCTGTCAGACTTTTCCTATTATTTGGCAAATGACCAACGATTTTTAAGGCAGCATAATTCACCTCTTTCTGTGCCAAAGTGAGATTTAATCCAGACTAGTGAATACCATCTTTCCTTCTAGTGTTGTAGCTACACACTTTACTGTTATTTTTGAATTGGGATGGGTTATTAATGACAAATTTCATGAGTGAATATATGTATTGTGAAGGTACTGTGAATATCCTGAGTTCCTTAAATAAATGTCTGCAAGGTGATCTTGGGTGAGCTCCAGCTAGTATTCTGATTACACACTTTTGTGCAATGAATACTTTCTCTCTTAATGACGAATTGCCCCAAAATATGATGCCATATGAAAGCAGTGGATGAAAATAGGCGTAGTGGGCTAATTTACTGATATATTTATCACCAAAATTTGCAATAACCCTAATAGCATAAGTAGTTGAACTTTACTGTTTCAGCAGATCATCGATGTGTTTCTTCCAATTAAATTTCTCATCAATGAACACATTCAGAAATTTTGAGTATTCTACCTTAGCAACAGACTTCTGTTCATAGTCTATATTTATTTATGTGTTATACCATTTACTGTACATAATTGTATAAACTGTGTTTTCTCAAAATTTAGTGACAGTCCATTTGCAGAGAACCACTTAATAATTTTCTGAAAGACATTATTTACAATTTCCTCTGCTGATTCTTGCAACTTGAGTGTGATTGCTGTACTTGTCTCATCAGCAAAAAGAACTAGGTTTGCATCCTCATGAATATATAGTGGCAAGTCGTTAATATACATTAAGAACAATAAGGGACCTAAAACTGAATCCTGTGGGACACCATTCTTGATACCTCCCCAGTTAGACGATTCCGCTGGTTTTTGCTAACTTTCTGTGGTGTTAATTCCTTCTGCATTCTTCCAATTAAGTATGAATGAAACTATTTGTGCACTGTCCCACTCATACCGCAATACTTAAGCTTATCTAGAAGAATTTCATGATTCACACAATCAGAAGCCTTTGAGAGAGCACAAAATATCCCAGTGGGTGATGTTCGGTTATTCAATGCATTTAATATCAGTGAAAGCATATATAGCATTTTCTGTTGAAAAGCCTTTCTGAAAACCAAATTGACATTTCGTTAGTACTTCATTTTTACAAATATGTGATGCTACTCTTGAATACATTCCTTTTTCAAGAATTTTGGATAAAGTGAGATTGGGAAGTAGTTGTTAGCGTCAGATCTATCACTTTTTTAATGCAATTGTTTAACAATAGTGTATTTCAGTCTATCTGAAAAAATGCCCTGTTTCAGTGAGCTACTACATATGTGGGTGAGAATCCTACTTATTTTCTGGGAACAAGCTTTTAGTGCTCTGTCGGAAATGCCATCTATTCCATGTGAGCTTTTACTTTTAAGTGAATTTATTATTTTCCTAATTTTAGTTGAGGTGGGCTGAATTTCAATTTTATCAAATTTCATAGGTACTGCTTCTTCTATATGCTGCCTTGCATTTTCTAATGAATAGCTGGATTCTGTTTTCTCTACAACACTTAAAAATGATTATTAAAAATATTTTCCACTTCTGACTTCTTGTTAACAAACTTTTAATTGTGTTTGATATGAATACAGTCTTCCTGTGCTCTCGGTTGCCCTGTTTTCCTTTTCACAATGTTCCAAATTGTTTTAATTTTACTATCATATGTGCTAATCTCAGAGATAATGCATGTACTTATGGACTTTTTAATAACTTTTCTTTATACAGTGCAGTATTTTTTATAATGTTTCACTGTTTTGGGATCATTACTCCTCCTAGCTATAAGATACATTTCCGTTTTCTGTTTACAAGATATTTTTATCCCTTTAGTAAGCCAAGGCTTTTTACATGGTTTCTTACAGTTATATTTCCCTGTTTTCTTAGGGAAACTGTTTTCAAACATACTCACAAAGGTATCATGAAATAGGTTAAATTTTAAATTACCATTATGGTCCCTGTATACCTCATCCCAGTCTAAGTGTTGCAAGCTTTCCCTAAAGTTTTGAATTGTTAAATCGTTAATGGAACACACTATTTTGGAGGACTCTTTTGCATTATTGTATGGAGCTATATCATATACTGTACCTAGCTGTGCATCATCTGTCATCAGACAGACCATTCTTAACAGGAAAATTTTTTATTTGATTAAATTTATCTTGGTCTATGAAAACGTTATCTGTCAGTGTGCTGCTTTCCTGTACCAACCAAGCAGGAAAATCAATAACTGATGTCAAATTGAAAGAACCAGTAATACTTCAAGGTCAAGCTTTCTCTTGGACTCTTTCAGAAAATCTACATTGAAATCCCCACAAACAATAATTTGCTTTCCTTTGTCTGGCAGGTAGCACAATGAAGAATCCAAGTTTTCCAAAAATGGTTGAAAAATTTCCCAATGGGGACCTATACATGACTACATTTATAAAAGTGCCATTATTTAGTTTAAGCTCACATGCACATGCTTCTATATGTTTCTCTCACAATTTTTTTTTAATTTCCAAATTTTTCACGCTATGACTGATTTTAACATATATGGCGACTCCTCCTCTCTCCATAGTGCCTCTACTTACATGTACTGAAAGCCTATATCCACCTATATATACCATTTCCATACCTGTGACTATATGATGTTCAGAAAGGCATAGCACATCTATTCCAGCCTCAGTTTCTAAATCTTCTAAACAAATAAGAAGCTCATCTACTTTATTTTTTAATCTCCTGATATTCTGATGCAGTATATTAACATTATTTTTCACTGTGCTTTTTTGTGAATCTTGTTACATACTAACATTATTTTTCACTGTATTGTTATGAGGATCTTGTGATATTTTCGCATCGCTAGTACCTGCCTGTATGAACTTCTTATTGAGCTTAATTTCAATCAATGTAGGATGATTGGACACTGATCTTAGCCTAAAAAAGTACTCCCATGAGTTTCAGTGCCCCCCCCCCCTAAAAATTTTGTTATCATCCCAGCCAGTTTACCCTTCCCTTTTCTATTGAGATGCAGGCCATATCTTGTGAAGTACCACTTACCAATACCACCAACAGGAACCAAACCCATGCCTGACAAAGTAGCCACCCAAAGCAGCTGATCTAGGTCCATACTGACCCTCCTGACAGAGCTGTTCAATTGGGGCTGGTCATACCGCATGAAAGCAGCGACCAAGCCAACATTTTATCGCTCGTTGCAGATGCTGTTTTTACCAGGTCACACTCAATATTGTAGCCCTGATCCCTACCAGTACTATTTCCCACTCCACTCAATACCACAATATGATTCTGCTTCATAAAACCCTTGCGCAATGTACCACATCCTCTATCACTTGGCTAAGACAAGCACTGGGTTTGAAAATACTTGTGACCTGGTACCTGTCATCTAATTTTTCCTGCAAGGTCTGGCCCACTCCTCTTCCATGGTTACTACCTAACAACAGAACTTTCCTCCTACTTTCTACTTTTTTCAGAACAGTTGGTTTGCTAGTGAAAGCCTGTTGAGTACTGACTACACTTACATCTACTTGAGCCTCTTCCTTAGCTGACTGAGGTAGCAAGGCCAATCTATTGTTTATGCCAATGATGAAACGGTCTGATACTGATCTCTTTCTGTGGCCCCTGTTCCTTGCTACCACTTCCCACCTGTCTTTGCCCTCCTACCCCCTTAACCTCATCAGTTCCTCCCTAGCACTATCCAGTTCAACCTCAAGTGCTCTAATCCTCCCTTCCTGTTCCGGTATTTTCCTATCCCTTGAACATAATATGCAATACCATGGAAGAGACCCATTTACTTCCCCAATTCCCATGCCACTACATTCACCCCAATGTAACCATCTGTCATAACATTTTCTACGTGTTCTCCCAATAAAACGTCTGTGTGTTCTTTCCAATTTAAATTGTTCATAATTGTAATTCCTAGGTATTTAGTTGAATTTAAGGCCTGATTTATCGTGTAACGGAAGTTTAATGGATTCCTTTTAGCACTCATGTAGATGACCTCACACTTTTCATTACTTAGAGATAACTACCAGTTTTTGCACCATTTATGTATATTTTTTAAACCGTTTTGCAATTTGTTTTGATCTTCTGATGAGTTTACTAGACGATAAACGACAGGTGACCTCCCAGACAGGAAATCACGAATCCAGTAACATAACTGAGACAATATTCCATAAGCACGCAATTTCACTAGCCTTTTCGAAATCTTTAAATACGGAATATATTTGAAATAACTTGTCAATATCACTCAACACTCCGAGTGTGTAAAAACTTAGTTGTGTTTCACAAGACAGATGTTTACTAAATCCGTGTTGACTGTGTATCATTAGATCGCTTTATTCGAGGTAATTCATATTGATCGAACACAATATATGTTCCAAGATCCTGCTTCATATCGTCGTTAATGATATGCGCCTGTAATCTAGGGGATTACTCCTACCGCTTTTCTTGAATATTGGTGTGACCTGTGCAACTTTCCAGTCTTGGGTATGGATCTTTCGTCAGGCGAGTAGTTGTATTATACAGGGTGATCCATTGTTCGTGACCATGCCATATATGTCACGAAATAAGCGTCAAACGATAAAACTACAATGAACGAAACTTTCTAGCTTGAAGAGGGAAACCAGATGGCGCTATGGTTGCCCCGCTAGATAGCGCTGCCATAGGTCAAACAGACATCGACGGCGTTTTTTAAAATAGGAACCCCCATTTTTATACATACTCGTGTAGTACGTAAAGAAATTTGAATGTTTTAGTTGGTCCACTTCTTTCGCTTTGTGATAGATGGCGCTGTAAAAGTCACAAACATATGGCTCACAATTTTAGACGAACAGTTGGTAACAGGTAGGTTTTTTAAATTAAAATACAGAACGTAGGTATGTTTGAACATTTTATTTCGGTTGTTCCAATGAGATACATGTACCTTTGTAAACTTACCATTTCTGAGAACACATGTTGTAATAGAGTGATCTGTAAATACCACATTAATGCAATAAATGCTCAAAATAATGTCCGTCAACCTCAATGCATTTGGCAATACGTGTAACGACACTCCTCTCAACAGCGAGTAGTTCGTCTTCCGTAATGTTCGCACATGCATTGACAGTGCGCTCACGCATGTTGTCAGGCGTTGTCGGTGAATCACAATAGCAAATATCCTTCAACTTTCTCCACAGAAAGAAATCTGGGGACGTCAGATCCGGTGAACGTGTGGGCCATGGTATGTTGCTTCGACGACCAATCGACCTGTTATGAAATATGCTATTCAATACCGCTATACCGCTTCAACTGCACGCGAGCTGTGTGCCGGACATCCATCATGTTGGAAGTACATTGCCATTCTGTCATGCAGTGAAACATCTTGTAGTAACGTCGTAGAACATTATATAGGAAATCAGCATACATTACACCAATTAAATTGCCATCGATGAAATGGGGGTCCAATTATCCTTCCTCCTATAATGCCGCACCATACATTAACCCGCCAAGGTCGCTGATGTTCCACCTGTCACAGCCATCGTGGATTTTCCGTTGCCCAATAGTACATATTATGCCGGTTTACGTTACCGCTGTTGGTGAATGACGCTTCGTCGCTAAGTAGAACGCGTGCAAAAAATCTGTCTTCGTCCCGTAATTTCTCTTGTGCCCAGTGGCAGAACTGTACACGACGTTCAAAGTCGTCGCCATGCAATTCCTTGTGCATAGAAATATGGTACGGGTGCAATCAATGTTGATGTAGACTTCTCAACACCGACTGTTTTGAGATTCCCGATTCTCGCGCAATTTGTCTGCTACTGATGTGAGGATTAGCAGCGACAACAGCTAAAACACCTACTTGAGCATCATCATTTGCTGCAGGTCGTGGTTGACGTTTCACATGTGGCTGAACACTTCCTGTTTACTTAAATAACGTAACTATCCGGCGAACGGTCCGGACACTTTGATGATGGCGTCCAGGATACCAAGCAGCATACATAGCACATGCCCGTTGGGCATTTTGATCACAATAGCCATACACCAACACGCTATCGACTTTTTCTGCAATTGGTAAACGGTGCATTTTACCACGGGTAATGTACCACGAAGCAAATACCGTCCGCTCTGGCGGAATGTTACGTGATACCACATACTTATACATTTGTGACTATTACAGTGCCATCTATCACAAAGCGAAAAAAGTGGTCCAACTAAAACAGTCATATTTCTTTACATACTACACGAATATGTAATAAGAATGGGGGTTCCTATTTAAAAAAAAAACGCAGTTGATATCCGTTTGCCCTGTGGCAGTGCCATCTAGCAGGCCAACCATAGCGCCATCTGGTTTCCCCCTTCAAGCTAGACGAGTTTCATTCATTGTAGTTTTTTCGTTTGATGCTTATTTCGTGAGATATTTGGCCTGGTCACTGTCAATGGACCACCCTGTATATATGAATGCTGTGCAGGACACAAATGACATTAGTTTTTCTGAAGTTGAGCGCTATTAAAGTGCTGAAGTTTAAGACAGAGAATAACAAAAGATATATAATGGTTGCATGGAATTATGCCTATTGTGCAGCATGTATTGGATTACAGGAGCATGTGACTGCATCTGCTTTCAAAGACATACAGCAAACATGTCCAAAATTGTATCTAGGAAAACCACAGACATAGTATCTCTACGAAACTAAATCCTATCAAAGTGGGAACAGGGTGAAGATAAATCATACATATACACACATAAAAAATAGTTTTGCATCACCTCAGTTCCAAGAGTTCCAGAACCTGTACAGAAAATTGGAATAGAGATCAACATAAACATCATTTCCGCCCTTTTTATTGCTCATAAAAATCACACATTGTATGTTGTACCACCATACAGCGAGACCTTCAGAGGTGGTGGTCCAGATTGCTGTGCATACCAGTTCCTCTAACACCCAGTAGCACGATCTCTTGCATTGATGCATGCCTGTATTCGTCGTGGTATACTACCCACCAGTTCATTAACGTACTGTTGGTACAGATTGTCCCACTCCTCAACGGCGATTCGACGTAGATCCCTCAGAGCGGTTGGTGGGTCACGTCATCCATAAACAGCCCTTTTCAATGTATCCCATGCATGTTCGGTAGGGTGCTGAACACCCTAGTCGAGCGATGTCGCTATCCCGAAAGAAGTCATTCACAAGATGTGCACCATGGGTGCGTGAATTGTCGTCCATGAAGACGAATACCTCTCCAATATGCTGTGATATGGTTGCATTATAGATCAGAGGATGGCATTCAAGTATCGTACAGCCGTTACGGCGCCTTCCATGACCACGAGCGGCGTACGTTGGCCCCACGTAACGCCACCCCAAAACAGCAGGGAACCTCCACTTTACTGCAGTCGCTGGACAGTGTGTCTAAGGCGTTCTGCCTGACTGGGTTGCCTCCAAACACGTCTTCGACGATTGTCTGGTTGAAGGCAAATGCGACACGCATCGGTGAAGAGAACGTGACGCCAATCCTGAGCGGTTCATTCGGCATGTTGTTGGGCCCATCTGTACCGCACTGCATGGTGTCGTGGTTGCAATGATGGACCTCGCCGTGCACGTCGGGAGTGAAGTTGCGCATCATGCAGCCTATTGCGCACAGTTTGAGTCGTAACTCGACGTCCTGTGGCTGCACGAAAATCATTATTCAACATGGTGCCGTTGCTGTCAGGGTTCCTCCGAGCCATAATCCGTAGGTAGCGGTCATCCACTGCAGTAGTAGCCCTTGGGCGGCCTGAGCGAGGCATGTCATCGACAGTTCCTGTCCCTCTATCTCCTCCATGTTCAAACAACATTGCTTTGGTTCACTCTGAGACGCCTGGAGACTTCCCTTGTTGAGAGCCCTTTCCTGGCACAAGAGTAATAATGCGGATGCAATCGAACCACGGTATTGAACATAGAGGCATTGTTGAACTACAGACAACACGAGCCGTGTACCTCCTTCCTGATGGAATGACTGGAACTCATCGGCTGTTGGACCCTCTCCGTCTAATAGTCGCTGCTCATGCATGGTTGTTTACATCTTTGGGCGGGTTTTTGCCATCTCTGAACAGTCAAAGAGACTGTGTCTGTGATACTGGGATGATGCAAAACTTTTTGGTGTGTATATTATGAGGTAGAAATTCATTTACTTCTCAAAGTTTGTTGGTTGGTTGATTTGGGGTAGGGGCCCAAACAGCGAGGCCGTCAGTCCCATCAGATTAGGGAAGTATGGAGAAGGAAGTCGGCCATGACCTTTCAAGGAACCGGATGCCATTTAGGGAAATAACGGAAAACCTAAATTAGGATAACTGTATTTTCATATTCCTGAATGCCAGTCCAGTGTGCTACCCCAATGCGCCACCTCGCCCGGTTTTTTCAAAGTAATTTTATATTTTCATAAGCAGGTAAATCAGCAACACTATTTTCAGACATCTTCTTCTTCTGCTTCTTCTTCTTCTTCTTGAGTTGGAGAGCGGGACACCTGTAGAATGTCAGGTCTTCAGTAGCTGGAATCTTTAAGATTCGACGCATCCATGAGATTTCCTCCTTCCCCTTCACATAACTGATGGTCGAGTAATCGAACCGACGTAACATATCTTTTCAGGATATACCAGGATCATCCCAGTGAATTCCATGGTAGAAATATGTTAATCACATTGCACTCTTCTGTGGTTTAGCGCACTTCACATCCTTGAAAGACCTCGGCAATGCGAAGTTACCTGAGAATGTGTCTAATATTCTAGCATCTTCTGTGGATGCCATACCTTTAAATACGAACTGTCTACGCTCATCATCATAGAAACTATGAAGTAAAGAACTATATCATTTAAAAGTATTAGCATCTCACTTGGCTATGGAACAGACGTTATTATTAGTGACCTCTTCAGCTATACACCCAATACAAGACATCTTAATTGATGGTGGTCCATCAGCGTCACATCGCGCGTTCGAGTCATAATGTTTAAATCAGGGCACATACATTGAAATGAGTTCATCCCTTTTAAATACGCTGGGTAGAAAATAAAATATATATCACATAGTAATGGTACGACTTGTGTAGGGAACATATCGTAATCAAAAGCGTTCACCTGGCAACGACTCTTACTCAGTTTCATATAAATATCTGAGAGCACATCACACACATTTCTTGATTTCACCCGCTCAAACCTGTGGTAAACAGTAACCAATGTGTGGCTACAGCTGTGTTCTTGAATAGGCAGAGTTGAGCAGTCACAACCCTCTCCCCCCTTTAGTAGCGATAGCTAAAACATGACAATATTTCTCACAATACACTAACTATAACTCCTCAAATTCACTATCAGAATTACGGCATTATCTTATTCACAGACATCCAGCACATACTTGAAGTTGAATAATTGAATGACGATGGCTTCATAGTGTTTATTCACTTACATACAGCTGGTGCGCTGAAAGGGACAAACAGAAGTCCATTATACGCTTGAAATAAAGTGAAATAAAGTACTCTTTGCACTAAAGTCTACGGAAGTTTTCACATAACATGCTATTCCTTTTCGAAAATCCGGATCCCACACACAAATGTTACATGATCTAAACAGGTCTGTATCGTTAAGTCACCGTTTCTGACACATATAACAAACAAAACCTTTGTATGACGCTCTAACAGGCTCTTGGCTCCTGTTTTGTTTTTGGCAAACTCAGTTTTGCCAGCTGTAACAACATACCAGTAGCAACTGGAACTTAAAAATGTGCTTAGACAATAACTGTTTAGCTTTGAATGGACGTACTCTAGTGTATATTGCACTTGCAAACATTCTTTAGTCAGGGGAAATTTGTATGATCTGGATGGTGCTAGGTAGATCTATGGTAGCTATGAATGGAAAGTACTGAACCATACCCTGACTTGCGGTCTGTGTACACATAAGCCACTGACCATGATGGTCAGCTGCTTACAGTAAACGATTTCAAACTGTGTGATAAACCGAAACACTCCTTTAAAACTGTCAGGCCTGCCAATAATGATAACTTATAAATCTTCAAACTTCTCTGAATATTAATGAAAAACTTAATCTGTTTTCTAATGAGTTTGTGTCAATGTTTGAAACTGTATTTCCAAAAATTATTTTGGGAAACAATCCTCAGGCCGCGAAATGGACACCTTGGATTACTAGAGGGATCAGAATTACCCGTAGAACAAAAGAAATTTATATGAATCCCTAAGGCTGTGTAATGATCCCATCAAAAAGGAGGGCTATAGATTGTATTGTAATATTTTAAAAAGAGTAATAAAATATCCAAAACTATGCACATAACATCTGAAATTGATAACTCAACAAATCAAAAACAATCTAGCAATTTATAAAAAGGAAGAGTGGTAAAAAAAGTAGAGTACATGACTGACATAGAATTAATTCAGGATGGAAATATTGTAAAAATGCTGAGGAAGTTGCTAATATCATCAATAAACATTTTTTAACAGCTGCAGAAAAAATTGGCTGTGAAGGCTCAGTGGGTGATGCGATAGCACTTCTGCATAAAGCTAACAATGGCAGTGTTTGCCAGTTGCAGATAACCCCACATCAGTTAGTGAGACCAATAAGCAACCAGAGAGAAGAAGTCAAAAAATTCTTGTGGGGTTTATAATATTACAACTAAGATACTTAAGCACTGTCATGGATAAGTGCAGTCTTGTGTCACATTTTTAATGAATCGTTGAAAAAAGGTATTCTTCCACTTAGATTAAAATATGCCTGTGTGAAACCACTTCTCAAGAAACGTGAAAAAACTGATGTAACAAACTACCACCCAATATCCCTGCTAACAAGTTTTGCAAAGGTCCGTGAGAATCTGGTATACAGGAGAATTGTTAATCACCTGAACAGCAACAACATTCTCAGTCAATGTCAGTTTGGTTTCCGGCAAGGCCTGTCAATTGATGATGCTATTTTCTCTTTCACTGACCAAATTCTCGAATCTCTTAGGAGGAAACTGATACCAACTGGAATCCTATGTGACCTAGCCAAAGCTTTTGACTGTGTCAACCACGTAATTCTGCAAAATAAAGCAGACTATTATGAGTTAAGTGGAATAATGGAGACATGGGTTAAGTCCTACCTTACAGATAAGAAACAAAGGGTAATAAGTACTGGCAGTAATGGAATCTCAGCTAAGTGGGGCACAGTCAACACTGGAGTGTCTCAAGGCTTGGTACTGGGACCCTTACTGTTCCTTATACACTCCTGGAAATGGAAAAAAGAACACATTGACACCGGTGTGTCAGACCCACCATACTTGCTCCGGACACTGCGAGAGGGCTGTACAAGCAATGATCACACGCACGGCACAGCGGACACACCAGGAACCGCGGTGTTGGCCGTCGAATGGCGCTAGCTGCGCAGCATTTGTGCACCGCCGCCGTCAGTGTCAGCCAGTTTGCCGTGGCATACGGAGCTCCATCGCAGTCTTTAACACTGGTAGCATGCCGCGTCAGCGTGGACGTGAACCGTATGTGCAGTTGACGGACTTTGAGCGAGGGCGTATAGTGGGCATGCGGGAGGCCGGGTGGACGTACCGCCGAATTGTTCAACACGTGGGGCGTGAGGTCTCCACAGTACATCGATGTTGTCGCCAGTGGTCGACGGAAGGTGCACGTGCCCGTCGACCTGGGACCGGACCGCAGCGACGCACGGATGCACGCCAAGACCGTAGGATCCTACACAGTGCCGTAGGGGACCGCACCGCCACTTCCCAGCAAATTAGGGACACTGTTGCTCCTGGGGTATCGGCGAGGACCATTCGCAACCGTCTCCATGAAGCTGGGCTACGGTCCCGCACACCGTTAGGCCGTCTTCCGCTCACGCCCCAACATCGTGCAGCCCGCCTCCAGTGGTGTCGCGACAGGCGTGAATGGAGGGACGAATGGAGACGTGTCGTCTTCAGCGATGAGAGTCGCTTCTGCCTTGGTGCCAATGATGGTCGTATGCGTGTTTGGCGCCGTGCAGGTGAGCGCCACAATCAGGACTGCATACGACCGAGGCACACAGGGCCAACACCCGGCATCATGGTGTGGGGAGCGATCTCCTACACTGGCCGTACACCACTGGTGATCGTCGAGGGGACACTGAATAGTGCACGGTACATCCAAACCGTCATCGAACCCATCGTTCTACCATTCCTAGACCGGCAAGGGAACTTGCTGTTCCAACAGGACAATGCACGTCCGCATGTATCCCGTGCCACCCAACGTGCTCTAGAAGGTGTAAGTCAACTACCCTGGCCAGCAAGATCTCCGGATCTGTCCCCCATTGAGCATGTTTGGGACTGGATGAAGCGTCGTCTCACGCGGTCTGCACGTCCAGCACGAACGCTGGTCCAACTGAGGCGCCAGGTGGAAATGGCATGGCAAGCCGTTCCACAGGACTACATCCAGCATCTCTACGATCGTCTCCATGGGAGAATAGCAGCCTGCATTGCTGCGAAAGGTGGATATACACTGTACTAGTGCCGACATTGTGCATGCTCTGTTGCCTGTGTCTATGTGCCTGTGGTTCTGTCAGTGTGATCATGTGATGTATCTGACCCCAGGAATGTGTCAATAAAGTTTCCCCTTCCTGGGACAATGGATTCACGGTGTTCTTATTTCAATTTCCAGGAGTGTATTTATAAATAACCTACCACACTGCACCAAGTTATTGAGCAAGTTCATCCTGTTCACAGTAGAAACTTCTCTTCTAGTTGATAAAGAAACAGGGAATACTGGGAAACATTTGTGAACAATGCATTTGATCACATTCTGAAACGGTTTAACAGTAATGGACTCTCTCTGAATACAAAAAAACTCATTACATTAAGTTTCATATGGCACATAAAGAACTGTGGGATATACGCTATGTGATCAAAAGTACCCGGTCACCTTGCTGAAAATGACTTACAAGTTAGTGGCGCCCTCCATTGGTAATGCTGGAATTCAGTATGGTGTTGGCTCACCCTTAGCCTTGATGACAGCTTCCACTCTCGCAGGCATACGTTCAGTCAGGTGCTGGACGGTTTCTTGGGGAATGGCAGCCCATTCTTCATTGAGTGCTGCACTGAGGAGAGGTATCGATGTCAGTCGGTGAGGACTGTACTAAGTCGGCATTCCAAAACATCCCAAAGGTGTTCTATAGGATTCAGGTCAGGACTCTGGGCAGGCCAGTCCATTACAGGGATGTTATTTTCGTGAAACCACTCCACCACAGGCTGTGCATTATGAACAGGTGCTCGATCATGTTGAAAGATGCAATGGCCATCCCCAAATTGCTCTTCAACAGTGGGAAGCAAGAATGTGCTTAAAACGTCAATGTAGGCCTGTGCTGTGATAGTGCCATGCAAAACAACAAGGGGTGCAAGCTCCCTCCATGAAAGACACGACCACACCATAATACCACCGCCTCCGAATTTTACTGTTGGCACTACACACGCTGGAAGATTACGTTCACCAGGCATTCGCCATATCCACACCCTGCCAGCGGATCGCCACATTGTGTACCGTGATTCGTCACTCCACACAACGTTTTCCCACTGTTCAATCGTCCAATGTTTACGTTTCTTACACCAAGTGAGGCATTATTTGGCATTTACTGGCGTGGTTTGTGTCTTATGAGCAGCCGCTCGACCACGGAATCCAAGTTTTCTCACCTGCTACCTAACTGTCATAGTACTTGCAGTGGATGCTGATGCAGTTTGGGATTCCTGTGTGACGGTCTGGACAGATGTCTGCCTATTACACATTACGACCCTCTTCAACTGTTCGCATTCTCTGTTCGTCAGCAGACGAGGTCGGCATGTACGCTTTTGTGCTGTATGTGTCCCTTCACGTTTCCACTTCACTACCACATTGGAAACTGTGGACCTAGGAATGCTTAGTAGTGTGGAAATCTCGCGTACATACGTATGACACAAGTGACACCAAACCACCTGACCACGTTCGAAGTCCTTGAGTTCAACGGAGCGCTCCATTCTGCTCTCTCACGACGTCTACTGACTACTGAGGTCGCTGATATGGAGTACCTGGCAGTAGGGGGCAGGACAATGGACCTAATATGAAAAACGTATGTTTTTGGGGGTGACCGGATATTTTGATCACATAGTGTAAATACAGAATGTAATGAACTACAAATAAAGCAAGTCAACTCAGCTAAGTACCCGGGCGTGTACATAGACTGCAAACTAAATTGGTCCAACCACATCCTAGACCTGGAAAAAAGGCTACATTCTGCAACATTTGCCTTATGCATAATTGCATCAACCACACATAAGGAGGTCATAAGACCTGCTTACTTTGGTTATTTCCATGCACTTTTGTCTTACAGAATTATCTTTTGGGGCATCCAGACCTTGGCAAAAAAAGTTTTTTATTGCCCAAAGAAAGCTATATGTATCATGAGTGGTGTGCAACCAAGGCACCCATGCAGGTATGTGTTTAGGAAACTACATGTATTTACAATGATATCTCAGTACATATACTCCCTTGTATGTTTCATTAATAAAAACCACTCTCTCTTCAAAACCATTAGTGAATATCATGGTCACAACGCAATATCAAAAGAGGACTTTCATAGTAACGAGTCAAACCATACCCTTGTACATAAATTAGTAAATTATTATACAGGCATCAAAACTTACAATGCTCTACCCAGTGTCATCAAAAGCCTTCTCCTGAAACACCAAAGTCCAAGAGAAAACTGAAGGAATACCTAATACAAAAGTCATTCTATTCAATTAGTGAATTTTTTAGTGCATAGGAGCAAGTTCTTATTATACAACCCATTTAGCCATGCAATGTAAGCATAAATGTGAACTATTTGTTGCTGTAATGTTATATTGTTCCTCAAATACTTTGATACGTTAATCGGAATATGTGCACACAAGTGTTAATTCTGATGTATGTAATATGTTTTTATTTCTTCTAGTGTCCCATGTTGTTACTATGATTCTTGTCATGAATTAACCATATAGTGTGCTGCTGTATTGTTAAGATTGTAAAAATTCTAACTCATTTCATATTCTTGCAACTCCATTGATATCAGGATCAACGGAACTCGCAATACAATAAAATAAATGTGTTGGCTGGATTTACAAGTATCAAAAATTACGAAAAGGTTTCGTAGACTTGATGAAATCGGCAAAGCAGAAGATGTTAGGGCTTCTTTAAATTGCAATTACATTCTTGATCCATCGACAAAAATATAATGGCGGGAGGCTTTTTTGCAGTGTGAAAACAACACCCAGCTGGTGCAAGTGTGGACGTATCACTATTTTTTAAGGGGGGGGGGGGGGGGTAAGACGTCAAACAGGCCGAGTTGGAGTAGGAGAGGCACCACAGGACACTTATTTTCCACTGTCTATAATTTTACAAATAAATTCGTAAAAGTTTGTCAGCATGACCAGGAAGGATTCAGGATTCACACTCATAGCAGTGGAATTTCAAAAACATAACAAAATAAATTTTTTTACGTGTGAAATTTCATCATTTTTTTCACTTGCTATTGGCTGCATTTGTTGCTATTGGTACACTTTTCTTCCTAAGTAAGAGAGATTCTTCAATGAATTTTGAACAGCACACAAACCATACTCACAGCTGTTTGAAACTCTGGAATTTACCAAGTCTATTAAAAACTGTGGTAAAAATTGAGATAATTAATTATAAAATTTGAGTTTTTTCTGAACACAAAGTTTAAAATGTAACAACTCATTCAGTTTTTCATAAATTAAATAAATTCTAGAGTTTTATAGACCTGTAAGTATGGTTTGTATACTGTGCAAAATTCATCGAAGAATCTCTCTTACTTATGAAGAAAAGTGTACCTATAGCAACAAATGCAGCCTGTAAGTAGGCTGTTTAGGTTTTTTTATTGATAACGCCACCTCAGTATGAAAATCACCGGCTGTGCCGTGTGCAGTCTGTGGCTGCTTTGCATTGTTGTAATACTCAACCATTGTAGTGTTAGGCAGCTGGCTGTGAACAGCGCGTAGCGCTGGGCAGTTGGAGGTGAGCCGCCAGCAGTGGTGGATGTGGGGAGAGAGATGGCGGAGTTTCGTAATTTGTCATGATATCAAGGTAAATACATTGTTTGTTCTCTATTAATATCTTTCATTTGCTAACTATCCCTATCAGTAGTTAGTGCCTTCCATAGTTTGAATCTTTTATTTAGCTGGCAGTAGTGGCGCTCGCTGTATTGCAGTAGCTTGAGCAGCGAAGATTTTTGGTGAGGTAAGTGATTTGTGTGACGTATAGTTTAATGTTAGTCAGGGCCATTCTTTTATAGGGAATTTTGAAAGTCAGATTGCGTTGCGTTAACAAAATATTGTGTGTTGAAAGTCAGATTGCGTTGCGCTAACAAAATATTGTGTGTTGAAAGTCAGATTGCGTTGCGCTAAAAAATATTGTGTGTCAGGTTAAGCACAGTCTTGTAAAATTGTTCATAAGGGGACGTTTCATATGTCGACCCTTAGCCTAGGATACCTCACTGGAATCTTCTGATTTTTTCTTGTAGTTTGTGTAATTAGTGTTGATTTTGTTTATTGCTAGCGCGTAATTATAGAGAGAATTTCCTTTGTAGTTGTAGTTTTTCATTGTTGTATAGTAAAATAGTTGTGGCATGCATGTAGATTTGCACCAAGTATTTCGCAGCTGCAATTAACTAGATATTATTTTCAGTGTTATGTTAATGCGTTCTCTTATTTTTGCTCTTCAAATTGTGTTTTTCTGTGTTGTCGTGTGAAATACTGTGACAATAATGGCGTGTGAAAAACGTAATACTAGGCTCCAAAGTAAATTGAGAAATGACAGCGAAGACGAAAGCAGTGTGTTAGCGCCACCGAGTAATGAATTAACTGATGTTCAAAGTAATAATTTGGTAATTGTGCATACGGAAATGGAGCGGGCGGCAAACAATGGTGTAGACAGCGAAACAATTAGAGAACAGGGAAGCATTATCGATCGATCGGTCGGCAATAGCTCGGCTCAGGAATCCGAAATGACACGAGACGATCTCACAAATACTGTAGATTCAGGTTTTGGATCCTCACCGTTTTCTCAAATAAGTCAAGACACATTTTCTGCTTGTCAAAATGTGAATGTTGCCGGTGCAAATGCACTGCCGAAAAGCGTAGAGGAACAGATTCCAGACACTAATGCATTGTTATTACAGCTAATGCAACAAATGGAACAACACGAGAGACAAACACAGCAAAAGCTTCAAAAATTAGACACAATGGAACAAAATCTTCAAAAGTTAGACACAATTGAACAAAATCAGAAACAAATGGAACAAAATCTTCAAAAGTTAGACTCATTGGAGCAAACTCTTGAACAAACACGTGAGGATTTAACTACTGAGTTACATCACATTGAATCGAAATGTCAAAAAGTCTGTAATGACGTAAAAACACAAATTTGTGAGCATTTCCAACCTATTTTTTCGCGTCATGAAAATGCACTACAGAATCACGAAGCAGCCATAAAAGAACTGCAAACTACTGTTCATGAAAATCATGAGACCTTGCAAGCTAAATTTGACTCAGTTGCATCTACCGATTCGGTTATGCAACTTGCAAAAACTCAGGAAAACTTGAAGGACACAGTAGATTTGATTTCAACACAAATGGACACTCTGAAACTTGGTTCAGAAAAACACACGGAGGAAATGTGTTCACTATCGGAGAAAGTAGGCGAACTTTCGGATCAGGTCACTAACTTATCTACAAAGGTAGATGATGATCTGAATGACACAAGACCTGTAGCCTTCACTGACACAGAAGAGTATGAACAAATTAGAAAATTCAAACAAAATCAAAATCAAATTAATACGCAACACAAAAGAGAAATCCGCGAAGTACAAGATCAGCTGACACAGGTAATACAAGAATTACGTATTTCAGAGGACACTCGCGCTCCAGTACGGGAAGAGGGACATAGAAATACGGAACAACCACAAAATAATAACACAGGACGATTCGGAAATTATGAAAGAAATTGGCAAGGCACACCGAATTTTGAGATGGAACCGCCGACACGACCTAACAATGACCGATATGCTACTCGTCGACACAATGATTTTTACTATAAGCTGTAAAAAAAAAAAAAAAAAAAAAAAAAAAAAGGAGGCAGAATAACTTCAGACGCAACAGTTCGGCGCGCAGTTACGATTCCGGGAGAAATTCTCCACCACATGACCGACAAACAAGAAACTATGGCATCTACCGACATGACGACAGACGATATATTCGTAACGACAGACCTGAATTGCATCTGAACTGGCGGGATTTAAACATGGCAGGGCCCTCTCGGCAAGGCGAATTTGTAGAAGTTCGGTCTCCGAATCCCATTAACGACGCGCGCCAACAAAGAGGCAGGGACTGACCCGCACAGCAGGCAGCCGCGTGCGCCGGCTGGCTCCGAGAAAAATATCATAGACGCTAACCTTGAGAAAAATTCCAGTATTCTTTACCGACGTATACCACATGATAATTGCGTTGAAGTTGAAACTCTGCGTACTAGGAAGAGTAAAGGTTTACACCACATTTCACATGTAAAACCATTTATTGAAAGATAATCTGCTTTTTTTAATGCAGCATTTTGGTTTACTTGCAAATACATTATGGATTCAAGGTGCTTTCTGAGAGATACCAGGTGACACAGTGGTTAGTTTATTTGACAGCTACACGACTATATCACGACGCTACTAATATGTGACACAATTCACCTTGTTGCTTTTGCGGTGTATCTGTTTTATATCTGCACAGTTTTTCTGAATTCTTCTGGAAAGTAAAACATGTTTTAGTAGTAACTTTTGTAGTATAGCAATAATGAGGCAGCCTTTTTCGTGGCACAACAATACGTTACAGGACAGTACTTTCTTCATCACAACAATAAGCGTAATAACTAAGATATCTATACGCAAAGCATTTCACTTTTGTGTATCATCAGGTAAGTACATTGACTTCTGCAGAACTTAGCTTTCGGAGGACGATAACTACAAGACTTCCACAGAGATTATCTTACAACATGACGCACAGTTTAGCGCTACAGGACACGTATTTCAGTGATTAATTTTGTACTTAAAACATTTATTTTTAAAGATTTTTGAATTACAAAGAAAGTTTTCCGAGATACATTTCATTCCATTGCTGTAATTTGTAACACCTGAGGGTATAATTACATTTATCCTCAGGGGGGTACACGCTTACTTTGTGTACCATGTGTGTGGCAACCACAAGGAACCCTAGCTAATATGGTATTTGCTTATACAACTTTACACATCGGTACCATATTTCTCCAACACATAAATTACACAGCTATCTGATTATTTGACAGAGAAACAAACATTCTTTTTACTACGTCAGTGACAGATGTTTACGCAATTACACAGTTGGATAACTTCACACTTACGAAATTGTATGTTGTTTGTACTTTGTGAACTGTTCATATTTTTTTGGAGCCATTGTGATACTATGAGAGCTTTGAATTATATATTTGGTATGGGATCACGATTTTTAAAGTACGTTTCAGGTAGATGACACTTTTGAAATGAGCAGAGAATTTTTTTAGGTTTTAAAATATTCAGGAAGCAACGACGATTTTGAGACTTAGCTGAGGTTTTATAATGTTATGATGACGATGTGTATTACGCTGTTGCGGTATGTTTATGATAAAGAAGCTGATGCTATATGAGGAATTTGATTATGCTATGTATCTTATGATGAAGTATTGAAGAAGCGTCGACGAATTTGTATATGTGTAATAAGGTAAGGAGTAATGAGTAGCGGTTAGGAACTCTGCCTTGTGAAGACGTATGTTGGAAACCGAGAATCGTACTTTTAGAATTATGAAATGTGTGTAAATGCGTGAATGTATCACAATGCCGACGAAAATTTTTTGGACACTGTTATATTCATAGGATTTTGTTTTTACAGATTTGCAACGCTAATTCTTGACCTGTGAAATATTTTTATATAAGACTGCCATTGTAGGAAACTGCTGTCGTAAATATTTCCATACGAAAGTTAAGTGACCACCTGCACGTAATACGTCGTGGGCACACAGCTGTGTCAGACACCTGGGCGACAGCCGCCCGAAAAAAAAAAAAAAAAAAAAAAGCCATTAGCCTTCCAGCGGCACATGAAAACGATGAGAAACATTTCACGGCTATTGTCGTGCTAATTGAGAGAAATGCCATATGGCTAGTGAATGACGTTTCACGCCTTGCTTTGCCCATTTTGTTTAATATCTAGTTTCTAGCTGCACTGCAGCACTGGTTAAAATAAAATTTTATAGATGTACTAATTTAAATATTTTCTGTCTGCAGATCTATTAAATAATAATTTTGTAATCCACATTCTTTGAAAAAGGAGCTCTTGGAATGGAAAGAACAATAAGAAGGGACTAATAACAGGAACTGCATACATAATTTTCTTTTCTAGTATTTAGGAATCTTTTGTAGAATTAGTTTTTGTGGTGCACCACTTTAATTACATAGTCATTAAGATGTGAATATACATTTCCCTTGTCTGCATTGTTGTCTTTACTGTAATATTTTTTCTGCTTGAGCGTTGTCATGTTTAGATATAATTTATTGCTTTTGCTTCTGCTGTTTGCCAGGCATAGTGTTATTGAATTTGACTTTGTATTATTCTGTTAAGCCAGTTTTACTAATGATTTCTTTTTATTGTTTGCTGCACATTGCCTTAGATTAGTTGTAGTATTACAATTGCTTTGCTAATTTCTTAATGCTGCTTGCTTCGCAAATCTGCGTTTCTTTTTTCATTGCTGTTTATATTAATTGTTTTATGTGATGCTGCATTGCCTCGTCCATTAGTTTAGCATCTGAGCTCAGTAGATTTAAGTTAGCTTAAGAGGGGTAGACTATATAAGAAACAGATTTGGCAAAAATGAGTATTGTGCACTAAGAAATAATTATTTCGAAAGAAATATGAACAAAGTAGAGAAAGCAGGTATAGATAGGACTTTTTGGGAATAATGATGAACGAAGGGAGATCTCCAAGAACAAAAAAGGTTTTGTTCGCAAAATACTGCAGTACCAAAAGTTACACTGAAAACGAACCCTGTCCTTTCCATTGTGTTATCCCCCTATGTGTTTGTGTACCCTTGTGTATTTGTTTTCTTCCTGTCTCTGTGTAGTTTCATAGAACTTTTTTTCTCTTCTAATACTCAGCTACATGAACTATGATGAGGAATACTGTTATCCTCAAATATAATTTGCATTGATAATATGTTATTTACTTTGTAAAGATGCTTAGACATGATTTATCTGTTTTGTTTTAATGCTCATGGGTGAAGTTGATGTTTCGAAAGTTACTCTGATCTTTCATGTATGTACTCATGTCATAATTCCTGTAACACTGAAGTATATATTTCTATTCTTTTGTAAAGCCCCTATTACTACAAATGTTATCTGTATTGTTATGTTCTTTAATAATGCGTTTTGTACCTTTGTAATTGTATTCTTATGTTGTAAATTTATAATTGTAATTGACACCAGTTCATCATATTATAAACTTGTAAGTTACATTTCACTGCCTTGAAAACGATGAGAAACATTTCACGGCTATTGTCGTGCTAATTGAGAGAAATGCCATATGGCTAGTGAATGACGTTTCACGCCTTGCTTTGCCCATTTTGTTTAATATCTAGTTTCTAGCTGCACTGCAGCATTGGTAAAAATAAAATTTTATAGATGTATTAATGTAAATATTTTCTGTCTACAGATCGAGTAAATAAAAAAAAAAAAACGAAGGAGCATAAAAAAAAATATTTCACTTCACAGGAATTGCATACGGAATTTTCTTTTCAACTACTGGGTAATTTTTTTTGGTAGAATAACTTTTTGTGGTGCACCACTTTAATTACTTAGACATTAAGATGTGATTATACATTTCCCTTATCTGCATTGTTATCTTTAGTCTACTATTTTTTCTGCTTGAGCTATGTCATGTTTAGGTATAAGTTGCTGCTGTTTGCCAGGCATAGTGTTATTGAATTTGACTTTGTATTATTCTGTTAAGCCAGTTTTACTAATGATTTATTTTTATAATTTGCTGCACATTGCCTTAGATTAGTTGTAATATTACAATTGCTTTGCTAATTTCTTAATGCTGCTTGCTTCGCAAATCTGCGTTTTTTTTATTGCTGTTTATATTAATTGTTTTATGTGCTGCTGCATTGCCTCGTCACTTAGTTTACCATCTGAGCTCAGTAGATTTAAGTTAGCTTAAGAGGGGTAGACTATATAAGAAACAGATTTGGCAAAGATGAGTATTGTGCACCAAGAAATAATTATTTTGAAAGAAATATGAACAGAGTAGAGAAAGCAGGTATAGATAGGACTTTTTGGGAATAATGATGAACGAAGGGAGATCTCCAAGAACAAAAAAGGTTTTGTTCGCAAAATACTGCAGTACCAAAAGTTACACTGAAAACGAACCCTGTCC
The DNA here is from genome assembly GCF_023898315.1 of Schistocerca nitens. Classification (NCBI taxonomy): domain Eukaryota; kingdom Metazoa; phylum Arthropoda; class Insecta; order Orthoptera; family Acrididae; genus Schistocerca; species Schistocerca nitens. Next base: position 515,957,068 of record NC_064620.1, on the reverse strand, counting down.
TTTCCATTGTGTTATCCCACTATGTGTTTGTGTACCCTTGTGTATTTGTTTTCTTCCTGTCTCTGTGTAGTTTCATAGAATTTTTCTTCTTCTAATACTAAGCTACATTCACTATGATGAGGAATACTGTTATCCTCAAATATAATTGGCATTAATAATATGTTATTTACTTTGTAAAGATGTTTAGACATTATTTATTTTGTTTTAATGCTCATGTGTGAAGTCGATGTTTCAAAAGCTATTCTGATCTTTTACGTATGTACTCATGTCATAATTCCTGTAACACTGATGCATATGTTATTTCGATTCTTTTGTAAAGCCTGTACTACAAATGTTATCTGTATTGTTATGTTCTTTAATGATGTATTTTGTATCTTTGTTATTGTATTCTTATGTTATAAAATTGTAATTGACACCAGTTCATCAAATTAAGTAACTTGTAAGTTACATTTCACTGCACGCGTTTCTGTTGGTCATAGTATATGGACAATATGTGAGAAGTAGGGGCTGATAGTGTTTGCACGTGTGTTAATAATACAGCAAGGGACTGGATAACAGCATTGCTGGTTCTAAGGACATTTCAAACAAATTTTTTGTGAATGGACAAGTGGTGGTTTATGGACTTGCTATATTCTCTGCAAGACTCTTCAATGGTGATTGTGCACCTGCACAGTCACAACGGATGGCTGCTGGCCATCTCTACAAGGACTACAGTGGGTCTGCATCTTTGATGATCCATAAATACCATTATTTCCACAAGGACTGCAGTGGGTCTGCGCCTCTGGTGGCCCACCAATACCGTAATCTCTACCAGGACTACAGTGGGTCTGCTCTGTGATGACCTACCCACCAATACTCTTCAAAACTTCGACTGACTCCGCTGTGGGTTTGCTCTGTTGTGGACCAATACCTGTCTGCATGTCAAGAGTCAGCACTGTCTTTCCGTTGGAAGGACAACGATACTTCAAGACTGCATGGAAATCCATTACTTCCGCGTGCATTTTCTTTTACTGCTCAGACTTTGAGAAAAACACTGCAATGTGATGAATGATCAGGACTGTCTTTATGGACTGTGAGAGAATTTTAGCTTTTGACCAACATTGTATCAATAAGTGTGTGCATTTGATTTCTTTGTTATTGTAATTACGATTATGAAAAATTTTAACAAATATGTATTGGCCAGTGCCCAACAAAATTTGTCAAATTTTTTGTGGGGAGCATGGGGGCTATGTAAGTAGGCTGTTTAGGTTTTTTTATTGATAACGCCACCTCAGTATGAAAATCACCGGCTGTGCCGTGTGCAGTCTGTGGCTGCTTTGCATTGTTGTAATACTCAACCATTGTAGTGTTAGGCAGCTGGCTGTGAACAGCGCATAGCGCTGGGCAGTTGGAGGTGAGCCGCCAGCAGTGGTGGATGTGGGGAGAGAGATGGCGGAGTTTTGTAATTTGTCATGATATCAAGGTAAATACATTGTTTGTTCTCTATTAATATCTTTCATTTGCTAACTATCCCTATCAGTAGTTAGTGCCTTCCATAGTTTGAATCTTTTATTTAGCTGGCAGTAGTGGCGCTCGCTGTATTGCAGTAGCTTGAGCAGCGAAGATTTTTGGTGAGGTAAGTGATTTGTGTGACGTATAGTTTAATGTTAGTCAGGGCCATTCTTTTATAGGGAATTTTGAAAGTCAGATTGCGTTGCGTTAACAAAATATTGTGTGTTGAAAGTCAGATTGCGTTGCGCTAACAAAATATTGTGTGTTGAAAGTCAGATTGCGTTGCGCTAAAAAATATTGTGTGTCAGTTTAAGCACAGTTATTTAAATATTGTTAAAAGGGGACGTTTCAAGCCAATAGTAAGAGAAAAATTTCACATGTAAAAAATTTATTTTGTGATGTTTTTGAACTTCCACTGCTATGAGTGTGAATCCTGAATCCTTCCTGGTCATGCTGACAAACTTTTACGAATTTATTTGTAAAAGTATAGACAGTGGAAATTAAAGTGTTCTGTGGTGCTTCTTCTGCTTCAAGTCGGCCCGTTTGACGTTCTATCCCCCTTAATACACCTACAATAGATAGTCGGAAATGTTATGCTGCTGCTTGAACATAAAGATACTGAGGCTTCTGTTCCGACGTATCACCAGACGTTTATGGGAAGTAATCAGGCCACTATGCATGTAAAAATAATTACCTATGTCTAGTCGTAAGGGATAGATAGATTTGACGTGGTGAATTGTGACTTCAATGCACTGAAGTGTAGATCTGAATGTAAGGAGAGACAGATTCATTTCATAAATAGCTGCACAATAAAGCAATGTGAGGGTTCAATTGGATCTGCTATAGTCCACAAACTGGATGGGCAATATGGCTATAACTAAATGGATACACAGAACGTCCCCTCATCATCTCCCCTAAGCAGATCCTCACGTTTTCTTTGTTGCGGTATGGACTCTGACATTGATTACAGCACGCCAACCTGTAGTGGTGATATCTTTCGAACCCTTTCGTTCGCTGGAGCGCTGTTGATTATCACAAAATTCTGGATGCCTGTGCTTTTACAGCACCTGTCTGAGAGAGTCTTGGCAGGATGCAGCACATCCCAGGAGCGCTGACTGGAAGACTTAAACGTAGAATAATTTCCTAGAACCGAGGAGAATCGAGACACATGGCCGGTGTGAGGGTGGGCGTATCATAATTTTTTTGGGTGTTGTACACATGTCGACGATATCTGCACTGCTTGTGTGAAATGTCTTTATTTTGCAGTGTAAAGTTACTGTGGCTTATATTCTGGCATGTCCAGAGAAAATGAGTGTATGTTCTATTATGAGGGAGGTACAGATTCAGCACATTTATAGCCATAAGGGTATGAGAAAGATGTTATGTGGAAAATTGTGTGCGCTATGGATATTGCAATTTCAATATGAGATTCGCTCCAGAGCCATAGCCATCAAGAGGAAACATTTCCAGTACATCGATCGGTGTCAAGCTGCTGCTGCATTCGTAATATTTAATTGTAGTTACACTGATAAATATGTGCCTGGTTCCTAATATTCTTGTGAGTCTGGGGAGGGACATAAAAAACTTACCAGCAAGCAAGCTGGTCGGAGCCAGAAACAATATCTCAATGGACGCCTTTGTTCTGGACTGGGGCTGGCCCATCCTTTGTACAACAGTTCAGAGATTCGGAGAGAACTTCTGGCTTATAATGATTTGGCCCCCGACTCCCCCTGGGGGAGTGTGTTGTGCCGTCTTCGGGACCGCGTGTATCGCATGCATCCCCTTGAAAATTTGAGAAAATTCAATACGATGAGTGTTTGCGCTGGGAGTGTTGATAGCATTGGAACTCCACCACTTGGGTCCTCCTGGGATGGGGACCCTCCATGTCTGGCGGGCATCTCTGTAGCTGACACACTTGTGTGGCTGTCGTGCTGGGCTGCGTTTATGGTCTGGCGGGCATCTCTGTAGCTGACACACTTGTGTGGCTGTCGTGCTGGGCTGCGTTTATGGCAGCAGATTCCTCTGTTGGCGCTGTACTGCAGCACGGTCCGTGTGGGTGTCCGGAAGGCGAATACATGAAACATAAGGGTGTTTCGAACGGTCTTGATTATCTAACCGCAAATGGATTGTTTTTTCTCAATACTTCGTTGCGGTACTGTTGCTGTTACTATCCTATCACGCAGTAGACCCTTTCCTCCCTCCTTTTTTGTTCTGGTGTAGCAGAGAGAAGTAATCAACTTAGGAATGGTATAGTACTTTTAATAGGAAAACACACTTAGCAGATCTGTAGTGGTCGAGAACGCCATAACTGTGATGGATGGATGGATATGGTGCTATGGGCGCTCAACAGTGTAGTCTTTAGCGCCCGAACGGAAACAACAACGGACGAGTGTCACCAAAATGCAGCAAGTGCAAAAATAGGATTAAAATTATAGGTGAAAGTCTACAGAGGCAGTTTGCATGTCAGCAGTAGCAAAGAGGAAAGCAGCACATAATGAGGAGAACTGCAAGAGAACGTAGGGGAAGGGGTTAAAATGAAACACATAGCACATGTTTGGAACTGGCCTATTACTAGAATAAAAAGGAGTGTTAAGCCACTCGGCAACACACTAAAAATTCCAACCTAAAATTTTAGGCTGAAGCCCAGAAACATCACAGTACCTTAAAACTTTCTTGACACTCACCTCGTCATCGGTTAAAATCGAGGGCAGATCCCCACTAATATTAACTTCCGCCCTGACAGAACGATATAAAACACACTCAACTAAAATGTGGCGTACAGTGATTCATACGCCACAGGCATCACACAGCGGGGGTTCCTCTCGCCGTAGTAAGAAGGCATGCGTAAGAGGACAGTGCCCTATGCGAAGACGTGTAAGGGTCACTTCGTCACGCCTAGGTGACCGGCAGGAGGAACACCAAGGCTGGATGGTGGGTTTCACCAACCGCAGCTTATTTTCCCTCACCGCCAGCCATTCCTCCTCCCACAATTGCATATACTTCCGCCGCAGCACAGAAACGACACCTTGCAAAGGAATAGAACATTGTGTCACCTCCGGTAATCTGCAGGCGTCCTTGGCAGCTCTATCAGCTTGTTCATTTCCCGTATGCCCACATGCCCTGGTACCCAGCAAAAGTACACTTGCTTGCCCCGTCGTTGGAGGATGTACAGTTGGTCGTAAATCAGCTGTTCCAACTTCTCCTCTGGGTACAGGTTCTGCAGTGACTGTAATGCGCTCAGTGAGTCAGAGCAAATTAGGAAGTGTTTGCCGTGAGTACACTGTATCTGCTCCAATGCCTTCGATCACGTGAAGTTCTGCGGAAAAAACAGTGTATTCCTGGGGAAGGCGAATCCTGATGACACGTTCAGGGAACACTACTGAGCAGCCAAGAAAATCCCCCTGTTGGGATCTATCAGTGTAGACTACTGTAAAATAATGATGCCTGACTAAAATCTGATGTACTGTCTTTCTTAAAATTTGCCAAATCTAAAATCAGTGTGGGCCTCTGGAGGAGCCAAGGTGGATATCTGCTCCAACCTCGACGTGAAACATTAAAACCGGCCACACCCATCTCTAAAATGCACTCCTTTGCACGAATCCCATAGGGCCTTGTTGCTCGTTGCTGGTTACGAAAAAGCCTTTCCAGTGGAGGCCGAGCAACAGTGTGGTATGCAGGTGTGTATGGTGTGGATAATGTTTGATAGGCCTGGCGCACCATTAGTAGACGCCGCCGGAGGTGAAGTGGCGGTTCACCTGCCTCTGCACAGAGGCTCGGTATGGGGCTCGTTCTGAACGCCCCAGTGGCCAACCGAATCCTCTCATGGTGCACCACATCCAACAGCTTCAAATAAGTGGGTCTTGCAGACCCATACACCGTGCATCCATAATCAAGCCGGGACCGCACGAAGGCTCTCTAAAACCGGAGCAGACAAGTCCTGTCTGCTCCCCATGTGTGGTGACTAAGACATTTTAAAATAGACAGCGCCTTAAGAGACCGTTTTTTCAGTTCCTTAATGTGTGGCAGCCACATAAACTTAGAATCAAAAGTGAGGCCCAGAAACTTCACTGTGTCTTTAAAATTCAGAACGGTGTCCCTCATCCTCAACTCAGACAAGTCAAAAATGGAATGAGAACGGTTGAAAAGAACACACACCGACTTATCAGTTGAAAACTTAAAACCACTCTTCTGTGCCCATTCATCCAAACGTCGCAGAGTGAGTTGCAACTGACGAGTCGTCGTTGCAAGGCTTGAAGAAGAGCAAAATACAGAGAAATCGTCCACAAACAAGGAACACCGCACAGGACTTTTCACAACAGACGTAATACCATTAATAGCAATAGCAAAGACCGTCACACTTAAAACACTACCTTGAGGGACACCGTTCTCTTGTTCAAAGCGACTAGACAGTACGTCTCCGACTTGGTACCGAAAATAACGTGGCGACAGGAAGGACTGAATAACATTGGGAAGACATCCACGAAAACCCCATTCGTGGAGCTGCCTGATCATAAGATGCCTCCAAGTAGTGTCGTATGCCTTTTCAATGTCAAAAAATATTCCCAACAGGTGATGCTGGCGCAGGAAAGCCTGTTGTATAGCCGCCTCCAGGAGGGCCAGGTTATCAAAGGTGGAGCGATACCTCCTGAACCCACATTGAAAGCGACTAAGGAGTTGTCTGGATTCTAACATCCAGACAAGGCGGCGGTTGACCATCCGCTCCAAGGTCTTTCCCACGCAGCTAGTGAGGGCAACGCTACGGTAACTACCCGGGCACTTGCGGTCTTTCCCAGGTTTTAAAAGAGGAATTAAAATTGCTTCACGCCACGAGTCGGGGAAGTGACCGGACATCCAAACAAGATTAAAAAGTCGGAGGAGGATTTCTTTATTTCTCCCTGTGAGGTGCCGCAGCATGCTATAGTGGATTCTATCCTGACCAGGGGCTGTATCACGAGCCCCACACAATGCAGAATCCAGTTCTCACATGGAAAATGAGCAGTTGTACTCTTCTGTATTGGGTGAGCGGAAGTCAAAACTGCTCCTCTAAGCAGCCACTCTGTGGGGCTGGAAAGCTGGATTCTGACTGGCGGTTGCAGTAATAGCTGCAAAATGAGCCGCCATAGACTGGGCAATATCTTTTGGGGTCGTTTGGAGAGTACCATTCCACATTATAGCAGCCATAGGGCACCTCCCACATCTCCCAGAAATCCTCCTGATGGTCTCCCATACAATGGAACTTCGTATAGAACGATTAATGGTGTTCAGGAACTGCTGCCACGACCTCTTCTTGCTCTCTCGTATAATCCGACGACACTTTGCCCTCGCCACCCGAAAGGCTGCAAGGTTCTCTACAGTTGGCCGGCATTTGAACCCATGCAGAGCTGCCCGCCTAGCCCTGATTGCAGAGCTGCATTCGTCGCTCCACCAAGGGACAGGCTGCCGCTTCGGTTGTCCCGTGGACTGTGGGATGGACGCTTCACTGGCGTGGTGGATCACTTCAGTAATATGATCCACCCATTCCTGGACACTGACCCGATGTTCAAACTGGGCTAGTTGACTATACAGTGCCCAGTTGGCTCTACTGAGCACCCATCGAGGCGGTTTCCTTTCCAGTTCCACTGCATGTGGTAGGTGAATCCAGATGGGGAAGTGATCGCTGCCATGTAAGTCATCAACCACTTCCCATGCAGCAGTGTGGGCGATGGCTGGAGAGCAAAGCGATAGATCAATGGCAGAGAACGACCCAGTTGCAATGCAAACATGCGTGCTTTGACCTGTATTTAGCAAATAGGCACTGGAAGACAGAAGAAGCCTCTCGATTGCTCTACCCTTGGGGCAAGTACTCACAGAGCCCCAAAGCATATTGTGTGCATTGAAATCACCACAGAGGATGAAGGGGTGGGAGAGCTGTGTCAGAAGATCACTGAAAGCCTCTTCGTCGAGCACATCATTTGGGGGCAGGTAAAGCGAACATACAGTTAGCATATGACGCACATGTACTAATATTGCAACTGCCTGTAAATTCGTCGTGAGGGAGAGAGGCGAGGAGTGGTGTTGACGAAGATACCTACTCCTCCTCTAGCTCTCTGTCCACTCAGGTCGTCCTTTTTGTGGAGGACATAACCACGTACCTCAGGGGTGTATGTTTCACTGAAATTTGTCTCTTGCAGACATACACACGTAGGTCTATCCTGAACCAATAGACGTAGTTCCTCCACATGTGTCCTGAACCCTTGCAGGTTCCATTGTAATATGGGAGCCATCACGGTGGTTGTATTTTCTGCCTCTCTTTCCGCCGAGGTGGGGAGACTGCAGCGGGTGGAGGCTCAGTCTTGGGGCGAGATGATTACCCCATATTCTCAGACTCCATCAGCTCTGGGGAAGAGTCTGATGATGCGTCTAGTGGGACCACATTAACATGATCCGAGGGTTTACCAGCCGATTTAATCTGTTGGTGCTGCTTCACATGTGCTTTCCTTTGTTTAGAGGGCTTTGCTGGAACTGGTGCTGGGGTGTTTATGGCCATGCTGGGCTTTGGAACAGCCTCAGCAATCGGAGATGCCTGGGGCTCTTCATTGTTAGCTACTGTACCTTTCTCTGCTGTTCGAGGAGGGGCTACAGGCTCTGATACACTTGCTGCCTTGCAAGTGCACTGACATGTGCAGGTGTTCGTGCCAACACTAACAACCTCCGTCTGTGTAGATGCATCGACGTTTGGAGGCGGATTCTGAACAATGGAAGCAAAAGACGTAACGAATGTGGGGGGCTGCATGGCCTTAAAGATCTTTTTGGCTTCACTGTAGGGGATACGCTTAGTTGTTCTTATTTCTTGTGTTTTACGTTCCTCTAGGAAGATTCTACAGTCCCTACTCCAAACAGGGTGGCTTTCAGAATAGTTTATACATCTGACAGGCGACGAACAGTCAATTCCGTCACGGGCAGCCTTACTACAGTTGCCACACATCGCTTCTCCTTTACACCCTAGAGTTGTATGCCCGAAACGCTGGTACTTAAAACAGCGCATTGGGTTTGGGACATACGACCGGACGTTTAGTCGAAGAAATCCTGCCTTGACGTGTTCTGGGAGTCAGATTTAACCAGGTTCCCATCCACCCTTTTCATGATGTTCTGAACGTCAACAATTCCCTCCTGAGCCCACTCACTCTTTAATTCTTCTACAGGAATGTCAACGAGATCCCTACAGGTAACAACACCCTTACTGGAGTTCAGGGTGCCGTGAAGCTCTGTATCGATTGTGTATTCCCCCAAGCTTTTAGCTGTTTGAAGGGTAACTGCTTGCTGAGCAGTTGATGTTTCAACAAGCAGTGTCCCATTCCGTAAACGCTTCACTGATTTTAAGGTTCCAGCTATTCCTTCTAGACCCTTTTGGCTATAGAATGGCGAAACCTTTTCAAAGTAACCCTCTTTCCTTTTTATTATTAAAAACACATTCCGGTTGTCAGTATGTGCTCTGTTACTCTGAACTGCTGTACGTTTGCTGACGCCTGAGTCAGGAGGACTGGCTAACCTAGCCCTCTTGTTGGATTGGGCGGTAGTGCCTACCAGCGGTCCACCCGTCCCACTGGCCAGCGAAAAATTAGAAGGAGGAAAAGAGGAAGAATTCGTGGTATCCATGGTCGTCCCACGAGCAGCTAGGGAGACTTATGTCCATCCAGACAGACCCCCGCATGCCTGGATAAGCCTTGTACAACTGAGGTGCGGCAGGTTCCCCAGAGGTTGCCCGCTAGCGACTGTTCCACCTCAACAGCCATGCATCTTATCGGCGCGCAGCACACCTTAAGATTGAAGGTTTTTTTTTTATAGAGGTATGTACCGTCCTCGCGATCCAGGCAATCAAGCCAAGATCCCCGGTCCCTAAGACACACAACGTCCCACCGTTGCGCCACACGGTGGTCGCTGAAGCATGCCCAGAGCTTACGGTATCAGCAGGCTGGCGGCGCACACCAGTCCACAGCTCGAGGACCCCGGGTTCGCCAAGCCCGTACCCAGCAAACGAATGCTGAGCCCCCTGAGGGACATAACTGTGACGGTATAAATTCCGACTATCCTTTCAAACATCACCATTTCCAGTCGTGGCGTCAAATAATAATAGATTTGTATTATTTAATGAAATTTCTCGTGAAAAAACATATCACTGTTGTTTATGCACGCAATCTACTGTGCAGCGTCGGTCTTTTTTTATTTCGAATAATTTTAAACTGTGTGAAGCAAATTGTTTAAATGCCTATATTAACGATTTAATTAATATTTCCTGTGGCACATCGTCTGAAGCTACATTTGTGAAATCTTCAAAATGTGATATTCTGCACCAGAATTAATCATTCCTGAAGCATTTCGTGAGGTGTACCACATGAAAAGTGCACCAGGAAAGCTGGGCAGTTTAGAGTCCATGACAGAATGAAATATCTCATGCTAGTTCCTATGTCATCTGCAAAACAAACTACAGCTCTCTCTCTCTCTCTCTCTCTCACTCTCTCTTTGTATGCAACGATCTTTTTTTAAAGTCTATTTCGAATCAGTCTGTTACAAGTTTTGTGACATCGTCAATTTGCATGTGTGATATAGCTGCCGCCTTGTTTCCTCTACATCACGATTATATGACCGGGAATTAATTATTTATTAACTTCAGCAGTATTTTTGGAGCGATTCCCAGTCAGTCATTTGCTCTGGACTGAAGGCGCCTCTCACGTGCACTGGTATCGACAAGTAGGTTCACGCACACAGCTGGCTGTGGACGCCAACAGGAAGTGTGCTAAGGGTTAGTGCATGCCCGAGCATGCTGCCGCTTTTCAGGCTCTCGCACATGTGGCGAAGCCCGGCAGCCGACGCGGGCCATGGCTGTGGCAACCTGCATGGGTGATGAGACGCAAGAAGCTTTTCCTTATGTGTTTAAGCGATCTGTGATGGTGTAAATACGTGTTTCCTTACGCGATCAGAATGTACAACGCGCCGCAATTGTTTAAATATTCCACACACTGCAATCGATTTCCTGACAAATTCTTTAAATAAGTTATATTCGGTGCACCACCTTGCATCCTGTTAATTTTTTTAAATAAACAATATTTCACACATTGTCTACATTGTTTAAACAATATTTTGTACAATGCAATCGATCAATCAATATTTCCAGAAGGGAGGGGGTGCAAGGAACACTGTGAGGAATGTCGATTTAGTTAATTAATTAGTCAATCAAACTGATCCAGTGGTAGGGGAGCAGTGCGGGGTATTTGAATAACCTGAAGCGGCTCGTGAATACCGAAAGTGACACAATTGAGCTATTTATCAGCAATTTTTTAAATCAGTTCAATTAATTTGTCAATTAATTTGATATCAGAAATGTTGCTGCAGTTCTGAGAGGGTGGGAGGGTTAGGGGTGGCTTGAAAAATTACTTAACCAAACAATAGGTTAAGGGCCTGTCAATGAATGGGATGGATTATCCCCAGGGGGGTTCAATCCTCTTAGCAGAACAATAGGCTAAGGGCCTGTCAATCAAAAGAGACCAGCAGGTTTGCCACTGACTGTATACTTGGCCCTGATGTAGACAATCCGCAATATGCCCTGATTCCTGCTTTGTCCCCTTACGAGTCTGGCTGCGGCGGAGGTCGTAGTTTTCGACAGGACTCTGACAAGGGAACCTCCCCATCGCACCCCCCTCAGATTTAGTTATAAGTTGGCACTGGGGATAGGCCTTGAAGGACTGAACACAGATCAATCGAGAAAACAGGAAGAAGTTGTGTGGAACTATGAAAAAAATAAGCAAAATATGCAAACTGAGTAGTCCATGTGCAAGATAGGCAACATCAAGGACTGTGAGCTGAAAAGTGCCGTGGTCCCTTGGTTAGCGTGAGCAGCTGCGGAACGAGAGGTTCTGGGTTCAAGTCCTCTCGAGTTAAAAGTTTAATTTTTTATTTTCAGACAACTATTATCTGTCCGTCCGTCCGTCCGATGCGAGGTAACTGTGCCGTAGTTTGGGGACGCTACACCTAAACGGGAAAATTTGAAAACGTTAAAAACATATGTTTTGACAGAGCACATGGAAAACTGTGCGACTGTGAAACTGTTGCATTCATTTGTTGTAGTTTATGTGACAAACTCTTATGTTTTCATCATTTTTTTGGGAGTGATTATCACATCCACAAGAAAACCTAAATCGGGCAAGGTAGAAGAATCTTTTTACCCATGTACAAGTTAGGTGGGTCGACAACGTATTCCTGTCATGTGACGCACATGCCGTCACCAGTGTCGTGTAGAATATATCAGACGTGTTTTCCTGTGGAGCAATCGGTTGACCTATGACCTTGTGATCAAATGTTTTCGGTTCCCATTGGAGAGGCACGTCCTTTCGTCTACTAATCGCACGGTTTTGCGGTGCGGTCGCAAAACACAGACACTACACTTATTACAGCGAACAGAGACGTCAATGAACGAACGGACAGATCGTAACTTCGCGAAAATAAAAAAAGTGAAGTTTTCACTCGAGGGAAGACTTGAACCAAGGACCTCTGGTTCCGCAGCTGCTCACGCTAACCACGGGACCGCGGCGCTCCTGAGCTCACATTTTCCTTGATGTTGCCTATCTTGCACATGGATTACTCAGTTTGTATATTTTACTTATTTTTTGCATAGTTCCACGCAACTTCTTCCTGTTTTCTCGATTGATCCGTGTTCAGTTTTTCAAGGCCTATCCACTGCGCCAACTTATAACTAAATCTGAGGGGGGTGCGAGGGGGAGGTTCCCTTGTGAGTGTTGGCACCGGCGGTATATGAGGGGATTGGCACACTGCGTGTGGACATTGGGACGTGAGCGTGAAGGATGCGCGAGTGTTTCAGTAATATCTGCCATCTAGCCATGACAGCTACTGCTATGGACTTGATTGCGGTTTATTTGTGTCGTGTTTAGTGCTTCTCAATACACTGCAGTGGACTCTGTCTTGCAGAAGTATGTGTTGGAGTTGTCACTATCCAGTTACGTGGTGTATCCTTCCTCCTCCTTGTGAATGTAGAGGACAGAAATAATTTAGGAATTCGATAGTGCTTCAAAAACCCAATCACGACATCAAATTCCCGATTGATAGCGATCTCTGACATGTAGCCATGACAACTTATTACTACGGATTGGACCACGTCTTAAGTGTGTCATGTTTAGTGCTTCTCAATACATCACAGTGGACTCTGCCTTACGGAGGTATCTGTTGTTGTTGTTATTATCCCATCATATGGTAGATCATTCGTCCACCTTCTGAATGTAGCGGAGAGCACCAGTTGAGAAACTCTATAGTGCTTTAAAAACCCTATCTCAACGTCAAATTACCGATTGACCAGTTTATTGTTTCTGACAGTTTCATTATGAGCATTTATCTGTCCAGCCTCTCCTGCAAATTGTTTAAGGACATAGCAAGCAACTAAGTTGAAATTTGAAACTATCAGCTACCTCCAAAGTAATGCACTTCCTACCAAATGACCTGACTGTGCTAGTATCCACCAATTGGAAGCTAGGGAAAAGAAATCCAGTAGGGTTTGGAAACCGTGTGATTGCAGGATTGAATCTCACTAAATATTCCAATCCTAGGGTCCACCAGCAGGAAGCATGGAAAAAGTGTACCACACAAAAGGTATCGATTTAATTAATTAATCAATCAATCTGATAGAGTGAAGCGATATTTCCAAGATATCCGCAGCAAAGAGTTTCCCAGGTACACGTTGATTTTTTTGCAGTTCGGTTCGATCACGACTGATGGTATGTCCAGGGCCAGCTGTGGCACACTACAGTATGTGACCGCTTGAGGAGAGGGAGAGAGAGTATGTGTTTCAATGGAAATTTCTCAGGCAGCAAATATTAAAATGATGCCGCCACCTGACGCTTTTGTTCAGGGATTAGCATGACATCCAGTCTGTGTGCCATACGAGGCTGCTGGCAGTGCGATGACAGCAGTCGCGAGATTGCTAGCAGGATCAGTGCAGTCTACTGGACACCACACTCTTCGTTCCAGCTAGCTGCTGCATCTTTGGACGGCGTGTGCTTCGTGATTGAAGGATTTTTAACAGTGTACTTGTATGTGATTTGTGTTTCAGAACAGTATTCCTTGTGGGATCGGAGTAAAAAAAGCGATCGATTTAAATACTTCTTTTTGATGTGTTTTACAAGAACTACATCTTGCCAGATAGCAGAGAACGATGAGCAAGAGAGATCCAAACGCTGCAAATTGAATTTTTTGTAAATAAACAATATACTCTCTGTTATGTAATTGAGTTTCCTGGCTTGAGTTCTTTCCTCTCCAGTACAGAGCCGCCAAGTAAGAGAGAGCCTGATGGCCCCAATCTTGCCAGGTTAAATAAATAAAAAAATAATTTTCCAGGTAGGTTGTGGGAGGGGAAGGCTCAGGGATTTTCCAGATGGGGAGGGGCTAATTAATTGATGAGTTTAATTAACTGCTCAATCACATTGATAGAGCAGATGGGGGCCATTTGAGTAACTAAAGCCTTAAAGTGTATTTGTATTGGTGAGGGGGAAGTTTGAAGGTTTCAAGAGGGGTTTTGAGGAGAAGGGTGTGGGGGAGGGGGGACATTACTCAGAAGGTCGGATCATACCCAGAGACCATAGTCCACTTAGCAGAACAATAGGTTAATGACTTGTCAATCAAAAGAAAACGATAGGGTTGGCCTTGAATGTACATTTGCCTCTGATGTAGGCAACCCACTCTAACAAATTGTCCTGATGCTGGCCTTGCCCCACTTCTTACATATACTGCCTTGATGACTGTATGCTGACATTGCCTCTTGGCATGCCCTCTGTGTTGCTGTTGGGTCTTTCACCTACATGCCTTCATGACAACCAACAGCAGGATCAAGCAAACGAGAGCACTGAGGCTCCAACAGCCACTCACAGCTATGGCAGGCTCTGAGATATGCTGGCTGTCACTCTTTACTGCAGTGGGTCTATGGTATTGATCTCAGGCTATGCCAGTGGCTGTACCAGCAGATTTCTTACCAGGCACTGATGCACTCCCATGCCCCTCTGTGCAGTGTGGGCATCGGCTGCACTGGGAAGAAGGCAGAGCGATTGTAAAAATCTCAGAAATAAATTGTTAATTGAATGGCATCTTATTAGCGCCTTGGTTCATCACAGAACCACACCTCCATACCTCCGCTCAACTAACCTACACCCACAACAGCAGATGGTCAGTGAAGCCTACAGCATTTCTTACATGTGTGACACCCCATCACTACGACTATCATATGCTCAGCTTGCTGCTAATGTTCCTGTGTCATGACATCTCTCTTCTCGTAACTGATTTAAAGTACGTGAGAAACCAGAAGGAATGAACATGGCAGAAAAACAGTTGCAGCAGGGACGAAAGCATGCAGTTACATTGGTTACAATTCCCAGGTCTGACAGATTTAAAACATCCGCTCACAGTCTGGCTATTCCGATATGAAATATGAATTTCAGGGTCCAAATGGTTCTATACAAAACAATTCATATTTTCTCACCCCCCTTAACCACATTTCACCCTGACTGAGAAGCTGCTATTAATAGTTTTTGTGCTTTAATAATCTTTCTTTCATAAAAAAATTAAAGAGGTATGTACAAAACTAGTCTCTTATATAGTACTCTATTGAAGACAATGGTCTTCAAAATGCTCAAGTAGAATGTGTGGTCAGAAATTTCAAATAAGAAAGCCTTTATAGGAAACTTAGCAGCAGCTAGATGTCAGTTGATTGTAAAAGTGAAACTTGATTTAAGCCATGAAAACGAATACAGTCCAAAGAAAATGCACCAATTAGAAACGACAAATACAATGGGAAAGGAGGTACAGCCATTTTAATTAAAGATACAATCCACTTTAAAAATATGACATCAAATTTAGGATGGCAGACTACCATGTACTAGCTGCTGTAATTTATTTTCCTAAAGATGCAATTACCATCGTCCCATTTACAAACCTTCTAAGAGTGAATACAAAACTCCTCACTGTATCAAATTATTACCCACCTTCAAAAGTCATTTCTTATTTGCACCAACTTCAATGCACACCAATCAGCATGGATATGTGCAAATGGAAGAGAGTTGACTGAACTTATAGAAAAATTCAATTTGACAACTGTGAACGGTGGATCTTCTACCACTACACCTAATCCACACAGAATATCGACCATGGACCTGACGCTCTTCTCAGCTCACCTCCACTGTGTAATGGAGTGGACTGTCAGATGTGATTCTCTTCGCTCAGATCATCCCCCCTCTGCAAATCGTAATAGATTTAACTAAAAATTCAGTTAAGATTATCTGTCCAAACAGCATGTGTAAAATCAAAGAAGCAGACCGGCTGACTTATGCAACTACAACCCAGGAGGAGTTTAAATCCTTTAACAATTTATGAGAGCCCAATGGTGAATATAAACAGCTAATATTAGTTACTGAAAAAGTCGTATCAACTTCAGTTCCACGAAAAAAGGAAGTCATTCTTTTGACTCAACAGCCTACAAATGGTGGACACCAGAGTATCTAGAGATGTAGAAAATTTCATTGCATACAAGGAGACAGTGGAGAGAGTTCGAAGAAAGTTAAAACAATGTAAAAAGAACACATGGAAATTTTTTGTGAAGCCTTAAGTAATTATATTAGTACAACTGAACTATGAAGAAAAGTAACGTTTAAAAAAAACCAAGGGTTCAAATAATAACCAGGCATTAAATAATACATGGCTTGAAGAATTTTTGAAATAATTGTTTCTAGCTTCCACAGCCAAGCAGAATTTCGTCCCCTAAGTAAAGGGATTACAGTGACCCTCTTTGGCACAAATTTTATATGAAAAACTGATGAAAGTCATCAATGAGGTGGGAAGTCCCTCACCTGGTAAGGTTGGAATACACTACCAAACGACAGGGAATCTCCCTAATGTAACACTCAGAAAAATTTTACAGGTATTTAAAAAATATGGATGAATGATCAATTAATAGAGCACTGGGAAATTCAAATAGTGATACCTATATTAAAACCACATAAAGTTGAAAAGCACGTCATACAGATCTATTTGTCTCTCGTCCTGCATAGGCATAAATTTAGAGCATCTGGTGAAAAATCGTTTAGATTGGTGACTGGAATCAGATAATATCTTGCAATCGTGTCAGTTTGGGTTTATAAAAGGCAAGGGAATAATTGATGACTAAAATATCTTGGCTTCTGACACAATACAGCAACAAGAAAAGAAAATGTAACATCTGTCTTTCTTGACGTCACTGAAGCATGTGGTAATGATCACATACGTGTGTTGCTAGGAAATTGCGAACTAATGGAATCATGCCACAGCTCATTAACGAAATTAACACTTTTCTCGCCAAAAGAAGCATATGAGTTCTCACATCCAGAATGAATGAATTGATTCACATACTCTTACAAAAGGTCTCCCACAAGGAGTCATCATTAAGCCAGTATTACACAAAGCACATAACATGTACAAATCAAGTGTAGGCGGCCTGGAGCTGCGATTTTAGTGGATGGTTCATCGACCGGGGAGAAATATGAACCGATCTATTCTGCCATGGATCTGCACATGTGCAGGAGAAGAGCGGTATATGCACATGTGCAGAACGCAGATTTTCGAGTGGACTTTCTGCTTGTTATTGTTTTCACTTGTGGTCAGCAGATGAGAAATACATGAGCTCTTGAGGACTCTTTTGGTTATTGAGCGAGATATTCAACACATTTTTAAGTGAGTAATTTTTTGTAAATACAGTAATAAAACAAATGAACATTCTCTTTTTCGAATTGCCATTGCGAAAAGCTGTGTACTATAGATAGCTTCCTATGGAAAGAAACAAAGAAAGTGTAAGCTTGGTGTCTGAGGCATACAGTAAGGAAAGGTGTCTATTTGAACCTCTAGGTACCCTGTACCTTAATAAGGTACACTCCTGGAAATTGAAATAAGAACACCGTGAATTCATTGTCCCAGGAAGGGGAAACTTTATTGACACATTCCTGGGGTCAGATACATCACATGATCACACTGACAGAACCACAGGCACATAGACACAGGCAACAGAGCATGCACAATGTCGGCACTAGTACAGTGTATATCCACCTTTCGCAGCAATGCAGGCTGCTATTCTCCCATGGAGACGATCGTAGAGATGCTGGATGTAGTCCTGTGGAACGGCTTGCCATGCCATTTCCACCTGGCGCCTGTTGGACCAGCGTTCGTGCTGGACGTGCAGACCGCGTGAGACGACGCTTCATCCAGTCCCAAACATGCTCAATGGGGGACAGATCCGGAGATCTTGCTGGCCAGGGTAGTTGACTTACACCTTCTAGAGCACGTTGGGTGGCACGGGATACATGCGGACGTGCATTGTCCTGTTGGAACAGCAAGTTCCCTTGCCGGTCTAGGAATGGTAGAACGATGGGTTCGATGACGGTTTGGATGTACCGTGCACTATTCAGTGTCCCCTCGACGATCACCAGTGGTGTACGGCCAGTGTAGGAGATCGCTCCCCACACCATGATGCCGGGTGTTGGCCCTGTGTGCCTCGGTCGTATGCAGTCCTGATTGTGGCGCTCACCTGCACGGCGCCAAACACGCATACGACCATCATTGGCACCAAGGCAGAAGCGACTCTCATCGCTGAAGACGACACGTCTCCATTCGTCCCTCCATTCACGCCTGTCGCGACACCACTGGAGGCGGGCTGCACGATGTTGGGGCGTGAGCGGAAGACGGCCTAACGGTGTGCGGGACCGTAGCCCAGCTTCATGGAGACGGTTGCGAATGGTCCTCGCCGATACCCCAGGAGCAACAGTGTCCCTAATTTGCTGGGAAGTGGCGGTGCGGTCCCCTACGGCACTGCGTAGGATCCTACGGTCTTGGCGTGCATCCGTGCGTCGCTGCGGTCCGGTCGCAGGTCGACGGGCACGTGCACCTTCCGCCGACCACTGGCGGCAACATCGATGTACTGTGGAGACCTCACGCCCCACGTGTTGAGCAATTCGGCGGTACGTCCACCCGGCCTCCCGCATGCCCACTATACGCCCTCGCTGAAAGTCCGTCAACTGCACATACGGTTCACGTCCACGCTGTCGCGGCATGCTACCAGTGTTAAAGACTGCGATGGAGCTCCGTATGCCACGGCAAACTGGCTGACACTGACGGCGGCGGTGCACAAATGCTGCGCAGCTAGCGCCATTCGACGGCCAACACCGCGGGTCCTGGTGTGTCCGCTGTGCCGTGCGTGTGATCATTGCTTGTACAGCCCTCTCGCAGTGTCCGGAGCAAGTATGGTGGGTCCGACACACCGGTGTCAATGTGTTCTTTTTTCCATTTCCAGGAGTGTATGTCTACAAATGTTTAACTCTGAGTTTATATGTATTACGTAAATGTGCTTGTAATTTTACTGTCGAAATGTGTATGTGTCACCTTACTTGGAGAAAGTGCCACACCTCTTTGATTTGGTTGCATCTTTTGTATTAGTTCGGCATGCCAGGAAGAACGTGTTGAGAGATTAGACATGACAGTCAGATCAGTTGTGATGTACGTGACCAATGAGGACTGTAAAATCTGTTTCGCATCTTTGCGGTTGCGACATTGTGAAATAGATCCCTCATTACTGCGGAACTTCCGCGAATCTCGTCATGAACGATCGACAGCAGCTTGTGAAAACAAGACACCTCCATTCTGACGAAATTCCTAAATTCCTGTGGATCTATGGGCCTGAGCTCCTTCTCAGTAAGGGACGAACTCATTTCCTGTTCCTGGCATTACACTGACGTTCTGCCCTTTTTCTAACGACTTAGACTGACACTGTCGCAGAAAATGCTGCCCAGATAATTGCTTCCTCCATGTCTAAAATGCGGTGAAACGGAAACATAGATAATCATTTGCTTGATCAGCATGACGTAATTCCATAATTCTGTATAATCATAACGTAATTTCATTCTCCTTGTACAAGATAACAGTAACTGCTTAATAAATACGAACCTAAACCTCTCAGAAGTTCCAGTATGAGTAAATAGCAGCTTTACAAAAGTATCAGCATTCACTCTCAATGGCGTAAACAAACCTGCAGTTCCGAAAATGTAAACTTTGGGCGCTGGTACAGAGTTAAACGTCAGATGTATTGTACAATATGGCTATCGAAAAAGTCAGCAGTTTCAGACTTGTACACTTGAGACACTGGTGCAGACTTGTATATGATACGTGTGTCGTGTATCACCAACTTAAGTCCACTATACTTTCCTCTCTATGCTAATGATCTAGAAAGTTATTCCTCCCCATGTGAAAATTTCCACTGTGCAGATGATGTTTGCATTTACGTCTCATCCAACATTCTGGATCAGGCAGGATGTGCGCTATCAAAGCAATGACCCTACTAGGTAAGACATGCCACAGTTGAGGGTTGAAAATCTGAACAGAAATGTAAGTAATTGTTCCATTCGCAAAACGAACTATACCATGCTCTTCGAATAGTGTAATACTGTTCATTGAAAATAAATAAAATCCTGGGCTGTATTTCTTGACATTACATTTGATTCACGAGTTAGTTGGGGACTATGTATAAAAACGATCTCTAGTGACTGCGGAAAAGCGTTGAACCTTATGAGATCAGTGACAAGATAATGTTTGGGAGCTCACTCCAATATTCTGCTTCCTTTGTACTGCGGGGTTACAAGTTGAAGTAAAGATTATGAATGCAAGGTCTACCACAACACCGATAAAAAGTCCTAGGACTGCTGGACAGATTACTGTAAAAACAGCCTACACATGTGTCATGGAGCTATGCTTTCTTCTTCCCACTAATGTCCCTTTGTTTCAGCAAAGGAAAAGGGTACGAACAATTTTCACTCACATTGTACTTGTAAGAAAAGAGGACAGACATAATCAAATAATACGCTCCAAGAAAAAAAAAAAAAAACGCACCACGACTGAATATTCAAAGGGGACGTAAATCGGTAGATGTGATGTACATGTACAGACAAACAAATGAGTACAATTTCAGAAAAACTGGATGGTTTATTCAAGAGAAAGTGCTTCACAAATTGAGCAAGTCAAAAATGCATTGTTCCATCTCCACGCTTGTGGAAGCAGTTATTCGGTTTGGCATTGATTGACAGAGTTGTCGGATGTATAAAACATTCTCGGACTTCTTGCCACGTCAGTTCAGGGTAAAATCTCGAGCATTCGACGATTTCCATCATCGTCATCGTCTAAGATTAATAGAGAAGAGCAAGAGAGAGAGAGAGACAGAAAGATGAAGATCTTGTGGTACTTCCAGCTGACAAGGGAAATAACACGGTTGTTCTTAATACCACTGAATATCACGGCAAAGGGCAACATTGTTGGAAGATAGGACATACGAATGCCTAAAACGGGACCCAACTCTGTCATCCAGTAGAAAAACGGTGGAGCTCTTAAAGATTTCTGGTCTAACAGAGGATGTAATCAAAAATCTTAGAGCACAAGCTCCTAGATATCCTAGGCTGTACAGTTTTACAGTTTACCTAAAGTCCACCAGGAAGGTATTCCACTGAGCCAATTGTTAGCGCCATCGGTTCTGCTACCTAAAGGGTGGACAAATATTTAACTAAGTTGATGACTCCGATACTCGACCGCTATGAACATCGCATCAAAAATTCTCAGATGTTCATAGAGAAAATTAAACAGATTAGTGTTTGCGCAAACGATGTTTTAGTCAGCCTGGATGTGCTCTCACTATTTACAAAAGTTCCTGTGGAGGACACATTGAAACTGCTGTAAGAGAATTTTATTCATGAAATGATAAAGTTGTTCTGACATGTTATAATGACCACATACTTCTTGTACGGTAGTAAATTTTATGAATGACGGACGGAATGGCTATGGGTTCTCCATCGTCTCCATCAATGGCCAAATTTTTTATGCAACCTTTTTGAGGAATGCGCTTTAAATTCAGCTTACCTTCTTCCATCTTCATTTTATCGTTATGTTGACAACACGTTCATGGCCTGACCACACGGCGCAGAAGCTCTTGAGCACTTCCAGGAACATATGAACAGCATGCACCCACACATCCAGTTCACCATCGAGACAGAGAAAGATGGAAGGCCGCCGTTTTTAGATATTCTGGTTCAACGAAAATTTGATGGGCGTCCCGGCCACTCAGTGTACCTCAACCCGACGCACACTGATTTGCATCTGAGCACCCAGAATTTTCACCGTCCAGTTCAGACGACAGATGCTTTAAATACACTGGTACACAGAGCAAAAACATTTTCAGACGAAAACTGCTTGGATTCCGAAATCTATCATCTGAAGTATGTGTACCAGAAGAAAGGCTATGAGTCACGTGATATTAAGTCAGCATTCACCCAAGAAAAGGATATGTGATGAGCCATCGATTGCATTCCTTCCCTTCTGCGGCGCTACAACCAGAAAAGTTGGCAGAGTCCGGGAAAGCCGAGGTATCGTATTTGTTTTCCGACCTCCAAAGAAACTAAAGCAGACGCTGCGCCCTGTTAAGGAGAGTCTCGGCCTCAGGATTCCTGGAATGTACGACATACCATGTGAATGCGGAAATAATTACATCGGTCAGTCCATCCGCACCGTTTCCGACCGCTGTGCAGAACATCAACGGCATATTAAAAATCGTGAGCTGGAGAAATCCGCAGTTACTGAGCTCAGCCTCACAAACAAACAGAAATACTGTTTGACGAAACAAATTTTGCCCAAGACTTCCACATACTGGGACTGTATAACTAAAAAGACTGTAGTAAGACGAATGAGTGAGAAAATCGTGAACCATGAGGGCGGATGAAACCTTAGCGGTGCATGGAAGCGAGCTCTCAATGCAGAGAAGAGCCATGGATGTTCGTAGCAATGTTTACGCTATGGCGGGAGTGGTGGCACCACCAGCGCAGACGTTGACACCATCTGCGACAGCATGACGTAACTATCGACCAATCTTTGGGCTATACAAAGCCAACACAGCAGCGACTTTGACAATCAGTTGCTCCTGAAGATGACGATGGTGGAAACTGTCGAAAGCTCGGGGTTTTACCCTGAATTACCACAGCGAGAAGTCCGAGAATGGATTTCTGCATTGGAATAGCAGAGTCAATTTATACCTCAAGAATGCTATATTGTACCTCAAAACTACATCCTACGTCAAGAATTATATTATACCTCAAGAACTATATTGTATTTGTGTGAACTGAATAAAAGAAGTCACCACACGTCTTTGTTGTCGTTATTTACAAAAAAAACTATACCCTATTGCTTTATGTGTGTATATGTATATAAAGGCTGTGCATATCTCAAACGACATTAGTTTTGCTGAAGATAAGTGCTATTAAGGAGGTGAAGTTTAAGATGGAAGATGACAAAATATATAGAATGGTTGCATGGAATTACGCCAATCGTGCAGTACGAATTGGGTTATGGGAGGAGGAGGCACATGACTGTGTCTGCTTCCAAAGATATATAGCAGACATGTCTAAAATTATATCTCCTGTGCTTGAAGAAAATCACAGACATAGCATGTAGTTAAAACTGTACACTGTCAAAGAGGGAACAGGGATGAAAAAAAAAGAACACTAAGGTTGCGAGGTGAAAATTCATTACTTTTTATCCAAATTACAAGTAATTTTACATTTTCATAAGCAGACACAGCAATATTATTTTCACACATCTTCTTCTTAAAGAGCCGATGGAGAGAAGGACACCCGTAAAATTCCAGGTCTTCAATAGCAGCAAACTTAAAGATTCGAAGCATCCATGAGATCTCTTCCATCCCCTTCATGTACATGATGGTATCTGTGTGATCGAATAATTTCAGTTCAGTGACCATATCTTTATAGGATATGCCAGGATCATCTCAGTGAATTTCATGGTAGAAATGTGTTAACCACTTTGCACTCTTCTGTGTCTTAGCACACTTCACATACTTGAAAGACCTCGGTGATGCAATATTTGCTGAGAATGTCTCTATTATTCCCGCATCTTGTGTGTACGTTACGAATGCAACATCTTTAAATGAACTGTCTAAGCTCATCATCATAGAAACCCTGAGCGTCTGCAATGACGTTCACACCTTGAAATGCCATTGTGAAATTCTCTAGGTATGGTGCAACACCTGTTCATTTATACAGCTCGCTGCATAACACCGGTGAGTGGGCAGTAGTTGATCACACGGTCATGTACATGTAGAACTGGGGAATATGCGGCAGTGTATTCTGAAAAATTTGTCGATGATTCAAATTCAGTTCACACATGTATAGGTCCAGACTTAATTATCTCTTACTGTTTTGAGCAATCTATTACGATGATCGGTGAAAGCTCCCTGAACTCCCATGGACTGAGTAGACACCCTTCTCCCTCTCCTTCAGAAATTTCATAGTAAGTTTTCATTCCACTTCAGGTATAAATTGTCATATGGGTAGAATTCTGAATTCAGGTGGACTTTGGCGTTAGTTAACTTGCAGTTGTCGAACACGGCGGAATCATTTGCTATATTACCTCTTCTATCAGATTGAAGCGCAAGTGTGATGAATTTGTCCACTCGCAGCCAGTAACACTAAGAACTCGAAAACCTCCCACAATCTAAATGTCAGTGATAGAAATATACCGGAATTCAGAACTTTTAAAAGCTTCAAATGCTCCTCGCCTGATACACTGATGTGAGGCATTTTCCATATTATCTTGCTGATTGTGATCACAATCCCTTCTTGAGCTCCTTGGATGTATGAGTTATTATAAGTCACACTCCATGCTAGAATGAGTTCTTGTTTAGCGTTCATAATAATCTCTCTCATGTCCTCAAAGTAGCCCATAAGCATTTTTAGAGCTATGCATGCAGTAAATCGCTTGTACTCTGCAACTGTTCTCTCCTCCGGATCGTCTATGAACCACCCCGCATTCTCTAAACTATGCAAATCTGCGGGTGTTGCAGAGATGTATGTTTTAAGGGTTGACGTTATTCTGACATTGCGTGTACGGTCGATCTCAGACCCATTGAGTTCATAGCGTATCTCTTGGAAAAGGAATACTAAAGCATTACGTGTAAGCTTGGATCCAACTCCATCGCTGCCATCGGTTTTCTTGAATGACCCCTCTAGATATATAAAACTCTTGAATGGAAGCGTCAGTGCGTCTTGGTGCTGGATGAAGATCCTAATTTCATCGTTCTTGTTAAATGTGGTTGAAGCATAAGGTTTATAAGAGAAGTATTCCTGACTTATAATTCTCTCATCATACTCTACTGGACTGGTTATATTGAGTGAGGACGTCATTGCAAGGTTTCAAGCCAACTGATTTAAGAAACTTGTAGTTCACATGTGTTATCTCTTTCTGGTTCAGTATATATATATATATATATATATATATATATATATATATATATATATATATATATATATATATAGTGTAGCCTCTATTGCTTCATCACTTAACCAACTGAGCTGTATTGTGTGCATATTGTAACCTCCCCACAAAAAAAATTAATAAAACAATGAAAATAATGGACCATGAACCAAGTGTAACCTCCCTGCAGAAATATTTTATACTGAACCATTAACCATGAACCAAACGTAAACTCCCCACAAAATTAATAATTAAATGAATTCTTAAAGTATTGTAACCTCTGAACAAAATTGGCTTCCATTTGTAATCTATGTGCAGAAATGCATTCACATTTAATGTAACCTCAAAATTCTTTTCTCATTTAATGTCAAGTTCGAAACAGAAAAATTCCTAAACACAAAAATAATAAAAAAATTTAGTTACCTGGTAAATTTTATGAGGACAGCAGCGCTGTCCTTCGGCCCTGTATTCTGAATAAAAAAGCAAAAATTCTTACCTCATTAAAAACTGCAAATATATCTGCTCTTATTTAGATATTTTTTGACACAGCTTCGTGCAATGCTGGCATATATTTTTTCTGGTTCTTGGAAGGAATGAATAGGAAATATTCTTTAAATTGAAATGAATGTTTTTCTTTAAAAAAAGTTACTTTATATTGTAAAAATTATTATTGGGGCATTTTTTTGGAACAAATTAAATGACAATTAACGTACATTATTAGATATGCGCAAGGCTGCTTCTTTACCCTCTAGAACAATACCCATCCTGCAGAGTCCTGACCAGAATCCCGAGCAGAGCGGACACCCGACACGCGCCGACTCCTGCCGACTCACGCAGACTACTCAACACTACTCTCGACTCGCTACTAAAGCCGACCGACTACTAAAGCCAACTGTCGACTCGTGCAGACAAGCGCAGACTAGTGAGAAGCAACAACTACATACTACTCTCTGGTCAGAGACTCTGTCATGCCTCGCCCATCGCCGGCAAAGCATACGTCTTACATAACCCTCCACTGGGGGGGGCAAAAATTTGGCAGCGATGGTGAGTCAATTGGACTTGCCGTGAGCAACAAATTTTTCCTAATTAACTAACTTTACAATCACAGAATATATACATATATATAGGTGCAGAGCATGAGATAAAATGTAGTGCACATGCACTGAGTACATACATATCAGGCAATGACAAAATGTATACACAATGAGTACAAAACGTATTAAGAAATGGCAAAAGTGCACACGCACTGTGGTAGTGAACATATCAGGAAATCACAAATGTATATGCAATGAGTACAAATCATATTGACAAATGACAAAAGTGCACACGCACTGTAGTACAGAACATATCAGAAAATCACAAAATGTATACGTAATGAGTACAAATCATATTAACAAATGACAAAAGTGCACACGCACTGTAAAACTCTTTAGCATTTTTACAACAAATAAACATATCAAGGAGTGAAATAAAGTGCACACACACTGTAGAAGTCTTCATAATTTTACAGGAGTTTAAACGCATTGTATAAGTGTTTACCATTTCACAAGAACTAGGAAAGGAATGGGAAGGATTGCGTCATGGTTGTAGCACTTTAGGTTGCACACAGCTGCACTGAAAGTCCATATCTTTCTACAGAAGCATAACACCAAGTGAGACAATCTGAAGTTCTTTTCCTTGAAGTATTAATCAGTGTAGCCAAGACACTGAAATGTCGTAATAATATTCCATGCTATCATTTTGGTAGTACACTAGGCACACCAAACAGTAGGACCATAATAACATCTCCATCGCTCAAGGTGGTGGACAGCATGTCGTGTCAACACCACGTTCTTGCAAGGTACACCAACGTAGAATTAGTGCAAAAACCAAGTGTAGTGCTCCATGATCATGAGGATAGACAGGACAAACGGATATTGCAGTAATTTCTGTTAATTAGGTCAGTAGGTGAAGGACATTAAGTCACATACTAATCTTCATTGAGAATTACACTAGTCTAACAACTGATTTGAGTAATTGGTGACACTCATCGCCCAGTTACTGAACATTTCTGTACCATGTATGAAGTATTACAGAATAATGTTCATAAATAATCTGTGTACAGAGAACATTGGCATTCATTGGCCAGTTACAAAACATCATAAATCATCATTCAAAACATATTACTCAGAACTGATCATTCCAGTGACATAGGACATATTGAAAATGTAACATACTGTAACTATTATTCAACGTCTGTGACTAGAAACATTACTCAGAATTACTCAGGCCTCCCTTTTTTGTGCTAGCAATGCATTGCGTTGAGATCGATAATTAATTACTGGGGCATAACAATATTTGCTTTTGAGTTATTGCTGCAAATGAAGATGTGTAACGACATACGTCATGAGTCAGCTGTAGCAAGGTTATGAAAAAAGTAGAGTATATGTAATCACATTCATAAATGACACAGGTTTAATGACCAACTGCTTGTAGCACATTAATTTCATGAATAATTTCTCCTGCAAAAAATACAAAATGGATTATTAAACTGAAAGAAGAAACGCATATTATGTTGAAAATTAGTGAACTTCAAATTAACAGGTAGTGAAATGTGTATAAAATATATATGTTCTCTAGCTGTCCTTTCCAAAACCTTCAGTCATCATACCATGCGACATAAGACATACTGTCAAAACGAACTGCAACAAATACTTAAATAACTACATAGCATAAATACATAAACTTCAACATTATCCTGAATTGCAAAAAAAAAAAACTTCATTATCCATATCATCATAACTCCATTATTATCATCACCTGTAAAGAAAAACTTCATTATCCATATTAGCATATTCTTCATCATTATTCATCACCATTCTTTATCATCTGCAAAAAAATCACTTCATTATTCATTATACAACTATTCCTTATTTCTACCATATTTCATCACTAAAACTAAGATGTGTAGTTCTGTCTGACAGCCTGCATCAATCGCCTCGTATTCTGAAAGAAAAAATTAGTTAAGACTGCTATTCTACGATGTGTATAGTATATTCTTGTTAATGCTTGTTAATTCTGATCCATTTACTCTTTGACATGAGGTATTGCATCTTCTTTCGTTCATTCCGAAGGTGAAATTCCCATTTCTGTTTAATTTATTTCTTTTACACGTTATTTCTTTCTGAAAATGATGAACAAAGATTAATGTCTTGCATTTAAATCATATACCCACTAAATAAAAACTGGCTTATAGTAACATAATTGAGCATACAGCACAGCATGACAGAAAACGTAATATGTCAAAAACATAGACAGTGTGCAGGTGTAAAAAAATGTACACAGAGTATCACAATGTAGCAGCAAAAAAAGTGTAAAATAGTCGCGATGTTGAGATATCATAAGGCAAAAATGTCAAAGTCAACTGGTGTTTGTTATATCTTAAATATTTGATAGAGCATACAAACAAAACAGGAAAACAATCATAGATACATGAAAAAAGGAAAATATGCACGGTCTGAGGTGTAACGACAAGAAGAGCGACCTGCTAACCTTACCTTGCTGGGCACTTGCCAAGAAAAAATACGGCAATCATCAGTAAGTAGTCACATAAATATAATTGCATAAGTGGTCATAAAATGTGTAAGTTCATCTGGAAAAATATGCACGGTCTGATGTGTAACGACAAGAAAAGCAACCTGCTAACCTTACCTTGCCGGGCACTTGCCAAGAAAAAATACGACAATGATCAGTAAGTAGTCACATAAATATAATTGCATAAGTGGTCATAAAATGTGTAAGTTCATCTGGAAAAATATGCACGGTCTGATGTGTAACGACATGAAAAGCAACCTGCTAACCTTACCTTGCCGGGCACTTGCCAAAAAAAATACGATAATCATCAGTAAGTGTTCATGTGAATATAATTGCATAAGTGGTCATAAAAAAAATTAGGAAATGGCATTACAGTGTGATAAATCATAAAGTATGTTCATTCAATAAAAGGTTTGACGTTCGACACGTGGTGGTTCCCTTTGGTTTTTCTGGTTCTCAAAGTTTCGACGTGTACTACATTGGGGTGAGGAATGCTGCGAATTCGATATGGACCTGCGTATAGAAGCTCAAATTTACTGCATCTACTCTTTCCTTTGTTGGATAAATAGTGTGTACGTACTAATATCTTCTGTCCAATGTGAAAGTCACGGCGTGTACAAACCTGTTTTTGATGTCTTCTCCGGCGCTCTGCGGCACGTTTGATGTTGTTCAATGCAATGTCAATTATTTCATGGTGTCGTAGTCGACGAGATGTAGGAAAGGTTACTAATTCTTTAATTTTGTTAGGTGGTTCAGCATTTTTCAGTATAACAGTCGGAGATAGCATAGTAGATTCATTTGGTGTGGAATTAATTACATCCTGGAATGAGAGTATGTGTGTGTCCCAATCAATATGTCTTTTATGGCAGTATATTCTACACAGTTTACCAATTTCTTTCATTAATCGTTCGCAAGGGTTCGAAGAAGCATGGTACCTGGATATATAGATCGGAGAAATGTTTCTAGCTCGCATCATACGTGTCCATATAGCAGATCGAAACTGTGATCCATTGTCGGAAATTACTTTCAATACATGCCCTACATGAAATAGAAAATGTTTTACAAATGCTTTCGAAACAGTTTTAGCAGTAGCTTTGCATAACGGAGTGAAGGTAACAAATTTTGAAGTGAGTTCAACAGCGACAAAGATGTAGCAAAAACCTCTATTAGTTCTGGGAATCGGACCAAAAATGTCTACAGCGGCCATTTGTCTCAATTTAATCGGTACAATAGGATGTAATGGAGGAATATGTAAAGTCATGTCTGATTTAGCTTTCTGGCACATTTTACATGACGCTAAAACTCGTCGTATACGTTTCTCCATGTTGGCAAAATAACAGTTCTGTCTCAGTAGAAGAAAACATTTTCTGGTTCCGTAATGTCCGTAACTTAAATGAGTATACCAGATTAATTTGTTAACAAGTTCGTCAGGAATGCATAATAACCAATTGTTGCTGTCAGGATGAGAGCGGCGAAACAGAATATTATTGCGTACAGTGTAATGGTTTCTAATGATAACATTATTCCTATCTTGCCAAAGGTGTTTAATTTCTTTCCACACGTTGTCTTTACTCTGCTCCTGTGCTATGTCTTGTAATGACGACGAAATGAAATTTTCAAATGCAACTTGTTGAATGTACATAACGCTGAAATTTGCTTTGCAGAAGTTGGTTGCGATGTCTTGCTGATTGTTGCTAAGAGAACGGGATAGTGCGTCTGCTACAATATTTTGTGTACCGGGAATGTGAACAATTGTAAAATTAAATTCCTGTAAATAAAGTTTCCATCTGCTTAATCTGTCATGTGTAAATTTAGCCGAAAGTAAAAACTGTATTGCTCTATGGTCTGTGTAAACGGTAGTATGTTTTCCATAAAGAAAATGCCGAAATCTCGTAAAAGCCCATACAACACATAATGTTTCAAGTTCTGTAACAGAATAATTTCGTTCAGCAGGTGACAGAATGCGACTTGCAAAGGCAATGTTTTTAATTACTGTACAACCATCTTCTTCAATTTCCTGAAAAAATATATACGCCTAAATCGGTGTTAGAACTGTCGGTGGCAATGGAAAAATTTCTAGTAAGATCTTGGTGCGATAAAAGTGGTGCATTCAACAAAGCATGTTTCAAATAACACTTTCGTGAACAAGATTCTGCGTGTCAAAAGTATTGCTTGTGTTACTGGAGGATGCAACCTGTACTGTATTTATTCAAATTCTATCTGACGTGCTATTATTCTCAGGAGGATGCTGTGGCATTTCCACTATTTGTACTGTTCTATTATTTCTTCCTGATGTATTATGTTCTGGATGATATCTACTGTCTGGTTCATTCATGATAATATGTTGCTACGGATGTTCTTGCTGCTGATAAGACCGACTGTTATTAAACGTACGCTGAAAATTGTGCTCATTATTTTTACGTGTGTCATGATAGTCATTTCCATAAGGCGCGTTGCGATACGAGTTAAAATGATGTGTTTTCTGTACGTACTGATTTCCTTGTTGCTGTGCATTACTATTTGTTGAAGCTGACGCTGTACGCGCAGGCGGCGAAACATTAAAGCTTGGTTGACCTTGTACATTACATTGTTGGTTAGGTATGCTAACCGGTTGGTTTTGTTGCTGCTGCGGAGAAAAACCTCTATTGTTACTAAAATGTGTTTGCGACTGCTGAAAATTTTGTACATACTGATAATTAAAATTTTATCTGTTATTAAAAATTACGGCGATAGTTGTCATTTCGGGAGTGTCTAAAGAGAACTGTCACTTTCGGTAAAATTTGTCATATCGGGTTTTCTTTACTCTTTCTTAAACCTAGATAGAGCGATAGTTGAAGAGCTATTTTAATAGATATAAAGGATAGTAGAAGAGAAGGCAGCAGTGCAGAAAACTAAAGATGAAATAGCACTACTACGGCTCGGGGCCCTGTGCACGCTACGGCACATATTCATTAAAGCGTAATGAATCCCCTGAGGTCAATTACGCGCTACAAATAAATTTTAACTTCTGCGGTACAGGCAATGCCGGTAAAAATTCAAAAACAAATTGTTGTATCCAAGCCAATGCTAGTTTCTGCATTACAGGCCAAGCTGGTGAAAGTACAAAAATAAATCGACATATCCAGTTCAAAGCGTGTACCTGTGCTCTGTCATTTTCAAATACCTTAGATTTTTTACACATAGAAATTGCTTATAATCAACGTTATCGTCACTGAATGTGTGAACAGGTTCAGGATTGCATAAGAATCTGTTTGTCTGTGTCACTTCGTATTCTAAGTCATGTGGTCTCTGCAAATTACCTAAGTTATACTGGCTGTGTGAGTGTGACAAATGTTCGGAATGTGCCGTATGCTGTGACGTGTTAGTGACTGAAACATTTTTCATTTCTGTCACTTCAATATGTTCGTCAATTTGGTTGTTCTGTTGTTCACATTTCTTATCAACTTCCGTATCCAGAGTGTGTGAAAGTACTGGTGACTTTAAAAATTAAGCTCGTCGCTTATCTGTGTTGCGTTTTCTGAACATTGTTCAGTGACTGCATTAATTTCATCTCTAAGTGATTCTGTTGTGGCTGCATGTGTATTAATTAATTCTTGTGCAACAGATCTAGTTTCTTCACTGTTGTTCTTAGCACAAGTCTTAGTATCCTCGCGTAATTGTTATTTAGTATCATGACGTTGCACGGTAACAGCTGTAATCTGTTCACTAAATTGTTTGTTCTGTTCGTTAAGGTTGTCGTGTTTTTCATTTGACTGTTTGAAACTTTCATTCAACTGTTTGAAATTGTTGTCTAGTTTTTCATTCCACTGTTTGAGTTTTTCATCAAGTCGTAGCAATACTGCCATAATTTGATCCAAGCCAATATTACCTACTCTATTCTCTGTACTGTTTGATGGCGTACTTGCAATTGTCACGTTTTGTGTAACCATTTGGTCATTCTGTGATTCTCGAAAAGGTTTGCCAATCGGATGTGCACTGTTAGTCACTACACCGGAATTAAATAAATCTGTCGTATTTTGAGCATACTGTTCATTTTCGTTAGAAAAATTCATCTGTTCGTTACGTAAATTTTGCAGACCGGTTGTGTCAAGCTGGGCAGCGTTCATTGTAACAGAACGTTCCGCGTCATCAATTGTCGTTAAATTAACAGACGACACAAGTGAATTTATTTGCTCATCACTAGGATCAAAATCAATATTAGTGGTCGGTACGCACTGATTGTCTGTAAACGGAGGATTGTCATCATTACACTGAGTGTCGCAAGTACTATCGGTCAAATTATTTGAGTCGGCTATTTCACTCATTGTACATCGTGATGTACTGTTAACAGTTTTTCGCGGCATTTTCACTAATCAAAATTAATCACAAATGAAACAAGGACAATGCAAAATGCAACAAACACAATTACAACAAAGAGCAACAAATTGCCGATGATCTGCGAAAGAAAGAGTGACAAATTAGTAAATGCGTTGCGCCAGATGCAAACTACATTTAAGTAAATAAGAGCAGATATATGACTACTTCTCAGAAGATTCACAAAGAAATGCGATCCTGGCCAGAGGTCACCAAGTGTAACCTCCCCACACAAATTTTATAATAATTAAGAAACCACGAATCAAGTGTAATATTAATTAAATAATGAACCAAGAACCAAACGTAAAGTGTAACCTCCCAACAGAAAAATTAATAATAAAAATGAACCATAAACCATTAACCATGAACCAAACGTAAACTCCCAACAGAAAAATAATAATGTCAGTGGACCATGAACCAAGTGTAACCTCCCTGCAGAAATATTTTATACTGAACCATTAACCATGAACCAAACGTAAACTCCCCACAAAATATATAATTAAATGAATTCTTAAAGTATTGTAACCTCTGAACAAAATTGGCTTCCATTTGTAATCTATGTGCAGAAATGCATTCACATTTAATGTAACCTCAAAATTCTTTTCTCATTTAATGTCAAGTTCGAAACAGAAAAATTCCTAAACACAAAAATAATAAAAAAATAAACCTGGTAAATTTTATGAGGACAGCAGCGCTGCCCTTCGGCCCTGTATTCTGAATAAAAAAGCAAAAATTCTTACCTCATTAAAAACTGCAAATATATCTGCTCTTATTTAGATATTTTTTGACACAGCTTCGTGCAATGCTGGCATATATTTTTTCTGGTTCTTGGAAGGAATGAATAGGAAATATTCTTTAAATTGAAATGAATGTTTTTCTTTAAAAAAAGTTACTTTATATTGTAAAAATTATTATTGGGGCTTTTTTTTGGAACAAATTAAATGACAATTAACGTACATTATTAGATATGCGCAAGCCTGCTTCTTTACCTTCTACAACAATACCCATCCTGCAGAGTCCTGACCAGAATCCCGAGCAGAGCGGACACCCGACACGCGCCGACTCCTGCCGACTCACGCAGACTACTCAACACTACTCTCGACTCGCTACTAAAGCCGACCGACTACTAGAGCCGACTGTCGACTCGCGCAGACTAGCGACAAGCAACAACTAACTACATACTACTCTCTGGTCAGAGACTCTGTCATGCCTCGCCCGTCGCCGGCAAAGCATACGTCTTACAATATATATATATATATATATATATATATATATATATATATATATATATATATATATATAGCTGATTTTTCTGTGCAGCCAATGAAGCTCAGTCGGTTAAGTATTGAAGCTATAGTGGCTACACATACTGTCCCTTCCAGTGTATCTTTTTATATATGTCAACTACTTGTCAGTACCTGGCGTAGTTAGTATCATGGGAGATTGGGTCAAACATCCTCATCACAAGAACTTTCTTGTTGGTGACTGGTCCTGTGAAGATGCAAAAGAAGATCTGAGGAAGAAGAAGACTTGAATTTTCCATCCTGATAATATACAAGCAATTATTGTAGGTCCATCCAGTTGTGGCAACACTAATGTCCTCTTGACGCTGCTAACACATGTAGATGGAGTCCGATTTGAAGATGTTTGTATATTCTCAAAATCACAGTTTCAACCCAAGTTGAAGTATTACAGGAGACATTGCGTGGTGTAGATGGCATTACATACACGACATTCAGTGAAAGCGGTGATATCCCTCCACCTGAAAAAGCAAAGCCAAACACTGTCTTCATATTTGATGATGTTGCTGTGGAAAACCAAGACAAAATTCAAAAATATTTCTGTTTCGGTCGTCATATAGGAGAAGATGTATTTTATCTAAGCCAAACATATTCCATAATCCCAAAACAGTTGTTTAGGGAAAATTCAAAC
Organism: Schistocerca nitens; assembly: GCF_023898315.1. NCBI lineage: Eukaryota > Metazoa > Arthropoda > Insecta > Orthoptera > Acrididae > Schistocerca > Schistocerca nitens. The sequence goes on along the minus strand of NC_064620.1, from coordinate 515,922,370 downwards.
TACATTATAGCCCTCAAACAAGACAATCTGCATTTGAAACACATTTACCAGGCACATGTAGGAACTGACATGTCGTTCAATGATTTTGTAAAGATATGTGCTGATTGCTGGAATCATTCACAGTATGGGTTTCTCGTTATTGATAAAACAAGTAAACTGAGTTATGGTAGGTAGAGGTGAAACTTTCAAGAGTTTCTGCTTGTATAACACGGTAAGAGAGGTTAGTTCATCACTATATGCTGCACCATGGACAAATTCGCGCGCATGTCTAGCTCTCAACCCGAGAGGATGGGTCTACACAGACAGAACATTCACATGTACATGGATGTGAAAATTCAGGCTGTTGTGCATAAATTTGGAGGAATGCGCAGGGAACTAGAGACGTATTGTCAGACTCTTCTGAGAATGGTGAATGCATTAAATAAAGTAGTTAATGAAGTCGGTAAGAAACTAGCCGACTTAACTGAAAGGGTCGAGGCTATTCAGGGGAAAATAGATGTAGACTTCCTTGTTGTTGAGAAGGGGGAGCAGGTACATAGTAAGAGGAAGAAGATGAGCGGATATATAAAGCCTAACGCTGCGGAGATGTCTGAGTAGTATACACCGAGATGTCAACGAAGCAGAAAGAGATTCAAGCGTTGCTGACAGTAGGTCATATGGATCGACAGCAAACACTAAGAGAGACCTTTAAGCCAGTTACTGAATCTCTCAGACAGCTCTTAGCAAAAACAAAAACATGCAATAACGATGATGTTGCCATTGACGAATTCATTATCTGTCACGCCCCTGGTCAGATAGATATAACATTCGGTGTTAGCAGGGGAAGACCGTACATGTTGGGCACGCGTCTTGTGACTGTAACTGATGACACAATACAGACTGGTGACAGGCGGTTTGAAAGAACACTTGGCTTAATGAATCTTATTTTCATAAGACCTACCAAAAAACCTATAAATTATTCAGTTAATGATAGGGAAACATACCGTGAAATACTGCACACGATTGATGTACATAAGATCTCGAAAAGCCTGAGCAACAAGAAATATAAAACCCCGATGGCGAAAACAATAACAACAGCAGCAGTAGCAGTGGTGATGGTATTGACATTGAAAATAAAGCAGTGAACAATCGAATCCCGCAGTATATATATTATGACGACCCCAACAAGCTAGTAGACAGACTACAGCTGCTCATAGTTTCAGCTGCTGCAGGTAATACACCTCATTCGAATAAGGCTTTTTTAATACTCTCTGAGCTTAGAGATAGAGGTATCATCGAATAAGCATGGAGACAGTAGCTTGAGAACTGCACAAACCAGCATGCAAAACATACTCTCGTAGGCACGTTATGATTAATGGTTTAGATGATTTATGGCAAGATGATCTTGTAGATATGAGGGAACATTCACATGAGAATAATGGATGCAATTATATTTTAATGGTTATTGATACACACTCCGAATTTGCCTGGGCATACCCTGTTAAAACAAAAACGGGTAGAAATGTCGCGGATGTTTTTGAGCGTTTGCTACAGACAGGGATGAATCGATGCCCAGACTACGTCCAAACCGATCACGGCGGGAAGTTTTAGAACAGGTATTTCAAGACCGTGATGCAGCAGTACGGAATACATCACTACTCAACACGTGTGACTTTATTAGCGCACAGCAACGCTGTTAGTAATCACAAGCTGTCTTTAATGCTGATCGGCAAATCTGCTAGGCCAAGAGCTTTTAAAATTGCAACATGAAGTCCCTGCCCGTATTGTATCGCAACCAGAAAAAAGCATGGATGGATGGTAAACTTTTCAAAGAATGGTTTCATGGTCAGTTTGTTCCCTCAAAATGGCTCTGAGCACTATGCGACTTAACTTCTGAGGTCATCAGTCGCCTAGAACTTAGAACTAATTAAACCTAACTAACCTAAGGACATCACACACATCCATGCCCGAGGCAGGATTCGAGCCTGCGACCCTAGCGGTCGCTCGGTTCCAGACTGCAGCGCCTAGAACCGCACGGCCACAACTGCCGGCTTTGTTCCCTCTGTTCGACGGGTTTCTAATAAAAATTTTGTCTCCCCATGCAGTCCTTTTGCTTGATAGCACGACATCTCACCCCAGCACTGAGGAATTATGTGATGGAGAAATTGTGGCGAAGTTTTTGCCACCAAATGTTACTCCACTTCTACAGCCGATGGACCAGGGTGTACTGCAAACATTAAAACTGATTTACAGAAGACAATATTTTTAAGAATGCTGATCCAAGATGATAGCATTCCTTTAGTGGACAAAATAAAAAAGACCAATGTGAAGAATGTTGTTCATTGGGCCACTGGGGCATGGCAGAATATTTCAGAAAATACTCTGAGAAAATTGTGGAGAAAACAGTGAACATTTCTTGAATTTCAGGACAACCTAGTTGAAAATGGAGAGGACATTCTACTACAAATGACACAGACACTCCCTGGATGTGAAGAAGCTAGTGAAGGAGACGTAGATGAGTGGATGGCGGCGGATGGGGCGTGTGTGGAAAACCTTTCTGACGCTGATTTAGTTGCTGCTGTGACTGAAAACCAGGAAGAAGTCGACTGCTGTGACAGAAGTGACAATGGGCCTGAAAGCGACAGAGGAGAGCTGGTGCCACACAGTGACGCAGCAGACGCCTTGACCTCGCGCTACGTTATGTGGAGCAACAGCCCACTGCTACACCCGCTGATTTGACGTTTATGAGACGATGGCGCAAATATGCGTCAGATAACAGACTGTCTTCATTACGCCAAAGAACAGTGACTGAGTTTTTGTCATCTAAAAAATAGGGATACAATGTCCGCTGTATTTTAGTAAGTTTGACAGCTTTTCTTTCATTGTTAGGCATTATTTTCTTGCCAGTTTTTCTAATACATGTTTACTGCACTGTGTAAATTAAAATAGTGTGTATGTACAGCAGTCTACTGCACAGTTTTCCATACTTAGACTAACATTTTTCGTGTTCAGATTAACCGAACATTCAGATTACCGGGGTTCGGATTAGCAGGACTCTGCTGTACTTTCTTTACTACAACTAAATTCCACAGCCCCAGTAGCATAGCTTTTACAATAATTATGATAGACTCTGGACGCATAGAATCTAATTTCAACAGTCCCCAACAGCAAAGGTTTTTGCAATAACAATTCTGGTTGACTGTGAGCTATATATATATATATATATATATATATATATATATATATATATATGGTGGTCAGAAAATGTGTGGCAGACCAGTATTCGATCGAGAGGACAAGAGGTGTACACTGTGCTGCAGTCTAAAATGTCTGTCACCTGATGACGATACAAGGGCCATTTGTGATGATAGGACTGAAACTCTCCCATACTCACACTACTCACTTGTAGCAAGAGAAGGAGTGTCTGCAGAGTAGTAGTATGACCCATTTACCATAGTGTAAGTAATTTTCTGTGTGTGTGTGTGTGTGTGTGTGTGTGTGTGTGTGTGTGTGTGTGTGTGTGAAAGAAAGAAAATTTTAAATAGAAGCATAAACAAAAAATACTAAAGAAGCATAAACAGAAAAAAAATTATATATTGATTTATTTGTTAATACATGATGCATGTGTATCCTATATATATATATATATATATATATATATATATATATATATATATATATATATATATATTAGCTTTTAAGTTTTTCACCTGCCCCTAACCATCCAAGTTAGAATAGTTTTGAAATATATATATATATATATATATATATATATATATATAGTGTGGTCATAAAATGTCTGAAACGCTTGTAGGGATGTTACAGGGCAGGGTGTGCTGAGACATAAATGTTAAGAAAGAAATTCGATACGTTGCTCCGTTTCCGAGTTATTTAGCATAGAATTTAGCCAATCGGGGCGTCGCGCGCTCACATTCAAGCGGCCTGCCAGGGGCGGTGTTTCCCAACGAGTGCTTTGTCTCATTAGCTGAAACTTGAATTCACGCACGCGACTATCTGATTGGCTAACATCAATGCTAAATAATTCGGAAACGGCACAACGTATCGATTTTTTTTGTAACATTCATATCTCAGTACAACCTGCCCTGCAACATCCCTACAAGCGTTTCAGACATTTTATGACCACACTATATATATATATATATATATATATATATATATATATATATATATATATTTCAAAACTATTCTAACTTGGATGGCTAGGGGCAGGTGAAAAACTTAAAAGCTTATATATATATATATATATATATATATATATATATATATATACAGGATACACATACATCATGTATTAACAAATAAATCAATATGTAATTTTTTTCTGTTTATCCTTCTTTAGTATTTTTTGTTTATGGTTCTATTAAAATTTTTCTTTCTTTCACACACATGGTGCACACACACACACACACACACACACACACACAGACACACACACATGCACACACACACACACACACACACACACACACAGAGAAAATTACTTACACTATGGTAAATGGGTCATACTACTACTCTGCAGACACTCTCTATCTCTCAATCACAGTCCCCCACTCCTTCTCTTGCTACAAGTGAATAGTGTGAGTACGGGAGAGTTTCAGTCCCATCATCACAAATGACCCTTGTATCGTCATCAGGTGACAGACATTTTAGACTGCAGCACAGTGTACACCTCTTGTCCTCTCGATCGAATACTGGTCTGCCATACCATATGTGGTGGCTGCAGTGCAGCACCACTACACAGGCACTATGAATAGTCTTCAATAGAGAGTGTTCTCAATGCCATACGACACACACCCTTAGCCCACCTCTGGCTGGCAATTTCCAATGTGTGATATGCATACATTTTTGAACGTAGACCTACAAACTCCTCAATCGGCAATCCATTCACCTCGTTCTTCATAAGACCGATAACATTCTCGTTCTGTGGAATAATACCATAAGAATTATCGGCCGTGTATGAGGGTGTGTGGAATTCATTACTGTGGTACCTCATTGCTTCATATGGATCACAGTTCTTCATCCAATAGATGAAGCTATCTGTATCCATGTAAAGTAATTTAGGATCTGTGAAATGAGTTTTCACAAACTCATAATGAAAGCGGTACATGTGGAGTTTGGACGGATCTAGTACGGACATGCCCACTGTAATAGGTTTTGTAAACTCTACTGCAGTCTTCGCCATCTCCACAGCAACAAAGTTCTTATTGAATACAGTGACCCACTTAAAATTTGGTCTGGCGATGCATTTTCTTACGCCATAACACCCATCCATTCGGTTCTAATAAAAATTTCACGTCGTTCCCTCGAATTCTTCATTGTTTTAGCGAAAATTGAATTATTCATTAATTTATAAAAAGCTTTCTCAAAGTCATGGAAGCTCTCTGTTGCATATTCAAATCAATATACTCCTTCAACCAGGGGGACTGCTTGAAGGAGATTGACCAGGTGATTCTAACCAGCTCCATACCCAAGATGAGACACTGATGGAGATTACGATAATGAATACCATATCTCTGCTTATCCCGCAGCGTTGTCATCAGTTTTGGCATGGAGACTCCTCACGGAACTAGTTGCTCTGGACACAGTGGTAAATCGGCGTGGGCATCATGCAAACTATTAGGGTACACGAGTTCTGCCTCCACCATATACCTTGCATCAGAATCAGCTGCCATACCCCTCATGATTTTTCCACCTGATCCCTTGCATTCGTCTTCAGGCACCCATCGAAACTCACCAATCGGCAGTGATTGCTGCATGGAGTACCTGTATGAGTTATTTACGTCCAGGTACATTATGAAACTCGAATCAGGGAATGCATTGAACCTGTCACCCATCTGCAGGTTATTTGCCTTCGTGTGCCTATGGACGCATTGGCAAAGTCCCCCATGGATCCCTCACTCAAAGAAAAGAAGCATGTCAGCATTGGTCAATAATTGAGCATTGCATCCCAAGACAACCCAGGTGCCTTGTAATAAAAGGTGGGATCCAGAGAATACGAGGTGTGGTTTGAAAGTTTTAAGAATGGATCCGCTACTGCTTACTGGTTTGGCTGGCAGGTACATGTATGGTGGGGAGTGAGTCATTGCCTTGTCCTTGAACGGCCTCTGACAGGAAACTGCGTTTCCTTTATTCAGTTCGTTGTGGCAGCAGGTTGTGTGCAGGTCTGTTAGGGCTTGTTGCTGGATTCTGTCTGAGTGAAAATGAACGTAAAAACAGAGCAACGAGTTTGTGTGAAATTTTGTTTTAAAACCGATAATTCAGCTTCTGAGATTTACAAACCATTAAAAATAGCTTTTGGAGATAACTGTATGAGCCAGTCAAATGTTTCTGGTCTGGTTCAACAGATTTAAAAATGGCCACGAATCATTTGAAGATGAACCATGGTTCGGCTGTCCTTCCACCTCAAAAACGAATGAAAATGTTGTGAAAGTTCGCGACTTAGTGGGCTCTGATGGTAGACTTACAATTAGGGAGATGGCTGATGAACGTAATTTAAGTTTGCATGCAATTCAAGCAATTTTAACTGAAGATCTGAACATGCGTGGAATGTCCGCAAAATTCATTCCAAAAGTGTTGTCAAGTGACCAGAGACAATGCCGACTTGAAATGTGCCAAGAACTGATTAATCGGACTGAAAATGACCCAGATTGGTTAAATAGGGTAATTACAGGTGACGAATCGTGGGTATATGGATATGAATCAGATAGAAAAATGCAGACTTCGCAGTGGAAAACTCCAGGTTCACCATGACCGAAGAAAACACCGCAATGTTGGTCGAAGGTGAAGACAGTGTTGCTGATTTTTTTGATTTTACCGGTGCCCTGGAGGACAGAATTTAACCAGGAATACTACAAATGTATCTTTGAGCGTTTGTGCGAAAAGGTGCAGACGAAAAGGCCTGCATTGTGGAAAGACAGGAGTTGGGTGCTACACCATGACAATGCTCTGGCTCATTATGCCTTCTCCATCGTTGAATTTTTGACCAAATTCAAAATTCCTGTGCTTCCACAACTGCCATAGCCCCCTTATTTGGCCCCTGCGGACTTCTACCTATTTCCTAATCTAAAATTTTCATGAAAGGAAAGCGGTTTTACTTGATTGAAGACATACAGACAAATACGGAGAGCATCCTTAACACTTTTCACGAAAAAAGTTTCCAGGAATGTTTCCAAAAGAGAAAACGCCGTTGGAGTCGGTGTGTTCAGTCAGAAGGGGACTATTTTGAAGGAGATGCATCACCGTAGCATGTAAGTTCCACCATTGTACAATTACAAGCCCATTCTTAAAACTTTCCAATCACACCTCGTTTGTGGCCATGCACAGACTCCAGAATTTCTCGAAAACGTCCGCAAGCATGCGCACGTCTGTGTCCATGTTAAGCCGTGCGTACTCTCCTAAAGCGGAAATACTGAATTCCTGCTAGACATTCATGGCATGCTCATACTCTGCATCCATTATGGCATCACCTGTAAGGTTGCTGGAGAATGCAGTTATGACAGGTAGCCTGGTTTCGTGAGTTTCGCCATACTGTCCACATACTCATATGGGGAAACACCCTTCCTAGTCCCAAGTTGAAACCTTTCCTCGTCGGGAAATGCAGCTCGAGTGATATGCATATCCCCCCCAGGTAGAGTTTCAACGAGTTTCTGGAGTGGTGCCTGCATAAAATGTAGCGTATAAAGGAAGCGGAGCATAATTCTTGGCGTCATTCGTTTGGAGAATGAAATGTATTTGTCGTCACTCTCAGGTAGAACACTGACCAGATCCTTCTCCAAACCGAAATCAGCCAAGTGATCAACTAGAAAGTGAGCGTCATACCAACCTAAATTGTGGAAGAAAACAGGTATGTGTGTTGGTAGCTGGTACTTCAAATTGCACGCATTGTCATCTGCGCCTCAGAACTTCCCCGTAAGATGACAATGGTCCCTATGAGGAGTTTCCGCTTTTCAGTCTAACGGCAGCCCACAAATATGATAATCAACGGCGTTATTATACAAATCTTTATTCTCCTTCAATTTGCTCACGGGAACGTTGTCACTGTAAAGCTTATCTACCTCCCATGAAAGTTTTTCGAGCTCAGTGAGCAGCCAAACTGCAGGATTATTCCTGATATAACATTTGTAGCGGTTAAGACTGGAATCATAGGACGATACAATTTGGTACGCTGCCGCATATGGTACGTGTTTTTCTGTAAAGGTGGTATGTGAGGTTGTAGGGTCACCTTCAGAGCAGGTCACAGGAGCGAGGAGGCATTCAAAGTTGGTGTAAACTACAAATGGGCATCGCTCCTGGTGGTGAACATTCTTGAACGTTATGAATTAGTTTTCCTCAGTAGGCATAAGAACACATACCGGGTCCTTGGAAGCACAGTCTACTAGATGCACCGCTAATAACTTGTCTGAGGAGAAATAATTCAGGCACCTTAAGCAAATATGTTTTACACGACAATCTGTTGATAGTTGGGAAGAAAAGAGTTGGGACATGTCTTTGACCCAAACATAGTGATAATTAGACCTTCGGAGAAGACCAACATGTTTACATGCAGCTCACACTCAAAGGCATATTTTGAGAAATGGAGGGGGCCGATAACAGTATGCTTGTCTTGATCATCTGACTTGCTTTTCTTCTCCAGGCCATAAATACGAACCGATATGCCAGTATTCTGCCCCTCAAATTTAGGTATGTCCTGGATCTTGAGGGGTAAGTCTATACCAACAAATTTATAACACAAAGGAATATTATCACCTACAAGGTATGTACTGGGAAGCTCAAGATGATCCCTACAATCGTGATTTCTTTCGCAAGCCAGGACTGACCATGCAAAACAAGCTTGATCGGTTCTATTTTCTACATTAATGCATGTCTTCTTGTTAGTTATACCTTTAGGGAGCTTGATATAGCTTGACCCTCCATTTACCGGATCATAGACATGTGTATGGATGTCCAGGTGTAATATTCAGCTGAGTGCTTTAGCTAACCCTCTGACCTCCATCTCGGAAAACCGGGCCAGTTTAGCATTCAAGGTGGATTTACGAAACCATGCTGTGATTGACGTGCTCCACGTTATCACACCAGTTCCCCCCATAAAGATAATGAAGAGTTTTCTCTTCAACACCAGACTCAACTTTGGGGGGAGGGGGGGGGAGGTGGGGGCGTGCGATAATTCGATGCAAAGCACCGCACTGCATTTAATGGCGGGATACTGCAGATCTCCGTTTCCACGACAGGAAGGCACACCCTTAGAGTCGCGGTACCCTCCTGCCAGATTCTCGATCTTTGTGAACAAGATTCGCTCCTCAAAAGCATCTGCAATCAGCGAGTATTCTAACTGTGGTATGGTATCACTGACCTGATGTCCTTCACTAAAAGGACAGGAGAGAGAACTGCCACTAGCCACAGGATCATCTATATTAGTATTAATACTATTCTGAGTCCTCCCAGTTGATGATGGTGTTGGGGAGAGGCAAGTCGGTATGCACTGAGGCACACATACCTTGCGTTTATACTGATTCCGACAAGGCTCATACGATAATGATGATGATGATGATGATGACAGAGGAGGATGTTGCAGTGCTACTGGGTCAGAGCGATGGGGATAGCACTTTACCAATTCCTAGAAGGGACTGATAAATAATGGACAGGGTGTCTTGTTATGGTCACGAGGGAGAAAGCATTCGGTGTTATTCTGGGCTATTTTTGTTAAGGGGCTCCGGAACGCCCTATACTTGCAATGTTAAAATAACGCTTATAAATTACATATTTCCTCACAAAGTATTTGAGGTAGGAAGTTGAACTTTTTACAGATTATTTATTGGAATATGGGCTACAACTTAACACAGGGATTTTACAAAATTTTAGTTCAGTTATTAAAGATGATTTTTTTTCAATTGTAATGAAAATTCACAACATTTTTTTGCAATTTTTTATTTATATATTCAAAAATATACAGTTTTTTTGGAAAAAGGCTGTGTTAAATTATGCAGAAGGTACTGTGTAACATTTACTGAAAGTTTGAAACAAATATGTTTGGAAGATCCTTAGGAAACATGTAATTAGTATGAGAAAATAAAAGTTTTGGGAATCGAGCGACAAAGATTGGATTAACTTTTTAGTGCATTCCAGGTCCATAGGATGGATTATCTTCATCCTCTGCAAACTCCTCCTCCAGCTTCCTCTTGTTCCTCCTCCTGTTTACTCTTGCTTGTATTTCTAGACTCTTTACAGCCCTGTCTGCAGCCCGAAGGCGTTCCTTGTCTAAAGCAAGCATCGCTCGTACCATGTTAGAACCTATCTTCATTCCCATATTTCTAAATACCTCGCACCTTACAATGTTGCCATCATTGAAAGTCGCAACAGCATCATACACACCAAAGTGAAGTGTTTCTATTCCAGCAAATACAGTCTTGGGGATTCTCTAACATATAACACTATTTACACTTTCATTGGGGTTTTGAGTTTTTCCGTGAATACACTTTTTCAACAGTTCAGGTGCTGCTAAGTCTGTGAAAATAGGTTTTATCACCTCCATTATTGCATGAGGCAGACTATGCTTATGAGTGTACACTTCACCAGTTAGCAATCCTTTGTTATATTTACACCAACTGTCTTCTTCTTTGGGACACAAGCAATGTTGGGGATTTTCATCGTCTTTATTGTTTACAGTAATAACACATACCTTTGGCTTTCCAACATTTCTCCTTTTCTTAAAAGCCTTCAGAGGATTTATAATAACTTTACTTTTACTCATTATTATACTTCAACAAAACAGAGACTCAAGAAACAGAATTAATTACGAATATTTTCGAGATAACGACAGAGTAAATAAACATGAAACAATCGACAATCACACCAGCGATATATATTGAACCATCACAGGTTAGCCACAACACATACTTTATCTCACATCACTAAAATGTACCTGATGAACACGGACGTTAATAATAACACCATTTGACAGCATTTTAACAGCGCCACAGTGGGTCATGCCCATGTAGAACACATTTCAAAAAAAATTTAAAAATAGTTGTAGTCTTTGGAATTGAATAAATTATATATCTATTAAAAGGTAATAGTCTGCAGATTCAGAAAACGCAAAAAAGTAAAAATTGAACTTTTCATGATTTTGAGCCTTTCCGGAGCCCCTTAACAGCTCCTATTAGGACCAGAATTTCCATGCAGACAAGCTGAGACATCACGAAAGCTCTTACAAAAGTGACTGTTAACTATTTCTGCAGCACTTTACAATTTCCGAGAGGTCGACATGGTTCTTATTTACATAGCCATGTGTCGTGAGTATAACATGGAGAACCTTTTGGATGATGAGTCACCATGCGAACATTTCACGGCGATGTGTCAGCCACGCTTGGCAGGTAAATGTGTGCATGGCTAGACGCAGCTCGTATCTCCTGTTAGGATCGCTAGGAACGATGCACCCTGTGCTATTCAAGCGAAGTATTGGAACAGATTTGTATAGTGCGACCTATGACATCGGTATTTATAGGTAGAGAGGTTTCACACCAGCAACAGTAAACACATGTGTGCAGCCCAGAGTGTGACTTGCCTCTTATTTACACACACATGTGACGTCAGTATAACACTTGAAGAACTCTAACTGTATACCCGAAAATAGATGCGACTTTCACCTGCTTGCTGTACGTGGCAGCAGCATGAGAGTGGTGGCTTGCACTCTGGCGCTGGCTCGTGTCTGGCGGTGACTCATAGCGGCGTCTGCACGTGTGGGCATTGGAGCCTCTGATAGTTGCGGTTGATGATAGTTCGAAAGTGTTTTTTACATGCAATGTGTGTTTCTGCAGTGTATTATTTTCGGCTGTTGAAGCATTGCGAGCGTGTTTGCAGAGCCTTTTACATGCATTATTTTTTTAGAATTTACAGGTTGTTTTCGTGTCTGCACATGAATGTACTGCATTATTTCGATGTTTTATGAGTAGTGTGCAGGTCTATATGCTGTGTACTGCATTATTTCGGTAATTTACGAGTTGTTTGCGTGTCTGTACATCAGTGTGCTGCATTATTTCGACAGTTTATGAGTAGTCTGCAAGTCTGTAAACTATGTATTGTGACCCCAAGCACATCAGAGCGAGTGTTTTGTATCAGAGTAATAAATGAACTATGTGAAATCCGTCCATAAATAAGTTGTTCCAAAATAAATAAAGTACACTCCTTCCTCTCTCCAGCCTCCCAGCGCAGACTGAGTCCTTTTCCCGCCATTTTCCCCCCAGACCGCCATCTTGGATTACATCACAGTGGGGCGATGATGCCCTCTGGAGGCAGTACTGTGTACTAGGTCAGTTTAATTCTAGACCTTATGGTGGACACACTGGATGGAGCTACTGCCTCAAATTGTTTAAATAAACACTGCATGCAAAACAAACACTTACATCCATCCTATCCAGCACAGGCTGAGTCTTTTCCCAGCCAATTCCTAGGAAGAGGTGGCGGTCGGATGACTTAGGATAGTGGAGGTAGCCCAAGTGACCTATTTTCCCGCCATTTTCTTAGGTTAGTGGAGGTAGCCGTGGTGTGTTGTGTTGTCCTGCTGGAATTTGAACTTCCTGCAATTTTATGGGGGAGGGGAGAAGGGAGGAGATGGGGTTCTGTCAGTGGAGGTAGCCCCATTGACCTATCTTCCCGCCAAAATTTGAACTTCCAGCCATAACATCATTGCGATGTTGCCATATCTACCACTGCCATCTTGGAGCCGCTATCTTGAATAAATTTGGCAACAATGGAGAGTGGGCAAACATAGTTTGTTCACATCCTGTTTCAGTGCAAACGCTAGAAGAAAAGCAGAATCAATTTTTTAAAGGAGGTCCCAAGACTTGTTACTGCTTGTTGCTTTGCACTATTCCAGATCTTGAAGATGCGACAAGGTGTGCATATACCACCACAGGTTTACAGAAAAAAAAAGAAAAAAAGAAAAAAGAAAAAATACAGAAATCTAAAACAAACAAATGACTCAAAAAGTTAATTATAGAACTGAATCAAATATTTGAACATAGCTGCTAAGGTTCAGTGCCCATGTCACAATTATATTAGAACAAATAAGCCCTCGGTCACAGATATTAAGTTAAAATTGACCAGGTTTCGACGCTACTATGAGCGTCGTCTTCAGAATTAGACTAACTGTTCTAAAACATATTAAGTATATAATACATTAATAAAATTAAAGTTTGTGCTGTCTGGAAGAAGATGCAGTACTTACAAGTCACACATTAAACAAGATCTAAGCCGGAAAGGCGATGTCATGAATAGTTGTAAGTAAGATGGCCAGCTGCTAAGGGCTGCTCGTACTTTAGAGAACAAGGGTTGCAACAAGACTGAGGTGCCCACGTTAGAAAGTGTGGGCAAGTAAACAGGGTGTTGCTACGAGCGCTATCTAGTAGCCGTAGAAACAACTAGGCTACTGTACATTCAAAATTAGACACATGAAATTGTGATGCAGCTGATTCAGGCATAAAGTAAGTACTAATAATAATAGGATGAAGTTACGTATTTATCTGCTTTAAACAGAGATACATTTCGTAACGTAAAAATCGTTAGTTATGACATGAAAACAGGAAAGAAGTAACAGGTAAACAACATTTCAGTAAATTGCATGAGGAAATCTGAATCAAAGATCAAGCAATCAGTTTATACAGCCGAAAAAGTTTTTATTTCGCAGCTGCAGCTGTTCGTTGAGAATGAGACCATCATGACGAGAGAGATGTTTGAAAATCTCCAATTCCTCTAAAACATGTAACCTACGCCCCATCTTTTCGATATGCAGAATATTGTTATCGCCTATGGCTTTAGGCACGTGTCCAGTAGTTAAGAGATGATCGCCAAAGGATGAATTTAGGGGACTGGTGCCGTTCTTTCTCAAAAGATGTTCTTTATGTCTGATTGTGAAAGCACGTCCAGTTTGCCATATATAACAGGAGGAGCAGGTATCGCAGATGATCTTATAAACACCAGAACTTTCTGTAGGGGAGCGAATGGATTTCAGATTATGAATATAGTTTCTCTTTAGACTATTATTAGTAGAGAAGGCAACATTGCAGTTATATAAAATATGACGTTTCAGTCCTCGATCGCTATTCTTTATTTTAAATTACCGGTTTCTGGCTAGCTGCCCATCTTCAGATCATATAGTGCAGTGACAGAGTAACTTGTCCGTACAGAACAATCGGTTATGACAACAAACCGATTGTTCTGTACGGACAAGTTACTGTGTAACTGCAATATATGATCTGAAGATGGGCAGCTAGCCCGAAACCGGTAATTGAAAATAAAGAATAGCGATCGAAGACTGAAACGCCATATTTTATTTAATGAACGATCGCGGAATTCCCAGTAAGACAATCATGTCTAGTTTTGATTGCAGTTGTATTTGTTGCGAAGCATGTGCTGAATATGATAGGAAATGGATCCCATGAAAGGAATAGAAAAACGTTTTTTGGGTTAATTTCAGTGCATGAGGTGTTGAGCATGGTAGTTCTTGCAGTTTTCTTTTTTAGGATATCGTCCACTATGTTACGCATATATTCATTATTGACTGCTATGGTTTTAAGTAAATTAATCTCCTCATTAAACTTTTCTGTTGAAAGTGGTATAGAGATGGCTCGGTGGAAGCGGGCATGATTTGGTCAGTATACGTTTCTTTTAGAAAAATATTGAAAGTTATGTTATTGTCTTCTATTGTAAGCGGCAAGTCTAAATAATGCAATTGGCGGTTTTCGTTTTCGAGTTCAATAGTGAAAGAAATTTTTTCATGGAGGTCGGTAAAAAGTTTAAATATATGATCAATTCTATCGGCGGGACCGTTATAGATGACTAGAATATCATCAACGTATCTTGTGTAAGAAAGGATACCTAGTGAAGCGGCTGAGACACGGTTAAACAGATTTTTTTCCAAGGAATTGATAAAGATGTCGGCAAGGATGCCGGCTAAAGGCATGCCCACAGCGAGCCCATCAGACTGCTGGTACAGTTGTCCGTTGAATTCAAAGTAGTTGTACTTGACAACGACATTAATGAGATTCATAAAATTGGTAATCTGTTCATCTGATAGATCTTTTTTAAATTGTCGTAAATTTTCTTCCACAATGATGAGCGTCTCATGTACAGGGACATTGGTATGAAGATTTTTAATATCTAAGGAAAAGAGCTTGGTGCCTGAACTGCACACTAAGTTTTTAATATTTTGGACCAAAACGTGGCTGTTAGGAACAGAATAATTATTTTCGAAAACGAAAGATTTTTCAAAGTTTCATGTAGAAATCGAGCCAAATCGTGATACGCGCTATTCATGCTATTGGAGATTGGACGTATTGGATGATTAGGTTTATGAATTTTGAACTGGGACCAAAGTTTAGGGGGCTGAGCGTTCATATTGATGAGTAGTTTCTTTTGGAAATGTATTATATACTTAATATGTTTTAGAACAGTTAGTCTAATTCTGAAGACGATGCTCATAGTAGCATCGAAACCTGGTCAATTTTGACGTAATATTTGTGACCGAGGGCTTTTTTGTTCTAATATAACTGAATCAAACATTTTTATGCAAACATGTGGTTAGCTTACAACTTCTTTAGAGTGATATAATTGAATATACATATAACAGCTTCAATCTGAAGGAAAATTTAGGAATGTGTTCCCTATAGTGTATGTATGAAGATGATCTAAATCAATACAATAATAATAATAACAGAAATAGAGATCTCTGCCTGTCGTAAGAGGTTCTTTTGATATACGATCAGGACCAGTCACAATCATGCGAATGCATTTGGTCGACACTTTTTCCCAGCTACTGTGCATCATGACTAGCCACAAGTGGTTTGAGTGCTGGACAATGAATGGTCATGACCAATTTCGACTGGTTTCAGGAATTTCTACTAACAGTTTCAAACCATTTAATAATCTTACTGCAAAGCGAAAAGTTCACACATATGCATAGCTTTTTGTGTTCACGCTGGAAGCCCTCTTGTTGAAGGGGCAGTATATCTCAGACCTGTGAACATTTCAGATGTACTAGGGCAATTTTCTTCACCTTAGGGATTTTACAGTAGAAATGTGTTGTGCATACGAATCACAGGTATGAAAAGCAAAATGAATAATTTTTCCTTCATCTATAGAAGGGTTGGATGACAAGATCTGACAGTTTTTGGTCATTAATTCATTTAATGATGAAAACTATTAATTTTATTGTACTACTTTAGGGAAATGAACATGTGAGCAACTAATATTACCATAATGATGCATATCTGTATACAGTAATAATGAATGTAAATTATTTCAGCATTTGACGGTATTGTACACACCTTTACAGCACTGAAAACAATTTTAACAATTCACAGATAAGTGTCACATTGGACTTAAATCAAATATACACACTATTTTACTATAGTGACAAGAGACAGTTTCGTTGTACCACTTTGTGTTTTGTGAAATGACAAATGCCAAAGAAGTTATTTTCAGCAGTGGCATATAAAGTGGAAGAAACTTCTTAAAAATATTTGATAAGACCTCATAGCATCTTTGCAGCCATAACGAATGTTTGATTCTGTCTGTAATGGTTGTAAGTAGTGTCAAAGTCCATTATGTAAGAAGTTCGGTAAGAGTTAATGTCACATACACAATATTGTGATCATATGACCACAGCTCCTCTGGCGACAACTTTGCCTTAGCAAAATGTCAGGCGTTAATACACTGTTTGGACGATGCGCGTTTCCCATGATTTGTTACAGTTATGTTTGTAGTAGAGGTTCAAAGTATTGCTTTAGATGTAACCTTACAACCAAAGTGGCATTTTCAGCCTCTACTATAATGGTCAATTGTGGATGTTCCTCTGGCAGGATTGTTTGTAGTTATATTTATGTATAAGTGTGTAAAAGTACTACTATGCTGTTAAACGAATGTGCAGGTATTAGTACAATAGATGTGAGTAATGTTTTTGATTACATGAAGTGGTGTGAAAGTTGTGTTAGTAAGTTAATTTGTATGTGCAAGATTATATTTGCAACATTTAACATCCTTACGTGTAGGAACAAGTGGCTGAAAATACGTTTTTTTAAGTGAAGCACACACACATCACCAATTCAAACAAAAACTGTGCAGTATTGTGTTAGTATAATGCTTTTCACTGATGTATCTTACACATTTTACTGAGCGTTTGGCATTATTATTTCAGACCATTAAAATGGCCTAAGGCCAAAAATGGCCAGTAACGTGATTTATATCAATATGCAAGCAATGCGTTATATGCTGGTGAAATGAAGCTGCCTTCAGATTTATAATAACTGTTGGTATTGAGCCACAAAGCACTATCTCCTCAAAATGTTTGGATGTGTAAAAGGGCAAATTTAATGCCCACTTTTAAAGCTACAGCAGTGCAACACACAAAAATGAAAGATCTAATACCTATCTCACTCTTAATTATAATTAAAGTGCCATTGATTTACCTGTTATCAAAGCCCTACCAGTGCAATGACAAAATGTCGAAGGACATGCAAGCGCTAATGTATGTCTCAAGCATGTTGGTACTGACCCCATAAACTGATATGACATTTTCTGGTTGTTGCTTTCTAAGAAACAGGTTTTAATTCACTGACACTAGTCTGCAACAATGTTCATGAATATAGTTAATGCCATTAGCACTAGTGATACGTTTCTAAACTGTACTCATTGCAACCACAACAAAATCATATGTATCAATGAGACAGTTTTATCCAATTTGTCAGCATGTGCCTACAATTAAAATATGTAAAAGAACTGGATGTTACTGAGGAAAATGGTAAATGACAAGAATAATTCAGAATTTCTCTAGTTAAAAAAAATCTTAAACATGGGTGCAAAACAGCAACTGTGTAAATCTGAAGAGATTTGTCAGACAAAGGCCACTCAGCTTCATCTAATCTAATGTACCATCATGTGGTGTAACAAGACCCTCTCCTTCTGAGGAAGATATTTTTAGAAGTATAGAAACCTAGGTCAGGGGCTAATAAGTCTTTGTTTTGTAACTATTTGGCTGATTTCTCAACCTCTTCTCCAGTTACTATTTTATTTCACTGCTGCTCATGGTGTTAGGTGATCAGTCCAAGAAATGGGAAATAGAAACGTTTGAGCAATGCAAAGAGAGCATCAGTGTCCGCTAGCGCTAATGTGACCAAACAAGATAACATACTCAATAAGTGTTTGAGTAATGCATAACATCGACCGTCAGAACCCTTTACGTAAACTTGAATGTACATTTCGCATGTTTCGTTTCCTGACCGTGGCAGTGCTAATTGACACCTGTATAATACTCTTTTCGCGTTGCTCAAATGCTTCTGATTCAAATAATGAAATAGTGCGACAGGTACGTCATTCTTTCATGCTTGTGGAAATATTTGCATACGTATTTTGTGTGCTAATAATAATAATGTCGTGTGACTAGGGCCTCCCGTCGGGTAGGCCGTTCGCCTGGTGCAAGTCTTTCGATTTGACACCACTTCGGCGACTTGTGCCTCGATGGGGATGAAATGATGATGAATAGGACAACACAATACCTAGTCCCTGAGCGGAGAAAATCTCCGACCCAGCTGGGAATCGAACCTGGGCCCTTAGGATTACATTATGTCGCGCTGACCACTTTTTTTCTTTTTTTATATATTTTTTTTCTTTTCTTTTTTAGGGCCTCCCATCTCCCCTTCTAGCCCTTCCATTCGCTCTCCTTCATGCGCCTTCTTTGGCGAGCTTCAATGCCCCACTTTTTTTTGCTTTGTTTTTAATGGGTTATGAAACTTAATTGCATCTTGAAGACAATGTTAGAAAATCGTAAATTGTAATCCGAATTGATTACGGTGAAAATAACTCTCTCTATAATACTATTGACTGCGTTAACGGAACGCAATATATTCTTCCATTAGAATTTAAACAAAAGTGAGAGAGAAGCAAAAATAAAAAGTAAGATTGGAAATTAAACTTCTTCAGTGATGCACGTCTTTTGCATGAGAATAGTTTTTCCTTACTATTCTTGTGCTGTGGCATGACTCCTGTTATTTCTTGGGAAAACATGCATTTTTGGGGTTCTGTTGAGGCCTTTACGGCTACCGTATCAGTCCCGGGGCACACGAAGTCCCCACCGTACTTCACCCTCAACAGCAATCCCCTACTTTGGCAGTCTATCTTGTTCGGTCGATTTCATATCATTTAGATATTAACCGATGCCTTGTTCCTGAAACAAAATTTGCATCATATTTCCGAACTTCTTTTTATGGCCTTTGTTCCGGTATATTTTGAAGTATTCGTCTTTCATATATTCTCGATATTCTTGTAGATTATCATTGCCTTTGTTGTTAACAACATAATTGACAAAATCCGAATAGCCACAAGATGACATTGTTTTTTTGTGGTGGAAACGAAATTTCTTCTGGGAAGAGTATATCGTTTAATGTGATTTCTCTTCCCTCGGTCCGTTTGAGAAAAGCGACTTGCAATACAATGTCATTCCAAATATTCTTGTATCCATTACAGATGAAGCGATGCTTTAAGGAGTCCAAATTGTGACATTTTTGGCACACATTGGTTGCTTGTAGTCCTATTGAATACAGTTTTCATTGGTACTAATAATGTTGTTGACAACTCTGTACCATGACGCTTGCACTTCCATAGTCAGTGTTTTGTTATTTATATTTGTCCATATTTTTTCCCAGTTTTTCTTGGGATACTTCAGCTCCATTTTATTTTGGTTATCGCGTGATCGTAACTTCTCTACTATATATTTACTTGTCCTCTTGTTTTTGTCTGTTAAAATGCGTGTCAAGTAGCTTAATTCTACATAAAAATCCTTAATATGCTTCAGGTTGTAATTTATGTTGTGAACATCTACTGGCGGCTACATGTTTCCGGGTTTGAGAAGGTCAAATAGAGCGACAGTTATGCTGTTCTGCTGTGTCTCTATAAGTTTCAGTGTTCTTTTAATGAAGAGGGCAGTGTTTTTCCAAAGGTCTGTCAGCCCTAGGCCTCCGTTTTCGGGTCTTGATGTAGTTGTTCCTACTGCTACTCTAAAAATATGGCCTTTCCATACGTATCGACAGATTGTGCTCATTATAGATTTTACTATGTCTGGAGGTGTTGGTAAAATCTGAGCGACATATGCAGCTTTCGAAAGAACTGCACAGTTTGTTAGTTTAATTCTTTGCTTGATATTTAAGTCTCTCGTTTCATGCAGTATTAAGCTGCCTCTGATTTTTCCTAGCACCTGTTTCCAATTAGCAGCCATTGTTCTTAACGGGCAACTGTAAAAAGTTATGCCCAAAGCAGTTGCATGGGGGCTGAATTAAAATAAAATGCAAATAATTTTAATTTTTTGTAGCTGTTTGTCCGATTACGAAGTCTCGTACCGGTTGGCCCTGACTAGTATTATTACGCAATCTGACTGCATAGAACAACAACAAAGAATGAAATGGAAATGTTCATTAACACAATTAATTAATTAAGTCCCCAGCAACTATAAAACCTACGAAACCAAAGCACAAGTGTAACTGTTCTGTGTGTGGAAGTATGACTCAACGTACGCATCTGGCACGGTTCTTCTTCAATAACACAAGAAATTTTAAATATCATTTATACTGAATTAATTAAAGAAAATAAAAATACCATAATTACTCAAGAGAACCAGAATTACACTCTAATCCAAGAACACAAGCCAGATGCTTTGTTGACTGAACCTGTAATGACGCATTATTTAAGACACTGAAATAATGAAAAACAAAAAAAACACGGAATATTTTACCTTCATATATATTGACGAAAAGCACTCTGATCACTACAATATTTCCATTCGAATAACATCTGCTGTCTAGCCCATCAAACAACTGCATAAAACATGGAACAAGCACTCCTTACTACAACATCTCGACAAGCACACTCCACCACGACCTCTCAACAGGAACTGACTACTACGAGTCCTCGACAGGCACTGCCCACTATGACATCTCAATAATCACTGCCAGTGGAGGCGGCGGAACAATACTCTCTAGCGCGATCTCTGGCGCTGTGGCTCAGTGTAGCCACCTTTCACAGTGTGACTACATTTTACGCCCAGTTTTGGTTCCCTTCATGGCATGCCATCCTGGACTTACGGGGGTTGTGGGTTGTTTGGGGGAAGAGACCAAACAGCGAGGTCATCGGTCTCATCAGATTAGGGAAGGACGAGGAAGGAAGTCATCCGTGCCCTTTCAAAGGAACCATCCCAGTATTTGCCTGGAGCGATATGGAAATCACGGAAAACCTAAATCAGGATTGCCGGACGCGGGATTGAACCGTCGTCCTCCCGAATGCGAGTCCAGTGTGCTAACCACTGCGCCACGTCATTCGGTATCCACTCAGCTACCGGGGGCGGACATTTTGTGTGCTGTTTGTATGTGTGTTGTGCCTCTCTCGCGCTGTATTGGGTCATCTTTTCGAGGTTATGATACTGCACTCTGTCTACACATTATACAAAACACACACACACACTGTGAAATTTAACAATCAGTAAGAGTGATGGTTTGTGTCTTGTATTCTGCATAATAGAGAAGGGACTGTATCATAAAACCACTAAAAGACGGCTACAGTGCAAGACAGGCAGCACAACACAAAAATACTAATGTAAATATTTGATCATGATGACGAGTAATTCTCGAAATGCATTGTGCGAAGCATAAAAAAATACGTAAGCGGTGTCGAGTTTCATTACGATATTTAATGAATGAGTGACAGTTGCAGGCTTTCCAAAAACATCGATTATGATGAAGAAACAGTCCAAGTTTTCACACACACTGTGAAATTTAACAATCAGTAAGAGTGTTGGTTTGAGTCTTGTATTCTGCATAATAGAGAAGGGACTGTATCATAAAACCACTAAAAGACGGCTACAGTGCAAGACAGGCAGCACAACACAAAAATACTAATGTAAATATTTGATCATGATGACGAGTAATTCTCGAAATGCATTGTGCGAAGCATAAAAAAATACGTAAGTGGTGTCGAGTTTCATTTGTTATCGGCACTTCCTGGAGAACAAGTGATACAAAATGTTAACTGAATGCTTTCTTAATTACCACTTTCTTCATAAAGATCCTGTTTTCTTTTACATATTTTGATTATATGCATATGATGAAAAAATTGATCCGCTTGCCTCACTGATTTTGGTTACCCAACTATTATTGCTGCTTGACAATGCTTTGCAGATAATTAGTACCAGTGCTAATGAACGACGACGTAATAAATGCCTAAAGTTTACAAATGCCAGAAATTATCTGATTTGAAGAAAAAATATCATTGGTTTATTTGGTAGGCAATTGCCGCAATGTGTCCATTGGTTAAGAATCTAGCATGCAGCTTCATTTCCCTAATATATGTGTACCAGCATAGCATGCGTCTTTCTACCTATGCCACCTCCCCTCTATAAAGTGAGCCAGCTTAATGTGTGCGTGTCATTTATAGCAATGATTGTGGTATGTGACCCCAATTATCGGCTATTGTGATCGGAGCCTTGTGTGGAAGAGAAAAAAATTATTCATTTTGAAAGTGTGTTTAAAGGATAATGAGATCCTTTTACTTGTGATACCCCAGGTATTACACTACCAAAGATGAGACAACTCCGTCAATTAGTTTGCCAGTTATGGACTTTTAAACAGTGGATACTTTTTTTTGGACCCTTCTGTATATGCAACACATTTCTACAGAAAAATCCCTAAAGGGAGTAAAATTGCACAAGGCTGCATTAAATTTTCACAAGTTTCAAATATACAGTTCCTCTACAAGGCTAGCAGGAACCTAGAACTGTTAACCTTCAACGAGAATGCTACGAGACTGAACACAAAAAACTCTGCACATGCGTGCGATGATCTCTTTGAAGCAGGCTTATGAAATGCTTTGGAGCTAGGTAGAAGAATTTCCTCTGATCAGTCGAAACTAGTTGGGACCGCCCACTGGCCGCAACTCGAACAGCTTTCGCGCAGTCACGAACCACGGGAACTGGGAGAATGCCTCCATCGAGCGCATTAGCGTGGTTCCAAGGATTGCAACTGTATCTCGAACGAACCTAGGGACATCTGTCGGATCATTCGGTAGTCCCATAGACGCTAGTTCTCAATCTCCAGACGTCTGCGGAAAATCTTTGAAATGCGAAGATGTCAGCTTCCAGCGAAGACTCGTGTGAATTGTCCGTAGGTTATGTTGAGACTTGTGTTGATCGTTGGAAACTAGATAGTAGATTCTTCCCGAGCAAAGTTGGCGGATATCCTGCTTGGCTTGATTTTAACATACCAGATGCAGAAGATTTAAAGTGTCGGAAGTGCGGGAATCCCTGTATTTTTCTGTGCCAAGTGTACGCCCCTATTGAGGATCAGGAAAATTGCTTTCATCGTACAATATTCGTATTTTTATGTTTGAGTCCTGACTGTTGCGAAAATAACACCAACGTAAATCTCAAAGTTTTTCGGTGTCAGTTGCCACGGAAAAATGCTTTTTACTCCTATGACCCACCAGTGTACGAAGAGAATTGGTGTAAAGAGATATGTGCGAGTACATACTGTAAACTGTGCATCGTATGTGGATGTAAAAGTACGAGTCATTGTGCAAAGTGCAAGAAAGCTAATTACTGTAGTAGGCAGCACCAAGTTTCGGATTGGAAAGCAGGTCACAAAGAAGTATGTGAAGGCAAGTAGTAATTTGGAAAAAAAAAAAAATAAATAAATAAATACTTCGTTTCCTAAAGAGATTAAATTGTTAATGGACACTCTTTTATGCAGAAAACAACGTAGTAGTTGCAAAGAGCGAATTGTTACTACCAGAATTCGAGTTATTGGTGGGGGTGGAGGCCGGTTCTTCCGATTCAAGTAGTTCGTCGCTCAGCGACGAAGAGAACGGAGAGGAGACCCCTACCTCAGTTGACAAAGTTGAAGCCACCTTCCAAGGCAAGTAACCTGGGAATAGTGTTTCATGTCCAATATAATATGACGGTCATATATTGTTACACGCTTTTCTTTTTTTGTGTTTATTACTATCAGTGCGCCTAATGCGTTACTGTCTTTTTCTGTTGCTATACTTTTCTCGCCATCTACGAAGACAGCGTTTCTAACCGTTGGGTAGTGTGCAGAACAGTGTGTGTAGGGAGGAGGGGGGGGGGGTGTCAACATATCATAAGAGGAGGACGAAGAGACTGTCGCTGGAAACACGCCAGAAAGGTGAAAAACACAAAAGCGGGATTACAGAAGCGTCCGATTCCACCCATCTCCTTTGACCCATGATGCCATCAGTATGGCGGAAATGACCATTCTCAGCGTCTCCAATATGGCGCTTATGACGTCACTACATAAACACGACAACAAAAACGTACATACATATAAATACGACAGTAACATCTCCCTCCAAAAATATAATCTAACTAACGTGGCAAGCGCAGGAAACTATGGGTTTTAGGGTGGCGACAAGGTAAATATAAACATAAAAAACGCGCACCACGACCACAAACCCCACAAAACGCCGACAAAAAAAGGAAACACAGCACAAAATTCCCACTCTCCGCTACACCCACAAAATCCACAGGAATCTGTAACTTCCCTTCACCTATGTAGGTCAACCACAGCTGACGATGCCAAAAAACCAAACAGCTTCGATAAATAAAACAAAACTCACAGCACCTCAAAACTCCCACAACTCGCGGGCGGGGGGGGGGGGGGGGGGGGGGGGGGACGAACAACGTACCACCAACAAATTCCCGAGCTACACACTAGTTTGGCCACCCTAATAACCCACAGAAAAACCACACACACTCACAAAGAAAAGCACAAACCACCCACAATCTACCAACTCCAGCCCCTGCTCCCTCCCCCAAACTTAACCCCCCCCCCCCCCCGCCCAAAAAAAAAAAAAAATCTGCCAACAAGTAAAAACCACGAACTAAACAAAACTCTATCACATATTACAGTTCAAAAACAACTGCAACAAAAAAGATCCTTTGCAACATAATCATGAAATAAGTACCCCCCCCCCCCTGCTCTGCAACCCACTCACCTAAATCCACAACCATTACACATAACTCCCCCCCCTCCCCCCCATACCAAACCCCCTCAACTAACCACCCTTGAACTATACGTCTTACTCACTGCCCTCAGAAAAATACAACAATGCCCAAGAACACTCCCCTGGCAGCAGTACTCATCTAAATGAGATTGCAGGTTAGAATAGTGACACTTCCCACTCTGTACCAGTTATTTAACCGCTCCCCAAAATCCCTCTGTTGTATTAGTCATGCCCAGTTTTGTAATTTTTAAACTCTAAACTATGGTTTACAACTATATGATCATAACCCCTCTTCCCCAAAAGCATCTGAAACTACACTACTCCCCTCCTCAATATACTCTTCAATTAACCCCACCAATTCCCTCTTAGTACACCCCCCCCCCCAAACCCTGAAAACACAATCAGTACACCCCCTCCTCCCCCCCCTAACATAACAACCCCCCACACCCATAAACAACCAGAGACTTACCCCTCCCATATTTCCTCTTCCCAAGCTGTGATTAGTGTATCTCAACCACCACCCCCAGCACACCCAATTTATCCCTATACTTCACATACTGAGAACACACTTCGCTACAAAAAGAAAACCAATCTAACACTGTCCTCTCACTCACTCCAGTCTCTTGCGCACCAGAGGACCAATAACAAAAATAGTAAGTCATCAAAACAATCTCTCTCGTGGCCAACCCAGATTTCTTGAACCAGGTACCACATTAATGGAGCGAGGTTGTCCTTTCGACCCCGCCACATGTACCCATCCCTGGTCCGAGATGCCGGAACTCTTGCCGACCTCATATTTTTTCAGTAGACACTAAATTTGACAATCTCTGCTATCAATCCAAACATTTGCAGAAACAATCAGAGACATTGTGTCCTCCCCCATCTCTGCCCACAACCTTGTGCTGTTGAACTGGATCGTCACATCCATACCTAACAAAAGCAGCCACCAATAAATTAAATGTCTTACTGCACCACAAACAGCAAACCAATAACACCTATTGAAAATGCACACACACAGAAAAATTTATAACTCACGGAAAACAATTTCAATCCTTCAGTCACAGACACTGCCAACAACTCCGCTCTACCAAAACAAAAGTTCAAATGAAACCATTACACCACCACAGGGCGCCATCGCACACAGCCACAGGTCAAAGCAGATGGGTGGGATCAGAAGCCTCAGTTGACTGATGCACTGCATTTTTTAACTGTTAAGGTTAGCAGATGATAATCTACCACAGAGCCAAGTAACTGCCACGATATTTTGCGATAACTTTCAGTTTAAATTTATTTAATTTTGTACTCCTGATGATAGATTCTTAGATCTATAACAATTAATTGGAAAGCTGTAGAGTACTGTTCTATCAAAGCAATGCAACTGACGTTTGCAGTGGGTTCTTATATAAAAGTGATGGATAAGATTTAAGTCCATTAGAGTCATAATAATTAATCACCAGTCTATTGCACTAAGGAATAATATCAATACCTCTTTAAAATATGACCAAGACATTGTATGGAAATCATTCAAGAGTGCACGGGTTTGCTCACATTTTGATGAGAAAGTAGAAGACCTCAGTGTGGTGTTATGGAAGCTGGTAAAAGTGGCATCAGATCTTATTACAGTATCATAGTGGCAGTTTTTAATGTAAAAGTAAGCCAAAAAGTGGGAAGTGTCAGGTGTGATACAGAAATGAGGTCATACATTAGCCATTACTGCAACAACTGTGAATTTCTACAAGATGTGATAATGTGATAGTCATTAACTGCTTTAAAATTGCATGTGGTTGTAAGGTGATAATAGATACAAAACTAGAAATAAACATTTGCATTGGGCAAGAAATTGGAAATGTAGCAAAAATTTATTTAAGTGTGATTATTTAATTAAGGTACTAAAGCTAAAGTCATGGCAGGTATGCTGCTGTTGAGGAAAAGGAAACCATTTCAAACAAATTGTAATTAAAACGTAACAGAATTTGCTGATTAAAACAAAGCTGTTTTAAAATATCGGATGATGATTGGAGGTACATATATACATCCGTACTTTGCAAACCACTGTGAGGTGCATGGCAGGGGATCCTGTCATTGTACCACGTTTTAAGATTTCTTCCCATTCCATTTCCATGTAGGGTGTGGGAAGAATTACTGCTCAAATCTCTCTGTGTGCACTGTAATTAGTGTTGTGTTGTCTTGGCTTGTCTTTGTGGTTCCTGTGGGAACAATATGTAGGGAGATATAGTATATTTCTCGATTCCTCACCTAATACCAGTTTTTGAACATTTGTAAGTACAGTTTTCAGGGTTGCCACAAGGTCTGGAAATCAGGGAATGTCAAACGTGTCAGGGAAATTTGGGGGAGGGGGGGGGGGCGGACATCCAGAGAGAGAGGCTGGAAAAATCTCGTTTTTGTCTCAATAGATGAAATTGTTTGTTTACTGCGGTGTCATTCATTGTCGCTGGCTGGGTGCAGCTGAGTACGTGTGCCACTTCCCTACTCCCTCACGACTATTGATTCTCCCTTTCCTGCCACTCCCCTCAACTTGTAGTCAGTGCTACCACCACTTATTGCCACTAACCTTAGCAGCTGCTGACGAGAGGCAGGTAATTATGAGGAATGGTTTGTTTGGATCTGATTTTCAGAGATGTTGACACAGCAGCTGAAGACAGTGGTCATGTGTGCATGAGTTGTGTCTGAGTGATTGTGTAACTGTGTGTCTGCTCTCATTTTCTGACAAAAACTGGCTGGAATTTTAGTTGTGAGAGTTGATTGTCTTTTCTACATGCCTGCCTGTGGCTCGGCAACCATCTTTATGGTGAGTTACTACCTATCCTCATTATTATTGATCCTCAGAGTATTTGAACAAGTTATCTGTTACACAGATTGATCACTGTGGTCACACTTCATCAACATGCTGTCTGTGGCTCTTGAATAGCTGGCCACATGACTGGATTTCTGTGACAGGTCAAAACCACAGATCATTTCTGTGGGTATCTGTAATGGATTGGCCCTGATCTGAAGCCATTCAGTTCACGCTAACGAGCAGGACCTGCTCGTCAGATGTAGTCTCACTGATCTGCCTGCAGGTCGGGTC
Organism: Schistocerca nitens; assembly: GCF_023898315.1. Taxonomy (NCBI): domain Eukaryota; kingdom Metazoa; phylum Arthropoda; class Insecta; order Orthoptera; family Acrididae; genus Schistocerca; species Schistocerca nitens. Next base: position 515,894,232 of record NC_064620.1, on the reverse strand, counting down.
TGTTTGTGTGTGGCATAATGCAGCGGATTTGCGTGGTTTATCCATGGACCCACGACTGCAGTGCTCCTGAGCAGGCTATAGGCCATGGGTGCTGGATTTCAGTGATTGTGACTCTCACTGCAAGTATGTTGCACAGTGTGGCATTTTATAGAAATTTTATTTGTTCAGTACATTTTGGCACTTCAAAAATAGCTTATATGTTAGAAAGTATAGATTATAAGAAGAAGAAAGTTGTCAGTCGCTGGTGGTTTTTCAAAAGAAAAATCACACAAAACCTGAAAAATAGTAGATATAATGAACATAGTAGTACCAACATTTTAGTGGCAGTCACCTCAGTGTTGGTTTACACAATTCTTCCCCAACTTATAAACTTCTTTCAAGAGGCCTGCTTTTTTTCTGAGGTTATTTCTGAAATCAGTGAAGGTATTTTAAACCTGTCTTTTTGACGCCAAGGAATTGCATATTTTTGTCACCAAATGTGTTTCGTTTTATTAAAATAAAATAACATTAGTGGTCGTAATGAAACACACGTACCAGTTGGCTTGCTTTCTCCATGGAAAAACAGTTCATCACAAATGTTGTTGATGTTAGTACTTAAGTTTTTTGCTCACATCAGGAAATGCATCTGCTTGCAAGCTTTTTAAGATATTTCCTTGTTTGCACTGTTGTTTCTTGTACTGTAGCTGCAAAGACAGATTGTCAACTTACGTCTTAACTTACCCTTGAACTCTCATAATTTGGGAAGAAAAATGCTAAAACTTGTCTGGAAATCAGAAAAATATCAGGGTATTTCACTTGACAACCCTGAGTTTTGCTGGATTGTTGACGTCTACCTTCAACATCTGCCTGTTGAAGTCTTTGAGCATTTCCATAACCCTCTTCCGTGGGTGTAAGAAACCTTTGTGCTGCTGTTATTTGTGATGGTGTGTTTAATATTGCTTGGTTAGGGTCTCATACATTTTAGCAACAGGCTTAATCTAGGACTGTTTTGTAAGCAATCTGTGTTAAGTCATTTATAGGTGTTATTTGATTTGAATGCACATTGTAATTTTGTTTGCACATTGTAACAAGATAGAACTGTAATCGTGAACTTCTGATACAAGAAGTGAAAACCTCAAAGTATCCATACTTCCTTCTAGCAAGCGAAAGATACTTTAACAAACAACCCTCATTGGAATCATTCCAGGAGGGGCAGGGGGTGTAGTCCAAAATCTTTTTGCAGGAGATGATGATGAGACCATGCCTGAGGTTTTATCGTCATGCTTGTCAGCATTCTGTCTCTAGTCACCTGGGATGACTATTTTCTCTCTTATAAAGTGTAAAGTGGTGCTTTGTGCCTGTATTTTTGGTTCAACTCTTGTAGCAAATAACCTTATACAAGTCAGTTTCCCCCTGTGGGTCTGGGGGTTAGAATAGGCCCGAGGTATTCCTGCCTGTCATAAGAGGCGACTAAAAGGAGTCTCACACTTTTTGGCCCTGTGAGTTCAGGTCCCATTCTATGGTTTGACCTGCCACTTTCAAAATTCTACAGAAGTGCAGGCAGTATGGGGAAGGAGGCCTTACGTGGTGCACGAGTGCCTTTAGATTCGAACCCCTGAATCTCTTGTCATGGCTTTGCATCTCCATCTGCGAGTCAACTATTTGTGTGAGGACACTTTCCGGGTATGTCATCTTCTTCCGTTGTCTCCTGTCCTCTTTCACCCCCATGACAATATTGGATTTCCCTCCACCCAATATCCAGCACGGTAGCCAGTCTGTTATGGTGGGGCCATCATGTATCCATTTGGTGGTAGCCCCCTGACAACACAGGAATTGCACTGCTGATGCCTGAGCTGTGAGCTCCCCACGTATGCCAAGGAGTAGATGCCTGTCTTCTTGGAGCATCAAGACTCTCGGAAACGGCCATCATGCCAGTTGGCCTTTGCTGTGGCTGGGTGGTGTCTGTGGGGAGAGCCCCTGATCAGAGTAGGTGGCATCAGGGCAGATGACCCGCAGTGAAGTGGACTAAGTCACATCTTGCTGGTGATTGTACGGCACCAGCAGTCTCTAAGAAGGGCAAGATAGAATACAATGCTGACAGGTATGACCCTAAATCGTTTCCCTCCCTTGCTACACAATGAGAGGAATGTAGAGCTACAGAATGGAGAGAGCCATATTTGCCTCGGTTTTTAGTCTGTAGCAGAACTGATGGAGACCCTTTTTTTCTACTGACAAAGCCTCAATTTTTCATTGAACACCTTGAGGATAAGTTTGGAGAAGTGACAGTGCTGTCCAAGATGTGAAATGGCGTGGTCTTAATTCAGACAGCATCCCCAGCCCAAACCCGAGCATTACTCGCCTGTGAAAAGCTGGGTAATATTCCTGTTTCTGTCACTCACCGTAAAAGCCTCAACAAGGTCCTGGGGATTATTTTCCATTGTGACCACCCCGAGCAGTCTGACAACGAGCTCCTCGCCAATTTAGAACGGGGGTGTTCATTTCATCTGGCAGGTCTACAGGGGACCCAAAGACAACAGGGTTGCTACTGGTGCTTTCATCTTGGCCTTTGAGGGTGATTCATTGCCTGAAAAGGTCAAGGTGATGGTTTACCGCTGTGATGTTGAACCATACGTCCCTCCCCCTATGCAGTGCTTTAAGTGCTGGAAATTTGGGCAAATGTCTACCCACTCCACTTCCAGCACCACATGTTGAGACTACGAACATCTAGTGCAACCAGATACTCCATGTGCGCCACCTCCCACTTACATCACCTGTAGAGAGCACCACTTCCCCTGCTTGCCAGACTTCCCAGTACTCCCAAAGGAGCAGAAGATTATGGAGTACAAGACCCTGGACCTGTTGACTTACACAGAGGCTAAACGTAAATTCGAAAGACGACACCCCATTCGGTTGGTGTCAACATACGCTGCAGCTACATCACCATCGCCATCCCAAGTGCCTGTGGTTCCTCACTCTGTGCCACAAACAGTGGACCCTCCGGGCCACCAGAATACATCTGCCCCTTGATGGTAGGGGGCAAATCTTCCTCTGTTGCTCCGAAAGCACCTACTTTGGGAGCAAGATCCCCCCAAATGCAGGGGACATCGATCCCCTCCTCCCCTGCCAGAGAAGCAACAACTCCTCCGGCTCCTCTTGTGCGGAAGGGGTCCCTTGGGACCCTCTCTTCCAAGGTCTCCACTGATGCCATGGCAGACACTCGCCAGTGGCTCAAGGAACCAACAGCTGCTGGACGAAGATCTTCATGGTCTTTCTCTGTGCCTGAAGTTGCTTCAGAGACATCTTCCCAGCAAGCCCCTAAAGAGGAGAGAGCAGGCAAACTAAGAAATAGTCTGCTAAGAAACAGGACCCTCTGATGGCCTGATGGCCCCAAAACCACCACTCCCTATCAGTTCTGCATTTGAGGATGCAGTGGAGATCTTAGTGTCCCCTGCAGACCTGGATCTCACTGAGGCCTCATCCACCATAGAAATGGCTACAAATACTCAATCAATGGCAGCAGGTGACCCTGAGGCATAACCTGCCTTCTTGCGCACTTCATGCCTTCCTGGCCTCACAGTAACCTCATCCTCCAGTGGAATTGCAGCAGTTTTCCCACCACCTGGCTGAGCTATGGCAACTGTTAAGTTTTTCACCTGCTTTCTTCATTGCCCTCCAGGAAACCTGGTTCCCGGCAATGCGGAACCCTCCCCACCTTGGCTATAAGGGATGTTACAGGAACCGTAGCAACTATAATAGTGTGTCAGGTGGAGTTTGCATCTATGTCCTGAACTCAGTATGCAGTGAACCTGTGCCCCTTCAAACCCCTCTTGAAGCTGTGGCTGTCAGGATATGGACGATGCAGGAAATGACTGTCTGCAATGTATATCTTCCTCCAGATGGTGCAGTACCCTTAAACGCATTGGCTGCACTGATTGATCATCTCTCGAAACCTTTCCTACTTTTTGGAGATTTTAACGCTCAGAACCCTTTGTGGGGTGACACAGTTCTTACTGGCTGAGGCAGATATGTCGAAAGTTTACTGTCACAACTCGACCTGTGCCTCTTAAATACTGGGCCGCCACACATTTCAGTGTGGCACATGGCACATGTTCGGCCATTGATCTCTTGGTTTGCAGTCCTGGCCTTCTCCCATCTATCCACTGGAGAGCACATGACGACCTGTATGGTAGTGACCACTTCCCCATCTTCCTGTCACTGCCTCAGCGTCAGGCCCACAGATGCTTGCCCAGATGGGCTTTAAACAAGGCAGACTGGGAAACTTTCACATCTGCTGTCACTGTTGAATCTCCCCCACACGGTAACATTGATGTGGTGGTTGAGCAGGAAACTACAACGATCGTTCCTGTGACGGAAAGCGCTATCCTTCATTCTTTAGGGTGCCTCCGGCGAAAGACAGTCCCTTGGTGGTCACTGGAAGTCGCTGAGGCAATTGAGGAGTGTCGGTGAGCTCTACAGCGGCATAAGCAGCACCCTTCCGTGGAGAACCTCATATCCTTTAAACGGCTCCATGCTCACGTTCGCCAGCTTATCAAAAGGCGGAAACAGGAGTGTTGGAAGAGGTATGTGTCGACCATTGGGTGCCATACGTCACCTTCCCAAGACTGGGCAAAGGTCAAACAAGTTTTTGGGTGCCAGACCCCAAAGGTGTTCCTGGTGTTAACGTAAATGGCATGTTATCTACCAAAGCAAATGTGATTGCCGAGCACTTTGCTGAGCACTATGCTCGCGCCTCTGCGTTCCAGAATTACCCCCTAGCCTTTCGCACTCTCAGACAGCGGATGGAAGAGAAAGTTCTCTTGTTCACTACACACAACAGTGAACCCTATAATGCCCCATTTACAGAATGGGACCTCCTCAGTGCCCTTGCACATTGCCCCGACACAGCTCCTGGGCCTGATCGGATCCACAATCAGATGATTAATCATCTCTCGTCTGACTACAAGCGACATCTCGTGACCTTCAACTGGATCTGGTGCGATGGCATTTTTCCATCACACTGGCGGGAGAGCACCATCATACCATTGCTCAAACCCTAAAACCCACTTGATGTGGATAACTATTGGCCCATCAGCCTCACCAACATTCTTTGTAAGCTGCCGGAATGTAAGGTGTGTCGGCATTTAGGTTGGGTCATGGAGTCATGTGGCCTACTGGCTCCATGCCAGGGCGGCTTCCACCTGGGCCGCTCTACCACTGATGATCTTGTGCCCTCAAGTCTGCCATCCGAACAGCCTTTTCCAGATGCCAATACCTTGTTGCTGTCGTTTTTAATTTACAAAAAGCGTATGACACCACCTGGTGACAACATATCCGTGGCACATTATACGAGTGGGATATCCGAGGCCCGCTCCCGATTTTTATCTAGAATTTCCTGTCGCTTCATATTTTCCATGTCCAAGTTGGTGCCTCCCATAGTTTCCCCATATCCAGGAAAATGGGGTCCCATAGGGCTCTGTATTGAGCGTATCTCTATTTTTAGTGGCCATTAATGGTCTAGCAGCAGCTGTAGGGCTGTCCATCTCACCCTGTCTGTATGCAGACGACTTCTGCATTTCGTACTGCTCCACCAGCACTGGTGTTGCTGAGTGGCACTTACAGGGAGCCACCCACAAGGCACAGTCATGGGCTCTAGCCCACAGCTTTCAGTTTTGGGAGCCACTTCTGTTGGCATCATTCCGTTCATCAGGAACGAGAACTTTACCTTACTGATGATTCCCTCATTGTAGTGGAGACGTATCGAGTTTTAGGACTGGTTTTTGATGCCCATTTGACTTGGCTTCCTCACCTTCATCAGCTTAAGTGGATGTGCTGGCACCACCTCAATGCCCTCCGCTGCCTGAGCAACACCAACTGCAGCCCTTGTTCAATACCACCTGACTATGGGAGTCTGGTTTATGGTTTGGCAGCGCCCTCAGCATTGCGTTTACTCAACCCAGTGCACCACTGTGGTGTTCGACTAGCAACGGGAGCTTTTAGGCCGAGTCCGGTGACCAGCGTCCTTGCGGAAGTTGGAGTTCCTCCATTGCTGGTCAGGCATGCTCAACTGATCACCAGTTACGTTGCACACATTCATAGTTCTCCTGTGCATCCAAATTACGATCTCCTTTTCCCACCCACGGCGCTTCATCTCCCACATCAGCGGCCCAGGTCAGGGCTTACAATTGCATCTGATCCCTTCTATCTGAACTGGAGTCCTTGCCTTTACCACTTATACTCGAAGTCCAACTGCGTACACCTCCATGGTGTACACCTAGCCCGCGGCTTCGCCTGGACCTTTCACATGGCCCAAAGGACTCAGTTCACCCCGTGGCTCTCCGCTGTCACTTCATCTCTATTCTTGATGTGTACCGAGGCCATGAAGTGATTAACACCGTTGGCTCGATGGCTGATGGTCACATCGGCTTTGCGTATGTCCATGGAGGACATATTGAACAGCATTCCTTGCCTGATGACTGCAGTGTTTTCACTGCAGAGCTGGTGGCTATATCTCGTGCTCTTGAGCATATCCGTTCATACCCTGGGGAGTTGTTTCTTCTGTGTACTGACTCCTTGAGCAGCCTACAAGCTATCGACCAGTGTTACCCGCGTCGTCCATTGATAGCGACCATCCAGGAGTCCATGTAAGCCCTGGTGCAGTGGTGTTTGTGTAGACATCAGGACACACTGGAATCCCAGGCAACGAACTTGCTGACAGGCTGGCCAAACAGGTTACACGGAAACCGCTTATGGAGATGAGCATTCCAATAACTGACCTGCATTTGTTTTTACATCACCATTAAGGAGACTACGAATGTGTGGCAGTTCTCCATGCAGGCCTCTCGCAGAGACTCTGTGGTTCTCTGCTGGCTCCACAGTGGCCACACTCGGGCGACCCACGGCTACCTCCTGCACTCTGAAGACCTGCCTCAGTGTTGATGCAGCGCCCGGTTGTAGTGGCCCATATTCTGGTGCACTGTCCCACTTTGACTGCCCTGCGTCGAAATCTTCAGTTACCGGAATCATTGCTGCCAATTTTATCTGACAATGCCTCTTCGGCTGATTTCGTTTTACATTTTATTCGTGCGGGTGGGTTTTATCATCATTTGATCTAAATTGTAACATATGTCCTTTGTCCCTCTGTGTCCGCCACCCCAGTGCTTTTAGGGTGGAGGTTTTAATGTGTTGCGGAGTGGCTGGCTTCTCTTTTTTATTCTCATGGTCAGCCAGCCATGTAATCTGCTTTGTTGTTTTAATCTCTTCTACATGTTTCTTGCGTTTCTGTGGTTTTCTTCTCCCCTTTTTTCCATTTAAATGTTTGTTGCCCTTCCAACATTCTTGTGGTTTTTCCTTTCTCTCCAGTTTGTGTTGTCAGTCTTGCTTGTTGTATTCTCACCCTTGTGACATTGTTTTATTCGGAACAAGGGACCGATGACCTAGCTGTTTGGTCCCTTCCCCCCTCTTTTAAACCAACCAACTAACACGTCAGTTGCTGACTCGTCGCACAGTAATTTGGTGTGATCCTCCATGGGGTTCAGAGGTATTTCAAGCTGTCTAATCTTTGAAGCCATGGAACCTCTTGACCCACTGTGGTCGGGGCCTATATTCTGCATCAGTTGCACCTAAAGTTAGAGTTGGCTGTCCCTTTGTGTTTCAGAATCCTCCCACTCCTTCATGTTTAAACAGATACCCAGCTGTCAACTTTCTGCCCTTGGACTGTCTGGCCCAACCTATCAGAGTGACATATTATGTGGTAGTCCTCCATTTTAGAAAGCACTAGCTTCATGTTCTTGGTACCTTGGGGATATCTAAAGATAGGCCAGGACTTGTACATAATTGAGCAGAAAAGAAGCTTCCTGTCACTTGATGATAGGTTATGATCTTTCATAGCTTCTTGATCTTCTTCTTTTTTTGGACTAATGAGCAATCATAGAGATTGCGTTAAAGTCTTTCTTATTGAATTTGTTGAGAACTTAACCCACACAGTTTGTCAGATCTATCCACAGAAAACATCCATTGTAGTTCCTAGTAATCAGATACCCAAACAGTTAGTGGATTACCAGAGTCACTCAGTTTGAATTATTAACTTGTTTCTTCTTGAAGATATTTTTCTTTTATTGATTGTGACTAAGAATAACTATACCATTCACACAAACAGCACTTATTAAAATGTCTATGTTCAACAGTTTTCTGGCTAATTTCAGGTTTCAACAGTGGCCATGTTCCTTCAATCCATATACTGTCATTTTTAGTCTTCTAATACCAGTATCTGTCACTGTCTTCATAACTGGTGCTACTTCCGAAGCTTTCACATAGATGCCTTCATTTAAGTCACTGTGTAAGAAAGCTGTGACAACAGCTAGGTGATCAGTGTCTAGGTCATGTTCATAAGCCATAGCAAATAAAATACATTAATGAGTTGTACCCTGTATCTGGAACACACATTTCATCATAGTTAAGGCTTTGTTTCTAAGGATGACCTTTTATTATTGGCTCTGCTCTATTATATAAAATGCGGCCTTTCAGATCTTTCTTAGTTTTAAAGATGCATTTTGCTTTTGTTGGTTTCTTGCTCGAAGGGAAACAGGGAGAGTCGCAAGTGTGGTTCCCTTTGTGGGATTGCAGCTTGGGATTTTATTGCCTTCAGCCAATTTTCAGTGTTGTCTCACATCATTGCTTCTTCCAGTGACCAAGGTTCAGAGTCAGCTGACTGTTTAGATGGGCAAGTACTCAAGTTATACAGATTTTTTGCTTTGAAATTCTTGACTTTTGTACTGGCTTGTGTTGTTGCAGTTGCTAATTATCATTTGCATCATCTGGACTAGATACCTCAATGCAGCTAGTATTCATTGAGCTGGGCCTGTAACTTGATGTAGTAGTCTCAAGCTGGACAATCAACTTGGTTCATGTAACTCAGTTTTTCTTACGCTGTTTAGAAGTATCTTCATAAAGAACATCATCCCTGTTTTTTATGATTCTTCTGCAAATTGGTTAAAAAATCCTGTGTACCTTTGATTCTTCACAGTATCCTACCAATGCACACTAAGTACTACATCTGTCCCAACTTTGCCAGCTGATTTCCCGGAATGTGAACACATGCACTGCTTCAAAAAATTTTGAGATGTCAAAGATTCAGCTTCTTTTTTGTCCAAGGTATAGTCCTTCTGCCCAGAACTTATTTGGCAAAATTTCAAGCTGCTGTTCTAATGATGAACAATTTTCAGGTCTGGTTGTCAGATGGGTCTTTAATAACCCTGTTTGTCAGAAGAGGACAGAGGCTTCATAGTCTTGCTTTAGCTTGTCCCAAGCTTCTTTAGCTGTACTGGTATCTTGCAGGTGAAACATATATTGAAAGGTGGACAGAGAGTAGAACTTAAGCTCTTTTTGTGTACATTTCAGTTACATTTGTATTTTGCCATTAACTCCATCTCACAACAGTTTGTGTTCTAGGTAAGTTCAAACAGCAAACTGCCACATGCTGTAGTTTTCTCTTCCCATCAGATTTTTAATTGGAGGCAGAAAAACCATTCTGATAACAATATAGCTGCTCCAAACTGCCACTCAGTATGCTTGTTTCTATTGGCCACTGGTCCCATCGACTATTATGATGAAGTACTTCAATTTTGTGTACAAATAAATTGTTACAATGAAAATGTGGTTAGAGAAACAATACAAGTATGATGAAAATAATAAAACAACTTCTTTCATTATTAAAAATGACACAGTAACGAGAGAAAATAGTGCAAGCATTCATTCAGAGTTCTTTAAATGTTTGTAAACTTCTGAAGATGAATCAGAAACATGGATAAAGAATTATGGACGTAATTTCATTTTGGAAGTATTGTCAGATAAAATGATAAGCAATTTGAGCTATGAAGACAATGTGTCTGGAGAATGTGTTTCAAATCATTAAAGTGAGAGGCATACTAATGCAGAAGGATTTTTCAAATTGTTTACAGAATGTCTGAATGGAAGACAATTCCACAAAATGTGAATCATGCTATAATTTTTCTTCTTCACGAAAGATGACACAGAGAACAGTTAACGATTTATGTCAATCTCTTCTCCATATACATATGTATAAATTACAAGACAGAATTGTTGGCAAGCACTTACCATTGGGAGCCGAAATATGTAGTGCCATCGATAGACAAATAAAAAAGTGTCACACTACCTAATTTTCCTTACTAGTAGTTCTGTCATTGGGGTGGACAGAGAGAGATGATGGGGACTGGTTTAAAAGGGTACAAGGAAGGGCAGGTCACTCAGTTCTCAGGGTAAGGACAGGCCCCACCCCTTGTAGCAGGGTGAGATAGACGAAGATGGAGGGGGGATGTCAGAGAGAGTGAAGGTAAGAGACAATTCCTTGGTGACCACTTTACCTGTTTGTCCGGAGATAAGAACAGAGTGAGAAGTAAAGAAAGATTAAGGGGAATAGAGATGAAGAGTGCAATTAAGAATTAGGGCAGAGGGAGGGTGTTCAAACTTTCCATCGATGACGGAACTGTGGGAACAGTCAAATGTTAAATTGAAAGTAAGAGTGAGTTCATGTCTGACTGCAGTCAAATGATCTTAAATTTTAATTTAACATAAAATTATTAAAATGAAGTGGAAGATCATTTAATAGTGGTCTGAGTCAAATGTATTTTTACTCTCAACAAGGGGGGTGGGGGATGTCAGTGAAGAGGGTTGGAATGTGAGGACATGTTGCTGGGTAAGTTCCCATATCCAAAGTTTGGGAGAAGCTAGTATTGGATGGAAGCATACAAATGTTGTGTGTCATGTAGCAGTAGCTGGCACTCAGGTGCTTTGAGACATTGTGCAGAACAACGGGACTGTATGTGACCAAGACAGAACAGTTCTCCTTTTGTGTGATCAGCCAGCTTAAAAGCCCTCATGCATACATTAAATGGTGTGCAGTGGACACAGTTTAGCTGATAGATAATGTGTTGTTTCACAAGTTACCATGTGTAGTGGACTGACAAGGAAGCCAGTCCACAGTGAAGTAGCCGAAAGGGCACGCGTCAACTCACGCCGTCTTGCGTTAAGTCTGGAACAGGATTCGTAATGAGTGCGATAAAGAAAAGAACGTAGCTTTGGAACACTTAACTTTTATATCGTCCTTTGGTATACAGCATTCTTGATGATACAAGTGAGACTCTATCTTGAGGTACATGCAATGTTACAAATTGCGCCTTGCTAGGTTGTAGCCATTAACTTAGCTGAAGGCTATTCTAACTGTCTCTCGGCAAATGAGAGAAAGGCTTCGTCCGTGTAGTCGCTAGCAACGTCGTTGTACAACTGGGGGGAGTGCTAGTAAGTCTCTCGAGACCTGCCGTGTGGTGGCGCTCGGTCTACGATCACACAGTGGCGACACGCGGGTCCGACATGTACTAATGGACCGCGGCCGATTTAAGCTACCACCTAGCAAGTGTGGTGTCTGCCGGTGACACCACACCGTGCCTTTGGTATTGTGGGATCTTAAAAGTGGTGGAGATGGAGTTGGTTGTAGTGTGCAGATGTCCAGGGCAAGTTTCATATTGATGATGATTTGAAACATATCCAATATCGTCTTGTGGTCAGATTAATTTTTACTGTGAATCCAACACTTATGTTGTTGATGAACGCAACTCAAATGCATTGGCATACTCTGGGAGAAATTAGAATGTCAAGCCCAAATTTACAGCATACTGTTGGACATAACACACTGTTACAGTAAGCAGCATTTTACAGGGGTGCATGTGCATATACAGACACTGACCTACCTGCCTGTACTGTGCTCTTGAACTTTGGCAATCTGTCAAACTCACCTGTAGGGCAACTGCTGCCATCCAACATGTGGATTCTGCCTACTTAAGTTTCCAGCATAAGCACACTTGGGGAATTTTAATACAATCACAAATAAAGAGAAACTAATTCTTGTAAAGGTTATCTGTATTGTGGAGGCCCAGTGTCCTCAAAGTAAGTGGTTGTACATTCGTAATTACATTGAAACAAAATAAAAAATGATGCTTTTCCAAATTTACAGAGATTGCTCAAATGAGAGTGGCGCAAAGGCTACACATGGAACTTCACTCACATAAGAATTTCTTTTGTAAGTACCACACCACAGCTAATGTATGTTGGGGGATATGCAGTTAATGCTCTTTGCCACATGAGACTTATCACATTTTGGCAGACTGTTTAATGATACTTTACACATACCATAATCTTTACTGATTAACTACTTGTATCTAAGTCTCAGCAGTTTGTAACCAGCAGAAATATGCTTAAAACACAGTCTTAAATATCACTGCCTGTGTGACTTTACTTAGACAACATTACCAGCACAGTATGTGCACAAGCAAAGCTCATTGTGCAACCATGACAGAGTGACACTTGGCACATGTCTATCTGGTCCAGATGCCAAGCAGCATCTAACAATCGTGTATCACCCCACTTTCCTGATTCTTGCTGGCCATAATGTCAGTTAAAAAATATTAATTCTGCTTGTGTCTGTATCATTATCCTCGATTTACTGACATGGGATCAAATTCTAAGCTTTACTAACTAAAACAGGAAATCCTCTAGTATCTGCTACAATAAAATGTGAGGTGGACTATTTTTCCTTTGGGCTGGGCCCACCTAAGGACACAGGAACGTAAATGAAGGAATGTCTGCCCCTATAAACTGCATCTTAACTTTTGCTTCAGGTCCTTTTTCTGTGTCCCTGCATTTACTCTCCAACTTTCCAGACCCCACCGCCTTCGCTTGCCATGCTTACTGGCAATACTTAAGGCTGCCGCCTCTGGTACTCCCAAATGTGCTCTCTGGCCTCCTCACACTCCAGCCTCCTCCGAGTTAATTCTGATAGGCTTACTGAATTAAAACTCAAATATCTCCATATATACTCGGATCATAATGCAGTTTTCACCATTCTTAGTGTAATAAAAAATGCTACATCAGTTAATATGTTTTTCTTCTAATTATTTTCTTAATTATCATGTGTAATTGTTTAATTTGTTAATCATTGACTTTTGCAATCACTGTGTTATGACTGCACACTGCTATGTCTCAACCTGCACAGGGATCAGGATAATGGTTTGGAAATGTCACAGTGTTTGGCTAGGGTGTTATGGACGTTAGATAACTGATGAAAGGTGGCAACAGGTGCTTTGGGGAAGATAGGAGATGGAGGACCTCTTTTCAAGACTTGACTTGTGAAAGTCATAGCATAGATGGAATAAATTATTGAGGTACTCAGGGTCTGGGTGGTACTTGGTTGACAAGGGGTGTGTTTTTGAGTTTCTTGGGGTGGAAATATATTACATGTATGTATATATGTACAAAGTAATCAAGAAATAATTACCATAATTATAATTTAAGTAGATTAGCCATAGTCATAATTTGTTGTTAACAACTATGCAGAAGCAGCCAGTAATGCTTGCCCCTGGCTGTTAATGTATTACTAGAGTCGTTCCACATCCCTGAACGTTCTGCTTCATGATATGCATTATTGAGCCCCCTGCATATCGCTCACATAGGGATTGTGAGGATATTTTTGGAATAATTACAGCTTGCACAGAGACATTCCGTCAGTCATTCTCCCCACACTCCATTCATGACTGGAATGGGATGGAACCCTAATAAGTGTTACAATGGGACGTACCCCCTGCATACACTTCATGGTGGTTTGCAGAGTATAGATGTAGATCTATAACAAGTAGTAGTAGTAGTAGTAGTAGTAGTAGTTTATTTGTTCATTAATAATTTTCTACAATGATATAATATCCAGCAAGTTCATACAATTTTTAGGTAGCTACATAATTTGCTTATACATTAGCATCACATACAGAAATTCAAGAACATTTTTTTAACCTTTTCACTCCTGTGGAAAAGTTAACTCATGTTCTGTTGCTCCCCAAGTGCTATGGACATGTTGCAGTGCATACATCTAATGTTTTAACACACACAACTGAATTTCTGCACCATTCTTTCAGTAGCTGTTCAGAGTTCCAGCTGCATAGTTTGCATGTGCATCTGCATTTGCTGCTGTGATCACTTGTTGCAGATTTTGACTTCACCTTGTGTGTTTTCATCAGACTTAATTTTGCATTCTTTTGCCCATGAGAGAAATGTCAGATTACCATGCACGAATAGAAATATCCTGGAGACAGTAGGTGTGAATTTTCACGTGTCTGTAGCAGTGATTAATCTTCAGCAGAATCTGGAATTATTAGTTCTCAGCATTCTATGCAAATCGGCTGGTACAGCACACCAGTTTGATGCTTCTGCAAGAGGTGCTGTCGACAATTGTTCAGGATCTGAATTAGAAAGTGACAGCAAAATGTTTTGGGAAAGAGCATCCCTTAGTGACACTTTTGATTGGAAACAAACAAATTTCCAACCATCAAAGTATGTGTTTGATGACTTGACTTTAGGACATAAATGTCAACTGGTTAATGTCATAAGCATTCTGTCAGTTTTAGGATTCTGTACCTCTGTCGGTAAAAACAGAACCCTTATAAGCTCACTTTGTTGTATGTCTACGTGTCTGTCAAGAAGCATTTTTCTCAGTAGGGGTAGACGTATCAAGTTGAAATTTACATCGCATACTGGTATATATTCCCTTAACAGGTAAAAAAATATGAGCTGCCAAGTCAATACAATCAAAAGATACAGCCATTTATGCCACATGTTTTGATACTCACAAACTTTCACCAAAACCCATAGGTACTTCCCTATAACCTACAATCATGAAATTTGGCAATAAGCAAGGATTCATAGCATAAATAAAGGAAGAATACAGAAACTGTTTATGTGTAATTATCACATAAAATTATGCATATTTTTTGTTCGTTGTTATCTGACTGACTGTCTGTCTGTCCCTGTTTTAAGATCCCATTTTCTCAGGAATTACAATAGCAAATGCTACGTTACACAAAAAATTTAAACTTAAAATTAAAACATTCTTGAATGTCTTGGAACTTCTGGGACTGGTAACTTGCTGGTATCGATATCGATAACAGGCAAAAATTGTCAAGATCGTCAATTCCTGGGATTCATGATCAATCTATATAAACAATTACATTTGTGTGGATTCCTCAGAGTGCAAGTCCTACTCGCGTTTGACCAATTTCATTATGACGTTTCTGTCAGAAGATCTCTTGCTGTTTATAGCAGATGAAACGAATTGATTTTATGTATACACCAGCACAAATACTCCAGAATGTGTATATCTCAACTGCCGAAATGGAAAGATACTGCATTCGAGGAACTTTATTGTTTTGTTGCTATTTGATTAGTTAAAAAACTGGAACTAACTGGTGATTGCATTGGTCCAGTTTACAGTGAAATTATGTCCTGAAATCATTTTATTTTACTTTTGACAATGCTGCAATTTAATGACACTGTGGGTACTGGAGGTAACTGTTTAAAATTTGTGATGTAGTCGATAAAGTTCGTAAGACGTTTCACAGTACATTTATCCCACATCAGAAACTTTGCATTGATGAGTCTCGTATTGTAGAAATGTTGATTATCTTTTAAACAATTTATTCTATCCAAGCAATGTTGATTCAGAGTGAACACATTTGTGCTCTATGAATGTCAGACTGGTTACAATTTGGATTTCCTTGTATATACAGAAGCAACAACAGAAATTGGGTTCTACAACTTAGGGAAAAGTGGCAATATAGGGGTTACACTAATGAGACTATAGATGAAACGGGACATAGCTTTGTGTGTCAAATTGGTATTCCAGCCCAGACCTATTCTTTTGGTTTTACAGCCACGGAACAACAGCATGTGGCGCTCTCCTTACAAATAGATGTAGCATGCCAAAATTACAGAGGAAATTGAAACAAGGAGAAATCAGGTTTGTCAACTAATAAGATACTTGCTATGAAGTGGTGCAATAAAAGAGGAATATGGATGTTGTCGGTATCCAAAATAATACAAATGATTGAAACAGGGAAGATTGATAGTAATATTGGTGAAAGAAATTGAGAAACCCCTATGTAGTGTAGATTATAACTTTATTATGGGTTCAATTGACTGTTGTGGCAGTCAACAGAGCTAAGTAGGATCAGTACATAAGATTGTGAAATGTTATAAAAGTAATTTTTTTACATCCTGGATTAGAGCATTTTAAATGCTCAAGATCTTCACAGATCGATTACAGGGCAGAAAAGGCACTCAGAGATTCACCTCTCTTGTTTTAGGGAAACACTTGGAAAAATAGGCAACAGAACTGAAAAAAGCTGATAGAGGAAGGAGTACCAGTAATGAGAATCCACTACATTTTACAGGCAGGCCTTTTTTAGATGTTTTTGTGGGTCAAAATTCAAAGAAAAGTATGCTAGTGCATAGATGAGTAGTTTGGATGAAATAGAAAGTGCACTAGGAAATCAGATAACACGGCAAAACTTGCAATGTACCATTATGTGTTGTTACCTGTTTCAAGCTTTACCACACAAAGAAGCATCACTAATCATTGAGAGCTAAACCTAATGATTGAAATTTACACTTCTGGATGAATTCTTTTAAAAAAGAAAAAAAATACAAGAAACAAAAAAATGTACAAAAAGGACAACACAAAAACTATTTTTAACTTTTCCAGTGATGGTACAAATCCTGGATCAAAAAGTGTGGAAAATAGGTACAGTGGGTGTAAAAAAATTCATACATTTCACTGGCAGAAAACAGACTGTATGTTTCAGATGCTAAAATATCTATTCTGCATGTGACATAAATGCACAGGATTCATTCCACCAGTTAAATAAAAACTGAAAATGTTAATCACTTTATTATGTCATGAAATTATTCCAACACGACAGAAAATTAAATATGGGTACTCTGATTTTTTTGACTGTGGAAGTAGTGTGTGAATGCAAACACGGTTTGAAAATGCATACTGAGTATTGTAAAAAATATTGAAACAATTAAATTTCCTACTTTGGAGCATTTCTCCAAATGATGAAATATGCTGGCAAGAAACAGACTTGCTGTTCCAGATGATGCTGTATATTTTCCTTGTTCATGATTAATTAACAACAGCATTCATAGGGCCAGTGAAACAAAAACTGTACATACTCTTCTGCTTACAATATGCTAAAATTATCCCCACATAACAGAAACAATGATATTTGAGTATCAAGATCTTTGATCATGAGAGGTGCGTAGGGATGTCAAAAAGAATTGAAAATAAAAGCTATTTAAACACTTAAAGATTCAGAGTTTGAAGTAACTCTCCAGACATTGTATGCTAGCAGCAGATAGATGTGAGTCTTCATGTGCAACAATATATATTCCATGCCTGAAGTAACTGTACTGCATATGTAGTGCCAGCTAATAAAAAATAGTGAAGATTTGTCTCTTCACTATTTGATAAATGTTTCAGTGTAAATGAAAGATTTTGTATTCAAGAACACTGATTTTTGTCCTTGAAGTTTTTGTGGGAAAAATTAATTTTTTTTATGTACTTGAAACTTTTTCATGTACATCAAAAGTGTCTTACAGCAAGCACTTCATTTTCTTTGCGAACTTTTGTGAATGAACTATTATGCTACCATGCACTAAGAGCACAGATGAACTGGAGAGATTGGATGTACGGATTGTACAACGCATAACTTGCAATGTCCAAAATATTCAGCACAGCGCCAGAATGCCGTCGCAGGCAATTCAGCATGCATGAAGCAGTTCTTGAGGCAGGGTGTGGGTGCACGTGCAGGTACTCATGTTACGGAGAAATTCTAAATGTACAACAATGAAAAATTCAGGATGGAATAATGACAGTATTATGAAAAGCGTAAGAGACCTACTCACCATATAGCAGAGATGCTGAGTCGCAGACAGGCACCACAAACAGTCTATCAAACAAGTAAGCGTTTGGTCACAAAGGCTTTCATTGGAATTAGACAACATATACATCCACTCACGCATTTGCAGCTCTCACTCTCATGACCACTGTCTCTGGCTGCCGAGGCTAGACTGTGAGTAGCAGTGCATGATGAGAGAAGCACTGTGAGTGGTGGGAGTAAGGAGGTGGCAGGGGCAGGATGGGGGAGTGATAGCATGGTAGAGGTGGAGGGACAGAAAGTTCTGCTTGTGGAGCACACAGGGACATAGTGGAGAGGAGGTAGGACACCTAGGTACAGTTTGAAGGTTAGAGGGAGGGGGGGGGGCAGTGGAAAAGGAGAGAAGTAAATAGACTGTGTGTGAGTTGGTAGAACAGGGGGCTGTGTAGTGCTGAAATGGCAACAGGGAAGGCGATAGATGGGTAAACAATGACAAGTTAAATTAGGGCCAGGAGAGGTATGGGAATGTGGGATATACTGCAAGGAGAGTTCCCATGTGCATTGTTCAGAGCAGCTGGTGTTGGCTGGAAGGATCCAGATGACACAGGCTGTGAAGCAGTCATTGAAATAGAATGTTGTGAGGGCAGTGTGCTTAGCAACTGAGTGGTCCAGCTGTTTCTTGGCCACAGTTTATCGGTGGCCATTTATGCGGACAGACAGGTTGTTGGTGGTCAAGCCCACGTAGAATGCAGCACAGTGATCGCAGCTTAGCTTGTAGATCACATGACTGGTTTGACAGGTAGCTCTGCCTTTGATGGGATAGGTGATGTTTGTGACTGGACTGGAGTAGCTGGTGGTGATGGGACGATGTATGGGACAGATCTTGCATATAGGTCTATTACAGGGGTATGACCCATTAGGCAAGAGCTTGCGAACAGGGGTTGTGTATGGCTGGATGAGGATATTGTGTAATTTAGGTGGGCAGCGGAATACCACTGTGACAGGGGTGGGAAGGATACTGGATAGGAGATTTCTCATTTCAGGGCACGACAAGAGGTAGTTGAAACCCTGGCAGAGAATGTAATTCAGTTGCTCCAGTCCTAGGTGGTACTAAGGAGGGGAATGCTCCTCTGTGTCTAGACAGTGGGACTTTCTGAGATGGTGGGTGACTGGAAAGATAAGGTGCAGGAGACAAGGTTATAAGGGTAATTGTGGTCTGTGAAGGCCTCAGTGAGACCCTCAGTATATTTTGCGAGGGACTGCTTGTCACTGCAGATGCGACAGCATGGGTGACTAGGTTGTATTGAAGGGATGTCGTGGTGTGGAATGGGTGGCAGCTGTCGAAGTGGAGGTACTGTTGGTGGTTGGTAGGTTTGATTTGGACAGAGGTACTGATGTAGCCATCTTTGAGGTGGAGGTCAACATTGAGAAATGTGGCTTGGGTGAAGTAAATAGGGGAGAAGGTATTGAGGTACTGGAGGAATGTGGATAGGGTGTCCTCATTCTTAATCCAGATCACGAAGATGTCACCAGTGAATCTGAACCAAGTGAGGGTTAGGGATTCTGGGTGTTTGGGAAGGATTCCTTTAGATGGCCCTTGAATAGCTTGGCATAGGATGGTGCCAGTTTTGTCTGTAGGTAATGCCTTCAAAGGAGAAGTAATTGTGGGTGAGGATATAGGTGGTCATGATGACTACGAAGGAGGCTGATGGTTTGAAATCTCTCAGGCATTGGGAAATGTAGTGCTCAGTGCAGTAAGGCCATGGGCATTACAGATATTAGTGTAAAGGGAAGCGGCATCAATAGTGACGAGCAGGGCACCATGCGGTAAAGGAACAGTAACGGCGGAGAGTCAGTGGAGGAAATGTTTGGTATCTTTTATGTAGGAGGGTAGTTTGCAGGTAATAGGCTGAAGTAGTTGGCCTACAAGAGCAGAGAGTCTCTCTTTTGGGGCACAGTAACCTGACACAATAGGTGTCCTGGGTGGTTGGGTTTATGGACTTCAGGAAGCATGTAGAAGGTAGGAGTGTGGGGAGTGGTAAGGGTAAAGAGAGAGATGGAGTTTGGGAAGAGCTTCTGAGATAGACCTAAGGATTTGAAGAGTGACTGGAGAGAAATCTGGCAGCTGGCGGAGTCCTTCTGCCAGGTGACCCTTGCGGTTCAAAGCAACAATGGTGGAGCCTTTAGCAGCAAGTAAGATTATAAGGTCATGGTTAGTTTTTAGTTGGTGGATTGCAGTTCTTTCTGCAGATGTAAGATTAGCTGGCATGTTGAGTAATTTGGGGAATGATGGTGAAGCAAGGCTTGAGTTTAAGAAATTGTGGAAAATTTACAGGGGGTGATTCTTGGGGACAGTGAGGATGGATCAAGGTTGTATGGAGGAGTGAACTGAGTCCGGCAGGGTTCAACATTGGTCTTTGGTGGAGTGTGATTGGTATAGTTGGTGGCGAAAGTGTTTCCACTATAAGGACCAGGAAAAGGAGAGAAGGTCTTTAGCAAGTCCTGCCAGACTGAATTTGGGAGTCAGACAAAAGGTGAGACCTTTGGAAGAGACTGATGTATCTGTGAGGCTAAGGCTTTTGCAGGATAGATTCGTGACTGTGTTTTCAGTCTGTTTAGGTTCTAGATTCTGTATGGTGGCGGGAGGGAGTTTTTGAGCGTGGGGTAAATGTAGTAGGTTTGAAGGCACCATTTTTCAGCTATGAGGGGGCGTGTGGGAGGCATGGAGGTTGTTGCAGAGATGGTGGATAGTGCTTTCCCAAGGTGGGAGTGGGAAGTGAGCAGGGAGGAGAGTATTTTTTGAGGTGGTGGTCATGCTGCTGTAGTTTGTGAAGGGCAGGAGTTTGTATGTGATATGGGATCCACGGATTTAGCATTGCATAGCAGGAGAATTGTATGGATGCAGAGGAGGTATTGCAAGGAAGTTTGGGCCTTATTGACATGATTTTGCAAACATGAATGGATGGATGTCATTTTGGAAGGGGTGGTGTTGCAGTTGGATATGGGTAATTTGATGGTAAGGCCATTTGGAGGGTTTCATGAGCCAAGCAACAACACAGGATGACTATGTGGGACTGGGTTCTGGCTAGGGATAAGGAAACCTTAGACAATAAGTTATAAGTCATATCAAAGCAGATCAAATATTCTTGTATGCCGTACAACAGAATCACTGAGAAACAATTTTATACAAAATGCAAACACTATTTTTTTTTTTTTTTTTTTTTTTTTTTGTGAATTAGCACTAATGCACAATACCATAAATGCAGTTTTCTACTCATAGCTGTACATTCTTTTCTCCTCTGCTGTCGGCACTTCAACTTGTCCACATTTCTATTGTTACCACTGTATTTGTTTCCTTTTGTGCATGAAACAGATTTTAAAAAGCAGAAGATATTTGCACACAGGAACAAAAACTTATTAGTAGTAATTGCATTCTTTGACTAATGTACTTATGATTTTATTCTGAAGGTTTATTACCTAGCTCCTATATACTCTTTAATACTATATGGACACAGTGTTCTTAAATGACATTTTAATTACTTCCAAACAGTGATGTCACCTGTGTTTTTTGTGCCAGTTGGGAGTTCATTGTAACAAAGCAGTTATCGGAATTTTATCAGTTGCATGAAGACTTATTCCTTGTATATGATAATCAGTCCTAATTCTTGTATCCTGAGAGAGAGAGAGAGAGAGAGAGAGAGAGAGAGAGAGAGAGAGAAAGAGAGTGTTCAAAAAATCAGCACAGTTTTAACATGCATAGTATTTTCAGATATGCAGGGTATCCCAGGAGAAATGGTCAGTATTCAGAGAAGTGACAGGAATGCTCATGTGAAGCAAAAAGCTTCTTATGGACATGAGCTCTATTCCAAATGGTTTCTGAGACGGAAGACACTTAATGGACATTTGTTTGTGGGCTAGTGGTGCGCACATGTGTCTTACCCATCCAACCTTTTTGATGTTTTATTTTAGTCCAACCTACCTTGTCGCTTCCAACCTCTGTGCTTGGGATGTCTTTCTGCCATTAACCTCTTGAACTGGCTGATTCTTGCACCACTACCTGTTTCCACCTTTGTAATTCTTCCTGTGCCTCAAGGCACTTTCTTGCAGTGGAGAGTAATGCGTCAGGTTTTGGTGGACATTTCTCTAGTCAAGTGATTGTTGGGATTGCAACTTGCCAACAATTTTAAGCTTAGTGCAGAATTAATGTGCACAATGAAAGGAAACAAGTTACGTTTGATTTATTTTGATATATCTCATGAAGGATTTTATTGGAGGAGTGAGTGAATGCATACACATTTCTTTTAGGAAAATTGGTATTTTTAAAATTTCTATCCTTTAGTAATAAATTTCAAAATGAGGTGTCTAAATTATGCCTGTTAGCAATAACCCTGTGAACAAAGAACACAATTCCCAGTTGTTGGTTGGTACCCACTTGTGCACACATGACCGTTGTTTCAGTGTATCCACGTGTGGACTTACAAACTGTTCGTGAATGTTCATTGGGGGTGATGATCCCCAGAAGCGATAATTTTGAGTGTTCACTGCCCCAGCGAGCATAAAGTGTGCTTCGTCACTACAAAAAGTGTTCAAAGGTCACACATCAACAACTTCAACACTTGCAAAAAATGTAAGAGCGAAGACAACATGAATGTCTGTGTCACATGTCAAAAGTGAATGAGTAATGTGAAATTTGTATGGATGCCATTTCACAATTGTTCACAGAACTTTTCAAATGGTGGACTGTGGAATGTTCAGCTGTCATGACACAGCCCATGCACTGCTTGAAGATCACAAATTTCATCCAGCATTCTCAGCCATTGCAACAGCAACTTCTTCAACAACATGTTGTGTGGCCTCTCCAATGGGCAGTTCCCAAATCACCAGTTAATTTGAACTTTCTAATCATGTTCTTCAACCCTGATGTGGAAACAGGACCTTCCATATTCCTTTAATATGCTGACACTCATGAGGTGCAGCAGCACTATTGCTCTTGTTTTGATAAAACAGCTTTATGAGTTAAGCTTTGCTCACCTTGTCCAGACCCATATTAATTGTCTGTAACTGTTCTGCACACTGAAGCTAGTGTTTCAGCCCCATGTCCCCCAGTACCTAAAGGCAAGACATGACACAAATATTACAAACAATGCAAATCCTGTAGTGCACAGTCTGAACATTCCTATATAAGGTAAACAATTCTGCGTCTACACTGTCTCAAGTAGCAAAAGGTTTGGAAAGGAAAGGAGATAAACAAAAGAATGTAGTG
Organism: Schistocerca nitens; assembly: GCF_023898315.1. Lineage (NCBI taxonomy): Eukaryota > Metazoa > Arthropoda > Insecta > Orthoptera > Acrididae > Schistocerca > Schistocerca nitens. Next base: position 515,871,216 of record NC_064620.1, on the reverse strand, counting down.
GTGAATAGTGTGTCTGAGACTATAGTTATGTGTGTGAAACAGAAATTTTCCATTCAGTGTGTATTAAAAGTTCTGACAAATGGAAGTGGGGCACGGGCTTTTAACGTGAAAACTATCAAAAACTAAGGCTTGCTCAGCAAACATACAGGAGTGGCTTGGACATGAATCACCGTAGACCATAATGCAAAAAAAGTCTAGATGAAGCATTTATGGAGCTGTGCATGTCAAACGACTGACGATAATATTTGTAGACTAGCGAACCCAGCAATACTTGGCTATTGCTATATTAGTGTTGGAATTGGATACACATCCTTATCTCCTTCTCTTTTCTCATTCTTTGTCCTCCTCCTCCTCCTCCTCCTCCTTGCTCCTTTCTTTGTCCATTTCCTCCTCCCCCTTTAATTCTATCTCCTCCTCTTCCTCCCCCTCCCCCTCCCACTCGCCCTCCCTTCCCCAGTCTCTTTGTCCATCTCCTCCTCTGGCCCCGCTCGCTCGCTCTCTCTCTCTCTCTGTCTCTCTCTCTCTCTCTCTCTCTCTCTCTCTCTCTCTCTCTGTCTCTCTCTCCCCCCCCCCCTCCCCCCTCCTTGAATCTTGTTTATTGTTATTGCAAACAAAACCTTGATTGGGAACTGAACTCACATAAAATGAGTGGGTAAACCAGTTGGGCTGATCGGTATATGGCGTGGGAACGAGACCTCTCCAACAGCTGAATATTTGATGATAGTAGCTTCAATGATGCTAAGGTATTTTGCATAGTTTTAATCTGCAAATGGATATGAGTACAAATTTTTGGGCGATTCAGATTCTGTAGTAATGTTCTAATTGCAATCCAGTAAGCCATAAATACAGCTTTCCTGTTTTCTGTTAAAACTGACTGAGAGGAAGAAAACAAAACAGCACATTGTTGTGTATACAATCTTTGTTTAAAATCATATGTAAGGGGAGAGATTATGTATGGGAGAAACAATTTGTCAACTGGTTTAATTGTCCTGCTATCATAGTTAAAAATGACTGTGAGAAAGGAAACTAAACCATACTTTTTCACAGCAGAGAATGTTCTTCCTCGCAATTGATTGTAACAGAAAACCGGTATATTATTGTTAAAAATGTAGTCCGTGTACATCTGAATGTTTATTAGAGCATTGCGCATGAATTTGGAGTAAATTTTTTGAGAGCTTTGTGAGATTTTTGGTAGCAACATTAAACAATGTCTTGTCTTAGTGTAATAGTGTAGATTAAAGAGAACTGGTGGGAGGGGACAAAACATGTGCATATTGATCGTTCCACATCACGTGGACCATTGGCCCCACGTGGCCATCTCCACTCTGGTTGAAGTTTTGCACTGAACTTCGCTGTATAAGAAAACCAATGTGTGAAAAATTTAAGCTATAGATAAAAAAAAGCATGGTTATAGGAGGCTTTCAATAGGGGGTGGCTAAATCTTGATCTCTATTACAGTTTTGGCTAAATTTAAGATGCTTAGAATTGAAACTAATAGTTATCAAAAGGATTTACTAGGGTCAGATGCAAAACTTATGCCCTTCAAACAGTTAAAATTTCAAGGCTGCATCATTCACAGTTTTTGTGCCACATGAGGTCAGATTTAGGGAAATAATCAACTGCAACAAATTTTCAACCATTTTGTGACTGCACCAATTGTTCAGCAAACGAATTATGTAGTATGCCTAGTGTCCTTTAGTAGTTCCACAGAAAAATAACTGTTATCAGTTATAACAGATGAAGCTGTTATTTTGAAAGTATTCTAGACTCATTAATAAGTAAATATGTTGCCAACATTTTTTGTCGAATTTATGAATACTTTGGTGACCCATTACTGAATATTTATTTTTGTTTCAGTAGAAAGAGCTAGTGGTGTTGTACAAGAAAATGATTTATCTGTTTTGCATAAGATTAAAAATTGGCTTGAAAAAACTACTGCCAAACAAATAAAAGGAATGTTACAGACAAAACTTTTGAATGGCATGGGAAAGCTAATGCCATAGCATTAGCCTCGGTGTGAAACAGCAGAGGAGGGTGGATCCTGGGAGGTAGTATTAACAGCAGCATAGGCTGAGGAATGGAAGTGACGGAGGGTTGTGATGGCATGTACCTTTATCAGACAGTGCAATTTATTACACTAGAATCACAAAAATATTCTGCTATAAGTGATAAAAGTTCACTATATATAGGCAGAACCTTAATAGAAATCACTTAATAACAAACTACTGCAAAATTCAAGTCGGGAAGAACTCTGGAACCATGAGAGAAGAAGATCTAAAGAAAAAAAGGACAGTATCAAAATTACAGAATTAAATGCAATAGACCAATTCAAAGAATTAAAATCCAGTGAGCAGAACAAAATTTTAGAATAAAATGTCAATAACAATAGTACCAAAATAGCAAAATTAATACCATTAGATACTAGCCCAAAGATTCCACAAAAATGGAGTGCTAGGCAGACATGCATAAAAGCTCTGAGACAGTATATAATTAAATGATGATATAACATTCCAGAGTGAGTCGTGCTTGGGTAGCTCAGTTGGTTGAGTACTTGCCCACAATAGGCAAAGGTCCCAAGTTCGAGTCTCGGTCCAGCACACAGTTTTAATCTGCCAGGGAGTTTCATAATATAACATTGATCATTGGATATCCAGGCAGAACCAGCTAGACACAAGTCAGTTAAAGGCAGTATATAGTACAAAATCAGTACCCAATTAAACTCCTTTACACTCATACCTGTTCTGCTTGTTGTCAGCTCACAGCCAGCCACACTGTGGGCAGACAAAACAAACTTGCTCTGGCCTTTGGTTCACCTTGGATCCATACATCGCAGCACAAAATTCCTCCACTATCTGTGCTGTCAAGGAGCAACGAGGAAAAGGCTCTTCTGAAACCAAGGCAGCAATGGCTGGCCCATAGTTCTAACCTTCAGGACTGCTCATTTTTGTTGCCAGCTGTCAGCCATCTCTTAAACCCCACTGTTCCTTTGGTGCATCACTGACTACACATCATCACAGACTTTCACTTGCTGCTTACAGGTGGTGCTGGTGCGGCACAATGAACTACTGCAGACTTGGCGCCACCTGCTGAGCTAGGCTAAACTTTCTCTGTACTATGAAATGAAGGCACAGTCTTTAGGCTGGTGTGTCATTTAACATTGCCTCTAGCCTTGAAAAAGGCCTCAACCCAGGCTCTCATCATCTTGTATGATTTGAAAATAGGACAGATCGAATCTTCTCAGACCATTCTACATGCCTCCAGTCGGATATTGTCCAGTTTCTGTATTGTTTGGTCCGCTGAAGACCTGCAGCTTCTTGTGTGACTATGGGCAGCGGCTTTCTGTGACGTTCCAAACTCCTAATGTCCTTTGCATGCAGTTCCCGTAGGAATGTTCAATCAGAAAGCAGTTGAGATAGACGCGCATCCATTGACAGCAGCAGTTCCTGCTGGATTTGAAACCACTTGTCACTAACAAGAGGTAGCACTTGTCTTCGATCCCAATCAGATAGGATTCTTTTTTACAACCAATGTTCTTTCACTGTGACAGTATTACACCACTACTTGTACACACTAAGGAAAGACCACGTCAATGCACCAACACATTGGGCAGGTTCCTTCATGATGTGATTGTAGGCACGTCCAAACACAATAGCTCCTTTGTGTGACTGTATCATGACTCCCTCTTACCGTGCTGATTTCATGCATCTGACTGGTACATACACACCACTTGACTGCCATGTTTTACTTTCACAGTGGAGGGTCACAGAAACACCTGGTGCCAATTCTACTATGTCTACTTTTAAGGGGATAACTAATGTTTTTCCTGGTGAGGTTATTTATCTTTTACAGCCAAAAGTACTTTGTGAATATCTTGATTACCAAAGAATGGGTAGTCAATTTTGGAACTGAACCTGGGACCAATTATATTTGTATTTAATTGTTTTTGCAGCTTTCCATTTCCACACACACACACACACACACACACACACACACACACACACACACACGTACATTTTACTGGCTGGAAGTAAACTAGGATCTGACTTAAATGAATGACTGTTGTGCAGGTAACAGTCAGGTGGATGAAGACCTCCTACGTATGGCAAGATCTGAGCAATCGGATGACCGAACTTTCCACCACTTCAAGAAATGTACAAATCGACATCCACGCCAAGTGCTTCGCTACGAAAGGGGCGGGGAGCCACTGTGGATTGCAAATGTGGCAGACCCTTTGACAGTACCACCCTGTCAGTATTGTGGAGCAGACAGGAATTTTGAGTTTCAGGTATGTGTCAGTTATTAAGCGTACACATGTGCACTGGAGGCTAGAAATGAGGTAGGAGAAAGTGGTCCAAGACATAATTCTCTGACTGACATTTCATCTTCCGAAGCTGGAGACATCATCAGAGGTATTAAAAACTTAGAAAGCAGTTAGTCTGAAACTCAGGAAGACAAACCGATTATATTTATCTATTCTATGATCGATTTGTGACATCAGACCACTGCCTAAAATCATGGTGTCTCGCTGGTGTGTTACGGAGCTTGTATTGGGGAAGAGTTAGTGCTGCTTATTTTATGTAATCCTAAGGTCCACAACTTGTCTAATTTTAATCCTTTTTCTTTTCTGTTAAACTCTGCTCCACTACAAGATCCACAATATACATGGGCATGACTCTGCAATCTTGGGCAGTGGTCTGGTATCACAAGCCAACTGTTGCATGGATGTGTATAAATAGTTCAGCTTGTTGAGCTTATTTCTGACTGTAACTGCTTCATAATTCATTGGAGTCTCTGATGATGTCTCCCGTATTGGAAGACAAAATTTTTGGCAGAGAATTATGTTTTGGATCATGGCTTAATGCACATAAAACAAATATCATCAATAGAGCAAGCATAAATCTAAAGGCATGTCCACACAATCTCCCTTTTCTCAAGTGCAGTCGCATACATACAGGATTAAAAGGGCGCACACAAAAATTGGTGGAAAGAACACAAGTAAGCAAGGATATTCACATGTCCATGCATTGCCCCATTCCAGACAGGCAGTCTGCTACATATCCCCTTCTTTGCTTGTCTGCAGCTCGTGGTCTAGTGGCTAGCGTTACTGCCTCTGGATCACGGGGTCCCAGGTTCGATTCCCAGCTGGGTTGGGGATTTTCTCTGCCCGGGGACTGGGTGTTTGTGTTGTCCTTCATTTCATCATCATTTGTGAACCTCCCGAGATTGGACTGTGTAAAGATTGGGGATTTGTATGATTGCTGATAACCGCACAATTGAGTGCCCCACAAACCAAACATCATCATCATCATCATCATCATCATCATCATCATCATCCTTCTTTGCTTGGAACCTTGTGCTGCATTAATTGAGATGAAAAGGTGATTGAAAAAGAAAATGCAAAAGCATTTGTAGAAAAAAAGTAGTGTCTAAATAGCAAATGCACCAGTATGGGAAATACAAAGTGACAACGTTTTGTTTTGCAAATTTCAGGAGGAGGTCACAGCAAGATTTTAGTTTTCCTGCTTGCAAAACTGCAGTGAGAAGGCTGGAAATAACATTTTGCTAGCTAGTAACCGTCGACTTATATACCAGTTTGAACTATTTATTTTGCATTTCAAAACAAAGGATTTCAGTTATTATTTCTGAAACTTACGGTGTCTTATTCCTGACAGTAATTTGATCTTATACTTTTTATCAAATACTTGATGTTCAGAGCATCACATCTAAAATTTTTATTCAAAAATCTTTAGAAGTAACATTCCGTACAGACTTTTCTTTGTCTGTGGCCATCTATAAATTGAAGTGTGCTTCCTTTGGAGTGAGTAGACATTGTTGCACACAAATCAGTTCACAGCATAACCTCAACACATTACACAATGAAATACACATGGGCCCCAGTTGCCTGTCTCCCACTAAAAAGTGCAAAGGTTCCCACTGATGGCGGGAAGCAATGTGCTTGTTGCACGCTCTACATTCCCAGGAAATTATGCGTGCCCAAATGTTCTCGTACTGAAGCACTTTGGAGTGATTGTAGTCATCGTTTAGTACAGAAGTTGCAGTCATAATCATGCTGTTGTGAAGTAGCACTGACAGAGTGAAAAGACAGATTGTCAGCATCAAATGGCCTCTAACGAATATGTGTTTCATAATACTGTGTAGAGTGTAAGATGAAAATTGTTGCAATATATAGAGTTGCATTTGTACTCTAGTAGCTGAAGAGCAACATCTGGAAAAAGTTCGATGCTGCAGTCCACACTTCAGGTGGAAAAAATGTACAAAGGTCATCCAGTGCAAGCAAAATGGCTGTATTCATGTTTATTCCATCTCCACATGAGAAAACATGTGCTCTGTCAAAGGGAAACTGGGAACACAGCAGTGTTGCTATTATGTCCCTTCCCTTCTTCCTTCCTCCCCCCTCCACTCCCCCCCCCTCCCCCCTTCCCTCCTGTGGTTTCAGGGGCTAGAATAAACTGGCAGTCACTCCTTAAATATTGTAAGAGGTGATAAAAACGAGTCTTATACCTAATGGAGCTTTTATGTTGAAACCTCCACCATTATTATTCCTCTTGTTTCATAACCTTTCACTCAACCTTTTTGGCTTAGTTATTTGTGGTTGCTTTTTAAAGTTTGACATCCACTTTGCCAAATTCACTGAAGTGTAGACCAATTGAGGAAGGGCACCTTACATGGTTTCACCATGCGCTGTGATCTGTTGTACTTACTATTCGAATGGATTTCTGTTCTTGTCCAAAATCCAGTGTGATAGCCAATCTGTTGTTGGGGAGGGGTCGGCATGTACACCACAATTGTAGCCCCCTGACAACACAGAAATTGCACTGCTGTTGCCTAAGTTATTACCTTCCCAGGTGTGCCAAGGAGTAGGTGCTTGTCCAGTCTTGGGCACCGGGACTCTGAGCAACTGGTAGCCTTCGCTGTGCCAGAGTGGTGCCTGTGTGGAGAGCCTCCAGTCAGAGTGAGTGTCATTAGGGCGGACAGTCCACAGTGGAATGAATCAAACTCAGCCATACTGGTGGCTGTGCCAGCTGTCTCAGCAGATAGAAAGCAAAATTTTAGTGCAGAGCCATACAATCCCATTATGTTTCCGTGTTTGATCACACCATTGCATGAGTGTCAGGCTAGGAGAAATGGAGGCGGACAAGTAACTAAATTCTTGGTATGCTTCAGAATAGATGGAGTATCTGTGCAACAAAGTCACTCTTCTTCATTGAAAATATTGAGGATCGATCCAGAGAAGTTGCTGGAGTAGAGAAGATGAGAAATGGATCTCTGTTGATCAAAAAATTGAATGCCACCTGCGACAAGCTCAGGGTTACACCAGTTACCCCTCTCCTTATAACAGATTCAACAAGATTCAAGGTGTCATCTTCTATCATGACCTAACGCTACAAACAGATCAAGAATCCGAACTAACCTTGAGAAGTGTGGAGTCCATTTTGTTTATGTCCAGAGAGGACCTAAGGACAATAAGGTGGGCACTGAAGCTTTCATCCTAGCCTTCAATGAAAATATTTTACCTTAGAAACTTAAGGTCATAGCTTATAGGTGTGATGTTAAGCACCATTTACCTCCTTCCATGAGCTGTTTTAAGTGTCATAGGTGTGGACATATGCCCCCCCTGCTGTACCAGTGAGTGTGCTCATGGGGCAAGTGGCAGGACAACACATGACAGAAGCCTTTACAGTATCCCCCCCTCCCAGAGCACCATTCCCCTCATGTGCTGCCAAGTTGAGTTTTGGTGAGGGAGAAGAAAATCAAGGAATACAAAACACTTCATCCTTGTCTTATCAAGATGCTAAGAAAATGGTTGGATGACTCCAGCCTATTGATATGATGGCAAACTTTGCAAAAGTTGTGACAGAATACACACCCAATGTAACGACATCTCCAACAGCAACTCCTGGCCCTAGCAGCAGATCAGTCTCTATTTTTTGTTAAGGGAGGGGACACCAGCTCCCTCAACCCCCACACCCACAAGACTGTTGGTAATCACTCCATGCGCGTAGCCGGAGATTCCTCCTCCTCCAATGTTGTTAGACAAGATGTCACCTGCCAAGGAGCCCGTCCCCCCCCCCCCCCCCCCCCCACTTCCCGGGACAAATCAGACTAGCAGTCAACCACCCACCAGCAACTGACAGAGCCAAATGTTGTAGGTTGTAGGAAAGCTAAACAAAGGAAAATCCAGTATGGAATGTGACAATATTATGAAAAGGATAGTTGCTACTCACAGATAGGCACAACAAAAAGACTGTCACAAATATAGCTTTCAGCCAGTAAGGCCTTTATCAAAATCAGACTCCACAGGGGATCCACAACTCTTTTGTGGAAATGTGCGTGGCGAGCCAAGACCCCAAGCTAGTGCGGCTCTCTTTCCTTTCCGGGCTGCATACCTTCCTTTTCCACATCTTTCCATCCTTCCCAATTCCCCATCCTCCCCCCACCTTTCCCCCCACACCTCCGCCTCTTCACTTCTTCTATGTTAGGCCAAGCAGTGGATTTAAGCGTGATATGAGCTTCTAAGTCGTTTGCACGGCTTAACCCAGGAGAAAAAAGGGACGAAAATGTCATCGACAAGGAATCCAATTGAGCATAAGGAATAGCATCAGAGACGATATTGACAGAGTCATCTATGGAGAACCCAAAAACGCGAAAGGCATCGAAACCAAAAAGATTCTCTGTGTTACTATGGTCGACCACAAATATGGGAACAGTGTGAACGACGGATTTGTAAGATACCTCAGCATCGAATTGTCCTAAGAGAGAAATCTTCTGTTTATTGTACGTCCGTAATTGCCTATTGACAGGTGATAGGATTGGAGAACCCAACTGAAGATATATCTGAGAATTGATGATAGTGGCAGCAGAACCAGTATCCACCTGCATGCGAACATCCCAACCAAGTATTTGGACAGTGAGGAATAACTTCCCTGAGTTCATGAACATCAGGTATGTGGTCTGATTTGCAAACGGATGACACATGACCCTTCTTTTTGCATTTGTGACACAGGGCCCAACATTGGGGACAATCCTCCCGTGAATGTTTCATAAAACACCACGGACATGAAGGGTTTTGCTGCAGTTTCTTAGAGGTTTGTTTACGGTTAGGCCGAGGCTGCACTTGGGAGCGTACTGCGGCCACACCGGCCGGCGGGGATACGCTCGCTGCACGCTTCGTCAACAGCGCACAGTGGTTGAACTTCCCCGACGTCACCCCATGCCTCTATTTGCGCTCCAGCAGCGCGAGAAATTTCAAAAGACTGCGCGATGGATAGGACTTCATCTAGAGTCGGATTTGCCAACTGAAGGGCACATTCCCTAACGTCTTTGTCGGGCGCCGACCGGATAATAGCATCCTGTAACATGGAATCGGCATAGGATTCTTTGTGAACATCAGTAACAAATTGACACTTTCTACTGAGGCCGTCAAATTCAGCAGCCCAAGCGCGATAGGATTGATTTGGTTGGTTTTGACAACTATAAAAGGCAACACGAGAGGCTACCACATGCGTTTGCTTTTGAAAATAGATGGACAGAAGTGAGCACATTTCAGCAAAGGACAAAGATGCAGGATCTGTCAAAGGAGCCAATTGCAACAACAACTAATACATTTGAGGTGAAATCCATGACAGGAACAGAGACTTACACGTTTGTTCGTCCGCGACATGAAATGCCAAGATGTGCTGTCGAAGACGTTTTTCGTAATCAGACCAGTCTTCCGCCGTCTCATCATAAGGAGGAAAAGGAGGTATAGACAACAACGAGAGACGACCCGCATTGGATGTCGTGACGAAATCACGAATCGCCGATGTGAGAAGCGTTTGCTGTTCACTGAGACCTGGCAATAGTTGCTCTAAAGTAGCCATGGAAACCTGCGGGTCAACGATGAAAAAGAAAAATTCACTACCTCGTCGTTAATTGTTATAACGTCAAGTTGAACAAATATATTTCAAGGATGACACATACATGTAAGTCACAGATCAAGTAAACAAAATAAGACGTGTATACACTGTAACAGTCAAATCAGTACTAAGCCCAAGTCTAGCAGCCGCTGGCTGGCTGGCCACTTAGGTGGCGCTGTTGCTGCATGGCTGGCAGACAGCGCCGCATTTAGAGGACGCGTGTAACTGCGTGGCGGCACTTTGAAAGATCGGCGAGTCACAACGTTGCCACTGGTCTAGCAGCTGCTGAGAGGCATGGAGGTGTGAGGAATGGTTTGTTTGGATCTGATTCTCAAAGGTTGTTGACGCAGCAGCTGGAGACGGCGGTCATGTGTGCACGAGTTGTGTGTGAATGTGTGTGTGGCTCTTGTTTTATGACAAAAGCTATGGCCAGAAATTTAGTTGTGAGGATGTTATTGTCTTTTCTACGTGCCTGTCTGTGGCCCAGCAATCATCTTTACGGTGAGTTGCTACCTATCCTCATTATTATTGATTCACAAAGTGCTTGTGCAAGTTACCCGTTGTATGGATTAATCACTGCGGTCTCATTTCATAAACTTGGTGTCTGTGACAAGTGAATAGCTGGCCACATGAGTGGACTTTCACGAGAGGCCAAAACCACAGGCCATTTTGTGGGTATCTCTAACGGACTGGGTGTGCCAATCTGAAGTCCACTGTTTCCCACTAATGTGTATGCCCTGCCCATTGGGCCTAGTCTCACTGGTCTGCCCACAGGCCAGGTCTGTTTATGTCTGGCATAATACGGTGGATTTTCATGGTTTAACCAAGGACCCAGGACGGCGGTGCTCCTTGGCAGGCCTGAGGCCTTGGGCAGTGGATTTCAGAACTGTGACTTTCTCACTGCAAGTACATTGTACAGTGTGGTGTCTTATAGAAATGTTATATATTTTATTACATTTTGGCACTAGGAAAACAATTTATATATTAGAAAGTATGGGCGATAAGAAGAAGAAAACTGTGGAAGTCGCCAGCGGTTTGTAAGCTATGTACTCTTATATTTCTGAAAAGAAAAATCACACAATACCTGTAAAATAATAGACATAACATAGTGGGTAATAACCGACAGTAACAAACATAGTAGAACCAACATTTTATTGGTGGTCACCTATAGTGTTGGTTTATACAACTCTTCCCTCCCTTATACACTGCCTTCAAGAGGCCTACTATTTTCTGTGGTTATTTCTGAAATTGGTGAAGGTGTTTCAAATCTGTCTTGCAGCTCCAAGGTAATTCATATTTTTGTCACCAAATGTCTTTAGTTTTATTGAAATAAAATAACAACAGTGGTCATTCCCTAACTTGCTTTCTACATCTAAAAATAGTTCATTACAAGAGATGTTGATGTTAGTACTTGAGATTTTTGCTCACACGGGAGAGAAATACAGAAGCCTTTTTGTCAATTTATGACAGATCTCAAAATTAGTCATGGGAAAACTTGTGGCAACCATGATTATGTGCTGGCCAGTGGTCATTTCTCCTTATCAGTACTTCCAGCATGTAGGAATTGTACCAAAGATCCTCCCTGCTGCCAAATTTTAAGTATTGTCAGCTTGCTTACAAGTGTAATCTTCACCAACTATGGCAATGATTGCTTCAGACTCTCCAAAAATCGGCACTTGAGCTTTTTTGCCAACTTTGGGGGTTCCCCACAATGCGTCTTTCTGGAGGTGCTTCCTCAAAAGTACACTGCAATTTTGGCTTAACTGTTCTGAAGCAATATATCATAAACTAGAGGTATGGCATATGTAAAGAAGTGAATTGCAGCTGCTGCTGATTATCCAGTGTGAAGGCCTTTGACAATCACACCTCTTTTATCACTCTCTGCACTTTGTTTTGATGCCTTGGCAATTTTGAGATTAAGACTGTTTACTAGAGACAGTTGACAGAGTAGAGTACCGACGACGACATCAGTTAGAGGATTAGTATGGTGGGAAATATAAATTTAGGTTTATTGTTGGGTGACTACCCTGGAATACTGTTCCATTGTTAACACTGGTTCTTCACAATGTGAACAAATGTTTCGGAATAACATATAGTCCAAGACATTTGTCATTGCCAGTATTTCTGCCTCAGTGAGCCAGTATCACGTTGTCTTCCTGTGTTCCCCGTGTCAGTCTCCTCCTACCACTCAGTCGTGTCCGTCTCTCTTCAGCCAGACCCACCTGTTGTGCCTCGTCCTGGAAGACCCGCCTGTGTTGTCCGTTACCTCCTGCCACACCCACCCTGTGGTGTCCGCCGCCTCCTGCCACACCCACCTGTGGTTTTCACCTCCTGTGCCCCCTCTCTGTCTGTCCATATCCTTCCCTAAACCACTTCCACCTGAACAGGAGGCTGAAGGTTCTTACCCACGGCATTTCTGCCCATATCATAACTAATATGTGCACCAAATTTAGTTGAAATCATTCCACTGGTTTGAAATGAACTTTTTGCCCGTGGCTTTGTCTGCACATGCGTATTCAACAGATGTTTAAACTATTTCACATGTATTTGTTCAGTTATTTTACCTGTATCTCTAGCAAATTTCACCTTGCAGTCTTATTTCCACATAGGTCATGGTATGAAATTTATCTCCTGAACTGTGTGTTATACAATGACATATTTTTCCAGGTACATTCAGCAGCATAGGTGGATACTGTCTCCAAAATCTGTTGCGAATAGTGTTAGTAGTAAACAAGTAATAAATAAAAACAGCAATTTCATGTTGCAGTTTTATTGCATGAACATTACAAATGTAGTAAGTGATAAACTTTTCTCCTTTCATCATTTTGCGGGGATTGTCAGTGTGAAGGAGTTTCATGAAGATTTGAAAGTATGTGTGAAGTTTGCTGCAAGTCAGTAAGTATATACAGGTATTTGTGTGTTGTGGGCTACACTGCTGTCTCACCGTCATCCCAACCCCTTTGATAGGCAGTTAGTTCTTACCCCCTACTGTGACATAAAGAACTGCCGCCCATCCTGCAGCATCGCCAGTGCCACGGGAGATTCCGAGCTCAGTCTGCTTCAGACACCCTTGATATACATCAATTCTGCAACTGTAATATTTGCAGTTATACATTCTCACCTTGCTCACAATTGAAGTTGTGGATTTTTTTTCTGTTCTCAGATTCTCCCTCAACTCCTGAACCACCTTGGGCTTGACAGTTGTGAGCGGAGTGTGGACTGGGGAACACTGGCTGTGTTTACCTGTGCTGCCAGCTGTGACATGGGGCCTCCATACAAGGCAGAGTTTGTGTGGAAGCAGGATTTGTCCTAACTGCAGCTCTCTTGCCTGTGACGTCAAGAGTTGTTTTCAAAGCATTAACTTAAATTATATGGTCCCATGATATTTGGGCTGAGTACCAAACAAATTGCAAATTGATGTTAGTTGCATATTTAAGACTTCTTCTGTAATTTTTCTTTTTCAGATCTTTTATATCAAATGGATGTATGTTTACTTGGCATGTGTATACAAATAAATGGAATCCTATTGTGAGCAATTCATTTAGACTTACTCAATTACAAGCCCAAGCCATCACTGAGAACGCAAGACATTTCACGTCAGTACTTGACTGTTAATGATCAACATTATTGGTTATACTTGATATTCTTGTAGTTCTTAATGCCAACTTCTTGCAGATCTATCTTGGAGGGATTTGGAAACTACTGAAAATACATGTTTCGTGTGGAAGGTTTAGAAATTGCAACCAGGACATTTACTGTTAAGGCAGTGTTGATAACAGCTTTGTGCTTCAGATTACACAACTTGTTTATGGTCCAGTGAAATGTCTTCTCTCTCTCTCTCTCTCTCTCTCTCTCTCTCTACCAAACAAAATTGCGAACATTGCAGCTAGAGCTAACTAGTCATTTATTATTTATTTATTTATCATGTCAATATGAAGTGAAAATATCAATTTAAAAATAGATAGTAAACTACAAAACATAGTAACGTACATAACAAAGAAAAACAACAGTTGACTCAGCTTAACTTACCTTTTTATTCACCAAAAACTGGCCATATCATTTATGCTTTTGGTGCTGTATCAGAAGGAAAATTCATCTAATAAATCAATAAAATTATGTGACAGAATCACTGTCCCCTGTTTTTGGTGTAGCTGTGAATACAAGAATATGGAGGGGCACATGCTCAGCACACCACTCGCCCACCCGCTGTAAGCTCTCATAACCAGAGCCACTACTTCTCAAGCAAGTAGCTCCCCAGTTGGAATCACAAGGGCTGAGTGCACCATCTCACTTTCTTTGCAATACATAAATTTTTAGATATGATGTGCTGGATGTTATTAGCAGGCGTGATCCTAAGATTCTCCATGGGAACTGTTGTGAACAGCTGGGTATGTGCAACATACCACAAATACAAGAATCTTAGGATTGGGCTTGCTAATTCCATCCAACACGTCTTGTTAAATAAGCTATGTATTGTAAAGAAAATGGTGCCAAGGTACATACAAGACAGGTTCAGCAGCAAGTTCAGGAATCAAAAATTACTAAAGTGCAAATGAATATGAGAGACTGTGATTATGAGAAGTGCAATTAGAGGGTTGTTCATTAAAAAAGAGACAAAAACCTGTATAGATTACACTTTGAGCCAGCAGAGCTTGTAACTTCTGTAATGTTTGATTTTTTATTTAGTGTCGTAAGGGACAATGTTGACAAAGTAGCTAATGAAACAAGACTGAAACATGACAGGAAAATTCTGAAGTTAATGGGCCAGTGTGTAGGTTTTATTACAGATAGTGAGTGGAAGTTAAGTTTTCATCCAAAAGTGGTGAATTTGACAAACATTAAGTTAAATGAACAGGAGCAAGTAATGTTAAGCAAACTCTTGAAATATAACATGAAAACTAAAATTAATTTTAGAGCCATTAAAGATACTATTGTGAATGTGTTATATGCTATTTATTCTCTAGACTTCAAAGATAGAACAAAGTAAGATTGCAGTAGCTGTAAACAAAATTATTAATAGTGAATCTAACAGGTCTTCTAATAATAAGAGTAATGAAAAATTAATTGTGGATAGAATCAATGCTAGTGATGGAGGTGCCATCATTAGTAGGGTTAATAAAGGAAACTTGGTGGTACCAGTGGGGAAAGCTGAATATATAACTAAGACTGAAATGTTTTTCAATGACAATAATATTCAATAGGGATCTAACCTTGGAAGCACAGAAAAAAATGAGTGAAAATCCAAAAAGAATATATAGAGAATTGTTCCCACCCAGAGAAATACTGCAGCTTAAGGTCACGAATCCATGTACATCTACACTTTAGGGCACAGCTTAATATCCATAAAGAAGCCTGTGAGGACCAAATGTTGACAGAAGAGGTGATCCTTTCACTAAAGTTCCCAGGAAATGTTTCAGTTTCTTAAAGAAATATTTTCACTTTGGTAGACAATATCCAGTCAAAAATAGTTGTGAATTGCCCAATAACATTCTTAACGTACCAATATCAGCAGGCATGACATTTGTGTCCTCAGACATAGTAAACTTACACGCTAATGTATCAGTTTTTGGCACTGTTGAAATTATTAGGAAGAATATAATGAACAGAACAGGCTTTCTTGAGTTGAAATTAATGAGTTCATCAGTTTGCTGTCACTAATTCTGAAATATGTAGCTTTTTAAAATGTATTGATGAAATATACCTCCAAAATGATGAGCTTAGCATGAGAAGATCAATTTCTGGTCTTACACACCCCACCGTCCAGGAGAGCTTTCACACTTGAATCAATCTTGTTAGAAATCGGCACCTATTTATACACAGCTGTGCACCTCTGTTTTGCCATACGCACTGCTTCGCGTCACATACTCATAACACGCTAGGTTGGCGAGTGGACCCCTTCTGCCTGTGATTTGCGACATGCAAAACTGCTAAGTTTACTCTTTCAGCAATAATGATGGTGCTGTGGCCTCTATTCTACTTTGCAACCGTTGGTATTTGTAACTCACTGCAATCCGGCCTGCACCTGGATGTGACTTGTGCTCAGTATATTCCACAAAATTAACTTTCCGTATCCTATATGGTGGTATCACTACATTATTCCCCTCTTCGGAAAGACCCGGTCCCCGGGTCGACCCTTAACTAGCTCTTAACTTGTTTTGGTCGGCACCCATATTTCCTTACTGCTAGAAAACTTAAATGTGGTCTAGTGCCCCTTAAAACCATGCCATAAACCAAAATGTAAAAATTCCTTACTGGGCGACCACTGCTCAGTCAAACCCTTAGCTATTCGTCTCACGCCCTTGGTATCCAATACACTAGGACTTGGAGTACACTCGGTTCCTTCTTGGAGTTAGCTCTCCGCCTGATCAGAAAGAAAACAACACATAACAAAGTTAAGGCTGCGATGACACGTGGCACAGAGGTGCTCAAAATGATCGTTGTTTGCCGTTGCCTTTCCCTATACTGAGTGACATGTTGCACAAGCTGTTTGGCTGACATGTGCCCCTCTTGCTCTAAAATGAACTGGTTTACAGATATCAACAGACCTGGCTCCAGAGTTTGATTTAACAAGGACAGATTCTGCCTTGGCAAAAATTCTAAAGTTGCTTCTGGCCAGTACAGCTGTGGCTGCGTAACATTCAATTGCATGACTCCTGAAATTGACGCTGGCAAGTGGAAGGTTGGTCCTGTTATGTTACTTGATTAAAATCCTGCTCCCCTCGAGCTCTATATGTTTTGCTTCTGCAAATACTCCCCACTCAAAACAACTTGCTACTACTATCAAATTCTCGCAGGTGGAGAAGATCCAATGCATCCTGACCCGTTGCAAGCTAAATTTCGGCTCCACAATGTCTCTTGAACAGCCTATTCCTTTCCCCCTGGCTACAAATAACTGCACCATGCATGTGTCCGGATTGGTACTTACCACTCTGGCTGGACGTACCGTTACCTTCCCTCTATGGCAGCTTCATAATTCCTCCCTTGCCATCTCGACGTACCGGCTGTTAACTGCAGAGATCAGCAATACTTCCTCAGTTTTTACTTCTACAAACCATTACAATTCCTCCCTCTTCAAAAAGACTGCCCAGGCAGGCTCACTCATAAATACATACAACATATGAAAATACAAGGCCTAATCACTCTACGCAAACCCAATATACATGACATGAAAACAAAAAAACTACAAATACTCTACTACTTTCTGGATCGCAAAGCATACGGTACTTCATGCTGTACTCTATCTTCCTGGTTTTCTGTGTGCTTAGCACCTCTCTTCACTCTCTCTTTCTTCCTCTTTCGTTCCTGAGACATGTCTGGAATCACATCTGGGCAACCCTTAAATGGCTGTATCCGCCCAATGTGTACTATCGTTATTCTAGTTGGCAGCTGAAGCTTAACATTAATGGGAGATGTGGTTTCAACAACTTGGTATGGCCCTTGATACCTCATGAGGAACTTCTTCGTTTTCCCTTTTTGTGTATAGGGGCTGGACAGAATTACCCATTGCCCCACTCTATACTGCGGTAAAGTTCCTTTCCGCTTTACTGTGTCTTCCTGCCTTTCCAAAGCCTTTGTATTCACCTTATGTATCCTTTTTCCAAACATCTCGAATTGTCCTTGCTATTTGGTGTACAGATTCACCGGTCCTTCCTTTCTGTAGCCTCACCAAATCAAACAGTGACGGCATTTTTCGCCCATACACTACCTCATATGGAGACAAACCAGTAATTGTATGGACTTTTGCATTATACACACATACAATATGCTTCAAATATTCGTCCCACTGATGGTGATGAGAATCCACATAAAAACTCAGCATCTTCCCGATTGTTCTGTGTACCCGTTCTGTCCTGTTGGCCTGTGGATGCAACATGCTCGTCTTCAACTTCTTATGTTCAACAATTTACACAGTTCCTTCATTAAATCTGACATGAAGTTGATCTCTTGGTCAGTAATTATTGTCTCTCATACACAAAACTTCAAAATCCAGTTGTTTACTAATGCTCGTGCAACCATTGCTGTCTGTTGATTTGGCATAGCCTCCATCTCCACATACCTCAAAAAATGGTCTATTATTGTCAGAACGAACTGTTCTCCGATGGTGTTTGCCTGAAAGGTCCTAAGACATCAATCCCCAACAAAGAAAATCGACATGTTGCTTCTGGTAATTGTTGTAGCTGTATCTGTTTCCAACACAAATCTGCTCTCTGTGCACATGGTATACAATTCTTGACATACTGATCCACATCTAGTTTCCTACCTCTCCACCAATACCTCTCCGCCACTCTCCTATTCATCACTCTACACCCTCCATGACCAGATAACAAGTGATCATGTGCTTCCTTTAAAACCTCTCCCCTCAACTTCGCTGGCACTATTACCCTTGGCCCTAACTTTGTTTCCCTGCACAGAAGACCGTCGTACACATTAAATTGTGGCTGTGTCCAATACAATTTGCAATCGTTGTCTCCGTCCTGTAATTCTTGCCATACTCCTAGGTCATAACCTATGACTTGTACTTTTGCCACCTTCCTACTTAGTGCATCTGCATTACCGTGCTTCTTCCCAGGCTTGTGCACCACCTCGTAGTCGAATTCACTGAACCTCACACCTCATTTAGTAAGTCTAGTGGACAGATCCTTCAACCCCAACAACCACTTCAATGCAGCCTGATCTGTCACTACACGAAATCTTCTCCCATATAAATAACATTTAAAATATGTGATTCCATAGAGTATGCTAAGCATCTCGCTCTCTGTTGTTGAGTAATTCCTCTCTGCTACATTCAACTGCCTAGACGCATAGGCTACAAGATGTTCTTTCCCGTCAGTTTCCTGACTAAGAACACACCCTAATACTTGATTCGATACATCACATGCTAGTATAAACTCCTTTTCAAAATCTGGAAACACAAGAACTGGACTAGTTGTTAACACTTCTTTCAGTTTGTCAAATTTCACACCCTTCCGTAACAATCGCATCAATAGCTGTGCTAAATCTGTAAAACCCTTCACAAACTTTCGATATAAATTGCAAATTGTGATGAATGACTGCACTTCCTTAACTATTTTCAGTTTCCAAAAATCCATTACGGTCTGTACCAAACTCGGATCTTTCCATACTCTGTCCTTACTGATAATGTGACCCAAATATTGTACTTCTTCTAATGCAAAATGACACTTCTCCAGGCTCAACGTCAAATGAGCTGCTCTTAACCTCATAAAGACTTCCCTTAACTGCTGTCTATGTTGGTCCATACTACTTGAAAACACTGTAATGTCATCCAAGTAGACCAGACTCTGGTGTGGTTTCAAACCCCTCAAGAAACTGTCTAGCAACCTCTGAAATGTTGCCGGAGCATTCTTCAAACCGAATGGCATTCTAATGTACTGGTAATGGCCTCCAGGAGTAGAGAAAGCAGTTTTTGGACGATCCTCTGGAGCCACCTCTAACTGATGATAACCACTTGTCAAATCCATCGTCGAAAAGTACTGGCACTGTCCTAAGTGATCCAAAGTCTCCGATATGTTTGGAATGGGGTATGCATCCATTACTGTCTTATTATTGAGGTATCGGTATTCACAACAGAACCTGTATTTCTTAGTTCCATCGATAGATCTTTTAGGTACAACAACAATGCCCGGTCCCCAGCAACTATTACTATGCTCTATAATACCATCCACAAGCTGCTGATCAGTGAAAACCTCCACAATCTGCTGCAAATACCTCAGTATTCTGTATGGTTTATGGTAAACAGGTGCTTCATTCCATGTTGGTATCCTATGTTGAACTAATGGAGTTGCTGGTAATGGCCCTTGTGGAAAAACAAATCCTTTAATTCCCACAACAATTCTTCCATATGCTCTCTTCCTACTGCTTTCAAATGCTTAATTTTGTCACGCAATGCAGTTATATTGGCAGTTAGTGGTTGATCGCTTCGGCTGCCTCTCGAACTCCAGTCTTCGTCATCTGGCACATCCAAATTTGCTACTAAAACTCCTTTCCTCAAATTTGCATCTACAGCACTAAAATTATCCATGTTCACGGGAACTACTCACCTGTCGTTCCCCTCCTGTACGCATACAACACTATGTTTCACAAAACAGCCCAATGGACCCAAAACTTCATTATCCTCCAATGGTTCAATAACACATACTGTACCCACAGGTAGATTTGACTCCACACTTACCCAAAGTGACTTCCCGGTGCCACTATACACACATCCATGTGAATTAAGCCTTAATGCTAATGTATGCAGTTCAATTGGTTTTTTCATTATGTTGAATGCCCCTCGTGACAGCTCTACATTGACAACAGTTGCCCCTAGCTGAAATAACATTCCACCAAGTTCCACAGTTCATTGTCCAAGGTCAATTTTGGCATGATGTTGATGCATTGATGCAAGAAATCTACTCCTAGGATCATTTTGTAGCCCTCGCTTACCCATGGTACTACCTCCATGCATGCATTAAATCGGACTTTCTCTATTCGAAAGTCAACTGTCACTGACCCCAAAGGCATGACCACCTCATCCCTCACTCCGTGCAACCTATAACATGGTGGGTCTAACTTCCTTTGTCCCATTATATTAATAGTATCCGCTGACACCTGCACTCCTGTGTCCAACAAAATCTTAAACTTTTTAGTTTCTATGGATACTGCCACTGAACATTCCACCTCTGCATACGTATTTGTAGCATTGAAATTATGGGAGCTCCCTTAGATGGGTCTTGGGGCCCCTCTACCATTTAACACTTGTCTACCTCTTCTATCTCCACTTCTCCATCCTCCCCACTGCCGATTTCCACCCCTTTCTTTATTCCTCAGTGACTGGATACATTGCCTCTGCACATGTCCCGTACGACCACACTTAAAACATTTCACACCCGCTGTAAACACTGTTTGCCTCTCGCATACCCCTGTTGCCATGTCTGTTTCCTCACACTGAATTGCCAGCTGAATGGCTGAATACAAATCTTTCGGAGTCCCTTCATGCACTTTCCATGACATATGCACCGGTAACCCTCTCAAAAATACATCAAGTGCCCTTTGCTCAGCCTCCTGCAACAGAACACTATTCGCTTCATCGCTCTGACCAGCTCATAAGTATACTCATTAATTTCCCTTACCCTGTCTGCAGATTTCTCCATCGCTCCCCCTTTCTCTAAAGCACTCAGCGCTATTCTGTTTTTTGCATCTTTGTAAAAGCCCTTCCTTTAACTGCTTAAACGGTCCAGCCTTCCTGAAGGCCTCAGAACACCTTACATATGTTTTCGCTTCACCCAATAATCTAATCTTGGCTATAAGTAACAACTGCTCATCAGACCAACCATTCATCACTGCTGAAGTCTCCAAGTCCTCCACAAATGAACGTACATCCTCAGATGCCTTGCCAGAAAACAGAATAATCAAACTCGCAGCAGCTGGATCAATCTCCAGCACCCTAGGCTACAACGACTGATCAGATGCGGTTTCCCGTTCACCTCTAGATGTTAATTCATTTCTCTACTGTTTATTGTCTACTGTCAATGTTGCTACTTTTTCCAACAAAATCCTTACCGCTTCTGGTTCCGACACACCTCACGTCCCTGACTCTGGCATTGCGTTGCTTTCGTTCCCAGTTAGTCCCAAAACAAAACATTTAAGTATAAGAATAACCTGACTCCCTACACCTCAGTATCATCATACTCAGCAACATCATACTCAAACCAATGCAAAAGTAATCAAATGCCATGAAAAAACAAAATAAAATAAAATAAAATAAATGTTACTGCCACAAATACACTAACACTTATTCTGACAAAAAAAAAAAAATATATATGCCTACGCAAAACATCTAAAATGGCCTGCCATGAGCCATACCCAAAAAACACAAAAAGGAAAGAAAACGTCCAATACTCAAAAGAAAACTGGTCAAAACTCACCACATATTGTGAATGTAATGCAGGCGGTGGGCTTGAACGACGTACTGGACAGACGACGTCCACTATTCTGATACCAAATGTAGTGGCAACTTCTGCCACCAAATATATCAGGACGACCAAACGCAGCGGGAAGAGGTAGAAGGCACTGTATTAAGACTCGTCCGAGCTTTCCAACTACAGTGCCGTGTTCCCCTCAGTCTGCATCTCCGGGTCCCGCAATGCTGAGGACCCCACTTCGCTGTCTGCGAAACAGCTTGGCGCGGAATGGCTGCCTCAGCGAACTGTGCATGCACGATGTGTCAGCCAACGTAGTTGCGTCATCGTCATCGTCAGGATGCCGGCAATGACTCAGTGATCTGCATCCCTGCCAACTCAGTGCCGCTTGGTGTGAGCTGCAGGCAGCCAGCTGCATGCTTCTTGCCGGCGTAGCTGAGATCGCAGTGACAGCAAGTGCCCATGATCCGGCATCCAAATCTGCGTCCCTCGCCTCAGGATGCCTCCGGCATGTGTCGGAAGCCAGGACGACTGCCCATGGTAGCGAGTCGTGGAGTGGCCAGCCGCTGGCTGGTTACGGACGCCGGGTCGGCCTCAGAGGGTTGAACCAGCGACCCGCCATGCACTGGAACGCTGGTGCCCCATCTGTTGCGTGTAGCTGGTGGTGTGACACGCCCCACCGTCCAGGAGAGCTGCCACACTTGAATCAATCTCATTAGAAATCTGCACCTATTTATACGTGGCTGTGCGCCTCTGTTTTGCCATACATGCTGCTTCACGTCACATACTCATAACACGCTAGGTTGGCCAGTGGGCCCCTTCTGCCTGTGATTTGCGACATGCAAAACTGCTACGTATATTCTCTCAGCAATTTGATGGTCCTGTGGCCTCTATTCTACTTCGGAACGGTTGTTATTTGTAACTCACTGCGATCTGGCCCACACCTGGATGTAACTTGTGCTCAGAATACTGCACAAAACTAACTTTCGCTATCCTAAACGGTGGTGCCCCTACAATTTTTTCCATGTGTTTATCAACATTGTCAGTGAAGATAAAAAAAGCTGTATACTGCCACAATGTAATTTTCAGTTGTCTGACTTATTTTTATCCCTATTCAGATTGTTTCTGCAAGAACATTACAGCTAATAACCTTCTGAAGCATATTTTCTACACAGCTTTTGCTCTACAACTCACGCTGAGAATATGTCAGCACTGCAAAGCTGGATCAGTTTTATTTAAAAGAGAATGATATTGTTAAATGAATTTCTATATTTTCTTTGAGACATACTATAATACTCTCTTGCAGTTCCTTCTTAATAACATGAAATGAGAGAACCTGAGACAAGACCATTATTTTATATAGTCTTTTCTTTTTATCCGGGAACAGTTATTCCTTTTAAAGTCTCGTTTATGTTACTGCTTAACATTGCTGGTCTGGTGTGAATCACTTATTTTCATGAAAATAAAAGAATACTCTCATATCAAGATCTGGTCTTGGGAGGTGGGGAGGGAAAACCTTAGCTTGTTAACATGAAAAAAAGAAAAGAGTTATAAAATCAAATAATTTTATGAATGGACAATAATGGTCTCTCACCTTGTTGTGACCCTTGCTTTAAGGGATAAAACAAGAATTAAGGCTGAGTTATATTGAACAACAAGTAATTCATTGTTTTTGTCCGTAATTAAGGAAGGGCAGCAGAAGTGATCCACAAAAATGCCATCTAATATCCTTGATATCCATTTCCTGTAGAATCTTAGAACATATTCTGAGCTGAAAGATGATTGGATATCTTGAACGGAATGGCCCTCTGCATACCAACCAGCACATGTTCCGAAAACATCAATCATGTAAAACGCAACTTGCACTTTTTTGCGTACGTGACATCCTGAAAGCCATGGATCAAAGTAGTCAGACAGATGCCTGTTGCTTGACTTCCAAAAGTGAGACCTGTGATTGGGTTGAGGTTCTCTTGGTGGGGAGGACACAGCATGTTACACTCAGTACCATAATATGTGCTTATTATTGAAAGTGCACTCATGTGGAATATCCAGTGAGACCTGTGATTGGGTTGAGGTTCTCTTGGTGGGGAGAACACAGCATGTTACACTATGTGATCAAAAGTATCCGGACACCTCACTGTAAATGACTTACAAGTTCATGGGGCCCTCCATCGGTAATGCTGCAATTCAATATGGCGTTGGCCCACCCTTAGCCTTGTTGACAGCTTCCACTCTCGTAGGAATATGTTCAATCAGGTGCTGGATGGTTTCTTGGGGAAAGGGAGCCCATTCTTCACGGAGTGCTGCACTGAGGAGAGATATTGATGTCGGTCTGTGAGGCCTGGCGTGAAGTCAGCATTCCAAAACATCCCAGAGGTGTGAAACTTCCCAGAGGTGTTCTGTAGGATTCAGGTCAGGACTCTGCACAGGCCAGTCCATTACAGGCATGTTACTGTCATGTAACCACTCTGCCACCGGCCGTGCATAATGAACAGGTGCTTGATCATGTTGAAAGATGCAATTGCCATCCCTGAATTGCTCTTCAACAGTGGGAAGCAAGAAGGTGGTTAAAACATCAATGTACACCTGTGCTGTGATAGTGCCATGCAAAACAACAAGGGGTGCAAGCCCCCTCCATGAAAAACACGTCCACACCATAAAACTACCACCTCCGAATTTTACTGTTGGCACTACACACGCTGGCAGATGATGTTTACCGGGCATTCGCAATACCCACACCCTGCCATCGGATCGCCACATTGTGTACTGTGATTCGTCACTCCACACAACGTTTTTTCACTGTTCAAACGTCCAAAGTTTACGCTCCTTATACCAAGTGATTTCTTGTTTGGCATTTACCAACTTGATGTGTGGCTTATGAGCAGCCGCTTGTCTGGTACGGCGCACCACGGAATTTGAATCCCCGCCAGATGTCATGTATGTCAAAGACCTCTAGAGACCTCTGCATCATCTGATGCAGGTATCATTGACATAGAGGAAGAAACAGCTAGGTTTCCATTCGGCTGTTTCCGGAGGGCCCTCCTCAAAATGTTTCAATGTTCCATGCACGTACTGGCAACAACTAGTGAAATGGACCCTCTATGGCTACTCCTTCTGTATGCTCATATGAACCACTGTCAAAAAGAGCTGTGGCAGTGTGCGCGTACTGGCCTACATATAGTGTGAGGGTGCCACAGTGGAACATGTGGTTCCAGCAGCCAATAGCGGCGCCCCCGATAGAGAATTTAAGAGCTGGCCTCTCGCTCTGCCAGCAAGTCTAATTGTTGTGTGTGTCTCGACATATTGCCTCGACAAGACAGTGTGTTTATCGTACTTTGGTCTCGTTAATTGTGGACATCTTGGATTCATTTGGTTGTCTTTGTCACTCCATTGTGTCTTGCGTGTTGTTGTCGTAAGGTCTTTCTCCGTCGTCTGTCATCGTTTCGTGTCCATCCTTTCCGTTTATTCGTTTGTGCACGGCCCACTCTGTTTGGTCCCGCTGCGCTTTCTCGGCCACTCCGTGACCTTTCCGGTCGTAGTCACAACAGGTTTCAACAGCTTGAACATCAAATCCAAGTTTTTTCACCTCCGACATAACTGTCATAGCACATTCAGTAGATCCTGATGCAGTTTGGAATTCCTGTGTGATGGTCTGGATAGATGTCTGCCTATTACACATTAGGACCCCTCTTCAACTGTCGGCATCTCTGTCGGTCACAGACGAGGTTGGCTTGTACGCTTCTGTGCAGTATATGTCCCTTCCATGTTTCCACTTCACTATCACATTGGAAACAGTGGACCTAGGAATGTTTAGAAGTGTGGAAATCTCGCATCTCTTGTGTATGACACAAGTGACACCCAATGACTTGACCACATTTGAAGTCCATGAGTTCTGTGGAGTGCCCAATTCTGCTCTCTCACAATGTCTAATGTATACTGAGGTTGCTGATATGGAGTACCTGGCAGTAGGTGGCAGCACAAAGAACCTAATATGAAAAACATATATTTTTGAGTGTGTCCGGATACTTTTGATCACATGTGTATCTTGGATGGAGAGTCACTGATAGATGTAGAAATAACTACAGATGTGCCCCAGGGAAGTGTGTTGGGATCATTGCTGTTTATGTTGCAAAGACGAGATGGGACTAATTACAGAATGCACAGAGAAGCATGAGGCCACCAGTGGCTGCAGCAGTGCTTTATGTCTGACACTGTGTTCTGGTCTGGTCTCACCTGGTGTGGCAGTGAAACATCCATCACTATGTGTGCAGCAGTCAGTGTGCTAAGAAGTCATTGTTCCTGTGGTCCTTTCATGAACAGAGTGGGTGAAAGCCTTAATAACTGGTACAATGGGACATACACTCAGCCATGTACTCCACAGTGATTTTCATCAACATGAGAAGCTGCTAAATGCTTCCAAGTTTTGAGATACCGACATCACAGAGGGAAAAACTTTTTCAAAGTTGGTATTAATACATAAAGAATGTATTTGTTTTAAAGGCAAATGTTTAGAAAAAACATGGGGAGTGGGTCTCAAATCCATCTTTACCCTGTGAGTTTTATGCTTTCCTAAATGTATTGGTTTTAGTCCTGTTACAATGCTACTGAAAAGGCTATGGTCACATCCTTTTTCCAGGCTTCTTCAAATTAGCTACTCCTGAAGTCGTTAATGGCATATTAACCCTCCTTAGTGATTACAGCAACTTTTACTACCAGTATTGCAGCCGTACGAGAGTTAAGAGATGATCTAGGTATTGTGGTCTTATCAGATGACAAAGGTAACCCAGCAGAGGTCATATCCCACAAGGATTACTTTGAGAATATGTGGAGCCTGCTAGGAGACAAAGTATATAAGACTGACACTGAGCCTGCCAAGAGAGTGGTGAGGAAGACCATGGTGCTTCACAAAGATTCCAGCTTGCCAGGTGAAGTTATTAAGAAGCTTCAACAAGAACAGCTGTTCCACTGACATTTAATGGATTTCTGAAGTTTCACAAAGATGGAGTGCCTTTATGTCTCACTGTTAGCAACATTGGTGCCCTGGTGTTCTCACTCACTAAATACCTGAAGGATATGCTTAGCCCTTACATCGGAAAATGTTCACATACTCGCAGCTCCATGGATTTTGTTGGGTACCTTGACAAGTTCATGCTTAGTGACGCTGACATACCGGTACTTGTGAGCTTCAACATTGTCTCTCTTTTTAAGAGTGCTTTTTCAAGAATCTTTGGAACTTATTGGCCAGAAATTTGATGTAAGAGTGAATATCCTTTCTGGGCATGTCTTGACATCAACATACTTTCTTTTTGACAGTGGTTCATATGAGCATACAGAAGGAGTAGCCATAGAGGGTCCATTTCACCAGTTGTTGCCAGTACGTGCATGGAACATTGAAACATTTTGAGGAGGGCCCTCCGGAAACAGCCGAATGGAAACCTCGCTGTTTCTTCCTCTATGTCAATGATACCTTCATTACATGGCCGCATCAAAGAGAGAAGTCAAAAGATTCCCTCAATGTCATATACCTGAATGTCAGTTTTACAATGGAAGTCAAGGTGGATGGTGTGCTAACCTTTCTGGATGACCTGATAAAAAAGAAGAGCAGATGGCACTTTGGACCCCAGTATGTACCACAAGAAGGCACAAACTGGACTCTACTTACATACGGACAGCTGCCACTGCCTGGCACAGAGGAATGGTGTGCTCAAAACATTGGTACACAGGAGTTGCACCCTCTCTGACAGTATGAGCCTAAAAGAAGAGCTTCAACACCTGTGGACAGTATTCTGGAAAAACGGCTACACAAAGTTGCAATAGCTCTACATCCTACATCGACTGTACAGCTGGTGGAAACAGAAGAGGAACCTCAGAAGGATGCTGCCTTTGTATTTACTTCATTTTGTGGGGTATCATATGGAAAGATGGGTCGAATTTTTTGGAAACATCAAGTGAAGACTGTCTTCTGCACACTGGCTAAAACACAAGCACTACTTGGTAGTGCCAAGGATGACCTTGGACTGTGGATATCCAGGATCTATCAGATCCCCTGTCAATGTGACATGTCTTTCATAGGTCAGACAGTATGGACTTTGAACATTATTGCTGAGAACACCAATGGCACACTAGCTTGCAGTAGTCTAGAAAACCAGCAATCACAGAACATTTACTATAAGAATTACATGAAGTGGGTCACACCCATACTAAGGTTCTGACACAGATGTCTAACTTCTGGGACTGTGTCCCTAGAGAATCTATTGAGATTCGAGTAAGAGAACCGTGATCGATTGTGATAGCAACTACATCCTCAGTTAGGTCGTGTAGCTGGCATTGGGTGTGATTAAAAGGAGGAAGGAAATATCCCACAATGAACTGTCTTTAGGGGCAGGCAGAGCGACAATGGAGACGTCATCAGCATGTGTTTTCAGTGCAAACTTTGCACAGAATGGCTTGACAGTGGGAGGAGCGGACACAGTACTACTGCATGCCTCACCTGGGCATGGACTGCGTACAGAATACCACATTGGAGGAGGGGGGGGGGGATATATAAGCCCCGCTCCAGCTTCTCGGCAATCAGGGTCACACTTGCGCTGTGGCTGCAGAAGTGTGCGGACGCTCTGTGCTGAAGCTGCCGAGGCAAACCTCTCGCTCGTGATTTTGTAGCGATCGGTTGCGCGGGTTCACGCAATCGGCTACTCGCCTTGCGTGTTCTCGCTAACCAGCGTTTTCTCTTTCAGAGTCGACATCAGCCTGCAAGGGCCTTTAGGAACTCGTGCGGCAAAATCCACGTGGCGTGACCCCATTCTCTGAGAAAGCAAACTGTCGTGTTTTTCAAAAGAGGCAAAATTGTCGTGTTCGGGGTTACGACATGGAGGAGGAGCTCGAACGAGACGATCGCTCCGGCGAGACGCAGGGTGAGGCAGATGGCGGTTTAAGGGAAGTTTCCCGGATGACGGCAGCGTCTGGCCCCCCATCACCGACGAGGACGACGAGTGAGAGTGTTGCTCGCGGTCGTAGGACGGACGTGGAAACTTCCGCGAACGGACGGCGCCGCTCCCGCACACTCTCTCTGCCGAGACGACGGATCGAGCCGCCGATCCCCCTGACAAAGGAGGAATTTGCCGCCGCCATCGCCATGCTGACTCCCGATGAGAGTTGCATCGTCATGCAACGTCTGGCCATGGGAACCGAAGTGGACAGGGTGAAGGTACTAACGAGACTCCGGTCCCTGGTACCTGTGGGTCGCGAGAAGTAATTGCCTGTCGCAGTTGCCACGACAGCTGCCGCGCCAGCAGTCGCACCAGCCGTGGTGGCTACTGAAGCCGCCACGCCCTCACCAACGTCCAGGCTGGCAACACCTGACGAGCCTGCCGAGGTCGAGAAAACATCACGGAAGCGCCCAGCCGCGGCCGTAGAGGACACTGCCTCCCCCTAGGCAAGTTCCGGTCGCGCCAGGCGGAAGAAGATGAGGGTACGCCGCAGGACGACGACCGCATCGCCGAGGAAGCCGGATGAAGAAGGCTTCATCGCGCCCTCCCGGCGCCACACAGCGAGACCCAGGTCGTTTGGACCGGTGACGCCAGAACAGGTCGAGGCTGCAAACCGGTTTGCAGACCTACCGGAAGTAGCCGAGACCGACGGGGACGGAATAACACCGACCACGGCAACGAAACCGCCCTGCCGCCCTCCGCTGATTACCATCCAGTGGAGTAAGGAGTACAGCGAGCTTAGAGAGAAGCTGTACTCCGTCGCAAAACCGCGGAAGATGTTCGCAGGGACCGACATATACAAGGTCAGAGCAGAGTGCATAGAGGACCATGCGAAACTCATGCAACTCTGTGAGACCGAGAAGTTGTACTGCTTCACGCAGAGTACGGAGCAGCTGAAGCAGCTGAAGGTAGTCGTTCGTTACCTGCCGCTGAAGATGGAACCGGCGTTCCTACAGCGGCAGCTGGAGGAACTCGGCTTCCAGACCCGCCACGTCGGCCTGATGAGGTCGCTCAGGACCCACAGGGACATGCCCTTGTTCCTTGTGGTTTTAGTCGACAATGTGGACAACCGGAAAATTTTTCAGGTTGAAAACATTGCCGACTTCGACGTGAAAGTCGAGCCACTCCGCGCGAAAGGCAGGGGAGCCCAGTGCTTCAACTGCCAACGCATGGACCACGTGGCAAAGTTCTGCAGGATGCCTGTGCGTTGCTGCAAGTGCGCCGAGGAGCACCCGTCGCGTGACTGCCCGAAGAAGAAGGAGGAGCGACCGACGTGCTGCAACTGTAATGGGGACCATATCGCCTGTTACCGGGAATGCGCCGCATTCGAGAGCGGGAAACGCGCCAGCCGCGTAAACCCGAGCCGCAGCTTCGCGGACGTTGCTAAGGGGAAGCCGGCCGCCCCCTCCGAGAGGCCACGGCCGCTTGCAGGGGAGGCCGCACCGGCACCGCAGCCGTCGCAGCTGCCCTCGCCCGCGGCACCGCCTGCAGTCGGGGACGCCGGCTTGCCGGCGCCCGCGGCTGTAGGGAGGGTTGCCGCCCGCGTAGGGCGTTCCCAGCACGCCGCTCCGCTGCCGACTACGGGAAACGTCGCGAAGGAGTCAAACCTTCCCAAAACGGCGAAGGAAGACACCACCGAGCTGGCCGCGCTTCTGCGGTCGCTCAACCAGCTGATGACGCAGCTACCAGTCCTCGTGGGAGCAGTGACGGCGGCCCTCCAGGCCACCGCCGGGAGAAGCCAGCCCTAATATGGATAACGACCATATTTATGGGTTAACCATTTGCACGTTCAACGCTCGGGGTCTCCACCCCCAGCAGGGCGAGTTTCGCCAATTCCTGCGGGACGAGGCAGTCGACATCTGCCTTGTGCAGGAGACCTTCCTCAAACCCGGGGTCGACGTGCGAGCAGCAAATTTTTGCTGCTACCGAGATGGCAGAGCCATCCACGGGGGCGGCACTGCCATCTACGTGAAGAAGTCACTGCGCCACCACCGAGTTCAACTGCCGGCGCTCAACGCGCTGGAAGCCACAGGAGTGGCCGTCAACACCACCGCCGGAAAGATTCTTTTCGTGTCGGTCTATCGGCAGCCTAGCAGACCGCTAGACGAAGCCGACTTCGACGTCCTGCTGTCGCTGGAGGAGCGAGCTTTCATTGCCGGGGATTTCAATGCGAAACACACCGAATGGAACTCTCGAACTGTCAGCCGCAGCGGACGCCGCCTCTCCCGCGTTCTTCACCGCAAAAGGCGCGATCACCGTGGGGCCGTTTGACCCCACGATCTTCCCTGCACGGGGACAGCCCGACGTGCTCGATATTGCTCTTCTGAAGGGCATCGGGCACTTCGCGACCGCCGAGACGCACAACGTCCTCTCCTCCGACCACGTACCGGTCATTTTTGGCCTCGACGTGGCCGGAGCTTCTCTTCGAGACAGCCGTCCGAGCTATCGCAGGCTCGACACCGAGCGCTTTCAGACGAAAGCCCTCGAACTGCTCGAGGACGCGCCAAACCCCGCCGTGGTAGGGGCAGACGCTGCCCTAGCATTCTTCACCCGAAGAATACTCCGAGCAGCGGAGGAAGCCACGCCGAGACGTCGCCAAGGACCACGAGACTTCTCGCGACAGCTACTGCGCCCTGTCCTGGACGCGATCACCGAGAAGAACCGACTGTTTCGTGAATGGCAGCTCACTCGCCAACCAGACACGAAGCGCCGATTAAACCGCATGAGACGGGAAATTAAGGCAGCAGTCGAGCATCACCGGAACCAGGAATGGGAAGACCTTGTGTCTACCCTCAATCCTGAGGATGGCAGTGCATGGAGGGTGGTAAAGTCCTTCCTACGCCGGCGACAGCGAATACCGCCTTTACAGGTCGGGAACGACTTCGCCAGCGACCCCGACGCGAAAGCCAGCGTCCTGGCTGACGCTTTTGCAGCAAATTTCACACCGGTGGCCGACGTCATCGACGACGACCACATACGGTGGGTCCACGAGCAACTACCAACCTTCCGCGCCGCAAGGGAGGAAGGCGACGTTATCGAGCCGATAACGGAGGAGGAAGTTGCTGTGCAGCTTCGCTCGCTGAACCCCGAGAAGGCTGGAGGCAGCGATGGCGTCACAAACCTCCTGCTGAAGAACCTTCCGCCGGGCCTACACCGGCAACTTGCCGATGTTTTCAACGAGATTCCCCTCTGCGTGGAATCACGCGGAGGTCGTGGCCATTCTGAAATCCGGCAAGGACCCACGCCAGGCATCGAGCTACCGACCCATCAGCCTACTCCCGTCACCCAGGAGGGCATCATCCCGGACGAGCAGTTCGGGTTCCGAGAAGAACATGCCACTTCCCACCAGCTTTTGCGGGTGGTAGAACCTGCGATGAGGGCACTGGAAACAAGGGAATTCTTTGGCGCAGTGTTCCTCGACGTCTCCCGAGCATTTGACTCGGAGTGGCACGACGGTCTCGAGTTCAAACTTTTTGAACAAGGGATACCGACGTCCCACATGACGATGCTGCGGTCGTACCCGTCCGAACGAACCTTCTACGTGGGGGCTGACGACGGTACGTCCACAGACCGGCAGATACATGCAGGGGTGCCGCAGGGGTCGGTTCTCGGCCCCTCGCTGTACTCCCTGTACACTGCCGACGCGCCGAAAGTGGCAGGAGTCGAACTGGCGCTGTACCCTGATGATACAGCCCTGTTCACTCGCAGCATGAACGCCCAAGTGCTGAGAAACCGCCTCCAACGCGGGTGCGACGCCTTGGGCTCATGGGCAACCAAGTGGCGGTTGAAATTCAACGCCACAAAGAGCCAGGCAGTCGTCTTCACTCGAAGACTTCTGCCGCCAGGGCTTACGCCGGTCGAAATCCTGGGAGAACCTATCCCATGGAGTGGGACGGCGAAATACCTAGGGGTTACCCTAGACCACAGGCTCACCTGGAAGCATCACATCCGTGATGTGAAAGGGAGAGCAATAGGACACCTCCGCGCCCTTTATCCGCTGCTAAACCTGCAGTCATCATTGCCACCACAACACGGCATCACGCTTTACCTAACATTGGTTCGCCCACTGTTAGAGTATGCGGCTGTGGTCTGGGGTAAAGCCGCAGATGCTCACATTTTGACTCTGCAGCGGATACAGAACCGCGCCCTGAAGACTGCTATGCATCTTCCGAGGCACTTTTCGTCGCGCCAACTCCACGAGGACACCGGGATCCTGCCTCTCCGAGACAGGTTCCGCGCCATCGCCAGGAAGTTCTACGAGAAGACGGGACACTCCCGCAACCGGCTCATCCGTGGACTGGGCCAACAACCTCATCACAGGCCAACCACGCGTTGGCCTGACCTGCTGAGGGATTAAGTTTTACTAATCCCTCAACAGTGTGTGTCTTTCTCTTTTTCAGGTTACACCAGACAGGACCAATCGACAAGAGTGGTAATATATATTTCTCTCTCTTACAGGAACCGCAGGAATGACAAATTTTGTCTCAACTGCACCACCACCAGCTAAGGACAGGCTCATCATTCCATCATCAGCGTCAGCTCGGCAATCAGTTTGTCAGTGCACCTGATGACAGCAATGTGGTTGCTTGCCGAAATATTATGGCTGTTGGATGCTGACATCCAGCTGTTCATCCATGACCTATTTCATCATGAATTATGCCAGGAGAAGTTGAAGAATTTCATAGATGTTTCATGTTAATTGGCTTTCCCTAAAGTGTTATACCTATTTTTCCAAGAATTTAAAACATTTTGCTCCACTTCATATTGTCAAATGCTTTTTCTACTTCAATAAATCATATGAAAATGCCTTGGACTTTCTTAAGTCATATTTTAATTATCAATCACAATGTCAGAATTGGCTATCTCATGCCTTTATCTTTCTCAGAGTCAACCCTATCAGCATGTATGAGATCCTCAACTTTATTTGCCACTTTTCTGTATACTATTCTGGTCATAAACTTCAGTGTTTGAGCTGTCAAGCTGATTGCATTACAGTTCTCACATTTATCTGCCCTTGCTGTCTTCGGAATAATGTGGACAATCTTTCTCCAAAAGATTTATGTTATGTTCCCAGTCTCATATTGGCTACATACTAATTTGAACAATAGTTTGTTATCTCTTCTAATAATTTTGAAAATTCTGAAGACATGCTATATCTGCATATTTGTTCACAGCTGTGTAGACTGTAGGCTTTTAATGTGCCAGCCAGTCAAGGATGCACCCCAAGCTGCTCGATTCATGGAAAACCATGTTATCAGAATCAACTGCCATGAGTAATTAGTTGTAGATGACAAAGTGTAACAATACAGTCCTCCTGTGCATCTATTAAAACAAACAAAGAAGCTGAGCACGTGGAGTCTGTGCTGGACAGGATGGATGCACCAGTGTCTAACAACACCACTTACAGATCAAAGACACTGCAGATTCACAGAAGTCATCACCCAGAAGGTCAGGACATTGGTGCAGGTAGGCTTCCACAAGCAGCATGGACACCCAATGGTCCTCCCATGGTGTGGCTAACAAAGGCTATCTGTCAAATATTGTCTCAGAAAAACAGAATAATAAACAATTTATTAAAACTAGTATTTGGAAGGGAGAAATTGTAGCTGCAGATTAAGACTAGGCTGATTGAGATGACAAAACTGGAGTTTAATATCATCAAATATTGACAAGTACTAACAAAAGTAGATGTGATGTGATGGGGTGGGGGTGGAAGGGGGGAGGGGGGTGATTGGCTGTTACTTCATAATAAGTGCTGATCTAGCAGAATGTGCATTTTCCCACTCTCTCTCTTCCCAGGGAGATGTGGTAAAGTTCACCTCTGTCAGAGACTTGGTGGCATTGACTCGTCATGTAGGCTTGTTGGACTAAAGAAGGCAGAGTGGTAAGATGTCCTGCTATATCAACAGTGTTGGACTCATTTCTGGCCAGAAAACATATGACTTGTTTATATTTCTATTATAACTGTGAGATTTGTGTGGACAGAATTACTGCGTATTATACATTTTGACATTTATTATGCTTTGCTAATGCTTTTCTAACAGTTGATGTATTATACTTTAATTAATGTAATCACAGTGTTCCCACTCCTGGCTGTCCATTCATGCTTGGATTTTTAATGTGCGTGTCATATTTTCATCCAGCTTCCTCTACTGTGAGTTACAGCCATTGCACTCAGGGACCAAACTAGATATTAGCAATTTTACTGTAACGACCGAGCCTATTCTGGGCTGCTACAGTTCAGGGAGGGTGAGAGAAATGTTGAGGGTAAGGAGAGATTTATGCTGGGGTGTACAGTTGGGCACTGGTAGTATTCAGAGGTGTTTATTCAGTCAGCCTTATACAGCACACTAACCGTCCTGTGTGCTTGAAAACGCAGCCAATCCTGGAATGTTCTGATGCCCAGGTTTGCCAGTGATGACCATTGTCCTGGGTCATGGGCTGCAGCTACTGTGATGCAGAGAAGCCCACTGGGAGGCAACATCATGCATGCCACCAGCAGTGAAGACTGGGTGCTGCCTGCCCAGGTCCTTAAGAGTTTTGACAGCTATGCACCCCGGTGCTTACTCGTAGCCCCCATGTTGTGTGCTTTGGTGTAGTACATGACACCAGATGTTCATTTCTAATCAGCAATGCTCCTCTAACCCCCAAGAATTGACCAGAATGATGGGTGATGATGCCTAGGTGGCTAGTAGGCTGCAAGGGCGTGCCTTCCCCCAGCTGGGTCATAGACAGTTTGAGGTCCATCAGCCCAAGTCCATCAGAGGGTGGATGCTGGCCAGTCACCAGCTCTCTGCATAAGTGAAGTTCCCCAAGTACTGCAGCCGCTATGCCACAGGTAGGCACACCTCACCAGAACTTGATGAGTTGAGCTAGTCGAGGTAGTCATCTGATCATTATCGCCAAGGGTGGGTTATGGTTTCTCTGCAGCTCAAAAGTTTGTCATTCCCTCCAGTTCAGGATGCAGACAGAATGGCAGCACAACTGAATGCTTTGAGCCTATCAGCTCGATTAATTCTACCCTTATAGTTTCCCTTCTGATGTAGTCCTGCTAGAGGGGGATGAGTAGGTTTGTTTCATATTACTTGTCTCCTTTGCTTTTCCTAGCTCTCTGTGAACTGAGCATGAGTTGCTAGGCTTGGTAAATTTTCAACATGTGAGTTTTCGACAGCACACAAGTGCCTGAGTTACAAAATATTACTTCACTCTTGGTCACACCGTGTTCACTGTTTCATGCATCGACCATTGATCAGTGTCACAAACTCCCATCTGCTTAGAGTATTTAGTCATTATGTCAACAATACTGTCCAGTGGCTTATTTAATTAGCAGATCAGCCAGGCTGGCCTTTACTGCCTGGCCATGGTACAAATAAAACTTTAAAAATTCACAGTTCATGTACTGAATTTTTCTGGAGCACAGCAGTACTAAGGTAGCAGACTGTTCTCACACAAAACACATAAGATTATAAGGGGTGTCAGTCAACTATTGTGGACTGCTAATTGTAACAGCAGAAAGACCAGCCACAGTTCAGCAAATCACCTCTCAATTTAAGGCTGGATAACAACTACCGCATATCTGTCCTATACAGAATAACTTCATAGCTAAGGACTACAGAAGCCAGCACCCCAAATTTGTATATCTGCTTACAGCATGTCACAGTATAAGGAGACTGGACTAATGAAAGGACACTACCATAGGATACTGTAATCAAAGAAAAAGATCGTGTACAATGACAAGTTGCAATATCGGTTGGTACAAGCCAGTTTCACGGTATAGTAGGTTGAGAACCCCATGAGGTGATTCACCTCAGCTGCCTACAGGGTAGCATTCATGTAGGTCATGCATGTTTCCTCATGTCAAGTATGTTTCAGGGGGATCAAATGGAGACTGGTACATCTACTGTCATCTCTCACCATCTCCAGTATAAAGGAATCTACTGTCCAATTAAAGGCATACATTTACATCACTGCACAGATGAGCTGTTCCTTCCACAAGTCAGTGTACCATCCTTTTGCTCTTCAATTGTATCAGAATGACTTTTGGAATACTCTGTGGGTGTCAGGGTCTTAATGTGATCCAAAAGGTCAGCTGTTCTCAGTGCCATTGAGCACCTCTAGGATGCCATGAAGAGTGATCTGTGCATCTGGGACCGAGCACTGACAAATTTCTGTCAGTTTCGAGCAGCTCTGGAGGGGCCGAGGACCAGGAACATTACCCAACACTTTCACTGTCCCATGTAGTCCATGCCACAACTTGTCACACTTGTTGTCTGGGTGACGATGGTAGTTTTATGCTACTAGGTAAGTTTCTTGCATATGAGTATGCAGCAAATACTGAAAATTTCAGAACTTTGTTTCAGTTCTAGCTACATCTTTGTGTCAGATGTGCTCCGCAGCTCATATGAATTTCAGTATTTTCATGATAGCTAAAATGACAATGCTGACTGCGTTGTAAGAGTCATTTAAAATTTATCATCCCAGAAGTTGTGGTATTGAGCATCATGCCCATTTTCAGTGGTGGTCTGTAGGAGATGTGTCAGTGTGCAAATATACATATTTACATAGAAATATGGCTATATTTTTCAGAACATTTCATGTTTCTGTGATGTGTTGCTCTTCTAAAAGTAGTACTATTTTTATCTGTTGATCAAATAAGTAAATGGAAATAGTGTGTCACCTAAATTTCTTTGGTTTGGATGGCTTATTACCAATGGAAAGTTATTTGAAGTTAGTGAAGGTATATATGTACTGTACAGGACCACTTGAGAAAACAGCAAAATTACAAGGAAGTGGAATGTATGGCTACTGTTTACATCAGGAGGTAAACTTCCAAGCCTATCCCTCCCTCTCCCTGAGGGACAAAGTAATGGCTCTGAAACATAGAGAACATATTTGTCTATCAGCAGTACTGGCATTTCTCCTCCTGAACCTAAGTAATGGTAAACCGTTCTATCTCTGTTCAATGTTGCAAATTTTTGGGTTCCACAGGATTCTTAAAAGAGCCTATGGAAATGAATGTTACCTGAGGGAGAGCCTAATATAACTAAGCAACAAGTTCTCCCAGATCCTTCTCACTATTGTATGTGTTGCCTTAACAATCATAAATCCAATAGGCATTTAGCACATCTTGAAACTGGAGGTCCTTCTTTTTAATGAAAGAAGAAATGCCTAGTATCATTACATTGTAGACAGTTACACTAAGAATCCCACTCCCTGTGACACACAATATGTCACCATTATAACCTATGATGATTATTGATGTAGGCTCAGATTTAACAGTAATAGAAGACTGGCAGCACTGAAAAGCTCACTTTTTGCAAACCAGAGATCTGCTAAAATCATTTACCCATTGCTCATTGAATTATCTGCTGTGCATGCCCTTAGTGTTGTCTAGAGGCAGGTGTATCATGTGGAATACTAAAGTTAAAACTGTTATCTCTCAAATGTCAAGAATGTACTATGGTTAAATATGTGCTTGCTCAAGGTGTAAAACTATTTAGATGAATGCATTGAAATGTATCATTAAAAATTTCCAGAAGCAAAACATATACCATTAATATCTCCTATGGTTGCTACAGTGAATAATCTAGTACACACTTGATTTGCATCTGTGATTGTTATCGACATGCAATTATAGAATACTTAATTTTGACACTTATCTCTCTCTTTGTTCTCCCAAATGCTCAGATATTTCTTGATCGGACTATATAATTTTAGAGCAATATAGCTCTTGTCAGACTGCAGTTATGTTGCCATAACATATTTCCATTATCACAATGGAAGACACTACAGCTTCAGGGATTAAATTTAAAGTAATACTATGAGCTTGTAATTGTAGCCAGAAACAATTAGGTGAATGAAATTTTACTGCAGTACAGTTCTCTGGCAAAAATATAGGGTCTCCAGATTCCATGATTACTTGACAACAGTGACAGAAAATGTGCTTCTAACAATAACCTTTGACACACACCGATATTATCAGTCCAAATAATCTCAAATCCAACCAGTACATTAGCTCAATAGGCTTACAACTATTTCATAGTATACAGTTTAAGTCTTTGTGCAGTTTAAAACAAATGAAAACATGTAAACGTTCTCAGTATCCAGATGGAAAACAAGCTTGCAAATCTCTAAAGATTCAAATTAAAACTGAAAGATTGTTTTATTTGCCACTGCATCCACAAACTGTCTGACTACCTAGATCCACGAATTGAAAACTCTTCTGAAAACCGTGACAAGTAACAGTAGTCTTTGTTAGCTGGTTTTCATTCTTACTGCTTCTCCTTGATATACGTTAATGATCACATAAATTTAAACAGCTCCCACTTTGTACAAAATGAGGAAGCTACACCTCTTTTCAGAGGAGCAGTTTTGCAGTTAGTTTCCCAATAACAAATTTATAAGTGTAAGTGCAATTTTTTTGTAGGAATTTAGTGATAGCTACTTGTTAATAGAATGTGCAAAATTGGTTTTAATAGTTGCTCTTCTTTTTCTTTACATCATTGTCTCAAGCATTAATTTTGTTTATTTATGACCATGTTTCATAGATCTCATCAGAAAGTTGAGGGATACGGAAAGTGCAAAGGTAAGTTGTTGTTATCTTCAACCCAAAGACTGGCTGATGCAGTTTTCCTAGATATTATATCTTGTGCAAGTCACTTCATCTCTCCATGACTCTGACAGCCTACATCCACGTGGGCCTGCTTACTGATATCTCTCTCTCTCAAACATTCCTGCTATTAACTTTTTTGGAATGATCATCCCTTTGTTAATCAAGACAGTTATATGTAAAAATAATTAGAGAACTTCTGAGGAAGTAAAGCTCATTTTTCCTATCTCATCATGCAATAAATTAGCCAATAAATTAACCAAAAATGATTCAAATTCTTCCTTAAAACAAATGAAATACTTCTTTTCCTCATCTTCATTCTCCATATGTTTGTTAACATTACAGTGCTCATCACTACTCAAGTGTTTTTAAATTCTGAAATCATCATGTAAGTCATTTACTTTTTAATTACTCAATATGTCACTATTCTCCACTGACTTATATAACTCTGATAAATCAACAACGTTCTCATAATCTTCATTGCTAGCCATCTATGTATTCTTATCACATGTACTTTTCCATAGAATTGCTGATACCATTACTGGATCTTTGAAACTATCATTTTTGCTAGTGGTCCAATGATTAGCCTGTTCATTAATTTTTTGCTACATGCCCATCAGATTATCCTTTTTTACCACCTGAGTATTACCATTCCAGTTTCTATTCCTATTGTTGAAACATCTGTTTCTGTTTTTATCCCAAAGTTTGCCTGGTGACCCCTTGACTGAAAAGGGTTATCATTATTTCTCTTCCCATAAAATCAGCATTTCCCCAATTTTCATTCCCTCCCTTCCACTGGCAATTGCATTTCTGTGTACCTATCTTCCATAAGATTCTGCTTAATTTGTCTGCATATCCCAAGAACTGATCAATAATGTCATCTGATCCATAAACTAAATCCCACTAAATTTCTACTGCTAACCTCCATTTTAAAGTACCAGCCTTTGTAAGTTTGTCAGATGATTTGCTCAAATGGCTAACTTCTTTACCCAATTTTTACAAAGTTCTTTCAAACTATTGCATCTTTCCCTGTAACTTAGATTATTTAGAAATTATCTTTTTATTTTAGCTTGCTCAGTCTCTGGCCAGAATTTACCTAAACATTTTTTCTTGAAATCTGCATATGACATCACTAAAGAGGAATTATGGTTGGCCCATGATAGCACTTTCCCTTCCAAGAATTTTATAACAAATTTACTTTTTGTACAATCACTCATGTTAGGTACAAATTTTTCTTTAGTGTTGCGAAATTCTACCAGTTGCAAATTTCCCTCATCTGAAAAATTCTTCTCTTGAAAATTTGG
Organism: Schistocerca nitens; assembly: GCF_023898315.1. NCBI lineage: Eukaryota > Metazoa > Arthropoda > Insecta > Orthoptera > Acrididae > Schistocerca > Schistocerca nitens. The sequence continues at coordinate 515,830,482 of NC_064620.1, read as the reverse complement.
CTGCAAAACACAAGAATCACTAAACAACTTTCTACTTAGTATGCCATCACTCAGCTCTTTACCTTTTTAATAATACAGATATACTATTTTCGAAGACTGAGACACTATTTTTACACATTACATCATTAAAGCTCAATACCTCATGAATCACTTCAACTTTCAGAGTTTTGTACTTCACTGGCTGTATTACCTTCAATAGTTGTTCATTGTGTTTGTTCATCAGTTTTTACATCAGTGACTTAAGTTTCAAGTTTTTGATCTACTGTTAGCATCTCAGCATGAAGCAGCCACTAAGCCATACTGTTGAACAATTTCTCTGGGGTATGTAAATAATACCTTCTTTTTTTAGTTGCAGAATGGTTTTGACAAAAGGCAGCATATGTAACACAATAAATTGCAGTAATAAAAGAAGAAGATACCACAATTATCATTCTCTAAATTTCTTAAGGACCCAGAGAACTGTGCACCTCTATATTACCTGACGATTACAGACACACAGCATCTTGATTCCAATCTAACAATGATTTCTTTCTCTCAAAAGGAAGTTACATCAAGGAATATATGACACCGATCAAATGAAATCAATATCATCAGAATGTCTATTGATCCAAGTGCCAACCTGCAACGTCATCTCCATCATGGTCAGTTGAATAGGACATGAGGTTATGGACTGTTCCAAAGTTTGTAGAGTTGCAGTTCGAATCTTCACATCTCTTTCCCTCATGAAGATTTCCTGTTCACATCTTACTCCCCATTTGGCATGGACGAACATCCTCCTGCAGAAGAATGAAATCACCCAGCTCAAGTCTTCCTGAACCTTTCCCTGGTTGACGAGCTTCATGAAAGTTTTTGAGTGGGATTAGGTACTTCTTTTTCACCTATTACAACAGAGGTGTTGTACCACCTTCTGCTGTTGGTGAAACTCATACGAGTTCCCTATAAATGGTGGCTTTGTACCTATGGGCAGTGTTGTGAATCAGTCACCTACAAGGAAATGTGCATGTTCCAGTGGCTCAGCTTCATCTCCCCCTTTTGTAATAGGTTTTGAATTTAGTGCTGCTTCTTTACTGGCCATGGTTACTTTGAGACCTCATTCATCTTACTATGATGGTCCTAAAACCCAGCACAGCCAGCATTTGGCAGATTCTACCATCTATTCCCATTGACCTCAAGGCTCATGTAGAATGGTGAATTTTCATGCAATAAGTTGGTTGATGAGGTTCTCGCACATCTTCCTTGCCATGAGAGCCTGCCAGAGCTCCTTCAGCTCTGTATGTATGGAATGGGGAGGTAGTAGCATTTTTGGTGTTAGTTGTCCAAAAATCTTTGTGGGGCTCTAAGAAGTCTGTCAGTTGACATATCTGAGCACAGTTATAGGTGCAGGGCACATGCTATTGCCAACAAAGCTGATAATAGTGAGACTTGTGCAGCAGGTAACAGAGCTTCTGTTTGTTGAAAGAAGTGAGGCTTCACCATCTTGCAACTAAGCAGAAATGTAGAATATGTTTAATTGCCTATTGAGCTCTAAGAATCCAAATTCATAGCGCTATACATAGCACTATGTTTACTCCACAGTGGCACAGGTGAATGTGAGTGCTGGATCAGTAAGTAGGTGAGATGATGCTGTTCACTGAGAAGAATTGAGTGGTTTTGGTTTGTGGGTAATTCTGAAAACTGCAGACATCCACAGAGATAATTAAGTTCATTATCCAAGAGCTATCTTAGAATTTCATTGCAAATGAAAGTTGTTGTGCAGAGCCTGTAGTTCAACTGCAAAATGTTGTTGTTGAACACACTGCATCCACTAAGTTTGTGCTTCATGAAAGTCTGTTGCTGTCAGTTCTCTGAATGTCCTATTTTCTTTTGTTAACTGCCATTTGAAGTGAAGTATCCATCCTGCGATTTGTAACAGCCTGTCATTTTTACTATACCATGTAGCAGTTAAAATAGAGACTGCTGTTTTTACCATGAAGACTTATTTTGTTACTTTGTTCTTTGCTATCTAGGAATGTTCTTTTGTCTGTATAAATCTTGGCCACTGTGTTCAGTTCTTTGTTAACCAACCTGACTCATGGAATGGTATGGTAGCATGCTGAAGTTTGTCTGCTGTCGTACTGCTGAAGAGTAGATCAGCTGGGTTTTCCTCCTCAGGGTGGTGCCTCACTGTGATGAAGTTAGTTAGTTAGTTACATGTTCCACTGATCAATCTCATTGAAACCATTATGATGTGGATTGTGTCAAGTACATAAGAAATGCACACATAATGAAGGGTTTCTCTCTCTCTTTTTTTTCTTTTTTTTTCTTTTTTTTTTTTTTTTAAGCTTAAAATTTTTATTACCTATGCCATTCCCTTAAATGGCACAAACCATTAGATTTATTTATCCCTATTCAATAATTCATCTATGGTATAGAAGGAGTTGTCAAGGAGATATGATTTCAATTTATTTTTTAAACTATTACTGCTCTCTGTCAGACATTTTATTTCGTCTGGTAATTTATTGAAAAGTTTTACAGCAGCATATTTTACACCTTTTGTGGCAAAGATAGATTAAGTAGAGGATAGTGTAAGCCTTTCTTCTGATATTATAATCATGAATGTCACTGTTGTTTTTAAACTGGTCCATGTTGTTGAGAACAAATTTCATTACTAGGTAAATGTATTGTGAGGCTGTTGTAAGAATTCCTAAACTAAAAACAGATGCATACAAGATGTGTGACTATGAGCCCCACACATTATTGTAACCACTTTCTTTTGCCTAATTGTTGAGCTACTCCAAAATATTATTCTGTGTGACATAAGAGAGAGTAAATAGGCAAAGTATGTTAGCTTGCTCATTTCTATATCCTCAAAATTAGCAATTATTCTGATTGCAAAAGTTACTAAACCTAGTCACTTTAGGAGATCCAATATATATGAACTTTCCAATTAAGAGTCTCATATATATGTACACCCAAAAACTTAGTGTGCTCTACCCTGGCTACTAACTTCTGTCGTTGTGTCACATTTATTGAAGGAACTGTACTCCTTGCAGTAGAATATTGGATGTAGTGTGTTTTTTCAAAGTTCAGAGCAAGCCCATTCACAGAAAACCAATCAATAACTTTTCAAAAGACATTATTTGTATCATTTTCTACTGGAGTTTTTTTTACTGGATTAGTAATTATGATAGTATCATCAGCAAACATTGCCACTTTAGCATCTTGTTTCAGATAAGAAGGGAGATTATTTACATATATCAAGAACAGAAGGGGACCCATGATCGAACAATGTGGAAAACCTAATGTAATTTCACCCCAGTTAGATGAAGTGGGAAACTTCCTTAAATCACTTAATCCTATAAACAATCATTTTGCTTACTGTTCTGTAGATATGAATTAAACCTCTCATTTTCTGTTCCATTTATACTGTAGAATTGTAATTTCTGTAACACAATGCCATGTTTCACACAATCAAATGCTTTGGTTAAGTCACAGAAAATTCCTATTGGTGATATTTTACTATTTAAAGACTCTGTTATGTGGGCAGTGAAATTGTATATTGCTGTTTCAGTAGAACAGCATTTTTGAAATCCAAACTGTGATTTAAGAAGTATCCCATTACTGTTGAGATGGCTAACCAGTCTTGAGTACATTACGTTCTCTATGATTTTTGAAAATGCTGTAAGCAAGGATACTGGCCAGTAATTATTAACATCTGTGATGTCCCCTTTATTATAGAGAGGCTTGAGAATGGCTTATTTTAACCTGTCTGGGAAAATACCTTGAGTTAGTGATGCATTGCAGATGTGACTCAGAACATCAGCTGTAACTGCTCCACATGTTTTAATATCTTGTTAGAGATGTCATCTACTCCAACAGAACATTTATTTTTCAAAGATTTAATAATTTTCCTTATTTCATAAGAGGTTGTTAGATGAAAATTAATCTGACAAGGATTTCTCAAAACTGACTCTTCTATGTACTACTTGGCTTTTTATTTTGAACTATTCTCACCAGTTTTTTCACCTACACTTAAGAAATGGTTGTGACATACATTAGCTACTTGTATACTGTTGGTTAAGATGGTCTCATTTTCTTTAATAGCAATACCACCTACCCCAGTGGTTACTTTTCCTTTCTCTCTTCTAACAACATTCTATACTGATTTTATTTTATTGCTGAGTTGCTTATTTCACCTCTGTTGTAAATATTTTTTGATTCACTGACAACTTTTCTCAGTATATTACAATAATTTTTAAGGTATAAAATTACTTCTGGGTCTTTATTAATTATTGCTGTCTCGTACAATTTTATTTTTCTTCCTGAAGACACTTTAATACCTGTAGTAATCCAAGGTTGCGTTGAAAACTGTTTGGTGTTACATTTTTGGGGAAACTGTTCAAAAGGGGATAAAAAAATTATTGAGAAATACGTTGCATTTAGCATTAGAATTTGGCTCGTTATATACATCTCCCCAATTAACATTTCTTAAACTTTCTCTGAAATCCTCTACAGATACCAGGTTGACCATCCTTACACTTTCGTTTAATGGTTTCTGAACTGTATACCCTGCTAGGTTTTGTAAGTTAATCAATTTTGCATCATGGTCTGATAATCCATGTATCACAGGGAAAGCATGTGTTAGTTTTACATCCTCATTCTGTACAAATACATTGTCTAATAGACTGCTACTGTCTTGAGCTATATGTCTAGGGAAGTTGATCACTGATTCTAAGTTATATGTCATTAATAACGCTTCTAGTTCACTTAATGTTATTTGTTAATGTTTGTATTTCCATAAAATGTTTTGACTTTAGGTCTTCCATTGACTAGGGTCATGTCATAGCCATCTTAAGGATACACTTAGTGTACAGTGTTGCATGACTCACATCACAGCTCACAGCCTTACTAAAAGAATGTAGTAGCCTTGATCCAAGAAGATTCGCCAGAAGTTCCAGCTGTGGAAGAGTTATCCTCTTGATGAGGGCTACTCTATTTTTGCTGCAAAGTAAATGGATTGATGTCATGTTTGAAGAGGTGCAGCATACATAAAGGGCTGCTCCATAGGCCTTTCCTAATGCATCAGAAGATATGTGGATTTCTGATTCAGTGTCTTCAGAGACATCAACCCATCATTGCATGGGTATATATGAACATGATGGCTAAATCAATACCCACATTTGCCATCATTTGCTGAGATCAAGAGGTAAGACATCGTCCCTTCTAGTTCCTATTGCCCAAATTTCCTGGATTTTTTTTTTTTTTTTTTTTTTTTTTTTTTTTTTTTTTTTTTTTGCTGTGGTGGGGATAGGTAACAACAGACATAATGGGTAAAAGAATCTGGTATTGCTTCAAAATAACTCTCACTTAGTGGCAAGATGTCCTACAACATTGCTGATCACATTGCCATGAACAAAACTGAACATGTCACTCCATGTGTTCCAGTAACTCTGTATCTGTAGCATTTATGACACTTTGTGACTGTCATATTTCAATCAGTTGGCTTGATTTTGTAGCCCACTTTGCCATTGGTAGGCTGATGTCTCCCTTGAGTAATACAAGCAATGAAAGTTTGTAATACAAGTTAATAACAGCCTTGTCATCTTCAGCACTTGCTGTAAATTCATCCATAAACAAATAAATGGGGTTGAGGAAAATTCATTTTGTGCATTGTAGTAAGTTCTTTCAGTATGCCTGCAAGAAGAAATGAGCTGAAGTAATTCCAAAATGTAGTGATGAAGCGGTGTGTAATCCTTTTGTCACTTGTAACATAGTTTCGTTGTTGATCCATGACTATTTTAAAACAAAAAACCTCAAAAGATCTCTTTCTCTTATGAAGAACTAACGGCAGGAGTGGTTGTATGATATTGGCAATTAAGGCTACTGGATATAGGAGAACTCTCAATAATACTGAAGGAAGATCAGGAATTAAATTAGGATCCATTTCTAAAGACTCAGGCAGTGAAAGTGCATTCTTCTTAAATGATGAACTATTGAATACAATCCTCCATTTAATGACACCTGACTTTTCTTTCTTTACTGCATGATGTGACAGATGAAATGTGTCACTCAATGTCTGTCTAGGATGGGTGACTTACACATGTCTTTCTTTGGTGTTGTCTGTCATTTGCACATTGTAAATGTGTTTCATGTTTCTGTCCTTCATATTTTTTCCTCCACTGAAATAAATCTCAACACTGCTTGCTGAAGAAAGAAACAACTCTTTTGTCTTTGATATAGTAGGATATTGAGAATTTCCTTCAGATTCAGAGTTCTTATTTGGTTCTCCATAATCCCCATTGTTCGTGAATCCCAGAAACATTGTAGAATACAGTCTGTTGTCATACCTGTCTCTAAACTGAAACACAATGTTTTCCATAATGCTTGACATGCTCACACTAAGAACCCAACATTGAGTAGAAGGTATGAATACAACGGATAGTGTTAGTCAAGTCAGAGGGGAATCTTTAATGACTTCCAGTAGTTATCTGCTCTGATAAAGATCTTGATGCAAAGATCTTCTGTGTCATCCCTTGTGTACGCTAACTGGAATCTGTGAGTGTACACCAGTTTTCTTATATTGGAAGGTTTTGTGATGGCCTTCGTAGCGACAACACTTCGCTGTAGAAACGGCCTACGAAGTCACCGCCACACTTTTAATAGCGGGCCGACCGGTCCGCTGGAACAGTGAACAGAAAGATGAAAACCCAAACACTCGGATTAAATGAAAGTCGGTACTTATCTTTATTAACGACGATACAGAACACAGTGGTGAACATGGTCTACAGAAATCTGTCTAGTTAGAGTCGGAGCGGCTTGGTCAGCGTCGGCTGACGACAAACAACAACTCTGCTGTGATGAACCCACAACTAACTAGCAGGTACACAATTCGGTGGCGAGTATACAACTGAGCGGCGAATCCAGAACTGTCCTAGCGCTCGCGACTCCAGCGCTTAAGAAGCCAGAAGCCAGCGGTGGCGCGCGCAGACTTGCGGCGATTTCCTGTATCGCTGGCGCTGCTTATGCGGACGGCGTCCGGACTTTGATGCTGCCAACCTTTTGGCAGCGGGCTTGGTTGGCATTACTGGCTAGGATATAACACTCCTCCCCCCCCCCCCCCCAAATCGCCGCACCGTCGTTGAATAATGACGTGGCGAGCGTCGACGGCGGGGGAGGGGTCTGGCCGCAGACGTAGCAGAAGAGACCGGGGCGGAGACTGTTGTCGGTGGCAGTCCCCGGTCCGCACCCCAGCATTGGCTGCGCGGGGCCTCGGGAAACACCGACTGAAAACCGAGGTCAGGGTGCACGCCTGTGACCACGGGCGCAGCTTCTGGTACTGGACGCGATGGGGCGTCGGGACCCACGAAGAGAGGCAGCGTCTCCTGACGCTGCGTCGACGGCTGCTGCTGCTGCCCTGGGGGCGGCAGCGAAGTCGGAAGGCGCGGCTGGAACCCGCCGCGGACCAAATCTGTGGACAAAGAACGAGCGGCAGAATCCGGGCGGCCAGCGCGGCGCAACTGGTTCTGATGCCTCCTGTGCACCCCAGTAGCACCTTGAACAGTATAAAAACCGCGACCCTGGACACTTATCACGGTACCACGTTCCCAACGACGGCGACCGTGATAAACTCTGAAAAAAACGGCGTCGTTGCGCTGAAAACGCGTGCGATGCTCAGAAGCGGCGGGTCGATCCGGGGGGTGCAACAACCGTAGTAGGGTGCGATGACGACGGCCGTGGAGAAGCTCCGCAGGCGAAGGGCCGTCGCGTGGCGTGGTCCGGTACGACGACAGGAACGTGATGAGGGCCTGCTGACTAGAGTGCGTAGCACGAAGGCGGTCCATATGATCCTTGAATGTGCGTACAAAACGTTCCGCTGCACCATTCGATTGAGGGTGGAACGGCGGAGTAAGAACATGGCGAATGCCATTGGCAGAACAAAAACTTTCAAATTCAGCAGAGGTAAATTGTGGACCATTGTCAGACACTAAAACTTCTGGAAGACCCTCAATACAAAAAATTGAAGTCAACGCCTGTATAGTTTGTGCAGACGTTGTAGACTGCATGGGCACAACAAACGGAAAATTACTAAATGCATCTATCACGATGAGCCAACGAGAATTCCAATATGGACCAGCGAAATCAATATGTACTCGCTGCCAGGGACCGGCAGGGCGTGCCCACTCAAAATAGCGTTGAGGCGGAGCAGCTTGGTGTTCGGCACACGTCGAACAATCTGTAGACATCTGCGTAATCTGCTTATCAATGCCGATCCATGTACAATGACGGCGGGCAAGCTGCTTGGTGCGGACCACTCCCCAATGACCTTGATGCAACAAGTCGAGGACCTTGGATTGGAGCACTTGGGGAACCACTACACGAAGCTGGTCATTCTCGGTGCGTAACAGCAAAACTCCGTGCGAAACAGACAACAGATGACGTTGCGGATAATAGCGACGAACCACAGGATCCGATATGTCCTTTGCCTTGGACGGCCAACCACGTTGAACAAAACGTAATAGTAAACTCAGATGAGGATCCGTAGCTGTCTCACGTGCCACCTGACGATAATCAATCGGAAAATCCCGGAGGGATTGATGCTCATCGGCGTCAATCTGATGGCAAGAGTCGTCAGAGGAAGCGAAGACCTCATCCGCAGCAATCGGCAATCGAGAAAGCGCGTCAGCGTTTGCATGCTGAGCTGTAGGGTGATACAGTATCTCATACTGGTATTGTGATAACAAAAGAGCCCAACGTTGTAGTCTCTGAGCTGTCCGCTGAGGAACTGGTTTAGACGGATGAAACAGCGACGTCAGGGGCTTGTGATCGGTTACTAAATAGAATGGTCTACCATAGAGGTAGTGATGGAATTTTGTGACACCGAACACAATAGCCAACGCTTCCTTGTCCAATTGGCTATAATTACTCTGAGCTTTGTTTAACAATTTAGATGCGAACGCAATAGGACGTTCGGTGTTACCGACTCGGTGAGACAACACAGCACCGAGACCGAAAGAAGAAGCATCACAAGCTAACACCAGAGGCTTGTTAGGGTCGTAATGGACCAGACAACGATCATTCAATAAAGCCTCTTTTAGCTGCTGAAAGGCTGATTGGCAATCAGCTGACCACACAAACGGAACATTCTTACGGCGGAGACGATGCAACGGTGCAGCAATCTGTGATGCATTAGGTATAAACCTAATATAATATGTCAATTTGCCAAGAACTGCTTGCAATTCATGCAGATTGCGAGGGGCGGGCAAATCACGAATAGCTGCTAAATGTGACTGGGAGGGATGAATGCCTTGAGCATTAATAACATGTCCCAGATACTCCAACTCCGTAAGGAAAAATGAACATTTATCGATGTTGCAACGTAGGCCTGCCTGAGACAACACTGTAAACAAACACTCCAAATTACGGAAATGTTCAGCAGGCGTCCGACCGGACACAACAATATCGTCTAAATTGTTGCAACACGATGGCACATTAGCCAAAAGTTGGGACAAAAAACGCTGAAAAACAGCCGGAGCTGACGCACAACCAAAAGGCAAACGCAGAAAACGGAACAACCCCAACGACGTGTTTATGACAAAATACTGTTGTGATTGCTCGTCGAGGGGCAATTGCAAATATGCTTCACGGAGATCAATTTTGGAAAAGAAACGAGCTTCCCCTAACTTATCCATCAGCTCGTCCGGTCTAGGTAAAGGAAAAGAATCAATGACAGTCTGAGGATTAACTGTCGACTTAAAATCAGCACACAAACGTAACTTGCCAGACGGTTTCTTTATAATAACTAAGGGAGAAGCCCACTGGCTCGCTGAAACGGGTTGAATAACACCGTTGTTTTGCCAACGACGAAGTTCATCTTCTACAGGTGCCCGGAGGGCGTGAGGCACTGGACGAGCACGAAAAAATCGAGGCTGAGCATTATCTTTTAACGGAATATGAGCGGCAAAGTTCGCAGCACAACCTAGTTCGTCTTTAAATATGTCACTGTATCGGTTACACAAATCGGTTATGCTGTCTTGAGGAACAACAACAGAATTAAGTTGCAACACATTGTCTTGGATAGACAGGCTAAACAAGTCAAAACAGTCTAATCCGAAAATGTTTACACTGTATGTAGCGCGGAGCACTGTGAATGAAACTGTTTTTGTGTTGCCCCGGAATGTGGCTGGCACGCTACATACACCTAACACAGGAATTTGTTCTCCACTATAAGTAGCCAAAGAATGTTTTGCCGCTGAAAGTTTAGGGCGGCCGATAGCCGCATACGTAGCACTATTTATGAGAGTCACAGACGCACCAGTGTCTAATTGAAAATTGAAGGTCTTATCCTGGATGCGTAGCTTCACAAATAGTTTATTACACTGTCTCTGGATCGGTGCAGCGGAGGCGGAAGACACAAAATCAGCGCGTTTAGCGCGTGTTCGCTGTTTACGACAACTCGTGGGTTGGGCGGGTGGAACAACAACTCCCGCTTCACTTGCAGTCTGTACATTACTTTTTACAGCGTTTGAATTACGCTTGGGTCGCATAGCAGAGGGCTGGGTGGGTGGCTGATTGCGAACAAGTTTATTACCCACACGAACCGTGGAAGAGTCTTTAAACGCGACCTTCTGGGCGGGCTGGCTTTGAAGAACATGAATATCCATGGGCTGGGCATCACTAGAATTGTTCTTGCGTTTACGCAAACAAACAGTTTGGATGTGTCCTTTCCTTTGACAAAAGTGACAAACCGCGTTTCGTAACGGGCAACGTTCACGAGGATGAGCAAGAACACACTTAGGGCAAGACTTAAGTCTATCATTTTGCACACGCGGCTGACGAATGTGTTTAACATGACGCGGCCGGCTAGTGTTTACAGTCTGACTCTGCCGGTGGGGCCGCGGGCGTGACATAACTTGCTTAGCACAGGCAATTTGAGAAATGCATGGCTGATCTAACTCACACTCAGCATAGTCAAAAGTATCTTGGGCTTCAATAATGTTCATCACAGTCTATAATGACGGGTCAGGCAACTTTAAGATAGCAGCACGAATACGAGAATCTGCAATGTTTTGAGTAATAGCGTCGCGTAACATGACATCACTGTAGGAAGCTCCACACACATAATTAAATCGGCACTGACGGGTGAGGCCCCGTAAATCTGTTAACCACTGTTTATTAGATTGATGTGGCAGTTTCTTTAATCTGAAGAACTTGAATCTGGCCGCTGCCACATGAACTCGCGACTCGAAATTCTCAGCAAGCTTGGTAACAGCAACGTCATAGTCTAAGGCTTCTGGCTTGGATTCCGGGAACAACTTACAAAGTAGTCTATAGACTTCCACGCCTGCAGTGGAAATTAAATAAAGCTGCCGCTCATTACCTGTGATTTTGTAGACTGACATGTGCGCCTGCAACTGCGCGAAATATTCTTGCCATTCTTCCCGTGATGCCTCAAAAGCACGAAAAGGCGGTGCTGCCTGTGCTTGTTCCTTGTGTGGTGGTGGATTAGCCGCTTGTTTGGCGATTGCTTCCACCAGACTTTGTATTTGCTGACTCTGTAACAAGATCAACTGTTGTAATTCGGCAGACATAGTGAACACAAATTAAACCAGCCCCCAAAATTCTATCTCAAGAAACAAGTTGAACCAGCCCTGCACACGAGTTCGGAAGTCCTCGTCGCCAGTTTTGTGACGGCCTTCGTAGCGACAACACTTCGCTGTAGAAACGGCCTACGAAGTCACCGCCACACTTTTAATAGCGGGCCGACCGGTCCGCTGGAACAGTGAACAGAAAGATGAAAACCCAAACACTCGGATTAAATGAAAGTCGGTACTTATCTTTATTAACGACGATACAGAACACAGTGGTGAACATGGTCTACAGAAATCTGTCTAGTTGGAGTCGGAGCGGCTTGGTCAGCGTCGGCTGACGACAAACAACAACTCTGCTGCGATGAACACACAACTAACTAGCAGGTACACAATTCGGTGGCGAGTATACAACTGAGCGGCGAATCCAGAACTGTGTTAGCGCTCGTGACTCCAGCGCTTAAGAAGCCAGAAGCCAGCGGTGGCGCGCGCAGACTTGCGGCGATTTCCTGTATCGCTGGCGCTGCTTATGCGGACGGCGTCCGGACTTTGATGCTGCCAACCTTTTGGCAGCGGGCTTGGTTGGCATTACTGGCTAGGATATAACAGAAGGTAAAGTTGAGTGCAAGGCAGATGTGTATGCACATTTAAATGCAATCACAAACATTGTGGAATTTGTCCATATCCACTTTAGAATGAATTCTGTGATGTGTTGAAGTTGAAGATGGCATTTCAAAGGCACTGACTGATAGGTCATGATGTCCTATAGTTTCTAAACCCTTTTCATCACCAAGGAGCTTGGAAATTGGTAACTTGCTGAGAAAAAGATGTAGAGGTAGCAGTATCCATACAGGCAGTTTTGTGATGGCGTTTCTTTCACCTACATCACAAGACCATGCCTACTCCCGTTTTTAGCACTGTGATTTTGGTTTGGACATGTAAAATGACAATGATCTTGTGTTTACTTATCGATATGTTGTTAACTGATAGCCACTACTTCTAGTATGAATAATGCATCTCTAACACATTTCAGCAGGAAATTCTCACCGAATTTTTGGATAAAGAACTTTACTGTATATTATGACACCTTCTCCTAATGCACACAGTGCTTAAATGGGATGGTTACATTCCAGGAAGGTACAGTCAGCATTTCAAGTGTCACTGACTGTAAAGGCCTTAGTGCATCCAGATAACTGAGGTGTGCCTGTACAGTGATACTTCTGTACCAGTTCAATAAAATTTTCTGTTTTCGCATACTTGATAGTTGTACAGATATTCCATCTGCTGACAACTTCAGTTCACCTGGCAACTAACGCTGAAGAAAACATGTTCATTCAGTGTAGAGAGTGACGGGTCTTTATCAGTGATAGATTCACATTGTTTCTGAAAAGGTGACCACATTTCAACATCTCCACAAAATGGCTGAAGTTTAATGTGTGGTAACTTGACAGAGTGAAATACAGTGGGGCGTGTGGACACTGTCGGTGACACGATTTTCACCTGTGATGCTAAGGCTGGAAGTGTGTAATCAATTACCTTCCTAGCTTTCTGTCTAGCACTTTTAATTCTCTCTCTCTCTCTCTCTCTCTCTCAAACACACACACACACACACACACACACACACACAGTCAGTTCGGCATGTCACTGTCTATTCATTATCACAGAGATAAATGTGAATGGCATCAGCAGAAAATGAGCTTCTCTAAAATGTCTCGATCACTTTTCCTGTAGTATTCAGAATTGTCATCAAAAGGGCCTTCTATGGTAATTCTATCAACAGCCATATAAACCCACGTAACATTAAGCCAGGTTTCCACAGGCAACAAGAGTGATGCCACTTAGTTGCCACTTGGGTGGCATCACTGAAGTTGCCTGTGGAAACACCCAAATTACTGTGGTGCCGCTTGAGTGAATCCAGTTTTAGCCATACCACAAAAGTGACACCACAAAAGTGACATCACAAAAGTGACACCACAAAAGTGACACCACTTTGGTTGCCTCACCACCGAGTATCGTCATTTGACTTTCATCATCACCATATTGCGTTTTTCAGTTAGTAAATTTGCTGTGTATTGAATCATTAAAAAGAGAGCCTCATTGAAGATGAGGGCTGGAAATATAAGTTAGTACATCTTATGGAGGACTACAAAAGAGGTAGGTAACATTCCATTAAGACTTTGTACCTCAAAGGCTCCCTCTCCTATGCTTTTGCATAAGACCAGCGAGTAAAGTGGTTAACGAGCTTGTTAGGTGGTGCATGACCAATCAACCTACCACCTGTGCATTAGCTTAAACAGAATCGTCCTTATGTTTAGATTAGATTAGATTAATACAAGTTCCATGGATCATGAATACGATATTTCGTAATGATGTGGAACGAGTAGAATTTTCCAATACATGACATAATTAGGTTAATTTAACAACATACTTAAGTTAATATAACAACTTTATTTTTTTGTGTTTTTTTGTTTTTCTTTATTTTTTTATTTTTATTTTTATTTTTATTTTTTTAAATATTTTTTTTCTTAATTTATATCTAAAAATTCCTCTATGGAGTAGAAGGAGTTGTCATTCAGAAATTCTTTTAATTTCTTCTTAAATACTTGTTGGTTATCTGTCAGACTTTTGATACTATTTGGTAAGTGACCAAAGACTTTAGTGCCAGTATAATTCACCCCTTTCTGTGCCAAAGTTAGATTTAATCTTAAATAGTGAAGATCATCCTTTCTCCTAGTATTGTAGTTATGCACACTGCTATTACTTTTGAATTGGGTTTGGTTGTTAATAACAAATTTCATAAGAGAGTATATATACTGAGAAGCTACTGTGAATATCCCTAGATCCTTAAATAAATGTCTGCAGGATGATCTTGTGTGGACTCCAGCTATTATTCTGATTACACGCTTTTGTGCAATAAATACTTTATTCCTCAGTGATGAATTACCCCAAAATATGATGCCATATGAAAGCAATGAGTGAAAATAGGCGTAGTAAGCTAATTTACTAAGATGTTTATCACCAAAATTTGCAATGACCCTTATTGCATAAGTAGCTGAACTCAAACGTTTCAGCAGATCATCAATGTGTTTCTTCCAATTTAATCTCTCATCAATGGACACACCTAAAAATTTGGAATATTCTACCTTAGCTATATGCTTCTGATTAAGGTCTATATTTATTAATGGCGTCATAACATTCACTGTACGGAACTGTATGTACTGTGTCTTATCAAAATTCAGTGAGAGTCCATTTACAAGGAACCACTTAGTAATTTTCTGAAAGACAGTATTGACAATTTCATCAATTAATTCTTGTTTGTCAGGTGTGATTACTATACTTGTATCATCAGCAAAGAGAACTAACTTTGCCTTTTCATGAATATAGAATGGCAAGTCATTAATATATAATAAGAACAACAAAGGACCCAAGACTGACCCTTGTGGAACCACATTCTTGATAGTTCCCCAGTTTGAGGAATGTGCTGATCTTTGCATGTTATGAGAACTACTTATTTCAACTTTCTGCACTCTTCCAGTTAGGTACGAATTAAACCATTTGTGCACTGTCCCACTCATGCCACAATACTTGAGCTTGTCTAGCAGAATTTCATTATTTACACAATCAAAAGCCTTTGAAAGATCACAAAAAATCCCAATGGGTGGTGTTCGGTTATTCATATCATTCAAAATTTGACTGGTGAAAGCATATATGGCATTTTCTGTTGAAAAACCTTTCTGGAAACCAAACTGACATTTTGTTAGTACTTCATTTTTACAGATATGTGAAGCTACTCTTGAATACATTACTTTCTCAAAAATTTTGGATAAAGCTGTTAGAAGGGAGATTGGACGGTAATTGTTGACATCAGATCTATCCCCCTTTTTATGCAAAGGTATAACAATAGCATATTTCAGTCTATCAGGGAAAATGCCCTGTTCCAGAGAGCTATTACACAGGTGGCTGAGAATCTTACTTATCTGTTGAGAACAAGCTTTTAGTATTTTGCTGGAAATGCCATCAATTCCATGTGAGTTTTTGCTTTTAAGCAAGTTTATTATTTTCCTAATTGCAGAGGGAGAAGTGGGTGAGATTTCAATTGTATCAAATTGCATAGATATGGCCTCTTCCATTAACAGCCTAGCATCTTCTAATGAACACCTAGATCCTACTATATCCACAACATTTAGAAAATGATTATTAAAAATATTTTCAACTTCTGACTTTTTGTTCGTAAAGTTTTCATTCAATTTGATGGTAATACTGTCTTCCTCTGCTCTTGGTTGACCTGTTTCTCGTTTAATAATATTCCAAATTGTTTTAATTTTATTATCAGAGTTGCTGATTTCAGACATGATACACATACTCCTGGATTTTTTAATAACTTTTCTTAATATAACACAGTAGTTTTTATAATGTTTGATAGTTTCTGGGTCACTACTCTTTCTTGCTGTCAGATACATTTCCCTTTTCCGGTTACAAGATATTTTTATACCCTTAGTAAGCCATGGTTTGTTACAAGGTTTCTTACGAGTATATTTAACTATTTTCTTGGGGAAGCAGTTTTCAAATGCATTTACAAAAATGTAATGAAATAAATTATATTTTAAATTGGCATCAGGTTCACGGTACACCTCATCCCAGTCTAACTGCTGTAGGCTTTCCCTGAAATTTGCAATTGTTAAATCGTTGACTGAACGTACTACTTTGGAGGACTGTTTAGTATTGCTGAATGGAGCTATGTCATATATTGTAACTAGCTATGCACCATGATCAGAAAGACCATTCTCAACAGGCTGAGCATTTATCTGGTTAAACTTATCTTGGTCTATAAAGAAGTTATCTATCAGTGAGCTGCTATCCTTTACCACCCGAGTAGGAAAATCAATAACGAGTGTCAAATTGAAAGAACCAAGTAATACTTCAAGGTCATTTTTCCTATTACCCTCTTTAAGAGAATCTACATTGAAGTCGCCACAAATAATAATTTGCTTCCCTCTGTCTGACAGATAGCACAACAAGGAGTCCAAATTTTTCAGAAATACACTCCTGGAAATTGAAATAAGAACACCGTGAATTCATTGTCCCAGGAAGGGGAAACTTTATTGACACATTCCTGGGGTCAGATACATCACATGATCACACTGACAGAACCACAGGCACATAGACACAGGCAACAGAGCATGCACAATGTCGGCACTAGTACAGTGTATATCCACCTTTCGCAGCAATGCAGGCTGCTATTCTCCCATGGAGACGATCGTAGAGATGCTGGATGTAGTCCTGTGGAACGGCTTGCTATGCCATTTCCACCTGGCGCCTCAGTTGGACCAGCGTTCGTGCTGGACGTGCAGACCGCGTGAGACGACGCTTCATCCAGTCCCAAACATGCTCAATGGGGGACAGATCCGGAGATCATGCTGGCCAGGGTAGTTGACTTACACCTTCTAGAGCACGTTGGGTGGCACGGGATACATGCGGACGTGCATTGTCCTGTTGGAACAGCAAGTTCCCTTGCCGGTCTAGGAATGGTAGAACGATGGGTTCGATGACGGTTTGGATGTACCGTGCACTATTCAGTGTCCCCTCGACGATCACCAGTGGCGTACGGCCAGTGTAGGAGATCGCTCCCCACACTATGATGCCGGGTGTTGGCCCTGTGTGCCTCGGTCGTATGCAGTCCTGATTGTGGCGCTCACCTGCACGGCGCCAAACACGCATACGACCATCATTGGCACCAAGGCAGAAGCGACTCTCACCGCTGAAGACGACACGTCTCCATTCGTCCCTCCATTCACGCCTGTCGCGACACCACTGGAGGCGGGCTGCACGATGTTGGGGCGTGAGCGGAAGACGGCCTAACGGTGTGCGGGACCGTAGCCCAGCTTCATGGAGACGGTTGCGAATGGTCCTCGCCGATACCCCAGGAGCAACACTGTCCCTAATTTGCTGGGAAGTGGCGGTGCGGTCCCCTACGGCACTGCGTAGGATCCTACGGTCTTGGCGTGCATCCGTGCGTCGCTGCGGTCCGGTCCCAGGTCGACGGGCACGTGCACCTTCCGCCGACCACTGGCGACAACATCGATGTACTGTGGAGACCTCACGCCCCACGTGTTGAGCAATTCGGCGGTACGTCCACCCGGCCTCCCGCATGCCCACTATACGCCCTCGCTCAAAGTCCGTCAACTGCACATACGGTTCACGTCCACGCTGTCGCGGCATGCTACCAGTGTTAAAGACTGCGATGGAGCTCCGTATGCCACGGCAAACTGGCTGACACTGACGGCGGCGGTGCACAAATGCTGCGCAGCTAGCGCCATTCGACGGCCAACACCGCGGTTCCTGGTGTGTCCGCTGTGCCGTGCGTGTGATCATTGCTTGTACAGCCCTCTCGCAGTGTCCGGAGCAAGTATGGTGGGTCTGACACACCGATGTCAATGTGTTCTTTTTTCCATTTCCAGGAGTGTAGTTGAAAATTTCCTGATGGGGACCTATATACAGTTACAATTATAAATGTGCCTTTATTTAATTTAAGCTCACAGGCACATGCTTCTATATGTTTCTCTACACAAAACTATTTTGTTTCTATACTTTTTGCACAATGATAACTTTTGACATATATGGCAACTCCTCCTTTCTCCATATTTTCTCTCATTACATGTGCAGAGAGCTTATATCCACTTACATTTGCCTTATCCATATCAGTAACAATGTGATGCTCCGACAGGCATAGTATATCTATTTCATTCTCAGCTTCTAAATCTTCTAAACAAACCAGAAGCTCATCTACTTTATTCTTTAAACTCCCAATATTTTGATGAAATATACTTACATTATTTTTAATTATACTTTTATGAGAACCTTTCCTTACTCTAACATTTGTAGTACTCTCCTGTCTGAGTTTCTCATTGTGCTTAGGCCTAGTTCCTATACCAGTGGTCACATGGTGTTCAGAGAGGCAGATTATGTCAACTGGGTTGGGTGACTTTAATTCATCAATGCAATTACCTAGGACTGAGATACAACTTGGTGGAGATAAAATTTCTGGTGATTGGTGAAAATTTATAATTGACAGCTGTGATTAGTGATCCAATGTGCTAGAATTGTGCTGTTTAATTTCTTTCCTAAACTGAAGATTTGTTTCAATCCTAACCTCTCGTAGAACTTGACATCTTTCTGTCTTACCTATCCTAAAAAAGGTGCTGCTCCAACACCTGTAACCACTGGTATTTTACCATTCATGGCAGTGCCTCCCCCCTTAAATTTCCTGCTATTACCCCAGCCAGTTTCCCCTTCACTTTCCTGTTGAGATGTAGGCCGTGCCTGGTATAGTCCCACCTACTGAGATAATCAACAGGAACCACACCAATATGAGCCCCCGCACCCGACCCAAGCAGCCGTTCCAACTCCAAGTTAACTCTCCCAACAGAAGAGTTCAAATGAGGCCGGTCATGGCGTCTCAGGACAGATACAAATTCAACATTGGTGTGTCTCGATGCCGACGCAATCTTTACCAGGTCACACTCTACACTGTACCCAGGATCTCTGTCGATGCTGTTCCCTGGCCCTCCCACAATAACCACGGTGTCTTCCCTGGTAAATCCTTTACAGAGTGAACCTAAATCCTCTGTCACCTGATCCAGACTAGCACTTGGTTTGAAAAAATTTGTGACCTGGTATTCTGGTCCTAATTCCTCCTGCAGAAGTTGGCCTACACCTCTGGCATGAGAACTGCCTAACAACAAAACTTTCTTCCTTTTCGATGACTTTCCTACATTCTTTTTCAATTTCCTATTGAAAGTTTGTTGTGTCCTGTCTACACCTACCTCTGCTTGAGGCTCATCAGTTTCTAACTGAAGCAACAGGTCAAACTTATTTTTGACATTCACCACAAAACTGTCAGACTTAGTTCTAGGCCTGTTGCTTCTGCTACCTGTTGCCACTTCCCACCTCTCTTTGCCCTTCTCCCTCCTTAACCTGTCCAGATCTTCCCTAGCCTGATCTAGCTCAGCCTGAAGGGCAGCAATTTTCCCCTCCTGTTCCACTATCTTCCTATCTCTGCTGCAAATCCTACATAACCACTGATGAGCCTGATCCACTTTCCCAACACCCACGCCACTGCAGTCCCCCCAGTGAAAAAAACTACTGCATCCATCACACCAAACCCCGGAACTAACAATTCTACGGCAAGTCAGGCACTTCTCACTCATGGCAAAAATAATACTTTAGCTAGAATAAATCAATTAAATTACCGAAAATCAAAAAAGACGTTGCAAGAATTAAGCCTATTCACAAATGTATATAAGCAAGTTTCTGATTTAAAATTCCGCTGTTTTTCTGAGATCTGTATTAAAACAATGAAGGTATACGCTATTTGTTATATATTTCACTCGATGGAATGAAAAAAAGGACAATTAAACGAGATGGCCTACTTTAACTTTGATTCTCCAAAAACGTTACGAGAATTAGGCCTATAAACAAATGTATATAAGCAAGTTTCTGATATAAAGTTACGCTGTTTTTCTGAAATCTGTATTAAAACAATGAAGTTATTCGCTATTTACGGTAGTTTACTTATTTGTTACCGAGAAACTAGTTAAATTACCGTGAAACAAGAAATAAACACGTTTACAAAATTTAAGCCTAAGCGAAGCGAAGTTACGATCTTTTCACACCTAGTGTTCACTGTAGTGACATGTGGCGGCTATACAAACATCCACGACAGGCAGTAGTGCTGTTGAATACTAAACATACACTTGAAAACCAGTTATTTACACAAACAAAAAGTTTAGCATGCAATGACAATTGTGTATGTTCTTGAAATTCTTGCCAAAGCAGTGGTTCACTTCGTGATCATGGTTGCTTTGCTTTTCATAAATGCTAATGTGTTTGTGGATACATCATCACCTGCAGAGTCTGCTGGAGGCAAAAGGTGCCCATGGATTATCGATTAACTGCACCAATGCTCCTAGCATCCATTCCTTCTGAGGAGAGTACCATAACATTATATATCCTCACATTTTGGGCATTTGCACTTTTTGCCCTGCCACGTAACATCACTCATATGAGTGTCCTATAATGAAGCATTAGTCTATACAGCACTCTAGTCTCAAATCAAATCATTTGTAATTATTTGTAATTATTTTTGCTTAGGAACAGGCAGAGCTGCTATGTTCCCAGATTGTAACTGGTTTTCTTGTAATATAGAAATGAAATGGGATACATAATATTTACACAGTTTGATTTTATGCTCACAGTGTTTCTTTTTATCAAATATATGGCCATGTTTCTCATATGTTACTCAGTGGCCAAATACAACTGAAATTATTTTTCATACCCAGTGGCAGTGTGTATAGCATACCAAGGTTACCACTGTTCTACTTTCGCAAGTTAGAAACATCGGGATACGTAGACACAGATCAAATTAAAAGAAAGTACAAATAGAAACCAAACTAAATCACATTTGTGAAATGAAACATGCACCAAAATAGTGTAAAGTAGAGAAAAAATCCTATTCTAAAGTTAGAATGCAACAGATCTTGAATAATTCGTGTTCTATTGTTACATCTAATACAGTATTACAAATAAAGGATTAGGTAATCCAATCAAAGTCTGAAGGACCAAAATAATGTTGTCAATCTTATACTGAGGATGAGGAAAAAAATCATGAAAACATACTTCCCACAGCATAATAAGTTCATAAAATAATTCTCGTTTACGCTCAGCATGACTTACTACTAAAACCATTCGTCTTGATGACCTATGGCCAAACTGTAAATACACACACAGGATTAACATAGCGTTTGAGAATGTAGCAGGCAATTGCACATTTCTCACACAAAAAATTTAACCATGAACTGTGTGTTAGGAATGGACTTCATGCAAGGGATTGATGTGAGGACTGACCTTCCAGGCAGAAGATGCCACCTGAAAATAAATGAGATAGATGTTTTAAATTGTACCTTTCTGTATTTCTCTCTTTTAACTATTTCCCTTGGAGTCCACAGAGTGCAATACTTGGAGTGATAATAGATCTGTTGGGAAACCACTTCCATTTCATACTGGCAATACTTTTTATTACACCAGGTTTCTGGGAAAGAAACATTGGCATCCTAAAATATTACAGTAGCTAATTCATTTCTTTGCTGTGCAGTTAAAGCTTAGCTACCATGGCTTTATTTTGTATCATGCTTGAATTAACTAGTACGTGATTACTGTCCGTAGAAACAAGTGCAACATTTTCACAAGTGGTGCAGCCATGCATATTCTACACACCGGATCTTATTGTTTTAACTTCTGACCACCTGGCAGTATCTGCCAGTCTGCATATTTGTTTTAACCAAATTTAAAACATTCCTAACACACAGTTCATGGTTAATTTTTTTGTGCGAGAAATGTCCAATTGTCTGCTACATTCTCAAATGCTATGTTAATCCTGTGTGTGTATTTACAGTTTGGTTTCTGGCACCAATAGTGTCAGAAACTACGCAGTTTTGAACTGGCAGTGTGAGGATTTTAGTCACTTCAGAAATTTTCTTAAAAAAATTACTCATGATCACACTTACATTTGCACCCATGTCAAGGATATTAGTTGTGGTTGTTCCTCCCACAGCTGCCTGCACTATTTCTATAGAGTTTTCCCTCAGGTTTCAGGATCATTGCATAGTCCTAGGTGGATGTTAGTACTGCTGTTGTAATGCAACATTTGAAGTTGCTTGTCTGAAATGGCACCCCCATTCCATCCAGCGACTGTCACAAGGGAGCATGATGAAGTCGCCGTTAGTTTGTCTGCTCACCTGTAGTCGGGAGAGCGCATTTCAACCAATTTGATTATGTGAACGTCATGACTATTTTGTAAACTCCAATTTTGTAGAGATCCATCATTATACCTTGGTCTATTCTCAAGATTCCGATTCACAGGCGGTGGCAGGTTTCTTGTGTTAGGAGGCCATTGACTCCTAAGCTTATGCCTCTGTTTCCCATAATTTGGATGTGAGTTATTGCTAAGGTTCCCATTTCGATTTGAGTCATACCCTGAATAATACATATTATCATAAATGTGTGACCACCAATAAGATTGCCATCCACTCCATCTGTTTACATTTGCATATTGATTTCCAGGCCAGTGTGTGATGTCAAGCTGTTATCACAGTGCGTGTTATGTCCGTTGCTGCTGTCGTGGCTGTTTGAATTTGATTGTGGCAGCACATCATTCCCATACCTACTCATTAACATCCTTCTGAACCAAATCTATTCAGTTAGGACTGATAAAAAACACTCTAAATCATGGCGTGGTACAGTAATTAACTTCTCTCGAATACTGACAGGCAACTTTGCATTCAAAATTCTCAACAAATCGTTGTGAGCTATTGAATCATCCGAATAGCTTGTCTTGTTAATATTTGTCATAAAATATTTCCTTGAACTACCCTGCTTGGGGTTGCAAATTTTGGTATTGAACATCTGTTTTAATAATCATTCCTGACCACTTCCTGACCAATGTTTGGCCAGAAATGTCTTCTCAGATTGGTCATACATAATACAATTTTCAATGGCTTCCTCTGCCCATAGATTTCCATTGCCCCAACTGTGTACTGCCACAAACAGGATCTTTTGTCCTTCACTCCATGTCTTTGGTAGCACATTTCTGAAAGCTCTTACAAAAACAACCAGAATTGGTGACTTCTTTTCCGGTGCAAACACCTGGAACTGATGATTTTTTAAAATGCTTTCTTCAAGCAATATTCCTATCAAAGCGAGTGTCATCACCACCAACCCAATAGAATATGCAGTGTTTGAACTGACTTGGTCAGATTCGTTATGATACGACTGTTGAAGAGGACTGTTCATTTCATAAACTTCATGGTCACTAGCAGTGATGTGTCACACCGTGGGTTCTGTAAAGCCGCGATCACATGATGTGTGTAGATGTCGCCATTGTGGAATATCATCCATAACACTCATTTAACATTTTCTGATTCACTGCAAATAGCATCACATGAAGTATTCCGTTCAGTGAATGTTTTGGCACCTGCTTGTTGCATGGCCTCCTTCCACATTGTATTTATTTTATCATTAATTTACTTATTCTTTTTGCCTAACCATTTAGTAAATTAATTTGTAGCTCTTTTCTCTTGAGCATCCAAGCACTCTCGAAACACTGCTTTGGGTCTGAGTGTCAAGTTCTTTACCCTCTGAGACAGCCTCTGAATGATACTTTAAATGGTGTTTTTCGCCATTTGCAATGTCTGAACTTCATTAGATAATTTATCTATGGCAGCTAGCATACCTTTGTAGGCCTCCCTCAGGTCTGAAATTTCTTTGGACATATCAGATAAACTACTATTTATTCACGTATCCCGTGTTTCAAGTGCATTATTTACCTGTGTCCATGTTTGCATGCTAACTCTTTATCTCTCTTATTGAGAGTTGCATTTATTCCCTTGGCTAATTTCTTATTACCCATCTCGAGCATATTGTTTACCTGTGTCGTCATCCAGGCAGCCAAATCCTGGTTAAATACTCTCATTATGGCTGAAATTTTGTTAAGTAATTCAGTAGGTAGGACAACATTTTAACTGATTTGTAAAACCTCCTCACTAGATTGAGGCTGTATATTTGATTCAGAAATAAAAACTGACCTCTACCCAAACAGACCATGAAGGCCCAAATGGTACCAACCAGCTGCTGTGCCATCTTCAGCCCACAGCCATCACTGGATGCGGGTATGGAGGGGCATGTGGTCAGCACGCCGCTCTCCCAGCCATATGTCAGTTTACCTATTACAGAAATGGGTGGATTTATTTTCAGCATCGTCGGCTCGGCCGTTACTGCCACCATCGACATCAAATCTATTTTCGTCATTTACCGCATCCATTTTCACTATCTTTCCAATTTTAGTCATGCAACACAATGTGAATTAAACTTAAAATCAATTATTTTGTAATACATAGAAAGATATTTGTCTAATTTATGCACCGCAAGTCTAAGGTACTAGCAAAAGACAAGATGGATGCTCTAAATTAAAACAGTGGACTGAGCAGTGTATGTGGAAACTAAGTTGACACTCTGTGTGGTGGCTGATGGGAGCGTCTGTAAATGGGAATTGCCTTTACGGTCACTCCCATCAGCCACCGTGCTGAGTGTCAACTTAGTTAGCGCATATAGTATATGTTCCATTTTACATTTGCGCTGCGCATAAGCGACTATTCTAAATCTTCAATTCTACTTGTAATAACTGAATTTTAACCCTGAATAATTCAACAAGTCCTGAGAAATCGTGATATGCGATATGCCAGTAACAAAATAGTGATAGCCTTACCTCTCATCTGCCGTGATGTTTGCAGTTAGGTGACATTCATTAATTTTCCATTGTATAATATTATGGGCTGGTGCACGAGTTCGTAGCGTTTTTGCATAATAAACACAACAGATACACATAACAGAGACTTCAGTCATCAATAATAAATTCTTCTTCACTATTTACAACAGTCTGCCGACGCTGGGGTAACTTTTCGATTCTGCGACGGAAGGCACGTGGTTTTAAGGCGAATAACTCAGCGAGCTATGTTCGGAGAGCCTTTTCATCAGGAAAGAAAGTTCCTTGAAGGTTGCTCGACAGCGAGTGGAAAAGGTGAAAATCTGAGGGAGTAAGATTAGTTGAACAAGATGGGTGTTGAATGACTTCCCAACCCAAATCCTGTACACCGTTTTTTGTCAGTCTAAGAGAATTTATTCGGGTGTTATCGTGGAGTAGCATCACTTCATGCAGTCTTCCTGGTCGTTGTTCTTGGATTGCATCTGCTAAACGTCTCAGTTTTTGACAATAAACGTCAGAAGTGGTGGTTACAACTTGCAGTTTGTACTACACCATACTATCGCTGTTCCACCAAATGCATAACATTATCTTCTGTGGATACCCAAAGTTCTTTGTACGAGGAGTTACTACTTTTTTGGGCTCAGCCAGACATTTCTTTTTCTTATGTTAGCATAAAGACACCATTTCTCGTCACCAGTAATGATACAGGATAGGAATGGTCGGTATGGTTCACGTGCTAATTGGCGATGAGCAAGCAGAGCTGCACATATTGTCATCCACAGATCTTTGTGATTTTGGTTTAGAACACTCGGGATAGGCCTACACCCAATTTTTTAACCTTCCCATCGCATCCAAATGTTGCACGATGGTGGAATGATCACAGTTCACCACATTTGCCAGTTCTCGAGTATACTGACGTGGATCATTGTGGATTAATGCGTTTACACCATCTTAACAAACCCCAAAGGTTTTCTGAACTTGGAGAGTTACTAACGTCAACACGATCCTCCCTAAAACGAGAAAAACATTTTATTGCCGTGCTCTGTCCAGTCGCATTATCCCCATTGTTGTTGTTGTGGTCTTCAGTCCTGAGACTGGTTTGATGCAGCTCTCCATGCTACTCTATCCTGTGCAAGCTTCTTCATCTCCCAGTACCTACTGCAACCTACATCCTTCTGAATCTGCTTAGTGTATTGATCTCTTGGTCTCCCTCTACGATTTTTACCCTCCACGCTGCCCTCCAATGCTAAATTTGTGATCCCTTGATGCCTCAAAACATGTCCTACCAACCGATCCCTTCTTCTAGTCAAGTTATGCCACAAACTTCTCTTCTCCCCAATCCTATTCAATACCTCCTCATTAGTTACGTGATCTACCCACCTTATCTTGAGCATTCTTCTGTAACACCACATTTCGAAAGCTTCTATTCTCTTCTTGTCCAAACTGGTTATCGTCCATGTTTCACTTCCATACATGGCTACACTCCATACAAATACTTTCAGAAACGACTTCCTGACACTTAAATCTATACTCGATGTTAACAAATTTCTCTTCTTCAGAAACGATTTCCTTGCCATTGCCAGTCTACATTTTATATCCTCTCTACTTCGACCATCATCAGTTATTTTACTCCCTAAATAGCAAAACTCCTTTACTACTTTAAGTGTCTCATTTCCTAATCTAATCCCCTCAGCATCACCCGATTTAATTTGGCTACATTCCATTATCCTCGTTTTGCTTTTGTTGATGTTCATCTTATATCCTCCTTTCAAGACACTGTCCATTCCGTTCAACTGCTCTTCCAAGTCCTTTGCTGTCTCTGACAGAATTACAATGTCATCGGCGAACCTCAAAGTTTTTACTTCTTCTCCATGAATTTTAATACCTACTCCGAATTTTTCTTTTGTTTCCTTTACTGCTTATCCCCATACACGGCGCAAATGTTTCTGGCTGCTTCTGCTGCTGTCACCCCTCTGTTGAACTCAAACAGAAGAATCGGTCGGAAATGTTATGATTTGACCATTTGGTACTCCATTTTGTAGCGTCCACAGCTCCACTTATTATCTCCAAATGACAAAATGTAAACTCAAATAGCAACAGTGAACTACAAACAAAAAATGACAGCCCATTAATAAACCCATAGCAACCGGAACACCAACTTGCGAAACAAAAATGCTACGAACTTCTTATATTGTTTTGTAGGTATAACTTCCTTTCTTTAAATTAGTCATTAATGTTCTCCAAAGATATCATTTGAGCACGAAACAGAAAATGCATAAATTACACAGAAACGAAATTAATTTTTATTTCTAGCCCCACACTGGGCGCCAGATGAGATGGGTTACCTTTAAAAAATAAAAAATAACCTTTACATTTAAGGGGGGATGTAACAGAAAATGTAAATATTTATTTAAAAATCATTACAGCCTTATTTATTAATGTAGAAATTTAAAATTTTGCATGTGTAAAGCAAAAGAGCTGTGTTTTAACGGAAAAAATATGCTAATAAAAATGCAGGATTAATATTTTGCCAGAAATTTGAATTTTTAATTTTTCATTTTCTTTTTTATAAGAAGCCATAACTCAGATTCTAATCATGAAATTAGTCTGAAAATTTTATTGTAGTGTCCTGAGAAGGTTATAAGACCACTGAACTACAGTTATTAATTTATGGTACACATTATGGTATCGTTAACAGAGTTTTTAATTTTACACATCCAAAATTAACTTTTTTTTCTGCTTACAATAATCTAAAAATCAGAATGTAATTGCAGCATGTCGTAATTTTTAGTTCCAGGGAGACAGCAACATTTTGCGAACAGTTGCTGAAAATTTCATAGCATTACCGGTAGCGCATATACTTTTGAGAAAAGGCTTCTACTAACGTAAAAAATGTAAAACAGAGAAAATGGGGTTCAAAGATTTTCTTCTCATACTTCTACAAGTAATATGCTTACCTCAATTTTAAAATCCCCCATACTGATACTCCTCATCCTCCAGGTTTCTCTTCTCTCCTCTTCGAATCTGCCAGGCCTGTATTTGCAGGTAAGACACTGATCTGTTAGCTTTCTTGGCCCTGCTCTCATCGATGGTGTAAAATGCTTTTGTTGTAAAACACAAGGATCTATACCAACTACTCTCTTCAGCACTTCAATTCTACCATTACTGTAACGCAAAACCGCATCATAGATACCAATTTTGAGTACTTCAAGTGCATAGAATGTCCTTTATGAGCATCTAATTCAAATTAAATGATTGAGGCTTTCATTTTCATTTTGTGTCTTTCCGTGAAGACAGTTCCTCAGTAAATAAGGGTTTGCAAGAAACCTGAATGTGGGCTTAATTGCATTCATAACAGGTTCTGGTAATGAGCGTTTATGTGAATATATCTAATTTCTGTTGTTGAACTTACACCAATCGTCTTTCGGACATAGATTGTGCATTGGTGTTTGGTCAGTGGATAGTTTGTGGAAAAAAAATTGCCCACACATCACACCTCATTGCCTCTAAATTATCTGTTTTTCCTGATAGCTCTCCCATAAAATAACTGAAGAGAACCAGTTTCTTTCAGAGTAAGCCTGCCTTTTCCTTTGATTGGTTTTCCATTCTTAAGTATTTCACGTTTCTTCTCTTTCAGTAAGCGACGAGGCCTACCACCAAGTGTCTTTTGGATATGGCCAACACATTCCAACTTTTCTATTGTTGTATCGTATGGATTTTTATCCGTTACAGCTTTGAACGAAGAGGAGTCCCCATCACCAAGGTATTTGTTATATCTAACACCATACTGATCCGCAGATCTGGAGAACATCTTCACAACTGTTGTAGCATCCATGCTCCCACTCGAGCCACTATAATTTTTAGAGTATGCTACTGCGTACTTTTCTTGCTACAGTTTCTCCCTGTCTTCATTGTTGGACATTTCCCTTGTTGCACACTGGTGGTAGTATTTAGATATAACTCCTACACCACAATTTTACTTGAGTCAATACCAATAACAGACGCAACTTCATACAGAGTGGTGAGGCCCCTTTTCATCCAGGTCCCCCTCTACAGACACACACAGGTCAGTAACATTTATAGATTCACATATCTACCCCAGGCTCTATTTCTTTTTGGTTTATTTCCGCCAACTCCTCCTCTGCTTTCTTCATAGAAACTTTGACAGTATCGTGCACAGCATCAGACATTTCTTTACTTATTTTTTCAAACCTTGCACGAGGTGGAGGCATGTTCAGAAAACCATACAATAAATTACCTCCTTCCCTGCCCTGGCCAAGGCATCTCAGAGTATATGCTAACCTAGAATTGCTTTCATAGGTACCAGTGTCAGTTTTCTTGGAGGAGGAAAATGAAAATTCATAGCCACACGAATTACAAAATAATTTAAAATCACAAGCTATTCCCACTCTTCTTTCTTCAACAACAATCATGCATTCCGTATTTTTACAGCTAACACATGAACATGAAGACTTTATAGCCTGGCAGAGAAGCTCGAAATCAATAAGTTTGAATTCAGTGGAATCCATATCAGCGTCACTGTACAATTGTCCTGTCCCAAGTCTCAATGCTGAAGCTGAGAGCTTCTGTTCTTCATTTCGAGCTGCTTCCTCTTTTTTGTTGGTAAACCATGTAACCTCCGTTTCCTAAACACAGTTTTTCCACCACCCATTATGCATAAATCTTGACTTCCAAGTAAAGGTTTGCGAATTAAATCTTCCACCTACTAATATGTGTTAGTTTTGTCAAAACGTAAATAAACCACATGCAAGAAAGTTTTCAGTCAGCCAAAGATATCGAAAGAAAATAGCCTTCACACTGACGAAAATTCCACTGAAGCAAGCAATTTCCCAAATGTCGGGAAAGGTGGGAGTGGCCACCAGTGGAGAGTTAATCAGTTTAACAAATTAAAGGCATTTCTAAAGCTGCTATCACGATAAAATTCACACATAACACAGATTAAACCTTGTAGGTCAAGAAAATAATATTTCTGAAAAATCGATGTTTTGGACCAAAATCCATTGCATCCCCCTTTAATTGCAGTTCATTAAAGATAAAAGGTAGCTTCATTAAGGATGAAAAGATTCATAAAAGGTAGCGTCATTAAGAATGGGGCCAAGAAATGTAAGTTAGTATACCTTATAGAGGAGTATGAAAAAGGTAGATAACATTCAATTAAGACTTTTTCCTCAAAGGCTCCCTCTTCTTGTGCTTTTGCATCAGATCAATGAGCAAACTGGTTAACACGCTTGTTAGACGACGGGTGGCCAATCTACCTACCACAGTCCTTACGATAAATGTCATGTAAGCTATTGCAAATGATCGGTACACAATATACCAGGGTTTCTTTAATTTCATTTAAAGAAACAAGTAACGAGAGAACGAGATTAGCGTCAGCAGCTGAATGACAGATAATCCAGTTTTAAGTGTAGATGTTGCAAGATGGCAACACTGAATCTTCAGAGAGTCCTTGGTCCCCTCCTGTGAGCCTTGTGAAGAAGACGAGTGGCACATGGCGTTTCTACGTCGGCAATGGATGACAGAATCAAATCACAAAATAGGACGTGTACCTCATTGCCACAGGTCTATAACACCCTAGAGTGCTCGAAAGGGGCGAAGTAATTCTCTTCTATGGACATGCATAAGGCTACTGGGAAGCTAATGTTGATGAGGCTGACAGCGAAAAGATTGTTTTTGGCCACTGTGAGTTCAAAGTTATCGTGTTTGGAATGTGTAACGGCATTCGAACTTATGATGGACAACATAATACGACACCTTAAAAAGACCATATGTCTTTTTTATCTTGATGCACTGTGGTTATCTGAAGAACATCGAAGCCACCTGACAATAGAGTTGAATTGCGTTCAGATTGCAGGTCTGTGCGTGAATCCAAAATAGTGTTTCGTCGTTGCCCAAGAAATAAAGATCTTGGGTCACCTAGTGAATGGTGATGGAGTCCGTCCTGATCCAGGGCACATTCGTGATGTAAGAAGTTTTCTCGGAATGTGCGCCCGCATCTCGTGGTCGTGCGGTAGCGTTCTCGCTTCCCACGCCCGGGTTCCCGGGTTCGATTCCCGGCGGGGTCAGGGATTTTCTCTGCCTCGTGATGGCTGGGTGTTGTGTGCTGTCCTTAGGTTAGTTAGGTTTAAGTAGTTCTAAGTTCTAGGGGCCTTATGACCACAGCAGTTGAGTCCCATAGTGCTCAGAGCCATTTCGGAATGTGCTTGCACTACTAGCGATTAATAAGGGACTTGGGTACAAAAGCACGTCCCTTGCAAGAACTACAACAGGGAAACGCCAAATTTTCCTGGAACGAGGTGCAAGAAATCTCTTCCTTTGTCCTTAAGAATGTGCTAATACCTTCTCCAGTTCTAACACTGTTTGACGAGTATGTTTAAACAGAATTTCACACCAACACTAACGATTTTGGGATAGCGGCAGTTCTAGTACACATTCAGGATACTGGGGAAAAGGGGATAGCATTTGCTTTCAGAGTACTCTCCAAATCCGAGATGAACTATCGTAGCAACGAGAAAGGATGCCTTGCAGTAGATTGGGCTGTCAACTAGTTCTGGCCTTATTTATTTGGCAAACCATTCACTGCTGTAATACTCTACTAGCTACACCACGAAGATGACGTGCTACAGACGCGAAATTTAACCGACAGGAAGAAGATGCTGTGATATGCAAATGATTAGCTTTTCAGAGCATTCACACAAGGTTGGCGCCGGTGGCGACACCTACAACGTGCTGACATGAGGAAACTTCCCTACCGATTTCTCATACAAAAACAGCAGTTGACCGGCGTTGCCTGGTGAAACGTTGTGATGCCTCGTGTAAGGAGGAGAAATTCGTACCCATCACGTTTCCGACTTTGATAAAGGTCGGATTGTAGCCTATCGCGATTGCGGTTTATCGTATCGCGACATTGCTGCTCGCGTTGGTCGAGATCCAATGACTGTTAGCAGAATATGGAATCGGTGGGTTTAGGAGGGTAATACGGAACGCCGTGCTGGATCCCAACGGCCTCGTATCACTAGCAGTCGAGGTGACAGGCATCGTATCCGCATGGCTGTAACGGATCGTTCAGCCACGTCTCGATCACTGACTCAACAGATGGGGATGTTTGCAAGACAACAACTATCGGCACGAACAGTTCGACGACGTTTGCAGCAGCGTGGACTATCAGCTCGGAGACCATGGCTGCAGTTACCCTTGACGCTGCGTCACAGACAGGAGCGCCTGCGATGGTGTACTCAATGACGAACCTGGGTGTACAAATGGTAAAACGTCATTTTTTCGGATGAATCCAGGTTCTGTTTACAGCATCATGATGGTCGCATCCGTGTTTGGCGACATCGCAGTGAACGCACATTGGAAACGTGTATTCGTCATCGCCATACTGGCGTATCACCCGGCGTGATGGTGTGGGGTGCCATTGGTTACACGTCTCGGTCGCCTCTTGTTCGCATTGACGGCACTTTGAACAGTGGACTTTAGATTTCAGGTGTGTTACGACCCGTGGCTCTTCTCTTCATTCGATCCCTGCGAAACCCTACATTTCAGCAGGGTAATGCACGACCGCATGTTGCAGGTCCTGCACGGGCCTTTCTGGATACAGAAAATGTTCGACTGCTGCCCTAGCCAGCACATTCTCCATATCTCTCACCAATTGAAAACGTCTGGTCAATGGTGGCCGAGCAACTGGCTCGTCACAATACTCCAGTCACTACTATTGATGAACTGTGGTATCGTGTTGAAGCTGCATGGGCAGCTGTACCTTTACACGCCATCCAAGCTCTGTTTGAATCAATGCCCAGGCGTATCAAGGCTGTTATTGCGGCCAGAGGTGGTTGCTCTGGGTACGGATTTCTCACGATCTATGCACCCAAACTGCGTGAAAATGTAATCACTTGTCAGTTCTAGTATAATATATTTGTCCAATGAATACCCGTTTATCATCTGCATTTCTTCTTGGTGTAGCAATTTTAATGGCCAGTCGTGTATATTGAAAAATAAAATGAATGTAAATCAAAGTAGCCCTGTCACGCAATTACATTTGTCCACTCACAATTACAAACGATTTCGCGAGTTGCCTTCCTACTGTAGGCCAAATATTGCACATGACAAAAACGTCAAGAAGTTCAGTAAAGACAATGAAATTCAAAAAAGTACCAAGAGAGAGAGAGAGAGAGAGAGAGAACTAATGACAAGAGTTACATTACGAAAATGGGAACTGAAAGCCACAGAGATTCAGATACGTTAGTAGAAACAGGGGCATCTTGTTGAAGTTTACTGCATTACTTCTGACGGACTATAGTTGGTATCATGAAAGATGGTGGTCGAGTTTAGGCTTGTTCTGTGCACCTACGTCATGTATGCTCTGACAGCATTCAGTATGTTCTGAGCGCTCTGCTGTGAATTCCATAGTTAATCCGAACATTGAACGTAATCATAGTGAGTTGTTTAGTGAATTTAGATTCCATTTGTTGCGAGTTGTCATCGCTGATTGTGATGGTAACTATCTGCATAAGTAAGCGGGATATACGTTTTCTTCAAGCGGAAAGCAAGCGCAGGCGCGTACCGCAACTGTCACTTGGGATCGTCAACAATGCAGTCCCTGTCCATTCCTCGACATATGCAAACTACTATCGTTCATGGATCGGACTATAGTGATTGAGTGGGAACGAAGTATAAGCTTTATTGTGTGTGTCATCGTATTTTAACTGGTTTGTGTATCGTATTCTCTGAGGCGGAATTTTGGAACCAACCCAGCATTTGCCTAAACGAGCATGGAAACCGCCTAAAAATCACACTCAGGCTGATTAGTGTAGCTGCACACGGCCGTTAATCCACCGTGCGGATTCGATCTGGACCTTGCTCCCCTTCATGTCTCATAACCTAGCGTGCTGCGTGTTGTGCCATACAAGCACGTCGGGAATGGGCGATTTATGTTGTGTTAAATGATAGAGGCCGCAAATTTAACAATGCAACATTGTTTTAAAGAGCTGTGAAGATCCTAGTCTACCGGCCGCCATGTCATCCTCTGCCTTGTGGCATCATGCGATTGCAGTGTGGGCAGCCATGTGGTCAGCACACTTACTCTGCTGGCCATTTTAGTGACTTTTCAGACCATGCAGCCACGACTATTCAGTCAAGTAGCTCCTCAGTTGTCATCAGGAGGCTGAGTGTACCCTATACCAAGCTTTCCCACCAAGGAAAAATGTGTAACAGTACCAGGAACTGAACTCGGGTCGTTTGCATAGCAGCTAGAGACGCCAGCCATTCAGCTATGCATGCAGATGTTGCAACACCGGGCAGGAGAAAATGAAATCACTGGCATATTTGAATGGATGAAACACTGAATCATACAATTGAAAGACAGACAGCCTTCGGTCACTATTTTTAACGAATTAATCGGGTTTCAACACTGCTAGGTGTGGTGTCACAGCCAGACACCACACGTGCTAGGTGGTAGCTTAAATCGGCCGCGGTCCTGTAGTACATGTCGGACCCGCGTGTCGCCACTGTGTGATCGCAAACCTAGCGCCACCACAAGGCAGGTCTCGAGAGACTGACTCGAACTCAGCCCAGTTGTACGGACGACAGAGCTAGCGACTAGACGTACGAAGCCTTTCTCTCTCATTAGCCGAGAGACAGAATAGCCTTCAGCTAAGTTAATGGCTACGAACTAGCAAGGCGCCATTAGCCTTACAGTGATTGTAATTAGAGTCTCACTTGTGTTCACCATAGAGATGTACAAGAAGACATTAAAGATAAGTATATGAGAAGCTCCGTTCTTTTCTTCATAGCATTAATTACGTATCCTGTTCCAGTACTTCACGCCCGTCTGCGTTAGTCTCGCGTGCCCTTTAAGCCACCTCTATCTACAAGGTGTTGGCCCAGCTGCCGACACATCACTAGGAGTGTCTTCCTCAGAATTTAAATCAAAGAATGGTCTATATTCTATAACATGGACACAGAATTACGACTAAACACGTATGATAGAGTATAAGTACGGAATCATCGTGAAATACTGACTTATGTGTCATTTATAAAATGTAAGTACTGGCAGTCTTTCATGATGGTTCCGTACTTATACCTCTATCATACGTTTTTAGTCATAATTCTGTGACCTTGTAATAGAATATAGACCATTCTTTGATTTAAATTCTGAGGAAGACACTCCTAGCAGTGTTGAAACCCAGTTAATTCGTTAAAAATAGTGAATGAGGGCTGTTTTTCTTTCAATTGTAACTATTCACGCTCTCTGAACATGCAGCCATGTACAAAATTTTACACTGAACCATGTATGAATATGTGAAAATGAGTTCAAACGTGATACACTCACTGCAGGTGAAGTAAGGACTACCAAAAGGAATGTAAAACAGGATCTCAGAAATAGCACTAAGTAAGCTAGAGTACCGTACGAGGGTTGTCAGTAAAGTAAGGTCTCCAACGAGCTCCCGTCGGGAGGGAGCGAGCTAGCTTAAATCTGGCAACAGCGCCGAGGCCCTTGCTTCCTGTACCACTATTCTTGCCAGTCCCCACCTCTCCGCGATTTTCATTCTCGGCGTAGCAGCCGTCAAGGATGGAAGAGAAAATCGACGCTCCTGCTAAGTGTGAATTGCATCTTTGATTAGATTTCTGTGGTTTAAGGGGTCAACCGCTATTGAAATCCATCGCCAACTAACCGATGTGTATGGAGAAAAATGTATGGACGTAAAAAATGTAAGTTTGTGCAGGGAGTTCGCAGACCACTGTACAAACGTGCACTAGGAGGTGGACCGCGGAAGTCCATCAGTTTCGGACGAGAGAGTGACGAAAGTCTAAGAAGTTTTGCTTGCTGATCGGCGTGTGACTGTACGAGAGATTGCCGAACTGATGGGGGACGTCTCTAAGACTGCCGAGCTGCTACAGTCGGGGGTTCGAATCCTGCCTGGGGCATGGATGTGTGTGATGTCCTTAGTTTAGTTAGGTTTAAGTAGATGTAAGTCTAGGGGACTGATGACCTCAGATGTTAAGTCCCATAGTGCTTAGAGCCATTTGAACCATTTTTTAAGGCTGCCACGGACAAGATTTTGATGGACATTTTGAAGTAGGCCTATCACAATGTGTATGCCAGGTGAGTGCTGCGGATGCTCACTGATGAACACGAAAAGACGCGCACCGAAAGTGCCCGCAAGTTTTTGCGCCATTACCAGCAAGAGGGTGAGCAATTTCTGGATTCAGTTGTAACTGGGGATGAGACTTGGGTCCACTACTCGCCAGAGACTAAGGAACAATCAAAACAATGGCTGCATTCCTGTTCTCCAAATGTCAAGAAGTCATGCAAACGCCGTCTGCGTGGAAGGTGATGGCTTCGGTATTCTGGGATAGGAAAGGTGTCCTGTTGGTCGGCTACCTGGAAAGAGGTACAACGATCAATGCGGCAAGGTACTGCGAGACACTAACAAAGCTACGCCGAGCTATACAGAGCGAAGGGAAGCGTCGAGTGACAAAAGAAGTTCGTTTGCACCATGACAACGCCCGCTCTCACGTCACCAGCACCACTATAGATCTCATCGCCAAATTCTGGCGGGAAATCATTGACGATTTATTTGGCGCCCAGTGACTACTGTTGTTACCCAACATGGAAACAAGACATGGGAGGAATGAAATTCTCAAACGACGAAGAGCTGACAAGCGTGTATAAAAGGAGCTGTAATGAGAGAGAGAATCAGATGTGCCAGCAGTCGCAGCATGTTGACGTTAAGCGCTTTTAGTGAAGCTGTATTATCTGAATAGGGAATGTGCTAGTTCAGCATTGCGATCCTATCACCATAGGAAGGGGATTCGAACGGGTAAAGGTCCGTTGACAAATGCAGCTATGGCGAGAATGATTTCGAAGTTTAGATGATAGACCCCGTAGTGGCCGACCGAGCACAAGGCGTAATGCTGCTGAGACAGTTCAGGAAGAAATGGAGACTGTAGTGGGTTCGTCTATGCACGGGGAAGTCAGCACTCGTGCAGTCGCAGGTCGCACCGGCGTTCCATACACTACTGTTTGGTTGGCACTGAGGCGTACCCTCCGATGCTATCCGTACAAAATACATTGGCATCATGAACTATTACCTGGCGATTCAGTGAAGCGGAGGGCATTTGCGGTGTGGGCGTTTCAAAAGATGGCGGAAGATGACGATTGGTTGAGTAACGTGTTGTGGACCGACGAAGCTCATTTTACGCTCCAAGGGTCTGTCAACGCCCACAACTGCAGAATTTGGGATACCGAAAATCCTAGAACTGTGGTGGAAACTCCATTGCACGACGAGAAAGTCACGATATGGGTTGGATTTACCACATCTACCGTTATCGGGCCTTTTTTCTTCGAGGAAATGTGTGATTCTGGTTTTGTAACTGTTGCCGTGACAGGTGAGAGGTATGCCGATATGTTACAGAATCATATCATCCCCAGCCTGGCTGATAAACACCTGCTGGAACGTACGATGTTTATGCAGGATGGCGCTCCACCCCATATTGCTAGACGCGTGAAAGATCTCTTGCGCACGTCGTATGGTGATGATCGTGTGCTCAGCCGCCACTTTCATCATGCTTGGCCTCCCAGGTCCCCAGACATCAGTCCGTGCGATTATTGGCTTTGGGGTTACCTGAAGTCGCAAGTGTATCGTTATCGACCGACATCTCTAGGGATGCTGAACGACAACATCCGACGCCATGCCTCACCATAACTCCGGACATGCTTTACAGTGCTGTTCACAACATTATTCTTCGACTAAGCTATTGTTGAGGAATGATGGTGGACATGTTGAGCATTTCCTGTAAAGAACATCATCTTTGCTTTGTCTTACTTTGTTATGCTAATTGTTGTTATTCTGATCAGATGAAGCGTCATCTGTCGGACATTTTTTGAAATTTTGTATTTTTTTGCTTCTAATAAAACCCCATGTCATTCCAAGCATGTGTGTCAATTTGTACCTCTCTGTCTACATTATTCCGTGATTTATTCAGTTTTCAAATTTATACTGACTTTTTGATCACCCGTTTTAACAAAATTCCTTTTATTGTAATCCCTGTTTACTAAAGTTTTTATATATACTAAAATGTTGTGTTTCAGATACGGTACTCTATTGATGGAAGGAACTGAACCTCTATAAAATGGCAACTCCTCAAAAGAAGGCACAATGTGTGTCTTGGTTTATTGAGACAAAATCGTATGTTCAGACTCAACAAAACTTCAGAACGAAGTATGAAAGAGATCCACCATAGCGCCCTTCAATCCGTGCATGGCACAAAAAATTTATGGAGACAGGGACAGTGTTGGACAAGGGGAGGAGTGGGCGACCAAGAACATCCGAAGAAAACATAGATCACCTACGAAGTCCATCCGCACTGCTGCCAGATAGTTACAACTAGCACGTTCAACTGTGCATAAGGTCCTCCACA
This sequence comes from Schistocerca nitens, assembly GCF_023898315.1. Classification (NCBI taxonomy): domain Eukaryota; kingdom Metazoa; phylum Arthropoda; class Insecta; order Orthoptera; family Acrididae; genus Schistocerca; species Schistocerca nitens. Next base: position 515,792,160 of record NC_064620.1, on the reverse strand, counting down.
AGAACTTACGGTTGTACGCTTACAAAGTGCAACTGTTACAGACACCTGAGCCAAATGACAAGCCAAAACGGACAGAGTTTGCACACATCATGCTGGAACGCCTTTCGGAGGACGAAGCATTCCTCAAGCGAGCTTGTTTCAGTGACGAGGCAACTTTTCATGTTTCTGGGACACTAACAGACAAAATGTGAGAATGTGGGGATCTGAACACCCCCATGTGACTAGGGCGCTTCACCGGTATAGTCCAAAAGTGAATGTGTGGTGTGGAATCATGTGCAACCACACAATTGGTTCATTTTTCTTCAATGAGTCCACAATTACTGCAGATGTTTACCTCGACCTTCTGACCGAATACGTAGCACCACAATTGATTGATTTACAACCAACTATCATTTTCCAGCAAGATGGTGCACCACTACATTGGGGACTGCATATTCGTCGGTTGCTCAATGAAACATTTCAAGACAGATGGATTGGGAGGGATGGGCCAATTCCTTGGCCAGATATCACTCCCTTGGACTTTTTCTTATTGGGGTATGTAAAAGATGTCGTGTATCAAACGCAGATACGGGACACTGCTGACTTGAAGCAATGGATTCGTAATGCCATTGCCACCATTGAGGACGCTATGCTACAGCGAACATGGCAAGAAATCGAGTACTGTCTTGATGTGCTTCGTGCAACTAAAGGCGCCGATATACCGGTCTATTAAACACTGTCAAAATAGTTTTATAAGCACTGATTACAATAAAAGAAATGTTAAAATATTTCAACAACTGCCGTTGTAATAAAATTTTGAAGTTGTAAAGCGAGTTTATGGACACCATATGTACTAAGATACGCAACTTCTGAGGTCAGCAACATTCGATTTAAACAGTGATTGCAGTGATTGTGTCTGACACAATTTCTGAGATCAGAAGCAATCGCTTTAAACAGGCTTTAAATAGTAATTAAAAAGGGAAGAACAGTTTGGATACCAACAACAATTTTAAAATGAAATAGAGCCTTTTATCAAATTATAACGTTTTATAGACAAGTTCATAAATTGGAAATCTTTAATGTAAAATCACGACCAAACGTTATGATCATTTATATCACAGGCTGTATATATTTTAACAAAGAACGCAGCTTGGGAAAACAGTAAACATGTAAAATACAATTTTCCATTACCTTTGACAAGAACGTTATAAACATGCCGCTGCGGGCTGACTCAAAATTTAAACAACCATGAAACTAAGGCGCAACGGCCTGACTTTTAGAATTAAAAAAGAAACAAAGACGAAACGTCAGGCCTGGACGCTAAATCTATATCTCCAACGAGAAAAAAATTCCGGCGCCTTAGCTAAACTTAGAAAGTTAACCTTAGAATTCAGTGAGTGAAGAAACAAATTTCGTATTTGTCGCTGTGGCGTTTTCTTTTCTTTTTCCCTTTTTTTTAAAAAAAAGGAAACTGTACCCCTTGCAAGGTCGGTCAAGTTTAAAAATACGTTACATTGTTAAAACAAGAGGTACCAAATTGGCATAGAATAACTGGCAGCTTAGGTCCTTAGAACGAAAGAAAAAACAGCAGTTGCATAAATGAGCTACTAGATTACAATTGCGAAGGTTAACGATTGGCGACCTCCAATGACTGATTACTCATTTAGAACGAGGAAAACTGTTAATAGATTACAATTACGTAACTTGGCGAGCAGCTACCTCCTCGGCGAAGATGGAACACTCCGGCGTGGCGTGCAGAACCACAGCTGCCAGGCAGTACGACCCAAGAGTCCCATAAGGCGCCATAAGACACTGTCCGTGACGCTGGAACAGACTATAGGCACACTTGAGTTCGAACTACCACCGCACGTTCAATACTGCCACAGTTCCAACGCTCAGCACTGTATCACAAGAAGTGGTAGAATAGGTGAACCGTGGTACTACTGAATTCTTTAAAAAATCAAAAATTACAATCTCACCACAGTTATTTAATGGAAATAGGAAACCCGGGATCACTGGTGATGGACAAGCTTGTGATTGTTTTACAAAACAATTATAAATTCAGTTCGGACATTTTCTCTCTTACTGATGCAATATAAAAATGTTCGCATTAATTGAATTACATAAACACGAATAAGAATCATATTTTGCATACGCAACCAAAATCATAGATAGTAGGCACGGTAAATAATCAAACAATCGTTCTTGTTTAACCATCTCTCAAAAGACTAGTAACACTATACACTTCCAACCCAAAGTTACACAGCCACATAATACCACAATTTCATTAAAAAAAACAACAATCTTAAAGCTTAATAAAACTGAACTGCCCACATAAAGGTCCACAGTGAAACATGCTTATACTAAAAATACAAAGTGGGCCAGCCAAGGTTGTAAAACTGGCACACAGGAAAAAAGCTGCACATTCATTACAGATACACAAATGATTAACATATATGTTAAATAAGAATGGCTTGTAATAACTCAACCAATAAAATAACTTACAGAAACGCTAATATTAACAAAGTGGCCTCACTTAACTTGAGAGAACAGCGTTAAGGTCCACAGCAGTATTTTGAAGCAATAACGCTACGGCCGGCAGGCAATACGAGCGTTCACTCCCCACGGCTTGTGCACAGGCTCACAAGCAGGTGGTATTTATTTATTTATATATAGTCCGACCGACCTCACAATGAGCGGTCCTGACAAGAATCCATAATCGCACCGCCGCCAGGAAACGAGCAGAGTTAACAAATGGCCTGCAGCACAAATAGATTCCAATGAAACAAGGTCAAATCACAGCCACACTGGAATATATAATAAGCATGCCCCCAAATTCTTATGGATCAATACTTTAACATTACCCGTCTCCCAGTAAATTAGCAGGAAACTTAGAGATCACTTCCAGTTGCCTTAAGGCACTTTCAACATTTAATAAACGTACCAAATCCTGCCGTGACAAATGATTAAACCATTAACTCTACGGTTGTCGAGCGCATACACAACGGCAACTGTCCCCAAGCGGTCAATATGTCCAAAAACAAGTTAAAAGTTGCATGAAAACCATTTAAAACACACACTCCGCAGATGAGAAACGAAATGAGGAACATCAGCCTCCTTAAAATAGCCACCGTGGAACCACGTTCAGAACCGTCTCCGGCAGCTACCCATGCCACAATAAGTTTCAACAATCTTCTTAGTTAAACACAGAATAGAAGTCATACGTAACTTGGAGCTTGCAAATTACGAGCTGGGAAGCTGTTCAGCTTGAGACGACGAACCCACCACAATTTTGCACGTCAAGGCGCCCAATGTTCGGCACCGTACATCCGGCGCGACAAAAGACAAGGACGGCGAGCACGGCGAGGCCCATGCTCCACGGTTAGGGACGCGGGCTTGTTTTCGACACAAGTTGGCTCCTTGAACGCCGACCGGAGACTCTCCCGTCATACGTTCACCCGGAAAACCGCTGGGGAGAGGAGTCAAAGACAGCAAGACAGCCAAATATCGATATCACCGATGCAAGTAGAACACCCTAGCGCCAGCCGCCACGGCTCAATAGAAAAGTAATTCCACTGCCGAGCGTGGACCAAGAAACATGAACAGCCAGCCTGAACTCGGTTCCTCTCCGATTTACGAAGGCACGAGAACGAGAAGGGTCAGTGAGACACTTACCCGGCGGTAACAATCGCGCTACTGAAAGTTCGATCACTCCTTCATAGAAGAAGTGGGTTTCTCGCAGCCAAAAATCACACGAGGCGAACAAGTAACAAGGGGGTTTAATTCTCTGGCTACGAATGGCTACCAAGCGCGAATACACTACTGGCCATTAAAATTGCTACACCACGAAGATTACGTGCTACAGACGCGTAATTTAACCGACAGGAAGAAGATGCTGTGATATGCAAATGATTAACTTTTCAGAGCATTCACACAAGGTTGGCGCCGGTGGCGACACCTATAACGTGCTGACATGAGGAAACTTCCCTACCGATTTCTCATACACAAACAGCAATTGACCGGCGTAGCCTGGTGAAACGTTGTTGTGATGCCTCGTGTAAGGAGGAGAAATGCGTACCATCACGTTTCCCACTTTGATAAAGTCGCATTGTAGCCTATCGCGATTGCGGTTTAATGTACTTCGACATTGCTGCTCGCGTTGGTCGAGATCCAGTGACTGTGGAATCGGTGGGTTCAGGAGGGTAATAAGGAACGCCGTGCTGGATCCCAACGGCCTCGTATCACTAGCAGTCGAGATGACAGGCATCTTATCCTCATGGTTGTAACGGGCGTGCAGCCACGTCTCGATCCCTGAGTCAACAGATGGGGACGTTTGCAAGACAACAACCATCTGCACGAACAGTTCGACGATGTTTGCAGCAGCATGGACTATCAGCTCGGAGACCATGGCTCCGGTTACCCTTGACGCTGCATCACAGACAGGAGCGCCTGCGATGGTGTACTCAACGACGAACCTGGGTGCACGAATGGCAAAACGTCATTTTTTCGGATGAATTCAGGTTCTGTTTACAGTATGATGATGGTCGCATCCGTGTTTGGCGACATCGCGGTGAACGCACATTGGAAGCGTGTATTCGTCATCGCCGTACTGGCGTATCACCTGGCGTGATGGTATAGGGTGCCATTGGTTACAAGTCTGGGTCACCTCTTGTTCGCATTGACGGCACTTTGAACAGTGGACGTTACATTTCAGATGTGTTACGACCCGTTGCTCTACCCTTCATTCGATCCCTGCGAAACCACACATTTCAGCAGGATAATGCACGACCGCATGTTGCAGGTCCTGTACGGGCCTTTCTGGATACAGAAAATGTTCGACTGCTGCCCTGGCCAGTACATTCTCCAGATCTCTCACCAATTGAAAACGTCTGGTCAATAGTGGCCGAGCAACTGGCTCGTCACAATACGCCAGTCACTACTCTTGATGAACTGTGGTATCGTGTTGAAGCTGCATGGGCAGCTGTACCTGTACACGCCATCCAAGCTCTGTTTGACTTAATGCCCAGGCGTTCAAATGCTTCAAATGGCTCTGAGCACTATGGGACTCAACTGCTGTGGTCATCAGTCCCCTAGAACTTAGAACTACTTAAACCTAACTAACCTAAGGACATCACACACATCCATGCCCGAGGCAGGATTCGAACCTGCGACCGCAGCAGTCGCACGGTTCCGACTGCGCGCCTAGAACCGAGAGACCACCGCGTGCCCAGGCGTATCAAGGCCTTTATTACGGCCAGAGGTGGTTGCTCTGGGAACTGATTCCTCAGGATCTATGCACCCAAATTGCGTGATAATGTAATCACATGTCAGATCTAGTATAATATATTCGTGAAATGAATACCCGTTTATCATCTGCATTTCTTCTTGGTGTAGCAATTTTAATGACCAATAGTGTAGATTACCACATGGGAAATTAATCAGTTCTGGATGATTTGAGTGAGCCTTACGCTAAGAAATCCGTTGTACACTCACGAACTTCTCAACAACCAAAGTCAGTATGCCTCGCCACAGATTCGAGCCACGTGACCCCCTTGACACCGAGGGAGGAGGACGTCCCCCCCATGCACCACAGGCCCCAGATAACTACTCCCTGCGGCAACGCCCTCCTTCCCCGATAGTAGCACCATCGCCACGCTGCGAACTCATGCGGACGAGGCGGCAAATTTGTAAAAGGAAAGGGAGCCGACACGGCTCAGCGTTTAGGATGCGGTCCCTTTAATGCGCTTAAGAAAGCGCTAAATGCACAAGAGTATGAACTGATTTTATAGCATTGTGTACTGTGTCGTGCAGAGAAACTGTTCGGAGATGCTTGATTCTATCAGCATAGTGCACCCCGTCATAAATCAGTATCTTTGGTCCAATGGCTTGTGTACGATAACACTCCTGAAATGAGCTGGTCTGCCTAGAGTCCTGCTCTGAAAGCAGAAAGACACTTCCGGGACGGATTAGAACTCCCAGAATGAAATTTTCACTCTGCAGCATGGGTGTGCGCTGATATGAAACTTCCTGACAGATTAAAAATGTGTTCTGGGCCGAGACTCGAACTTGGGGGCTTCGCCTTTTTCGGGTAGCTCTACCAACTGAGCTACCCAAGCACGACTCCCGACCTATCCTCACAACTTTACTTCCGCTAGTACCTCACTTCTTACCTTCCAAACTTCACAGAAGTTCTCTTGCGAAACTTGCGCGTCTAGTACTTCTGGAAGAAAGGGTACTGAGGAGACATCGCCACAGCGTCCTTTAGTCCAGGAGTGCTAGTCCTGCAAGTTTCGCAGGAGTACTTATGTGAAGAATGGATGGTAGAATACGGGGTACTGGCGGAAGTAAAGCTGTGAGGACTGGACGTGTGATTCGTGCTTGGTTAGCTCAGTTGGTAGAGCACTTGCCCGCAAAAGGCGAAGCTCCCGACTTCGAGTCTCGGTCCAGCACACAGTTTTAATCTGCCAGGATGTCGAATTAGAACGTCGACTTTACCCAAGATCCCAGCGTCTAACATGATCACCTCCTCTGGTTTCATGAAATGTATTCGCAGTTGCGATTATGGACAACCATCAGCTGTATAATGGAGTGACGACAATGAAAATTTGTGCCATACCGGGATTCGAACCCGACTCATGGTCAGAACCAAACTTCCATACGTTGTGAACCACGTGTCTACAACGTGCACTCATACATCCATTATGTATATTCCCATACAGGGGAGACAGTTTACTTGAATACGATATTGCAGTGCCTTTGTAATTGTGAATACGATGTAAAGTTCGTTTGGACATATGTGTATGTACACTGAAGCACCGAAGAAACTGGTATGGGCATGACTATTCAAATACAGAGATACGTAAACAGGTAGAATACGGCGCACGGTCGGAAACGCCTATGTAACACAATGAGTGGCTGGCACAGTTGTTAGACCGATTACTGCAGCTACAATGGATGGTTATCAAGATTTAAGTGAGTTTGAACGTAGTGTTACAGTCGGCGCACGAGCGATAGGACACAGCATCTCCGAGATAGCGATGAAGTGGGTATTTTCCCGTACGACTATTTCACAAGTGTACCGTCAATATCAGGAATCCGGTAAAACATCAAATCTCCGACATCGATGCTGCCGGAAAAAGATCCTACAAGAACGGGACCAACGACGACTGAAGAGAATCGTTCAACGTGACTGAAGTGCAACCCTTCCGCAAATTGCTGCAGATTTCAATGCTGGGCCATCAACATGTGTCAGCATGCGAACCATTCAACGAAACATCATCGATAAGGGCTTTCGGAGCCGAATGCCACTCGTGTACCCTTGACGACTGCACGAGACAAAGCTTTACGCTTCACCTGGGCCCATCAACACTGACATTGGACTGTTGATGAATGGAAACTTGTTGCCTGGTCCAACGATTCTCGTTTCAAATTGTACAGAGCGGATGGACGTGTATTGGTATGGAGACAACCTCATGAATCCGTGGACCCTGCATGTCAGCGGGGGACTGTTCAAGCTGGTGGGGGGCTCTGTAATGGTGTGGAGCGTGTGCAGTTGGAGTGATACGGAACCACTGATAGTCTAGATACGACTCTGACACGTGACACGTATGTAAGCACTCTGCCTGATCACTTGCATCCATTCATGTCCTTGTTCATTCCTAAGGACTTGGGCTATTCCAACAGGACAATCCGTCACCCCACACGTTCAGAATTGCCACAGAGTGGCTCCAGGAACACTCTTCTGGGGTTAAACACTTCCAATGGCCACCAAACACCCCAGACATGAACACTATTGAACATATCTGGGATGCCTTACAACGTGATGTTAAGAAATTTTGGTCTTATGTCAAAGCGGTAGGTGGATCAAAACAAAATGTCCAGACACTCTGTGACCAAAATGGTACTGAAACAGAGGATGACAAACTAAAGGCCGAAATACTAAATGTCTTTTTCCAAAGTTGTTTCACGGAGGAAGACTGCACTGTAGTTCCTTCTCTAGATTGTCGCACAGATGACAAAATGGTAGATATCGAAATTGACGACAGAGGGATAGAGAAACAATTAAAATCGCTCAAAAGAGGAAAGGCCGCTGGACCTGATGGGATACCAGTTCGATTTTACACAGAGTACGCGAAGGAACTTGCCCCCCCCCCCCCCCCCCCCCTTCTTGCAGCGGTGTACCGTAGGTCTCTAGAAGAGCGTAGCGTTCCAAAGGATTGGAAAAGGGGACAGGTCATCGCCGTTTTCAAGAAGGGACGTCGAACAGATGTGCAGAACTATAGACCTATACCTCTAACGTCGATCAGTTGTAGAATTTTGGAACACGTTATATGTTCGAGTATAATGACTTATCTGTAGACTAGAAGTCTACTCTGTAGGAATCAGCATGGGTTTCGAAAAAGACGGTCGTGTGAAACCCAGCTCGCGCTATTCGTCCACGAGACTCAGAGGGCCATAGACACCGGTTCACAGGTAGATGCCGTGTTTCTTGACTTCCGCAAGGCGTTCGATACAGTTCCCCACAGTTGTTTAATGAACAAAGTAAGAGCATATGGACTATCAGACCAATTGTGTGATTGGATTGAGGAGTTCCTAGATAACAGAACGCAGCATGTCATTCTCAATGGAGAGAAGTCTTCCGAAGTAAGAGTGATTTCAGGTGTGCCACAGGGGAGTGTCATAGGACCGTTGCTATTCACAATATACATAAATGACTTGGTGGATGACATCGGAAGTTCACTGAGGCTTTTTTCAGATGATGCTGTGGTGTATCGAGAGGTTGTAACAATGGAAAATTGTACTGAAATGCAGGAGGATCTGCAGCGAATTGACGCATGGTGCAGGGAATGGCAATTGAATCTCAATGTAGACAAGTGTAATGTGCTTCGAATACATAGAAAGATAGATCCCTTATCATTTAGCTAAAAAATAGCAGGTCAGCAACTGGAAGCAGTTAATTCCATAAATTATCTGGGAGTACACATTAGGAGTGATTTAAAATGGAATGATCATATAAAGTTGATCGTCGGTAAAGCAGATGCCAGACTGAGATTCATTGGAAGAATCCTAAGGAAATGCAATCCGAAAACAAAGGAAGTAGGTTACAGTACGCTTGTTCGCCCACTGCTTGAATACTGCTCAGCAGCGTGGGATCCGTACCAGATAGGGTTGATAGAAGAGATAGAGAAGATCTAACGGAGAGCAGCGCGCTTCGTTACAGGATCATTTAGTAATCGCGAAAGAGTTACGGAGATGATAGATAAACTCCAGTGGAAGACTCTGCAGGAGAGACGCTCAGTAGCTCAGTTTCGAGAACATACCTTCACCGAAGAGTCAAGCAGTATATTGCTCCCTCCTACGTATATCTCGCGAAGAGACCATGAGGATAAAATCAGAGAGATTAGAGCCCACACAGATGCATACCGACAATCCTTCTTTCCACGAACAATACGAGACTGGAATAGAAGGGAGAACCGATAGAGGTACTCAGGGTACCCTCCGCCACACACCGTCAGGTGGCTTGCGGAGTAGGATGTAGATGTAGATGGCGCTGTAATAGTCACAAACGTATAAGTACGTGATATCACGTAACATTCCGCCAGTGCGGACGGTATTTGCTTCGTGATACATTCTCCGTGTTAAAATGGACCGTTTACCAATTGCGGGAAAGGTCGATATCGTGTTGATGTATGGCTATTGTGATCAAAATGCCCAACGGGCGTGTGCTATGTATGCCACTCGGTATCCTGGACGACATCAACCAAGTGTCCGGACCGTTCGCCGGATAGTTACGTCATTTAAGGAAACAGGAAGTGTTCAGCCACATGTGAAACGTCAACCACGGCCTGCAACAAATGATGATACCCAAGTAGGTGTTTTAGCTGCTGTCGCGGCTAATCCGCACATCAGTAGCAGACAAATTGCGCGAGAATCGGGAATCTCAAAAACGTCGGTGTTGAGAATGCTACATCAACATCGATTGCACCCGTACCATATTTCTATGCACCAGGAAGTGCATGGCGACGACTCTGAACGTCGTGTACATTTCTGCCACTGGGGACAAGAGAAATTACGGGACAAAGACAGATTTTTTGCACGCGTTCTACACTCCTGGAAATGGAAAAAAGAACACATTGACACCGGTGTGTCAGACCCACCATACTTGCTCCGGACACTGCGAGAGGGCTGTACAAGCAATGATCACACGCACGGCACAGCGGACACACCAGGAACCGCGGTGTTGGCCGTCGAATGGCGCTAGCCGCGCAGCATTTGTGCACCGCCGCCGTCAGTGTCAGCCAGTTTGCCGTGGCATACGGAGCTCCATCGCAGTCTTTAACACTGGTAGCATGCCGCGACAGCGTGGACGTGAACCGTATGTGCAGTTGACGGACTTTGAGCGAGGGCGTATAGTGGGCATGCGGGAGGCCGGGTGGACGTACCGCCGAATTGCTCAACACGTGGGGCGTGAGGTCTCCACAGTACATCGATGTTGTCGCCAGTGGTCGGCGGAAGGTGCACGTGCCCGTCGACCTGGGACCGGACCGCAGCGACGCACGGATGCACGCCAAGACCGTAGGATCCTACGCAGTGCCGTAGGGGACCGCACCGCCACTTCCCAGCAAATTAGGGACACTGTTGCTCCTGGGGTATCGGCGAGGACCATTCGCAACCGTCTCCATGAAGCTGGGCTACGGTCCCGCACACCGTTAGGCCGTCTTCCGCTCACGCCCCAACATCGTGCAGCCCGCCTCCAGTGGTGTCGCGACAGGCGTGAATGGAGGGACGAATGGAGACGTGTCGTCTTCAGCGATGAGAGTCGCTTCTGCCTTGGTGCCAATGATGGTCGTATGCGTGTTTGACGCCGTGCAGGTGAGCGCCACAATCAGGACTGCATACGACCGAGGCACACAGGGCCAACACCCGGCATCATGGTGTGGGGAGCGATCTCCTACACTGGCCGTAGACCACTGGTGAGCGTCGAGGGGACACTGAATAGTGCACGGTACATCCAAACCGTCATCGAACCCATCGTTCTACCATTCCTAGACCGGCAAGGGAACTTGCTGTTCCAACAGGACAATGCACGTCCGCATGTATCCCGTGCCACCCAACGTGCTCTAGAAGGTGTAAGTCAACTACCCTGGCCAGCAAGATCTCCGGATCTGTCCCCCATTGAGCATGTTTGGGACTGGATGAAGCGTCGTCTCACGCGGTCTGCACGTCCAGCACGAACGCTGGTCCAACTGAGGCGCCAGGTGGAAATGGCATGGCAAGCCGTTCCACAGGACTACATCCAGCATCTCTACGATCGTCTCCATGGGAGAATAGCAGCCTGCATTGCTGCGAAAGGTGGATATACACTGTACTAGTGCCGACATTGTGCATGCTCTGTTGCCTGTGTCTATGTGCCTGTGGTTCTGTCAGTGTGATCATGTGATGTATCTGACCCCAGGAATGTGTCAATAAAGTTTCCCCTTCCTGGGACAATGAATTCACCGTGTTCTTATTTCAATTTCCAGGAGTGTATTTAGCGACGAAGCGTCATTCACCAACAGCGGTAACGTAAACCGGCATAATATGCACTATTGGGCAACGGAAAATCCACGATGGCTGCGACAAGTGGAACATCAGCGACCTTGGTGGATTAATGTATGGTGCGGCATTATGGGAGGAAGGATAACTGGCCCCCATTTCATCGATGGCAATCTAAATGGTACAATGTATGCTGATTTTATAATGTTACTTAAAATCCGTCTTGATTGCAAATTTTTTATTCATATGACCGGTTTCGGTTCATTCAGAACCATCTTCAGATCTGTAAAAATAATGATACTAATTTACTATTTCACGGAATCAAATCTTCATCCTATCTAATCAACATCAAATGTACCCGAACGTACCTGATATTTCAGTTACAGGAGTAACCCGTCCAAATCCAGCAGCTTTCACATGCTACGTCACATAAAATTGTTTGGCAGAGTGCACGTCATTTACATTAATTAAAACACTATTACCGACAGGTGGCGTCTGGTACATTTGTTACATTCCATTTGCACATACTGTATTCAGTAGATCTTTCTTTATATTCAAAATACTTAATTAAAAATATGTAGATGTCAAGGTTTAAAATCTACACTTACCAGAATTAAAAAACAGTAAAATTACCATTTTTATACGATCTAAAAAACATGCGGCGATTTATATATCTATGGTGCTGGTGTGAACTTGTTCTCCTCTACGGTGTACTTCCGTGGTTCCCGCCATTTCGGTGTTATGCCGCGGTCCGCTCAGTCGTCTGACGTCCATCGCCGCGGGCAAGAGGGCCGCACAGGAGGGCCCCGTCAACGACGCCAGGCGCTGCACGCGTCTTCCGGCTTCTCCACTGCGCACCATCTCTCATCCCTCGGCCTGGATCTCCACACGCAACAGTTGTCATCTTAGTAGGTCGTCATAAATGCTAAAATAGGCGTTATGATTGAATTCGCTTTGTTCGTTGAGGATTAAATCCGGATCTTTATTTTTGTGGGTGTATATTTCAATTTCTTCCAAAATGTTAAGAAACCGTCCCTTATGGGCTCTATGCAGGATGTCTAAGTTGTGTTCAATGTTCGTGACTGAGTGCTTTGTCGCAGCCATATGCGCCCCAAAAGCTGTTTTGTTTTGAGAGTAGGTGTGCTCCCTGAATCTGGTTTCAAAGTTCCTACCAGTCTGCCCTATATATTGTTTACAGCAGTCATTACATTTGATCTTATATACACCTGAATCCTGAAATTTATTCCTACTATTACATATTCTATGCCGGAGCTTCAATTTTAACGTGTTATTTGTTCGGAACCCTACGGAATGTTCTACCGATGTTACTACAAGATGTTTCACTGCATGACAGAATGGCGATGTACTTCCAACATGATGGGTGTCCGGCACATAGCTCGCGTGCGGTTGAAGCGGTATTGAATAGCATATTTCATGACAGGTGGATTGGTCGTCGAAGCACCATACCATGGCCCGCACGTTCACCGTATCTGACATCCCCGGATTTCTTTCTGTGGGGAAAGTTGAAGGATATTTGCTATCGTTATCCACCGACAACGCCTGACAACATGCGTCAGCGCATTGTCGGTGCATGTGCGAACGTTACGGAAGGCGAACTACTCGCTGTTGAGAGGAATGTCGTTACACGTATTGCCAAATGCATTGAGGTTGACAGACATCATTTTGAGCATTTATTGCATTAATGTGGTATTTACAGGTAATCACGCTGTAACACCATGCGTTCTCAGAAATTATAAGTTCACAAAAGTACATGTATCACATTGGAACAACCGAAATAAAATGTTCAAACCTATCTATGTTGTGTATTTTAATTTAAAAAACATAGCTGTTACCAACTGTTCGTCTAAAATTGTGAGCCATATGTTTGTGACTATTACAGCGCCATCTATCACAAAGCGAAAAAAGTTGTCCAACTAAAACATTCATATTTCTTTATGTACTACACGAATATGTAATAAAAAATGGGGGTTCCCATTTTAAAAAAAACGCAGTTGATATCCGTGTGACCTATGGCAGCGCCATCTAGCGGGCCAACCATTGCGCCATCTGGTTTCCCCCTTCAAGTTAGACAAGTTTCGTTCTTTGTAGTTTTTTCGTTTGATGCTTATTTCGTGAGATATTTGGCCCGGTGTCTATCAATGGACCACCCTGTATATGCAATAGATGTACGAGTATAGTTTGTAGATGCATAGCTAACGACATATGGAAGTAATGGTCTGGCCGTGAGTCGTGCATGGATAGGCAAATGGTAAACCGAGCGAGGTCGCGCAGTGGTCAGCACACCGGACTCGCATTAGGGAGTACGAAGGTTCAGTCCCGAGTCCGGGCATCCTGATTTACGTTTTTCGTGATTTCCCTACATCGCTTCTAGCAAATTTCCTTTTGAAAGGTCACGCTCGGTTTGCTCCCTCATCCTTCCCCAATGCGAGCTTGTGCTTCGTCTCTAGTGACCTCGTTGCCGACGGGACGTTAATCGCTAATCTACTCCCCCTTCGACATGCGTACATGCGTGTCGGAAGGAACTATGCATCGTAATTCGGAATAAACACAGGCACTGCAAAAACGTATTCGCTGGTTTCGGCTCCTGAGGAATAATGTGTTGCCATTCCTCCGCAGACATTCAGACACGTCACTGTATGCGTTCTCAGCCGAGTTCAAGCCTTCATAAAAGCGCAGGGTGGAGACACCCCACTTTAATGTACCAATAGAGTGCGCTTCATAAGTAGTGCGACCAATTTTTTTGTGACGCAACGATACACCACAGCGTGTTGTAACCGTCTGGGATAAGTGGAAGGGGGTGTTAGCTTCAGAACGCTCTTTATCTCATTCGGCTGCGAGCTGCCGGAGAGTCAGGACGTGCTTTTCCGTCAACCCTGTTTCGAGTTTATGTAACATGGCACAATGGATCATTCTGTAGAGCAACGGTTACGCTATCAAGTTTTACGTTAAACTTGGGAACTTCGCCACCGAAACGTTTCCATTACTTCAGTATGCGTTTGGGACTGATTGCTTGTCCAAATCACAAGTTTTCCGATGGCACAAGTCGTTCATGGAGAGCCACAGAGGAGATCACCGACGAATCTCGCAGTGGACGGCCAACAACCGCACCTGTCGACGAAAATGTGACCCGTGTACGCGATTGTTTGAACTCCGACAGAAGACTGAGCCTTCAATTGATAGCACAAACTCTAAACATGTGAAAAACAACCGTTTTCCGCACTGTGACCGAAGATTTGAGCATGAGAAAGGTGTGTGCCAAACGCGTCCCAAAAATGTTGACCGACGAACACAAGCACATTTGAGTGCTTCGGTGCCGAGAAATGTTGGAGATGTGTAAAAATGATCCTCATTTTTTAAACTCAGTTGTCACTGGTGATGAGTCGTGGATTTTTGAGTACGACCCTGTGACAAAAAGGCAGAGTTCAGAGTGGCACACCCCATCGTCACCGCGTCCCAAGAAGGCACGCATGAGCAAGTCCTGGATCAAAACCGTGCTCATTGTCTTCTTTGACGTCAGAGGCATTGTTCACCACGAATTCGTACCTACTGGAACTACATTGAACTCAGATTTCTACTTGGAAGTGCTCAAAAGAGTGAAGAGGAGGGTCTTGCGCTGGCGAAGGGACATCAAGTACACGTGGAAAGTTCACCACGACAATACGCCGAGTCACAGCGCCCTCAGTTAAAAGGAGTCATGAAAGGAAAACATTGAGGACATGATTGAAAGCATCCAGGCGCATGTTACATCAGCTCAAAAGGACATTCCGTAAAAGGCATTCCAGGATGCCTTACAGGCATGGAAATACCGCCTCCAGAAGTGTATTGTCGCAAGAGGGTGCTATTTTGAAAATCTTTGATTATTTGTACGGATATATTGAATACATGATTTTTTTTATGAATTTGGTCGCATTACTTTACAATTTGTACAGAAAGCAGATGGCAGTATTAAGAGTCGAGGGGTATGAAAGGGAAGCAGTGGTTGGGAATGGAGTGACACAGGGTTGTAGCCTATCCCCGATGTTATTCAATCTGTATATTGAGCAAGCAATAAATGAAACAAAAGAAAAGTTCGGAGTAGGTATTAAAAGCCATGGAGAAGAAATAAAAACTTTGAGGTTCGCCAACGACATTGTAATTGTGTCAGAGACAGCAAAGGACTTGGAAGAGCAGTTGAACGGAATGGACAGTGTCTTGAAAGGAGGGTATAAGATGAACATCAACAAAAGCAAAACGAGGATAATGGAATGTAGTCGAATTAAGTCGGGTAATGCTGAGGGAATTAGAGTAGGAAATGAGACACTTAAAGTAGTAAAGGAGTTTTGCTATTTGGGGAGCAAAATAACTGATGATGGTCGAAGTAGAGAGGATATAAAATGTAGACTGGCAATGGCAAGGAAAGCGTTTCTGAAGTGTTTGTTAACATCGAGTGTAGATTTAAATGTCAGGAAGTCGTTTCTGAAAGTATTTGTATGGAGTGTAGCCATGTATGGAAGTGAAACATGGACGATAAATAGTTTAGATAAGAAGAGAATATATGATTCCTGAGTTTCTCCCGGCGTATTTGATAATCAAAATATCCACGGGTGTACTGCCGGTCTACAGTGTCCAACGGGCACAATATTTCGGCGATCATACATGTCGCCATCATCAGGTGAACTGACGGACTGAGCTCCTGTGAACGTGCCGGCACGGAGATCCGTACACTATGGCTGCTCAGGTGGAACTGGGTTCGGTCGCGGCGGCGGCGGATTTAAATACCCTCCGCCCGCGGCGCGCTCACTCCGCCGTCCGCGCCCCGCGCCACGGTCGCGCGGTGGAACAGATTGCGACGGCGTCTGAGATGACGTCGGTGTGATGGCTCCGTCCGCCGTGGTCGTCACAACTATACATTTGCTCGATTTACTCTTGATTAACCCAATCGCTGGTTCCCAAGCCTTGCTAAGATTATAGCCACAGTCACGATTTATGAGGTCGTCATTGGTGCGAATTTCGATGGCCTCTCTAACAACGCTGTCCCAGTATCTCGACGTCTGTACCAGAATCCTCGTGCGTTCATACTCCATAGCGTGATTTTCCGACAAACAATGTTCAGCGACCGCCGACTTGCTCGGATACATCAGTCGAGTGTGCCTCTGGTGTTCACGGCATCGATCCTCGACGGTACGCATCGTCTGACCAATATACGACTTGCCACATTGACACGGAATCTGGTACACGCCGGCCTTCCTCAAACCGAGGTCATCTTTGGCGCTCCCCACCAGTGCACGAGTTTTATTCGGAGGGCAAAACACCGTTCCGACCCGGTGTTTCTTCAAAATGCGGGCGATCTTTCCCGAGAGTGCGCCTGTATATGGGATAAACGCAGTGCCTACCTCCTCCCTCGTGATTTCATCCATATCCACAGGTTGTGCTGTAGTGGTTGGGCGGAGAGCACGTTGAATCTGCCACTCTGAGTACCCATTTTTTCGAAATACAGTTCTCAGATGTTCCAATTCCTGGGGTAGACTCTCTGCGTCAGAGATAGTGCGCGCCCTATGTACTAGAGTTTTAAGTACCCCATTCCTCTGTGAAGGGTGGTGGCAGCTGTCTGCGTGCAAATACAGATCAGTGTGCGTTGTCTTCCGATACACCCCATGACCTAGGGTGCCGTCAGGCCTTCTCTTGACCAAGACGTCAAGGAAAGGTAGTTTACCCTCCGTTTCAGTCTCCATAGTGAATTTGATGTTGGGGTGTATGGAGTTTAGATGTGTAAGGAAGTCAAGGAGTTTATCCATACCATGTGGCCAGATGACGAAAGTGTCGTCCACGTAACGGAAAAAGCAAGTAGGTTTCCATTCGGATGACGACAGGGCTTCCTCCTCGAAGTTCTCCATGTACAAATTCGCTACCACCGGTGAGAGTGGGCTACCCATGGCGACTCCCTCCGTCTGTTCGTAGTATTCTCCATTAAAAAGAAAATACGTGGAAGTCAAGACATGCCTAAAAAGTTCAGTGGTCTTCTCGTCAAACTTCTGACTAATCAATTCTAGTGACTCTCGCAGGGGTACCCTCGTGAACAAGGAAACGACGTCAAAACTCACCATGATATCTGACTCACCCAACGTGAAGCTATCAAGGCGTTTAACAAAATCCACGGAATTACGGATGTGATGAGGGCATTTACCCACGTAAGGACTTAATATTCCCGTCAGGTATTTGGCCAACAAATATGTAGGTGCCCTGATGTTGCTGACAATGGGGCGTAATGGTACCCCCTCTTTGTGAACCTTCGGGAGTCCATATAGTCTAGGCGGTACGGGACCTTGGGGTAACAATTTCTTAGCGTCACCCTCCGGTAATTCTGCGTCCTTGAGAAGCGACCTCGTCTTGTTGTCCACCTTCTTTGTAGGGTCAACGCTGATCTTCCGGTAGGAATCGTCATTTAGCAGGCTCTGCATCTTATCAGTGTAGTCCTTATGGGAGACAACAACTGTAGCATTGCCTTTGTCAGCCGGTAAGACAACAATTTCAGAGCGCTCCCTCAGATCACGAATGGCCGCCCTCTCTTTACTAGTGATATTTGACTTCATCGGCTTGGATTTCGTCAACGCACGACAAGTTTCACGACGTATTTCCTCAGCTGATTCAGGCGGAAGTCGAGCTGCAACCTGTTCAACAGCACTAACAATTTCTGCGACTGGAGTGAACTTGGGGGTGGGAGCGAAGTTGAGACCTTTCTGCAAAACCGAGACCGCATCATCACTCAACACCATGCCACTCAAATTGATGACAGTCTTGCCCGGAACCTGCAGAGATGGTTTGTCAAGGAGACGTGAGAACTTAGCTGTTTGACGTCCCGTTGCCTTCTTATGGGCGGAATCAGCTGCAACCCAGGTGACACCATCAATCCAATCCCAGGAAAAAGAAGTGAAATTACTAGCCATTCCTGGGATTGGATTGATGGTGTCACCTGGGTTGCAGCTGATTCCGCCCATAAGAAGGCAACGGGACGTCAAACAGCTAAGTTCTCACGTCTCCTTGACAAACCATCTCTGCAGGTTCCGGGCAAGACTGTCATCAATTTGAGTGGCATGGTGTTGAGTGATGATGCGGTCTCGGTTTTGCAGAAAGGTCTCAACTTCGCTCCCACCCCCAAGTTCACTCCAGTCGCAGAAATTGTTAGTGCTGTTGAACAGGTTGCAGCTCGACTTCCGCCTGAATCAGCTGAGGAAATACGTCGTGAAACTTGTCGTGCGTTGACGAAATCCAAGCCGATGAAGTCAAATATCACTAGTAAAGAGAGGGCGGCCATTCGTGATCTGAGGGAGCGCTCTGAAATTGTTGTCTTACCGGCTGACAAAGGCAATGCTACAGTTGTTGTCTCCCATAAGGACTACACTGATAAGATGCAGAGCCTGCTAAATGACGATTCCTACCGGAAGATCAGCGTTGACCCTACAAAGAAGGTGGACAACAAGACGAGGTCGCTTCTCAAGGACGCAGAATTACCGGAGGGTGACGCTAAGAAATTGTTACCCCAAGGTCCCGTACCGCCTAGACTATATGGACTCCCGAAGGTTCACAAAGAGGGGGTACCATTACGCCCCATTGTCAGCAACATCAGGGCACCTACATATTTGTTGGCCAAATACCTGACGGGAATATTAAGTCCTTACGTGGGTAAATGCCCTCATCACATCCGTAATTCCGTGGATTTTGTTAAACGCCTTGATAGCTTCACGTTGGGTGAGTCAGATATCATGGTGAGTTTTGACGTCGTTTCCTTGTTCACGAGGGTACCCCTGCGAGAGTCACTAGAATTGATTAGTCAGAAGTTTGACGAGAAGACCACTGAACTTTTTAGGCATGTCTTGACTTCCACGTATTTTCTTTTTAATGGAGAATACTACGAACAGACGGAGGGAGTCGCCATGGGTAGCCCACTCTCACCGGTGGTAGCGAATTTGTACATGGAGAACTTCGAGGAGGAAGCCCTGTCGTCATCCGAATGGAAACCTACTTGCTTTTTCCGTTACGTGGACGACACTTTCGTCATCTGGCCACATGGTATGGATAAACTCCTTGACTTCCTTACACATCTAAACTCCATACACCCCAACATCAAATTCACTATGGAGACTGAAACGGAGGGTAAACTACCTTTCCTTGACGTCTTGGTCAAGAGAAGGCCTGACGGCACCCTAGGTCATGGGGTGTATCGGAAGACAACGCACACTGATCTGTATTTGCACGCAGACAGCTGCCACCACCCTTCACAGAGGAATGGGGTACTTAAAACTCTAGTACATAGGGCGCGCACTATCTCTGACGCAGAGAGTCTACCCCAGGAATTGGAATATCTGATAACTGTATTTCGAAAAAATGGGTACTCAGAGTGGCAGATTCAACGTGCTCTCCGCCCAACCACTACAGCACAACCTGTGGATATGGATGAAATCACGAGGGAGGAGGTAGGCACTGCGTTTATCCCATATACAGGCGCACTCTCGGGAAAGATCGCCCGCATTTTGAAGAAACACCGGGTCGGAACGGTGTTTTGCCCTCCGAATAAAACTCGTGCACTGGTGGGGAGCGCCAAAGATGACCTCGGTTTGAGGAAGGCCGGCGTGTACCAGATTCCGTGTCAATGTGGCAAGTCGTATATTGGTCAGACGATGCGTACCGTCGAGGATCGATGCCGTGAACACCAGAGGCACACTCGACTGATGTATCCGAGCAAGTCGGCGGTCGCTGAACATTGTTTGTCGGAAAATCACGCTATGGAGTATGAACGCACGAGGATTCTGGTACAGACGTCGAGATACTGGGACAGCGTTGTTAGAGAGGCCATCGAAATTCGCACCAATGACGACCTCATAAATCGTGACTGTGGCTATAATCTTAGCAAGGCTTGGGAACCAGCGATTGGGTTAATCAAGAGTAAATCGAGCAAATGTATAGTTGTGACGACCACGGCGGACGGAGCCATCACACCGACGTCATCTCAGACGCCGTCGCAATCTGTTCCACCGCGCGACCGTGGCGCGGGGCGCGGACGGCGGAGTGAGCGCGCCGCGGGCGGAGGGTATTTAAATCCGCCGCCGCCGCGACCGAACCCAGTTCCACCTGAGCAGCCATAGTGTACGGATCTTCGTGCCGGCACGTTCACAGGAGCTCAGTCCGTCAGTTCACCTGATGATGGCGACATGTATGATCGCCGAAATATTGTGCCCGTTGGACACTGTAGACCGGCAGTACACCCGTGGATATTTTGATTAAGAAGAGAATATAAGCTTTCGAAATGTGGTGCTACAGAAGAATGCTGAAGATTAGATGGGTAGATCACATAACTAATGAGGAGGTATTGAATAGAATTGGGGAGAAGAGGAGCTTGTGGCACAACTTGACTAGAAGAAGGGACCGGTTGGTAGGACATGTTCTGAGACATCAAGGGATCACCAATTTAGTATTGGAGGGCAGCGTGGAGGGTAAAAATCGTAGAGGGAGACCAAGAGATGAATACACTAAGCAGATTCAGAAGGATGTAGGCTGCAGTAGGTACTGGGAGATGAGGAAGCTTGCACAGGATAGAGTAGCATGGAGAGCTGCATCAAACCAGTCTCAGAACTGAAGACCACAACAACAACAACACTTATGGAACGCACCTTGTAGGCGTCTGGATAGTGTTGATCAGATAG
Organism: Schistocerca nitens; assembly: GCF_023898315.1. NCBI lineage: Eukaryota > Metazoa > Arthropoda > Insecta > Orthoptera > Acrididae > Schistocerca > Schistocerca nitens. The sequence continues at coordinate 515,770,948 of NC_064620.1, read as the reverse complement.
TGTATATTGCGTAAGCGGCGAAGTTCCCTGTTGTACTGCAAAACTTCTCTGTCACTACACTTTCCAACTTAGACGCTCTTCGTGAGTAGGTCGGCTTTATGAGGCGCGGCGCCTGGTAGCAAGGTCGGGGCGTCGACGGCCGGTAGCGAGCTGTCGCCCGGGCGCCGGGCCGACTACCGATTTCCGATGGACAGAGGAGGGAACCGGCGCGTGCGCAACACCCCGGCGCCGCGCAGGCTGGCACCGAGCCGCGCCGCGACGCGACGCGGTTCATCGGCCGGCTCTGACGCACGCAAACGTCGCTTGCCGACGGCGTAAGCGCTGCCGTCAACGGCGACAGTCATGCGGTCACAGAATAAATCTTTCACGCCGCGACAGAGCGCGCGCTGTTTTTAAACTTCCTAGTACACTTGTACTATCGAGACTTGGCGATGAGCAGCGGCACTATTGCTCTTCTTGAGTTTGAACATTTTGTTGACAGGAAACCAGCAACTTCATTAAATTCCTTAAAGCATTTATTACCGATTGTGCCAACAGTTGCAGTACGAGGTGCATTCGAGTTCTAAGGTCTCCGATTTTTTTTTCTAATTAACGACTCACCCGAAATCGATGAAACTGGCGTTACTTCTCGACGTAATCGCCCTGCAGACGTACACATTTTTCACAACGCTGACGCCATGATTCCATGGCAGCGGCGAAGGCTTCTTTAGGAGTCTGTTTTGACCACTGGAAAATCGCTGAGGCAATAGCAGCACGGCTGGTGAATGTGCGGCCACGGAGAGTGTCTTTCATTGTTGGAAAAAGCCAAAAGTCACTAGGAGCCAGGTCAGGTGTGTAGGGAGCATGAGGAATCACTTCAAAGTTGTTATCACGAAGAAACTGTTGCGTAACGTTAGCTCGATGTGCGGGTGCGTTGTCTTGGTGAAACAGCACACGCGCAGCCCTTCCCGGACGTTTTTGTTGCAGTGCAGGAAGGAATTTGTTCTTCAAAACATTTTCGTAGGATGCACCTGTTACCGTAGTGCCCTTTGGAACGCAATGGGTAAGGATTACGCCCTCGCTGTCCCAGAACAAGGACACCATAATTTTTTCAGCACTGGCGGTTACCCGAAATTTTTTTGGTGGCGGTGAATCTGTGTGCTTCCATTGAGCTGACTGGCGCTTTGTTTCTGGATTGAAAAATGGCATTCACATCTCATCCATTGTCACAACCGACGAAAAGAAAGTCCCATTCATGCTGTCGTTGCGCGTCAACATTGCTTGGCAACATGCTACACGGGCAGCCATGTGGTCGTCCGTCAGCATTCGTGGCACCCACCTGGATGACACTTTTCGCATTTTCAGGTCGTCATGCAGGATTGTGTGCACAGAACCCACAGAAATGCCAACTCTGGAGGCGATCTGTTCAACAGTCATTCGGCGATCCCCCAAAACAATTCTCTCCACTTTCTAGATCATGTCGTCAGACCGGCTTGTGCAAGCCTGAGGTTGTTTCGGTTTGTTGTCACACGATGTTCTGCCTTCATTAAACTGTCGCACCCACGAACGCACTTTCGACACATCCATAACTCCATCACCACGTGTCTCCTTCAACTGTCGATGAATTTCAATTGGTTTCACACCACGCAAATTCAGAAAACGAATGATTGCACGCTGTTCAAGTAAGGAAAACGTCGCCATTTTAAGTATTTAAAACAGTTCTCATTCTCACCGCTGGCGGTAAAATTCCATCTGCCGTACGGTGCTGCCATCGCTGGGACGTATTGACAATGAACGCGGCCCCATTTTAAAACAATGCGCATGTTTCTATCTCTTTCCAGTCCGGAGAAAAAAAATCGGAGGCCTTAGAACTTGAATGCACCTCGTATTTATATTAGGCGACTAGTTTCGAATCTTACAGGTTCATTTTCAAACCTGGTCTTCTAAGGCTGCACTGAGAGTGCCTGATCTTAATAGAAATGGTTCAAATGGTTCTGAGCACTATGGGACTCAACATCTGAGGTCATCAGTCCCCTAGAACTTAGAACTACTTAAACCTAACTAACCTAAGGACATCACACACATCCATGCCCGAGGCAGGATTCGAACCTGCGACGGTAGTGGTCGCACGGTTCCAGACTGAAGCGCCTAGAATCGCTCGGCCACACTGGCCGGCGATCTTAATAGTAAACGTCAAAGTGGCAACACATGCTTTAGAAACTTTTGCAGAATGAACGCCACAATCCGCACATGCCTCTTACCGAGTCAAAATTAAACTTGATATAGACTTGGTAGGAGGTACGTGTGGATTGTGGCGTTCTGCAAACATTTATAAAGCATGTGTTGCCACTGAGCCGTGGCGCTCGTTACTGGCGCGCCAGTCTCTTGGATGTCCATTGTCGATCCTACGATGTTTCTTCTCTTTGATTGCCTCGTTGTTTTCCGCATTCGCGGGGCGAGTGGCAGTTGACGTCTGCTGGGGCGACCTGCTGAGACGCCGCGAGGTACGAGGTGGGAAGCAACCACGTATATGTGGAGTTGGTTGTACGCGGTCTGCCGGTTCAGGATGGAGGATATGTGTTGGCTCCCTGCCTGTCTGCTCTCCTGATTTTGCTCGCCGTGCCTTGCGACCGTCTACCTTGGGTTGCTGCCTGGTGTATCCTACACGAGCCATACCGGACGTCCAGCAGAAGTTAAGCAGCCTTGTGTTTCTTTTAAAGAAAAGGAGCAAATGTATAAGACTTTTTGTGAACAATTTTGGTGGCCTCTTAAGTGTGGCCTTAGCGTTTACACTGCCTTTGGGGAGAGCTAATTCTTTTAAATTTAAATAGTTGGGGTTCCCTGTTCTTTATAATCTTTTGGGGGTTTTATTTGAATTTTCTCTTTGGGGTTCCTTCCTTGTGCTTGGTTAAATGTTTACTAGTATAGCGGGAAGTGACTCCTGGTTAAAACTCGGAAAAGGTGTTTGATGTTACTGCCGCCTCCGGCATTCGTCTTTTCAATTAAGTGTTGTCATCCCTTCGAGCGACCTGGTGTCACTCCTCGTTAATTAATGCTGGTTTATGTGTACTTAATTTCGAATTGGCCATTTGAATTAATATTTTGGAGCGCAGTATAGCACTAAGGCAACCTCATTGTATATCATCTTGTGCCCCGGTCTAGTACCTTAATTTTCAGTGGCACGAGTTAGCTCCACTACCAGTTTTACTGATGTGCTCCCTTCAAAATCTTGTCTCGTATAGTTTTGCCCCATGTGTTTCTGGGAACACATAGATGAGCTTTAGTGTGACGTCAGTGCTAGTCAGTTAATGGAATCTTCATTTTGGCTTGGCTTCCGCTAAAGAGTTTGAGTGGAGCGTAGTCTGTTTGATTTGTTATTCATTTAATTACTGTAAGTTGGTTTATTTAATGGGGAGCAAGACATTTAAAGACTGTTTGTATTAACTCCCCAAGTTGCTGGGGTTGCTAATTCGTTCTAAATGGCCTACTACTTATTCAATGGCAAGGCTGTTGATTAGTTGGTTACTGTGAGTACAAATTCACGCCATTTATTTGTTGCCGAAATTGATAAAGTGTCTGTGTCGTGATTCAATCACTGGCTACGTGTTTGAGCTAAATTGATATAAACCTTACATTGCCTCCTTAAAATTTGTTGCCAGCAGAAACAGTTAAGAGAACTAAGTTTTGTCACTGCTTATGTTAACCTTTACCGGGAGCAGTATTTCATGTAGTTAAATTTGTCTTAAAATGTGTATTTCTCTGATGTAATAAACGAGTGATAAAAGAAAAAAGCAAAGGGGCCTGGTCCTTCCTATAGTGTCCGGTTTGTAACACGTATCAGCCACGTTGATGTTTTTAATTAATATCAGGCACTGTCAGTGCAACCTCAGTAGCCCAGGCTTCAAAATGAATCTGTAAAGTTCGAAACTAGTCACCTAATATACACTATGTGATCAAAAGTATCCGGACACCTGACTGAAAAGACAAGTACGTGGCTCCCTCAATCAGTAATACTGGAATTCAGTAAGGTGTTGGCCCACCATTAGCCTTGATGACAGCGTCCACTCTCGTAGGCATACGTTCATTCAGGTGCTGGAAGGTTTCTTGGCGAATGGCAGTAAATGTTGGCGTACTTTCTTCGAGTGACGCCAAATCATGTTGAACCTAAGACTCTATTATACCAGGATGACACATATTACCCACGTACAAAAATCAATGCTGTGAAGTGGCTTCGTGGACACGGAGTGCATTATTTACTTCAAGACGGCCCTACGGACACTTTGGACTCACGGAACTACTTGCAGGAACGACATTACAAGATTATCTGTAAGCTAAAATGTAGACAATTTTTATCCAGTTATCTATGGAGTGCGCTTCAGGACCTTCCACGAAATTGGATCATAGCAGGCGTATGGACGGGGGTGCCGGGGGGGGGGGGGGAGGGGGGGGGGGCAGCGTGACAGTTTCAACAGGCAGCCCAACCCCAACATCCATCGCAACATATTTGGTGACGATACGACTACCTCGAGGCCATACCATGTGTAGCGATCCAATCCAGAGCGTTGCCAGAGTCGACGCCGTTGCGGGTCACAATCACCAGGTCGTCATCATATGCTTTACATCGGAATGTGTTACCTCGCAACGTCATTCGCATTAGTCGATGGCGCAGGCCGCATAATAGTGGTTCGAGGACCACAGCGTAGAGCAATGTAGACAGAGAGCAGTCTTGGCGTACCGATCTAGAATTTCTGAGAGGTCGGCATAGGTCGTCCGTTGACGATCGTCTTGCAGTTCGCGCCACGGAGCAGCCGCATGGGGCCTTGCGTACCGCATATGTTGGAGACCAGCCTCCAGATGTGGTCCATGCCCTCGTCACACATAGGATATTTTGCCCTAAAGGCTGGCCGAAAGTCCATTTTTCAAAGTCGAGCAATTCCCGAAATGCATAACTTGCTGCGATAGTCTGATAGATGGGGCATTGCTGAGGCAGTGTGTCATTTGCTTATCTTCCACTGATACGCGGCGGGGCTAGTCTGTATTTGCGTCTCACTTGCAGTGCATCTGAAGCTTCTCCACTGGTTTGAAAACAATCTGCGTTTTTTAATGTGTTACAGTGTGTCTTTGCTTCAAGTGTGGTGAAAAGTGATATAGATTCCAAACATCCGGGTATGTACCGTTATTTACAATTATTTTCATTCACATTATTTACCACTTTTCCTAGTAACCATTCTTTTTGTTATAATTCAGGGTGTTCCCTTGCATATTTGTTAATACGGCGTGATAGAAAAATCATTCCTCTATTGGAAATCTTAAAAGGTAGCCGGTGAATACGGAAGTTTGATTTTTTACGATTGTTTTACGTTAATTGGTTGCCAGCTCTAAAAAATGTCACCCACGAAATGAATTCTAAAAATGGTTCAAATGGCTCTGAGCACTATGGGACTTAACATCCATGGTCATCAGTCCCCTAGAACTTAGAACTATTTAAACCTAACTAACCTAAGGACATCACACAACACCCAGCCATCACGAGGCAGAGAAAATCCCTGACCCGCCGGGAATCGAACCCGGGAACCCGGGCGTGGGAAGCGAGAACGCTACCGCACGACTACGGGATGCGGGCAAATGAATTCTAAAAGAATTTTGTTTTCATCCTAGGTCCTTCAGAAGCCAAAATTATGACAAGAAAACGCCTCTATGGCGCTATGGAGAGATGTTCTGAACAAGAGTTTGAAGATTAACTTAACGGAAAGTTATATATTACCAGTTCACGCCTTTCCTGAAAAAGAAAAGAATGGTTTTAAACATAAACTGTGTTCTACAAAGTCACAATTAAAGAAACGATTGCATGCTTCACACAAAGTCGAAAGCACTTTTCTAAAAAAATAACTGTAATTGGCTGCAAGGTACCTTTCAAATTCCATGTTGCAAAAGTCGAATTGGTCCACCAAGGTCGCCCTTCGCGGAGTTGAGCGAACGCAGTAAACGTCAAGACACTGCTATTGAGTAGCAATTCTGTAGCTCTGAGAATCTGGAAATGGTGTGGGTTCCAAAGTAATTAAAGACATTGCTTCATCTCCAACACGAGGAGCTAAATACGGGCAAACGCTATACCGGAGTCGTAGAGACTTACAAGGAGAAAAACGACTTTCACATTTCCAAGCCTTGTCAAATATTGTGGAAGCGTAGCTAACAAGGAGGCAACACAAAATAATTCGAAGGAGAGCTGAGGAGAAAATCGATCCCTCTTACAGTATGCTTCAAGAGGCACCCTGTGACTGCTACATGTGCGGAGACTCAACTTCCAGCCTTACTTTATCACAAATGTTAACGATTAATAGTATATTTGGAAAAGGTTTTAAATGATCTTCCAAACGATTATATAAAAGCAGTGGAACTTATCTATAAGTGGGGTTGTGATGGTTCACAGCAAATACAGTTTAAACAAAAATTTGAAAATACACAGATTGACGATGTCCATGATACATGCAAAAGTCTGCAATTCCATCAACACAGGCAACGTCGACAGTGACATGATACATTTACAAGGGTACTTCAAGAGACTTCAACATCCGAACTAGTAAGTATAGAAGCTCTTCAGTTCAGTCTGTCTATGCTCCATGCCCGAATTTTCGAATTTTTGAGGTATTTTTCCTGTAAAATAAACACCAATAAGTGGCAAATCAGTTCAAAAGATAAAATGAATCTTGTTCAAGATAGGAAAAAAGTCACATAAGAAATGTTTCGAAATCGATTGGGATTAATTGTACATGTTCCCAAGCAAAGCTATGGGAATAGCAATGATGAAACTACCAGTCAACTGACAAATAATGGCTAAAGAAATGCCATATAAACATTTTATCTGACAGTCGCTTTCAATAATATGCTGTCTATGGTTAACAAAGTGATCAGCTGGGAATCAACGCACCCACACTAACCAGAACTAATCGCTTTATCTGACATAACGAACGAGAATCTGTGTTATGGCCCAAAAACTACGCTACTTTCAAGCATCTACAGGGTGTTTCAAAAATGACCGGTATATTTGAAACGGCAATAAAAACTAAACGAGCAGCGATAGAAATACACCGTTTGTTGCAATATGCTTGGGACAACAGTACATTTTCAGGCAGACAAACTTTCGAAATTACAGTAGTTACAATTTTCAACAACAGATGGCGCTGCGGTCTGGGAAACTCTATAGTACGATATTTTCCACATATCCACCATGCGTAGCAATAATATGGCGTAGTCTCTGAGTGAAATTACCCGAAACCTTTGACAACGTGTCTGGCGGAATGGCTTCACATGCAGATGAGATGTACTGCTTCAGCTGTTCAATTGTTTCTGGATTCTGGCGGTACACCTGGTCTTTCAAGTGTCCCCACAGAAAGAAGTCACAGGGGTTCATGTCTGGCGAATAGGGAGGCCAATCCACGCCGCCTCCTGTATGTTTCGGATAGCCCAAAGCAATCACACGATCATCGAAATATTCATTCAGGAAATTAAAGACGTCGGCCGTGCGATGTGGCCGGGCACCATCTTGCATAAACCACGAGGTGTTCGCAGTGTCGTCTAAGGCAGTTTGTACCACCACAAATTCACGAAGAATGTCGAGATAGCGTGATGCAGTAATCGTTTCGGATCTGAAAAATGGGCCAATGATTCCTTTGGAAGAAATGGCGGCCCAGACCAATACTTTTTGAGGATGCAGGAACGATGGGACTGCAACATGGGGCTTTTCGGTTCCCCATATGCGCCAGTTCTGTTTATTGACGAAGCCGTCCAGGTAAAAATAAGCTTCGTCAGTAAACCAAATGCTGCCCACATGCATATCGCCGTCATCAATCCTGTGCACCATATCGTTAGCGAATGTCTCTCGTGCAGCAATGGTAGCGGCGCTGAGGGGTTGCCGCGTTTGAATTTTGTATGGATAGAGGTGTAAACTCTGGCGCATGAGACGATACGTGGACGTTGGCGTCATTTGGACCGCAGCTGCAACACGGCGAACGGAAACCCGAGGCCGCTGTTGGATCACCTGCTGCACTAGCTGCGCGTTGCCCTCTGCGGTTGCCGTTCGCGGTCGCCCTACCTTTCCAGCACGTTCATCCGTCACGTTCCCAGTCCGTTGAAATTTTTCAAACAGATCCTTTATTGTATCGCTTTTCGGTCCTTTGGTTACATTAAACCTCCGTTGAAAACTTCGTCTTGTTGCAACAACACTGTGTTCTAGGCGGTGGAATTCCAACACCAGAAAAATCCTCTGTTCTAAGGAATAAACCATGTTGTCTACAGCACACGTGCACGTTGTGAACAGCACACGCTTACAGCAGAAGGACGACGTACAGAATGGCGCACCCACAGACTGCGTTGTCTTCTATATCTTTCACATCACTTGCAGCGCCATCTGTTGTTGAAAATTGTAACTACTGTAATTTCGAAAGTTTGTCCGCCTGAAAATGTACTGTTGTCCCAAGCATATTGCAACAAACGGTGTATTTCTATCGCTGCTCGTTTAGGTTTTATTGCCGTTTCAAATATACCGGTCATTTTTTAAACACCCTGTATATTCAACTATTGCACAAAGAAAAATATGGTTCCAAAGAACAGGGTGCTGAGAAGCATATATTGGAGCCCTACGCCGTAGCGGGGAATACTTTACCCTTCTGCAGGTGAGGGCGGCACAGTACGACTCGCTCGCCGAAGTGCAGTCGTGGACAGCGGCGCGCGCCCGGAAACATGCAAGTACGCGGTCTCGCGTTCGGCTGATTCCCCAAGAGCCTCTGAAACCCCAGTGGATTCCTCTGTGCAGGTGGATCCGTTTGCTGGTCTGCCAAACCAATTTGACTGCGTGACACGACTAAGCGTGACGGAATTTGGCAAACGCTGGGACGGCCGACTCAAAACAAGTACACTCACGCACAACTCATGTGCGTGTTGCAAGAAGCAGTACCTCTGACGGTTGAGATGGAGAATGGCACAGGCTCTAAGTGACACACTAGCAAATGACACAAGTCTATCCTGCCGTTCTTTACTAGCGAAGCTCCAGTACGAGAGCGATCTTCTCTATTCTCTATAGCTTTCGTCCGCTGCTCGGTAGCATAGCACATTTGCATGCTTAGACCACACCCACTTTAGCACAACTAATCACGAGCTAAAGCTCGGCATTCGAAGCTGAGAGATCGCCTCCATGCTCTGCATACACGGATTTGACCAACCAGCGACTTTAAAAATGAATTGGGAGAAAAGGAAATAAGATTCAGCTTCACTCCCTGTTTCCCACACGTTTACGCCGTGTCTCTGCCAAAAGCATGACTTGGATGGGACCACAGTCGTCCATAAAAAGATCGCCATCTCCACTGTAGCAGAGTCTGGACGCCTGAGCGCCACTGCCCTGTCCCATAGAATTCGCAAAAGCTCTCAGCCGTCTCATCCGCTTTCTACCTAACAAGGACCCATAACCTGCTTTATTGCCGGCCATCAGATCATACAATATGCAGGTCAAAGCTGCAGGTACTCCTCGGCCATAGTCAGCCTACCTGGATGTGGCCACTGACTGACTGGCGCCACCCCCTGTGTCTGCACAATGAGACCAGGGGACTTGGCTGCCGGTAAACGTTATCACCCAGGTTCCACAGAATAAAGCTCCCCTCAGCTCTCAGCTGCCATAAGCTTTTACTGCTGTCAGTTAACTCGGCACCCTCTTCCGTCGAACGCAGGTAAAGCCAACCATTATGCCTTCTCTAGAGCACACAAGCAAAAGTGTTAACTACTGCCAACCATTTCATCGTGTAAATAAGGTGAGATCATATCAAATGTAGAAGCCAAATAATTAAGATCACCTTCCCTATGAACGTTAAGCAGTATGACACAGTATCAAAAGTGAGAGTGCCCTGCCATCTCTCAAATTTTGCTTCTCTATTGTCATTTGACAATTCCTTAATACCTTGTGTGCCTCTTTGAACGTACACTGGACATGATTTGTGATTCAGAAAAATCCTTTCACATTTTATTTCGATCACGAAACAAAGCTCGTGTTGCGTCCACCTAACATTTTCAGTACGTTCACGTTACAAAATATGGCGGCCAGTGTTGCTTGTTGTTGCCACCCTGAGCGCTGTTAATGCATAGACAGCCTCTCTATGTTCTGTGTATCAAAGAGAATCATCGGTCTGGCACGCCTATATTTCTGAAACTAATAAACATACACAATGAATTCTGTTTTTTTGGTGAACGGGAAACTCAAAGAATTTTTTTTTCATACCTTTAAGGAAAGGCAAACCTACGTTTCTAGCATTTGTAGACTTAGAGAAAGCTTTTGACAATGTTGACTGGAATACTCTCTTTCAAATTCTAAAGGTGGCAGGGGTAAAATACAGGGAGCGAAAGGCTATTTACAATTTGTACAGAAACCAGATGGCAGTTATAAGAGTCGAGGGACATGAAAGGGAAGCAGTGGTTGGGAAGGGAGTAAGACAGGGTTGTAGCCTATCCCCGATGTTATTCAATCTGTATATTGAGCAAGCAGTAAAGGAAACAAAAGAAAAATTCGGAGTAGGTATTAAAATCCATGGAGAAGGAATAAAAACTTTGAGGTTCGCCGATGACATTGTAATTCTGTCAGAGACAGCAAAGGACTTGGAAGAGCAGTTGAATGGAATGGATGGTGTCTTGAAGGGAGGATATAAGATGAACATCAACAAAAGCAAAACGAGGATAATGGAATGTAGTCGAATTAAGTCGGGTGATGTTGAGGGTATTAGATTAGGAAATGAGACACTTAAAGTAGTAAAGGAGTTTTGCTATTTGGGGAGCAAAATAACTGATGATGGTCGAAGTAGAGAGGATATAAAATGTAGACTGGCAATGGCAAGGAAAGCGTTTCTGAAGAAGAGAAATTTGTTAATATCGAGTATAGATTTAAGTGTCAGGAAGTCTTTTCTGAAAGTATTTGTATGGAGTGTAGCCATGTATGGAAGTGAAACATGGACGATAAATAGTTTGGACAAGAAGAGAATAGAGGCTTTTGAAATGTGGTGCTACAGAAGAATGCTGAAGATTAGATAGGTAGATCACATAACTAATGAGGAGGTACTGAGTAGGATTGGGGAGAAGAGGAGTTTGTGGCACAACTTGACAAGAAGAAGGGATCGGTTGGTAGGACATGTTCTGAGGCATCAAGGGATCACCAATTTAGTATTGGAGGGCAGCGTGAGGGGTAAAAATCGTAGGGGGACACCAAGAGATGCATACACTAAGCAGATTCAGAAGGATGTAGGTTGCAGTAGGTACTGGGAGATGAAGAAGCTTGCACAGGATAGAGTAGCATGGAGAGCTGCATCAAACCAGTCTCAGGACTGAAGACCACAACAACAACAACAACAACAACCTTTTCATAGGTGTTCAGTATGCCCCCTTTAGATGCATGGCATATGACAATGCGCTATTCAAATTGTTTCCCACACTACAGAGAGCATGTCTTGAGTTACAGCTTCCACTGCTGCTGTTATGTGATGTCTCAGTTCATTCATTGTTGTTTGTAACGGAAACACATCAACAGTCTTTTATAAACCCCACAAGAAATAATCACATATCGTCAGGTCCGGTGACCTTGGAGGCCAGTAATGTAAGGCTGAATCATGGTCCAGTGCGACCGATTCATCTTTCAGTAATCCTTTGATTTAAAAATTCCCACACTTCCAGATGCGAATATGGCGGTGGCCATCCTGTTTGTAAATGAAGTCGTATGAATCAGTCTCCAACTGCGGCAAAAGGAAGTTCTCAAGTATATGGAGATATGTGCTTCCTGTAAGAGTGTTCTCTGCAAAGAAAAATGGACCACACACACATTTTCTCGTGAAACTGCACAAAACACATTAAAATTTGGAGAGTTCCTCTCATGTTGTACAACTTAATGTGGTTGTTCCGTACCCCATATTGTCACATTATGGCCGGCCGGGGTGGGCGAGTGGTTCTAGGCGCTACAGTCTGGAACCGCGCGACCGCTACGGTCGCAGGTTCGAATCCTGCCTCGGGCATGGATGTGTGTGATGTACTTAGGTTAGTTAGGTTTAAGTAGTTCTAAGTTCTAGGAGACTGATGACCTCCGAAGTTAAGTTCCATAGTGCTCAGAGCCATTTGAACCATTTTATTACATTATGATGGCTCACTTTTCCATTTAAATGGGATATTGTCTCGTCACTAAACACTAAGCGTGGAAGAAAACTGTCATCCTCCATCTTGCCAAAAGCGAAATTACAGAATTCCACATGTTGTTGTTTGTCACCTTCATGAAGCGCTTGTAGTAGTTGAATTTTGTATGCCAGTGTCGTGTAAACGTCGACGCGACACACGCCAGACGGACATCGGGAGCATGTTGAGCTGTCAAGCTGCACGGCGAACGGATTTCTCCTTGTGGAATTATGGAGGATGTGTTCGACGTCTATCAGACACTCGGGGACGACCCGGTGATTTACCTTCACACAATCAACCTGTTTGTCGGTATAGTTTATGGCATCATATAATGCTGTGTGCTGTAGGAGGATCACACCATAACCAGTACGGAAGCCACGCTGAACAGTTATTACTGACCTGCACTGTGCAAAACGTAGAACACGAAAAGATTTCTGTTGTCCCGACACCATTTTTACTAGAACTGAAGAGGGTGCACACTCTGCTACCTAGTGGGAACCATGTAAAACTCGAGAGTTTGCTCTTTCTAACCCTGTTGTTCACGCACGCATCTCAAATAACATAATAGTTATGATTTTTTTTTAATTGTGCTATTCTTTTTTATACACCCTGTATACTTCTTTTGTTTCTGCTCTTAGTGGGTGGACGTTCCCTGGTGCCTTGGCTCCGGTGAAGGCTGTGCTGGCTGAACACAAGTGAATACTATCCGTTGTGCGTGCCCTTGAACGACGGAGTACAAGGAGAGTGAGCGTCGATGGTGCTCGAAGCGAGCATCGGTTGTGCAGGAGCCTGTGCTCTGGCTGTGACTCATCTTTAATCTGTGCTAGCACTTGTAGGGTTCACTCTTCTCCTGTTTACTATTGTCCTAACGGCTGTGCGACTGCAATGTCAAGCTGAACTTGCCTGCAACACATTGGAGTTACAGAAAACTACGTGAAATTAGAACCCTGGCGGTGTGCTGTTGTATTGTTATTAAGCTATGTTTAACTTGTCAGCTGTTCTCATGTGTAGTCCGTTGATCTTGTGTTTTTGCATTCGTTGAACCCGACTCTTTCCCCACTATCCAGCAGCATATAGGCCCTTTTCTGTGCTGTATAAACTGAATGTTTCTCGCTGCTTTTAGTTTTGATTTGTAGAGTTGGCTTTACCTTTTGGATATCTTTTCATCTCTCATTTATACTTTATTTAGACTAGTGTGTCTTTAGCTTGTGCCCAGAAACCTTGTTTTATTATTATGGTCGTTCAACAGCTTGTGTAGTTAATTACTTGTAGTCTTGTTGATTCACACTGTGCTATCTTTTTATAGTGAAATCAACATTTATTTAAAATACCAAGATTTTTGTCGAGTTGGTGTGTAATGTAAGGCATTCTGCTCATGATTTGTTTATTGAAGTTGAGCTCAAGTAACATTTCCTTATTTTGTTATTTAAGCTGATGCTCTTTGGTTAGCTGGATTGTGTTATTCATACATAATATTTAAGTTCTGAAGTGTTTACGCCTTCTCGATCCCTTATTTATTTAATCGTATGGCTAGGGGGCCAGAGTGGCCGAGCGGTTCTAGGCACTTCAGTCTGGAACCGTGCGACCGCTACGGTCGCAGGTTCGAATCCTGCCTCGGGCATGGATGTGTGTGATGTCCTTACGTTAGTTAGGTTTAAGTAGTTCTAAGTTCTAGGGGACTGATGACCTCAGATGTTAAGTCCCAAAGTGCTCAGAGCCATTTGAACCATTTTTGCTAGGGCCCCCCGTCGGGCAGGCCGGTCGCCGAGTGCCGGTCTTTCAATTTGAAGCCACTTCGGCGACCTGCAGTCGATGTGGATGATGATGAGCACAGCACAACACCCAGTCCCTGGGCGGAGAAATTCCCCGCCCCAACCGGGAATCGAACCTGGGCCCACGGGATTGACAATCCGTCACGCTGACCATTCAGCTACCGGGCGCGGACGTTCACAATCTCTAGGCGTGCACCATTCTCAACGTTTCCTGCATCACGCTTCTCACACGTTACCATCGTCTTGAGGAAAGTGTAAGGAAGGCAAGATTTAGGGTCCGACCAGATACGAGATCATTACAGACGGAAGACGCTCTAGATTTGGACAGAGAAGGAATTCAGCGTAATCTTTTTCAAAGGGGCCACTTACCTTGAACTGCTTCAACACATCAAGCACTTAGCCATGTCACACAAGTTAATGAAGAAAGCAGCAAAGCGAAATTTTGCAAGGTTGCGTTTATTTTGCCACAAAACAGTATAATCAGGTGATAGTAAAGTAGAAACAATATAAAGAATACAGAATCTAAATAACTGCAACATTCATAACGGTGGACAAAAATGTTCTTCATTCTGTCCAACGTAACAGGTTTGGTTCAAATGGCTCTGAGCACTATCGGATTTAACATCTGAGGTCACCAGTCCCCTAGAACTTACAACTACTTACACCTAACTAACGTAAGGACATCACACACATCCATGCCCGTAGCGGTCGCACGGTTCCAGACTGAAGCGCCTAGAACCGCTCGGCCACACCTGCCGGCTTAACAGGTTTACACATACATTCCGACGACTAGTTAATGCGTTCAGTATGGGGTGCGACCACATCTGACAGCAACACAGGCGTGACAAACGACGGGGCATGCCGTGAATGACGTCGTCAGTCTCATGTTCAGGCAATAACGCCCATTCTTCCTGCATCGCTGCTCGCTAGTCTCTGGTTGGTGGATGCTGACGTGATGCAGCCCGTGTTCCTAGTGCATCCTCGATGTGCTCTATAGGATTCAAATCGAGAAAGCGATCAGGCCAAGCCACGCGTGCAACATCTTCCGTTTCCAGGAAAACGTGAACCTCCCGTGCCCCGGGGGAGGTCGAGCATTATCGTCCAGCTATACGAAGTCTGGGCCCACAACCCCTTGCAACAACCGCACATGAGGTCCCAAGATCTCTCCAAGATACCTGACAGCAGTTAAACCTTGCCGATTTAACCGAACAATTTCATGAAGAGCCGTTCGAGTGGTCAACATAACCCCTGCCCAAACCATTAGGGATCATCCTCGATATCCACAATGTTTGGATCCCGAAATGGTGTTTCACATTCCATCCAGATGAGAATTCGTCAAGAATCACTGTCCAGACCAAATAGGGACTCGTCTGTGAAAAGAACATTGGCCCGCTGTTCGTCCGTCCAGGTGGCATGTTGACAGCTCCACTCTTGACGTTCCGTTCTGTGAAGACGCGTCAGAGGTACGCATACAACAGGTCTCCGACTGTAAAGGACACTCTGCCGAACCCGTCTGTACACCGTTTACCTCTATACAATACGTCCAGTGGATGCTGCGAGGTCAGATGCCAGTCGCTGTAGCCGGCCGCTGTGACCGAGCGGTTCTAGGCGCTTCAGTCCGGAACAGCGCTGCTGCTACGGTCGCAGGTTCGAATCCTGACTCGGGCATGGATGTGTGTGATGTCCTTAGGTTAGTTAGGTTTAAGTAGTTCTCAGTTCTAGGGGAATGATGACCTCAGATGTTAAGACCCATAGTACTTAGAGCCATTTCAACCATTTGAACCAGTCGCTGTGCAGTATTAAGGCGTTACCGTCGTGTCCTTACAGCCAAATAACGATTCTCTCTTTCTGATGTTACACGTGGTCGGCACAGCCCTGGTTTTCGGGACAGTTCAGATCTCTATAAACTGTCGCCACATCCGAAAAACAACAGAAAGATTCACACTAATCCATCGAGCCACATCAGTTTGCGACTCTCCTGTTTCCATTCTTCACATGGGCCTCCACCGTAGAGAGCATGGTAGAAGTATTCTCTATGCCATGCTGCACCCTCTGTGACTGTGTGCACAGCGATTGTGAATGTGGGACTATCCGGCAAACACTATCCCGTCTGATATGCATCCTGACATCATCGTTGGCGTGGTTATCCATTGACTCGGTTGCCATCTTCCGTGCATAACGCGATCATACTGATATCTGTTCACAGTTTGTACTAGTATACCGTGAATTAAACACAGGACGGGGAAATTTGGAAATTTGTGGTAAGATTCTATGGGACCAAACTGCTGAAGTCATCGGTCCCTAAGCCTACACACTACGTAATCTAACTTAAACTAATTTACGCTAAGGACAACACACACACCCATGCTCGAGGGAGTAACCGTGACAAGGCAGCCCTAGACCGCGCGGCTACAGGACGGGGAAATAGTGGTTTGTTGCTTTAATTTTGGACACCAGTGTATATATGCGCAATCGGTGAAAATACGATTCACAGACAGACAGCCCATGTAAGATAAATGTCGACTTTGGTGATACGAAGACCACCCGGCCACCAAGTTACATAAAATAAATAAAATTTGCCAGAACCCGAGTGCAGGGGAACCCAAACAGTCAGGATTAACGTGAAGAAGAAGAAGAAGGAGAAGGCTGTTATTAAATATTTTTATTGAAGGTAGTGATTTCAGTTTGTTACGTCATTCTCGAGTGACAGCTTTAAGAACAGAAATAACAGTTCAGCCTTGTTAGCGCATTGTGTTCTCATTTTTTGTTGTTGTAAAAAGTTGTTTAAAAAAAAAGTTATATCTTTTGCTACCTACCTATGAAAACGTGTTCCTTTTAATAATGAGATAGGAGTTGTCATGTATGTAAAAGGAGGAAGTGATTTAATATAATGTTGTAGTTTTAGTGAAGTGTATTCTATCATTTCTAAAATCATTTTTCCCTCTCACCACTCGCGAGTGAAACAGGAATGTCTAGCAAAGGTACGAAGTGCCCACGCAGAAGAACATATGAACGGCTTATTTCAATAGTGCTACAAGTTCATTTTTGTTCATTTTGAGATACAGAGTCCTAAAGTTAAATAAGCGCTGAAAAATCTACCGTTGAGATACCAGAAATATTCAAGTATATTGAAACATCCCCTTAGAAAAATTTATGAATTACTGTGCTGGTAAACCTCTTACGTTATTTGATTTTCAAACAGCTGAGAAAAACTGAACGTGCTAAGACATTTCCTCTTTACTTATTCTGATCATCAACAAACTCACACACAATATTTTTAGCGCAACGCAATCTGACTCTCAGTAATCCCTACAAAAGAATGGCCCTGACTAACAATAACCTATACCTTTCATGAATCACTTACCTCACAAAAATCTTCGTTACTCGAACTACTGCAAAACAGCGAGCGCCAATACTGCCAGCTAAATAAATGATTCTAACTACTGAAGGCACTAACTACTGATAAGCATAGTTAGCAAATGAAAGATTTTGATAGAGAACAAACAATGTATTTACCTTAATAATATTCAAAAGTCATAATACATATAAGTTCATGACATCCAGTCTTACAAATTTCCTTTTTCTGGCGGACACACGTCCAGATCGTCCGCTCTCAAAATTCTGCCATCTCTCTCCCCACATCCACTACTTCTGGCGGCTCACCTCCAACTGCCCAACGCTACGCGCTGTTCACATCCAACTACTCAACACTACAATAGCAAATATTCCAGGAATGCAAACCAGCCGCAGACTCCACGCAGCACAGTCAGTGATTTTCATACAGAGTGCTACGTGGCGTTGCCAACATAAAAACCTAAACAGCCTACTTACAATATAGCTTCTTACTAGAGATGAACCTTCCTTTCTGTTTGTTTGTATCATTAATTTCAGAAGCATTATAGGCAGAAAAGTGGAGGTAATGGACTTGGACCACTATTGAAATAAGCCCTTCAGATGTACATGTAAATGTGGAATAGCTTAAGGTAAATTCAGCATGGTTCCTCTCAAGAGGATGCACTCGATTTTGTTCCCTGTTCTGAGCTGGTGCTCCGTCTCGGATGACCTCCTCGTTGATGAAATGTTAATCTACAATATTCCTTCCTTTTTTTCTGATACCGATACACACTCCTGTCCGGAAACGTGTATGAGGTGCGCAGCTTTCTGTGGGGGAGCGTCCGCGCCATGCGCATGCGCGACGTCTTTCACTAGGGGCAGCGCGTATCGAAAATCGGTACCGGCAGGGTGAGGCAAACACGGCCGCTACCACCATGCTGTGTTTGTGTTTCCATAGCACGCCGACCGCGCCTGCGGTAAATTAGAGTGACCACTTGGAAAACAGAAGCCGCAGTATTTACATAGTGAGGCTGTATCAAGATGACTCAGACTGTTCAATTAAGAACGCGTTCGTTTATTCACACACATATCTTCTTGTTACATTTAGGGTTGCAGTATGTATAGTATGTATGTTACACGTACTGATAACGTTGTTGTTCTTTTGGTCTTCAGTCCGAAGACTGGTTTGGTGCTGCTGTGTGCTCTGGTATATCCTGTGCAAGCAGCTTCATCTCGGCATAACTACTGAAACCTACATCCATTTCAAACCGCTTTCTGTATTCGAGTCTTAATCTTCGTGCACAACTTTTACCCATCACATTTACATCCATTACCAAAATGACAATTCCTTGATGTCACAGGATATATCCTGTCAACCGATCCCTTCATTTAGTCAAACTATGCCATAAATTCCCTTTTCCCCCGATTCGGTTCAGTGTCTCCTCATTAGTTTTTCAATCCACTCATGTAATCTTCAACATTCTTCTGCAGCAACATACTTCAAAAGCTTCTATTTTTCTTTCTGTCTGAACTGTTTATCGTCTACGTTTCACTTCCGTACAAGGCTATACTGTGGACAAATACTTCAGAAAAGACTTCCTAACATTTAACTTATATTCCATGTTAACAACCGTCTCTCTTTTAGAAATGGGTTTCTTGCTACTGCCACTCTGCATTTTATATCCTTTCTACTTCGGCCGTCATGAACTTTTTCTTGTCTAAGCAACAAAACTCATCTATTACTTTAAGCGTCTCATCTGATGTCCTCAGTGTTGCCTAATTTAATTCGACTACATTCCATTATGCTTTTCTTTACTTTTGGTAATGTTCACATTGTCACGTCTTTTCAAGACTTTATCCATTCCCTACAACTTCTCTTCCATGAAATTTGCCGTCTGTGAGAGAATTATAGTATCGTCGGCACATCTCAGGATTTTTATTTCTTCTCCCTGAACTTTAATTCCCTTTCCAAAGTTCTCCTTGGTTTCCTTTACTGTCTGCTCAATATACTGATTTAATAATGTCAGGCATATGCTACATTCTTCTCTCATTCCCTTTCACCTACTTCCTGTCTTTAATGTTCTTCGATTCATGTAACTACAGTCCCGTATCTGCACAAGTTATAGATACCTTTTCGCTGCCTGTGCCTTAGTCCGGATATCTTAAGAGTTTGAGAGAGTTTATTCCAGTCAGTATTGACAAATACTTTCTCTAAATCTTAAATGCTACAAAGGTAAGTTTGCCTTTCGTCTACGTTTTTTCTGAGATAAGTCGTAGGATTAGTACTGCCTGTCGTGTTCCTAAATCACTGTGGTAACCAAACTGGTCTTACCCTAGGCTTCTTCTGTCAGTTTTTCCATTCTTTGTAATGATAATAATTGTCATTCACACAAGTATATTAAATAATGAAGCAAATGACACAAGAGGCCAATAGATTGGACATTAGCTCTCCGAGAAGATGTAAGTTAAAAGATCAGTTTTCATAAATGCAACAGTCAGACGATATGCCATTTAAGTACTCTACGTACCAGAATGCATTCTTTTATTCGAAATAGAAGAATGGAAGGAATAGAGAAAACAGAAAAATCCTTCGAAAAACTCTAGGGCCGAAAACAAATGTAAATGGACAACAAACAGTTCTGTAGCAAAAATCCAAAAACTTTCAAACATCACTCGGAGAAAACATTCCTCTTTCCTTGGACATACAAACAGATCGAAGAAAAGCGGACTAACTAAAAAATATTCCAATCCAAATGTCGAAGACGATAAAGTGGAGACATAACTGGACCAATGAAACGCAAGAAGACCTGAAAAGCTTGCATAATGGAAGGATGCAGAAAGAGAGCAGCTGTGCTCTTCTGAAGGAACCATCCCGGCATTTGTCTTAAGCGATTTAGGGAAATAACGAGAAACCTATAACGGAATGGCTAGATGTGTTTGAACCACCGTCCTCCCGAATGTGAGTCCTCCGCTGAAGTATCAGGAATGCTGATGCCCTGACCCAGGACGATAGGGAAGACCCCTGGGTCCACCCATCTGCGACAGTGACATGCTATGGCGTCGAACCTCGTGACTGGTGATTATGGCAGGGTAGCTATCTCTCCCCATAGTGGCTGTTGTTGCTCAATATCTTGCAGGGAGTCTACAACAGACTTGTGCCAGACATCACATTGCTGTAATCTGGGAATTGAGTTCGAACATTACGTATGTCATTGATCCATCTGACCAATTCCCTTATGAGGTAAAATGCTGGGGTATTATGGATCGAAGTAGCGCCTAATGTTTACCCGATATCACTTGTCATGAAAACATAGGTCTTGCTATTACGAAGGTTGAGCTGTGTGTGGCTCGCTTTGGTGCCGTTGGTAGGTTCGCATCGTGTAATAGGGATAGTGGTGTCTCGTTTCCTTCTTCTGTTTACTGGCGCCACTACGTTTGCTAGCGTTGCCTGTCCATGAGTGGCAGCAGCAGCATTTATCGATATCTACACTCCTGGAAATGGAAAAAAGAACACATTGACACCGGTGTGTCAGACCCACCATACTTGCTCCGGACACTGCGAGAGGGCTGTACAAGCAATGATCACACGCACGGCACAGCGGACACACCAGGAACCGCGGTGTTGGCCGTCGAATGGCGCTAGCTGCGCAGCATTTGTGCACCGCCGCCGTCAGTGTCAGCCAGTTTGCCGTGGCATACGGAGCTCCATCGCAGTCTTTAACACTGGTAGCATGCCGCGACAGCGTGGACGTGAACCGTATGTGCAGTTGACGGACTTTGAGCGAGGGCGTATAGTGGGCATGCGGGAGGCCGGGTGGACGTACCGCCGAATTGCTCAACACGTGGGGCGTGAGGTCTCCACAGTACATCGATGTTGTCGCCAGTGGTCGGCGGAAGGTGCACGTGCCCGTCGACCTGGGACCGGACCGCAGCGACGCACGGATGCAAGCCAAGACCGTAGGATCCTACGCAGTGCCGTAGGGGACCGCACCGCCACTTCCCAGCAAATTAGGGACACTGTTGCTCCTGGGGTATCGGCGAGGACCATTCGCAACCGTCTCCATGAAGCTGGGCTACGGTCCCGCACACCGTTAGGCCGTCTTCCGCTCACGCCCCAACATCGTGCAGCCCGCCTCCAGTGGTGTCGCGACAGGCGTGAATGGAGGGACGAATGGAGACGTGTCGTCTTCAGCGATGAGAGTCGCTTCTGCCTTGGTGCCAATGATGGTCGTATGCGTGTTTGGCGCCGTGCAGGTGAGCGCCACAATCAGGACTGCATACGACCGAGGCACACAGGGCCAACACCCGGCATCATGGTGTGGGGAGCGATCTCCTACACTGGCCGTACACCACTGGTGATCGTCGAGGGGACACTGAATAGTGCACGGTACATCCAAACCGTCATCGAACCCATCGTTCTACCATTCCTAGACCGGCAAGGGAACTTGCTCTTCCAACAGGACAATGCACGTCCGCATGTATCCCGTGCCACCCAACGTGCTCTAGAAGGTGTAAGTGAACTACCCTGGCCAGCAAGATCTCCGGATCTGTCCCCCATTGAGCATGTTTGGGACTGGATGAAGCGTCGTCTCACGCGGTCTGCACGTCCAGCACGAACGCTGGTCCAACTGAGGCGCCAGGTGGAAATGGCATGGCAAGCCGTTCCACAGGACTACATCCAGCATCTCTACGATCGTCTCCATGGGAGAATAGCAGCCTGCATTGCTGCGAAAGGTGGATATACACTGTACTAGTGCCGACATTGTGCATGCTCTGTTGCCTGTGTCTATGTGCCTGTGGTTCTGTCAGTGTGATCATGTGATGTATCTGACCCCAGGAATGTGTCAATAAAGTTTCCCCTTCCTGGGACAATGAATTCACGGTGTTCTTATTTCAATTTCCAGGAGTGTAGTACCCATACTATCTTTGGAAGGATGTGTTTTCCGGGTTGAGTGTGTAGGTTGTTGGGTTGGGACGGAGCAGCAGAAAGGGCCGGCAGCGCGGGAACATGCTGGGACTGCTGGCGGCACGCAGGCATTGCCGGATCGAGGGGCTGTAGTTGTGAGGGCCACAACCTCGTTGTCCTCTGGACCTAGCACGTTGAGTGAACATTAATCCAGTAGTGAAACCTCCATTTTGTGATCATGCCATATGTTCGTTGCTGCATGAGATGAGCAGCAGCAAGTGGAGTGTGTCGAGTTGGCGGAATCTATTAGCCGTCTCCTACTGCCTCTTATTAGTTTTTGAATTTTGTGTTATTATTTGGTGAAGTGCAACCAGCGGTATTTTACTGCCTAGTGGCCGCTAACGCCCCAGTTACCTGCCCTGGAGGTTAGTGTATTTTTGCGGCAGTGTACTTCTCCTCGTCTTGCCGATGCTGTCCGGCCTGACGTCTAGTTCAACAGCCTCCTTGATTGCGGTGTGGATTGTGGTTTCTTTTGTCTGCCTTGGTTGTAGTGGTTCCTTCTGCCTTTCGATGTTTTAAACACCGGATTCTGAAGACACAGTGTTGTCTGTCACTTCACCCTCGCTTGAATTATTCCATCGTTGTATTGGTTATCACACGTTAGGTGGATTTGGTAAGAGGATTGATCGGCGTTTAAACTGTCCCTAGTTTGAGTTGCCATCCTGTTAGGTGAGCATAACTCTTGGCTGCCTGTCTCACTGCTTACGCAGCTGTAGGGACTTCTCTCAGGTTGATACTTGGAGCACCGTCTGTGGATCACTTCCTTCTTTATGTGGTATGATTGTGTCAATTGTTTAAAAATAATATTTGTTTAAGTTATTCCTATTGCTTGTGGCCTTCAGCCGACAAATAATTAGAATTCTCTCTGAATAAGGCCTTCAGCTGTCAGTGTAGCTTGTGCTACAGTTAATTTTTTTAATGGTTGTTTTAAAAATTATTTTGGTATTTTTAACGTGTAATTGTCTTCTTCATTTGTAATTCAGGCCTTCAGATATTAATTGTTCTGAAGTATTGCATGTGGCCTTCAGACAACAAATAATTTTGAATTCCTTCTTAATAAGGCCTTCAGCTGTCTGTGTAGCTTGTGTTACAATCAATTTTTTTAAAAAAAGAGATTGTTTAAAAAATTATTTCTGTGTCTTTAAAGTGTAATTGTCTTCCTCATTTGTGATTCAGGCATTCAGCCGTTAATTGTTCTGAAGTATTGCTTGTGGCCTTCAGCCCACAAATAATTTCGAATTCTCTCTTAATAAGGCCTTCAGCCATCAGTGTAGCTTGTGTTGCAGTCAGTTTTTTTTTAAATGATTCTTTTAAAAAAATTATTCCTTTAAATAAAGTGTACGTGTTTACTAAGCAACCAATGGTAACTGATTAGGCCCAGTCCACACCTTTTTCCTCCTTCCCTAAGTCCCACGTCTCGAAGGTATCACTGGTTCTCACTCTGCCGTGCTTAATTAACGAATTTGTAAACTGGTCTGTAAACGCTCTTCCACGTGTTGATGCATTAAAATAGTGTTTTTTATCACATAATGAAGGTGATGAGATCCTGTCTAGCTGCTCTCCCCCCACTACATTTCTGCTGAGGTCCACTGTCAGGTTCGCCAGAAGTGCTGATGTTATGTTTTCCCCTGACCCACTCTAGGTGGTGAAATGTTGTTGTTCCTTGCACCCAACTCGTGTCAACACTACCGTACAGTAACCAAGATACACTACATGATCAGAAGCATCCGGAGACCTGGCTGCAAATGACTTTCAAGTTCGTGGTGCCCTCCATCGGTAATGCTGGAATTCAGTACGGTGTTGGCTCACCATTAGCCTTAATAATAGCTTCCACTCTCGCAGGCATTCGTTCAGTGAGGTGCTGGAAGGTTTCTTGGGGAATGGCAGCCAATTCTTCACGGAGTGCTGCACTGAGGAGAGGTATCGATGTCGGTCAGTGAGGTCTGGCACGAAGTCGGCGTTCCAAAACATCCCAAATGTGTTCTATAGGATTCAGGTCAGGACTCTGTGCAGGTCAGTCCATTACAGGGATGTTATTGTCGTGTAACCACTCCGCCACAGGCCGTGCATTACGAACAGGTGATCGATTGTATTGAAAGATGCAATCGCCATCCCCAAATTGCTCTTCAACAGTGGGAAGCAAGAAAGAGCTTAAAACATCAGTGTAGGCGTGTGCTGTGATAGCACCAAAACAACGCAAAACAACAAGGGGTGCAAGCCCCCTCCATGAAAAACACGACCACACCATAACATCGCCGAATCCGAATTTTACTGTTGGCACTACACACGCGGGCAGATGACGTTCACTGGGCATACGCCATACGCACACACTGCCATCGGATCGCCACATTATGAATCGTGGTTCGTCACTCCACAAAACGTTTTTCCACTGTTCAATCTTCCAATGTTTACTCTACTTACACCAAGCGAGGCGTCGTTTGGCATTTACCGGCATGATGTGTGGCTTATGAGCAGCCAATCGACCATAAAATCCAAGTTTCCTCATCTACCACCAAACTGTCACAGTACTTGCAGTAGATCCTGATTCAGTTTGTAATTCCCGTGTTATGGTCTGGATGGATGTCTGCCTATTACACATAACGACCCTCTTCAACTGTCGGCGGTCTCTTCAGTCAACAGACGAGTTCGGCCTGTACGCTTTTGTGCTGCACGTGTCCCTTCACGTTTCCACTTCAGTATGACAGCGGAAACAGGGGACCTACGTATGTTTAGGAGTGTGGAATTCTCGCGTACAGACGTATCACACAAGTGACCACGTTCGAAGTCCGTGAGTTCTGCGGAGCGCCCCATTCTGCTCTCTCACGATTTCCAATAACTACTGATGTCACTGATATGGAGTGCCTGGCAGTGGGTGGCAGCACAGTGCACCCGTATGAAAAACGTATGTTTTTGGGGGTGTCCGGATACTTATGATCACATAGTGTAGCTTTGCTCTGAGACTTTGAAAAATTTAACCATTAGCTGCACTATACAAGGTTGGCATGCAACGCTGTGTACGTCAGTACCATAATTTGTTGGTTGTTCCACGTGAGAACTGCTTTCCGAGATGTGCGGAGATACCGAGTATTACGCCCCGACTTGAGTACTGACGGACTGATTGATTGCTAACTGACAGAAAAAGCCTTAACCGTGGGTTATTTAGTTTCTAGTTATAGTATGGGATGGATCAGTGCCATCTGAACATGAGAAAAAGTGTGTGTGTGTGTGTGTGTGTGTGTGTGTTTGCGCGCGAGTGTGTGTGACAGAGAGAGAGAGAGAGAGACAGAGAGAGAGAGACAGAGAGAGAGTGAAATAGACACTGGAGGAAGAAAGAGAGGGAGAGAGAGAGAAGAAGAGTGGGAGGCAGACCGTTGTTCGTCAGGTTGAGCAGTTCGGGATAATGAGGCAGTTGTTTTTCTCATTGTGAGACTGTCACGCTCGCCTGTTTGTATTTACGGCAGTGATGATGCACTGGGACTAGACGTCACCCGTGACTCACCCCCGCCGTGTGGCGTGGCTCGGCTTGGCGCCTGGATCGGTCTGGTGCGTGATTGCCTGGGCGACGAGCAGGCTTGCGCCGTCATGGCCTGTTAGCGCTCGATAATGGCGTATTAGCGGGCGGCAGCGCGCGGGCAACGTAACAGGTCGGCGGGCACGTCAGTCAGAGCCTGTAAACTTAGCCCGCGTGAAAGCGCTTAGTGGAACTACTGGTAATGAAGTTGTTGATCGGCCACACAAAGAAGCTGCTGCGGCAAGGGACATAATCTGAATTGAAATCTAGGTACTGTTCAGAGAAATGACAGACGAGTGGCATCGGGGCAAAAGAGAAGACAAAAAGGCACAAAGTGCACAACTGTGCCAAATTCCGTCAGGCCGTTCTACAGTAAATAAAACTCTTCCTCGTTTAGTCTCTAGGCGCCCTGCTTCCCTAAGTACTGGATTCAAATACAACAGCATGCGTTTTTGTAAATACACTCCTGGAAATGGAAAAAAGAACACATTGACACCGGTGTGTCAGACCCACCATATTTGCTCCGGACACTGCGAGAGGGCTGTACAAGCAATGATCACACGCACGGCACAGCGGACACACCAGGAACCGCGGTGTTGGCCGTCGAATGGCGCTAGCTGCGCAGCATTTGTGCACCGCCGCCGTCAGTGTCAGCCAGTTTGCCGTGGCATACGGAGCTCCATCGCAGTCTTTAACACTGGTAGCATGCCGCGACAGCGTGGACGTGAACCGTATGTGCAGTTGACGGACTTTGAGCGAGGGCGTATAGTGGGCACGCGGGAGGCCGGGTGGACGTACCGCCGAATTGCTCAACACGTGGGGCGTGAGGTCTCCACAGTACATCGATGTTGTCGCCAGTGGTCGGCGGAAGGTGCACGTGCCCGTCGACCTGGGACCGGACCGCAGCGACGCACGGATGCACGCCAAGACCGTAGGATCCTACGCAGTGCCGCAGGGGACCGCACCGTCACTTCCCAGCAAATTAGGGACACTGTTGCTCCTGGGGTATCGGCGAGGACCATTCGCAACCGTCTCCATGAAGCTGGGCTACGGTCCCGCACACCGTTAGGCCGTCTTCCGCTCACGCCCCAACATCGTGCAGCCCGCCTCCAGTGGTGTCGCGACAGGCGTGAATGGAGGGACGAATGGAGACGTGTCGTCTTCAGCGATGAGAGTCGCTTCTGCCTTGGTGCCAATGATGGTCGTATGCGTGTTTGGCGCCGTGCAGGTGAGCGCCACAATCAGGACTGCATACGACCGAGGCACACAGGGCCAACACCCGGCATCATGGTGTGGGGAGCGATCTCCTACACTGGCCGTACACCACTGGTGATCGTCGAGGGGACACTGAATAGTGCACGGTACATCCAAACCGTCATCGAACCCATCGTTCTACCATTCCTAGACCGGCAAGGGAACTTGCTGTTCCAACAGGACAATGCACGTCCGCATGTATCCCGTGCCACCCAACGTGCTCTAGAAGGTGTAAGTCAACTACCCTGGCCAGCAAGATCTCCGGATCTGTCCCCCATTGAGCATGTTTGGGACTGGATGAAGCGTCGTCTCACGCGGTCTGCACGTCCAGCACGAACGCTGGTCCAACTGAGGCGCCAGGTGGAAATGGCATGGCAAGCCGTTCCACAGGACTACATCCAGCATCTCTACGATCGTCTCCATGGGAGAATAGCAGCCTGCATTGCTGCGAAAGGTGGATATACACTGTACTAGTGCCGACATTGTGCATGCTCTGTTGCCTGTGTCTATGTGCCTGTGGTTCTGTCGGTGTGATCGTGTGATGTATCTGACCCCAGGAATGTGTCAATAAAGTTTCCCCTTCCTGGGACAATGAATTCACGGTGTTCTTATTTCAATTTCCAGGAGTGTATTTGCGTTGGTTGCCGGTTACAGGTTTTTTTTTGTTTTTTTTTTGTTTTGCGGTATGTGCCCACAGTTTTTGAATGTGACAGTGGTCCAGTGTTGGGCTGCTTGGGAACGTGAGGGCAGGTACATTCAACGTCAGGGCTCTGGTCGACCATTTCCGAGCGTCACAAGGGTCTATCACCAAGCAAATCGTAGCCGCCTCACGCCTGCACCAGCCATCCGAGTGCAACTAACATAGTGTGTCGTCTCTAACCATTTGTCGGAGACTACTAACAGCCGGAATTAGCGTCTCGTGAGTAAAAAAATAAAATGACCGTATGGCGTTATTGGCCAGGAGACATCGTGTGGAGTTTTTCGGCAGCTTGGTGCAGGTCTTTCTATTTGACGTCTCTTCGCCAACTTGGATTAGATTAGATTAATGATTCATTCCATAGACCCACTAAAGAGGGGATCCTTCTGGGTGTGGAACATGTCAGAAAAATACATTACAAAAATGTAATTAGAAAAAACTTGAGTTTCATTAATTTTAATGATCCTCAGTCAATAAACAATAAAACTATGTATATGAATTAAAATTAAACTTCTATATTTACAGGTTTAATACTTACATCTGCTTTCATTAATTCCATCATTCACACAGTAGCTAGTTACTTGGCTACTACAACCAAGTATTGTCAAAAATTGAAGTATATTATTCATTTCAATGATCTATAATTTTAATTAATATTGTGTTTATACTGGTTGCTGGTGAGGAGGAAAGTTAGTTATTAGTATTTTATTAATGATCTCATTCATAAGCAGCCATATCACAGTCGCTCAAGAAAGTTATAATTAAGCTTTACTTGTTTAATCAGAATCGGAGGATGACTCTCCTTGTCCGCAGTCTCGATGATTCGAAGCGATCTGCAATCCTGTGTAAATAAAATGTCTTGGTTTACTTGCGTTGCTGAGTCAGTCGGGAAACCTCAGATCAAGCGGAAAGTTTGCTTTGATAGACTTTAATTAGCCGATGAAATAATGGAGCTCTTGGATCTAATAATTGGGGGTTTGTTTCCAATGCATCGGAAGTTCCCTTCTGATTACCAACGAAACGACACCTCCGTGCAAATTTCCAATTAGAGAATACATATAATGAAATTCCTTACACACCTTTGATGTAAATGCTCAGTATATATTTTCTTTAGTAGCATGTAATATGTGGTGTCTGGCGGTGACACCACACTTGCTAGGTGGTAGCCTTTAAATCGGCCGCGGTCCGTTAGTATACGTCGGACCCGCGTGTCGCCACTATCAGTGATTGCAGACCGAGCGCCGCCACACGGCAGGTCTAGAGAGACGTCCTAGCACTCGCCCCAGTTGTACAGCCGACTTTGCTAGCGATGGTTCACTGACAAAATACGCTCTCATTTGCCGAGACGATAGCATAGCCTTCAGCTACGTCATTTGCTACGACCTAGCAAGGCGCCATTATCAGTTGTTATTGATATTGTAAAGAATGTACAGACAAGAGGTACGTTCAACATTAATGGATGAAAGTTAAGTATTCCACCAGCTACATCCTTTTTTTCTAGTCTAACTTCCTTGTCCTGTTCCAGACCTCACGCCAGTCTGCGTGAGCTAAAACGCGTGCCTTTCGGCTTCCTCCAAACTCCGTGGGTTGGCTCCTGCCAATCCACAACATAATATATTTTCAATCTCTTTCTTCCAGTAACCTCGATGGCAAAATTACAATTATTCAGTGCGGCTATTCGGCACGGAGAAGATCCTAGAAGTCCCCTCAACACACCAAAGAGAATATTACAAAGAGCAATTATGCGCTCATGAAATATTAATAGCACTGCACCACCTTGCACATCGATTCTGCGAGTATATAGATGGTCAAGTAGGACACGCAATTCACTCATAGAATTGTGCAGGGATAATTAGTAGAATATAAAGAGATATTAGAGATCCTCAAATAAGAACAGTCAAATTATGTACAAGATTTAAAATTAAACTTCCACTATTTACAGACTTAAGACTTACATCTGCTTTCCATACATCCATCATTCACACAGTAGGTAGTTACTTGGCTGTTACAACCAAGTATTGTCAAAAATTAAAGTATAATAAATTTTCATTAAAATGGTCTACTGCACTTGCTCAGAAATTCATGGATGGAACAAAAGGAGTTGGCTACCAAAAATTCTTTTAAATTATGTTAAAATTGTGCCTTGTCTGAAACTAAACTCTTAATGGTTGCTGGTAACTTATTGAAAATATGCGTTGCTGAATACTGGACTCCTTTCTGGCCAAGAGTAAGTGATTTTAAATCTTTATGTATATTGTTCTTATTCCTAGTATTGATACTGTGTACTAAGCAGTTAGTTGGAAAAAGAGATGTATTATTTACAACAAACTTCATTAAGGAATAAATATACTGAGAAGCTGTGGTTGGTATGCCCAACTCTTTGAATAGGTTTCGACATGATGTCCTTGGATTTACGCTGCACATTACTCTTATTATACGCTTCTCTACTCTAAACATTTTTTCTCGGTTTGAGGAGTTGTTCCAAAATATGATACTATATGACATAATGGAGTGAAAATAAGCAAAATATGCCAATTTTTTATATTTATATCTCCTATGTCTGACATCATTCGCATTGCAAACACAGACTTGTTTAGGCGCTTTAGCAGTTCCTTAGTATGTCGCTCCCAACTAAATTTATTATCAAGTTGTATTCCCAAGAATTTTATACTCTCAATTTCTCCTATTTCCATGTCATCATATTTTATACACACACTAGAAGGAAATCTCTGAACTGCATATATTGGGTCTTTTCAAGGTTTAATGACAGTGAATTGGCTATGAACCACTTATGAATGTCTGTAAAAATTTGATTAGCTGTCCTTTCTAAATTTACATTTGATTTGCTGTTTATTGCAATGTTTTTATCATCTGCAAATAAGACAAACTTGGCATCTGGTAATGTAACAGATGACAGGTTGGGCGTCGATGAAGATGAAATAGAATGATTAGGACAATACAAACACCCAACTCCCAAGCACAGAAAATCTTCGAAACTGCCAGGAATTGAACCTGGGAGCCCGTGACTAGTGCCAATAACACTATCCATTACAATGAAGAACTTCAGACGTCCCAGGGTAGGCTGCCATTAACAGCACAAGACAAACGGCTGCGTCTGGAGTGGTGGGCGTAACTGGGAAGCGTGGACTGCTGAAGAATGACATCGCACTGTGTTCAGCAATGAATCAAGGTTTCGCACTATGCCGGGCGAACATCGTCAAAGGTGGTGACCTTCGGAGAGGTCCTATTTTTCCACTCTTCTGGAGAGGCACAACGGAGTTACGCCGGTAATCATAGTACGGGAGGAACCACCGGTTATGATTTCAGTTCATGGCTGGCAGTGATTGAGGGCATTCTTACGCACAACAGTACGTCGTGGACATCCTGTGTCACCATGTGTTATCTCTCATGCAGCAGTACCGTGGTGCCATTTTTCAGTAGGACATTGCTCTTCCACACGTAGCATCCGTCTCTATTAACTGACTGCGAGATGTTGAGTAATTCCTGTGGCCAGCAAGATCCCCAAAGCTGTCCCCAATAGAATATGTTTGGGACCAGCTTGGATGTCAACTCCTCCCAATGCCAGTATCCAGGATACATCGAGGACAGAGAGGCGGCAAGTCATACTGAGAAGTGGTCTCGTACTGTCAAGTTCTTCGCAAATTTGACTCGATTTTATAATCAATAAAATAACATCACATATCCTCTCAAACGGTGAAGTTCTTCTTCCGTTTCTGGGTGTTTCAATTTTTGTGTCAGGCAGTGCACAACAGCAACTTAATCATGAAGTCATCCGTGTTGCATGGGGCAACCTTAAAGACTCAAGTACTATAGGTAATGGTTGGATTACCTTTGCTGTTGTTGTGTGTCATGATGCTTCTAGGACTGGTTTGGAAGGATTTACGTCACGTGAAGTTTTGGCATTTCGTACTGTACATTTGGCTGAAATTCTTGTATTGAGTGAAGGTTCTTATCTAGTACCTCTCTTTCGCTTGCCTTCACTTCCCAATCTATTTCAACATTTCTTGTGTTTCATTTTTTTTTCCTGTTAACTGAGCAGCGACTGCTGGTCCAGCAACCTGTAAAAGTTGACTACCATAAGTACCTACTGCTATTCGTTTCATTTAACTGAAACACAAATCTCATAGTTATTTTAATCGAAATGTTGCGGTATCAGAGCAACGACGAACGTAAGAGAGGCCGGCTGGGGTGGCCGTGCGGTTAGTTAGGTTTAAGTAGTTCTAAGTTCTAGGGGACTGATGACCTCAGAAGTTAAGTCCCATAGTGCTCAGAGCCATTTGAACCATTTTTTTGAACGTAAGAGAACCTTTATCTAAGAACGTTAATAACGCTACAGTGGAGAAAAGGACTGTATCACGTTGGCTATGATGGAGTTTGTGATTCTGGTAAACAAGTGATGGTTTCGAAAAAGTAGCGCCAAGGGAGCACATGACTGTGCACGAAAGTTAGTAAGTGCTGTATAACTGGAATATAAATTACTTCTGAATTCCTGTTTTGAAATGTATAAAAATGGTAGTGAAGGCTGGAAGGTAAATATATCTTAAGAAGAGATGGATTATGTGTTCAAGCTACCATACTATCAGCTGATATACGGGTGCTTTGAACTTTACTTCCGATTTCCGTTTCTGTCCATTTCAGCCGCGTTCTTTAACTGCTTAATAAGATGTTATGCGTTTTCGATACGCATGGAGTGGCAGATAACATATGATTACCCAGAGATGCGATCCTGATGGACCAAGAAGACGCCTACGGTACTTTAGGAGTAGGTTAATGCAATGGCGAACCGTCTCACAGTGCCTATCGAGAAACTGGCACGAAGAGGAAAGGGGAATTGACAACGTCTTTCACGAGTTGGAGCCGAAGAGAATCAAACAAGAAACATGGCATTAATTCTCAACGCCGCGCGGGATTAGCCGAGCGGTCTTACGTGCTGCAGGCATGGACTGTGCAGCTGATCCCGGCGGAGGTTCGAGTCCTCCCTCGGGCATGGGTATGTGTGTTTGTCCTTAGGATAATTTAGGTTAAGTAGTGTGTAAGCTTAGGGACTGATGACCTTAGCAGTTAAGTCCCATAAGATTTCACACACATTTGAACATTTTTTGAATTCTCAACGGAATGCAAGGTAATGAAGTTTCCTTGCTGTGAAGTGCAGCCTGGACAACTTACATGCTGATTTTTTATATTCACATTGTACATTATTTGGTCGGAGGAATAGGATATAATAGGTAGGTTGTGTATTGAAAAACAAAAGAAACAGACTTTTACCTGTGGCTTAGCCAACATACTCTCATGGCACATATGCCTCACATCTCCTCCCCCTTCTCTCTGGCCATCTCTTCCTCCGTGTCTCTCTCCTATCTTCTTCTTCTTCCATTTCTCTATCCATCTCCTTCTCCCTCTCTCTCTGTCCATGACTTCCGTCTGTAACGCCGGCCGCGGTGGTCTAGCGGTTCCAGGCGCTCAGTCCGGAACCGCGCGACAGCTACGGTCGCAGGTTCGAATCCTGCCTAGGGCATGGATGTTGGTGATGTCCTTAGGTTAGTTAGGTTTAAGTAGTTCTAAGTTCTAGGGGACTGATGACCACAGATGTTAAGTCCCATAGTGCTCAGAGCCATTTTCCGTCTGTAACATCACAACAGGTGTCGTTACATGATTAAAAAAAACGAGAGATGCAACTAATTAATCTCAGTCCCAACAACCGCATGCCTGTAGAAGCAATACCGGCTACACATTTCTTTTTTCATTCTTATGTGCATGTCCTGTGTCCTGATTTCCATTTTTCACCATTCCTGAAAGTGTGCGGTCAAGTGTGAATGATTTGAATGCAGTAGCAGACGACCCAGAGAAGTGGTGGGTTTCTTAATCTTGTACCAAGCTAAACGGTATCGGTGGAAGGCAGAGAGCAGGAACAGGAAGGCTTGGCCAAAGATGAGTAAAGCAAAACGTTTTCCTGGCAGAGGTTGGTCATGGGCCACACCCACCACCTCGAGTGGTTCGAAGAGAGCTCCACGCGACGGTTACAGGTTGAGTTGCTCTGAAGGCAGGTAAGCGACCAGACGTTCCCTCAGAACGTCTGTGTCGAACGAGGGACAAAAGGTATTTGAATCTGTTAATAATAATTTGTTAATCTTTACAATTTCTTCTCCTAGCCATTTTTTGAATTGCGTTGTTTAGGTTCTGGTTACAATTTTTGGTTCAGGTAATCAGTGTCATAATAGCGTGAATTCCGTTAGGCGCGACCACGCGGTCAGTAGAGTCAAAGCGCAGTCCAAGCCTTTAAAGTTACTGTCTGCCATTTTATTTTATTTGTGCTGGACATTTTAAATTATCAATAAAACTGTGCCGAGCGTATATTCGGCAATATGAATCGATCTGATTCCAAGCGCCTCACGCAAAGATATGCAGCCACCAAAATCCTGCTCGATTCCAGCCACGAGGCGCATACAATTCTTCCCACTAATAAATGCTGTCGACATTTTGTTTGCCGTGTGAATTAGTGCATGTGAATGTCTGTGTTACAAACTTGAACAGTGACCACGTGCTCCCCAGATTTTCCCACCACACAGGACTCTACAGATTAAGGCCAACGTGGCTTGTTATTCTCGTATGAGAAAGCCATACGATCGTATATAAATGTACCAGGAATGTTTTGTCTATAAATACAAAATTATTACTGTTAACATGCGAAATATTAGTCAAAATAAATATTTTATCATTAGAAGCTATTTCCGTGATCGTTAATTTATTTTCAATACATCTGAAAATAGTGTCACATTTGTAGTATTGATGATTACGCTCCCAAAATCCAAAGTGCTTGGCTCAAGTTTAGCTAACGGTACGTAGATTTCTCTGACTGCCCCTTAGAATACCATTGCTTTGTCCGTTGCGACTAGAGCTCTGCATTTCGATGAAAACAACCGCTCGAGCATTTCCCATTTCGTGCCGCTGCTCGACGGCTGGGAAATGCCCACGCTGCGATACGGCTGTGGCCGTCTAATGCCATGTGGCCGGTTGTCCTCCACCTCTCGGTTATCGGTTGGACTGTCGAGCACTGCCGGGCGCTCGAGCGTACTCACAATCTCGGCCGGTGAGAGTCAGGGGGGTGAAACTCATATAGGGATTTCCGGTAACACGACGTTGGTTTGGTCCCAGGCCACTTGGAGCGCTGCAAGTTTAGCAATTTATAGTCTCGTGTTCCTATTGGATGACGTAGTCTTCCATAATTGTTTTGGTATCGTAGCAACGTGATCGTAATTTTTCGTTTAAATTGCAGTGTAAGTATGATGCTATTATTCTGCTTAATTTTTGGATGCATTCGTAATATTTGATGGTATGATGATTCAGTATTTACGTTTTTACTTTTGTTTCATATAGAACACGAGGTTGTATCATCACATTACGTTCTGTGGACTCTTGTACATTTGTTCCTGCAAAGAAATACAATTTCCGTTGCTCAGTTTACTTAAAGGGTAAGTATATTTCTTATTTCTGTTCATATTTCCTTGTATTTCATAGAGAATCCCATGCTAGCAGCTTTTGACATAGTTGGTATTCAACTTTCCGAATCCTGTAATGGAATATAATTCTGGCTTTGATTCATCTTCCTTTTTGCTATGAAGTACTCTTAGTGACATAATAAGTACCATTTATTGTGCCGTTTACTACATACCAAATATTGGACGTGTTACAATTGATTCGTAATGCCTCGAGTGTGTTCTATTTCCCGTTTTCGACAGTAAATATTCTGTACAGTACATAACACTCTATCCAGGTGAAAAGTGTTTGTTGCTGTTGTATCGACAAAGGTTGTGTTCTCACATAATAAGACATTTGTTTGGAAGTCACACAAAGCAGGTCCTTCAAGCAGTTGGACATTTACACGTATTATTGTGGCAATATCCAATGCAGTAGAAATCTTCTCGCACTTTAATGCTCAACACAATGTAATACAGATTTACAGCTGAACTGTTACTGATAATGTACAGTTGAATTTGGTATCTACCATGGTATCTAGATGCTGAAATATACTGAAATGGTACAATAAGCAGTGTTTCTGCTGCCTGATAGCACTGTTTAACGAAGTAGTGTTGAATATAGAATATAGTGCAACTACGCTCGCGCAGTTATATATAGAGTGATGTGCATATCCGTAGTAGAAATGAGAATTTGTTTCGCTTTTTTCATTATTTTGTAGCAATACCACATCAGATTACAAGCCATGATAACAGTTATCAATACTTCAGTACACGATAGCTGCATTTAGACATAAGCTAATATGATTTTTGATAGTGAAATTAATTTCACATTGAGTTTTCTTTAACATTAATCAATGTAAACCATACCTGATCGTTTTTCTCCTTCCTAATTTTTGGTTTGAATAACATTTCAGACACATGAGGATGGATCATACAGGAAGAGAAGAATCCAGTTTGAGATTGAAATTGAAATACTCGTGCAAGTTTCCTGGATGCAGGAGTAGTTATTATGTAAAGACAAATTCCAAACACAAGAATAAACATTTCTATAAATTTCCAGCTGCATCAAAAAGTGAGACTTTAAAGAAGTGGAAATTGATCTGTAATATAGATGAAGGTGTCAACTGTAGTTATTATTATGTGTGTGAGGATCATTTTTATGAAGCAGATTTTGTGAACTTTACTAGACACACGCTAAATCCTGGTGTTATACCAAAGTACATGGAATTGGTGTTGTATCACCCTCCCCCCACCCATCTGTGTTACACTGGTGGTGGTGGCGGTTTCACCACATCGGGTGCAAATATAAGTGTGCATGAGACAGGTCACAATGCAAAATCTACAGTAATACAACGAAGCAGTCCACCTTTACAGAGCACAGATGATGGTGAGTACAGCTTTTTATCCTCACCTGTTTATGATGTTGAAAGTAGTCCAGGTGTAATGGGATCTGGCGTTTCTAAACGTGATTTAACTCCAAGAAAACACAAAATGTATAAACTGCATATAATTACAGTTTCCAGAGTGTGTAAATTGAAAAAAACAGCTACAGAATGAGAGGAATAAATTGAAAATTCTAAAAGAGTTGTATGATCACAGGATATTTCAGTTAATTGAAGAAGAGTTGAATGATGTAACTAAAACTTGTATTAAGAAATGCCAATATGCAGCCCACAGCAGTACGGTGGTCTATACAAGGTAAGGCATTTACTTTATCTATTTATAAGCGTAGTCCCCGGTTGTACAGATATTTGGCCACATACTTCTCCCTTCCATCTGTCAGGCTGCTCAAGGGAGTGCTTTCCCACATACCATTTGATACAGGACTTAATCCAGCTTTATTAAACTTTTTAGCAAGGGAAATAAGTAATATGCATGAAAATGACAAGTATTGTGCTCTACTTTTTGATGAAATGTCTCTGGATGATGGTATGTACTATGATGCACACAAACAGCTAATCTATGGGTATCAGGACTTGGGTCATTTAGGACGTTCACCTGTAGCTGCTAGTCAAGCATTGGTTTTTATGCTGAAAGGCATTCACAGAACTTGGTAAGAAGTTCTAGCATATTACTTTACCGCAACCACTTTCCACTACACCCATTTGAAATCGCTCATTGTTCACATCATAAGTGAACTACAGAATATTGGGTTCAAAGTGGTTTGTGCTGTATGTGACCAGAATGCAACAAACCAAAAGGCTCTTAAGCAACTGTGTGAAGCAAATTTGTTGAAGCCCAGTATATTTCATTTTGTCGTCAATAATCAACCAATTGTTACCATTTATGATGCACAACATCTGCTCAAAAACACTAGAAATGCTTTGATAGATAATAAAATTCAATTTGAACCTCACAAAGCAGCAAAGTTTGAGTACATCAGTACAGTGTTCTTTTTGGATTAAAAAAAAACTGTTCAAAACTCTACCCAAATTAAAAGCACAACACTTTAACTTTTCTGATTCCCATGTCAAAATGAAGGTAAAAGTTGCTGCTGCACAAATGAGCCATACTGTTGCAGCTGCAATTGAAACATATGTTTCTACTCACACATTACCATCTGAAGCTATACACACAGCTGAGTTTGTGGAAAAGGTAGATAATCTCTTTGATTGACTCAACAGTAATGAGCAATATCCCAGGGATGGAAAACAATTTAGGTGTGCTTTATCAGAAAATTCGCCACATTTAGAAATGTGGTATAGCATATTGAGAGAAATAGGCAGCTGGCAAATAATAGAATTAAAAATGGGAAGAAACAAGACTAATATGTTTAGCTTCATAAAAGGTTGGTAGATTACGTTACAGTCTATTATTTTCTTGTGGAAGACCTTGAAAGTGGTTGGCTTAAAGTACTTAAATTTAAAGGCGTTCAATCAAGATGCTTTAGAAAATTTCTTTTGTTGTATAAGACAATATGGTATTGCTAATACAAACCCAACTTGTTTTTAGTTTTACAAGCTCTGAAGACTTGTATTGTCAACCATATGACTTTGCCTTTCAAAGCCATGAGTGTAAGTAACTGTGAAAATGATGATTACACTCCCTTGAGCAGTTTGTGTCACTTTTTGGCAGCTAGTGATAGGAGTGAACATTTAAGTGAATGTGAGATGAATGACACTGATACACCTGAGAAAATTTATTCTTACTCAGATGGTATCATCGAGTCTGTAGAAGATCAACAATCCTTAGCCTATGTAGCAGGCTATGTACTAAAAGCCATAGATGTACCAGATGATTGTGAAATATGTAATACCAGTCTCTACTCCTCTGTTGTGACTGAAAATCATTTGTTTAGCTCATTTAAAAAGAATAGTTTGGAGCATTCTCATTTGAAATATGCAAGTGAAAGAGTCATGATTGTCTCAAGGGCACTCCACGATCAGCTGTATGAGTATCTAAATAGTCATGGTCACACAACAAGACTACATGATAATTTTAAAAAAAACATTTGTTCTGTCTCATACAACAATTTGTAATAAACATGACATTGAAGAGAGACTTCTGAAGACAAGTATTCCATTTATAATTTACAAGTATGTGAAAGAAAAGAAATTTACAAACAAGAGGAAATTGTGTATGCAACAACTTAAAAAGAAGTTCAAATCATGTTAAAAGACTCTGTATTTTGTTTATTATGTGTACAATGAGAGTAAGCACCATATACATACACAAATGTTGTGTTAAAAGCAGAGAATTATATGTTCTTGTATCAAAATCATTCCTTTGATTTGTTATGACAAAATCTGGTAATTCAGCAGGAACATAACTTAACACTTTCTAGATGTGATGATTGGATTCTAAAAGTATAATGAATAAAGTGCTGTCAAGGGGAATTTGTGTTAATTTTCAGTCGTGTACCAAACAAAGTTTTCAGAGAGGAAGTAAATAAATAAAAATGTTAAAAATAAATATTGTACCAGCGTCTTCTTTCATTATTTAAACATGATGGGTGTTGCCAAAATTACAGCCAAGTTGGGGAAAAAGAAAAAAAATGTTATGTGTTGGAGTTCATTTTCTTTGTATGTCTTATTGGCAAAAACATTTTGGCTACATTCATGGAGTGTCTACCTGCTCTGCTCCCAATTTGTTTTTCAGTTGATGTAAAGTAGTATTTTGTGTGTTTCATAAATTTATTTGAACTGTGCAGAAGTTCAATTTCAGATGACTGAATATCCATAAATAACAATCAACAGAAAAAATAATAAATCGGATTTTGTAAACTTTACAGTACATCCTTGTTTTGTAGCACAGATTTTTTTGTAAATGACCTCTTGGTTATCCATTAGCTGTGTAGTTATTTATTTGTGTAACCTACTATTCCACTTTCGATCATGCGAATGGACATAATGTGCTATAGGATATGTGGAAACGTAAAAATCATTTATATATGCATGCAATGTCAGATGATTTTTTAGTCTGACATGTGCTAAAGCTCGTTTACTTCCACATGATAATGGCCACACGGCCAAAATCGCAATATTGAGTTTTACAAAAGAATTTCACTCAAAACGTGACGTCGTAATTTACGAAAATTTTCACAATGTAAACTGCAGCTACGAGTAGTTAATGTTTGTTTTTGATTGAGATTTCTTTTATATATTACTTTGCAAGATCTCAAAAACCTTTATTACTGCACTATGCGGCCCACATTCAAAGATTAAATGAAAAATATTGTCATCCAATTCGCGTATTTAGAAATAAACATAACAGATTTTCGCGCCATATTTTTTCGTATTGAAGTTCACAGCCAGGCCACAAGTAGCGCTGGTGTCGTTCCGTGTTTCCGTATAATAACGTGGTCTTTGCACTTCTACTATATTGGTGTTCTGTGGGTGAGAGTACAACCGCCGCACGCTCTACAGTGCCGAATCGCATTAGAAACCATGTGTAAACGCAGTTGACGACCTGGCTTTGAGCAGCACAGACAGCGTTATGGATAAACCAAGTATAGGTCGTAAACGTTCCATTCATGAAACGAAGAGAAGTATTATGAAGAGGATTAGGAGCGGCTCATTAGTCCTGAAGAAGAAAGACATGTCCGAAGAGGAGGCGACAAGTGAAGCTTGGAAATCGTTTGCACTTGTAGTGGATCCTGTCACGCAGGCTTCTGCTGGTTTCGTGCAATGTACCACATGTGATACCATACTTTCGTACCAGTCAAGCACAACAGGTATGATTCGGCACTGCAAAAGTAACTGCGGAGCAGAAGTCCACCGGTCACTTGCAGTGCCAAGTATCATAAAAGAAATTTGTTGTTGATAGGTTGGTCGATATGAGTGGAATAGATTTGCTATCGTTAAATACTTGTAGTAAGATTGGCTTCAAGATTTATTCGCAGGAGCTCATCAATGTTGGCGCCACTTACTGCAAAGTCAGTATAGAAGATGTTCTTCCGCACCCTACAACTGTATCGCGGCATATTAAAGAAAAGGCAGACAAAATACGGGTGACAATGGTGCCAAAGCTAATATGTGCCTTAAAGAACAAAATGTGCGCTTTAGACGCTGATCTGTCGTCTGATAACTACAAGAAGAGAAATTTTTTGACTGTGACGTCGCATTATGTGAATAATGAGTGGCAGCTAGAAATGCTTGTTTTGATGACAACCGAATTTCCGAACGTACCTAAGACAGGAGAGAACATAAGGCACGAAATCGAAGAGTGGATGCTTGAGTTAGGAATCAACAAGAATGATCTTACGAAATGTTACTTTGTCACCGACCAAGGAGCTAATATGAAGAAGGCACTTGAATCTGAAACGTCCCCTTTGAACAATTATACATGACTGTCCTTAAACTGACACACAATATTTTTTGTGCAACGCAATCTGACTTTCAAAAATCCCTCCAAAAGAATGGCCCTGACTAACATTAACCTATACCTTTCACAAATCACTTACCTCACAAAAATCTTCGTTACTCGAACTACTGCAATACAGCGAGCGCCACTACTGCCAGCTAAATAAAAGATTCAAACTACGGAAGGCACTAACTACTGATAGGCATAGTTAGCAAATGAATGATTTTAATAGAGAACAAACAATGTATTTACCTAAATAGTCATAATATATATAGCAGTTCATGACATCCAGTCTTACAAATTTCTAAACTCCGCCATCTCTCTCCCCACATCCACCACTGCTGGCGGCTCACCTCCAACTGCGCAACGCTACGCGCTGTTAACATCCAGCTGCCCAACACTACAATGGCAGACAACAATGCAAACTAGCCACAGACTGCACACAGCACAGCCAGTGATTTTCATACAGAGCACTACGTGGCGTTACCAATAAGAAAACCTAAACAGCCTACTTACAAATCTTACGACCGTTTGCCTTGCTTTGATCGCTGCTTGATGACTGCGCTTCGTCACACATTTCAAGAGACGTTTCTAGAAGACGAAGCCCCTGAAATCCTGTCGTGTCTACTATCAGCAAGAGCTATAGTAGGCTATTTGAAGAGATCGGGTCACTCGGGGCGTCTGCGGCACTCTGTGAAGCAAGAAGCTGTAACGCGGTGGAACAGTACACTGTTAATGCTCAATTCCGTCATAAGTCAAATCGACGATATTCGAGATCTACTAGAATCCCGGGGGCAATCGACACTCTTAGAAACTTTCCAAGAAGGGTGCGTACGAGACGTTGTCGCTTTTCTAACCCCCTTTAAAGAAGCGAGTTTGGATTTGGAAACTGCAAAGGTAACAACGCTGGAACGTGTGCTGCCGTGGTACAAGAGTCTGTTACATCATTGTGAACCAATAGACTGTGACAACGAGGTAAGAACACTGTCTATAGGTTACGATCCTTTATACAACTGTTGAATTATCAGAGTGCAGTTATGTATATTGGGTTTCCTTTTCAGCTCATGGCGAAAATAAAAAGGAGAGCAGCATACTTCATCACAGAGAAGTGCAAAATTGAGGCTATCCATTACGTTGCCACGGTTCTCTGGCCATCACGGCGTCATTTGAAGAAACTCGTAGCAGACGAAAAGCAAGCCGCATATGCTGAAGTTAGACGGTTGTACTCGGAACTGCCCGTAAATGGTATGGTTCATTCACTGAAACCAATTAGTAAACGAATGTTCGTTTGTCTAATCTGCCATCTTTCGTTAGATCAACATTTATTACGTCTACAATGTGATATTTGTGAAAGGTTTCGCACCTTAAACATTCCACAATGAGTTTTGATGTAATTTGTGCGATATATATAAAATGTCACCGTAAATATAGTCGTTTAGTAACCAGTAATTCTAACTACGGTGTATACATATTTGAAGGTGACAGGAATATCTTACGGATGTTTTCATTCATGTTTAGAGTCCATTCAAGCAAACAGTGACCAAGTTCTTCCCATGAAAAAGTCCAGGATGGACTGGAGTTCGGATGAGGATGGACACACAGTTACTACGAATGAACTCGACAGGTACCTTTCGCTCTCCAAATCCGACTGTAGCTGTGCCGAAGGACAAATTTTGCAGTGGTGGAAAACGCACGCGGGGTTATTTCCAAGGCTGTCGGTAGTAGCCAGAAGAGTTCTCTGTATTCCTGCCACTAGTGCTGCCAGCGAGAGAAATTTAAGCCAGGCCGGTCACCTGCTGTCCAGCAAAAGATCGTGCCTGGAATCAGACAAGGTGGATGATCTGTTATTGATCCATCATAATTACGTAAGTATTCACAACATATCACGTAATCACAAGGAAGGAAACATTCCTCAAACTCTATAAATGTATGATTCCACTTTCATTGACTTCTCAGGAATAAGTTCAAACCGTCAGCTGTAGTAATAGCTCCAGGAACACAAATGACGCCTGTGTATCAGGGAGCACCAATGACGAAAAACGAATTGTATAGTCATGATTCACTTGTAACGTTATTTACAGGTCATAATTTGTTAAGAAATTAACGTTTGTGCAACAAAATTTTGTGAGTATTACTTTTAACTCCGTCAATCCTTCCAGATCCTGCATTCAATATTAGTACGACGTATACGTGGCCGAGTTTGGAGATAGGCTACTCATAGTCCATGATTAGACTACTGTGTTCCCGTTTGTCTACCGAACGGAACAAAATACTAACAAACATCAAATGTAACATATACAAGTGTATTATTTAGCTCATAGAACTGGTAGTAAACAACGAAAGACATTTTTAAAAGAAATAAGTGAGTGGTTAATGTGAAGCGGTGGCCTCTGATCTCAAGGAGTGTGACGAAGCGCCGCTCGCTGGCAGTGAGTCCACCGGTTACTGGCGACCGGCCGAGCGTTTGGCGCACTCGGCCGAGCGCTGGCGATCGGCTGCCCACAGCCGGCGGAAGAGGACGCTCGGCCGCGTACTCCCGAGAACCAGAGGGGCGAACGGGACGCGCCGGTAAAAATCGGAGATAATGCAGACCTCTAGTTGCGACCCAAATAAATTCAATCAGTGAAGGAAGTGTTCCTAAAACTTAGATGAGCCTAAATCTATTTCAAATAACGGGCAAAACTATTCAGAGAAGGTTACGTCGCCAAAGAAAAATAAGAGCGAATGTGGACAGGATATGCCATCATAGCAAGCTGGAATAAAAGAAATAATAATAAACAAAAGAAGCTCGTGCTAGTGAAAGTAAGTGACCCTACATAGGCTGCCACTCAATGAAAGTACGAAAGCCAGTGGTGAGTTACACTTCCCCTCTATCAGTCTTCTTCTACCCCTGTGTCTGTTCATCTGATACTCTGTCCTATCTCCTGTCCATCCCCTCCTTTTCCTGTCTCTCTTCATCTCCTTCTCCTCCCTTTCTCTGTCCACCTCATCATACTTCCCTCTCACTACCCATCCCATTCTCTCACTTATCTCTGCTTAGCCATGGTGATTTGCACATATAGCAATCGCAACACTTTCAACATGCGTGTCATGCAGGGTGGCCTAGATGTCAGGAATTGAAAAATCCTTTTCACCAGTATCTGCACATCTAATGGAGCTAGGAGGTTTAACCCCCACACAGTGCTGATTGCCAGACAGCGTGCAGTAAGTGTGCCGAATTTGGTTGATGATAATGATGATGATGATGTTTGGATTGTGGGGCGCTCAACTGCGCGGTTATCAGTGCCCGTACAAATTCCCAACTTTTCTCAGTCCAATTTTGCCACTTGCATGAATGATGATGAAATGATGAGGACAACACAAACACCCAGTCATCTCGAGGCAGGTGAAAATCCCTGACCCCGCCGCGAATTGATCCCGGGACCCCAT
This sequence comes from Schistocerca nitens, assembly GCF_023898315.1. Taxonomy (NCBI): domain Eukaryota; kingdom Metazoa; phylum Arthropoda; class Insecta; order Orthoptera; family Acrididae; genus Schistocerca; species Schistocerca nitens. The sequence continues at coordinate 515,726,517 of NC_064620.1, read as the reverse complement.
GCTCGGGAAGTGAGAACGCAACCACGAGACCACGAGCTGCGGACGAATTTGGTTGAAATCTGTCCAGTAGTTCAGGAGATGATGCTTTACATACACACATACATACTGTTGGGTCAAAGCTGTCTTTGTCTTATTAATTTTAACCTCAATAAACTTATTTCAGATTCAGCACTAAAAATCGATAGTCACTCACAAATAAGTTTTCCATTGACATCACCATTTTTCTATTCAAGTTAAATGTGTCAATGTCATTTAGGCCTATAGAGCTTTACTTCTGCCAGTATCTCGCCTGCTACCTTCCAAACTTTACAGAAGTTCTCCTGCGAACCTTGCAGAACTAGCACTCCTGAAAGAAAGGGTATAGCGTAGACTTGGCTTAGCCACAGCCTGGGGGATGTTTCTAGAACGAGTAAAGCTGTGAGTACCGGACGTGAGTCGTGCTTCGGTAGCTCAGATGGTGGAGCACTTGCCCGCGAAAGGCAAAGGTCCCGAGTTCGAGTCTCGGTCGGGCACACAGTTTTAATCTGCCAGGAAGTTTCATATCAGCGCACACTCCGCTGCAGAGTGAACATCTCATTCTGGAAACATCCCCCAGGCTGTGGCTAAGCCATGTCTCCGCTATATCCTTTCTTTCAGGAGTGCTAGTTCTGCAAGGTTCGCAGGAGAACTTCTGTAAAGTTTGGAAGGTAGGAGGCGAGATACTGGCAGAAGTAAAGCTGTGAGTACCGGACGTGAGTCGGGCTTCGGTAGCTCAGATGGTAGAGCACTTGCCCGCGAGAGGCAAAGGTCCCGAGTTCGAGTCTCGGTCGGGCACACAGTTTTAATCTGCCAGGAAGTTTCATATCAGCGCACACTCCGCTGCAGAGTGAACATCTCATTCTGGAAACATCCCCCAGGCTGTGGCTAAGCCATGTCTCCGCTATATCCTTTCTTTCAGGAGTGCTAGTTCTGCAAGGTTCGCAGGAGAACTTCTGTAAAGTTTGGAAGGTAGGAGGCGAGATACTGGCAGAAGTAAAGCTGTGAGTACCGGACGTGAGTCGTGCTTCGGTAGCTCAGATGGTAGAGCACTTGCCCGCGAGAGGCAAAGGTCCCGAGTTCGAGTCTCGGTCAGGCACACAGTTTTAATCTACCAGGAAGTTTCATATCAGCGCACACTCCGCTGCAGAGTGAACATCTCATTCTGGAAACATCCCCCAGGCTGTGGCTAAGCCATGTCTCCGCTATATCCTTTCTTTCAGGAGTGCTAGTTCTGCAAGGTTCGCAGGAGAACTTCTGTAAAGTTTGGAAGGTAGGAGGCGAGATACTGGCAGAAGTAAAGCTGTGAGTACCGGACGTGAGTCGGGCTTCGGTAGCTCAGATGGTAGAGCACTTGCCCGCGAGAGGCAAAGGTCCCGAGTTCGAGTCTCGGTCGGGCACACAGTTTTAATCTGCCAGGAAGTTTCATATCAGCGCACACTCCGCTGCAGAGTGAACATCTCATTCTGGAAACATCCCCCAGGCTGTGGCTAAGCCATGTCTCCGCTATATCCTTTCTTTCAGGAGTGCTAGTTCTGCAAGGTTCGCAGGAGAACTTCTGTAAAGTTTGGAAGGTAGGAGGCGAGATACTGGCAGAAGTAAAGCTGTGAGTACCGGACGTGAGTCGTGCTTCGGTAGCTCAGATGGTAGAGCACTTGCCCGCGAGAGGCAAAGGTCCCGAGTTCGAGTCTCGGTCAGGCACACAGTTTTAATCTACCAGGAAGTTTCATATCAGCGCACACTCCGCTGCAGAGTGAACATCTCATTCTGGAAATTAGTGACAACTTTTTCTACTATGAAAGTGTGTGTGACTTATGTGAGGCTTTGTGATTGTTGAGGCTGTTAAATCCCAATACTATGTCTGATCACTGTACCAGGTACGTGAAACCTTAGTTAACTAGAAATTGCGTCTGCTGTTCAGTGATACATATCACAGTAAATCTGATACTTGCGTTTTTTTTATTCCATAGTTTCCTCATCTTCGATATCTGCATACCTACATTAACCAATGGCTTTCGCATAATATGAAAAGCCGTTCACACACTTCCTACCAAACCCGTTGAATGGATTGGATTGGCTTATGGGGAACGATTGGGAAGCTTTACGTTCTTCTCTGCGTTTTCATACATATTTGAAACTAAACTCCATCCGAACAGGCCATGAAAGCCCAACAGTACCGACCGGCCACCGTTTCATCCTCAGCTCATGGGCGTCACAGGATGTGCATGTGGAGAGCAATTGGTCATCACACCGCTCTCCCGGCCGTTGTCCGTTTTCATGGCCGGAGCTGCTACTTCCCAGTCAGGTGGCTCCTCAACTGACCTCACAGGGGCTGAGTGCACCGCGCTTGCCAGCAGCGCTCGCAGACTGGATGGTCACCCATTCAACTGCTAGCCCAGCCCGACAGCGCTTAACTTCTGTGATCTGACGGGAACCGGTATTACCACTGCGGCAAGGCCGTTGAGTTTCATACTTATTTGGGGGTCTTCATTGTGCTCTGCAGAGTCCATACACAGCCACAGATCTCCTTTCCGTCAGTTGGTGCCTTCTGATGCATATGTTGTAACTTTTTTTTGCACGCCTACGAATTCCTTTAGCGTGAAAACCTTAAATCGAGTTATTTTGCATTCTCTTTTCCGATTATTTGTAGTACCGCTGTGAAGACCAAGAGAAAGCCTGGAAGTTGTAGCAGAAATTTTGAATTCGTGTAATAAACTGCGGGGGAACAGTCAATGGCTGCGGAAAAAACGTAACATCATAAGCTTATTACAGCGCTTTGAAATCGGCGCTTTTCGTTGTACCAACCTGCAACGTGGCTGGTGACACCTCATCTGAAGAAAATGAGCTGCTTTTGGTCGCATGAAGACATTTACTCCAATATTTTCTTGTGTGTCCCGGCATTTTGTCCGTTATTTCTCAACATTCGTCTTGTGGCTAAAATAATGGAAAAACTAAAATAGGGAGACAGGTATGTTACGAGAATGAGCATTACTTCTTAGTGTAGAAAAGACGCAAACAGCACGTGAAAAATCTATTTATTTTCTCGAAATACATATTCAGGCAGCCGCAAACATAAATTCTCCAGTTTCGTGTAAACACACTACCAGACTAAAAGTACATGCAACCCCTGTGTAATGTAGAATTAATCACTACACGTCACACGAGGCAGGTCAGCCAGTATAAAAGGAGATGGGGTGTATTGTGTTGTCGGGGACTGCGCCTGGCCCGAGATTTCAGCACAGGGTAGCTTCACGACGTCACAGGCCTCTCGACGCTGAAACGACGCAATCGCGAACGCGCCACGAGATTCTACGCGTCAGCGCGGACCGCGGCGAACCCGCGGGTCAGTGGACTTGGAAACCAAGGTACAAGATGGCCAGACCTGCTGCTGGAGTGACAAACCTGTCACCAAGAGGAGAATAAACATGTAAGAAGCGATAACCGACTGCATGAAACCAATACGAGAGATCAAAATTGCCAACACGCATTCTGGAGCAGGAACAGCAGGCTCTGCTTAACGTGCATCAACCGTACATGAATGCATGTGAGTCTCACCTGTTTGTCTGTCTGTGTTGTCAGTAGAGACAACAGGCCGGTCAGGAGAATTCAATGTCTTCGAACGTGTACTAGTCATTGAGTGTCACCTAAGTAACAAATTAATCAGGAAGATTTCAACCCTTCTCGAGTTGGTCAAGTTGACTATTGGTCTTGAGATAGTGAAGTGGAAATGCGAAGGAAAAAATCGCACGAGACCAGAAACCAGTGGAAGTAGTCACTCACGAGTTTCAAAGTGCTTCCAGCAATTCAGTTAGCACAGTGACTGAGCGTAGAGAGTTAAAAACAGTGAGGTAAAATGGTCGAGCAGCTTCTCGTAAGCCACACATTTCTCTTGTCAGTGCTAAACGACAGTTGACGTAGTGTAAAGAGCGACGCCACTGGACGGTTGATGAATTGAAATGAATGATCTGAAGTGACGAATAGCGCTACACCTTTTGGCAATCCGGTGGAAGGATTCTGAGCCATGGCGTCTTTCTCACAGTGTATCGATGTCACTATTCATATACCCTTTGACCAACATGTTGCCATTGGAGCACAGCGCCGTCTGGTGTGGCGGCTCCAGGGCTTGATGACTGGTTTGGAAGTAATATGAGCTGAGGAACGAAGCTGTAACGAGCGCCCTGTGGGGCCCTTTCACCGTGGTTTTAGCCATTGGCGGGTGACAAATGTTACGGTGATGTTACACCATGTAAGTTATCGATTACCGACGTGAATTGTGCTGTGGTTTATCAAAAGAGCGCTGAGCTGTCAGGGCAATGTTCACTGTCATTTTGGTCTTCCTTCCTTCTGTTTGCTGGGTAGGATGCCTACGTCTCCATGGCATTCAAAAGGTAATGTCATTGCAAAATCTGGTAGACATTTTAAACTAATTCATTGGCTGCTATCTTATTATAACTGTTTTACGTGTTAACCTTATGTATCCATGGTGCTTGTGAACCTGTATCCAGTGTTAAGCGCCATGTTCCAAAAGAAAGCTTATTTTCAATGTTGGCGGTGTGCATTAGTAAATGCTGATGCAGACCATCGATGGTCGAATCCGGGACTCCAGATGGCCGAGCTGAAGCCAGGACCCATGGCACCGTATTTCATCAGGAGGCCGAGCAAGTTCAATAGCGTCAAGGGGCTGCATTGCTTTACTCACATAATTTACAGTACTTCGATGGGTGCAGCGTAGTGTCGGCGTGCCGCCCACAGCGCTGTTCTGTGAGTCCAGCCGGCTCAGCAACTCCTGGTATGCTGACGCCGCAGATCCGTCATCAAGGCCGCTCAGCTGGAAGTCGGCCGTGCTCTGCCTGGTCGCCGCCCGCCGATGCGTCACATCTTACCTCCTTAGCTGCCCGCGATTTGAGAGACTATTAGAGTCCCTGGTCCCCACTGCCCTCCGCCCTGTTTGGCGGGACAAAGGTGGTTATACTGGTCACCCGTGGCCCTCGGCCGCTGCTGCTCCCAGGACAGGACAAGACACAAACCCACACCCTCCTGGATGTGGTGCCACAACTTGCTGCTAGTGGTGCTTGCCTCATGGCAACACCTGCCACCATCTCTGACATTGTTGCAGCGCTGCCACGCCTCCTGCAGTGTACGCCTCACCTGGACCCTGGTACGCAAGGTGGGAAGTGAACATGGCCTGTCCTGGACCTGCTGCAGACTGCTGTCACTGCCCTCCTTCAGGCAGACCATGCAATCTCCAAGTACCCGTCTGCCGCTCTGTCCTGCCCCAGTGTAGTGGCCCTGGAGGAGGAATACAGCTCGTACAAGTACATAGAAACAAAGTACAGGTTTACACAGAATATTTACAACATCGCTGCCAGACTGGCTCCAATGAGCCTAGACCAGCACAGGTCCTACCCGACTCTCGACTGACTTGGCACACCCCTCAAGCTAAAAGTGCCTGACTATTTATACTGCTTTTCTCCTTGATTCTAACATAGTGTCGCCCGCATCTCGTGGTCGTGCGGTAGCGTTCTCGCTTCCCACGCCCGGGTTCCCGGGTTCGATTCCCGGCGGGGTCAGGGATTTTCTCTGCCTCGTGATGGCTGGGTGTTGTGTGCTGTCCTTAGGTTAGTTAGGTTTAAGTAGTTCTAAGTTCTAGGGGACTTATAACCACAGCAGTTGAGTCCCATAGTGCTCAGAGCCATTTGAACCATTTTTTTAACATAGTGTCAGAGAGAGACAGAAACTATGGCAAGGGTAAATTCCCATATGTCAGCCACTTACACATCGCCCTCCTGCCTCTGGCCTAGTGCCCCACCTCATACATCGCAATAACTTCGAGCAACGCTGCAGTTCCCTGCCTCGCTGCTGATCCACTTCAAATAACTCGTACGTGCAATACGCCGCTGCAGCTCCGCACCATGTTTACTGTGCCTGGCCTACTGGCTGCCGACTATTACCGCACACTGCCGGCGGCCCCAGACTTCATTGTCCAACTGCGCCTTTACTGAATTTTAACAAAATTCCACTTTCCTACGACTAAGACTAATACTAGCACAGCACTGCGTTACCTGTTCTTGTCCTCCTTCACTTAATTCTTGTGATTTCTAACGAAAATGATTGGTCATGTTATGTTCAACTGGAGGTGCAGTGAAATGTTTAGTATTACCATTTACCACGGATGATTAAATGTGTCAGAATGTGTGTCTGTTTACTGTGTGGCTGGTCCCGGCGGAGGTTCGAGTGCCGGCCGCGGTGGTCTAGTGGTTCTAGGCGCGCAGTCCGGAACCGCGGGACTGCTACGGTCGCAGGTTCGAATCCTGCCTCGGGCATGGATGTGTGTGATGTCCTTAGGTTAGTTAGGTTTAAGTAGTTCTAAGTTCTAGGGGACTGATGACGACTGATGTTAAGTCCCATAGTGCTCAGAGCCATTTGAACCATTTGAGGTTCGAGTCCTCCCTCGGGCATGAGTGTGTGTGTTTGTCCTTAGGATAATTTAAGTTAAGTAGTGTGTAAGCTTAGGGACTGATGACCTTAGCAGTTATGTCCCATAAGATTTCACACACATTTGAACATTTTTTTGTGTGACTGTTTGCTATTTTTTTTTTTTTGGCCTATTTGTAATTTGCTTTTGCGTCCTGGTTTCTTTGAAGCTAATTCCAAAGACCGGTGTTCTCTAAGAAATTATGTAGGAGTCTGGACTACTTAAGTAGCTCAAATAAATTTTAGTCTGTTCCAGGACGGATTTCTTTTCTCCGAACTGCAATGGGCTAATTTTTTACAGATGGGTTTTGAATGTCATGAGAGCGTCCTTGCGGGTACTTTAATGGTTTGCTAGAAAGATAATTTTTCTGATATTATTATCTTATTACTGAAATTATTTTTTTTTAAATTGTAGCTGGTTTTTTAAATCCTTTGCTTAACTTATTGACAGTTGAGTTGTCATGGTTTTGATAAGAGCTCAGATTAATTAATTCTACCCTAAGAGCATTTATTTGATGTATGGCTGAGTGTTGGGATTCTGCCTACTTAACCCTTTGTTTCCTGACATAAGATAAAATTTACTTTTTAACATTTTCTTTGCAGAATTTATGCTATTGTGGCCTCAAATGATGGTAGGATTTTTTGTAAAATTTTATTTTATTTTTCACAACTTTTTTCTCTCCTGGTACTCAGAAGTACCGTCAGACTCCATGGACAGAATCACAACATGCGCAGAAAAATGTTCCAATTTTTATAACTTGTACTTCATTCCACATGAATATTAAATATTTTTACATTAGAAAATTAATTAACAGAAATATGATATTTCTGAATTATTTTTTAAATTTCGCATAAATTTATTCTAGAGCAACTTCACAATACTTAGTAACTTAGCTATACATTTTTGACAGTATATACATATCACATATTTAGTGTTAGTGATACCTCATGAAATTGTAGGAAACAGTTCTTTTTCTCATTACAGCACAAATACACTTTACATGTAGTACATTGAGAATGTGGTCTCGACTGAATTTTATTTTTCGCACACATTTCGCATCGTCCTCTTTTACAACTGAATACTACAAAATGGTTCCCCCGGTTGCCAAGACGTACATCCTTCGGAACAGGAAAGCTAGCCTTCCTTCTCTTTGGGAGAGTTATTTCATCTTTACCAGAGTTTCTCTTTTTGAGATTTGGCACTTGCTGTTCATTCATTAGCCTTAGTGCCACAGCACGCCTGAATTCCAGCAGTGGCAGTGCCCCATGTAGGTCACTGAAAATGACGTAAGCATTGACAAAAGCAATTTCTATTGCTCCCCAGAAGAGACGGTGCCACCATTTCTTTGATCGCTTGTCAAGGCCACAAGTTGAACGTAATCTGTCTGCATGATCCACACCACCCATGTTTTTATTGTAATCACATAAAATAACTGGACATGGTATAGTCATACTAGTTCCATCTTTCTGTTTTCTTGTCACTACGCTCTGTTCAGTGCCATGGAAGTTTGACGCAAAATACACTACTTTATTTTCTTTCCATTGAAATACTGTTAGGTCTAAAGATGACTCTCTGTGATTTGATTTAGACATTTTTCTTTAGGTAAATTCCCTGGCAAACCTTTCCTGTATGTTCTAATTGTTCCACAGGCAAATGTATTTACGGATTTCTGTGTGAGAAAAAGTGGACAGAACAACTAGTGAGAGGTAACGCATTGTTGCTGCAATAAAGTGTTCGCACAACCTGACGGTACTAATAAGTCCGCCTTATATTTTCCACTTTATCTCATTCACTTGTAACGTAATGCTTCAAACTATTATAAAAAAAAACAAAGAAGGTAAGTACGTACAATGGAAAACTTAAAGGAAGTTTCAATAAATTGCGCACAAATTCAGGCAACACCATGGAAACAAGCACATACAAACTTCTGTTTTCACAGCAGCGCGCGAAAAACAATTTAAAGCTCTGACCGCCAGAGAGGTCTATGTATTGCACAATAACATCTAGGAAACAGTAGAGCAGAGTTACTGTTACGTACCGACAGGCTCTCAGATCACGAAACTGCACCACGAGAAAATAATGAGAGTCAAAACTTACTGGTTTAAGTACCGTCAGGCAACAAAGGGTTAAAATTATTTGTCCTGCACGAAACTGTCATTCATCTCCATTTCAGATTTGAATATGACGAATGCCTGTAGAACGTTATCTGCCATCACTTGTAGCGCCAACAATGAAGTATGGAGGAGGCAATATTACGGTATAGTGGTCTCTTCTGTGGTTAGGGTGTGATCACCATATTGCTCTTAAGAAATCGCTAAATGCGGAAGGATACGAACACATTTTACGGTAGTTTCTGCTGCCTATAGCAGAGGAAAAATTTGCAGTCGATAACTCGATCGGCATGACAGTGCACCATGTCACAAAGCAGCATCAGTGAGGCAATGGTTTGTGGACAGTAATATTCCTGAAATTGACTGGCCTGCTCAGAATCCCGACTGGAACCCACTGCAACAGCTGTGGGCTGAGTTTGAACATCGACTCCAGTCCAGACCCTAGCATCCAACACTACGCTCCAACACTGGTTCCGGCTCTTGAGGAAAAATGGGCTCCCACCACTCCACAGACATTGAAAGTGCCATCAGCGGATTTCAAGCAGTCATTAGGGTGTAGGGTGGACATACCTATTAATGTCCACTAACAGGTGTCCAGATAGTTTTGATCGGGCAGTGTACAGTTCTAACGACTATTATAAATTCAAATTTTTAACTATGTGTCTATATTACAACTGGATGGGTTACGTGATTATCACACAGTGTTTTCTTCGTTGGTTGCTGATCTTCTCAAAAGCTCTCCTCGCATTTCAAACGCCTATCATCATTCCTTATTTGCAATACAGTCCTATTGGCCTAACTTCCCCCTACGCCCATCTCAGCTGTTTTCCTTCTGTGCAACAGCGAAGCAGAATAACCGCATTTGTCGGTATTTATTTGATCTCGGTTTTAATAGGAGTTTTTTACCAATAATGAGTAAAAAAATAAAATTACCACAACGACAGCGCAATTTTTTTGTTTGTTTTTAAATAAGGCTTTCTTTAGAAAGAGGAGGAGATCAGTGCTTAACGCCCCGTCATTAGAGGCGGAGCACAAGTTCAGGTTGGACTAGGATGGGGAGGGAAATCGGCCGTGCCCTTTCAAAGGTACCATCCCGGCATTTGCGTGAAGCGATTTAGGGAAATCACGGAAAACCGAAATCACGATGGCCGGATGTGGGTTTGAACCGCCGATCTCCCGAATGCGAGTCCAGTGTGTTGAGCACTGTGCCATCTCTCTCGATAGAAGCTTGCCGGCCGCGGTGGCCGAGCGGTTCTAGGCGCTACAGTCTGGAACCGCGCTACCGCTACGGTCACAGGTTCGAATCCTGCCTCGGGCATGGATGTGTGTGATGTCCTTAGGTTAGTTAGGTTTAAGTAGTTCTTAAGTTCTAGGGGACTGATGACCTCAGCAGTTAAGTCCCATAGTGCTCAGAGCCATTTATTTGATAGAACCTTCTTTAGAAACGCGTAATGTTTACTCGTAAAACCTGCACTGCATTGAAGTACTGGATTATCAGAGAAAATGCGAAAAGCGATCAGTGCTATTTAAATAACAATGCCGACAATTAGAAACGAGCAACAAACACATGACATAAGAATCGATACAGCATTGCTGAAACAATTATGCACCTGCAGCTGTGTAATGTGGCCAATTAGACAATGCGTGTGCACATGTACTGTGCAAGACTCACCCACACTTGGTTACGAAGTACATAAATACATCTGACCACAAAACAGATTCTTCATTCGAAATAATTAAAGAAAAAGAACGCTACAACTAAAAGCTAATTACTTGTCTGCAATTTCTGTGAAATAACAAAAGAGATGCGAATTGGTGGCGACAGTAGTAAGTTACAAACTTAACAATTAATTTATAGTTTATAACGAAAATAGTAAGTAGCTGATCTATGTAGGTAATACGCCTTTATCTGCTTTTAGTCCTTGTGAACGGACAACTTACCACGAAAAAGCAGAGCTGTCCAATTCATTTTTCAATCTTTAGCGCTGATTATTTCTGAAGTCCAAACAGATAATCTTCGGTTACAACATGATTTTTTAGAAGAGTTTCAAGCAATTAGAATCAAAAGGAGAGTACAGTGATTTTTTGTAGTATTTAACCCCTCATTACCTTTAGAGAAAAGCAGCGAATGGATTATCGACTAAGTTTTTTTAACTATTTTTTTTTTATATTCTGGTTCTACTTATCTTGAAACAGAAAATGCAAAAGGCTTGAGGATTCTTAGAATTTTTCAATCTTTGTTCGATGACTGTGTTCATTATTTGAAATAGTAACTGTAAGAAACAGGAAATTGGTTATTTCCGGAACCGGTTATTTTCAACGGTTTTAAGTCAGTTTGAACTAGAGATGAAAAACACGGTATAACCGAAAACCAGTTATTTTAGCGGTAACTGCCATTCTTATTTCTGTCACACTATCAGTGCTATCCAAGCTTTTGTCATCCCTGTCCATGTCTGTTCTCTGATTTCCATCTCATTTGCTAGCTTTACCCTATTATCTCTCGGTCAGCTTCTCCTGAAGACCTGATCCCTTCCGTACTGTTGCTAAGCAGTTTTGTTAGAATGTCATTAATCACTTCCGACAGGAGCACAATGAGGAAATTACTTGAAACATTGTTAAGAAGACTAACATTACTGGAATACTTAAAATTAATTTCTAAGCGTATTGTAATTTTACACTGAAGAGCCAAAGAAACTGGTACACTTGCCCAATATCATGTAGGGCTTACACGAGCACGCAGAAGTACCGCAACACGACGTGGCATGGACTCAACTAATGCCTGAAGTAGTGCTGGAGAGAACTGACACCATGAATCCTGCACGGCTGCCCATAAATCCGTGAGAGTACGAGGATGTGGAGATCTCGTCTGAACAGCACGTTGTAAGACATCCCAGGTACGCTCAGTTATATTCATCTCTGGGGAATTTTTGGTGGCCAGAGGAAGTGTTTAAAGTCAGAAGAGTGTTCCTGAAGTCACTTTGTAGCAATTCTGGATGCCTGAGGTGTCGCATTGTCCTGCTGGAATTGCCCAAGTCCGTCGGAATGCACAATTTACATGATTGGATGCAGGTGATCAGACAGGATGCTTACGTGCGTGTCGTCTGTCAGAGTCGTATCTAGACGCATCAGGGTTCCCATATCACTCCAACTGCACACGCCCCACACCATCACAGAGCCTCTACCAGGTTGAACTGTCCCGGCTGACATGCGGGGTCCATGGATTCATGAGGCTGTCGCCTTACCCGTACACGTCCATCCGCTCGATACAATTTGAAACGAGACTCGTCTGACCAGGCAAAATGTTTCCAGTCATCAACAGTCCAATGTCGGTGTTGATGGGCCCAGGAGTACAGCTTTGTGTCATGCAGTCTCAAGAGTACACGAGTGGGCCTTCGGCTCCGAAAGCCCTTATCGATGATGTTTCGTTGAATGGTTCGCACGCTGACACTTATTGATGGTCCAGCATTGAAATCTGCAACAATTTGCTGCAGGGTCGCACTTCTGTCACGTTGAACGATTTTCTTCAGTCGTCGTTTGTCCCGTTGTTGCAGGGTCTTTTTCCGGCCGCAGCGATGTCGGAGATTTGATGTTTTACCGGATTCCTGATATCTACGGTACACTCGTGAAATAATGTTCGTACGGGAATATCCGCACTTCATCGCTACCTCGGATATGCTGTGTCCCATCGCTCGTGCGCCGACTATAGCACCTCGTTCAAACTCACTTAAATCTTGATAATCTGCCCCTGTAGCAGCAGTAACCAATCTTACAACTGCGCCAGACACTTATTTTCTTATATAGGCGTTACAAACCGCAGCGCTATATTCTGCCTGTTTATAAATCTGTGTATCTGAGTACGCAGCCTATACCAATTTCTTTGGCTCTTCAGTGTAATTTATTAAGGATGTCTGATTAGATGTAAGAGAGGGTCGGAAGGCCCTGGTCTTTCCAGATGAAATAAATGCATAAGTAAGTGAATATACTTTGGATGGCACTGACGGCGCTTCATACTAGTATTTCATAGGAAGAAAACTTTTGTAGCACGCAACGAAATGTTGTTGTAGCTTAAAACGTGTGTTTTCCTTCTCGCGCACTCCATGCTGCCCGGACATTGGCGCCTAACCAGAACTTTTCGCCGCAACGTCGCACTATTGATCCTGTTGGGAAAGTCAGTTCCCTCTTGCGTGCTCTCTGAGCAAGGCACTCGTCCGCCCACCACACATACGTTACGCCACCGCAGTCGCCGAATGCACTTTTAGTCGCAGGGCAGAATGCGGAGCAATACAGCATTTCAGACGTTAGCTGTAAATTATAATTCGCTATTAACAACCGTGAGAATCTTTCTTTAACGGAACTGATCGTTGTTTCAATATCTACTCTTGGTTGTTGGCTCTGGAGTTGTTGCAGTCTGGTAGCCAGTTCACGCTGGGAATATACCTGTTTTGGATTTTTCACTGACCTGCTACTAACGGCATTTACGTCGAGAACGTAAAGTCGCCACTGGGACACACGCATAATACGAACGTGCTGATCTCTAATGTGCCTCATTAACATTTATTTGTCATTTGCGTAAGCGATCATTTATTCCCGATGGCTTGTGAACCACAATTCTTCTGAAACCTTGTATCACTATAAAAAGCGACACAAAACATTATTTTGTCTATGTGTTATTTTACTCAACCTTCTAAGATTCAAATGTCGCGGACAATTCATTACTCATGGAACATTAATATCAAAATTATAAACGTAATTATACGACCGTATCATCCCATTTTCAGAATGCTTTGAGAAATTTTGCTTACACCCCCGCCCCCCTCAATACCCAAGTGGAGGAGCCGAAAAATCTTATAGTCTTTCTCTTTGCACCACAGGAAGATGTTTCAAACTGGACAGAACACACTTCCACCAAACATTCTTGTCTAACTTGCCATAAGAAATAAGCTACAAATTAATTATGTAACAAACAACAGTAATGCAGGAGCAGGTCGCATAGTGAATAAGAAAATAGGAATGTGAGTAACTTTCCACGAACAACATGTTGTGTTGTTGTTGTTGTGGTCTTCAGTCCTGAGACTGGTTTGATGCAGCTCTCCATGCTACTCTATCCTGTGCAACATTCTTCATCTCCCAGTACCTACTGCAGCCTACATCGTTCTGAATCTGCTTAGTGTATTCATCTCTTGGTCTCCCTCTACGATTTCTACCCTCCACGCTGCCCTCCAGTACTAAATTGGTGATCCCTTGATGCCTTAGAACATGCCCTACCAACCGACCCCTTCTTCTAGTCAAGTTGTGCCACAAACTCCTCTTCTCCCCAATTCTATTCAATACCTCGTCATTAGTTATGTGATCTACCCATCTAATCTTCAGCATTCTTCTGTAGCACAACATTTCGAAAGCTTCTATTCTCTTCTTGTCCAAACTATTTATCGTCCATGTTTCACTTCCATACATGGCTACACTCCATACAAATACTTTCAGAAACGACTTCCTGACACTTAAATCTATACTCGATGTTAACAAATTTCTCTTCTTCAAAAACTCTTTCTTTGCCACAGCCGGTCTGCATTTTATATCCTCTCTACTTCGACCATCATCGGTTATTTTGCTCCCCAAATAGCAGAACTCATTTACTACTTTAAGTGTGTTGTTTCCTAATCTAATTCCCTCAGCATCACCCGACTTAATTCGACTACATTCCATTATCCTCGTTTTGCTTTTGTTGGTGATGACCAGCATACTGAATGCATTATCATGAGAAAGACAGACACAAAAGCAATACCCACCACAATAGTACAAGTTTATTTACCTACTGCACTAGTTCTGCAGATGTTGAAGAGACTGAAAAAATGCATGAAGATAAGTGAAATTATTCATATCGAGAAGGGAGACGAAAAATTAATTGTGAGGGGGGACCAGAAATCAGTAGTAAAATAAGGAAGAGAAGCAAAAACAGTGCAACATGTATTAGTGGAAAGATATGAAACGGGAAGGAACTGCTTGAATTTTCGCAAGAACTTAGTCTAATCATTGGTAACCTTTAAGAGTCGTGAAAGATGGTTGTATACATGCAAGATACCAAGAGACACCCGTAGGTATCAAATAGATTATGTTAAGACAGAGAGTTAAAAACCAGTTTTTAAACTGAAAAAAATTTCCAGAAGTCCATGTGGAGTCTGCCCGTAATTTATTGCTTATGAACTGCAAATTAGAGCTGAAAATATTGGAGAAAGGTAAGAAATTGAGATCGGATCTGGATAAAGTGAAAGAACGGGAGGTTGTTGAGAGTTCCATGGGGAGCGATAGAAGACTATTGCCTGAAACAGTGGAAAGGAACACAGTGGAAGACAAATGGGTAACTTCGAGAATTGAAACAATGAAGACACTAGAGGAACGACTCGGCAAAGGTACAAGATTCAGTAGAAATCGTCAGATAACACAGGAGATACTGTATTTAACTGACGAAGGGAGAAAACGTATGCGAAGCAACAGAAGTTAATACAGACATCAAAAAAATGTTATTGACAGTAAGTGAAAACTGGCAATGCAGGAATGTAAAAACACGCATAACGTGGGGAAAGATAGAAGCTGCCTAAAAGAAAATTAAAGAGACCTTTGGAGAAAAGAGAAGCAGCTACATGTACATCAAGAGCTCGGGTGGCAAGCCAGTACGATACAAAGAAGATAAGGCTAGAAGGTGGAATGAACATATAGAAGGGCTATACAAAGGAACCGAACTTTGGGACAATATTATGGAACGGGAAGAGGGTAGATGATAATGAGATGAGAGATATGATACTGCGAGAAGAATTTGACAGAGCACCGTAAGTCACGAAACAAGTCATCTGGGATTGACGTCAATTCCTCAGAATTATTTACGTCTCTGGGAGAATATATTAAGACGAAATCATTCAAGTTAGTTTGAAAGAAGTATTAGAGAAGCGAAATACCCTCACGTTGCAAGAATGTAACAATTTAAATTTCAAAGAAGCCAGGTGCTAACGGATGTGAATACTACCGAACAATCAGTTTAATAAGTCGCCGTTGCGAAATACTGATACGAATTATTTATTGAAGAGTGGGAAGACTGGTAGAAACCGGCCTCGGGGAAAATCTGTTTGGGTTCCACAGAAATTATGAAACAAGATTGAAGGAAAAAAGGGAAATCCACATGTAGCAGTCAAGGATTTATAGACAATTTTGACTGGACAACACTCTTTGAAATTCTAAAGGTAGTTGGAATAAAAACAGGGAACGAAAGTTTATCGACAATTTTTACAGAAACGTAACAACTGCTGTAAGAGTCGAAGAGCACGAAAGGTCGGCAATAGTTTAGAAGACAATGAGTCGGAGCTGTAGCCTATCTACCGTGTTATCCAATCTGGCTATTAAACAAACAGTGCAGGAAACCAAAGAGAAATTTGTATGGGAAATAAAAAACAAAACAAAAATAGAAACTTGGAGATTTGTCAGTAAAAATGTAATTCTGTCAGAGGCGAAGATACGTTGAACGGAATGCATAGTGAAGTGATGAAAGCAAAATAAGAGTAATGGAATATACTCACATTTAATCAAAGCTGAGAGAATTAGATTAAGAAATGAGCCACTAAAAGTAGTGGGTGGGTTTTGCTTGGCAGTAAAATAAATGATGATGGCCGAAGTAAAGCTGATTTAAAATATAGACTGGCAATAGCAAGAAAACGTTGCTGAAGAAGCGAAATTCTTTGACATTGTACCTAAATTAATATTCTGTATATTGTTGTTGGAGGGGGAGAAAGGAAAGGAACTAATGTTATCAGTTGCGGGATATCAGTGGCGACGTGTGAAAATGTGTGCCAGACCAGGACACGAGCCTGGGATCTTCTGCATATTAGGTAGTTGCGTTTACCACTGAGTCACCCAGACACAATGTTTATAGCAGACGCGCGGACTATCTTGGCACACTTCCTAGCTGACTTACATTCCAACCTAGCGTCCCCTATCCTAAGTACCCGTCCATGTCCTCCATACTCGTTAATTTTAGATTACCGCTGGAGGTCGAACGAAATGTGCATCTACACTGAAGGTTGTGGATTCATTGCCCACCGAGGAAAATTAGTTATCTGAATGCATGTTGTCTGTTCTTTTGGACAGGTCGCGGTAGGTAGGAGTGCAGATCAGCCAAGAGTCGGCCGAGATGGCCAGCGCAGCTGGGATAAACGCTGTCTCCGGATGGCACAGTGGTTAAGGCAACTGCCCAGTAAGCAGTAGATACCGGGTTCGACTCCCAGTCCGGCACACACTTTCACTCGTCGTCGCTGATTCCGTGTGAAATCTCGATGACATCAGGAGTTCCTTTCCTTTCTCCTTCCTCCTCCTTCAGTTTCCACATAATGTATCACAACTACGGATTATATGAGGTGTATGAGCCGTGGTAAAAATTGCTGTTTTGAAGAGCTCGCCACAACGCGTTGTGTGAAGCAGTCGCCCTCCGTTTCCGGCAGTGGCGCCACTGTGGCAATCGCAGTTTTGGTGTCTCCCTCTGGTGGGAAAGGTTGCCTGTTCACGTGCATTTTAAGGGGCGCTATGAGCTCGCCAGTCCAGGAAATCATCGTAGGTCGCACCACTCGCTCCTTCCGGCTCCTGGATTTCTCCCTTACTGTCTGCGCCCGTCCTGTCCGCCTCACCCCCACCCTCACCTACCTTGGCGTCACCATTGACCGTCACCTCACCTGGATCCCTCATCTCCGCTCCATCCAATCCAAAGCCCCCAACCGCCTCGGACTCCTCAAACTCCTCTCTGGCCGGACATGGGGGTTGCACCCCTCTACGATCCTCCACACCTACAAATCCTTCATCCGTCCCATCCTCTGTTATGCCAGTCCTGCCTGGATATCTGCCCCCGCCCCCCCCCCCCAAAATTCTATAAGTCCCTCCAGATCCTTGAGCGTCATGCACTCCGCCTCGCCTTCCGTATTCGCCTCCCATTCCCCAAGCGGCTCCTCTACGATCTCATTCCTTTCCCCCATCTGCTCCTATTCCTCGAACATATCCGCATCCTCTACACCTCCCGCCGCCTTGATCCCTCACCCCCTGGTCGCTCCTCTCCTCTCCCATCCCCGCCCCCTGCCACGTCTTCACTGTTGTGTCCCCTCTACCCTCCATCTCTACACCCTTCATCTCCTTTCCCAAGGTGGCTTCCATCAACTCCCCCTCCATTTATCCCTCCTATCAACTCTGATCCTCACTCCCCCTTCTTTCCTTTGTCCTTTTCCCGGGTTCCCTCTCCCCCCTTCCATCCTCTTTTTTCCCCAACTCCCCTCTCTCTGCCCCCTTCTCTCCCCCGAGTCCTTTTGCATTTCCCTCCTCTGCCTCCTCTCATTCCCTCTCACGTCTGCCCTGCCCCTCTCCCCCTTTATGAGTCTTCTCCCTCCTTGGTCCCCCCCACCCTTTTCGTTTTTTCCTTCCTCCCTCCTTGTTCTTCCCCCTCCTCCAGGTCCCCCCCCCCCCCCATCTGCCTTTGGCTCGGAGTGTCACCTTTGTGCCGCCATTTTCGTGCAGTGTTTTACAGTGAGTGTTTTACAGTGAGTGTTCCGTGTTGTGTTTTTTTGGGAAGTGTTGCGAATGGCCATCATACTGTCGCTGGGTGTGCTTTTTATCTCTTGGGAACAGAAACCAGATTGTCGACATGTTTTTTAATTGTGTGTGTACTACGTTACTTGTCTGATTCCTGTGTCTTTTATTAACATTGCCAACCCCTTTTGCTTTCTGTTTTAACTTTCCGCATTTTTCCGCCATTTTACACTTTAAGTCACCGTTTTATCGCCTGTTTTTCTTGTTTCTTTTCTTCTTCCGTTTTTTTTAAAAAAGTCTGCTGCCAGCACGCCCCCTTCGGGGGGAATTGAAACTCAATAAAGTAAAAAAAAAAAAAACTCGCCAGTCGGTCAGTCTGAGTGAGGCTGGGTCAGTCTCGCGTCACCAGTGGCTGGTCCGTCGCTCGTTCGCACTTGTGCGGCAGTGTCCGTCTGTCGTCGGAGGGCTAGTATGTCTGTCGTTTGGATCAAACTTTAAAGCCAGAAAATGAGTCTTGCCACTCCGCCAGTAACAGAACTCAGCTAGTGGTCGCCCGGTCGGGGCTGAGTTCCTGCATCTGAGTCTGCGCATTAGGCCGACAGTCTGCTCGAGTTGCTCGGGCAACGGTCATTGGCGGTTCGATCGATCGGTTGGTCGGTCGCGCACTGAGACACAAGATGATTTGTCCGCCTTGAGCGTCGGCGCATGTGAGGTCCCCACGTGAGTCCAGTGGGCCGCGCCGTATAGAAAAGGGTAGTGGCTTCGCGGTCGACACGAGAGCAACAGGAGTCAAACCACGACATCGGGCTTGCCGGTGCGAGCTGCGACGCCGTGAGACGGGAGATCGGCGCGCCTTCCTGCGTCCGTTGAAGCGGCTGGCAGCGGACTGTTCGGGAGAGCGTTGGGGGTACTGCGCCAAGTCTTCGCCAGAAATCGCAGTTTATTAGAAGTTAAGTGATTGTAGATATGTTGTTTCATTTGCTTGTTAAATTCTACTTGTTTTCTTGGTGAGTTCACCTGCTGCTTTGTTTTGGGGTCGTCCCACCATTCTTCTCCGTTTGCCCATCCGCGGGAAGGTGGTTACTTATGAATTGCGTGGTCCGTTTTTCCCTTGTGAAATAGGGGCAGGTTAGAGCAATCTGCGGTTCGGGTTGTTCAGTGATCCCCCTGTCAATCTGCCATACGTTAATAGTTACCTCTGTCATGTTTGTCGGATTCGGTGTTAACGAATTTATTGCTTAAGGTGTAAAGGCCGAATTCCTTAAATATGTTTTTATCTTGCCTATCATCTTTAGAGGCGGTATATGTGTAATGTAGAGCATGTTTGTACATTTTATGTAAGACTGCATTTCATGGGTTTTTATTTAAATGGTCATTTTAGTGTATTAAGTTGCCACCGTTCCACTGTAAGGGGTTTATTTTAAAAACATGTTGCACTTTCTGTGGCAAGTAATTTTTTTTATGTGAGTGTTTTGTACCATTTCCATCCCTCCTACGGGCTGCATAGTTCATGTGTTTGTGTGAGTTGTTAAAATTTTTAGTTTAAAGTAATCTGGTGTGTTGCAGATTTGCGCCAGTGTAGTCTTTCAGAGGTTGTTGTGAGCGGTCGTGACTACGGCCGTGTTAAAAGGGAGCGGCAAGCTTCTCAGCCCGAAAGCTCATACTGTCAAAAAAGAAAAAATTGTTATTTCTGTCTCTGAATAAATTGTACTTGATATTTAGAGGGTGATTTCTGATTGTAATTTTTAAATCTGTCTTTTTTTTTAAAAAAAAAAAAAAGATAGCGTTTTTAGGAATAAAATTTCCATTTGTTGAAATTTAATTTGTTTTCATCAGTTACCCACTGGCAACTACTTCCACGCTCACATAGTGTGATTAAATGTGTTAATGTTCTTGATGAATCGTTAGTAAATAAAGCAAATTTTTTAAGAAAAGATTTTGAACGTAAATCCACGGTTCGGTGTCTGTTCTTTCGGACTTTTCATATAATTGATTCGTCTCGATTGGCAACGAATCCACCTTCTTCAGTGCCGAGAGGCGTGCCGAAATAGTCTGAGCGGTTATGATAAACACTTGTTAACGAAAGTGCACAGTAAACAGGAGATTTCGGATTCAACTTCCTGTCCGGCACAATTTTCACTAATCTCTGCTGATTCCGCGTGAAGTCTCGTTGCAGCTGACATAAATAGTCCCTTCTCTTTCTCTCCTCCTCCTCATTGAGTTTACTTTCAATGATCAGATAACAAAGAAAAAGAATTTTAATGCTAAAAGAAGGAGTCTGTTGATAGGACACATCCGAGACATAATGCAATTATCAATGTGGTAGTCGACGAAAGTGCGCAGGGTAAAAATTGTATATGCAGATCAAGCAGGTTCAAATGGATGTACGTTACAGAAATTGTGCAGAGATGATGAGACTCATTAGAACAGACTAGCGTGTGGAGCTACATCAGACCAGTTATTGGACTGACGACCGCAACAACAATAAGCTATGAAATTGCGGCTACGGTCTTAAAATGCGAAAATCGTGTCTTTAGTCCATCGCGATCTAATTTTACTCGTATATTACCAAAAGCGTTACAGTGATGCAGTCTCATACCCAGACACAATTTATCCGTGACCTTGTATTTGAACAAGGCGTCTACATTAGGGAGGGTGAAATCCAGCGCCATCCCGGTGGGAAAAGCGTTCTCTTTTAGCCTAATGGACGCAAAGTCTCCCGGATGCTATAGCACAGTAGCTGAAACAAACTGTTACTTGACTTCAGTACAATCACCTCATTCTTGCGCATTTATTACATCTGACACCTCGCAGAACAATTTCGACCACTGTATTATGAAGCACTGCACTTCTGTCTAATATAACGAAGGCTCTTGTAACAATAAGCTGAAAGGTGAATTTTATGTAAAATGTTTGTGCTTGAAGTTTAGAGGGGAAGGGGAGGATCTTAAAAGATGTGAAAGAAAGTGTTTCGAATCTAAAATCGCCTCCAACCGGGAAGAGAACTATGCTCGGGTTAGCATATGCTGTCCTCGCTTGTTTCCTTCGACATTCAGACGTAACAACTCACGCCAATGAGATACAAATTACTGGTATGATTAAGAGATTCAGAGTGGAAAATTCATCCGGCAGTGGAGTGTGCACTGTTCTTCTTAACGTATTGGACACTGTGCTGGACCGGGATGGCTGTCTTGCAGAGACAATGTTCTTATCGACAGAGGTAATCAGGTACGACTAGCTACTCGCTCTCACAGCTTCAGTTGCACCAGTTCCTCTCTGCTACTTGCTAAACTCCACGGAAGCTCTCCTCTCTACCTTGCTGGTCACACTTCCGAGAGTCAAGCCTGTGGCGCTTCCTAGTGCTGTCCTAAAGCATCGACTGCACACTGACCAGCGCCACGCCGCGAAACGGTATCTAGAAGGCGCTGACCTGCGCCAATGGGAGGAGCAGGCAGTTTGTGGCACAACTTGACTAGAAGAAGGGATCGGTTGGTAGGACATGTTTTGAGGCATCAAGGGATCACAAATTTAGCATTGGAGGGCAGCGTGGAGGGTAAAAATCATAGAGAGAGACCAAGAGATGAATACACTAAGCAGATTCAGAAGGATGTAGGTTGCAGTAGGTACTGGGAGATGAAGAAGCTTGCACAGGATAGAGTAGCATGGAGAGCTGCATCAAACCAGTCTCAGGACTGAAGACCACAACAACAACAACAACAGTAGAACGTAGATAGAAAAGAAATTCAGTACCAAGTAGCTTAGTGTTTTGAAAAAGAAAGAAATAAAAAAGATAGAATCCCATTAGTTTCAAAATAAAATCATAGTATATCGCAAAGTTCCGTAATTAGAAATCACGGAGTAGGACGAACGATCTCAAAGAATACTCATGAGTACTCTTTGACAATCGTGTGTAATACCTGAGAAAGAGCCATGCACTGTTACTGTGTTACGAGAGTTTGCCGGAGCAAGTCGTACCTCAGCGTGTGTTCGTATACGAGGGCGCGAAGAGATTATTTTTTGAACGCTAATGATTTGCGATCTACTTCGACGCACTGAACTTCTAGAAAGTAAATCAGTAACTTCAAAAAGGTTTATCACGTAGAATCCAGATAGTGAAAGATTCGAAATTGTCTTAAATTGAATATTTTCCATGAAAGACTGGACATTACCCAAAGTTAGAACCTATTAGTGATGGACCGATATAGAGACAATCTTTGTAACCGAATTGTGAGAAAAGAATTAACTTTCGTAAAATCCGTTAATGGACTCTGGAACTTGCATAATATCTTGGACTGAAGTATACGTCATTAATTCCACCCAGATAGGAAAAGCTACTTCCTTACGGCAACGTTAGGATGTGAAAATAGTGCAATAAACCAGCATTCAGTGTTATTACTGCGTTTATAACTTCGTTCAATCCATTCAATATTGTGTACTCAGTAAGTAATTATCTGTGCGACGACACTGATTGTCCAAGGAACGCGGCGCGCATAAATACTCTTTGCCGCAATAACAAATTATCGCTCTGTTACGAACTATTAGGCTCAAGTAAACCGAAAAACTTGAGTGGAGATATTGGTGATGAGTATATACTGAAGCTATGATTAATACTGGAATAGGAACTGATATATCCCTACGTGTAGCTGTGTTTAAATACGCCGGGGAGCACGTAATTGTTTGACATGATCGAGACAAATAATATGCACTCGGTGGGATTTCAGCGCAGCCCAAATAGATGTTTTACGAGGGCAGTTCAATAAGTAATGCAACACATTTTTTTTCTCGGCCAATTTTGGTTGAAAAAACCGGAAATTTCTTGTGGAATATTTTCAAACATTCCCGCTTCGTCTCGTATAGTTTCATTGACTTCCGACAGGTGGCAGCGCTGTACGGAGCTGTTAAAATGGCGTCTGTAACGGATGTGCGTTGCAAACAACGGGCAGTGATCGAGTTTCTTTTGGCGGAAAACCAGGGCATCTCAGATATTCATAGGCGCTTGCAGAATGTCTACGGTGATCTGGCAGTGGACAAAAGCACGGTGAGTCGTTGGGCAAAGCGTGTGTCATCATCGCCGCAAGGTCAAGCAAGACTGTCTGATGTCCCGCGTGCGGGCCGGCCGTGCACAGCTGTGACTCCTGCAATGGCGGAGCGTGCTAACACACTCGTTCGAGATGATCGACGGATCACCATCAAACAACTCAGTGCTCAACTTGACATCTCTGTTGGTAGTGCTGTCACAATTCTTCACCAGTTGGGATATTCAAAGGTTTTTTCCCGCTGGGTCCCTCGTTGTCTAACCGAACACCATAAAGAGCAAAGGAGAACCATCTGTGCGGAATTGCTTGCTCGTCATGTGGCTGAGGGTGACAATTTCTTGTCAAAGATTGTTACAGGTGATGAAACATGGGTTCATCACTTCGAACCTGAAACAAAACAGCAATCAATGGAGTGGCGCCACACCCACTCTCCTACCAAGAAAAAGTTTAAAGCCATACCCTCAGCTGGTAAAGTCATGGTTACAGTCTTCTGGGACGCTGAAGGGGTTATTCTGTTCGATGTCCTTCCCCATGGTCAAACGATCAACTCTGAAGTGTAATGTGCTACTCTTCATAAATTGAAGAAACGACTTCAGCGTGTTCGTAGGCACAAAAATAAGAACGAACTTCTCCTTCTTCATGACAACGCAAGACCTCACACAAGTCTTCGCACCCGAGAGGAGCTCACAAAACTTCAGTGGACTGTTCTTCCTCATGCACCCTACAGCCCCGATCTCGCACCGTCGGATTTCCATATGTTTGGCCCAATGAAGGACGCAATCCGTGGGGCGCACTACGCGGATGATGAAGAAGTTATTGATGCAGTACGACGTTGGCTCCGACATCGACCAGTGGAATGGTACCGTGCAGGCATACAGGCCCTCATTTCAAGGTGGCGTAAGGCCGTAGCATTGAATGGAGATTACGTTGAAAAATAGTGTTGTGTAGCTAAAAGATTGGGGAATAACCTGGTGTATTTCAATGCTGAATAAAACAACCCCTGTTTCAGAAAAAAAATGTGTTGCATTACTTATTGAACTGCCCTCGTATATAACGTCAATATGTACAGCTCTACCGCTAGTTACCCAGACTGCGACGTTATAGAGCCTAAATGTTCATCTGACTGCATAACCATGATATTCCAACACTACATGGGCTCTGGACAAACACTTGAACTAAAAGTTATTCCAAAAATAAAAACTGCCCCATATTGTGAACAATTACAATTCTTCATTTTAAAAGTTTATATCACTACAGGAAATCTTAAATGTCGCAAACACATATTTCTCATCAGTTCACTCTCACTCATGAAGATTTTTTTGTCTGTACGTGATCTGTCCAAAAAACTCAGGAACGTTTTAATTTGACACCAATGGTGTGCTGGAGCGAAATGCGGTTGGCATCCATGCACACGCCTGTATTAATGTTTACCTGCCGGAAGTTTTATTGTTGTATGTCTGTTTGTTATCGTTCAGTGTTGCATTGATTAGAAAGTTGGTCGCACAGTTTGTGAATTTCGAGAGTGCAGAGTTAGAGGAGCAACGCGTCTGCATTAAATTTTGCGTGAAACTCATGAAAAGCTTTTCCAGAGACACACCCACTGATACAGGAAACCATGCTTAGTGTTAGAAATGTTTCACACGGTTTAAAAATGGAACGAAACTGTACGTGCCAATTGAAGACTGACTGTTCGAGAGATTTCAGAAGAATGTAACATTTCAGTTGGATCATGAAATGTTGGCACAGCATATTGAAACGCCCGTGTTACCGCCGAGTTCGTTCCACGGTTCATGGTCAAGAACCAGAAAGACCTTCGCCTCGTAGTCTTTGGGGAACTTTTGGATCGCACAAATGAGAACGAGATGTTCCTTAAGAGAATGACAACTTGTGATGAGACGTGGGTCTATGGTTATGATGTTCAGACGGAGGTTCAGTCTTCACAAAGGGTCGGGAAAGGTTTTCCAAGACAAAAAAAAGCTCGTCAGGTCAGGTCAAATGTCAAAGGTATGCTGATAGTTTTATTTGACTTTGACTTTGAATTAGTGCCACAGGGAGAAACTGTTAATAGATGGTAAATCGTGACGCGTTGCGTCGTCTGCAAGAAAATGTGAGAAGGGAATTGCCTGAAATGTGGCGTGACAATTGATCGCTCTGGCATCACGATAACGCATCCGCACATTCATCCCTGTTGGTGCGTCGGTGCACAAAATACGAAATCACTGTGCTGCCCCATCCTCCGTAGTCTCCAGACCTGGCCCCTGCGACTTTTTTTATTTGCACAGCTGAAAATCCCGTTGAAAGGACGAAGATTTGCGACGATAGAGGGGATAAAAGAAAATTCACAGACTGCTTCCGGAGGTGGAAACGTCGATGGGAGCTTTGTATCAATTGTAGAGGAGAGTATTTAGAAGAGAACCGTGCACAATAAGTAAATGGCAAGCGTAGAAAAATTTTGTGGACAAAGTTCCGGAGTTTTTGGTATAGATGTATGTAAAGGTTAATCCCAGAAACTACTGCAGGGATATTGATACTCGGAAGGCTTTTACTAATAAGTAGATTGAATCACGAGGAACGTGTGTGTGCTACGGTCGCAGGTTCGAATCCTGCCTCGGGCATGGATGTATGTGATGTCCTTAGGTTAGTTAGGTTTAACTAGTTCTAAGTTCTAGGGGACTAATGACCTCAGAAGTTGAGTCCCATAGTGCTCAGAGCCATTTGAACCATTTGAACGTGTGTGTATAATTTATAATTATATTAATGAGTAGTGTGTAATATTCATATGGTTTTCTGTTCCATATTTAATTGGCATTTGCAGGGAATATTGTGTCTCAATATTGGCACCTACGAATTGACGAGCTACAGGGGAGGTGGTATCTGGCTATGAAAACGGTATAGTACGGATACAGCCGCCGCAACTCCAGAGAGCAGTGAAACTTGGCCAGAATCTCCAGTACACACATATCTCTTATGACTACATTTTAGAATGCCTTTTTTCCTTTTTTTCAAGGTCCGATCAGTTGCGAAATGGAAACCAGTGTGAAAATAAAAACATGTTTTATTTGCAACATTTAGCTTCATCTTCCACATACTTCTCCACATAGTCGTCGCGCCGTCTTATACATTGGTCTCAGCATTGCATCAACTTTTCAGTACCCCCGCAATAGAAGGCAGCCGCCTGTGCTTTCCTACAATTCTCTACATTGGTCTGCAGCTCGTTATCTGCGCGAAAACGTTGTCCTCATCTCTCGTGGTCCACATGAGCAAGAGATGGAGATCAGAAGGGGTGGTCAAACACTTCCCATCGTGCAGCCGAGCATTGTCAAGAAGGACAATGCCTGATGACAACATTTCTCTTTGCTTATTCTGAACTGTTCTTCGTAGATGATTTTCTCGAATCGCCTGATCCACTTGCTGAACAAGACCGTAGGGTGACATTCGCTTCCATTCTTGACCGCCTGCACCATAAACGTCTGTACGTCCCGCTTCAACGTTCCTGCACCATTGTTGCATATTTTTGTCACTTATGACGTTACGTTATATGGGCTGCATGAAATCGGGCGGGACCCTTCGGCATTAATAAATCGAATGACAGTACGCATTACAGACTTGGTGGAGACACTATTGTTCAAGGCACCTTTACGCGCTCAGTGTGTGTTCAGAACTGAAGAGTGCAACGTGACGCGATCGACGGGTATACCAAAGGCATTGTGCAACATATTTACGAAAAGCTTCATCGGATTTTCGCTGTGGTATTAATTTCGCGACCGTTCGGACTTGAAAAAAAAATATTGCCCTCGTATGAAATGAAGTCCCATTCAACGTTTTTCTGATCGTATATAAAGGTTAAGTATGTAAAAGAGTTCGACAGAGCACTGAAAGACCTACGTCGAAACAAGGCCCCCGGGAGTAGACAGCATTCCATTATAACTACTGATAGCCTTGGGAGAGCCAGCCCTGACAAAACTCTGCCATCTGGTGAGCAAGATGTATGAGACGTGCGAAATGCCCTCAGACTTAAAAAAGAGTATAATAATTCCAATCCCGAAGAAATCAGGGGTTGACAGATGTGAAAATTACCGAACTATCAGTATAATAAGCCACGGCTGCAAAATACTGACACGAATTCTTTACAGACGAATGGAAAAACTGGTAGAAGCCGACCTCGGGGAAGATCAGTTTGGACTCCTTAGAAATGTTGGAACACGTGAGGCAATACTGACCCTACGACTTATCTTAGAAAATAGATTAAGGAAAGGCAAACCTACCTTTCTAGCATTTGTAGACTTAGAGAAAGCTTTTGACAATGTTGACTGGAATACTCTCTTTCTAATTCTGAAGGTGGCAGGCGTAAAATACAGGGAGCGAAAGGCTATTTACAATTTGTACAGAAAGCAGATGGCAGTTATAAGAGTCGAGGGGCATGAAAGGGAAGCAGCGGTTGGGAAGGGAGTGAGACAGGGTTGTAGCCTATCCCCGACGTTATTCAATCTGTATATTGAGCAAGCAGTAAAGGAAACAAAAGAAAAATTAGGAGTAGGAATTAAAATCCATGGAGAAGAAATAAAAACTTCGAGGTTCGCCGATGACATTGTAATTCTGTCAGAGACAGTAAAGGACCTGCAAGAGCAGCTGAACGAAATGGTCAGTGTCTTGAAAGGAGGATATAAGATGAACACCAACAAAAGTAAAACGATAATAATGGAATGTAGTCGCATTAAGTCGGGTGGTGCTGAGGAAATTAGATTAGGAAATGAGACACTTAAAGTAGTAAAGGAGTTTTGCTATTTGGGGAGCAAAATAACTGATGATGATCGAAGTAGAGAGAGGATAATAAATGTAGACTGGTAATGGCAAGGAAAGCGTTTCTGAAGAAAAGAAATTTAACATCAAGTATAGATTTAAGTGTCAGGAAGTCGTTTCTGAAAGTATTTGTATGGAGTGTAGCCATGTATGGAAGTGAAACGTGGACGATAATTAGTTTAGACAAAAAGAAAATAGAAGCTTTCGAAATGTGGTGCTACAGAAGAATGCTGAAGATTAGATGGGCAGATCACATAACTAATGAGGAGGTATTGAAGAGAATTGGAGAGAAGAGAAATTTGTGGCACAACTTGACTAGAAGAAGGGATCGCTTGGTAGGACATAATCTGAGGTATCAAGGGGTGACCAGTTTAGTATTGGAGGGCAGCGTAGAGGTTAAAAATCGTGGAGGGAGACTAAGAGATGAATACACTAAACAGATTCTGAAGGATGTAGGTTGCAGTAGGTACTGGGAGATGAAGAAGCTTGCACAGGATAGAGTAGCATGGAGAGCTGCATCATACCAGTCTCTGGATTGAAGACCAGAACAAACAAACAAATAAAGGTTAATCTCAGGAACCGCTATACTGTAAAAGGCGGGTTGCGTGTTCTCTGCTGGCATGTGGTGGGTCGGGTAGAGTCAGAAGCTTTGCGAAAGCATTATAGTCCCTTGATTAGTCCAATAGCTCATATGGTGATATCAGGCACACATCTGGCAGCACTGAGAGGTGGGCCTCTACCAATGACTCCAGAAGCGAAGCGCTGTACAGGGTTACCGGCCGCTGCTTTGTTCAGCTTGGCCCAGGCCTGGTACGACCCCGAATAATTAACATCGCTGGTCCAGTGGCCAAGCTATGTCATGGCTGTTGTGGCAGGCTGACACGGCCGACCGCGTTCCATGCAGCCGGCTGATAGCGACTTACCTCTACCCCCTTCCCTCCCCCCCCCACCCCTCCCTCCCAATTGCCAGGCGGCTAGAAGGGTTACAGTTCGATACTCAGACCATCAGGTTCAAATGGCTCTGAGCACTATGGGACTCAACTGCTGTGGTCATCACTCCCCTAGAACTTAGAACTACTTAAACCTAACTAACCTAAGGACATCACACACATCCATGCCCGAGGCAGGATTCGAACCTGCGACCGTAGCAGTCGCACGGTTCCGGACTGCGCGCCTAGAACCGCGAGACCACCGCGGCCGGCAGACCATCAGGGGCGGTTAGATCCCCTAGCAGTCAGTCCTGTCGAGATTACGGTGGAATCGAGCAACCTTATAGTACAAGCTGACTGTGATGGAAACCTGTTCTATCGATGACCTGCCTGGCTGAACAGTCTGTGCAGCGTTGAGCCCTCTTGCCTAGGCCTATGCCGTTGCTGTACGAATTTTGACACAGTCTTCACTAATAGAATGATTGAAAACACTAAAGTGCTGAAAAGCCTTGATGTTGATTCAGACCACTATTTGACTACGATTAAATTCAGACCACTCCCACTTCGAAAAGAGAAGAAAACCTTTTACAAAATTCCAAAATATAACACAGAAACTTTAAAAAATGAAGAAATTAAACAACGGTTTCAAAGAGCATTGCACAAAGATAGCGATGGCATATCCACAATAAATAAGGAAGCGGGATGGGAGGAGATCAAAAACGAAATAGTTGAAATAGCAAAAGAAAATTGTCTCGTGAAAAGAGTAAGAAGACATCCATGGTGGGACAATGAATGTGATGAGAACCTGGAGAAGAGACAGAAATTGTGGCAGAAATGGAACTCCACAAAAGATCCTCAAGATCTTGACAATTTTAAAATCCAGAGAAGAGAAACAGCTAAGCTTTTCCGTAATAAAAAAAGAAGACAATTTCAGGATAACCTAGAAGAGATTGAGGAAGACTTTAAAAGAAATAATTCTAGAGATTTCTACAAAACTTTTAGAAAACAGCTAACCAAATACCAATCCCCAAATTTATGTTTTAAAGATGAAGAGAACAAGCTAGGTTTGACAAACAAGACTAATTGTGAAATATTAGCAAAATATTTCGAGAATCTACTAAATTGTGAACCCCCCAAAGATAAAATGAGTTTTGAAAACCACCGAAATACTAATACCGAGTCAAAACCTCCAGACGCTGAAGAAATAAAACACATAATACACAGTCTAAAAAACAATAAAGCCCCAGGTGAAGACTCCATAGTACCAGAAATCCTAAAAATAATGGATACCAACTTCCCACAAGTTTTGGAACATATGTTTAAGAAGATCTGGGACGAAGAAAGAATTCCTGAAGACTGGCAGTGTGCCCTGATACACCCACTACACAAAAAGGGGGATAAGATGAATGTTAATAATTATAGAGGGATCTCGCTACTACCAGTAGGATACAAAATTTTGTCAAGGAAATTACTTCAAATCGTGGAGCCAGTTCTGGATAAAAAAATAGGTGAATATCAAGCAGGTTTTAGACAAGGTAGATCCTGTGTTGAACAAATATTTAACCTGAAAACACTAATTCGTTACAGAATCTCAAGAGGCCAGAGATTTGCAATAGTATTTGTAGATTTCAAAAAAGCATACGACTCGGTAGATAGAGAAACACTACTGAAAGTATTGGAAGAATTTGGGGTCGATAAGAAAACAATTCAAATTATCAAACAGACGCTAACAAACAGTAAGGCCAAAGTTAAATTTATGGGTGAAATTTCAAGGAAGTTCGAAATTAAAACAGGTGTTAGACAAGGTGATGGTTTATCCCCAATCCTCTTCAACTGCGTACTGGAAAAGATATTGAGAATATGGAAAGAAGAACTCAAAGGCACCAAGAATGACATCAGAATTGGAACAAAAAAAGAAAAAATAGAAGTGGACTGTTTAGCTTTTGCAGACGATCTGGCAATAATTACAGAAAACGAAGAAATAGCTCAGAATTACTTGGAGAAACTACAAGAAGTTTCGGCCAGAGCTGGACTGCAGATTTCATTTGAAAAAACCGTGTATATGTCTAATCATAGAAATAACAAGAAAAATCTTATTACTAAATACGGCAATATTAAGAGAGTAGAAAAATTTAAGTATTTAGGTGAAATAATCCAAGTGAATGGTTTAGACAAGAGTGCAAACCAGGCGAGAGCAAGGAAAATGGAATTTGCTTTTCAAAAAACCAAAGACATATATAAGAAAAAAAAAACATTTCGATTCAAGCTAAATTAAGACATTATAAAACTGTCATTAGACCAGAATGCCTGTATGCATCGGAGTGCCTAACTCTTAACAAAAAGGGGGAAATAGAAAACATGGAAAGGAAAGAAAGGAAAATTTTGAGAAAAATATTAGGACCGAGAAAGATTGGAGAAGAGTACAAGCTAAAGAGTAATAAGGAAATATACAAAACTATTGAGAAAGTGAGTGATGCAATGCGTAAACGCAGACTAACGTTTTATGGTCACCTGTCGAGGATGGATGGAAACAGACTAACAAGAAAAGTGTTTGAACATAGTAACAGGAACGAAAAAACCAACAATAAATGGATACAGATGGTGAAAAAGGATTTGGCCTATTTTAATGTCACCCGTGAGTCAATCAGGGACAGGAAAAAGTTTAGACAAATAGTGAACGAAATTAAGTGTTTTCCAGAAGAAACTAAACTAAAGAACAATAACAGGAAATGGTCGGAAGAGCGGAGGAGGAACCATTCGAAAATGATGAGGAAATATTGGGAAGAGAGAAAAAAGATCAAAAAGCCGGGCAAGTGAATTGTTGAACGTGGTCCAAAGATGGCCGAAATCGAAAGAAGAAGAAGAGAATGATTCACGAGGAAGATTTGCGTACACAATTTACAAATATTTCGTGCAAACTGGTTGAACTATAAATGAAAATGCCGTGTGGCTAGGGCCTCCCGTCGGGTAGACCGTTCACCTGGTGCAAGTTTTTCGAGTTGACGCCACTTCAGCGACTTGCGTGTCGATGGGGATTAAATTATGATGATGATAAGGACAACACAACACCCAGTCCCTGAGTGGAGAAAATCTCGGACCCAGCCGGGAATCGAACCCAGGCCGTTAGGTATGAATTTCCGTTGTGTGACCACTCAGCTACCAGGGGCGGACGGCTGACCTATGATGAATTAAAGTACCCTGTCCCACATTTCTGTCTGTACCTGAAAGCAAATCTCGTGGACAACAGTAGGGATTTTGATACGGTTTTCATTAATAGAGTGATCCACGAGGAAGGGTCGTGCATATACGACGGTAAGTCAATTATTATCCGCAAAGTAGTTATAAAATTTTATTGTAGTCAAATAGGAAACTTACAAGAACATCCTTTTTCGACATAGTCTCCTTGCGTTTTAACCCACTTGGTCCATCGTTGTACAAGTTTCCTGATGCCCTCATAAAAGAAGGTTCTCGATTGAGCTGCGAGCCAGGAATTCACCGCTTCTTTCACTGCGTCCGAGACAAATCGACCGCCCTTAATGCCTGTTTGAGTGGACCAAACAAGTGATAGTCATAAGGGGCAAGATCGGGACTATATGATGATCCAGTACTTCAAATTTGAGTTTCTGGAGCGTTTCAACAGTGTAGGCCGCAGTACTCTTCGTTACCATAGCGATCCAAATCTTTTTTGCAGATGTCCAAGCGAGTTTGTTTATGCTACTGTGTGAGTTGTTTTGGGACCCATCTTGCACAAACCTTATGAAACCCAAGTCTGTTGTGGATGATTTCGTAGGCAGAACCGTGACGAATTTGCAGACGATGTGCCACTTTGTCAATAGTTCATAGTCTAAGAGGATCATTTCGCGTGAACGCTCAATGGTTCCTTCATTTGTGGCGGTAAATGGTCGTCCAGCTCCTTCATCGTGCGTAACACTTGTGCGACCATTTCGGAATTTTTTAATCCATTCGTGGACACTCCGTTATGGCAAAACACTGTTCCCGTACTGTACCGAAAGTCTCCGATTAATTTCGGCCCCTGATACGCCTTCCGACCACAAATAAACGGATCTCTGAGTGTTGCTCTTCTATGGTGCAAATAGACAGCGGAGCAGCCTTGATTAACAGCACGGCAGCGATAACGAAACTAACCTAGCTGCTTGAAAATTGCAAAGATACAACAACATATAAACAAAGCATGCGTCATCAACGTAAAACGATAGTACTACCAAAATAAACAAAAATATAACTAAATTGCGGATAATAATTGACTTACCCTCGTAATTAATCACCGTAATGACAGACAAGTTGTCCGACAGCATGTACTTAGTGCTACCCGTACAAAGCTGGATAGGGAAGTATGACTTTAAAAGAAGCAGAAAAGTTAATGTATACGTGTGGGCAATTATTTTATTTTCTTCGCTACAGACATTTTTTGTTGTTACTTGTTTGCTTCGTTTGTGTCTTTTTGTTTTCAAATTCGCAGCTTGATTCTAAAGGTATTGATTTCTTTTCGAATATTGCCTTATGATGGCTAAATGAAATCCTCAAAAGTCTACCATTACACAAGCTTCTAAATATTGCATGGTAGATTCTCTTACTCGCTCCCATATTTCAGGTGTCTGCTGTACCTGCTGAAATCCTCCGAACAGGTTGGAGAAGAATGTCAACATTTGCAGTAGGTCTTGAACACACTATGTCCTTTAAATGCACTCAAAAATAAAAATCCAGTGGATTGAGATCAGGAGTTCCAGCAGGCCAAGATGTTGCTGCTCCATAACCTATCCATTTATTTGGGAAACGCTGATTTAAAACTGTTCTTGCATGCAGATCGAAATGAGGGGGCGTCCCATCCTGCATGCAGTGAGTGGAGTCGAACCCCTATGTGTAGAAGAATGTTAGGAATGAACGAGGGAACAAAAAATTGTGAGTAATAAGAGTAATTTAACGCTGTTTCATAACACTAACTTAAAACATAAAACCGAGCGAGGTGGCGCAGTGGTTAGACACTGGACTCGCATTCGGAAGGACGACGGTTCAATCCCGCGTCCGGCCATCCTGATTTAGGTTTTCCGTGATTTCCCTAAATCACTCCAGGCAAATGCCGGGATGGTTCCTCTGAAAGGGCACGGCCGACTTCCTTCCCCATCCTTCCCTAATCCGATGAGACCGATGACCAAGCTGTCTGGTCTTCCCCAAACCAACCAACCAACCATAAAATCTGTTTACGATCTTGGCAGATTTGTAAGAAAAACCTCATTGCTATAGGAACCACTGAAAATGCTTTAACATAAAGCGAAACGCGAATGGGCTACATAATAGTTTTATTACAATAGCAAAAGACGGGATATAAACTATATTACTTCAATGTTTTTCACATTGTCAATTTAAATGATGTGTCCAGCTGGAATAGTCATGACGGAGAAAGATGCGACGTTTCCGGTTGTTTCCCTGATTTCATCGTCGACTTGAGGCTAACAATGTGTTATAGGCAATTCGGTATTAACTGTTCTTTCTGCCCTAAAGCATTGGTCGCGACAAGTCCAGTGTAACCAAACAACTGTGCATCTGTTTAGTGAACTAACCACTGTTGTAGGCTTCAGTTCATTTTGCAATACCCAAACGGATGATTGCTGCTTAGTTTCTGGCTGGTAAGGAACTATCCACGTTTCGTCTCCTGCTATGATGATTTTACATTTCCTCGACCGAATGTTTTAAGCATTTCCATACTTGACAGGAAACGGTGTTTTTGTAGCTTCATTTCTAACCTGTCTCCTACTCGTATTAGCGCTATATTTACGTAATCGACGTAAGAAATAACGTTTAGGAAACCTCAGTACCACAGTCATTTGGTTCCTGTGAATACTTCTCAACAACTTGAGATGCAGTAAGAGATAAAGATTAGAAAGTTCTTGAACTGAAATCTGAACACCTATAATATTGTTTAACTTTTGCTTCTGATCAATTACTAGCTATTCATGTTGTTGGCACAGTCTGTCTCAAAGGATGATATTCCTGCTTCTAGAAGAGATTTCAGGGATCAGTTTAGTTTTGTGTAAGTCTATAAATGAAATATTAAACATTTTTTCTTGCCCTCCTCCACATTTAATGAAAACCTTTAATACTGTTCTTCGCAAAGTACTTCAAGTCGACGCAAAGTCAAACTTCAGTTTCTAAAGCGAACATTTCTACCCAATAATGCTTTTACGATTGTCTTCAAAACATAACCCTCAGCAATTGTGTGATTA
This sequence comes from Schistocerca nitens, assembly GCF_023898315.1. Taxonomy (NCBI): domain Eukaryota; kingdom Metazoa; phylum Arthropoda; class Insecta; order Orthoptera; family Acrididae; genus Schistocerca; species Schistocerca nitens. Next base: position 515,691,357 of record NC_064620.1, on the reverse strand, counting down.
TTACTCAGTAACGCTACCAGCAACTTCCCGCAGAGTAGTGACTGGACAACCGAATAGTTTTAACAAGAGATGGGTAGTAGATTGTTTTATAGTTCATTCGGTTTTTTCTGACAAATGAAACAAACGAATGAAGGTAATCCCCGCAGCCATGACAGCTACACGAGAGTTACATACTTTTTTAGCCTTTTCTTTTATAGGCTACATGAAACGTTATTAGGGTTGCCCACTTCTTTTACAGACAACTAACGTTTCTTGTTTCAAGAAGAGGTGAGTAAAAATGTATTTCTAAAAGTGAGTATTTTCAAAATTTATGTATTTATTTACTTAAATTCGAAATTTTCATACTTCTGGTATTAAATATAGGATTTTAGTTGGTTTTAAAGCTTAATAACGTGCTGTATTATAAATTTATTTTTAAATAATTGAACAAATAATTCTGTGATTTAACTTTGTTGCCGGCCGGAGTGGCCGAGCGGTTCTAGGCGCTACAGTCTGGAACCGCGCAACCGCTACGGTAGCAGGTTCTAATCCTGCCTCGGGCATGGATGTGTGTGGTGTCCTTAGGTTAGTTAGGTTTAAGTAGTTCTAAGTTATAGGGGACTGATGACCTCAGCAGTTAAGTCCCATAGTGCTCAGAGCCATTTGAACCATTTAACTTTGTTGAGCCTCTGTTACTTTCTTCCCACTGGTTGGTAACCTTCACCCATAAATCCATTTCGGTAAATTATGAGGTGACGTGGGCGGAAAACATATCACACAAAATTTTTTTAATTGTCTGGTGACTTGGTTGATTTTTGAGCATATACTGTCACTTGTTGGAAGTATTATTTTTTGTGAAAAATGATTGTCAGCGCTCGTTAATTTTCTGTGAATTTCTTTAATTCATGGTGTTTCATATATGAATCATTCTTGTAGACACTGTATGTGCTGAGGAAGTAGGTTACAGTACGCTTGTTCGCTCACTGCTTGAATACTGCTCAGCAGTGTGGGATCCGTACCAGATAGGGTTGATAGAAGAGATAGAGAAGATCCAACGGAGAGCAGCGCGCTTCGTTACAGGATCATTTAGTAATCGCGAAAGCGTTACGGAGATGATAGATAAACTCCAGTGGAGGACTCTGCGGGAGAGACGCTCAGTAGCTCGGTACGGGCTTTTGTTCAAGTTTCGAGAACATACCTTCACCGAAGAGTCAAGCAGTATATTGCTCCCTCCTAAGTATATCTCACGAAGAGACCATGAGGATAAAATCAGAGAGATTAGAGCCCACACAGAAGCATACCGACAATCCTTCTTTCCACGAACGATACGAGACTGGAATAGAAGGGAGAACCGATAGAGGTACTCAGGGTACCCTCCGCCACACACCGTCAGGTGGCTTGCGGAGTATGGATGTAGATGTAGATGTAGATGGCACACTGGCTTTCTCTTGGTTATCACTTTTCATCGCGTCATACGTATTCTTCCATTCTGATCCAGTCATGAAGGTCACTATTAAGAAAATACCTATTCATAAACGTAGATGAAAAACTGAACTAAAAGCTACTTATTGGCAAAGGCAAATATCGGAACGGTAGTAACAATGACGACAGGTGATAACAAAGTGCAGTCAATAATAATGATTTAACAATGGCAAAACCATCGACTATTTCCGCTCAGAATTGAATACACCAGATTGCGTCGACTGTTTTCGTTCGGTTGCACCCGCACAGTGGCTTGCTCCCACAGACTGGTTGCACTCAACAGAAATGAACCGGTACGTAAAACTACAATCGAATGACTCGAATGTTTCCCGGCACCGACTAAATCGACTTTTTTCATTCTGTTGTTCCCATCACTACCGCCAAGTGGCCAAAAACTGCTCAAAGATATTACATGTCGTTAGTATCGATTGCAACATAGACAAAAGCTTGTGCGTATTAAAAAAAGTTCATTTTGATATTATTATTTCAGTAATCAATATTAATACTGATAATAATCATGAATAATAATAATAATATTCAAAGATTTTAGTTACATAGATGCACATATATACGTATGAAAAAAATGTGACAATTTCAGAATCACAAAATTTTAATGAAACTAATTTTTATGTATTTTATATTAGTACATTAACAAATAATACATTAACATCTGTATGGACGCAAAATAAAAAGGAAAAGAAAGAATATCCTTTGAGAAATGTTACTGGATCGCGAAATGAATTAAATATGCGTATCAGGTTTTTTACTGCACAATGAGAGTGGAACGCTGGACAGTGCCATTACACGATGAAATTGTGCGAAATTCAATGGAAATGTACCAGCTGACCGCAGAAACGCATTACTACAACCTCGAAATATTACCATCGATATTGAGGTAACACGTCTTGACAGTTTATTAAATAACTTAAAATATCTTCGAAAAAATTGGGGCACCATTCTTCCCGAATCTAAGGTTGTTGCCAATGCCGTTAATACCGATCCTCAGTTTCCAGGGGTATGCACTAAGCAGAGGAAATAATTTCATAATGAAACCAGGTGTGTGGTGACAGATGTAAATTCAGAAGATTTATTCGAGATAAAAGGTTTTGGTCATAACCGACAATGTAGTGTCTAACTTGAAAACCTTATGTGACACAGTGAAGCTGTAGATGAAACATTTGAATCTCTACGGAAATATGCAATGGTGACTGATGATCAGGTCGCTGAGGCACGTAAGATATTTCTCAATGAATACTACACTCCTGGAAATGGAAAAAAGAACACATTGACACCGGTGTGTCAGACCCACCATACTTGCTCCGGACACTGCGAGAGGGCTGTACAAGCAATGATCACACGCACGGCACAGCGGACACACCAGGAACCGCGGTGTTGGCCGTCGAATGGCGCTAGCTGCGCAGCATTTGTGCACCGCCGCCGTCAGTGTCAGCCAGTTTGCCGTGGCATACGGAGCTCCATCGCAGTCTTTAACACTGGTAGCATGCCGCGACAGCGTGGACGTGAACCGTATGTGCAGTTGACGGATTTTGAGCGAGGGCGTATAGTGGGCATGCGGGAGGCCGGGTGGACGTACCGCCGAATTGCTCAACACGTGGGGCGTGAGGTCTCCACAGTACATCGATGTTGTCGCCAGTGGTCGACGGAAGGTGCACGTGCCCGTCGACCTGGGACCGGACCGCAGCGACGCACGGATGCACGCCAAGACCGTAGGATCCTACGCAGTGCCGTAGGGGACCGCACCGCCACTTCCCAGCAAATTAGGGACACTGTTGCTCCTGGGGTATCGGCGAGGACCATTCGCAACCGTCTCCATGAAGCTGGGCTACGGTCCCGCACACCGTTAGGCCGTCTTCCGCTCACGCCCCAACATCGTGCAGCCCGCCTCCAGTGGAGTCGCGACAGGCGTGAATGGAGGGACGAATGGAGACGTGTCGTCTTCAGCGATGAGAGTCGCTTCTGCCTTGGTGCCAATGATGGTCGTATGTGTGTTTGGCGCCGTGCAGGTGAGCGCCACAATCAGGACTGCATACGACCGAGGCACACAGGGCCAACACCCGGCATCATGGTGTGGGGAGCGATCTCCTACACTGGCCGTACACCACTGGTGATCGTCGAGGGGACACTGAATAGTGCACGGTACATCCAAACCGTCATCGAACCCATCGTACTACCATTCCTAGACCGGCAAGGGAACTTGCTGTTCCAACAGGACAATGCACGTCCGCATGTATCCCGTGCCACCCAACGTGCTCTAGAAGGTGTAAGTCAACTACCCTGGCCAGCAAGATCTCCGGATCTGTCCCCCATTGAGCATGTTTGGGACTGGATAAAGCGTCGTCTCACGCGGTCTGCACGTCCAGCACGAACGCTGGTCCAACTGAGGCGCCAGGTGGAAATGGCATGGCAAGCCGTTCCACAGGACTACATCCAGCATCTCTACGATCGTCTCCATGGGAGAATAGCAGCCTGCATTGCTGCGAAAGGTGGATATACACTGTACTAGTGCCGACATTGTGCATGCTCTGTTGCCTGTGTCTATGTGCCTGTGGTTCTGTCAGTGTGATCATGTGATGTATCTGACCCCAGGAATGTGTCAATAAAGTTTCCCCTTCCTGGGACAATGAATTCACGGTGTTCTTATTTCAATTTCCAGGAGTGTATAATGATGTCACGACAGATTTGGAAGAAGAAATTAAATATCTAAAAATTATTCGTACTTCCAACTATGTATACTTGCTTTGAAACAATAACACCTCTTGAATAAGATGCACGAGCTTAAAATTTCAATTCCGAACGTATGTATACCTATGCGCATCTTTTACACTCTTCCAATGACTAGCTGAAGCGTAAAGATCAGTCAGCACTCTGGCTCCTGCTAAAAGTTGTTTCAGATGAACTATGTATCGCCGGCCGGAGTGGCCGAGCGGTTTTAGGCGCTTCAGTCTGGAACCGCGCCACCGCTACGGTCGCAGGTTCGAATCCTGCCTCGGGCATGGATGTGTGTGATGTCCTTAGGTTAGTTAGGTTTAAGTAGTTCTAAGTTCTAGGGGACTGATGACCATAGAAGTTAAGTCCCAGAGTGCTCAGAGCCATTTGAACCATTTTTGAACTATGTATCAACACCGTCTCAACACAGTCGGCGGCCTTGGCAACTAAATATAATTTGGCAGGACAACTAGACTTCGATGCTGTGATTCAGCCAGAGCTTGGCCAATGCTTTGTGAAGCTCTTTCTCTTGTATAAACCATGCAATTTTTCTGAGACTGTAATCATTTGTTTCTCTGTACATGTAAATCACATGTACCGATTACCGACCCATTCGGATAATTCCTTCGTGGTGTACATTTTTTTTTTTTTGTCTTAGAATGGAGCATAAAGGGTGCCGCTCGTATAACAATGACGCTTTTCAAAATTTCCCCTCATAGAATAAATTTCTGGCGTTGCCTGTCTTCGGTGTGGCGTGTGCTTTACTGATTAGTTCACATTAAAGTCAAATTGTTGCAGACTGTACACTGAGCATGTACCGTAGCACCTGCCATGTTGTAAATCAAGAATAACCACAACACCCGGCCAGGCTGTCACTGCAGAGGGATGTGCAGCTCACTGGCGTGTGACAAGGCGTGCGGCACCAGGCGGTGACGGCAGCTGACGCACGCAGCCCGTTCCGGCAGCCACACGACCAGCCATCATCAGCAGGCAGCAGCTGCTGCTGTGCGGCGCGGAGCGCTCTGGCAGTGACAGGCGGCGCCTGGCGCCACACACTGCACTCCCTGCAGCTGGTCACGCGGCAGCTGCACTGCCAACATCTGCACACGGACTCTCACCTACAGATTGAGATCTGCCTATCATAATCGGTATTAAATCGAGTTCCCCCCCCTCCTTCCGCTAATAATGCAGCATACCTAAACCACAATTCCCGTAGATATACAGAGGGGTCCCGAAAAACTGTATCCACTTTTTGAAAGTCCATATCTGGCAAACTAATTCAAGGAATTGTCTCATCTTTGGTAGAGTAATAGTTTGTACTTCCGGCAATCGCTACACAAGCGTTGTATTGCGTTGTTTTGTTTTGTCAGATGACAGTCACCAGATAGTCAGTGTTTTATTCGTAGTTGTACCTAGTTACTCGAGTAAACATGGCTGGCGCAAGGCTTACATTCGATGGAAGGAAGTCAGTTTTGAAGTGGTATTTTAAGTACGAAAACATTGATGAGGTTCAACGGCAATGGCGGAATGAGTATCAAACAGAGCCACCGACACGTTTGGCGATTCGTCGCATTCGAGACAAATTTAAAGCCGAAGGCTGTGTTAAAGATGTACACAAACAACGATCTGGACTACCTGTAACAGTAACAAGTACAGCTAACTCCCGTCGTGTGTTACAACAATTCACTCGCTCACCACAGAAGTCTGTGAGACAGTGTGCCCGTGAAACTGGAGTGAGTCGCTCAAGTGTTCGGCGAATTTTGAAGACAGCAAAGTGGAAGTGCTACATCCCACGATTGCTACACGCAATGAACGAGGACGACCCAGATCGTAGAATGAAGTACTGCGAGTGGTTTACTAACATGGTGCGCAACGATGAAGTGTATGCAGAAATGATTGTGTGGTCTGATTAGGCATAGTTCAAGCTCAGTGGTACAGTAAATCGCCACAGTTGAATCTACTGGGCCGCCGAAAATCCGAACGTCCATGTAGACAAAGCCGTGAATTTGCCCGGAGTAAATGTGTGGTGTGCTTTGTCTTACCGTGGCCATTGGGCCATTCTTCTTTGACGGCACAGTTACCGGAGAGGTGTACCTTCTGAAGCTTCAGACATACATTTTACCTGCCATCCGAGACTTGTATGGAGACGGAAGAATTTACTTTCAACAAGATGGTGCCCCAGACCACTACCAAAATCGTGTTAGAGCGTATCTCGACGAAAATCTACCAGGAAGATGCATAGGCCGTAGAGGTGCTGTGGAATATCCACCACGTTCCCCAGACCTAACTCCTCTGGACTTTTACCTGTGGGGAACAATAAAGGACGCCGTTTATCGACAAAAGCCACGCACATTGGACGAACTTTGAGATTCCATCGTATATCCAATAGAACACGTTGTAGTCAGTAGTTCGTTTTGCAGTTCGGCGGCATCGTTTGTGTGTGGATGTTAATGGTGGCCAATTCGAACACTTAGAGTGATATCTTTAAGTTGGACTTCAAGCTACACTTTCACCAAAAATGAGACAACTCCGTCAATGATTTTGCAACTTATGGACTTTTAAACAGTGGATACATTCTTTGGGCCTCTCTGTACAATTACCGAAAAATGATCGCAATGCTAAGAAGGACTTGTGCGACATAAGCGAAAGTTGGTAGGCGTGTTTCTGCATCTGAAAGATGATGTCTATTCAAATTTCTCGCCAGTCGCATTCGAGTGACTTTAGTAGCGCCACTATGACAATGCGAATCAGATTTGCTTTAAATACACGCTGTAACGATCGAGAGCGTTAGTTACTTTTGAGACTGGACATGGTGCGTTGATGTTAGTCAAGAATACCCTAAAGGCGACAAGGATGCCATTATCAAAATCTCATTAAGTTTGAATGAGATCGTGTAATAGGACTTCTAGGAGCTTGATGTTCCTTCTGCGATATTGCAGGAAGACTTGGCAACCGCTGGCAGATCAAAACTGTGTGCCCGACCGATACTCAAACTCGGGACCTTTGCCTTTCGCGGCCAAGTAATCTACCATCTGAGCTACCGAAGCACGACTCACGCCCGGTCCTCACAGCTTTACTTCTGCCAGTATCTCGTCTCCTACCTTCCAAACTTTACAGAAGCTCTCCTGCGAACCTTGCAGAACTAGCACTCCTGAAAGAAAGGATAAAAGCAGAAGTAAAGCTGTGAGGACCGGGCGTGAGTCGTGCTTCGGTAGCTCAGATGGTAGAGCACTTGCCCACGAAAGGCAAAGGTCCCGAGTTCGAGTCTCGGTCGGGCACACAGTTTTGATCTGCCAGGAAGTTTCATATCAGCGCACGCTCCGCTGCAGAGTGAAAATCTCATTCTATTATGCATGATTGCTGGCAGTTGTTGTGGTCTTCAGTCCAGAGACTAGTTTGATGCAGCTCTCCATGCTACTTATCCTGTGCAAGCTGCTTCATCTCCCAGTACCTACTGCAACCTACATCCTTCTGAATCTGTTTAGTGTATTCATGTCTTTGTCTCCCTCTACGATTTTTAACCACCACACTGACCTCCAATACTAAATTGATGCCTCAGAATATGCCCTACCAGCCGTTCCCTTCTTCTAGTCAAGTTGTGCCACAAATTTCTCTTCTCTCCAATTCTATTCAATACCTCCTCATTAGTTATGTGATCTAATCTTCAGCATTCTTCTGTAGCATCACATTTCGAAAGCTTCTATTCTCTTCTTGTTTAAACTATTTATCGTCCACGTTTCACTTCCATAGATGGCTACACTCCATACAAATACTTTCAGAAACGACTTCCTGACACTTAAATCTATACTCGATGTTAACAAATTTCTTTTCTTCAGAAACGCTTTCCTTGCCATTGCTAGTCTACATTTTATATCCTCTCTACTTCGACCATCATCAGTTATTTTGCTCCCCAAATAGCAAAACTCCTTTACAACTTTAAGTGTGTTGTTTCCTAATCTAATTCCCTCAGCATCACCCGACTTAATTCGACTACATTCCATTATCCTCGTTTTGCTTTCGTTGATGTTCATCTTATATCCTCCTTTAAAGACACTGTCCATTCCTGTCAACTGCTCTTCCATGTCCTTTGCTGTCTCTGACAGAATTACAATGTCATCGGCGAACCTCAAAGTTTTTATTTCTTCTCCATGGATTTTAATACCTACTGCGAATTTTTATATTTTGTTTCCTTTACTGCTTGCTCAATATGCAGATTGAATAACATCGGGGATAGGCTACAACCCAGCCTCACTCCCTTCCCAGCCACTGCTTCCCTTTCATGCCCCTCGACTCTTATAACTGCTATCTGGTTTCTGTACAAATTGTAAATAGCCTTTCACTCCCTGTATTTTACCCCTGCCACCTCCAGAATTTGAAAGAGAGTATTCCAGTCAACATTGTCAAAAGCTTTCTCTAAGTCTACAAATGCTAGAAACATAGGTTTGCCTTTCCTTAATCTATTTTCTAAGAGAAGTCGTAGGGTCAGTATTGCCTCACGTGTTTCAACATTTCTACGGAATCCAAACTGATCTTCCCCGAATTGCTGGCAGTAGTGGTCACGAAAAAGTGTGGTCGCCAAAAGTCCGAACGGCCACGTGGCTCTACCAACGTGTTCGGCGTATGCCTCTAGGGCATTGTACTGCATCTGCAGCAGCACTCTAAGCAGCACTTCACACCACAGTGACACAACGAACTGTTACAAATGCGTTTCAAGAACAGCTCTGAGCCACGCACCCTTCAGCGTACATTCCACTGACCCCACGATACCGCCTTCAGTGGTGTCAAGCGGGAACTCGTAGGAGGGCAGGGTGGAAGTCTGTTGCGTTTTCCGATAAAAGTTTTTTCTGCCTCAGTGCCAGTGATGGAGTTGTGTCGGTTAGAAGGGGGCCAGTTTTGGGCCTGCAATCAACCTGTCTGCGTGCAAAACACACTAGTCCTACGGCTGGAGTTAAGGTCTATGGTGCGATTTTGCGTGGAGTGGTTATTCCGCTCACCCTGACTGCAAATCTGTAAGTCTCATGATTCGACCTGTCGTACTGCTACTCATGAACGGCATTCCAGGAGCGTTCTAACCACTCATGTTGCCTTGGCCTGCTCGACCACCAGATCTGTCTCTAACCGAATACATAGGGACCTGTCGGACAACTCCAGCGTCATCCACAGCCAGCATTAACCGTCCCTGTGCTGACCGACCAAGTGCAATATTCATGGAATTCCATCCCACAAACTGACCTCCGGCACCTGTGCAACACAATGCATGCACGTTTGCATGCTTGCATTCAACATTCTGGCGGTTACACCGGTTACTAATGTGCCAGCATTTCACATTTGCAATGGGTTATCTCGTGCTTACACTAATAATTGATCTTCTAAAATTCATCACTTAAATACGTTCCCTAGACAAATGTATTCCCGAAAGTTCTTTACTCTACATTAATTATATTTTGGTATTGCGATATTTTCCCATCCATCTATTTACTTTATAGCTTTTTGTTGTCCTGGGTACAGTTCCACAGCTTCATTTGTATGTTTGACGTGATCGTTAAACATTATACATAACCAGAATGAAAAATACTTCTATCATAGCACAAAAAGCAGAATATGTCCAGCCGGCAGTTGTGGCCGAGCGGTTGTAGGCGCTTCAATCCGGAATCGCGCTGCTGCTACGGTCGCAGTTTCGAATCCTGCCTTGGGCATGGATGTGTGTGATGTCCTTAAGTTAGTTAGGTTTAAGTGGTTCTAAGTCTAGGGGACTGACGACCTCAGATGTTAAGTCCCATAGTGCTTAGAGCCATTTTGAGATTATGTTGTGGGCAGAGTTAGGGTTGAAATGGCTCAAATGGCTCTGAGCACTATGGGACTGATGATCTCAGATGTTAAGAGATCATCAGTCCCCTAGAACGTAGAACTACTTAAACCTAACTAACTTAAGGACATCACCTACATCCATGCCGGAGGCAGAATTCGAACTTGCGACCGTAGCGGTCTCGCGGTTCCAGACTGAAGCGCCTAGAACCTCTCGGCCCCAGCGGCCGGCGCAGAGTTAGGGATGTAACAAAAGGGAATTAGCGTTGCGGCTTATCTGGCAACTTCAAAGACATTTAAATCAAAACATCTTGACATATTCGCGCTTTTTAATTTGTCAGTATTAGTGCTCATGTCATGTAATACAGTGAACCATAAACCGTTTTCGGACGTTCAGTCCACGTTAGAATAATTTTACGTGCTACATTTAGCTCGACTTATTGCATTAAAAAACATCTCCGGAAATACATGATTTTACACGTATTTGCACGTAAAATCCGGACACACAGAAATGGTGCCATCAGCTGAGCATTCATTTCAGCCCAAGTTACATCTTTTGCGAAAGTAATTAATCGATTCGCACAGTTTTCCTGGTCACCAGCTCAGTTTCGTCGTTCAAACCTGGCTTAAAATACGGTAACATAGCTACAGTAAGACAGATGTTTGAATGGTTTCGCTGCTGTAACGATAAACAGACACTTGGAATGATCTTGGTTCATTTCTGAAATGTTCCTAAACAACATGAGATCGACGCACTGTATGAGTTGTTAGTCAGTTTTGCGACCTTTACCATATGCAAAAACAGTGCAGTGCCAACTTGTAAATATAGACACATCTGCTAAAGCTCTCACCACAACAAGTGTTCACGCAAGTGTTACCGCCAAAAAGATCCCCCGTCAGCGGAGACTGCCGATTTTATTCTGTGGGCTATTGACGTCATTCCCCTTGGCGTCAGGCAAGCCCCACGGCAGAATTACATATCTTAAGACTCAAATTAACTACTGTGTAAATTTAACTTACACTGGTGTGCGACACGTAAGGACGAAACTAACTTGGGCATGATGTGTCACTGCCAAGTAACACAGCTCGACGATGAAGCTGGGACCATAGAAAGCAATGCTATATTATAGTACAGGATGTAACTGTGACCGTGTACGGCACTGTGGGTTTAGGTTGGCAACAGGCCGCCTAGGTCGGTCCTTTTTCCTCTTGGCAGTGAGGCGACGTCTCGTGGGGTTGCGGGACACTAGCGGGCAGAAAGAGTCCTGGAGGCGGCGCGAGTAGGAATGGAGAGGCGGACGCAGTGCTGGAGTTGTGTTGTGGACGAGTGAGTGGCGTACCTGAATGTTGAACACGAGTACAACCCACCGGCTGGACGAGAAGGTCGCTTTTGGATGATGCAGTGTCGCTGAGCTACTGTGTGCGGCCAACATTGTCAGCCGGCCTGTTTTCTGTTCATTCTACTGCAGCGCGTCGGTGATGGGCGAATGATTTATTTCTTGTAGGACTTGAATTCTGTACCCCACGGCAGGCTCGTTTTGAGAGTGCTTACTAACGAACAAGAATAAGGTCTGTGTGTCCTTTTGCATGAGCAGGTCGCTTGTGGATATTGATACTAACTTGTACTCACAGACTAGCTTCGTGCGGTAAATGTTGAATTGGAGAGGTTATGGGAAGCAGCTGGCAACACCTATTACTCAGTTGCAAATGTGGACGACTCATTTCATTTCTGCCTCAACGATGACGCCTGCAGGCCAATTACAGCCGTAAGAACTGATGCTTCGTGTTAAGGGGCTCCGGAACGCCCTATACTTGCAATGTTAAAATAACGCTTATAAATTACATCTTTCTTCACAAAGTATTTGAGGTAGGAAGTTGAACTTTTTACAGATTATTTATTGGAATATGGGATACAACGTAACACAGGGATTTTACAAAATTTTAGTTCAGTTATTAAAGATGATTTTTTTTCAATTTTAATGAAAATTCACAACATTTTTTTGCAATTTTTTATTTATATATTCAAAAATATACAGTTTTTTGGAAAAAGGCTGTGTTAAATTATGCAGAAGGTACTGTGTAACATTTACTGAAAGTTTGAAACAAATATGTTTGGAAGATCCTTAGAACACATGTAATTAGTATGAGAAAATAAAAGTTTTGGGAATCGAGCGACAAAGATTGGATTAACTTTTTAGTGCATTCCAGGTCCATAGGATGGATTATCTTCATCCTCTGCAAACTCCTCCTCCAGATTCCTCTTGTTCCTCCTCCTGTTTACTCTTGCTTGTATTTCTAGACTCTTTACAGCCCTGTCTGCAGCCCGAAGGCGTTCCTTTGAAAGGTGGCTACACTGAGCGACAGCGCCAGAGATCGCGCTAGAGAGTATTGTCCGCCGCCTCCACTGGCAGTGATTATTGAGATGTCGTAGTGGGCAGTGCTTGGGGAGAGCTCGTAGTAGTCAGTGCTTGTTAAGAACTCGTAGCAGAGAGTGTTTGTTGAGATGTGCTAGTAGGGAGTGCTTGCTGAGATGTGATACTGAAAAGTTCTTGTTGAGATGTGGTAATAGCGAGTCGATGTGGAGATATATTGTAATGATTAGAGTGATTTTGGTCAATATATGAAGGTAACGAAACTTGATTTATTTTTCATTATTTAATGTCGTAAATAATGCTTCATTACAGGTTCAGTCAACAAAGCATCTGGCTCGTGTTCTGGGATTAGAGTGTAATTCTGGTTTTCTTGAGTAATTATGGTATTTCTATTTCCTTTAATTCAGTATAAATGATATTTAAAATTTCTTGTGTTGTTGAAGAAGAACCGTGCCAGATGCGTACGTTGAGTCATACTCCCACACACAGAACAGTTACACTTGTGCTTTGGTTTCGTAGGTTTTATAGTTGCTGGGGACTTAATTAATTAATTGTGTTAATGAAAATTTCCATTTCATTCTTTGTTGTTGTTCTATGCAGTCAGATTGCGTAATAATACTAGTCAGGGCCAACCGTTTACGAGACTTCGTAACCGAACAGACAGCTACTAAAGCAAAAAAATAAAATTATTTTAATTACATTTAATTAAGCCCCCATAGCCACCTTTCACCTTGTCTAAAGCAAGCATCGCTCGTACCATGTTAGAACCTATCTTCATTCCCATATTTCTAAATACCTTGCACCTTACAATGTTGCCATCATTGAAAGTCGCAACAGCATCATACACACCAAAGTGAAGTGTTTCTATTCCAACAAATACAGTCTTGGGGATTCTCGACCATATAACACTATTTACACTTTCATTGGGGTTTTGAGTTTTTCCGTGAATACACTTTTTCAACAGTTCAGGTGCTGCTAAGTCTCTGAAAATAGGTTTTATCACCTCCATTATTGCATGAGGCAGACTATGCTTATGAGTGTACACTTCACCAGTTAGCAATCCTTTGTTATATTTACACCAACTGTCTTCTTCTTTGGGACACAAGCTACGTTGGGGATTTTCATCGTCTTTATTGTTTACAGTAATAACACATACCTTTGGCTTTCCAACATTTCTCCTTTTCTTAAAAGCCTTCAGAGGATTTCTAATAACTTTACTTTTACTCATTATTATACTTCAACAAAACAGAGACTCAAGAAACAGAATTAATTACGAATATTTTCGAGATAACGACAGAGTAAATAAACAAGAAGCAATCGACAATCACACCAGCGATATATATTGAACCATCACAGGTTAGCCACAACACATACTTTATCTCACATCACTAAAATGTACCTGATGAACACGGACGTTAATAATAACACCATTTGACAGCAGTTTAACAGCGCCACAGTGGGTCACGCCCATGTAGAACACATCTCAAAAAAAATTTAAAAATAGTTGTAGTCTTCGGAATTGAATAAATTATATATCTATTAAAAGGTAATAGACTGCAGATTCAGAAAACGCAAAAAAGTAAAAATTGAACTTTTCATGATTTTGAGACTTTCCGGAGCCCCTTGAGTGTTCACAGACTGAGCGTAACATCCGAGTGTATCGCGTAGTACATACCGGCCAGGGGCTCTGTTCTCGCGGTACTGCGATGGGCGCTACCAGCGGCTTTGCCCGTGGAAATACAGAGCACAGATTCGAAAATTTACTCAACAGTCAAGTCCTAGACACGTTTTAGAATGTGAGAATTGCCGTGTCGTTACTTCAGAAATGCATGGCTGTTAATATTAAGAACACTGCCGATTCCTAAACACCGATCACGCAGATACGACGCAAACGATTGAACATTTCAAAGGAGTTTGTTTCTTCGTCTAGTCATCTAATACTCACCTTTCTCTCTCTCACTTCCAGTGAGCTACTTCGGTAACATCGCTGTGTATGGCCTTGGATGGGAGACCCCGAGGATTAAAAACGTGCTTTCTTCCTCCTTTCCTCGCACTGTGTCATAAGTGTATCAGTTGACCGTAGGTGACTGTGACAAATGTGTATACAGTGTAGTGTTAAGTTTGTAATGTACGATGCTTCCTGTCGAATACACCAAGGGGGCCATATTCATTAACGTCCACTTCCGACGGACAGATCTCTATCAGTAGTGTCACATCCGCCATGTATAGGCTGTTTTTATTTTTGAAATAATCATTTTATTTCACGACATAGCTATTGGTTAATTTCGCCCCCTTGGGCTACCTGTTAATGAAACAATATCAAAAGTAACAACTACTTTAAGAACAGACAAGAAATAAAATCAAAAATATACTTGTATATTTACACACCTATGTTACTTGTATCCCAGCAAAAAAGTGTAATCATATAGCATCTTGTATTCCGCAACATTTGATGGCGTCCTTAACAATGGTTTCTTTGGACCAAGGTAGTTACAGGCACAACCTATGTGTATATCACTAACATAATTCACATTGAAAAAATAACCAAATGAATATCACATGGTGCATATATATATATATATATATATATATATATATATATATATATATATATATATATATACTCAGGTCACAATTTAGTAGTGATGCGGAGTAGGCTGTAGTTTAAGAGACCAGACAGGAAGATTCAATACGCAAAGAAGTGGGAAACGGAAGTTTTAAGGAACGAAGAGATACGCTGAATTTCTCTAAGACTATAGACAGTGCGTTGAGGAATAGCTCAGAAGCCAGGTCTTTTAAAGAGGAATGGACATCTCTAAAAATGGCAATCACAGGATTTGGGAAGAAACACGTAGGTACAAAGAGCGTAACTGCTAGTAAATCATGGGTCATAGAAGAAATACTCCAGCTGATCGATGAAAAAAGGAAGTAAAAAAATGTTCAGGTAAACTCAGGAATACAGAAATACAAGTCGCTTAGGAATGAAATAAATAGGAAGTGCAGTGAAGATAAGGCGAAATGGCTCCACGAAAAATGTGAAGAAATCGAAAAAGAAATGAGTTTGCATATAATAAGTCAAAACAACCAGTTTAAAGCAAGGGTAGGAACATTTATAGTGCAATGTGAATTCCATTGTTAAGTGAAGAGCAGAGAGCGAAAGGGAGAAAGAGTACACTGAAGGCCCCTATGAGGGGGAAAGACTTGGCCGATGACGCGAGAGAAGAAGAAACGGGAGTCGATATGGAAGAGATATTGGATCAAGTATCAGAATCAGAATTTAAAAGAGCTTTCGAAGACTTGAGATTAAATAAGGCTGGAGGGATTGATAACATTCCCTTGGTAATTTCAAAAATTGTTGGGGGAAGTGGAATCAAAACGACTATTCACATTGGCGTGCAGAATGTATGAGTCTGGCCACGTACCATCTGACTTTGGAAAAACGTCATCCACACAATTTCTGTGATTACAAGTGGTGAGAAGTACGAGAATTATCACACGATCAGCTTAACAGCTCATGCATCCGAATTATTGACAAGAATAATATGCAGAAGATTGAAAAAGAAAATTGAAGATGTGTTAGATGACTAACATTTTGGATTCAGGAAACGCAGAGGTACCAGAGAGGCAATTCCGACATTTCGGTTGATAATGGAAACAAGATTTTAAAAAAATCAGAACACGTTCATAGGATATGTCGACTGGGAAAAGTGTTCGACAGTGTCAAATGGAGCAAGATGTTCGAAATTCTGAGAAAAATAGGGGTAAGCAACAGGAAAAGGCGGGTTATGTATAGTATGTACAAGAACCAAGAGGGACCAGAAAGAGTGGAAGACGAAGAACGAAGTGCTCAGATTAGAAAAGGTGTATGGCAGGGATATATCTTCCACCTATGCATCGAAGAACAATGACGGAAATAAAAGAAAGGTTCAAGAATGGAATTAAAATCCGAGGTGAAACTATATCAGTGATAAGATTCGCTGATGCCATTGCTATCCTCAGTGCAAGTGAAGAAGAATTGCATGATCCGTTGAATGAAATGAACAGAGTAATGAGTACAGAATATGGACTGACAGGAAATCGAAGAAATACGAAAGTAATGAGAAGTAGCAGAAATGAGAACAGCGAGAAACTTAACATTGGTAATGATGATCACAAAGTAGATGAAGTTAAGGAATTCTACTACTTAGGCAGCAAAATAACCAAGGAGGGACGAAGCAAGGAGGACATAAAAGTAGACTAGCACTGGCAAAAACGACATTCCTAGCCAAGAGAAGTTTACTACTATCAGACATAGTCCTTAAGTTGAGGAAGACGTTTCTGAGAACGTACATTTGGAGCACAGCATTGCATAGTAGTCAAACATGGACTGTGGGAAAACCGGAACAGAAGAGAATCGAAGCATTTGTGATATGGTGCTACAGAAGAATGTTGAAAATTAGGTGGACTCAAAAGGCAAGGAATGAGGAGGTTCGCCGAGAAATCGGCGACGAATGACATATACGGTAAACACTGGCAAGAAGAAGAGCCAGGATTGTAGGACCTCTGTTAAGACCTCACAGAATAACGTCCATGGTAATAGAGAGAGCAGTAGAGGGAAAGTCTGTAAAGGAAAACAGAGACTGGAATACATTAAGTAAATGGTTGAGGACGTGGATTGCAAGAGCTGCCTTTAGATGAATGGATTGGCACAGAAGAAGATTTTGTGGTAGGCCGCATTAAACCATTCAAAAGACGGTGTGTATATCACTGATATAATTCACATTAAAAACGTAAACAAGAGAATTTCATGTGGCATTACCATGAAATGACGTTAGAACTCAGTATCTCAGCCGTGAATTCCCGATGCAAAAAGAGAAAAATGCGACACTCACGCGAGTTTTGACTCGGTGCCAGCGTGCAACAAATCAAAATACGTTAGTTTCATATTTCAAGTACAACTTCACATAGCGTGGCCAACGTCTTAAAATGAAATTGAGTGCACGGCAAGGAATTTAACACTGCAACTGTAACATCCCAACGGGCCCCATAGTCATATTAATCATTCCACCTCCATCTTGACCATGAGCATTTTCACGCATCACTAACATCATCATTACACCATAGCATCAATCACATTATCATCCGTGACTATATTTTAAATGTAATATGAAATCATCTAATAAGTTTTAAAATATCATCACTATTGACCTCCAATCCGTTTTTAAACTAACCTTTATTATTGTCATCTGTTTTTGTGTGTAAATCGTAAATATTGTCCACCAGTGTGTATTTTAAAAAGGCATTAATTACTTACCTCTGTTTTATGCATATTAAAATATCTTTCAAAGTTGTGTAACCACTGGCTGAACAGTGGTTTTATCCGCTAGCAGCCTGCCGCTTCGTGAAGAATTAAAATAACAATAAAGGGGAAAAAATGCTGCTTCCCCATACAAATATGTGGAACATAGGAACATACGATTACAATATTTTACTGTGATGTAGATGACAGAGTGTCTAAATTTCTATGTATGTAAATTTTTGAATTTATTTATTGTGCGTTATTATAGATGCTGTAACTTCCCTTATTGTTTTACTAGCAGATAGCTTGAAAATGCCCAAGAGGACGAAATTAGCTAATAACTAAATCATGAAATAAAGTGATTATTCCCAAAATAAAAAGATCCAGTGCAGGATAATGAATTTCCTGAAGGAATTCACAGCAGCTGTGGACACGTGTATACAAAAGGTTAATGCCTTACTGATTTAATTCCGTCTTTAACACTTCCTGCCTTCTGCTAACAATTCGTATTTACATACCTAACACGCTTACCATTCTTGATAATATGTGTACTTCGTTAATTTCTCTAACCCTACCGAGTTTCCTCCTTACTACTCCGCTCAGTGTTAAAGCAACTTGCCTTTGTACATCTGCCGCTAACTGTCTCCTTTCCTCGCCTACACAGGATGTGTATCGTCTCTTTACAGTTCATTAGAAATAATTTCTTTAAGTTAGCATCGTTGTTATTCGAAATAAAAAATATGGCAGGGTTACTAAAATCAGTGAGTTTATCTTTTACTTAGTTTAGTTTTCGCTTATTCCTTAAATCGTCAGTACTTAATTCTTTATTGTGAGAACGTGTCAATGTGGTAGAAAGTCAGTGCGTTAGGGATGTATGTATTAAGGGAAACAGGAGTTCCAGGAACAAAGAGTTAAACCAGGGGCAAATTTAATGCAGCTAGCAGCAATACTGGTGTGATGAGAAAGTAAATTGTAGACACAACCGCAATTAGGAACACAAGTAAAAAGCCCATAACAATAACAATTATTATCATTATAATAATAACAACAGTTATCACTATTATTCATATCATTATAGTAATCAAAGAGATAACAAACATGGGTAAAGAAGCAGAGAAATGAAGCCGTCAGAGATTAATACAATGTTGAAAACAGACCACAAAAAGTAGTTAGTCCCTTCCACCTCCTTCAATTGGTAGTAGACGTTATTGAAAGCGCGTTTACATTGCTACGAGTGTGCTAAAAGACGTTTTCGGGTTCTGGACCCTATTTACACATTAGTACCTCTTTGAAAAGCATATTGTTAATATAAGTCAATAATAAGTTTTTGTTTTAGGTTGGGCATAAAGTACGCCCAACCCCCCCCCCCCTCTTTGGCAATGCACGTTTTTGAAAATACATTGGTCTTGCTAGGATTAATAGACACAGCGATAAATAGAGAAAACAATACCCTATAGGGTTTTAGAATACTCCAAATTCACCCGGTCTGCCATACTAAATACTTTACTGAGTCTGGGTAAACCGGTTATGTTGGGGAAGATTTTGAAACTACCAAGAACTCAAAAGAATTTAACTGTCAGTGGCTGGTAGGTGGAGTTGCTCAATGAATGTCTGATATCCTCAAATCTTCGCGCTTGCTCTTTGCATATGATTGCGCAGAAATGCGGACTAGTTTTTCTGCAGAAGACAATTAATTCATACGACTATAAGCACCATCATTCTCTAATTTTTGCGCTTGTTCTTTGCATACGATTGCACACAAATACGGACTTTTTCTGTGCAGGAGCCAATCAATTCATAAGATTATAAGGACAGGCCCTTGGTTAACTTCCGTTGCAGGGAGCGGTCATACAGTTCGATAGCGACTCAAAGCAATTGCCCACCTGACAGAATAGAGCGGATCAGTTGGAAGTTGGGAGCCCGCGATACACCCGTCGACAGTTGAGCAACAAGCGCGTAAACAAGCGTACAGAATTTCTATTTCATTTGACTCAATCCGAGTAGTACCGAAACCTCTCTAAATGCTCGAACGTTCAATATATTATTATCCTCTGAATCTGCTCGAAATATGTTAAGGAATTCTTTGTGTACCTGCGAGAAACAAGACGAAAGTAAATAAATAAGCAAATTCTTGGGGCAATATTTAATTTATTTTCTGAAATCGTACCTAATCCTACGTAAAATGACAAGGACGGTCTACCCCTGCATGTCGTTGCTTAACTAGAATGTCTTACTGGTGGTTTCTGTGGAAAACACAGTCAAAAACCAGCCAACTGATCTGAATATTTACCCTAGAACGTCGATAGTTGGCTTGCTACACAAGGCGAGAGCATGATACAGATCTAATACACGCACCAAGGAAACTGATGCTGGTTTTGTGAAGCAGACTTACACAGATATGAGTTTAAGGTATTTTGTATGTTTCCCAGCGTACATACATACTAGTGTAGGCCCATAGGAAATTCGGTTACCTTTACCTTGCGAAGTGCCGGGGCTAGCAGTGTATTTATCACTAAATTCTACTAGAATCCACATATGTAAATCATGCTCTAAGCCCCCCCTATTCTAACTCCAACTTTTGCTGTTGCACAAGGATAAAAAAAATACGCGAACTGACTCTAATCAACCCTGCCAGTGGAGTAGAAGAGAGTTTGGCACCTGCAATAATTTAATTTGATAAATAAGTTAAATAAACAAAGGTTTCATTAGCATAGTGAGGAATGATAGGGTTGCTCTATCGATTAACAGAATGAAAGTTCTGTCCAAAATAACAATATGATTTATTAAGACTAAACACAGAATAGTAAAAGAAACACAGGAAATATAATACATCAAATTGGCTCAAATTTGGAGATTCATACAAACACTATAAAGGTGAAGTTGTCCCTAAACTAGATCGTGAGGATTAAGACGAGGTGGTATGTGGAGCCAATTCCTTGTCACTCAAATCTCAAGAGAGTCACACAGCTAATCCAACAGTAATTGCTGCTACTCAAGACAGAACAAAGTTAGAAAAAGACGAACAGGCGCGCTCTGCTGAGCTCTGATTATCACCTAGGAAAATTCCTATCTGCCGGTGCTGCGGACATACATTACCAAAACTGTCTTCTTGACTGCCAGAACACGATCTGGCGTACCGCAGGCGAGGGCTGGTTGCTTCGACGTCCTCGACCGAAAGGCGACTGCCGACTGCCTACAAGAGCACCCGTACAGGCCGAACACAGAACATTCCCGCCCCCACGACAGTGGCCGTGGTTAAACGTTCCAATCAGCAACTCGAAAACCGGCGGAAATTACACTCTGTTGCCGGAGCACTACCATTCCACCAATGGAGATTCTTGGCGCCAATTTCTGTGCTGATTTTGCTACGTCACGGCGCTATGCCCTGAGCAAACCAATCACCATTACTATTTTGCAGAAAGTGCGGGAATTTTCCCGCCACAACTGCCTGGGTACACAAGTCATTCCCACGCCTCGCTGGTAGCCCGCCAGAAAGTGTTTTCGCTAAGTTTCTCCGAAGTAACGGAACCTCTAGCCCAGCCGTTACTTCACACCCCAGCGGGCGTGTCTCTTGACAATGTCGGCGTCTGCAAAGCATTCACTCGACTGCCTCACACACGTCGGCTTAACCCGCCTGTCACCGGACCACCCGGGTGACGAGAGACGCTGCGTGGGAAGTCCGCGTATGAAGGAATAGCGACTTCCCACCGCATGCAATTAGAGAGGAGAATCGTAAGATAGAAATATGAGAGGGGGCTCATGCCACCTCTCATTGCCCCTACGCCATTTTAGATTGTAATTGGTGAGCGGTTGGCTCACTTAGGAGCAAGGTAGTGAGTCAATCGCCCAAGAACAATCTTAAAAACTGACTCCACATGCCGCACTCTATAAAGAAAATCACTGCAACTGAAAAATACAGCTCATAGAGGGAGGATTATTTATGATGTAGCCAACTTCACCTTCTTAATATGGAACACTAACACTCACATCACACATCCATACCCAGGGAGCCCCTTCCAAACACCGATTCACACAGACATTCACGCTCTAAATATGGCCCGGGCATCTGAGCCAAATATGGAGCAGTTTATTCTTTACAATCAGAGTTGGAGTGCTCCGCAATTAAATGCCCAAGATGTTACAACAATTTGTGTCATTGAACTAACCTGAACTCACTCACACATGATACTATTTAAGTTAACAATCTCTTTGTGAGCTTTCAGAATCTAATTACAACCTCCGATTCATTCTGTCTCCCTGCAGCAAGAATAACCTTTACAAAATGTTCCCTGAACTGATGGTCCATTCACAATGACAGTGGTGGTATCTGCTTCAGTTTATGGGGACTTCAGGCACACTGTTCGCATACACACAACAATAAATACAAAATACAAAAAAACATGGTGTGGAGAACAATACAGTAATTTGTAATAAGAATTACAGTGTAAAACACAAACACATACAAGGTATAACATACATTACAAAACCAACACTAGAGAAAGAAATTTAAGAAAGAAAAGAAAAAAAAGGTTCATGGGGCATCAAGTTGTGCGTGCACATTGCACAATGTTCACGACTGTGCTGAGAATGAGACACTAAATCACATTGTTAGAAATATTCGAAGCACTTCACACATTACACCTTACTGACATCACATAGGGCTAAACGTCGGGTGTTGTTGCTACGTTGTTGCAACGGCAATAGGGTATGCTGGAGCATCTGCAGTACTCTGTTGAGATTGGACCAAGACCCACGCATATGATGACGGCAGTATGGTAGGAAGACACAGTGATAGGCTCTCCTCACGTCGATTAATTGTCTCTGAGGTCTACTTGTTGGGATACATCACTAGTCTAGGCCTCTTCTCTCGCTGGACAGTACTTTGTTTCCCAATATTGCAGTTCGACGAGGGATGATGGCACGTGGAGTGACTCCACAAGTGTGTGAGGTCATCCATACAGGATCGAACTAGGAGCGACGATTGCTAAAACTGCTCTCTAATAGAGAGGAGAAGTTAGAAATGAGACCATACATTTGTTAGTGTGGCACGATACTGCTTTGTGTATGCAGATCGGCCAATGCTAGTGAGTTGTAAAAACCCAAACAGGTGAGTATATAGCGTCCCTTTCTGTCCTGAGGCACATGGGGCGCAGGTTCTGACACGATATGTGATCTTCTTCGTGTACTCACGACAACGTGGTCTGCCGCAGGGAATCCCTCCAAACGGCTGCCGCGTCCGGAGAGCTAGCAGGCTGTCGCGTGTGGGTCGCGTGTCAGTGTCAACGGCCAGCCCCACTTTCGCTTGTGGCCCGGCGAGGGCTGTCTGCCGCCTAATCCCTCAGGTACACGGCCTGGTGCTGTCAGCTTGTAGGACCGGATGCTCTCCCGCCCTTCACGTCAGGTAGCGCGCTGACGCTTTCTTCTTGCAGGTAGCCGATGACCTCCGGCTGGCCCCTGCATTGCCACGAGCCCCGTCATCTGCACAATTCTTACAAAAATCTTATGCCTAAGTTTTCTCCATGACCTTCTATGTTATAATAAATTTACATCACGATACATTGATGGTCTGTCATTTCAGACACTCTAATTTTAATTTTATAGTTATTTATCTGTAGCTATCATAACAAAAATCATGGAAATAATTTATCTTGATATTTGTGTAGAGACCGATCTCACTATTGTACATGGTGTGTGACGCTATATTGGATGAAGAACTAAATGTGCGGGCCCGCACTAATATTACTATTAATTATATAGATCGACAGTAGACATGCTCAAGAATTAACTACCATATGCCA
Organism: Schistocerca nitens; assembly: GCF_023898315.1. Lineage (NCBI taxonomy): Eukaryota > Metazoa > Arthropoda > Insecta > Orthoptera > Acrididae > Schistocerca > Schistocerca nitens. The sequence goes on along the minus strand of NC_064620.1, from coordinate 515,667,916 downwards.
ACGATCTACATTCTATGTCTTCTAAATAAATTATATTATTATGCAGGCTGAAGTTTTACTGAGCTATAAAGAACATGCAACTATCGTACGTTCGAACATGCAACTATTGTACGTTCCCTCGCCGGTCGTCCCTCCACCTCGGGTCTGTGGTTTCATGACACTAAATTCTACTAGAATCCACATATGTAAATCATGCTCTAAGCCCCCCCCTATTCTAACTCCAACTTTTGCTGTTGCACAAGGATAAAAAAAATACGCGAACTGACTCTAATCAACCCTGCCAGTGGAGTAGAAGAGAGTTTGGCACCTGCAATAATTTAATTTGATAAATAAGTTAAATAAACAAAGGTTTCATTAGCATAGTGAGGAATGATAGGGTTGCTCTATCGATTAACAGAATGAAAGTTCTGTCCAAAATAACAATATGATTTATTAAGACTAAACACAGAATAGTAAAAGAAACACAGGAAATATAATACATCAAATTGGCTCAAATTTGGAGATTCATACAAACACTATAAAGGTGAAGTTGTCCCTAAACTAGATCGTGAGGATTAAGACGAGGTGGTATGTGGAGCCAATTCCTTGTCACTCAAATCTCAAGAGAGTCACACAGCTAATCCAACAGTAATTGCTGCTACTCAAGACAGAACAAAGTTAGAAAAAGACGAACAGGCGCGCTCTGCTGAGCTCTGATTATCACCTAGGAAAATTCCTATCTGCCGGTGCTGCGGACATACATTACCAAACCTGTCTTCTTGACTGCCAGAACACGATCTGGCGTACCGCAGGCGAGGGCTGGTTGCTTCGACGTCCTCGACCGAAAGGCGACTGCCGACTGCCTACAAGAGCACCCGTACAGGCCGAACACAGAACATTCCCGCCCCCACGACAGTGGCCGTGGTTAAACGTTCCAATCAGCAACTCGAAAACCGGCGGAAATTCCACTCTGTTGCCGGAGCACTACCATTCCACCAATGGAGATTCTTGGCGCCAATTTCTGTGCTGATTTTGCTACGTCACGGCGCTATGCCCTGAGCAAACCAATCACCATTACTATTTTGCAGAAAGTGCGGGAATTTTCCCGCCACAACTGCCTGGGTACACAAGTCATTCCCACGCCTCGCTGGTAGCCCGCCAGAAAGTGTTTTCGCTAAGTTTCTCCGAAGTAACGGAACCTCTAGCCCAGCCGCTACTTCACACCCCAGCGGGCGTGTCTCTTGACAATGTCGGCGTCTGCAAAGCATTCACTCGACTGCCTCACACACGTCGGCTTAACCCGCTTGTCACCGGACCACCCGGGTGACGAGAGACGCTGCGTGGGAAGTCCGCGTATGAAGGAATAGCGACTTCCCACCGCATGCAATTAGAGAGGAGAATCGTAAGATAGAAATATGAGAGGGGGCTCATGCCACCTCTCAGCCTTTCTCTCTCTCTTTTCGACTTACATTTCTTTATTTAATTTTTTTATTTTAGTGCACGTCATTTCGGGTACAAAATTTAACGCTTTCGAGACTGAAGAGCACAATGTCCACAGATAAATTGTTTAATTTGAAACAATCGAGCGCCTCAATGTTTAATGGATCGCGCTTCGTAGTACGACAAACGCGGAGTCAAATATGCTCTTAGACCCGAGCAGAAGTGAAAAGTGAACGTCCTGTAGCTGAAGTCCAATATGCACGTAGCTTTATGGCATTTTATGGAGGTTATGTGCTGATACATGTACGTGGAACTACAATTTGTGATGAAACGACCCCATAGGTCTAGTCGTAGTTCGATCCAATGGTTGGATATGGGACAAGGCAGTCAGTCAACGAAGGAGAGTCTTACAACACATTCGAACGCCACATCCTAGGATACAGTTCAGGTGTAGGAACCATATCGGATAGGATTAAGAGGGTTTATGAAGATATATAAAGGTGTTTATTTGCATACTGATAAGCCCTGTCAGTGCACCCTCTCTTTCCACTCTACAGGCAGTAATGGTGCTGTTTTTAGAGTTGAACAATGTTTACAACGTTCATTATAGGGTTCAACCGTGCTCGGCCGACGAGTCCTGTTGAACAGCTTCAGCCGTTTGAACTGGGTGGCACTGTGGGCTTTAGGAAGCTGGATGGACGTCATCGACGATTGCTACCCATGTTGGAGCGTGTCACCGCGCAGTTGCCTACGAATCATTTCCACATCCGTTGACCAGATGCCGTACGTCCGTGTATTACAGACACACATCAAGATCGATGCACCGTTCAAGCAGTAGTGGTCGACCATACTTCGTCAGGGACGAAATCCGGGCACATATTCGACCTGCTCTGTCAACAAGGATAACTGGGAATCGTCTGCTTGAAGCAGGCCTAACATCGCGTGTGCTTCTGTCCAAGTTACCTGTGACACCACACCGCCAAGACCGGGTACTCTGGTGTGGTAGAAAATCTGACTGGAGATTGGAATGATGATGCTCTGTTGTCTTCAGTGATGGGAGTAGGTTCTGTCCGTGTGCGATTGAAGCACTTACACGGGTACGACATATACCTGATGAGCGACCTGTTAGGAGTATATCGCCCACGACACACAGGTGCCGGCCAGTGTGGCCGAGCGGTTCTAGGCGCTTCAGTCTGGAACCGCGCGGCCACTATGGTCGCAGATTCGAATCCTGCCTCGGGCATGGATGTGTGTGATGTCCTTAAGTTAGTTAGGTTTAAGTATTTCTAAGTTCTAGGGGACTGATGACCTCAGAAGTTAGGTCCCATAGTGCTCAGAGCCATTTGAACCAACCACACACAGGTGCCACCGAAGCTTCATGGCTGTGGGGAAAGGAGGGGGGGGGGGGGGGCGAGTGAGGCATCAGTTACCACTCGCAGTCACATCTGTTGTCTCTGCAGGGTAAAGTCATCGGTACCCGTTACATTGCACGAGTAAACACACGTTCATATAGGACTGCTGCGACTGTGTACAACGTTGCTGCGTTAGTGTACAACTGTCATGGGTGGCAACATCATCAGATCTGTCGCCAACAGCACTACAGGACATGTAGAAATGGGAACTTACTTGTTCTTCAGAGCCTCCAAGAACCATTGCCACACTGCAACAAAATGTACAAATCGCTGGGACACTTGAAAGGTCTTTGTTAGATTCCTTTCATGCTATTTTCCCCGATCTATTGTTGTTTACGTCATACAAATGGTTCAAATGGCTCTGAGCACTATGGGACTTAACATCGATGGTCATCAGTCCCCTAGAACTTAGAATTACTTAAACCTAACAAACCTAAGAACATCACACAACACCCAGCCATCACGAGGCAGAGAAAACCCCTGACCCCGCCGGAAATCGAACCCGGGAACCCGGGCGTGGGAAGCGAGATTTACGTCATACATTTCACCTCTAAATATACTGCGGTATTTCTAAATTTATCTGGGAGAAGACTGAGCAGTGGAATACGTTATATTGACACATAAACACGAACAACTTGTCATACAACACTTTCAAACACGTTTTATATGTAATTCGTATCATACATCGAGTATAGATTTAAGTGTCAGTCAGTCGTTTCTGAAAGTATTTGTATGGAGTGTAGCCATGTATGGAAGTGAAACATGGACAATAAATAGTTTGGACAAGAAGAGAATAGAAGCTTTCGAAATGTGGTGCTACAGAAGAATGCTGAAGATTAGATGGGTAGCTCACACAACTAATGAAGGGGTATTGAATAGAATTTGGGAGGAGTTTGTGGCACAACTTGACAAGAAGGGACCGGTTGGTAGGACATGTTCTGAGGCATCAAGGGATCACAAATTTAGCAATGGAGGGCAGCGTGGAGGGTAAAAATAGTAGAGGGAGACCAAGAGATGAATACACTAAGCAGATTCAGAAGGATGTAGGTTGCAGTAGGTACTGGGAGATGAAGAAGCTTGCACAGGATAGAGTAGCATGGAGAGCTGCATCATACTAGTCTCAGGACTGAAGACCAGAACAACAACAACAGTTTCATATGGAACCCACAGCCGCCTTCTTTACATAGTGTACATGATGTCTTAAGATATTGTCATCTGCTTCCCTTCTGGAGTGAAAGAATGAATTAGTGAATGTACTTGTAGTTGCATGCTCGGTGGTAGCAGAGAAGTCTGTCTGTTAGAGAACAGTAGGATCAACGTCTGAGTAGGTAGCTACGATTTCTAAGGCAAAGAGGTTTGTCTCCTTGGTGTGGTCCTGTCCGTCCCTTGTCAAGTTGGTACAGGAAGCTGCCTCTCTGGTCACTTGCTATTGTATCTGTGGGACACCCTCGGAAGGGGCCCACGCTACTCAGTCTGCTGCCAGTTTCTGAAGTGGTAAGACCGGGTTAGCGCGTTTCTGCTGAGTCCGAAGGACAGTGGAATTCTTAAGTTCAACCTAACTGAAAAATTAATCACTTTTGTTACAGGTTTACATCGAAAATGTTTTTATATTATTTTAAATCGGGACGTACTGCAATTTCAGTGTTAGTTTCAGAACGTATTGCGGTAGTTGCTTCATCCTCACTTTTATGAGCAATGTGGAACCACGTGGTGATGAGGCGTAATTGTAACTAAGATCATCGGTCTCAACTGTGAATGTGCGTGAGATTATAAGGTTTCCTCTCGATAAAGTTTTTCAAATTACTGATTATTCTTTATGTTTAACTCACGTGGTGTGTGCTATGTGGTACCAGTACCAAGTGCTCGTAAAGTTGTTTGACCTATCAGGTCAATACTATGGTGTTAGTAAGGCAGTTCGGAAGTTTCTCTTGTAACTAGTGTTTCGATTTAATTTTTTTATTATTAAAATTATTGTGGAATTACACATTTCTGTAAATCTAGACTGTGCGGCTGGTCCCAGCGGAGGTTCGAGTCCTCCCTCGGGCATAGGTGTGTGTGTTTGTCCTTAGGATAATTTAGGTTAAGTAGTGTGTACGCTTAGGGACTGATGACCTTAGCAGTTAAGCCCCATAAGATTTCACACACATTTGAACATTTGTTTTAGATCTAGTTGACCACGTGGAGCATGTGGTGTAGTAACAAAACTGGCCCTCAGCTACTCTTTGGGATAATACTTCGGGTATTCGAACGTAGTTAATCGGTATGACGAGCAGTTCTTCCTGTTTCACATTCTTTTTGAAAGACTTCATAGACCATTTGGTAAGATTGTGGATACGTCGAACCAAGTTTTCTTTGTAAAAACTTACCATACCAGTCTGTGGTTATCCATTAGGAACAGGACTACGGCACGAGTGGAATTTCTTTGTCTTAAATAGAATCGAATGGATGTAGTTCATTTCCTTTTGTGTACCCTTCAACGATCTTTGTGTGTTAGTTTTGAATGCGGTATTGCACCCTGTTTCTAATCTTTGTTTCCTATTTTTTTTGTTTCCTGTTCTTAGAAAGTCACGTTTTCCTAACAGTAAATAAGGCACCAGCTTTGAGTCAGGTTTAGCATGTTGCACGTTTCATTGAACACTGATAAACTTTAAAATAAATATCAAAGTTTAAACTTCCTTTATTTTTCTTTAATTTAATTTTCCCCATCATCTGTTTAGTTAAAATAACAACTAAAATTTTATAAAAATGAGCTGATAGTGAGCGTGACTATTCCGAAAACTGAAAAACTCATAACAGTAGTAAACATTTGTCAGTCACGCACAGATACTTTCCACACTAGGTGCGAACGGTTTTTAAAAACACTAGGCTCATTATACATTCTAACACAGGATGCCATTCGGCACCGTTATTGGGAGTGCACAGCTCGTGGTCTAGCGGCTGCCGGCACGGTAACTCAGCGTGTTTGGTCAGTGGGTTAGCTGCCCTCTGTAATAAAAAAACTGAGTTAATCGATCAACAACGAACTTAAGTTGATGTCTTGCGACGTCCGCCCCGAGCAGATGCAAAAAAAAAAAAAAAAAAAAAAAAAAGTCGCCAGCGCTGCTGCCTCTTGATCACGGGGTCCGGGTTCGATTCCTAGCCGGGTTGGGGATTTTTTCTGCCCTGGGACCGAGTGTTTGCGTTGTCCTCATCATTTCATCATCATTCGTGACAGTGGCTAAATTGGACTGTGTAAAAAATTGGATTGTGGAAAAAAATGGGACTTTCTACATCGCAGGTTCGAATCCTGCCTCGGGCATGGATGTGTGTGCTGTCCTTAGGTTAGTTAGGTTTAAGTAGTTCTAAGTTCTAGGGGACTGATGACCACAGTAGTTAAGTCCCATAGTGCTCAGAGCCATTTGAACCATTTGACTTTCTACAGGCGCTAATGACCGCGCAATTGAGCGCTGCACAAAGCAAACATCGTCACCATCCTTTTTTTTGGGGGTGGGGGTGGGGGTGGGGGGGTGGGGGTGGGGGAGTATGCTGTGTCTTGATGCATCTGTTTGGGTACCTTCTACTGTGACACGTGAGTGTAATTTGGATCGAATTTGCTACCATATACTCCCCCCGCAATGATGAACAGTCGACAATAAAATGACCTTGTCCTTGTTTTGCGACAGTGTGTTAGGTCCCCCTTCGTATGAACCGCTAAGACTGATACAACGTGCGCAGAGGCATTTAAACACTAATTCTTATCGCACCTCATATGCGAATGGAAGATAGGAAACCCTGATGTACGGCACAGCAGTAAGTGTCCCCTGCCATGTACTTCACAGTGGCTTGCAGAATATTGCATGTAGATGGACGCATAACTTTCCGGGCGAATGTGACAAACGACTACCAGCGGGGTCAGCAATCAAACAAACAAACATTGCCAATCCAAAACTTGTTATCGGCGTGCAAAGGTATTGTTTGCTTTTGCTTCCAATGGCCAGATGATCAAACTGAAAGAACGAATTAATAACTGCCGAAAAGAGTCGAGAATTGCACTAGGATAGCTCAGACGGTGAGGACCCGGGTCTGAATTTCTGTCTGTAAAAGAGCTTTAATCTGTCTGAAAGTTTCACATTAACATTTATTGCTATGGAAGTCTATCAGCAATATGAACCAAGCCAGAATTTGCGGAACTGATACGCGCCATGGAGATGGGTTAGCAAGAAACACAAATATCCGAGCGTATTCCGAAGAACCTTTTACTGGTCATGCATATAACTGACTGCTTCTTTGACAGCGCCAAGCACCACCTGATAGATATAGATGAAGAATGTACTGGACGAAGTAAGTCACGCACTGTCAACAGGCATGGTCGACACGCTGGGGAAGAAGATGTTATTCTGGTACGTATTAGGAAATATGGGAATTAGCGGGTACGATATATCGGATATGGTAACCAAGGCGACAAGGAAAAGATCTACGGTGATTCATGGGATGACGTTACGAAACGTGCACTGACCTCGCAGCGCGAGTGGCTAGTAGCGAGTGACAACACGTTGCGACCTAGCGAGATGACTTACTACAACTGAGGAAATAAATAGTTGTTTTTTTGTTTTTCATTCACGAAAGAGCACCTGAAATTCAAGTACCACGTCAACAATGCATGGACACATTAAATTTTGAAAGGATTTAGACTGAGTCAATGAATTATCAACGACAATAACACGATTCAGCGTATAGCAGCATGCCGTCCTTTGCTGGCACAAGTTTTCAAATGCTCCTGAAGAGTATGTCCTGATGAATGTGAGATGTATCTCTGTTCAGACATGAGGTATGTGCTTTTATGATCTGAGGAAATTCCCTATGACGTACAAGAGTTGGAAAGAAACTCCCTCGTGCTATGATATGGGCCAGGGTGTAATCACGATAGCTGTGCAAACAATATTGTTGAATGGATGTGAGCAGAATTTCTTACTGACATGCTGCAAACGCTATTAATAGCTCAGCTCTAAGACAAGGAAATGGCGATTACAGCAAGAAGGAGCTCCAGCTATTCCTTGACGAACAGTTTCGTGGTCGATGAATTGGGCGTCTTTCAGGAGCATCTCGTGATTCGCTGAAATGGCCACCGCACAGCCCGGATAAACGATTTTGTGGAAAAAGTCGGATGTGACTCTAGGACGGTACAAGATTACTGAAAAACTGCGCATAAGTGTTGAGGAAGCCTTTTGAATCCTGAGGTACTTCGAAGGATGTCCATGAGAACACTGAGACGCACGGATCTCCGTGTAAGACACTGGCGCACATACAGGTCCATTGGATACATTTTATATGGAAGTACTGTACGAGGTGCATTCAAGTTCTAAGGCCTCCGATTTTTTTTCTAATTAACTACTCACCCGAAATCGATGAAACTGGCGTTACCTCTCGACGTAATCGCCCTGCAGACGTACACATTTTTCACAACGCTGACGCCACGATTCCATGGCAGCGGCGAAGGCTTCTTTAGGAGTCTGTTTTGACCACTGGAAAATCGCTGAGGCAATAGCAGCACGGCTGGTGAATGTGCGGCCACGAAGAGTGTCTTTCATTGTTGGAAAAAGCCAAAAGTCACTAGGAGCCAGGTCAGGTGAGTAGGGAGCATGAGGAATCACTTCAAAGTTGTTATCACGAAGAAACTGTTGCGTAACGTTAGCTCGATGTGCGGGTGCGTTGTCTTGGTGAAACAGCACACGCGCAGCCCTTCCCGGACGTTTTTGTTGCAGTGCAGGAAGGAATTTGTTCTTCAAAACATTTTCGTAGGATGCACCTGTTACCGTAGTGCCCTTTGGAACGCAATGGGTAAGGATTACGCCCTCGCTGTCCCAGAACATGGACACCATCATTTTTTCAGCACTGGCGGTTACCCGAAATTTTTTTGGTGGCGGTGAATCTGTGTGCTTCCATTGAGCTGACTGGCGCTTTGTTTCTGGATTGAAAAATGGCATCCACGGCTCATCCATTGTCACAACCGACGAAAAGAAAGTCCCATTCATGCTGTCATTGCGCGTCAACATTGCTTGGCAACATGCCACACGGGCAGCCATGTGGTCGTCCGTCAGCATTCGTGGCACCCACCTGGATGACACTTTTCGCATTTTCAGGTCGTCATGCAGGATTGTGTGCACAGAACCCACAGAAATGCTAACTCTGGAGGCGATCTGTTCAACAGTCATTCGGCGATCCCCCAAAACAATTCTCTCCACTTTCTCGATCATGTCGTCAGACCGGCTTGTGCGAGCCCGAGGTTGTTTTGGTTTGTTGTCACACGATGTTCTGCCTTCATTAAACTGTCGCACTTTCAACACATCCATAACTCCATCACCACATGTCTCCTTCAACTGTCGATGAATTTCAATTGGTTTCACACCACGCAAATTCAGAAAACGAATGATTGCACGCTGTTCAAGTAAGGAAAACGTCGCCATTTTAAGTATTTAAAACAGTTCTCATTCTCGCCGCTGACGGTAAAATTCCATCTGCTGTACGGTGCTGCCATCGCTTGACAATGAACGCGGCCTCATTTTAAAACAACGCGCATGTTTCTATCTCTTTCCAGTCCGGAGAAAAAAAATCGGAGGCCTTAGAACTTGAATGCACCTCGTACAATATGTAAGGCAATTCCAAGCAAATATAGCGAATATAAACGACTACAAATATTTAATGCATAGCTGTACATCGACGAGAATTACAAAGAATATAACAAAAAAGTTCAAAATTTCGATCGTGACGCAAGCGCTGTGTATCGGAAGCCAGCGCCAGCTACGGCAACAGTGGAACTCATAGGGGAAGAAATATTTGCTACACATGTCTCATTTTTAGCTGTGAGACAACCTTCCACATAAGAGGCTAGGTTACATATGCGCTACAGAAAAGCTTTCCTGGTTAACTGGACATCAGCGTAGCTTATCGAAAGCTAATTTGCTCTCCCCGATGTCAGCGCAAAAATTGTACAGTCCAATTCTCTTCACTGAGCTAAGTGTTTCATCTAACTTTGAACTGGACATCCTTGGACAGTTGGTGATGCCACAACTACATTCGGATTCTACTGTACGCATCTTTCAGTAAGATGGAGTGAGATCATATTGGGGTACTGAGGTTTGCACTTTTTTAAATGAGCGTCTTCCAAACCGGTGAATCGGTCGTACTGGACAAGACGACCTTGTGCGCTGCTGTTAGCCACCTAGATCTAGGCTTAAATGGTAACCCTGTGTATGTGCTTCCTTCGGCGGAAACAATTACAGAACTTAAAATGTTCTCGCGTCGGTTTCTCCATATATGGCTGAGAACGTGTGGAATGGATGAATTACCGCTTGGATGTTGTCCATATGACTAAGAATAATTATATGGAACATATATAAAGTTTGTAAAAAAGTTACTTTTAATTTTCACTTATATTCTCTGTAACTCCTGTCGATGTATTTCATTAAGCAATTATAGCTGTCTGTAATAGGGATGGTTGTTGTCGCTAAAAAAAAAAACGGTTTTCGGGTGTATCGGTTTTTTCGGCTCTAGTTTAAGCTGGCTGTTGAAACCGCTCAAAATAATTGGTTTCTGAAATAACCGATTTCAGGTTTTTATTCCGTTATTGCAATGTGACATAGACTCTGAACAGAGATTCAAAATTCTAATAAGGTGAAGGGACAGGAGATCTTAATCCATGAAAGTGCTCAGGCTACGGCAGAAATCGGTCTCATTGTCCCCAGCAAAGACAGCGGAGGTGAAAGAGCAGCATGCGGCAAAAACGAGAGGGAAGGTCACAAGTAGCCCTAGATGATTTTAATGCATCCTCACTTTTGTATGGTATCAGTCTTTCGCCCTCAAGCAACCAAAAAATTAAGATTCAGTTATTATCGCAAGTTTTTAGCATGTCAGTAAACATTTAAGTACATTGACCCAAGTTTCGTACTGTTCTCAGAGACAATGTGAATGTTTTTTTCGCTATATGATATTGCAAGTTCGTTGTGCGTTCCTCCATTTTCAATTTTTTTGAAGCAAATAGAAGAGCTTCGTACCTCATTGCTACCGCACTTCGGAAAATACTTGCAAAGTAGGTATGGTGCAATTCTACGATAGAGCGGAAGTCCGAGGACGACAGTGAGAAACTCTTGTATAGACCAGGCGGGAGCAAGTCTTTCACACTCCACGTAACAAGCGTACATTTTAACAGGACACTCCAAACAGCAACAGTTACGTCATTATCTCTGCAATGCTGTATCGTTTGTTATGTCATGTCTTTGTTGTTAGTTCTTATGACGTCGTCGTCGTTATTAAAGCAGCACTGATAGCTTTTCCCAATATTTCAAAGCAATGGAAATTTTACGAAGAAACATCACTAGATTTTTAAAAAAAGGTTTATTTGAAAACCAAAAATTTAAGCACTGCTACTGCAGCAAACTGGTATGTCAGTTCTATTACCCAGTCATTAGTAAAAAATGAAAAAGTTCCTGTTGCAACCGAGACCAAAAAATTACCGAAAAATACCAGTTATTCAGAACTAGTAATCAGTACCGAATTTAACCGGTCGGTTATTCCTATCCCAAGTTTATAATTGTTGCATTCATTTTGCATCGACCTGTACAGTTTTGACCTACGAGTATGGGGACTTCACAAACAGTTTGTATGTAGATTACTGAATTTTGGTCATGTTTCATTATTCTCCAGGCTATGTCACTTACAGCTATCAGTATGCTTGTCAACAACAAACATGACAGATTCTGATTTATTGTCCTGGGACAGTCGCATATGTAGGTCAAGAATAGAAGTGGGCCAAATACTGAACCTTGTGGGACACCATTTTTAATGGTTTCAATATGTGAATTTCTGTAGAAGCGATCACATGTTCAGTGAGCAGTCTAAGACGGTATTTGTGACAACCTGAGGCCGAACCAGAATAGAGCAACAAACAACAGCCGCCAGCAGGCTTCACCAGATTATGGCGTGCCACGCCGCGTTGCATGCGTGTGGTGACCGAGTTTAGGGGGTGACCGGGGCGCCGGGGCGGCGGCTGGCACGACTAGCATGAGTCACGGAGAGATCTGACCTAACGGCTGAGCGGCACGCGCTACTGTTCGTCACTCAGCCACCACCCTGTCTGGTAGCGTTGTGGTGCCTCCACCTGCCGCGCGACACGTCATGCTAGGAGCTGGACTCACCCCTTACAGCGTCTGATGTCCGCTGATAAAACTTATCTTTCTTTCTTCTTCCTTTCTGTTGTAGTCAAACAGTTTCTCTTGCCAATGGTGTCTGCATGTTTCTTTCTTTATTTCTTTTTTTTCAGTTCGTTTAGGTTTATGTGACTATTTTTATTTTGTGTTGGCTTTCAGCTGACTCCTTTAGCCACCTACATACGCAGCAGACGTGATGAAAATATATAAAGATGCTACTTAATAACACGTAAATACACAACTACAATAGCTTCCCAATTAGTACAAATATATGATACATGGGGTAATAATCAGATTACACTTTAACCTCATTGACCCATATTACAGGAATGTTTCTTACATACCGGGTGGTTACAATTAAAGTGCCGCTGATCACGGAGGTCCATTGTGGGCTATAATTGTCGTATGGCAGCGAAACTTGGTATATATTCTGATGCCTTAATGAGAAATCGATTTGCGCTGGAAAAAAACTGGTTCCAATTTTGGCCACCAGGTACAAATCTGGAGCTGTGATTGGAATAAATGTTTCCATATGTAATGGGTTAGGAACGAGACGTGGGCAAACAGTCATAATGTTGATTTTATTAACTGTCGCTTACACAGTTTCTTCAATACCGTCGCCAGAGACTTCGACGAGTTGCTGTACAGCCCCAGGTTTGCACCTGGTGGCCAAAACTGTAACCCATTTTTTCCGGCATAAATAGGTTTTGTGTTAACACATTTGCATATGTACCAAGTTTCGCTGCCGTACCGTAATTACAATTCATATCGGACCTCAATGAGTAGCTGCACTTTGATTATAACCATCCAGCACTTAACTTCTCCTTTGACTAAGAAAGTATGCAACAACAAAAAAAAAAAAAAAAAAAAAAAACCTTAGGAAACATTTCTCACACGTAGAGGAATAAAATGTGTTACGTGGACATGGGTACAGAAACACTTTCTTTCCGTGTTAAGAGCTCATTTTGAATAAGGCAAACAACTTTGGTAGGAGAAAATGGACAAGGGAGAAATTACGAAGAGGGTCCCACAAGGTTTGGTTTTGGGCCCACTCCTATTGCTTAATTGGCTGTAGAGAATCCTCTTGACCCTGTGCAATCACGCCATTACCAAAGACTTAGTCTCAAAGCTTAAGCTAGCATTGTTAGTGACTGTTTGTCAGGGCCTCGTGTTCTTCAACCCAGGCTCAACGGAGAAACTTATCATGTTTTCTTAGGGAATACTCTACCTGTGCTGTTAGTGCACACAGCTTTACGAGGGCGACAAAACATGTACTTCATGCACGATGGAGCTCCTCACCATTTCAGTGTTAAAGTTCCTAGGCTTCTAAATAACAGATTCCGTGACAGATGCGTAAGTAGAGGTGGACCAATTCCATAGTATCTGTGCTCTCCGGACCTAAAGTAATTTTATTGTTATTTGTGGGGGCATTTGAAAGGTCTGGAGTACAGAACCATGGCACAAGATTTACACGGTTTTTGTGCCCACATTGTGGAAGGCTGTGAAACAATAGATTATTCTGCACGTATTTATCAGTGCATCAGGGGTCGCAATGAAATGGCGGCCTAATTAATGTACCCGTGCTAAAGGAGGATATTTTGAATATTTCGTGATTCAAACTGTGCTGATACGTTCTTTACGTTCTTTTCTGTGTGTTTTCCATGATTAATGTGTTTAAGAGTTGTAGACACTGAGCTCTAATATAGAAATAAAGCGTTCCCGGGCCCATATAAAACATATCTTATTCCTCTCTGTGTGAGGAATGTTTCCTGAAAGTTTGGCAATACCTTCTTGTTACACTCTGCATAACAACCTGTTTATTAAAATATCTTTCGATGATGGCAGTGGCAGTGCAGGGATTGAAGTTGGTAACCGATGTTTCGGACTGATAATGTTTACTAACAACTCTCTTTGCGGAATATAGTGACTAATAATCCTCGTCCGCAGCTGAACAAACGGACGGTAGGCCCACTGATTGTGGCTCATTTGACACTACACTGAGTTGGTAAAAGTCATGGGATAGTGATATTATTTATTGATGAAATGATAAAAAAATAAAACTGCAGAAAATGAAGCAGGTCCAAAAAATGAGATGGCAGGAAGTGCAAAATGGCTAAGCAGGAATGATTAGAGTACAAATGTAAGTGTATAGAAGCATATATCGTGAGGGGGTAAGATGGCTACTGCCTACAGGGAAATTAAGGAGGTGTTTGGAGAGAAGAGAAGCAGCTATACGTTTATCAAGAGTTCGCAAGCAGAAGCCATGACGCTGGGATCGCGGATTTACTTTAAACTTTGTACAACTTTAGTATGCCATTAGAATAACATAATGTGCCAGTAGTAAAGTGCACTTCTCTGGCATTTCCGAGAAAATCGTAGGAGAAGTTTTACGCGACTGTTAATGTGTCGCATGCATCTGTGCAAAGGTACCGTCCATAAGAAATCAGTGTGGTTACGTGGTTGGCGTTAGCGCTCAGTAAGTGTGTGGTAGACGAAGCCACGGTTCGAATCCCGTCACCACGGGTCACGTTTTTAATTTATATGACGTTTTAGAGGTAATATAATGAAAAGAAAAAGCCACGTGCATTTTCATGAAGTTCTAGGAAGTTTCATATGTTATTTGGCTATTTAATATTTTTAATTAAATTTTCAAGGATAAGGGACAGGCTTGGAAAGCCCAAGTCAAACCTCCATAAATAATGGTGCGAATGACGTTATTCAGTTGATATAGCAGGCCACAATGTGTCTTACCACAAGAGTAATGTACAATTACTCGTTGGATGTGCTCTCAACATCACACGTTACAGGATGGTATCTGGCATACAGACATGGAAAACATAAATTGAAACGGCATCTACTACATCGAATAACGGAGTTTTTCCTCATTTACAGGGAATGTTCAGAGTTTCTAAGGGAAAACACAGCTCGTTGACATTTTGAAAAATTTCTCTTTCTTCCAGTAGTTCGGATGCAACCACATATGACCAGTGATAAAAAACTGTAGATCAAAAATTAAGTCTGACCGGGAGTCGAACCATCACCTCTTACACCTTCGCCTTATGAACCTCGAACGCTAACCACTCTTTTTTTAATCTCATTTTGTTCGCTAGATCACTTATTCACCCTAAGACAAGTAACCGAGAAGGCGTGGGAATTCAATGTAGATGTCCACATATTATTCGTAGATTTTAAAAAGGCCTATGATAGCATACAACACCGACAGACACTCCTAAATATAATAAAGGAATTTAAAATACCATCAAAATTTATCAGATTAGTTAAAATGTGTATAGATGAAACTTTATGTCGCATAAAGACACCGGTAGGAGAAACTGAAGATTTTAAGGTTTACACTGGACTGCGACAAGGGGATGCCATTTCACCTATTTTATTTAACCGTGTCCTAGAGAAGATTGATATAGAATTTTCTAAAACCAGTCCGCAAGGGATCCAGCTACAGGATGTGAACATTACAAGACTTGCCTATGCATATGATGTAGCACTAATAAGTAGTTCCAAAAGAGCATTAATCAGAATGATGCAAAATTGCTACAAAATTGCTGAGAAAACAGGATTACATGTTAATGATGAAAAGACAGAATACCTGCCCCTAAGTAAGAAAACCAGGAAAGATGCAGCTCTGACTGTAGATGGATTGAATTTCAAGACTGTTGGCCACTTCAAGTACCTAGGAAGTCTTTTTAGTAATAACAACAGAACAGATATAGAAACAGATGCCCGTTTATCAACAGCAAACAAGACACTTTTTAGTTTCATCAAAATTCTAAGAAAAAGATCACTTAGCAGTAACTTCAAAATCCGCTTATATCACTCGACCATTATACCTGTAATGTTATATGGATGTGAAACATTAATATATAGAAAGAAAGATGAAGAAAAACTGTTAATATTCGAAAGAAAAGCACTAAGGAAAATTTTTAGGCCTGTATACGACGAAAATAACATGGGAAGGAGAATAAGAAGAAATGAAGAATTAAGAGGGCTGTACAAACACAGTAACATCGTCGAAGTGCTCAAGAGGAGAAGGTTGAATTGGGCAGGCCATATAGCAAGAATGACAGAGAATACACTACCTAGAATGGCATTCAGCAGAACAATAGAAGGAACGAGAGGAAGAGGGAGACCCAGAATCAGATGACGGGATAACATTCGGGAGGACACAACGAGGATGAACAGCAGCAGCAACTGGACAAACAGCGCATTGGACAGGCAGAAGTGGAAGAGGCTCATAGAGCGGGCGTATGGTCGATAAGGCCCTTGCCACATGTGAAGTATTGTTTGTTCTATTTCTTCGGGGAGGACGTCCCATGACGCTTGTTCAAGTTCATCGTTGATCAATTAACTCAGTTTTTTTTATTACAGAGTGCAGCTAACCCTCTGACCGAACACGCTGACCTACCGTGCCGGCATCCACTACGAACTCAAATGTCCGGCTTACGCGTAGGTACATACGGTGTATGATAGACACGTAAAACTTCTCTTGTGATTTTCTCGGAATTGCCTGAGTAGTAAATCTTACTACTTGGACATTATTTTGTTTTAATGGCCTACTAAAGGTGTACAAAGTTTGAAGTAAACCTGTAATCCAAACGTCGTGGCCTCCCCTTGTCAAATGGAAACCAGCCCAAAGCAAAGAAAGAGGGATTATACAGGGTGAAAAGTATTTAAAACATCAAAACAAATATTTTTCCCTAACGTCATTTTTTCCTATGAGAAGTGTTTAAACCAGTAGAGGAAGATTTATCTGGCGGCAAATCAATCAAACCAACAAACACTTTCCCATTTTTTTTATGACCAAGAGACAACAGATTAACACACCCCAGTTTCAATTGCAGTAGATTTTCAAAAATGCCTCCATTGACACGTAAACAAAGGTTACACCGTCGGATCATGTTCTGTCTGACACGGGCAAAACCCCAGGAGTATCCTGAATTGTTCCTGCTGCTGCTACTATCCGGGCAAGCAGATCCTCTTCCGATGCAACAGGAGTTGCGGAAATAAGGTTGCGCATCTCTCCCCACACAAAAAAGTCCAGAGGGGACATATCTGTGGACCGAGCAGGCCATTGTACAGGACCACCTCTGCCAGTCCACGTTTCTGGGAACCGTCGATCCAGGAATCGACGCACACGACGACTGAAATGTGCCGGCGCCCCGTCATGTTGGAACCACACGCGTCGTCTTGTACGGAGTGCCTGCCATTTACTGGCCTAGGTAGCAGATACGGCCCAATTAAACAGTCCCCAACAACACCGACCCACACATTAACGAAGAACCGCACTTGATGAGCGCTAGTAACTGTGGCATGTGGGTTATCCCCACTCCAAACATGCGAATTGTCAATGTTGAAGACTCCCTCACGCCCGAACGTGGCTTCATCGGTAAGCAACACAGAGGATGGAAATGTAGAATGCATTTCACACTGTTCCAGGTACCACTGCGAAAACTGTGCCATGGGTGGATAATCAACTGGTTCCAGGTTGTGGGCACGCTGTAAGTGAAATGGACGTAACAATTGCTCTCGAAGGACTGTTGTTACATTCGCCTGATTCGTCCCCATGTTACGTGCAATTTTACGAATGCTGATTGAAGGCTCCTGCTCCACATGTTGCAACGCAGCTTCCTCAAATTGCAGCGTTCTTACCGTGCGACGGCGTCTCTGTCCAGGTCTCACACAGACGTTGGTACACAGCAGCAAAGGTCGTATGATGCTGGATACGGCGATTAGGATATTGTTGTTAAACCCGCTGTGCAGCTCGTCCGTTGTGGTGCGCTACGTAGTACGCACCAACCATATCAGTGTACTCCAGGTGTATCGCTCCACTAGTAAACAGAGACAATGCACTACTACACTAATGGACAGCAATTGCCTACAACTGAAGAGCGTAATAATACACCCTCTAACAACTGAAGATCGTAATAGGCCTCTAACTGAAGAACGTAATACGGCCTCCACCGGTTTAAACAATCCTCATAGGAAAAAATGACATTAGGGAAAAATATTTGTTTTGATGTCCCGAACAACCTCCCAGAGTTTGTCGGTTTAAATACTTTTCACCCTGTATAGAGGACTATACAAAGGAGATGAACTTGCAGGCAATATTATAGAAATGGAAAAGGACGTAGGTGAAGAGGAGATGGGAAACATGATACTGCGAGAAGAATTTGACAGAGCGGAGAAAGACCTAATTCGAAACAGGGCCCCAAGAGTAGACATTACATCAGATCTACCGGTAACCTTGGGAGAGCCAGCTATGACAGAACTCTTCCTTCTGGTGTGCAAGACATATAAGGCAGGCGAAATACCCTCAGACTTGAAGAAGAATGCAGAAAATTCCAGTTCCAGAGAAAGCAGTTGCTGACGGGTGTGAATATTAAAGAGCTATCGGTTTAATAAGTCATGGTTGTAAAGTATTAACAAGAATCCCTTACAGAAGAATGGAGAAACTGGTAGAAGGCGACCTCGGTGAAGGTCAGATTGGATTCCGGAGAAATGTACACTCACACAAGGAAATACTGATAGAACTCACCTTAGAACACGGGTTAAGGAAAGACAAACCTACGTTTATAGCATTTGTAGATTTCGACGAAGTTACTGGAATACTCTCTTTGAAATTCTGAAGGTAGCAGGGTAAAATACAGGGAATGAAAACCTATTTACAATTTGTGCAGAAACCAGACGGCACTTACCAGAGTCGAGGAGTATGAAAAGGAGGAGGAGGATATTAGTGTTTAACGTCCCGTCGACAACGAGGTCATTAGAGACGGAGCGCAAGCTCCAGTGAGGGAAGGATGAGGAAGGAAATCGGCCGTGCCCTTTCAAAGGAACCATCCCGGCATTTGCCTGAAGCGATTTAGGGAAATCACGGAAAACCTAAATCAGGATGACCGGAGACGGGATTAGTATGAAAAGGAAGCAGTGATTGAGAAGGGAGTGAGTCAGGGTTGTATCCTATTCAAGTTGTTATTCATGATGTACACTGAACAGGCTGAAATGAAACAAACGAAAGATTTGGAATATGAATCAGAGTACAGGGAGAAGTAATAAAAACCTTAAGGCTTGCCGATGACATTGTAATTCTGTCAGAGACAGCAAAGGACTTGGAAGAACCGTTGTTCGGAATGGACAGTGAGGAGGATATAAGATGAACATCAACAAAAGCAAAAAGGGGATAATGGGATGCAGTCGAATTAAATCAGGTGATGATGAGCGAATTAGATTAGGAAATGAGACACTTAAATTAGTAGATGAGTTTTGCTATGTGGGCAGGAAAATAACTGATGACGGTCGAAGTGGAGAAGATATAAAAAGTAGACCCGCAATGGCAAGAAAAGCGTTGCTGGGAAAATAAATTTGTTAACATCGAATATAGATTTAAGTGTTAGGAGTTCTTTTCTGAAAGTATTTGTATTGAGTGTAGCCATGTATAGAAGTAAAACATGAGTGATAAACAGTTTAGATACGAACAGAATAGATAGCTTTTGAAAACGTGCTGCTTCAAAAGGATACTGAAGATTGGGTGGGCGGATTACATAACTAATCAGGAGGTACTTAATAGTGGGGAGAAAAGATATTTGTGATAAAACTTGACTAGAAGAAAGAATTGTTTGATTGGACATTCTGAGACACCAAGGAATGACGAGTTTAGTATTGGAGGGACATGGGGGGAGGGGGGGGGGGGGGGATTGTAGAAGGAGCCCAAGAGATAAATCCAGAGTAAGAAGTTCAAAAGGATGTAAGTTGCAGTAATTAGGAGATGAAAAGGCTTGCACAGGGTAGAATAGCATGGAGAGCAGCATCAAAACAGTCTTCGCATTGAAGACTACAACAATGTCACTTCTTTTGAAGGATGGGAAAATTAAACTTTTATTTCTTTTTACTGAACAGATGCACCAAGTTTACGATGACCACAGCTTGTTGTAGTATATCCTCAGCGCACCGCGCTATACACCAATTCCGGGAGAGCTGATGATAGAAGTCGCTTTGCGAGTGCCGTTGCAACTAATACGGCAGGTTGTCAGTGACACTGCCGTACAGTGCAATGGCGCTTCCGTTACTTCTACACTGTCCGTAAGGTCAACCTTGCAGTTAGGACTCCTGCTCCTCCAGTCTCCTCAGCTTCGCCGTAGAACGCACCACCTGGCTCTTAACAGAAGATTACATAACAAATGATGACGAAAAATGTATCGCGTAGTGGCACACTATCCGCGACGTCTCGTTAAGTAATACGTGGAGGTGATAAAAGTCGTGGGATACCTCCAAATATTGTGTCATATTCCTTTTGCCCTGCATAGTGCAGCGCTCGACTAGACGTTGAAACCTCCCCTTAGAAAAATTAACGAATTACTGTGCTGATAAACCTCTTACGTTATTTGATTTTCAAACAGCTGAGCGAAACTGAACGTACTCACACATTTCTCTCTCAACTCATTCTGATCAACACTAAACTGTCGGCACTAACTATTGATAGGCAAAGTTGGCAAATGAATGTTCAAAAGTCATCAGTACATGATATCCAGTATTACAAATTTACTCTTTCTGATGTACACACGTCCAGATCGTCCGCTCTCAAAACTCTGCCATCTCTCTCCCCACATCCACCACTGCTAGCGGCTCACCTCCAACTGCGCAACGCTACGCGCTGTTCACATCCAACTGCCCAACACTACAATAGCAAATATTCCAGCAACGCAAACCAGGCATAGGCTGCACACAGCGCAGTCAGTGAGTTTCATACAGAGCGCTACGTGGCGTTACCAACATAAAAACCTAAACAGCCTACTTACAACGTGGTTTAAAGTCGCTGGAAGTCCTCTGCGGAAATATTGAGCCATGTTGCCTCTATAACTGTCCATAATTGCGAAGGTCTCCGTAGGCCCATCGTTTCAGAGTTGGTCGCGGAACTCGTCTGTTCGCTGTTCGGCCGGCCGAAGTGGCCGTGCGGTTAAAGGCGCTGCAGTCTGGAACCGCAAGACCGCTACGGTCGCAGGTTCGAATCCTGCCTCGGGCATGAATGTTTGTGATGTCCTTAGGTTAGTTAGGTTTAACTAGTTCGAAGTTCTAGGGGACTAATGACCTCAGAAGTTGAGTCCCATAGTGCTCAGAGCCATTTGAATCGGCTGTTCGCTTTTTTTTTTTTTTTTGGTGGGGGGAGGGGGGGTCATCAGTCTTCTGATTGGTTTGATGCGGCCCGCCACGAATTCCTCTCCTGTGCCACCCTCTTCATCTCGAGGTAGCACTTGCAACCTACATCCTCAATTACTTGGTGGATGTTTCCCGATTTCTGTCTTCCTCTACAGTTTTTGCCTTCTATGGCTCCCTCTAGTATCATGGAAGTCATTTTCTCATGTCTTAACAGACATCCTGTCACCCTGTCCCTTCTCCTTATCAAAGTTTTCTACACACATTCCTTTCCTCCCCGATTCTGCCCAGAACCTCCTCATTCCTTACCTTACCAGTCCACCTAATTTTCAACATTCGTCCGTAGCACCACATCGCAAAAGCTTCGATTTACTGCGCTATCTTCTATTTTGAGCAGAACCGAGGTGGAATCTGCCTACATGTCGGTCAGGGGCCTGAAGACGGCGTAGTAAATGGCCGAAACTGGTAGCCAAATAAAATAAGTTTGAAAATTAGAAGGCTGAAAGGCGTTTGACTTCACGTCCTATAATTGCAAAAGTGTTGCGGGTACAAGATTTTGTCCTCGAACTGACCTCTCGATTATGCCCCATAAATGTTCGATGGGATTCTTGTCGGGCGATATGGGCGGCCAATCCATTCCCTCGAATTGTCAAGAATGTTCTTCAAACTATCAGCGAACACTTGTGGCTCGGTTACATGGCGCATTGTCATCCATAAGAACTCCATCGCTGTTTTGTAACATCAAAGTGGTCTCCAAGTAGTCGAACATACCAGACGACCCACTCCATTCCTTGTAAAAACAGCGCACGCCGTTATGGAGCCACCACTAGCCTGCACAGTGCCTTGTTGACAACTTATTTATTGTCAATGCGCACCCGATGCCCACTATGCTCCTTGATGCTCTATTGATTTTCAGAATCGGCACTGATATTTTGTGAACGCACGTTCTCTCAGCGTTTCGCTGCTCTCGTACATGTGATGGCAAGCGAGATCTTAATATAATGAGTACTGGCTCCCCAAACCTTGCGTAAATAAAAAACCTCCCTCCTTGTTTATTACGCTATCCGACGTCTTTATTTCTATAGGCTTTTTAACTACGCTGTCTCAGATAATTTACGTTTACTCTGCAGTACTTGTCTATTTCTTTTCACGATTACACTGCTGGCCATTAAAATTGCTACACCACGAAGATGACGTGCTACAGACGCGAAATTTAACCGACAGGAAAAAGATGCTGTGATATACGAATGATTAGCTTTTCAGAGCATTCACACAAGGTTGGCGCCGTTGACGACACCTACAACGTGCTGACATGAGGAAAGTTTCCAACCGATTTCTCATACACAAACAGCAGTTGACCGGCGTTGCATGGTGAAACGTTGTTGTGATGCCTCGTATAAAGGGGACAAATGCGTACAATCACGTTTCCGACTTTCATAAATGTCGGATTGTAGCCTATCGCGATTGCGGTTTATCGTATCGCGAAATTGCTGCTCGTGTTGGTCGAGATCCAATTTGGTCGAGATCCAATGACTGTTAGCAGAATGTGGAATCTGTTCAGGAGCGTAATACGGAACGCCGTGCTGGATCCCAACGGCGTCGTATCACTAGCAGTCGAGATGACAGGCATCTTATCCGCATGGCTGTAACGGATCGCGCAGCCACGTCTCGATCCCTGAGTCAACAGATGGGGACGTTTGCAAGACAACAACCATCTGCACGAACAGTTCGACGACGTTTGCAGCAGAATGGACTATCAGCTCGGAGACCGTGGTTGCGGTTACCCTTGACGCTGCATCACAGACAGGAGCGCCTGCGATGGTGTACTCAACGACGAACCTGGGTGCACGAATGGCAAAACGTCATTTTTTCGGATGAATCCAGGTTCTGTTTACAGCATCATGATGGTCGCATCCGTGTTTGGCGACATCGCGGTGAACGCACATTGGAAGTGTGTATTCTTCATCGCCATACTGGCGTAGGACCCGGCGTGATGGTATGGGGTGCCATTGGTTACACGTCTCGGTCACCTCTTGTTCGCATTAACGGCACTTTGAACAGCGCACGTTACATTTCAGATGTGTTACGACCCGTGGCTCTACCCTTCATTCGATCCCTGCGAAACCCTACATTTCAGCAGGACCGCATGTAGCAGGTCCTGTGCGGGCCTTTCTGGAAACAGAAAATGTTCGACTGCTGCCCTGGCCAGCACATTCTCCAGATCGCTCACCAATTGAAAACGTTTGGTCAATGGTGGCCTAGCAACAGTCACTACTCTTGATGAACTGCGATATCGTGTTGAAGCTGCATGGGCAGCTGTACCTATACACGCCATCCAAGCTCTGTTTGACTCAATACCCAGGCGTATCAAGGCCGTTATTACGGCCAGAGATGGTTGTTCTGGGTACTGATTTCTCAGGATCTATGCACCCAAATTGCATGTCAGTTCTAGTATAATATATTTGTCCAATGGATACCCGTTTATCATCTGCATTTCTTCTTGGTGTAGCAATTTTAATGGCCAGTAGTGTATATTCGAGGCAGTGCTCGGCAACGGCTGAACTGTTCAGTTGCTTTAGACGTGTAAGTCGCTGAAGTTCCTTACATCTCTCCTCGATTGTTTTGATAGTCTGCCCCACTTAATGCATGGCACACTGGCTTGTTATGTAGTGCACGCCTGGCTTTCGGAGACAAAAAAATCAAATGGCTCTGAGCACTATGGAACTCAACTTCTGTGGTCATCAGTCCCCTAGAACTTAGAACTACTTAAACCTAACTAACCTAAGGACATCAGACGCATCCATGCCCAAGGCAGGATTCGAACCTGCGACCGTAGCGGCCTCGCGGTTCCAGACTGTAGCGCCTAGAAACGCACGGCCACTCCGGCCGGCTCGGAGACAAAGATCGTGTTTAACGTCCTAAACAAGACATCTTTGCTGACAGGAGCGAAATATACTACATGCCACGTTTCCGCAGAAGCTGCGATCAATCTGGATAGTAGGCCAGCATAAGCTAACTAAGTGATTAATGTCGTGTCTCTCTCGGTCTCTATCTCAACTTCCTTATCAGGAGTTCTTGATGTTGACTGCAAAACCTGCTCAATTCGCCGCTCTGGTTATGCATTCGTTAGGAACACTACTCGTAAGTTTTGTAATCTTCGGTGGGGCACTCCTTGTCTGAAAGTGTTCGAGCTTTGTGGAAGTCTTTAGCACTCAGTTTCTTTGTGATGGACGGTGATCGCCCGAGGCATGGAGATAGGGATCAGTGTTTATGGGTTTTCTGTATACACTTTAATCCTTCCTTCGATTACCCGTCTGACTATTCCTTGGTGCCTGAGGATTTTTCCTATTAACACATCCCTTATTTTAGTCGAGCTGCACTACTTACTACGATTCAGAACGTTTTCTTCGATATACCCGTCTTCTTCTACAATACCACAATTCAAAAGCTTCTGTCTGAATTATTTATCGTGCACGTTTCACTTCCGTCCGAGGCTACACTCCAGAACAAAACGTTCAGAAAAGACTTCCTAACACTTACATTTTTATTCGAAACTAACAAATTTCTCCTCTTCAGAAACGTTATTCGTGCTGCTGCCAGTCTGCATTTTACATCCTCATTACTTCGGCCATCGTCAGTGTTTTACTGTCCAACTATCAAAACTCTTCATTTACTCTCTTCCTAATCTAATTACTGCCGCATCATCTCATTTGTATCGACTACTTCCACTTAACACCCTTATTTTACTTTTATCGATATTCGTCTTATAATAAGTTTTCAAGACGCTGTCCATTCCGTTCAACTGCTCTTCCATCTCCTTTGCTGTCTCTGACAGGATTACAGTGTCATCAGCATACCACAGAATTTTATTTCTCCTCTCCGAACTTTATTTCCCTTTCCAAATTTCTCCCTGGCTCAATGTACAAATCCAATAACATCGGGGATAGACCACAATACTGACTTACTCCATTCTCAACCATTTCTCTGATTCTTACTACTATAATATGGTTTCTGTACAAATTGTAGATAACTTTTCGGTACCTATATTTTCCCGTGCTACCTTCAAAATTTGGAAAACTGTATTTCACTCAATACTATCACAAAGTTTCTTTGAATTCACGAATGCTGTAAATCTAAGTTTGTCTTTTATCATCCCATTTTCTGTATAAGCCACAGGGCGCACATGGCATCAAGTGTTCCTGCATTTCTCCGGAACTCACACTGATCTTCGCAGAAGTCGGATTCTACGAGTTTTTCCACCCTTCTGGAAATAATTCGTGTAAACATTTTGCCACCATGACTTATTAAACTGACGATTCGGTAATATTCAAAACTGTCAGCACGTGCCTTCTTTAGAAATGGAATTATTAAAACCTTCTCGAACTCTGAGGACATTTGCCCGTCTGACGTGTCTTACATACCAGGTGGAATAGTTTTACGATAGCTGGCTTCCTCAAGGATTTCATTAATTGTGACGTAATGTACTCCACTCCAGGGGCCTCGTTTCTACCTACGACTTTTAGAGGTCTGCCAAATTCTTCTCGCAGCATCATATCGCCCATCTTATCTTCATCTTCTTCCTCTTCTCTGTGTGGAATATTATCTATAAACAGAGAAATTTCCCAGAGGTGATACACATTTAAAGCCTTCTGATTGACGTCAACTACCTGGTCGCTGGGAAAAGGCAGTTGGACGACATAGCTTGGTGAATTCAGAACGGCTATATTCTACTGGGGAGAGTCGTTCCCGCGAGAGTGAAAGTGGTCCATTATAATGATTGCAGGTCCTCGAGACTCGAGAAAAAGGGACTGGCAATGAACCATTGTTCTTGCACAGCCGTAACTTCATCGAACGAGGCTAAGAATCTGCCCGAAGCGAGCAAACGCACTCGAATGAACCACCGACAGAAAGACGGCTGTGTCCTACCCTGTCAAAAGATCGGTGTCCTGCAATAAAAGAAGATAAACTAAACGGGAATTGTTTTACAGCACCGACTAAACAGGGCAGCGCTAAAAATAGTCAGCACCTGTGAAGCAGCAGGCTCCAAGAAGTGGCGTGTATTCTAGCTGTCTGCTCATCTGAACTGTGTGGTAGTCGCCAAAACACTCCCGTTCTGGGTATCTCTCGCCATGGAATTTAAACACTGGACAAAAGAGTTCGATTTTTTAGTAGGCTGCGCCATTTCACCAAAGCTAATATCGAGGATTCTACTCACGATACAGATAAGAAAAAAAATATAGAAAAATTAGTTCACTGCTGTGGAAGATAATGAGGCTATGTTCACACTCTCTCACCAATTGAAAACATATTAATTCCCCGTTAAAACTAAATGGTTGTAAACTAACTGTATGATTTATATTTTGTCAACTACACAATGTTCACCGCAGAAATATTGCAGAAGTAGCTATAGGTTCATCACCTCGAGCCGGAAACAAAACGGCAATCCATGGAGTGGAGCCACACAACCTGTGCTCCGAACTGGAGCTTGTAACGGGACATCCTCCTCTAGTTTTACTTTTCCTCAACAGTAGTTGTCGACACTAGTTTTTTTTTAATATTTTGAACAGGTTAATGTTATCTCAGTTGCCTTTCTGAAAACTTTCATATAATTTTATACCAAGTATGCTATATTTCAAGCTAAAATTTATGAAAAGGAATTAGTTTATAAAGTATTATAGTTTCGATCTTATATCGATAAATAATAATTCTGAATGTGCAGTTAAAACTATATTTTTAAACAATCGAAATTACGAATTATTTGTACATTTAAAATTTCTGTTATTAATTACGCAATCCTGTACTGTTTACTATGTTAATTTCTGGATTAATTTACGAAATAATAATCGAAATTAATAATGTAACGAAAACTAGCAGGAATTCATTTATTAAGAAAAATTGTAAACCGTTTGGAATATTATTATTTCCGCAGAGTGTGAGTGTCGTAAGCTTGCCTCTGATGTGATCGGACGTATTTTTGTGTAATTGGTACGAACAATGTAATTTCTGCTTAGTTGGTGTGAAAAATCAAAATACTGCGTGATATACTAAAATGTGAAAAAATCTTTGGAAAATATATTTACTGAAAAAATTCTGCAACAATAATCTTGCAATTTCAAAAGTGGTTCAAATGGCTCTAAGCACTATGGGACCTAACATCTAAGATCATCAGTCCCCTAGACTTAGAACTACTTACACCTAACTAACCTAAGGACATCACACACATCCATGCCCGAGGCAGGATTCGAACCTGCGACCGTAGCAGCCGCGTGGTTCCGGATTGAAGCGCCTAGAAGCGCTCGGCCACAGCGGCCGGCCAGCTGCGAGAAAGAAAAGGAAACCGACAAACTCAAAGCAGAGCAAGGCATTGCATTTTTTTCTCACAATACATTTTAACAGAAAACCTGTACATTGTTGTTTAAAAAATACAATAGCGTATTTCGTATGAATGTTTATTACAGTGTCCTGTAAAAATCTGAAGTAAACTGGCCATGAACTATTCTAGCTTATTGTTAACAATGTTTATCTATTATATATTGTATATACTTTAATACATTATACATATTAAAAATATGTATCTTCTGTCGGTCCGCATGCTCATTAGAGTATCAGTAAAAAATTGAAGTAAATCGGTGAACTACTTTTTGAGATTTTTGGTAATAATGTTCCCCTTCTTATTTAAATATGGGCGAGGGGTGTTCAATAAGTAATGCAACAAATTTTTTTCTTATTATTAGTTGAAAACAGTATTGGTTGCAATTTTTTTTTTCATTTATGAACTACGTGTTTCACCTTATTTAGGGATCTTCAGGCTGCTCTTAATTTGGTATTTCTTAGGACGATTCTTTAGACAGTGTAGCTGAAGGGCATCGTCGAGTACATCAGGCCAACATCGCCTTTGTTAACCTCAGTAAATATTTTCTAGATGGACGTGAGTAACTCCAAAACCTGCATAACGCGTACACGTTCACAGGAGTAAATTATAGAATTTCACAATACGTTTAATGAGAAAGATGTATTGAACAGAGGAAGCGTAGCAATCTGAGAGGACATAGAAACGTTATTACAGTGATACATAAACGTCGGGAGTGAGTTTGTCCCGTAACGCTGTCTATAGATCATCAGATGCTGAGTCAAAACCACAGCAGGTCAAGTAAAACAACTGTAAAACTGAATCGTCGAAATGACTGGACACCTTATATTTCGCACTTGTTTCTTCTAAAGAAAGATAGGATCTTCAGTGAACTATTACTAATTTACCCTTTGAATGTTTCCATGAAACCTATCGTCCATCTAATATTACAAATTTAAAAAGTTATCAACGATAATAGTAATAATAATGATAATAATAATAACAATAAAAGAGAATTAATAAAAAAAGTAGAGAGAGTAAATGGAAAAATAAGATTAAAAAAGAAAAAAGTAAGATAGATATTTGTCGCTATTACGAGAATACGTTGTGGAAGGGACAAATGCTACAATAGTTCCTGAATGATCTAAAGGAAGCTCAGTGGCTTGGGAACTCAGCTGGACGTAGAGTACCTTAATCATTGAGGGTGCTTAATGATACCTTTACAAAGTGTAAGCAGTAACTGTTTACTATGTGCTATAGTGGTGCAGCTGAAAACGAGACGAACGAATTAACAGGACATACACATGGTCTATGAAGCCTCAAAATGGCCTACAGTGCCATCTAAGCTACAGCACACGCACACCGCGCCAGAATTTGGCTAATATCGTATTTGAATATTAAAAACCTCTCAAGCATACACTTGCAAAATTTTAAATTGACGTTTGTGTAAATTTCATCTCAAAACACTGTGATTAACACCATAAAATTGACGATTAAATCATTTCGTTTGTCTGGCCTTCTTACAACGAAACGACTGTACTTGTAAGTGTTAAATGTAATTAGTTTTTGCATAACGTATACGAAAGTCGTTTTTCTTTCATTACAGTCACGGGAAAGTAAAAACCAAAAGTGTTACCGAAATAGTCTGCTAAGCTGGTGGCGTTCGAGAGCGGGAGGATATTGAAAATCTCGGGGCTGGAGGCATGTGTTGTAGCTTAGATCGCTTTTTGTACACCAATCTGTGGTTGTTACCCAGCTTCGCAGACCGCAAGTGTCCTACATCATGTTGTTCGTCTCGAATTTCTCTACAGCAGTGTGGCACGTTGTAAACAGTGATGGTTTATACTAGGGTCGTCCAAACCGCGGAATCACAAGATCGATAAAAAAAATCCTTTTATGTAAGTTTAAGATAAATTAAAAATTATCAATTAGAAACTCCCACCACAGGGTGCGCGATGCTATTCTCTCATCGGCCCATCGAGTTCTTAAAATTTCCGCCCATATAGTCGGCCGGTTGTGGCCGAGAGGTTCTAGGCGCTTCAGTCCGGAACCACGCGACCGCTACGGTCGCAGGTTCGAATCCTGCCTCGGGCATGGATGTGTGTGCTGTCCTTAGGTTAGTTAGGTTTAAGTAGTTCTAAGTTCTAGGGGACCGATGACCTCAGAGATTAAGTCTCATAGTGCTCAGAGCCATTTGAAGCCACCCATGTTATTGCTGAACATTAGACGCGCTGGTCTGTTATCTTACGGCTACTTCAGTTGCAAGTGCGAAACTAGAGATTTAGAGACATAATCCTAAAGACGGAATCAAATACGGGAGCCATACTTTTCGATTCGATCCAACAATTTGAAAATCGATTTGAAGTTTTTCGAAAAAAAAATTCAAAATTTTTGCATTTATGCGAAAGTGTTACAAACATTATAGACACGTTACCAGAAGATTATCAGATGGAATGCATAGAGTTGCAATCTGACATAAGACTAATAGGAAAATTTGATCATGCATCTTTGTTGGACTTCCACAAATCATACCTGCCCAGATACAAATACCCCTTTCTGCACAGTCATGTGCTATATATGTCATCTTTGTTTCAAAGCATGTACGTTTGTGAACAGCTATTTTCAAGAGTAAATCGTCTCAGTTATGTGACTGGATTTGTGATTTCCTGTCAGAGAAATCACAGTTCGCAGTAATTGACGGAAAGTCATCGAGTAAAACAGAAGTGATTTCTGGCGTTCCCTATGGTGGTGTTATAGTTGACCCTAAATAACGAAAATTGTGAGGTCATCCACATGAGTGCTAGAAGGAACTCGTTAAACTTCGGTTACACGATAAAGCAGTCTAATCTAAAAGCCGTAAATTCAACTAAATACCTAGGTATTCCAATAACGAACCACTTAAATTGGAAGGAACACACAGAAAATGTTGTGGGGAAGGCTAACCAAAGATTGCGTTTTATTGGTAGGAGACGGAAAATGTAACAGACCTAGTAAGGAGACTGCCTACACTACGCTTGTCCTTCCTCTTTTAGAATACTGCTGCGCGGTGTGGGATCCTTACCAGTTAGGACTGGTGGAGTACGTCGAAAAAGTTCAAAGAAAGGCAGCACATTTTGTATTATCGCGAAATATGGGAGAGAGTGTCACAGAAATGATACAGGATTTGGCCTGGAAATCATTAAAAGAAAGGCGTTTTTCGTTCCGACGGAACCTTCTCACGAAATTCCAATCACCAACTTTCTCTTTAGAATGCGAAAATATTTTGTTGACACCGACCTACATAGGGAGGATTGATCACCAAGATAAAATAAGGGAAATCAGAGCTCGTACAGAAAGATATAGGTGTTCATTCTTTCTGCGCGTTATACGAAACTGGAATAATAGAGAATTGTGAAGGTAGTTCGATGAACCCTCTTCCAGGCATTTAAATGTGATTGGTAGAGTATCCATGTAGATGTAGATATAGAATTCACTCAAAGAGTAAAAACAGAACCAAAATCTCAGATGAACTCATCGAGAAAACGCTGAGAATTGCAATCACTTCGATCGAAAGTGATACATTAATTTCCCAAAATCAAATGTCACGTAAAGTGAATGATTTGTAATTACTTATATGTAAAATTTTTAATGAAATCTTATATACAGAACGTCAAATCAATTCCATCTTGCTCTCCCTCTCTCACTCTCTCTCTCTCTTTCTCTCTCTTTCTTTCCGTCGGCTGTGCGGTTATTGTTAGTGTTAAGTACCCTATATTATATGTGGTACAGGTAAGCTGAAGTTTGGACACCCCTGATTTACACCCCATGGCTGTCATGATAACGTACACGAGCATCCAGGACATTATTATACAACTTTTGTTCGTGTCATGATTGTAAATAGGACGTTACGTATTTTGAATACAATTTTGTTAGAACGGAATATGTTTACTCATAGTCCCTGGAGGTAAAATACACTATTGGCCATTAAAATTGCTACACCACGAAGATGACGTGCTACAGACGCGAAATTTAACCGACAGGAAGAAGATGCTGTGACATGCAAAAGATTAGCTTTTCAGTGCATTCACACAAGGTTGGCGCCGGTGGCGACACCTACAACGTGCTGACATGAGGAAAGTTTCCAACCGATTTCTCATTCACAAACAACAGTTGACCGGCGTTGCCTGGTGAAACGTTGTTGTGATGCCTCGTGTAAGGAGGAGAAATGCGTACCATCACGTTTCCGACTTTGATAAAGGTCGGACTCTAGCCTATCGCCATGACGGTTCATCGTAACGCGACATTGCTGCTTGCGTTGGTCGAGATCCAATGACTGTTAGCAGAATATGGAATCGGTGGGTTCAGAAGGGTAATACGGAACGCCGTGCTGCATCCCAACGGCCTCGTATCACTAGCAGTCGAGATGACAGGCATCTTATCCGCATGTCTGTAACGGATGGTGCAGCCACGTCTCGATCCCTGAGTCAACAGATGGGGACGTTTGCAAGACAACAACCATCTGCACCAACAGTTCGACGACGTTTGCAGCAGCACGGGCTATTAGCTCGGAGACCATGGCTGCGGTTACCCTTGACGCTGCATCTCAGACAGGAGCGCCTGCGATGGTGTACTCAACGACGAACCTGGGTGCACGAATGGCAAAATGTCTTTTTTTCGGATGACTCCAGGTTCTGTTTACAGCATCGACATCGCCACACTGGCGAATCACCCGGCGTGATGATATGGGGTGCCATTGGTTACACGTCTGGTCACCTCTTGTTCGCATTGACGGCACTTTGAACAGTGCACGTTACATTTCAGATGTGTTACGACCCGTGGTTCTACCCTTCATTCGATTCCTGCGAAACCCTACATTTCAGCAGGATAATGCACGACCGCATGTTGCAGGTCCTGTACGGGCCTTTCTGGAAACAGAAAATGTTCGACTGTTGCCCTGGCCAGCACATTCTCCAGATCTCTCACCAATTGAAAACGTTTGGTCACTGGTGGCCTAGCAACAGTCACTACTCTTGATGAACTGCGATATCGTGTTGAAGCTGCATGGGCAGCTGTGCCTGTACACGCCATCCAAGCTCTGTTTGACTCAATGCCCAGACGTATCAAGGCCGTTATTACGGCCAGAGGTGGTTGTTCTGGGTTCTGATTTCTCAGGATCTGTGCACCCAATTTGCGTGCAAATGTAATCACATGTCAGTTCTAATATAATACAGGGTGTTACAAAAAGGTATGGCCAAACTTTCAGGAAACATTCCTCACACACAAAGAAAGAAAATACGTTATGTGGACATGTGTCCAGAAACGCTTACTTTACATGTTAGAGCTCATTTTATTACTTCTCTTCAAATCACATTAATCATGGAATGGAAACACACAGCAACAGAACGTACCAGCGTGACTTCAAACACTTTGTTACAGGAAATGTTCAAAATGTCCTCCGTTAGCGAGGAAACATGCATCCACCCTCCGTCGCATGGAATCCCTGATGCGCTGATGCTGCCCTGGAGAATGGCGTATTGTATCACAGCCGTCCACAATACGAGCACGAAGAGACTCTACATTTGGTACCGGGGTTGCGTAGACGAGAGCTTTCAAATGCCCCCATAAATGAAAGTCAAGAGGGTTGAGGTCAGGAGAGCGTGGAGGCCATGGAATTGGTCCGCCTCTGCCAATCCATCGGTCACTGAATCTGTTGTTGAGAAGCGTACGAACTATTCGACTGAAATGTGCAGGAGCTCCATCGTGCATGAACCACATGTTGTGTCGTACTTGTAGGGGCACAAGTTCTAGCAGCACAGGTAGAGTATCCCGTATGAAATCATGACAACGTGCTCGATTGAGCGTCGGTGGAAGAACATGGGGCCCAATCAAGACATCACCAACAATGCCTGCCCAAACGTTCACAGAAAATCTGTGTCGATGACGTGATTGCACAATTGCGTGCGGATTCTCGTCAGCCCACACATGTTGATTCTGAAAATTTAGAATTTGATCACGTTGGTTCAAATGGCTCTGAGCACTATGGGACTTAACATCTGTGGTCATCTATGGTCATTAGATCGGAGGTCATCAGTCCCCGAGAACTTAGAACTACTTAAACCTAACTAACCTAAGGACATCGCACAACACCCAGTCATTACGAGGCAGAGAAAATCCCTGAGCCGCCGGGAATCGAACCCGGGAACCCGGGAGTGATCACGTTGGAATGAAGCCTCATCCGTAAAGAGAACATTTGCACTGAAATGAGGATTGACATATTGTTGGATGAACCATTCGCAGAAGTGTACCCTTGGAGGCCAATCAGCTGCTAATAGTGCCTGCACACGCTGTACATGGTACGGAAGCAACTGGTTCTCCCGTAGCACTCTCCATGCAGTGACGTGGTCAACGTTACCTTGTACAGCAGCAACTTCTCTGACGCTGACATTAGGGTTATCGTAAACTGCACGAAGAGTTGCCTCGTCCATTGCAGGTGCCCTCGTCGTTCTAGGTCTTCCCCAGTCGCGAGTCATAGGCTGGAATGTTCCGTGCTCCCTTCCTTCAATTGGGCCAACTGGCGGTGAATCGAGGAAGTACAGTACATACTGATGAAACTAAAATGAGCTCTAACATGAAAATTAAGCGTTTCCGGACACATGTCCACATAACATCTTTTCTTTATTTGTGTGTGAGGAATGTTTCCTGAAAGTTTGGCCGTACCTTTTTGTAACATCCTGTATATTTGTCCAATGAATACGCGTTTATCATCTGCATTTCTTCTTGGTGTAGCAATTTTAATGGCCAGTAGTGTACATCGTAGTGACTGTCAACTGACTGGATTTTTAAAATATTGAAAAAAAATTGTTCTGTGTTCTAGTACGTACTTCAAGTGTCTGATTATAACTCAACAACTCGATTGGTCAGTAAGAGCAAATAAAAGGACCTACACAGTGGGATGATTATCTTTCAGAGGAGGAACAAGCAACAAAATTGATCACCCCTGCAGACACACACACTCACATAGCGCTTTGAGGAGTGCTATGAGAGACTGCCTGCCCAGAAGGATGACTGTGCTGTGTGCCACATGTGCGCGACCTTGGCCCGCTACACGGACGCACCGGTCCGGAGAATCCAATATCCGCCACCGGCACCGCACTGCGCCCTTGGCCGCGTTCTCTTTCACATCTGCAACAGCACTTCCATCCACACTCTCACACAACTACGTTCTCGGCAACAACCCAAAATTTTGTCTGGACGGGATAATACTACCCGCGACTATTTATGGTATGTACTCGCCATTATCTCTGCCGATTTATTTTTAGTGTCATTTTTCTCCAGAAATAAAAAAAAGTCACCAGTCTGGCTTGACGAGGTTCTCTTTGATACACTACTGATGCTTACTGGCTCCCACCTGTTGATCAATGTCTTGAGAACTGCAGACTCCTAACGAAAGTACGAGCATATGGGATTGGTTTCCAAGTATGTGAGTGGCTTGACGACTTCTTAAGTAATAGAACCCAGTACGTTGTCCTCGATGGTGAGTGTTCATCGGAGCTGAGGGTATCATTCATCTGGAGCGCCCCAGGGAAGTAACTGCAGACTCCTAACGAAAGTACGAGCATATGGGATTGGTTTCCAAGTATGTGAGTGGCTTGAAGACTTCTTAAGTAATAGAACCCAGTACGTTGTCGTCGATGGTGAGTGTTCATCGGAGCTGAGGGTATCATTCATCTGGAGCGCCCCAGGGAAGTGTGGTAGGTCCGCTGTTGTTTTCTATCTACATAAATGAACTTTTGGATAGGGTGGATAGTAATGTGAAGCTGTTTGCTGATGATGCTGTGGTGCACGGGAAGGTGTCGTCGTTGAGTGACTGTAGGAGGATACAAGATGACTTGGACATGATTTGTGATTGGTGTAAAGAATGGCAGCTAACTCTAAATATAGATAAATGTAAATTAATGCAGATGAATGGGAAAAAGAATCCCGTAATGTTTGAAAACTCCATTAGTAGCGTAGCGCTTGTCACAGTCACGTTGATTAAGTATTTGGGCGTAACATTGCAGAGCGATATGAAGTGGGACAAGCTTGTAATGGCAGTTGTGGGGAAGGCGGATAGTCGTCTTCGGTTCATTGGTAGAATTTTGGGAAGATGTGGTTCATCTGTAAAGGAGACCGCTTATAAAACACTGATACGACCTATTCTTGAGTACTGCTCGAGCGTTTGGGATCCCTATCAGGTCAGATTGAGGGAGGACATAGAAGCAATTCAGAGGCGGGCTGCTAGATTTGTTACTGGTAGGTTTGATCATCACGCGAGTGTTACGGAAATGCTTCAGGAATTCGGGTGGGAGTCTCTAGAGGAAAGGAGGCGTTCTTTTCGTGAATCGCTAGTGAGTAAATTTAGAGAACCTGCATTTGAGGCTGACTGCAGTGCAATTTTACTGCCTCCAACTTACATTTCGCGAAAAGACCACGAAGATAAGATAAGAGAGATTAGGGCTCGTACAGAGGCATATAGGCAGTCATTTTTTTCCCTCGTTCTGTCTGGGAGTGGAACAGGGAGAGAAGATGCTAGTTGTGGTACGAGGTACCCTCCGTCACGCACCGTATGGTGGATTGCGGAGTATGTATGTAGATGAAGATGTAGATGTAGCATACTATGGCTCCCGTTTCCAGGTCTTTTCCACGTGAGGTTCACCAGGAGAGATTTGTTTTTTTGCCTTAAGTCTGTGATGTCTAGGCAATCCCTGGTTGTTTGCAGTGTTAAGATGTCGTAAGAGACTTTAAAAATACGTCTCCTCATATCAACGAGCACAGCGTTCGTTAGATATGTCCTTCGTGAACAGACGCTAGACAAACTGCACCAAGTATATACAGTGCAAACAGAGCCATCGAGAGTAGATATCTTTGCTGGATTGAATGCTCAATTGTAACAGACTTTCTAAAATGTCCATACATCAGGACCCCTGATGAAAGGTCTGCAGAGATCCCTTTAATTAGTTTCCTGAAACCTTGAACATATCCTTTTACTGCATGGATTTGTAGAGATGCTCATGACTGGTAAGGTGGCATGCCTTCTCGATGTCCAAAAACAAAAGGGCACCACAATCCTTGCTCTGTGCAAAGAGACTAATTACGTTGCGAAGATCTAAGGCGACGCCGGGTCGGGTGGCCCAGCGGTTCTAGGCGCTACAGTCTGGAACCGCGCGACCACTACGGTCGCAGGTTAGAATCCTGCCTCGGGCATGGATGTGTGTGATGTCCTTAGGTTAGTTAGGTTTAAGTAGTTCTAAGTTCTAGGGGACTGATGAGCTTAGTAGTTAAGTCCCATGGTGCTCAGAGCCATTTTAACCATCTAAGGCGACAGATATTATGCTTTGGCTGGTTATGGAGCTCTATCTTAAAACTGACTTCATTCCCGGTTTTATCGCCCTAGTAATGATCTTGTACTCAGTTTTTAAGAGATTGATGGGTGTCATTTCATTAACGTTCTTGCTATTGTATTTATTAGGTAACGGCACGATGAGGCCATCGTGAATATGAAAGACAAATTTTCGGCGTCCCGTAACTAGTTTGCTGTTTCCAGCAGTGTGGGTCCCGAAATATCCCAGCAGCGTTCGTATAATTCTGCATGAAACCGCACTAGTCAAGGCGATTTTTGTTTTGCGGCTACGTTAACAGATTCTTTGATGTCGTGTTCATTGAAGGCTGTCTCTAGCTTCGCTGTTTTATTCTGCGTCATTCGGGCGACAGCCTTTTCAGTCACAATGTCGCAAAGATGATCGTTAAACTCGTATTTCAGGTAGGGGATTTTATAATAATCCTGATTTAGTATTTTGTTTCCAGCTTACTCCATGTTACGGGAGTCCCATTGTGGCGCCTGACCGTTCGCAGAAGGTATTAAAAGGAAGTAACGTTCAGGCAAGCAACAGTGCTTCAGTGCCTCTCTCTTTTGCCGAGTGTAAGATTGTAACGTGCCGTTCCCTTGCCTCAGGGGAAGCATCTTCACTTAGGCAAAGAAGCTTCATACAGTGAGGATTGATCTTTTACAAGTGAGAAAACAAGACTTGAAGCAAAGACCAATTAAGGCACGATCGACTGATGTCAAAATGGCCGAACGTAACGATGTTCATAACAGTTCTAAATTTGAAACTTCCTGGCAGATTAAAACTGTGTGCCGGACCGCGACTCGAACTCGGGACCTTTGCCTTTCGCGAGCAAGGCTATGGCTATGCCATGTCTCCGCAATATCCTTTCTTTCAGGAGTGCTAGTTCTGAAAGGTTCGCAGGTGAGCTTCTTTAAAGTGGGAGACGAGGTACTGGTAGAAGTAAAACTGTAAGGATGGGGCGTGAGTAGTGCTTGGCCAGCTCAGATGGTAGAGCACTTGCCCGCGAAAGGCAAAGGTCACGAGTTCGAGTCTCGGTCCGGCACACAGTTTTAATCTGCCAGGAAGTTTCATATCAGCGCACACTCCGCTGCAGAGTGAAAATCTCATTCTGGAGTTCTAAATTTACATCCAACCGAGGAATGTTTTCACATGATACGTTATTAAGAACAAACAAATTGATGCTCTTTTTTTTTACTGTGTGAAGGTACAGGTTTAACATTTCATCGACATTGATGGAGTCTTTCGTTTCCTCGCAATCCATATTCTGTGCTCAGCACATACATTCCATACAGAAGGTTCTGTTAATCTCCCTCACTTTCACTGGGGCTATCAATGCCTGTAGCTATCAATGTCTGTAGCAAATCTTCACCCGTAACTGTAGGGTGTCCATAAAATCCCGTTATCATTTCAAAAACTCGTAACTTGGAGACTATTAGAGAGAGAGAAACATGGTTTGTTGTAGAACGTTTAGCAGATCTCAAAGTTTTTCCTGCAGATTTCACTTGGAGTGCATCAAAGTGGCGACAGACTAGGAGAAGTCGTAATGTGTCTTCTGGTATTGCAGCATAATCTGTAGCAAAGGTACTGCGGAGTTATCGACGACAGTACGGGAAAGCACCACCAGCACAGCAAGCATAATGAGGTGGATCAAATGGTTCCTGAAAGGTGAATGACGTTTGATTGTCCCTTCGCATGGCTCCTGCGCGCTGCCGGTGTCACGCCATTACACTTCTTTTTGTAGGATTACGTCAAGGATCGCGTGTACATACAACACCAGTCAATGACGTTGATACTCTTCGTGCACGAATCAATGAAGTAGTCAGAAGTGCCGATGCTGCAATGCTGACACGTATACGGGCAGAACTCTAATAGAACCTTGATGTTCTATGAGCAATGAACGGAGCACCCACTGAAATTCTAGTACAACGGAAAAAAGCTATGAGAGTTGCTTAAGATTTTACAACAAAACATCATGCTCTAATAATTTCCTAGTTGTGATTGTTTGAAATGATAGCAGGACTTTATGGATACCATGTATAATACTATTTCTGAGCTTTCTTTTATTACCGTGTTTCCTTGCTTGATATATTGGTCTAAACATAGAGTATAAACATCTATGAAGTGAGCATTCGGATGCACGGAACGAGAATTTTGTAGGTAACATCTCCTGCAGTTCAAGCCACGTGATTTTGTGACGACGCATTGTAGCCCGTATAGCGCTTAGCGTATTGTTGAATATTATTACTTCTCTGGTCCACATCGACGACCTTCAGAAGTACCGTGAAACTGTTTACAGACATCTTAACAATATGATACCAGGAACTGATGTTGACTTAAAGATTAGAAGACAAGGGTACTATACTTTTTCGCCACAACATCATAGCTCAGATTACAATCCATTTACTAATTTTTAGTAACGGGATGATAAATGACATACAACAATATTTTTTTTCTGTGGGACTTATTCATATCGTCGAATCTCTGTTCTAAATAATTACTTTACAGTGACCCAGCAGACGGCGCCGAAGTGTCACGAAAAAACAAGGCGTTGTTACAGCAAATACGGTAAACGATTTGCACCATCTGCTTGTCCATTATTATCTTGAACTTTTCTTTACTTACCCTTCTGCTTTTTACAGACAGGAAAAATATCAGTACATTTTTTCGACATCTCATCAGAAAAGTAAAACCATACACTACACACAAAAAATAAAAAAAATATATCAGAGCTCGAATTTTTTTGGTGTAATAAAAGAAGTGACAGCCGGCAATATTTCTTGCGTTTTCTATTGCTCTGATTCTTATTGTCGAATCTATTCTACTATGACACTGCATAGGAAACTGTCTCATGCAAAAATGCTTAGATACGCACAACGGTTTGAGAATCTGCATAAATTGGAGAAAATTAATCAGACTCTTATGTATACATTTTATGTGCATATTAACTTAGTACCAATACGTATACACTGACAGGCAGTTCATTCAAATTTACTAGCAAATTTATTTAGCACTTGTGTCATAAACGCATGGCCATAAAATCACAGAAATTAACTCTACAATATAAGACTTTACAATACCGTGCCTCCATATTTTTCAACATGTAACATATATTAGTATGAGATTTGCAATTATACATTTGTTACGTAGTATGAAAAGCAGCTGGTCCTCCGCTCACATACTTCTCTTTACATCCGTAGCAACGACGGTACTGTACCATAGCTATTACAAAAGCAAGTCGAATAGGTGTAATATTCAGGTTTTGCTATTACTGTTAACTGTAGACAAGCAGCTTCGTCCCGATATGGCACAATTAGAGCGGCTTCACGTTGAGAACATGCGCAGTAGACTATCCTCACTCCATAGATATATATACTCCATGGATCTAACCATAGGCCATAGATAACATATACTGTGCGTGACGTCATTTTACTGAAACCAACATCTAAGTCACGTGGCTAGGGGCACAGAGCCGAGTATGTCAGTCTCAGCTGTGTAAGTGAATTACTTTAAAATACTTGCAGGGGTATTTCCATAAGCTGAAAGTTAGGATGGATGTTGGTCCTTGGATGTAAAACTTGGTGGATGACTAAGATTTTGAGGCGACGTATCGTTAATAACTAGCTCACTACGCCACTATAATCAACGTTTTGTGATATATTACGCTTCCTATCTTGCTATCAAAAAATGGTTCAAATGGCTCTGAGCACTATGGGACTCAACTGCTGTGGTCATCAGTCCCCTAGAACTTAGAACTTAGAACTACTTAAACCTAACTAACCTAAGGACATCACACACATCCATGCCCGAGGCAGGATTCGAACCTGCGACCGTAGCAGTCGCACGGTTCCGGACTGCGCGCCTAGAACCGCGACACCACCGCGGCCGGCTATCTTGCTATCATTTCGGAATCTGTACTGGATTAAGTAAAAGTCAGAAAACGTTTGTGCTTGTTTTACTTAAATACGTGGTATTAAGCAAATAAACGATTTCCTTTCTTACAAAAGCTCGGTAAAGCATTCCACACATATTTTTGTGGAATCGTTAGAAAGTTAATGCTGCGTTCGAAATTATTATTTTGTCTTCCGCTCCTGTGGAAGCGGTGAACTACAAGAATTCACAGCGAAAAAAGAACAAGTATTCATCAAAGAATTGTCATTCTGTCTCTTGTTAAAGGAACACATGTAGAAACGATAACCACTGCTTTATTATCAGGATTTTCAGAGAAACTAGGTTAACTGCACTACTACATATATAAGAGTGGTACTACAGTTCCTTGAACTATCAAAATCAGTGCCTGATTTCAGCTATGAATGAAAGAAACTGTAACTGTCAGCTCCACTTCACACAAGGCGTAATGACAGTAACTTGGCGTTCTGCCACAAGTCACGTGACTTAGATGCTGGCTGCAAGCGTTAACACGGCAGAGATAGGGACATGCGCAGTTTGTTATGTATGGTCTATGGATCTAACAGTAAGAGAGAGACATCGCCTCCAATCTTGTGCTCGTTTGATGAGACCACTTCTTTCTTGACTTTCTGTTCTTACTGTTCTCTCTTGGGTTTGTACTACCATGCGCAAAAATATTCCAACGATCTGAATTGTGATCGGATCGATATCTATGCAGCCCACTTAATAATTTTTGATAACTTGGAGCTACAGACGTTTGACTGCTAAACTGATTCCAGGGAACATGGCCCTCTATCGCAATCGATACACATGTAAATTAATACCACAGTACTGGAAACACCGGAAAACCCGTTACTAGTGACGCGACGACCCTTAACGCTTGGAAACTCAATACACTTACGATTAGTGACATTTAAAACATATTATTACACTAGTTAGGATATGCTGGCGTATCTGAAACGTATAATACCTACAATTCTATCAAATAATTCGCACAGGACGCTTAATCTAAATTATTTTTTGTGATTAAGAGAATTTGCAAAAATGTCCGTACTTCTGAAGTTGTACGATGGTTAGAAGTGTTCTTGTTCATGCAAGCTCCTGGCGTCTTTCAGAACAGTTTAGGATTCATCGCTCTCAGTCTCTCGGGTTACTAAATCCTTCGAACGAAGAAGGTGTGCCGTCTAAGCACAATTCGTAACTGACTCCACCACAAAAGATCCACAACGTGAAATTGAAACTAACATGGCTCTGTCATCGAGTTCCTTCTCACTACTTACCATGTATATTGAAACATTTCCTAGAATGCACTAACATCGAAAAATGACGCAAAATACGCGAGTAACGTCTTACTGGCAAAAAGGACGATGAAAAAGCTTGTAATAAACAAATTAAAAGTGATTATTAGTTCAGAACATTTAGTTGTGATGTGTTCTTACACTACGAGACACCAGGTAGCACATGTGTATTCTGCTCACTGTGCAGCACCTTTCATACTGAATTCCCGTGATTTCTAGGAAGATATACCACGTCGTATTTTGCACTGTACCTGTTTCAGATAACTGCGGATTTTACTGAGATCGATTTCTATATAAAAAGTAGAATACTACCACAAATTACTTGGCTTAGGTAAGAGTGGTTACGAGTCACAATAGTGTTACACAAAATTTATAGACCTACACTCGGTGCGTAGTAGAATCAGATGACCACTCTCATACGATTCTCTACCCAGCGAAACCACGTCTCGACACCCCACCTCTGGTAGAGTCGCTTCTATACAAACGGACCCTTTAATATAAGGAATTTCTTACAATGAGTAAAGAAAATGAGTGAACCACTACACATAATTTTACCACATAATTCGTCCATTAAGCTTATCAGACATAAAATTGCACCTGGTGTTTCAAAATGAATATTGGGATCTTAAGGCTTTGTCGCATTTATTACATTCAACTAAAAATTACAAAAAATACATCAAATGAAAGAGCAGTTCAAACAGTTTTCCTTACAAGTGTTCAATGTGAGTGCCATTCGTCACACGGCACACATCGAATCGTTAGGCGAGTTCTTCGCAAACCTAGATCAGTGTGCCTGGAGTAATTTTTACAACAACTACTGCAATCGTGTTTCTTAAATCTGGTAGATCAACTGGTAGCGCAGATTTATGAAATGTCAAAGATAAAAGTCGCATAGCGTCAGATAGGGTGGACTTGAAGGCCATGCGAAACAAGCTCTGTCTTCCGGCCTCTTGCTGTCAGTCCAGCGGTCTGACAACATCGTTTAACCAATCGTGTACTGAGTTATACCAGTGAGGCAACGCACCATCTTGCTGCCAAATAAAGTTACGTGAATCACCCTCTTCTAATTCAGGAAAGAGCCGTAGTTCTACCGAATCAAAATAAGAAACACCAATTACAGTTGCTTCGCTGAAAAAGACAGGCCCTTAAACTTTTCGGTGGGATACGGCACAAAAAACATTCAGTTTAGGAGAGGCTCGTTGCAGTTGTACCATCTCATGGGTATTTGCTAACCCCCGATGCGCACATAATGTGTGTTCACATTTCCACTTAGATGAAATGTCGATTCATCAAGACAAGATCCAGAAAAAATTTTATCGTCATGTAACAAAATTTCGTTTGAAAATTTGGCACGCAGACTGTAGTTTGTAGGCTTTAGAGATTGTAACAACTGCAAACGAGAAGGACGACAAGGACGTAGTAGAAAGCGGCACAGATGTCGCTGCAATTGCTAATTAACGACCAGCCTTACGAACCGATTTCTTGGAGCTACATGAGAGGGACTCTGTCACTCGTACAACACGTTGTTCAGGCACTCTTGGTCGTTCCACAGTCTCCCCTTTGCAAAGACAGCCGATGTCTTCAAACTGATGATACCATCCTCAGATGTTATTATCAGTTGGAGGATTACAGTGGAACTTAATACGGAACACACGTTACACTGTAAAAGACAAAAAGCTT
The DNA here is from genome assembly GCF_023898315.1 of Schistocerca nitens. Lineage (NCBI taxonomy): Eukaryota > Metazoa > Arthropoda > Insecta > Orthoptera > Acrididae > Schistocerca > Schistocerca nitens. The sequence continues at coordinate 515,624,143 of NC_064620.1, read as the reverse complement.
TCAGTTCACTAGTCGTCATCTTTTTGCTGCAACTGTTTTCTAATGGAAGACACAGGAAACAGTGCATGCTTATGCATACAGGTATACAAACAAAACTATTTGTTCTTTCATCTGATGCATTACTTATAAGTTGAATGTAATAAAACTACGAAGCCTTAAAACTCCGATATTCATTTTGAAACACCCGGTATGTAGATAAGAACTTTTGCAGGAATAACTGGACTAACAAAGTTTTACGATGGTTCCATATTTTCTTGCTCTCCAAAAAGTTGTAATATGCTTGGATATTTCGGTATATTGATAATTTTTACTTATGGACCGTCTGACAGCAACTGAATAAAACACAATTTTAGTGTCATACGCGTTTCGCCTTTATTTTCTGCAAGGCATCATCAGTGGCCTGGAATATGTACATATGTTATCTATTTTATTTACATTTTTGTCACTGTGCCTATAGGTTATAAACAGTTCTGGTGGTTGGTATTTCCTATTAAGTAGTAATGTTTGGAACTGTACTTACGGGTTGCGTGGACAGTTTCTTACATATTACGCTCCTGTTGCATTTTTGGTGTTGTTCTTCTTCTTATGAACGCCAATTTGCTATTTTTTCCACCTTCCACAGCACTATGCACTGAACGCTTGTTTTAATGCAATGTTTTGGTTTCTGTTGCCGACTGTCAAATGTTTTTGCCAAAGATCGAATATTATTGCCAAACTTATGAGTGTAACTATTGAAGTATCTGTGGTCTGTTCGTGTATGCATTTGTGTGTGCGTTTGTGTATGTGTGTGTTTGTGTGAGTGTTTTTTGGTGTGATATTAATTTTATTTTATTTTATTTTATTTTATTTTATTTATTTATTTATTTTTCTTTTTGTCCTGTGTATGTGTGTGTGTGTTTTGGTGTGATATATATATATATATATATATATATATATATATATATATATATATATATATATATTTTTTTTTGCTGTGTGTGTGTGTGTGTGTGTGTGTGTGTGTGTGTGTGTGTGTGTGTGTGTGTGTCTGTATTTTGGTGTTATATAATTTTTTTTTTTTGGGCTGTGTGTGTGTGTGTGTCATGCAGTATACATAGGCATGACATGCAGGAATTTTGAAACAAGATACAAAGAACATATCAGATGTTGGAAGTATGAAACAAACCATTCCACATTTGCAGAGCATTTAAAACACTACAACCATCATCCTACAAACATGGAACAAGAAATGAAAATAATGAGAATAAGCAACCATGACAAACATCTTATACAAATGCAAGAAAACTTCCACATCCAGAAAGCCATAGCAGAAAACAAACATGTGGTAAATGAACAAACACACATCAGCACAGGCTCCCTACTACACTTAATAAAGGAACTGATAACATAAAACAAACAAAAAAAACTCTTCCCCACACCATCTGGACACACACACACACACACACACACAGCCCCCCCCCCAAAAAAAAATATTTATATAACACCAAAATACAGACAGACACACACACACACACACACACACACAGCATAAGAAATATATATCACACCAAAACACACACACACACACACATACACAGCCCCCACCAAAAAAAAATATTTATATAACACCATAATACAGACACACACACACACACACACACAGCACAAAAAATATATATCACACCAAAACACACACATACACAGGACGAAAAGAAAAATAAATAAATAAATAAAATAAAATAAAATAAAATTAATATCACACCAAAAAACACTCACACAAACACACACATACACAAACGCACACACAAATGCATACACGAACAGACCACAGATACTTCAATAGTTACACTCATAAGTTTGGCAATAATATTCGATCTTTGGCAAAAACATTTGACAGTCGGCAACAGAAACCAAAACATTGCATTAAAACAAGCGTTCAGTGCATAGTGCTGTGGAATATGGAAAAAACAGCAAATTGGCGTTCATAAGAAGAAGAACAAAATGCAACAGGAGCGTAATATGTAAGAAACTGCCCACGCAACCTGTAAGTACAGTTCAAAACATTACTACTTAATAGGAAATACCAACCACCAGAACTGTTTATAACCTATAGGCACAGTGACAAAAATGTAAATAAAATAGCTAACACATGTATATTCCAGGCCACTGATGATGCCTTGCAGAAAATAAAGGCGAAACGCGTATGAGACTAAAATTGTGTTTTATTCAGTTGCTGTCAGACGGTCCATAAGTAAAAATTATCAATATACCGTAATATTACACGCAACTGAGGAAGACAGGACTACAAAAGTTGAAGATGCTTGGATATTTATTTAAATACTAGCGAAACCTACACTTATCGCTACAAAAAGTAAACCCAAGCACAGATTAATCGTGTGCTGCGGACAGACTGTCCCGCTGCTTTGTTTACATATTTAAAAAAATAAAACATAACTCCGTCCTAACAGGCCTCGGAAGGGCCCAACGGGGCCGACCGACCGCCGTGTCATCCTCAGACGATAGGCATCACTGGATGCGTATTCGGAGAGGCCTGTGGACGTCGACGTAGGATGCCACGTCCAGCACCTGTGCTTCGAAATGTCCCATGAAGAAGTTGACCGCCACTGTACTAAGCTGAATAGAAATGGCTACGCCTTCCAGGTGTTCGCGGAAGCTGCCATTCCACATGAAATACACTCCTGGAAATTGAAATAAGAACACCGTGAATTCATTGTCCCAGGAAGGGGAAACTTTATTGACACATTCGTGGGGTCAGATACATCACATGATCACACTGACAGAACCACAGGCACATAGACACAGGCAACAGAGCATGCACAATGTCGGCACTAGTACAGTGTATATCCACCTTTCGCAGCAATGCAGGCTGCTATTCTCCCATGGAGACGATCGTAGAGATGCTGGATGTAGTCCTGTGGAACGGCTTGCCATGCCATTTCCACCTGGCGCCTCAGTTGGACCAGCGTTCGTGCTGGACGTGCAGACCGCGTGAGACGACGCTTCATCCAGTCCCAAACATGCTCAATGGGGGACAGATCCGGAGATCTTGCTGGCCAGGGTAGTTGACTTACACCTTCTAGAGCACGTTGGGTGGCACGGGATACATGCGGACGTGCATTGTCCTGTTGGAACAGCAAGTTCCCTTGCCGGTCTAGGAATGGTAGAACGATGGGTTCGATGACGGTTTGGATGTACCGTGCACTATTCAGTGTCCCCTCGACGATCACCAGTGGTGTACGGCCAGTGTAGGAGATCGCTCCCCACACCATGATGCCGGGTGTTGGCCCTGTGTGCCTCGGTCGTATGCAGTCCTGATTGTGGCGCTCACCTGCACGGCGCCAAACACGCATACGACCATCATTGGCACCAAGGCAGAAGCGACTCTCATCGCTGAAGACGACACGTCTCCATTCGTCCCTCCATTCACGCCTGTCGCGACACCACTGGAGGCGGGCTGCACGATGTTGGGGCGTGAGCGGAAGACGGCCTAACGGTGTGCGGGACCGTAGCCCAGCTTCATGGAGACGGTTGCGAATGGTCCTCGCCGATACCCCAGGAGCAACAGTGTCCCTAATTTGCTGGGAAGTGGCGGTGCGGTCCCCTACGGCACTGCGTAGGATCCTACGGTCTTGGCGTGCATCCGTGCGTCGCTGCGGTCCGGTCCCAGGTCGACGGGCACGTGCACCTTCCGCCGACCACTGGCGACAACATCGATGTACTGTGGAGACCTCACGCCCCACGTGTTGAGCAATTCGGCGGTACGTCCACCCGGCCTTCCGCATGCCCACTATACGCCCTCGCTCAAAGTCCGTCAACTGCACATACGGTTCACGTCCACGCTGTCGCGGCATGCTACCAGTGTTAAAGACTGCGATGGAGCTCCGTATGCCACGGCAAACTGGCTGACACTGACGGCGGCGGTGCACAAATGCTGCGCAGCTAGCGCCATTCGACGGCCAACACCGCTGTTCCTGGTGTGTCCGCTGTGCCGTGCGTGTGATCATTGCTTGTACAGCCCTCTCGCAGTGTCCGGAGCAAGTATGGTGGGTCTGACACACCGGTGTCAATGTGTTCTTTTTTCCATTTCCAGGAGTGTAGGTCGTGCTGAGACATGCATGAAAGAGCTTGGTGATGTCTTCCGGGAAAATGGAACCGATGTACTTCAGAGAATCACTGAGTGGCACTTTGTTAAACAGAAGCTCTGTTTAGACCGTTTATAGAACTATAAAGAAGATCAAAGAGTGTCTCAGATTGGCAAAGGAGGAAAGGGACTTGCAGTGTTGGAGTACAACGCATACCACGTACATGCGAAAAACTCTATGTTGTAATGACTGGACGATCAATCAAAAGGAGGATCATGGAACATAAGTCCGTCCCCGGTAGCTGAGTGGTCAGCGCGGCAGATTGTCAATCTTAAGGGCCCGGATTCGATTCCCGACTGGTTAGGAGATTTTCTCCGCTTAGGGACTAGGTGTTGTGTTGTCTTAATCATCATCATTTCATTCCCATCGATTCGTAAGTCGCCGAAGTGGCGTCAAATCGAAAGCCTTGCACCCAGCGAACGGTCTACCCGACGGGAGGCCCTAGTCACACGACATTTACTTTATTTTATCGAACATAAGCCGCATTGCCGGTTGGGATAGGCGGGGAAATCGGCCGTGGAGGAGCACGCACTGTATGACACCGACCACATAGCAAAATCCGCCGACACGGAAGTTCTTGCTGTAGAGAAGAGCTACAACACCCGCTTGTTCAGAGAAACTATAGAAATGCACAAACATGAGAACAGCTTCATCAGGAAAGAAGAAAACCTCAAGGTGAACGGCTCTTGGATTACCGTGCTTCAGCGAACGCCCATTGGAGGTAGCGAGGGGAGAAACACACCGGAAATGCCCATGGAAAAGGCCTTGGACGTTGTGCTCTGGGTACATATAGTGTGCGGCCGCGAGCTCGACTCTCTGGTCCATCCCCAACAATGTAGGGTGAAGCTTTGACAATGACAGCCACTCGTGCTGGCAAAACGTCAAAAAAATCGTCAAACAAACGTTGGGCGAAGAACCCGAAACAGAAGCCAACAAACAATTTGTTGAAAAGTAGGATTATGTAGCCAAAAGAGTATGTTGGAATCCTGATAAAACCAACCTGCTTTCAGGAAAAAAAATGTGTTGCATCACTTATTGAATGGCCCTCATGCGTTGATATCTGGCAATATCTTCTGGGTACTTTACATTTTTGGCAGGCAGTGTAGAATTTCTTGCAACGTTTGAGGCTTATAGTGACCTTTGGAGAAAAGAGAACCACTTGCATGAATATCAAGAGCTCAGATGGAAACCCGGTTCCAAGCAAAGAACGGAAAGCAGAAAGGTGGAAGGAGTATATAGAGGGTCTATACAAGGGCGATGTACTTGAGGACAGTATTATGGAAATGGAAGAGGATGTAGATGAAGATGAAATGGGAGATATGATACAGCGTGAAGAGTTTGACAGAGCACTGAAAGACCTTTGTCGAAACAAGGCCCCGGGAGTAGACAACATTCCATTAGAACTACTGATGGCCTTGGGAGAGCCAGCCCTGACAGTACTCTACCGTCTGGTGAGCAAGATGTATGAGGCAGGTGAAATACCCCCAGACTTCAAGAAGAATATAATAATTCGAATACCAAAGAAAGCACGTGTTGACAGTTGTGACAATCACGGTACTATCAGTTTAATAAGCCACGGCTGCAAAATACTAACACAAATTCTTTACAGACGAATGGAAAAACTGGTAGAATCCGACCTCGGGGAAGATCAGTTTGAATTCCGTAGAAACGTTGGAACACGTGAGGCAATACTAACCCTACAATTTATCGTAGATTAAGGAAAGGTAGACCTACGTTTCTAGCATTTGCAGACTTGGAGAAAGCTTTTGACAATGTTGACTGGAATACTCTCTTTCAAATTCTGATGGTGGCAGGGGTAAAATACAGGGAGCGAAAGGCTATTTGCAATTTGTACAGAAACCAGATGGCAGTTATAAGAGTCGAGGGACATGAAAGGGAAGCAGTGGTTGGGAAGGGAGTGAGACGGGGTTGTAGCCTATCACCGATGTTATTCAATCTCTATATTAAGCAAGCAGTAAAGGATACAAAAGAAAAATTCGGAGTAGGAATTAAAATCCATGGAGAAGAAATAAAAACTTTGAGGTTCGCCGATGACATCGTAATTCTATCAGAAACAGCAAAGGACCTGGAAGAGCAGCTGAACGGAATGGACAGTGTCTTCAAAGGAGCATATAAGATGGACATCAATAAAAACAAAACGAGGAGAGTCGAATTAAATCGTGTGAAGCTGAGGGAATTAGATTAGGAACTGAGACGTTCAAAGTAGTAAAAGAGTTTTGCCATTTTGGGGAGCAAAATAACTGATGATGTCGAAGTAGAGAGGGTATAAAATGTAGACTGGCAATGGCAAGGAAAGCGTTTCTGAGGAAGAGGAATTTGTTAACATCGAGTATAGATTTAAGTGTCAGGAAGTCGTTTCTGAAAGTATTTGTACGGAGTGTGGCCATGTATGGAAGTGAAACGTGGACGATAAATAGTTTGCACAAGAAGAGAATAGAAGCTTTCGAAATGTGGTGCTACATAAGAATGTTGAAGATTAAATGGGTAGATCACATAACTAATGAGGAGGTACTGAACAGAATTGAGGAGAAGAGAAATTCGTGGCACAACTTGACTAGAAGAAGGGATTGGTTGGTAGGACGTATTCTGAGGCATCAAGGGATCACCAATTTAGTATTGGAGGGCAGCGTGGAGGGTAAAAAGCGTAGAGGGAGATCAAAAGATGAATATACTAAACAGATTCAGAAGGATGCAGGTTGCAGTAGTTACTGGGAGATGAAGAAGCTTGCACTGGATAGAGTAGCATGGAGAGCTGCATCAAACCAGTCTCTGGACTGAAGACCACAACAACAACAGTTCTCATATTACTTTATTCCCCGAAAGTTATGTGAATAACTGGGATGGGGAGATCGTGTCTTGACAGCTATTACGCCGTCTTCGCTTGCCCTTCCCCATCCCTTGCCCCTCGGATCCGTGGCCGATGGTGGGTTGAAATTGTGGAGCATTCCCAAGGCTTGACTAGCAGCTACAGAGACGGGAGACTTGGCACAGGGCGTACCAACGTGGAGAGCCGCTCCGAGCCAGCCTTCGGACCGACGGCTCCAGCAACAGTGAGGACCGGTCGACCGGCGCCCCGGCTGCCCCTGAGAATCCTTAGCGCCTCCGCCGCCTCCGCCACCGCCGCCGCCGGCACGCCCCCGCAGAGGCGGCACTGCTTCCGGCCTTTGTCTGCGCGCTCCGCTGGCCAAGTTGCGGCTTCATCTCTGTCGCGTTCCGCAGTGACGTCTGCATCCTACTGTTAAATCTAATGCGATCGGCCCCGACAGGCGCGCACTCTTCGCCGACATCGCTCACTAGCGCCCTCTGTCAGCGGCGAACACTTAGTTATTGCTGCTTCCAGTAGGCAGTTCTTTCTTCTGAAATTGGGCTGGGCGAGATAATGCAGTGCTTAAGGAACTCGACTCACAACCTGGACTCGAGATCCATGTCAGGCCACAAAAGTTTTGTTTCCCCACAGTTTGCCTAAGTCGCTTAATAAGTAGGGACGCTCGTGAAGCTAAGCGAAAATGTCAATTTTCAGGACATTTTTTTATTTTTTACTATAACCCGTGGGCAATAAGTTCCCGAAGTTTCACTGTTGAAATCATATCCGAAGTGCCCAAAAAATAATTAATTGTTCGATGCAACCTCCCTGCCATGCCTAGTTTTTCGAGCAAGACTTCAATACTAGCTCGATGAACAACGATTTCGTGGATTACATTCAAGCGACCTTGCAGGTGCCGGCCGAAGTGGCCGTGCGGTTAAAGGCGCTGCAGTCTGGAACCGCAAGACCGCTACGGTCGCAGGTTCGAATCCTGCCTCGGGCATGGATGTTTGTGATGTCCTTAGGTTAGTTATGTTTAACTAGTTCTAAGTTCTAGGGGACTAATGACCTCAGCAGTTGAGTCCCATAGTGCTCAGAGCCATTTTTTTGACCTTGCAGGCGATGCATCTATATTGCTGCGATACATGTATTCTCTTTGGGCTTATCATCTGTGACTCTGTTCCGTTCCTTAGAAACAATAACAATCAACTGCTATGTTTATGAAGAAACACTGCTTGTTTTGCTTCATGCTACTGACGGAGAGTTATGCAAGTGATCGATTCTTCCGTCATTCAAAAATGCCACGGTCACAAAGAGTGTAACTGACATAAAAAGTGTTGTTGTTGTTGTTGTTGTTGTGGTGGTCTTCAGTCCTGAGATTGGTTTGTGCAGCTCTCCATGCTACTCTATCATGTGCAAGCTTCTTCATCTCCCAGTACCTACTGCAACCTAAATCCTTCTGAATCTGCTTAGTGTATTCATCCCTTGGTCTCCCTCTACGATTTTTACCCTCCACGCTGCCCTCCAGTACTAAATTGGTGATCCCTTGATGTCTCAGAACATGTCCTACCAACCGATCCCTTCTTCTCGTCATGTTGTGCCACAAACTCCTCTTCTCCCAATTCTGTTCAATACCTCCTCATTAGTTATGTGATCTACCCATCTAATCTTCGGCATTCTTCTGTAGCACCACATTTCGAAAGCTTCTATTCTCTTCTTGTCCAAACTATTTATCGTCCGCGTTTCACTTCCACACATGGCTACACTCCATACAAATACTTCCAGAAACGACTTCCTGACACTTAAATCTATACTCGCTGTTAACAAATTTCTCTTCTTCAGAAACGCTTTCCTTGCCATTGCCAGTCTACATTTTATATCCTCTCTACTTCGACCATCATCAGTTACTTTGCTCCCCAAGTAGCAAAACTCCTTTACTAGTTTAAGTATCTCACTTCCTAATCTAATTCCCTCAGCATCACCCGACTTAATTCGACTTCATTCCATTGTCCTCGTTTTACTTTCATTGATGTTCATTTTATATCCTCCTTTCAAGACACTGTCCATCCATGTCAGGCCATAAAAGTTGTTTTTCCACAGTGTGCCTAAATCGCTTAATAAGTGGGGACACTCGTGAAGCTAACCGATAATTTTATTTTTTACTATAACCTATGGACAATAAGTTCCAGAAGTTTCAATGATGAAATCACATCCGAAGTGACCGAAAAGTAATTAATTGTATGATGCAACCTCCCTTCCATGCCTAGTTTTTGGAGCAAGACTTCAATACTAGCTCGATGAACAACAATTTCGTGGATTACTTTCAAGCGACCTTGCAGGCGATGCATCTATATTGCTGTGATACATGTATTCTCTTTGGGCTTACCATCTGTGACTCTCTTCCGTTCCTTAGAAACTATAACAATCAACTGCTATGTTTATGAAGGGTACGCTACTTGTTTTGCTTCGTGCTACTGACAGAGAGTTACGCAAGTGGTCGATTCTTCCGTCATTCAATAATGCCACGGTCACAAAGAGTGTAAGTGACACGAAAAGTGCTGTATGGGCAACATACACTTCTGGAAATTGAAATAAGAACACCGTGAATTCATTGTCCCAGGAAGGGGAAACTTTATTGACACATTCCTGGGGTCAGATACATCACATGATCACACTGACAGAACCACAGGCACGTAGACACAGGCAACAGAGCATGCACAATGTCGGCACTAGTACAGTGTATATCCACCTTTCGCAGCAATGCAGGCTGCTATTCTCCCATGGAGACGATCGTAGAGATGCTGGATGTAGTTCTGTGGAACGGCTTGCCATGCCATTTCCACCTGGCGCCTCAGTTGGACCAGCGTTCGTGCTGGACGTGCAGACCGCGCGAGACGACGCTTCATCCAGTCCCAAACATGCTCAATGGGGGACAGATCCGGAGATCTTGCTGGCCAGGGTAGTTGACTTACACCTTCTAGAGCACGTTGGGTGGCACGGGATACATGCGGACGTGCATTGTCCTGTTGGAACAGCAAGTTCCCTTGCCGGTCTAGGAATGGTAGAACGATGGGTTCGATGACGGTTTGGATGTACCGTGCACTATTCAGTGTCCCCTCGACGATCACCAGTGGTGTACGGCCAGTGTAGGAGATCGCTCCCCACACCATGATGCCGGGTGTTGGCCCTGTGTGCCTCGGTCGTATGCAGTCCTGATTGTGGCGCTCACCTGCACGGCGCCAAACACGCATACGACCATCATTGGCACCAAGGCAGAAGCGACTCTCATCGCTGAAGACGACACGTCTCCATTCGTCCCTCCATTCACGCCTGTCGCGACACCACTGGAGGCGGGCTGCACGATGTTGGGGCGTGAGCGGAAGACGGCCCAACGGTGTGCTGGACCGTAGCCCAGCTTCATGGAGACGGTTGCGAATGGTCCTCGCCGATACCCCAGGAGCAACAGTGTCCCTAATTTGCTGGGAAGTGGCGGTGCGGTCCCCTACGGCACTGCGTAGGATCCTACGGTCTTGGCGTGCATCCGTGCGTCGCTGCGGTCCGGTCCCAGGTCGACGGGCACGTGCACCTTCCGCCGACCACTGGCGACAACATCGATGTACTGTGGAGACCTCACGCCCCACGTGTTGAGCAATTCGGCGGTACGTCCACCCGGCCTCCCGCATGCCCACTATACGCCCTCGCTCAAAGTCCGTCAACTGCACATACGGTTCACGTCCACGCTGTCGCGGCATGCTACCAGTGTTAAAGACTGCGATGGAGCTCCGTATGCCACGGCAAACTGGCTGACACTGACGGCGGCGGTGCACAAATGCTGCGCAGCTAGCGCCATTCGACGGCCAACACCGCGGTTCCTGGTGTGTCCGCTGTGCCGTGCGTGCGATCATTGCTTGTACAGCCCTCTCGCAGTGTCCGGAGCAAGTATGGTGGGTCTGACACACCGGTGTCAATGTGTTCTTTTTTCCATTTCCAGGAGTGTATTTCCATATGGTGTCAACAGATTTAAATCCCATTCATCGTCTGTGCTACATTTGCGGGTATAAATTTCTGCAGGCTCAGAGGGATAACAGCTCCTACATTCACAAGGAGAGGGTTCCAAATTTTACCCTGGATGTTGTCAAGTCCACTTACAGGTTTCTGTCCGATCCTGAACGTCTAAGAAAGTGTGTTTCTGCCAAGATCCAAAATACAAACGACTGTCTAAATTCATTCATATGGAAAGGACGCCCTGAAGCCACATTTTCGTCTGCTACGGTTGTCAGAATTGCAACTTCTGATGCAGTTCTTTTATTTAATGATGGGAACGTAGGGAGGATGAAGGTACTGGAGAGAAAGGACTTTAAGATGGGAAATTTCACACAAGACTTCTTGAGAAAAATGGATTTGCAGCGCCTCTCTGCAGCTGAAACGTCGTTTGAGTAGCTGACACAAAACAAGAAACCGGAAGAGAAGCTTAAAAAGGGAAAGGGGACACTGAGTGCCGGCCGGAGTGGCCGAGCGGTTCTAGGCGCTTCAGTCTGGAACGGCGCGACCGCTACGGTCGCAGGTTCGAATCCTGCCTCGGGCATGGATGTGTGTGATGTCCTTAGGTTATTTAGGTAGTAGTTCTAAGCTCTAGGGGATTGATGACCTCAGCTGTTAAGTCTCATAGTGCTCAGAGCCATTTGAACCATTTTTTTGGACACTGAGTACAAATCTGGGGCATTCTGAAGAGGCGACAAAAGAAACGTTAGGCTGAACTTAAAACGAATTTTTTTTTTAATTTGTGCACCTCTTTCTCAGAATCTATGAACGGTAGAATTAGGAAATTTGGTACACTTATTTCTGTAACCACAATAAACGTTGTCTCAAAAGTAAATTTTGAAATTCTGAGTGTAAGCTGAGATTTGAAGGGCAGTACAGTAAACAAAGGCTATTAGGTATTTTTTCCTCCAAAAATAGTCTTAAGTACAAACTTTTGTGTGAAAAAGGTGATTAGTCCATAGGACTTATCCCATTTATTTCAATAAGAGAAACTATTTACAAAATAATAATACTTCAATGTTTATTTTTTATTTTTTTCCACATAGTATTACAGTTAAATCAACTTTCAACTGTTAAAGTTAAGTAGTTATACGAACTACGATCAGAGAGTGTTGTCTTCCTGCTTAATTGTGTTGAAGGTTTTCAAAGAAGATCATAGCTTTAGAGTCACAGAATTTGGCCAAACTCTGTAGGTCTTTATATTTTGTTGCACTTATCGGAATGGGCCCTAAAATAAAAAGACAAGTGATTAGGAATCTAAATTTTTCTTTAATGAAATTTATAAAAGGGTCCAATGAAAATAACTTACCATCATAGGAGAGGCCTGGTAGAATGAATTGTTCATTTTGTGGTGGCCGATTGTTCCTTTTCACAATGACTGTTTTTTCCCACGCTCCGTTGTACGTGGTCCGGTAAAGAATGTCTTCAGTGGTGTTGTCGGTCCTTACCTCTCGTATTGGCCGAATTGGAAAATTCCTCTTAGCGTAGAGTGGAGTTAGGTGTTCTGTCCATTTCCGAAAAATGTTTTGCCCAACAATCTGATCACTGTTTTGTTCGTTTTCTGTTATAAGTTGAACTATAAAGGGTGAAGGTTGCTTCAAAGTGTTCCTTCCAAGCTTCAGGTGTCTCAAGCCAAGCTTTTGGGCTTAATGAAACCATTTGTCTGTCACAGTCTAAGTAGCTGTGGCCACGGACTGAGAGTAATTTTGGCGCATCTCATGGTGGACCAAATAATGCATAAAACGTAATGTGGTGAAATTCTTATTTTGGCCGCCACATGAGTCACAAAAGAAGTGTATTTCCTTGACTTTTATTGGAAGGTGATTATAAAAGAAGTCGTGTAGGTGAGAGCACACGTCATTGCTTCCTCGTTTTCCCACAGTCTCGGTGTATAAGTATAAATAACTTTGACCTGATGATAGAACTGTGATACTGAAAACATGCAAAGGCAGCTGTCGTTTATAATAGACATCATTAGCGACACATTTGGGATTGGTAAGTTCCTGCCATAATCAAAGCAAATGGCTTCTTTTGCTACAGAAGTCCGACTATCAGGACCTGCTGCACTTTTTCTATTGTAAAAAGTTTGTGCCATTCTTTCGTGAAGTGTGTTTGATGTCGTTAATCGTCGTAATTCGTTATCTATTTCTTTTCTTTTGTCCATATTTGTGCAGTTCTTTTTTTCAGTCTCCAAACCCTTAACTTTCTAATTAAATTGGTCACAAGTAGAATAAGTGTCTATTTGTGGATAACCAAAGCTGATATTGAATTCTGTTCAAAAGATTTTTCTGCAATAGTGGTAGGACACCTTCACTTTTTGATTTTGTTCCTTAAAAAATTCAAACATTCTTTTTACATTCAAATCTTGTTGCAGGTAAATTCGTTTGGAATCTTTCAAGCCATAATGATTGTTCCTGGAAGGAAATGGTTTAATGTGGTTTCTGATTAAATTTACATCATCCTTAATCTTGTGAGGCCTAACATCGTGCTTTCCTTGTTTGCTTTTTGCGCAAAATCCAGTAGCTGCCACACCAGTGCAAACACGTTCTACTCGTTTTCTCCCTATTCCATGAAAAGAACTAAAAGCCTTTTTGCAAACGTCATACTCTACTGCCTGGCCCTTATCATTTTTGCCACGGACTCTGTACTTAAAAGTGGGCCGAATTAGTTCTAACCTCTGCTGCTGGTTTCCGATTACGTCGACGCTGTACAGGAAGAACAGATATCAAGCCGCTAATGTAAGTGTCTTGCTCGTCTTTACTTTCCATGAAATTAAACTTTCTAAGTATCGAACGTTTTACTAAATTTGGTACCACTTCAAAACATCGAAGTCGACATACACAATTTTGGCCAAGAACATGAGTCATTAGATTGATTTTTTTCCCTTACATCTGACATTCTACCACTCACTTTTCTTTTTCTCGTCCCTGAACTTCTTAGAAACTCATCAGCATCTTTCTCCATTGTTTGTGAATCCTGCACACTTGTCAACTGTTTTAGCACTGAACTGTGATGCACTAAAGACAAACTAAGAGCCACAAACTTTGCGCATTAAACTCCACTTGCCCGAGTTTAGCAGCACGAACTGCAATGAACACACACTATTGTACACTAACTATCGGAGCTTCTTATTCACTCGCGTCTTGTTGCGAGACTGAGGACAATATTGTGGGCCAATCTAGAAACAAGTCTAGACGTTCCTGTGAGTCATGGTTCACGGCGCAACAAGCGCTGAGACTGATGCCAGCCTTCACACAATTCCCATGAATCTTTGGACTGAACCCTTTTATTGCTCAAACGGAGCGGACTGATCTCCTTTATATATATATATATATATATTTTTTAATTTTAGAAGGACCGGTGCCATTTATCCCGCAACCAATAACACCATTCGAAAGCCATTGAATCAATGTATAGTTGGGTATAAAAACATCCGTTTAGAGAATTGATGGACTTATCACTTTTATCCTGCCAGCCCTTGATTTGAGAGAAAGTACCTGCAATTTTGCCTGAATTTTATACTGTACTTACAGCATTATAATTAAAAATTATGAAAATTCCCCTATTTGGTGGGAATGAGAGTTGGCTGTGAGGCGTGCCGGAATAGTCCGCGCATTTGCTATAACGCTGTGTCCCGCGTGGCGCACCTGCCTAGTAAATAGCAGATCCTTGTCGCCGCTGATTCAGCGCCCTGATGCAGCTGACGTCAGTAATCCCTTTCCTCCAACATAAGTTATCTCTGGAGGTACGTCGGATCGTTGTTAATAACTTGACGTAGCAACGGCATAGCAACGGAATAGTAGACAGCAAAATTTCATCAAATCAAGAATCAAGATTTTAGTTCATCGCGGAACTAACAGGGCACAAAAATAAAAATAAACGATTACAGTTTACCAGTTCGCACAAGTTGAGAAGACTGTTGCTGACAGATAACAGAATATTTCTAAACCACGCGAGGAGTTGTGTTCTTAAGAGAGTTACAGATGCTGTTCCACGTCATACTGACGGGGACGAACATCGTTACGAGTCGCGTCTCCTCTCGGCGAGTGAAGGAGGAGGGAAGGGGCGTCACATTCTCAACGATGCTTTTAACACCGTACTGTCCTAGTCTTGTTGGCCCATAATGCGAATGCACATCATTCCACCACTGTTCAATGATGATGCTTTTCAGTGCGTATTCAACTAGTTTTTGCGATTTGAACCATATGAAATGGTTCAAATGGCTCTGAGCACTATGGGACTTAACATCTGTGGTCATCAGTCCCCTAGAACTTAGAACTACTTAAACCTAACTAACCTAAGGACAGCACACAACACCCAGTCATCACGAGTCAGAGAAAATCCCTGACCCCGCCGGGAATCGAACCATATGAAGATGGTTGCTTCAATTGCATAATGTTAACTGCGGTCTGGGCAGTAAAAGTTTTTTTATATTAAATTTTTTTATTCAATGAATTATGTTAGGACCACTGTCTCCTTCGCGACAATGTCATGCTACTGTTTCTTTTTTTGTGCCTCTGCCCTGCATCGGCACAGCATGCTTATTAACGGATTAGCCATGTTTAGTTCAAGAGGTGGCTGGATGCCGTTCCTGTCGCCATCCCATTACGGAACATGTGTACTCCAAACTGTCTGCATGTAGTGTTAGTTCAAATGGTTCAAATGGCTCTGAGTACTATGGGACTTAACATCTGTGGTCATCAGTCCCCTAGAACTTAGAACAACTTAAACCTAACTAACCTAAGGACATCACACACATCCATGCCCAAGGCAGGATTCGAACCTGCGACCGTAGCAGTCGCGCGGTTCCGGACTGAGCGCCTTAACCGCGAGACCACCGCGGCCGGCTAGTGTTAGTCATGTGTTTCCTAAATATTTGTGAATCTTGTAACTGAGGGGTCATTTGTGCAACAACCCAGTATTCAGCTAGTGGGATGTGGTAAATCGCCTAAAACTCACATCCAGGCTGGCCGGCACGCCGACCCCCCGTCGTTAATCGCCGGGACCGGCGCCGTTCCAGAAGCGGTGCTTTGACACACACGGCTACCTGGGCCGCTTGTTAGTTTAGTTACTTAGCCTACCTAAACAGCGTGTAGCTTCACTCGCATCGTTCGTTATTTACTGCGTTTCGAAATATATGCGTATTCTGCAGATTACTTATGAGTTGTACTTCCGCTGACTCAATAAACTGAGGTCTTCGATGATCGACGGGCGTTGTCCAGACACCTAACTAAAGGTCACCTTTTTCCCGCCTTTTTTCCTCACTATAAACGCAACTACGGAACGAACAAGTGGACGGACGCGAAGCGTTGTTAGTTGGTTGCTTGGTTGGTTGATTTGGGGGTGGGAACCAAACAACTATGTCATCGATCCCATCAGATTAGGGAAGGATGGGGAAGGAAGTCAGCCGTGCCCTTTCAAAGGAACCATCCAGGTATTTGCCTGAAGTGATTTAGGGAAATCACGGAAAACCTGAGTCAGGATGGGCGGACGCGAGTTTGAACTGTCGTCCTCCCGAATGCGAGTTTAGTGTGCTAACCAATGCGCTCGGTGAAGGGTTGGACTAGACATGCAACAGGAGGGCGAATTGTCGTGCTAAGAGAAATCAGTGGTCGAGAGAGACGCAGAAGCTGAAACTCTGTTCAGAAAACAGCGCGAGACTGTAATAACACAGCGATGGAAGCCACACGGTTAAGTGTTTTCGAAATGCACAGTTGAGGCATGCGCTGAGACGTGCTTTAGTTCATCGGTTGATCGCGACCTCTTCGTGCACCGTGATCTAACTTTTTTTATTACCGCATTCGGCGAGTTTCAGAAACTGATTTCGAAACGTTCATTAATTCAACCTTTTTTAAGTAAAGCATTGTATTTCGAATTGTTAGCAGATGCCAGAAGTCAGGATATTCGGAGACCTGCGTAAGGCATACTCGGCACGAGTCATGACTCCCTTAAAAATCGGAAATCCCGAAAAAATCGGGATATTTGGCAATTGCAGTGGAGGTGGGCTCGGCGGGCAGAGGCAGCAAACTCTCGAACACCAGGATGACTTTGCTAAATTTATTACTAAAATCTAGCAGAGTTCATTGCCAAGGTAGAGCCAAAGACGAATGGCGACTTGCAAGTGTCCATCAAATGTACGATCCCGTTAAAAAAAACTGCATGATACTCACTTTTAAATCATTTTGTTGAAAGAAAAACATCTGACTATATGTTTTTCCTTTCCCTGAGAGATAAGAGGTGGGGGTCGGGGCGCTTCCCCACGTTATGGCGCCCTCGGTCGGAGTAGGTAGTTCATACATGCGGCATGGCCTGGGTTCGAAACGTCCGGTGACAGTAGATGGACTCGGCTCAGTGGCTCTATGGCTGCCACGTTATCAAATGGTTCAAATGGCCCTGAGCACTATGGGACTTAACTTCTGAGGTCATCAGTCCCCTAGAACTTAGAACTACTTAAACCTAACTAACCTATGGACATCACACACATCCATGCCCGAGGCAGGACTCGAACCTGCGACCGTAGCGGTCGCCACATTATCCCCGGAAATATCAAGGAAGAGGGGGGGGGATGGGTACTTTATGCCCACCGCGGTAAATATTGTGTGTGACCGAGCGGTTCTAGGCGCTTCAGTCTGAAACCGCGCGATCGCTACGGTCGCAGGTACGAATACTGGATGTGTGTCATGTCCTTAGGTTAGTTAGGTTTAAGTAGTTTTAAGTTCTAGGGGACTCATGACCTCAGATTTTTTAAGTCCCATAGTGCTCGGAGCCATATATTTGGTAAATATTGTAGTCTAGTCGTGAATAGTAAATTTTAAAATTAAAAAAATTATGTTTATTGCTGTTAATGAATTCTTATACCAGAGCCTATGACTGTTTCACATTTTTCACGTAAACAAAAATTTAAATCAACTTGAAGTGGTCACACCTTGGTGTGGGTTCCTGTAGTCATGTCCTAGTTCATGAACCACGGGCAACGTATGAGTGGCCAAGTAAGTGGTTCCGACAGTCGGGATACCAGTTACTTTGGAATAAGGCTGGGCATCTCGGACATATTCTGAGTCGTGATCACCTTGGTGCTCATACGGCAAAGACTACCAAATCCACCGGTTAGTCCCTCAGCCGTTAGGGGTAAAACCCAATGGGACTCGGGGCAAGTAAGGCTAGCAACCTGCTTCCCAGGTATGAAACTTCCTCGCAGATTAAAACTGTGTGCCCGACCGAGACTCGAACTCGGGACCTTTGCCTTTCGCGGGCAAGTGCTCTACCACTGAGCTACCGAAGCACGACTCACGCCCGCTACTCACAGCTTTACTTCTGCCAGTACCTCGTCTCCTACCTTCCAAACTTTACAGAATCTCTCCTGCGAACCTTGCAGAACTAGCACTCCTGAAAGAAAGGATATTGCGGAGACATGGCTTAGCCACAGCCTGGGGGATGTTTCCAGAATGAGATTTTCACTCTGCAGCGGAGTGTGCGCTGATGTGAAACTTCCTGGCAGATTAAAACCGCAATATCCTTTCTTTCAGGAGTGCTAGTTCTGCAAGGTTCGCAGGAGAGCTTCTGTAAAGTTTGGAAGGTAGGAGACGAGGTACTGGCAGAATTAAAGCTGTGAGAACCGGGCGTGAGTCGTGCTTCGATAGCTCAGTGGCCGTCAGTCGGCTCGCAGCCGTGCTAGCGTGCGGAGCTGCTCTGCGCGCCGTGTGACGCTCCGCTCTTGGCGGTGTTTACTTCCGGGTCGCGGTGTTTGTGTCTATCGAGTCCAGTACTAACGTACACCATGGCGCACTCGTACCGCCGTGCAACGATCAAAGTAACGTTTCAGGCCGAACATCCACGACCCAGAGCTTTCGAAGTCGAACAGTTCATACGTGAGGATCTACGTTTGAACCCCCAGGACGTAATCGGCATACATTTTTCCATCACTGGAAGTGTTGTCTACATCAAGATGTCGACGGAGGAAATTTGCAATGACATAATTCACCGTCATGCCACCGGACTGAAATTTAAACACTCTGATGGACATATGGGTGCTGTGACAGTCGCCCATGCTGGATTCGGTCTCCGGACATTGCGGGTGTTTGAACTCCCGTTCGAGGTGCCTCAGGATGTGGTCATTGCCGCTTTCCAACCATATGGCACCGTCTTGGGTCACATCGCGGAGAAGTGGCAAACATTTACGACCTACCCCGTATTAAATGGCGTCAGGCAAATAAAAATTGAGCTGACGAAACATGTCCCATCGTACCTGCTGATTGGCGGTGTGAGGGCCATCGTCATGTATGATGGACAGCCACGAACGTGCGCAGGATGTGGCCAGGAGGGACATGTACGTTCCGAATGCTTACACCGCCGTTTAATACAGACGCCGTTACGTGAAGAGACCCAGGCTTCGACGGTCACGTCCTTACCCATCACCTACGCCAAGGTTGCACAGGACCCCATCGTACCAATCTCGATTGCGCCAGCAGCATCGTCAACGCCACCCGCCGCAGCACAACGCGCCGAGGACACAAGCACGGCGTCACCTCCAGTGCTCGCTTCAGGACCGTCCGGTTTACAGACCGAAACCGATGTTCCTGTTGGAACCATGGACGTCGACCTCGGTGTCGTGCCGACGTCTGCCTTTGTCCAGACGGGTTCGGCGTCAGACGACGGGCGACCACATTCTGATTCAGAAGGCCACATCAGAAAACAGCGGTCGCCTCGCAAACACAGGAAACGACGACGAACGCCTTCCGATGACGCCCTTTCTCAGACGGCCCCACGAGATGTCGACCTGATGTCTGACGGTCATCTCCCACATTGCGTCCAGTCACGCGATGTGGCAGCAACAGGAGCCCCTCCTCTGACGCCTACTCTCCCAGCCAGGGACGTGTCCTCGCCGTTGTCAACGAATGGTGACGGCGGTCCCCCTGCCACCCATGTTGCGGAATCCACAACACCCGTTCAGGAAGTACGTGACCGTCACATGTCCACGTCGTCAGCTTCCTGGGCCGATGACGTTGAAGAAGAAGCGGAACAGACTGCCAGCGTGTCTGCACAGGAGTCCACCTCGGTGACACTGGGGCTGGCGCCCCGCCAGTAATTATCAGCACTGCGGGACCACCGGCGGGTCTCCACCTGCCGGATACTTCTACCGCACGTTCTGCAAATACTGAGGATGGCCGCACACAGCACTATCGTATCGCCACGATGAATCTTGCCACCATTCGTGCCCCCCATAAACTGGCCATGTTCAGAGACACTATTTACTCTGCGGATGTGGATATAGCACTCTTACAAGAGGTGTTTGTGGCTGACTTCCTAGTTCCCACCGGATACAACGCCCATGTTTCCCCCGCATCCGATACCGGTAGCGGCGTCGCCATCCTGCTACGCGACGGACTCCCTGCAGAGGACGTCATCTACCTCCCCACTGCGCGAGGTATGGCCCTCACACTGTTCGGCGTGCGTATTATTAATATCTACGCTCCGTCCGGCACTGGCCGCCGTCATGACCGACAAACTTTTTTTGCCGAAAGCGTCACACCCCTCTTCACCGGTCCGCAGGACGATTTGGTACTCGGTGGGGATTTTAACTCGACACAAGAGCCCGCGGACCAACTCCCGCGACATTCCCCTTGTGCATCTCTCTCAGTGGTCATCGACCGTCTCCGACTTGTTGACACATGGAAGAAGCTCCACGGAATTCAACCGGGCTATACATTCTACACCTCTCACTCGTCAAGCCGCATAGATCGCATCTACGTTACCCGCTCCCTTGCTGATGGCACACGTCATGCGGAAGTCTGTCCCTTGGCCTTTTCAGACCATGATGCGTACCTCTGTGACGTCACTCTCGCCCGACAGCAAGTGTGGCATAGTCGTGGTCTGTGGAAACTCAATGTCGCTCACCTGATCTCCTCAGACTGTCGCCGTATGGTCGAAGAAGCGTGGGCACGCTGCCAGCATCGTCGAGAAGCCTATGACTCCACCTTATCATGGTGGCTCTCCTGTGCAAAGCCGACTCTCAGGAAGACTCTGTTGAGTTTTGGGAAGGAATTAAAGGCGTGGCAAACTAATACCCTGCACTTCTACTACACCATTCTACGTGACTGTGCGACGATGCCTTTCTCGCCAGCCCGGCAGTCGATGGTCCGTCGCACGAAGGCGCAGATCTCCTTGATCATGCGGCGTAACTTGGAAGGCACTGTAGTCCGTTCTCGAGCTTCTAATCGAATCCCTCAAGAACGTCCGTCGATGTACCACCTCCTTCAGGAAAGACAACGACGACGACGAGCTCTGATCCAAGTCCTCACTGATGTGGAAGGGCGCCGGCACGACACCCAACAAAGCATCAGTCGTGCTCTCCATGCTCATTTTGCCGGGCTATACGCAGCCGTACCGCATTCTGCAGCCCTGATCACAGAAGTCGCTCAGATTACTACGAACACTCTTCCAGAGGATGCAGTGCATGACCTCCAAGACGACGTAACCACCGATGAAGTGGTAGAAGCTATCAAGGCGGGTTCCGATAACAGGTCTCCTGGACCTGACGGTATACCCATCGAATTTTATAAAAGTTTTCAGTATTTGTTGGCTTCCACGTGGACGGCAATCGCACAAGAGCTGATGTCACCGAGGACAGTGGTCCCGAGCGCCTTTCTAGAAGGAATTATTATCCCCGTACATAAACCGCGCGGGTTACCGAGGGTCCAGGACTATCGACCAATTACTTTGCTCAACAGCGACATGAAAATATTCACACGGCTACTGGCATCGCGACTCAAGAAGGTCGCACGTTACGTCACATCCTGCGACCAGACTTCCCTAGGAGGCGACAACAACATCCGTACGGCCCTTTGCCGTTACAGAGACATGATAGCATTAGCGCATCATCAGCGTCTCCCTGGCGCCTTGGCTTCACTGGACTTTAGCCAGGCTTTCGACCGTGTTGACCACTTCTATTTACGGACAGTTCTTCAGCATATGGGTTTTCCTGGCGGTTTTGTAACAGTGGTTATGCGCCTGTTGAGTAGTGCAACCTCTAAAATCATGTACAATGGTCGTCTTACACCGTCCCTGGTCATCGCACGATCCGTACGGCAAGGATGCCCTCTTTCCACGATTTTGTATGCTTTCGCCTTGGAACCCCTGCTCCAGGGCATGCGCCAACGTTTGGAAGGCATGGCTGTGCAAGGCCACCGTTTTTGTTGTACAGCCTACGCAGACGACATAGTACTATATCTGCGCAGTGAAGATGAAGTACGAGCAGCACTGACATGGGTGGCGACTTACGGCGAAGCGTCGGGGAGCTGCCTCAAGGTGTCAAAATCCAAGGTCCTGCTCAGTGGTGAGGGCTTGCCGGAGAGATGCGCTGCCCCCCTTAGTGTCGCCGCCACCATACGGTGTCTTGGACTTGATTTCACAGCAGACCTGCGCCGCTCAGCGGCTATCAATGGTAGACGCTTGCTACAGACAATCAGGGCAAATCTCGCCGATCACCGGCTACGAGCTCTCGACGTTATCCAACGCGCGCAATACGTGAACATGTATCATGCTTCCCGTATACCACACGTGGCTCAAGTACTACCAGTCCCAAATCTCCTGGCGTGACGACTGTTGATGGCTTTCGGCTCCTTCGTCAGCTCGGGGATGTTATTCAAGGTGCAGTATGAATCCCTTGCACTGCCACGAGATCGTGGCGGGGTGGGACTCATCCACGTGCCGACTCGTGTCAAGGCACTATACGTCAGCTCCCAACTAAAACTTTGGCATCGTTGCCCGCAGAGCCTTACTAGCCTCCTGCTTCACAACTTTGCACCGGCCTCCTTGTCCGCCCCAGTACTGATATCGACCATTCCAACCCCCTTTTATTACATCCAACGATTTTTCCTGGAGTTCAGTTATATCTACCGGTCCTTACCACTTACACGTTTGTACCTCACGAAAACAGTCTCCGAATTGTTACAACAGTGCCGCCCGTCCAACCCCATCGAACGTAAGTATCCACAGTACGTGTGGCGACACATATGGAAGGCGATCCATGCGCGTTTTCTCGAATCAGACGTTCAATCAGCGTGGTACATCACCGTGAATGGCAAACAAGTTAACTGAGATCGTCTGCACCGCATCCATCTCGCCGATTCATCCCTCTGCACCCACTGTGGCGTGGATGACACGGATGTCCACCGGTTCCACTGTGGCACAGCGCTAGACGTCTGGACACTTGCGCGGCGAATTTTGGCTTACTCGCCAGACACCGGCTCAGATCGACGTCCACATGCTTTTGTACCCCGATAAGACTTTCTACCCCTCCGCCAAAACTAACTCTGTGAATTGGATCTGTGGCCACACGATCCGCTATCTTTTTACTTCAGGCGACAAGTCTACGCTAGGATATTGGACTTATCTCAACGAACGACACTGCGTCCTGATACGCAACCCACGCTATAAACAATATTTTTCTAATTTCTTACGGAGCACTTTCGATGACCCACCTAGTAGCTGGAACGTCCAAGCCCTGAGAAGCTGAAAACTGTATAAAACGAACCGAACTGAATAGATCTGCTACCCAGAACTCACGCCTACGCCAGGAGAAGACACGTTTGGACGAGCTGGCATGCTGTAGGCGGATACACTTCAAGAGCTCCTGTAAGAACTGGACTTTAACTACAAGCCGCATGACGACTTAAAAAGCTTTTCCTTATATCTTCCTCATAGTTTGTTCTTAAAGGAAAAAGAAATTTGATTTTGACTTTGAGAAACTTTTTTTTTGTTCCAAAGGATTGCTTCTTCGCCAACAAGACGAAGCAGACTCATTTTTGTTTACTGGAAGGAGAAACCAGTATCATCGGAGTCTTTGTTTTCTTTCGAAAAAAAAAAAACACTTTTCCTTATTTATTCCTCACAATTTGTTCTTAAAGGAAAAAGAAATATTGAGTTTGGCTTTGAAAAAAAAATAAAAATAAAATAAAAATAAAAAATAACAAATAAAAAAAAGAGTGGTTCGCGTCCCACTAAGTCTAAATTTTTTCCCCTAACTTTCGCGTTTTTAATGCGTTCTGATGCTTTGTTATTAGTTTAATATATGTGTTGTATACATAGTAAAAAAAAAGGGGTAGCGTCAGAAAAAAAAAAGTGGATACACCGGTTCCCGTCAGATCACCGAAGTTAAGCGCTGTCGGGCGTGGCCGGCACTTGGGTGGGTGACCATCCGGGCCACCCAAAAAAAAAAAAAAATGGTACAGCAATTGCCCGCGAAAGGCAAAGGTCCCGAGTTCGAGTCTCGGTCGGGCACACAGTTTTAATCTGCCAGGAAGTTTCATATCAGCGCACACTCCGCTGCAGAGTGAAAATCTCATTCTGGAAACATCCCTCAGGCTGTGGCTAAGCCATGTCTCCGCAATATCCTTTCTTTCAGGAGTGCTGGTTCTGCAAGTTTCGCAGGAGAGCTTCTGTAAAGTTTGGAAGGTAGGAGACGAGGTACTGGCAGAAGTAAAGCTGTGAGTACCGGGCGTGAGTCGTGCTTCGGTAGCTCAGTTGGTAGAGCACTTGCCCGCGAAAGGCAAAGGTCCCGAGTTCGAGTCTCGGTCGGGCACACAGTTTTAATCTGCCAGGAAGTTTCACATCAGCTCACACTCCGCTGCAGAGTGAAAATCTCATTCTGGAAACATCCCCCAGGCTGTGGCTAAGCCATGTCTCCGCAATATCCTTTCTTTCAGGAGTGCTAGTTCTGCAAGGTTCGCAGGAGAGCTTCTGTAAAGTTTGGAAGGTAGGAGACGAGGTACTGGCAGAAGTAAAGCTGTGAGTAGCGGGCGTGAGTCGTGCTTCGGTAGCTCAGTGGTAGAGCACTTGCCCGCGAAAGGCAAAGGTCCCGAGTTCGAGTCTCGGTCGAGCACACGGTTTTAATCTGCCAGGAAGTTTCACATCAGCGCACACTCCGCTGCAGAGTGAAAATCTCATTCTGAAAACATCCCCCAGGCTGTGGCTAAGCCATGTCTCCGCAATATCCTTTCTTTCAGGAGTGCTAGTTCTGCAAGGTTCGTAGGAGAGCTTCTGTAAAGTTTGGAAGGTAGGAGACGAGGTACTGGCAGAAGTAAAGCTCTGAGTAGCGGGCGTGAGTCGTGCTTCGGTAGCTCAGTGGTAGAGCACTTTCCCGCGAAAGGCAAAGGTCCCGAGTTCGAGTCTCGGTCGGGCACACGGTTTTAATCTGCCAGGAAGTTTCACATCAGCGCACACTCCGCTGCAGAGTGAAAATCTCATTCTGCTTCCCTGGTACTTTAAATATGATGCTGGCAACAATCAGAGCAAAATGCCTCGGACTTTTGGAGGTGACGGAGTCCCACCCCTAACTGACAAACCAGGGACTCCTAAGATACGACTTGGCAAACAAATGGTAATGAGATGGGGAGCTATTAATATCAATGGGGGCTACTCTGGGAAGAAGGTAGAGCTGGCATAGGCTGCAAGTAAGTTGGGGCTGGACGTTTTAGCTGTTAGTGACGTTCGGGTAAGGGGTGAGAAAGAAGAGGAAGTGGGAGAATACAAGGTCTACCTGTCAGGAGTCAAAGCAGGAATAGCACAATGGGGTGTAGGGCTTTACATCAGGAAAGAAATGGAACCCAGCGTAGTTAGTTGCAATAAGGTATGTAAACGAACGACTGATGTGGATAGATTTGACAGTGTCTAGCAAGAAAATTAGGATTGTGTCAGTATATTCGCATTGTGAAGGAACAGATCAAGATAAGATGGATAGTTTTTGTGATGCACTCAGTAATGTAGTTGTTAGAGTAAAGGACAAGGACAGTGTTCTGCTCATGGGTGATTTTAATGCAAGGATTTGAAATCGAACAGAAGGGTATGAAAAGGTTATGGATAAATTTGGAGAGGATATGGAGGCCAACAGGAACGGGAAACAACTCTTGGATTTCTGTGCCAGTATGGGCTTAGTAATCACAAACACCTTTTTTAAACATAAGAACATTCACCGGTATACTTGGGAAGGCAGGGGAACCAGATCTGTCATTGACCATATAATAACAGATCAGGAATTCAGGAAGGCTGTGAGGGACACACGTGTATTTAGGGGATTCTTTGATGACACTGATCATTATTTAATCTGCAGTGAAATTGGGATTGTGAGGCCGAAAGTTCAGGAGGTCAGGTCCATACGTAGGAGGATAAGAGTGGAGAAACTTCAGGATAAGGAAATCAGGCACAAGTACATAACAGCGATCTCAGAAAGGTACCAGTTAGTTGAATGTAGTCAATTACAGTCATTGGTAAAGGAATGGACAAGGTACAGTGACGCAGTACTAGAAGTGGCTAAAGAATGTCTCGGAACAGTAGAGTGTAAAAGTAGGATGAAGCAAACAGCTTGGTGGAATGACACAGTCAAGACAGCCTGTAAAATGAAAAAGAAGGCGTAGCAAAAATGGCTGCATACTAGAACTCAGGTAGGCAGAGAAAGTTATGTTGAAGAAAGAAACAAAGCCAAACAGATAATTGCAGCATCCAAGAAGAAATCTTGGGAAGACTTTGGAAACAGGTTGGAGACTATGGGTCAAGCTGCTGGAAAACCATTCTGGAGTGTAATTAGCAGTCTTCGAAAGGGAGGTAAGAAGGAAATGACAAGTATTTTGGACAGGTCAGGAAAACTGCTGGTGAATCCTGTGGGTGCCTTGGGCAGATGGAGGTAATATTTTGAAGAGTTGCTCAATGTAGGTGAAAATACGATCAGTAATGTTTCAGATTTCGAGGTAGAATGGGATAGGAATGATGATGGAAATAGGATCACATTTGAGGAAGTGGAGAAAATGGTCAATAGATTGCAGTGCAATAAAGCAGCTGGGGTGGATGAAATTAAGTCGGAACTCATCAAATACAGTGGAATGTCAGGTCTTAAATGGCTACACAGGATAATTGAATTGGCCTGGGAGTCGGGACAGGTTCCATCAGACTGGAAAAAAACAGTAATCACACCAATCTTTAAACATGGAAACAGAAAAGATTGTAACAACTACAGAGGTATCTCTTTAATCAGCGTTGTGGGTAAAATCTTCTCAGGTATTGTTGAAAGGAAAGTGCGAGTATTAGTTGAGGACCAATTGGATGAAAATCAGTGTGGGTTTAGGCCTCTTAGAGGTTGTCAGGACCAGATCTTTAGCTTACGGCAAATAATCGAGAAGTGTTATGAGTGGAACAGGGAATTGTATCTATGCTTTATAGATCTAGAAAAGGCATATGTCCGGGTTCCTAGGAGGAAGGTATTGTCTGTTCTACGAGATTATGGAATAGGAGGCAAACTTTTGCAAGCAATTAAAGGTCTTTACATGGATAGTCAGGCAGCAGTTAGAGTTGACGGTAAATTGAGTTCATGGTTCAGAGTAGTTTCAGGGGTAAGACAAGGCTGCAACCTGTCTCCACTGTTGTTCATATTATTTATGGATCATATGTTGAAAACTATAGACTGGCTGGGTGAGATTAAGATATGTGAACACAAAATAAGCAGTCTCGCATATGCGGATGACTTAGTTGTGATGGCAGATTCGATTGAAAGTTTGCAAAGTAATATTTCAGAGCTAGATCAGAAATTTAAGGACTATGTTATGAAGATTAGCATCTCCAAAACGAAAGTAATGTCAGTGCGAAAGAAATATAAACGGATTGAGTGCCAAATAGGAGGAACAAAGTTAGAACAGGTGGACGGTTTCAAGTACTTAGGATGCATATTCTCACAGGATGGCAACATAGTGAAAGAACTGGAAGCGAGGTGTAGCAAAGCTAATGCAGTGAGCGCTCAGCTACGATCTACTCTCTTCTGCAAGAAGGAAGTCAGTACCAAGACTGAGTTATCTGTGCACCGTTCAATCTTTCGACCAACTTTGTTGTATGGGAGCGAAAGCTGGGTGGATTCAGCTTACCTTATCAACAAGGTTGAGGTTACGGATATGAAAGTAGCTAGGATGATTGCAGGTACTAGTAGATGGGAACAATGGCAGGAGGGTGTCCACAATGAGGAAATCAAAGAAAAACTGGGAATGAACTCTATAGATGTAGCAGTCAGGGCGAACAGGCTTAGATGGTGGGGTCATGTTACACGCATGGGAGAAGCAAGGTTACCCAAGTCTCATGGGTTCAGCAGTAGAGGGTAGGAGGAGTCGGGGCAGACCAAGGAGAAGGTACCTGGATTCGGTTAAGAATGATTTTGAAGTTATAGGTTTAACATCAGAAGAGGCACCAATGTTAGCACTGAATAGGGGATCATGGAGGAATTTGATAAGGGGGGCTATGCTCCAGACTGAACGCTGAAAGGCATAATCAGTCTTAAATGATGTTGATGATGATGATGATTGAAGTAGTCATAAAGTGCCCCCCCCCCTCTGCTAAGTAATAAATACGACTTTTAATAACGAATTTCTTATTCTACACTTAACATCAAATTTCTATGTCTGTATAGCAACAATGGTTTCAACAACGAACATGATTCGCTTCTCTGATTTCCAATTGGACTGGTGATGTAATTTGAATTGTTTTTCATTGAAAGTTAATCGATACTGAGAGAGAAATGTATCAGATTTAAGAAATTTATTTTGGTGGAATCAGTGATACTTATGGGACGCAATAAGAAAAAATGAGCGGTTATCTTCTCTTCAAGAAATGGGGCTACGAATGTCGCACGACTGGAGAAGTCATGGAAGGTATTCTGGAAAGGAAAACCAAGGAAGTAGAACTTTGGTGCAAAACAAGCTCATGAAGGTAACTTTGGAGCAAAGGAAGCTCATGGAGGTAAAGCCAGATGTTACTTGTGTACTACTGAAAGTCAGTCAAAAGCAGAAGAAAAGTACAACAAAGTGAACGAAAGACCAATAATTTGCAACAATTTGTGAGAGCTACACATGCAGTAAACACAGCAAGATAACCATGTTCCGAGTGTGAAGCAAATCCTGGAGGGAGTGATGAATAATTTTTCTCAGAAATTATGTTATGTAATCTGTTTGAATTCTACCTCAAATAGCTGCAATGTTTTTGAATTGTACTAAAGTTTTCTTGACTTCTATAAAAACTATTACTACCAATTTAAACAAATACTGCTTGTTATAAGAATAAAAGAACTTAAATGATTCAGTAAGGGAAAAATAGAAATTACGTGTCTGAATCATGCTAAAAGAAGCTTTCGAGTTTTGGACGCTACTTACACATCATTATGTGCTTAAATAAAAAGTATGATGCTAATAAAAATCAACAACGATTAACAAAATCTCGTTTGCAAACACTTGGGTATTGCTAGGGTTAAAAGGCGTCAGCGATCACTTGCTTTGCCCTCATATGATGAAAATGCACGAGAGAAACTGCCAGAACTAATGTCATA
This sequence comes from Schistocerca nitens, assembly GCF_023898315.1. Classification (NCBI taxonomy): domain Eukaryota; kingdom Metazoa; phylum Arthropoda; class Insecta; order Orthoptera; family Acrididae; genus Schistocerca; species Schistocerca nitens. The sequence continues at coordinate 515,594,784 of NC_064620.1, read as the reverse complement.
TCACAGAAGGGGTCCTCTTCCAGGAAAACGTTGGACAAAGTGTATAGCTATTAGAAGGGTCTATGTCGATAAACGACGCATTCCTGGGAAAAAAAAAGCTAGTGGACTCTCTCGCTCGTCGATCAGTAGCCATTATCAAAGCTTTGTAAGGCTCTGTGCAATATTAGTGTTATATGTCCTATTACAACCCCATTCGTTTCAAACGGACAAGTGAGCGGTAACGCGATGTACTGAGCTTGGGCTGTTAAAATTGGCTGTCTCAGGCATGGCCAAGAATTCAGATCATAAGACGTATCCTGGCCCAAATGCAACGGTCCTCAGCCTGGCTGGCACACTTCCCCCACCGCCACACCACCATGTCTGAGCTTGAGGAGGAGGAATAGGGAGAAACTGCGAATGTGCCACTTTTAAATGGCAATGCAGTCACACTGCATACTACTTGGTTTTATACTTGACATTTCTCCACAACATGGAGCACAAAAAAAAACAAATTTTCAGTATAATTTCATTGTTTTCGGCGTGCTGAAGACATAATATAATTTTTACCGAATAAAGACTGGCAGTGTGCGGACAGATGCAGACAGTCACACATTTTTGCACTAAGGTAGCCACATAATCATGCCTTATGTAGTTTCGTTATCGAATAAACGACTTCCACAGACACGTGTTGGTCGAAATATTTTAGCACTTTTGCAACGTCATTAAGGAGATGTGCAGACTTGACCTGAGGAAACCAATGTAGACGTCCTGGACAGTTTTAACGTTAAACGGATTTTTCTTTAAAGTGGGAATTATCTCCAGATCAATCAGCTACATCTGCACGTGTACAGGGGCGCTTCCAACTGAAACGGCAAACTGTCTCGAAAACAGCCCGAAAACTGAAGTAAGATTGGCAGTGACCTCAAAAAAGTTTTCTTTAACAGTAGTGAGCTTAGGAAACTGGACTGCGTTTATTGGAATGTGTCCCTTCTACAGCGCGATTTTCTTTTTAAATGCATCCCCATCAGATCAGAAAGAAGTTGTTCCTCACCTTTCAATGTCATACTGTGGGCAGCGTGCAGTCAAGTCTATTTAAAATGTAAGGTTTGCAATTCACTCAGTGTGTTCTAATTTTTGTTCCTGCTCTGTTTATTCCTTCCTAAATTCAACAACAGCGAGTTTTAAATCGAAAAATGGTTCCAGGCATGCCCCTTGATTCAACCAACGTACTTTGCAGTCGCTATTAGTTCGGTTCCATGTTGCAACTGACAGTGGGATAATACGTGCAACTTGTAACCTCCCCACAAAAATTTGTAAAAAAGGACAATAATTTTGAATGACAATTATAATCGTGCTAAGTGTAACCTCCCCACAGAAATTGTATAAGTATTCTTATTCAAATGCAAATGGACATAGAGCTAAATGTAACCTCCCAGGAATTAAATTTAATGACAACGACAATTAAATCAGAAATAGCAATCTGACCCAAATGTAAGCTGCCCACAAAAAATGTAAGACAATTCAATGATAATGAAATCTCAGTGATAATGAAAACGCAAATAGACCGAAATGTCGATCTTAGGCCCTGATTAAACTCAAATTCTTACCTCAGTAAAACTGCATCTGCTCTTATTTTTCGCCATAGCTTGGAGGAAATGCATCGCAAATATTTTTTTTTTAAATTTCAGGGAAACTTTTCTTTAAGGAAATGCAAGGGAAATATTCTTTCAAAAAAGGATTCTTTGTTAAAAATGGTTGGTTTAAAAACAAAATTATTATTGGGGCGATTCTTGAACAAATTAGTTACAGTTAATTTACATTACATTATCAAATGTGAGCAATGCTGCTTCATTACCTTATTTAAAAATATACCTTGTCCCGAATCTTGACCAGAGGGCCATGTCGACGGCTCCCGACTCCTCACACAACTCCGACTGACTCTCGCGCGCTACTAGCACTGACTATGTCATCTCGTATGCGCTACTACTCTCGAACTGCCTACATGCAACTGCTACCGACTACAACTCGCAACTGAACTCTCGCGCGGTCAAGCGCAGACTAGCAACTCTCTGGTCAAAGATTTTATCATGCCTCGCCATCGCTGCTACCGAGTACATACGCGTTTCATAACCCTCCACTGGGCGGGCAAAAATTTGGCAGCGATGGTGAGTCATTTGGACTTGCCAAGCGCGGCAAAATTTTTTTTTTCAACTAATTAAATTTACAATTACAGCATATATACAGATATAGAACATGAATGAAATATGGTGCACATGCATCAAGTACAAAACATATTAGACAATGACAAAATGTGAGTACAAAACATATTAGGAAATCAGAAAAATGTATATACAAATTATTTGATAGATAACAAGAGTGCACACGCACTGAAAAACTGTTTAGTATTTTCAGAACAAATAAACAGAATGGCAAAAAATCATGTTGACAAGTAACATGAGTGCACATGCACTGCAGTTCAGAACATATCAGCAAATGAGGAAATGTATATACAATGAGTAACAAATGACATAAGTGCATACGCACTGAAGTATTGAACATATCAGGAAATCAAAAAATGTATACAGAATGAGTACAAATCATATTGAAAAATGAGAAAAGTGCACAGGCACTGAAGTTCAGTAGAAAACATATTAACACATGACATAAGTGCACATGCACTGAAAAACTCTTTAGCATTTTCATAACAAATAAACGCAATGGTAAAAAATCATTTTGACAAGTGACATAAGTGCACATGCACTGCAGTTGAGAATATATCAGCAAATTACAAAATGTATATACAATGAATACAAATCATATTGGTAAATGACAAAAGTGCACACGCACTGTAGTACAGAATATATCATCAAATCATAAATTGTATTAAGAAATGACAAAAGTGCACACGCACTGTGGAAGGAATAGGAAGCATTGCGTCATGGTTGTAGCACTTAGGTTGCACGCAGCTGCACTGAAAGTCCATCGTTCCGCAGAAATACAACACCAAGTGAGACAATTTGCAGTTCTTTTCCCAGAAGTATTTATCAGCGTATCCAAGACACTGAAATGTCGTAGTAATATTCCCTGTTATCATTTTGGCAGTACATCAGGTACACCAAACAGTGGGACCATAATAACGTCTTCATCGCTCACGGTGGTGGACAGCATGTCGTGTCAACACCACGCTCTTACAAGGCACACCAACGTAGAATTAGTGCAAAAACCAAATATAGTGCTCCATGATCATGAGGATGGACAGGACAAATGGATATTGCAGTAATTCAGGGTAGTTACCTCAGAAGGTGGAGGACATTAAGTCACATAGTAGTCTTCATTGAAAATTACATTAGTAGTTTGCGGCATTCATAGCCCAGTTATTGAACATTTCTGTACCATGTATTTAGTATTACAGAATAATGTTCATAAAATTAACTGAATATAGCAATTATTTGCTTCATGGGTATTCGTATTACTATAAACAGTAGCAGCCCTTGGCCAGTTACAAAGCATATTTAGTATGACAGAACAATGTTCATTAGAAGTCATCATTGAAAAGGAGAGTCAATTATTGGCATAGCATTAACATAGTTCATTGAGTTATACTAATTATTGGCACTCATTGGCCAGCTACAAAACATCAAAAGTCATCATTGAAAACAGGAGCTAATGAATGGTATAGTATTAACATAATTCATTTAGTTACACTAATTATTGGCACTCAGTGACCAGTTACAAAACATCAAAAGTCATCATTGAAAACAGGAGCTAATGAATGGCATAGTATTAACATAATTCATTTAGTTACACTAATTATCGGCACTCAGTGGCCAGCAAGTATTGAATAGTACAAAACATTGTTCATCATTCAGTATTATTCAGAACTCTCTTAAATGGGTAGCATTATTTGGAACTGGTGATACATTTTTTTTTGTTTTTTGTTAGCAATGCATTGCTTTGGGTAATTATAAGGGAATGCAAGAAGAGAAAAAGAAAAAAACAAAAAAATTGCTTCTGGGTTGTTCCTGTAAATGAAAAATGTGTAACATCATTCGTCATGAGTCAGCTGTAGCAAGGTTGTGACACAACTGGGTAAAAAAAATGCAAGTACTAGTACAGGTTTAATAAGTAACAGGTTTAGTAAGTATCATGAAAAGCTTCTCCTGAAAAAAAAAATACAAGATGGATTATTGAGCAGAAAGAAGAAACGCAGACTATGCTGAAAAGTAGTAAACTTCGAATTAACAGGTAGTGAAATGTGTATAAAAAGTGTGTTCCATAGCTGTCCTTTCCAAAACCTTCAGTCATTATACTATGCAATATAACACCTGCTGTCAAAGCGAACTGCAACAAATACTTAAATAACTACATAGCATAAATACATAAACTTCAACATCATCCTCATCTGTAAAGAAAAACTTCATTATCCATATTATCATAACTTCATTATTATCATCACCTGTAAAGAAAAACTTCATTATTCATAGTAGCATATTCTTCATCATTACTCTTCATCAGCATTCATTATCATCTGCAAAAAATCACTTCATTACTCATTACACAACTATTCCTTATCTCTAGCATATTTCGTCATTAAAACTAAGATGTGTAGTTCTGTCTGGCAGCCTGCATCAATCGCCTTGTATTCTGAAAGAAAAAATTAGTTAAGACTGCTATTCTACGATGTGTATAGTATATTCTTGTTAATGCTTGTTAATTCTGATCCATTTACTCTTCCTCATAAGGTTTTTGTATCTTCTTTCGTCTATTCCGTAGTTGAAATTCCCATTTCTGTTTAATTTATTTCCTTTACGCATCATTTCTTTCTGAAATTGATGAACAAAGATTAATGTCTTGCATTTAAATCATATACCCACTAAATAATAACTGGTTAATGGTGACATAATTAAGCATACAGCATAACATGACAGAAAACGTAATATGTCAAAAGCATAGACAGTGTTCAAAGGCAAAAATGTACAGAGAATATCACAATGCAGCAGCAAAAAAAAATGTAAAACAGTCACGATGTTGAGATATCATAGGGCAAAAAATGTCAAAGTCAACTGGTGTGTTATACCTTAACTATTTCACAGTGCATACAAACAAAACATGAAAACAATCGTACATACATAAGAAAGACAAAATGTGACGTTCGTTGTGTTCAGCTTGTATGTAGTGTAGTTAATAGAGGCGAGAATTGAGGCGAGAATTAAAGGCTTTAATGGAGAGAGAATTTGATAAAATTAATACGTCACTACATAGAATTGCATAATTATTCATAAAATACTTAAGTTCATCTGGAAAAATATGCACGGTCTGATGTGTAACGACAAATTAGTTAAGACTGCTATTCTACGATGTGTATAGTATATTCTTGTTAATGCTTGTTAATTCTGATCCATTTACTCTTCCTCATAAGGTTTTTGTATCTTCTTTCGTCTATTCCGTAGTTGAAATTCCCATTTCTGTTTAATTTATTTCCTTTACGCATCATTTCTTTCTGAAATTGATGAACAAAGATTAATGTCTTGCATTTAAATCATATACCCACTAAATAATAACTGGTTAATGGTGACATAATTAAGCATACAGCATAACATGACAGAAAACGTAATATGTCAAAAGCATAGACAGTGTTCAAAGGCAAAAATGTACAGAGAATATCACAATGCAGCAGCAAAAAAAAAATGTAAAACAGTCACGATGTTGAGATATCATAGGGCAAAAAATGTCAAAGTCAACTGGTGTGTTATACCTTAACTATTTCACAGTGCATACAAACAAAACATGAAAACAATCGTACATACATAAGAAAGACAAAATGTGACGTTCGTTGTGTTCAGCTTGTATGTAGTGTAGTTAATAGAGGCGAGAATTGAGGCGAGAATTAAAGGCTTTAATGGAGAGAGAATTTGATAAAATTAATACGTCACTACATAGAATTGCATAATTATTCATAAAATACTTAAGTTCATCTGGAAAAATATGCACGGTCTGATGTGTAACGACAAGAAGAGCGACCTGCTAACCTTACCTTGCCAAGAAAAAATACGATAATCATCAATAAGTAGTCACATAAATATAATTGCAAAAATGATCATAAAAATTAGTAAATAGCATTACAGTGTGATAAATCGTGAAGTATGTTCACTCAATAAAGGGTTTTATGTTGGATAAGTGGTGGTTTCCTTTCGATTTTCTGGTTCTCAGAGTTTCGACGTGTACAACATTGGGGTGAGGAATACTGCGAATCCGATATGGACCTGCGTATAGAAGTTCAAATTTACTGCACCTACCTTTTACTTTATTAGATAAATAGTGTGTTCGTACTAATATCTTCTGTCCAATGTAAAAGTTTCGGCGCGTACAAACCTGTTTTTGCTGTCTTCTCCGGCGCTCTGCGGCACGTTTGATGTTGTTCAGCGCAATGTCAATTATTTCGTGGTGTCGTAATCGACGAGATGTAGGAAATGTTACTAATTCTTTAATTTTGTTTGGTGGTTCAACGTTTTTCAGTATAACAGACGGAGATAGCATAGTGGATTCATTTGGTATGGAATTAATTACATCTTGGAATGAGAGTATGTGTGTATCCCAATTAATATGTCTTTTGTGGCAGTATATTCTACACAGTTTGCCAATTTCTTTCATTAATCGTTCACAAGGGTTCGAAGAAGCATGGTACTTGGATATATAGATCGGAGAAATGTTTCTAGCTCGTAACATGCGTGTCCATATAGCAGAACGAAATTGTGATCCATTATCGGAAATTACTCTCATCACATGCCCTACATGAAATAGAAAATGTTTTACAAATGCTTTCGAAACAGTTTTAGCAGTAGCTTTGCGTAACGGAGTGAAAGTAACAAATTTTGAAGTGAGTTCAACAGCGACAAAGATGTAGCAAAAACCTCTGTTAGTTCTCGGAATTGGACCAAAAATGTCTACTGCGGCCATATGTCTTAATTTAACAGGTATAATGGGATATAATGGAGGAATGTGTGAAGTGGTGTCTGACTGAGCTTTCTGGCAAATTTTACATGACGCTAAAACTCGTCGTATACGTTTTTTCCATATTGGCAAAATAACAGTTCTGTCTCAGTATAAGAAAACACTTTCTGGCTCCGTAATGTGCGTAACTTAAATGAGTGTACCAGATTAATTTGTTAACCAGTTCGTCAGAAATGCATAATAACCAATTGTTGCTGTCTGGATGAGAGCGGCGAAACAGAATGTCATTGCGTACAGTGTAGTGGTTCCTAATCGTAACATTATTATTATCTTGCTAAAGGTGTTTAATTTCTTTCCACACATTGTCTATACTTTGCTCTTTTGCTATGTCCTGTAATGACGACGAAATAAAATTTTCAAATGCAACTTGCTGAATGTACATGACACTGAAATTTGTTTTGCAGAAGTTGGTTGCTACGTCTTGCTGATTGTTGCTGAGAGAACGAGATAGTGCGTCTGCTATAACATTTTGTGTGCCGGGAATGTGAACAATCGTAAAATTAAATTCCTGTAAAAGTTTCCATCTGCTTAATCTGTCGTGAGTGAATTTAGCCGAAAGTAAAAATTGTATAGCTCTGTGATCTGTGTAAACGGTGGTATGTCTGCCATAAAGAAAGTGCCGAAATCTCGTAAAAGCCCATACAACACATAACGTTTACAATTCTGTAACGGAGTAATTTCGTTCAGCAGGTGACAAAATGCGGCTTGCAAATGCGATGTTTTTAATTACTGTAGAGCCATCTTCTTCAATTTCCTGAAAAATATGTACGCCTAAAGCGGTATTAGAACTGTCAGTCGCAATGGAAAAATTTCTGGTAAGATCTGGGTGCGATAAAAGTGGAGCATTCAACAAGGCTTCTTTCAAGTTCACAAATTCAGAATGTGCTTGCTTATCCCATGACCAAATAGTGTTTTTACCTGTTAATTGACATAATCTATGTGTGTCTAAAGCAGAGTGATGAATTAATTTACGAAAAAAGTTAATTAAGCCCAAAAAACTGCGTAATTGCTTCTTTGTCGTAGGAACAGTAATGTCACGTAGAGCTTGAAGTTTTTCCGGATCAGGCGCAATGCCTTCCTCTGAAATTATGTGGCCAAGAAATTTTATGGAAGTTTTGCCAAAATGTGATTTACTGAGATTAACTGTGAGTCCTTGTGCACGAAAAGTTTGCAACAGTCGTTCAAGAATCATATTGTGTTCACACCAGTTAGCTTCTGCAATAAGAATGTCATCTACGTACGTCGTAATTCTGTCTTTAAGTTCTGTCGGAAGTATTGTGTTCAAACCGCGAATAAAAGCTGCAGAGGAAATAGTTAAGCCGAACGGTAATTTACAAAATTGATAACAGTCACCAAAACAGAGAAAAGCTGTGTACTTTCTGCAATTCGGATGAAGCTGAATTTGCCAAAATCCCGATTTCAAATCTAGTGTGGAATAAATAGCTGTACCGTGAAATTTTTGTAGAAGTTCTTCTAATGTCTGAGGTCGGTCTGTTTCATTAATAATTATGTCATTGATGTGACGTGAATCAAGTACAAGGCGAAGTGAGCCATCTTTTTTCTTAACAATATGTAGCGGGTTTATATACGGACTAACTGCTGGTTCTATAATTCCTAGGTCAAGCATATCCTGTAATTCTTTCTTAACTTGTTCTCTATGGATATACGGAATGGGATAATGTTTAGCTTTAAATGTATCGTACTGCTTGACTTGAAATTCATACATAAATCCGGACATAGTACCAGGAATGTTGTCGAAAACTGAAGCTTGCTGTAAAAGAATTTTGTGTAGTTGCGTGCGTTCGTCATCTGTATTTGCGCTGCTTTGTTTAACTTTATCGGAAATCATCTGCATTACGTCGTAGTCAGCTTCGTCTGGAGTGTTATAGTTATGTACGTACGTGTCTGTGAACAATGCGGAATTACAGTCTATGTTACGTGATACGGAAATGACCTCTGTGCGATTAATTGTTTGTTCTTCCGCAGATAATGAGTGCTGAAATTCTAAAGCCAATTGCACATTTTCGTCCTTCAACATTAAATAGGAATTCTGAAAATCAACCACTGCGTCGTGTTGTACGAGAAAATTAGTACCTAAAATTACGTCTGTTGTCAATAAAGGAACAATCCAAAAATTTGAGTGAAATGTGTGACCTGCAATACAAAATGATAAATGCGTCTGTAATTTAACGTCTACTCCTTTACTCGATACTGCTCCTTTTACTTTCGTTTTGCCTAATGGTAATGTGGGATAGGTATTCTCTTTGTTGCACTCGTTGAAAGTCTCCTCATTTATTACTGACATAGGTGATTCAGAATCGATTACTGCTGAAAATTTTGATGAACCAATTTTAATTTCGATGACAGGATGTGAAATGGTTTTTTGAACAACTGGTCTTTCCTGTAAAAGAGTGTCTCTGATATCGTCAAAAGTAATTACATTTTCGTGAACAATATTCTGCGTGTCGAAGGTAGTTCCTGTGTTACTGGAAGATGCGATCTGTACAGTATCTAGTCAAATTCTATCTGACGTGTTATTATTGTCAGGACGATTCTGTGACATTTTGACTATTTGAACTGTTCTACTACTTCTTCCAGACGTATTACGTTCTGGATGATACCTACTGTCGGGTTCATTCACGAGAATATGTTGTTGCTGATCATTTTGCTGTTGGTAGGACCGACTGTTATTATATGTACGCTGATAATTGTGCTCATCATTTTTACGTCTGTCGTAATAGTCATTCCTATACGTTGCATTGCGATAGGAATTGAAATAGTGTGTTTTCTGTACGTAGTTGTTTCTTTGCTGCCGTGCGTTACTATTTGTTGGACCTGGGACTATACGTCCACGCGGCGAAACATTAAAGCCTGGTTGACCTTGTACATTCCATTGTTGGTTAGGTATGCTAACTGGATGACTTTCATGCTGTTGCGGTGGAAAACGTCTATTGTTACTAAAATGTGGTTCCTGTTGCTGAAAATTTTGACGATATATTTTATTTATTTATTTATGCATTTATTTTACCTGGCAAGATTAGGGCCTTCAGGCCCTCTCTTACACCTAACCAGGCATACTCAGATTCAACAAATTTCAGTTTCTACAGAACATTAAGGACATATAACATGTTATACAGTATTAATGTTAAAGAAAAAAAATAGAGATTATAAAAGTAGTACACTGATAATTATAACAATCAAAAAATAATTATAACAATCAAGAATAATAATAATAATAATAATAATAATAATGACTATGTATTTGAAAGTAAACATATTTTTCTTTTGTGAATGTCAGTCCTATTGCTAGTTGGGAATTTTCTCGTTATATTCTTGCAGCTTGTGAGTTATTCTCATAAAGCAGAGACATAAGACGATGGAATGGGGTGAAAGAGATATAGAAGATGTAGATAGGTTAGAGGAAGAGAAATAGAATGGTAAAATTCGAAGCTATGATGGAGAGGAGAAAGAAAAAGATGAGAGGGGCACAACAATGGTGGCTATACCGTCCCTAATATGTGAGTCTTTAGTTCCCTCTTGAATGCTGAGTGGTTTTGGATAAGACGCAGATCACAGGATAGCGCGTTCCATAGTCGTATGGCTGAGATGGAGAATGACGCGGAGAAAGATTTTGTGTTATGTAAAGGTACAGCCAAGATGCTAGACGTATCCGATCTGGTATTGCGGTTGTGGAATGATGAGAGGTGTTTAATGTGAGAAGATAAGTATTGGGGGCACCAGTGGCTAAGAAATCGATGAAGTAAGCACATCGTGTGGAGATCGCGTGCCTTATGTGGGCGTATCCAACCTAGCTGGGAGTATGAAGGACTGATATGATCATACAACCGTATATTGCATACGTATCTAACGCAAGCATTCATCACTAGCTCGAGGCATCTCGAATTTTCACTATTTGTGCCGTGTTGAACTACATCACAGTAGTAAAGATTAGGCAAGACTAGTGTTTGGACTAATTTTTGTTTAACATGTGTTGGAAATATTTTTCTAAATTTTTGAATTGCATGTAGGGAGGAGAGCGATTTCCGGCAAGCTGTGACTGTTTGTTCTTCCCAGTTTAGGTGTTCATCCATGATTATTCCAAGGTCTTTTACTGTTTTTTGGTATGGTAGTTGGGTACCATTGAGGAGTATTTGAGGGACTGTTTCGCGAAAGTACCGACTGATTAACTTTGGATGAGATATAAGTATGACCTGGGATTTCTTGGGGTTTAGTTTCAGACCTAGGTTCTGTGCCCATCGAGAAACAGAGCAAAGATCTGCGTCCATACTCGCTACTGCGTCAGCAATGTTCTTGGGGCTTGCACTTATGTACAGTTGGATGTCGTCGGCATATAGATGGTAGTTGCAGGAGTGAATCACTGAAGAAATATCATTAATGTACAGTGAGAAGAGTAATGGACCAAGGACGGAGCCTTGGGGAACTCCAGAGCGCACGTTTTTCCATGATGACTTTTCCGACCCACAAATGACTTGTTGACTTCTGTTTTTGAGGTAGCTGTCGAACCAGTGTATTGCGCTGTTTGAGAAATTCAGCTGCTTCATTTTAATTAGTAATATATCAAAGTCAACTGTATCAAAAGCCTTGCGAAAGTCAAGCAGTGTTAGGATGGTAGCTTCACGTCTGTCCATAGCATGTTTAATGTCATCAGTTACTTTGATTAATGCAGTTGCTGTACTATGGTGCTTTCGAAAGCCTGACTGATATTTGTCGTGGATGTTATGAGTTTTGAGGTAATCCGTCAGCTGTTCATGGACGATGTATTCTAGGGCTTTAGATATTGCAGGAAGTATGCTGATCGGCCTGTAGTCACCTGGCGATTTAGGGTTGTCAGTCTTGGGTAAAGGTTGAATTAAACTTTGCTTCCACTCAGTAGGATATGTGCTACTGACAAGAGACAGGTTGAAGATGTCTGTGATAACTGGAGTAATAGTGTTTACGACGTTCTTAATCATGCCAATGCTGACTCCATCATTTCCTACTGCCTCGGAAGAGATTCTCATAATTGCCCTGTGTACTGTGCCGGTAGTGACATGTTTTAGGAAAAACTTGTCTCTCGAGAGATTGATATCTTGGGGCTGGTACTTTGTCGCTGCGTGGCAGTTTACAGCTGTTGAGAAGAAATCGTTTAATTCTTCTGCAGACGCTTGATAAACAGCGTCAGATCTTCGCTTCCCTATACCGAAACTGCGCAGCTTTTTCCACAGTGCAGCAGGTTTTGATATGCCGCATACGACAGAGCGGGCATGTCTGATTTTGGCATTCCTCACGCTTTGCTTGGTTCTATTTCGGAGTTTCCTATAAGCTTCGTACGCCTCGGGAGTTGGGTTACGCTTGAAGGCCCTATGTGCAGCATCACGTTTATTCATTAACTGGCGTAATGCAGTGGTGAGCCATGGAGCGGGAGCTCTCTTTACCTTGATAGTGCGTTGAGGAGCATGTTTATCATGCAGTGCAATAATTTTGCGACATAATTCCCGAATTTTTCCGTCTAAAGTCTCTTCATTGCTTATATCATGCCAAGGGATGTCTGAGCAATCCTTTTGAAGAGCGTCATGGTTAACATTTTTTAGGTTTCTGTAGGTTACCAGGTGAGATTTTTCTTTGGTAGTATGTACTGAGTAATTTAAGAATATCACGTCATGAGCAGAGAGTCCTGGAGCGGATGTCTGATTGGCGCGAATTATTTTATCTGGTCGCTTTGTTGCTATTATATCTATGAGTGTATGGCTGTGTGGCGTGTGATGAGTTGGGTCCAGCGGTGTTAAACTCATATCATTGGAGTGGAACAGTCTCCTTAGTTTTTCTGCAGAGGGAGATTTTAACTGTAAGTCGATGTTTGTGTCGCCCATAATGATTATGTGTTCATACAGTGTCACGAGCGAGGACAGGGCAGACTGAAAGGAGGACATAGCACCGACGTTTGGAGGTTTATAGATCACTCCAATTAGCAGTTTCTGATTTGATGTATTTATTTCGAAAAACAAGAACTCTGCTTCTTAGATAATTAGAATTTTGCATGTTATTAAAGTTCTGTTGATTGTCATTCCTAAAGCGTCTATTATTTTTACTATTGAAATTACGTGCCTGATCATGATTGCTGTATGTTTGTTGACTTTGGTTATTATATGAAAAGTTTTTGTTTACGAAAGAATAATCTGATTGCTGCACTTCTAAAAGCTGCAACAGATCTCTGAATGCTGAAATGTTTTCCTTCTGTTGACCCGTTAGAAGTGACACTCTTAATGAGCGTGGTAATTTAGAAATGCATAATTGTATGAGTGCAGATTCACTATATGGCTCACTTAGGTATTGGTTTTGTTGGACCATGTGCTCAAAAAATTGCGTGACACTGGGAAAATTTGTGTTCTCATAATTCGGTAAACTAATTAACTGATCTTTAATTCCGCGCTGTGTCGTTTTCGACCAGTACGCTGACAGAAAAGCATTCTGAAATTCCTCTACCGAATAACATTGTCTCGCGATCGGTCTCATACGAGTTGCCGGTTCGCCTTCCAAAAAACTGCAAATAAATTCAAGTTTGTGTGTTACGGGCCAAGTCGGTGGAAAAGCAAAGCTAAATTGTTGTATCCAATCTAGCGGATGAATCTGTGTTCTGTAATTTTTAAACACTTTAAATTTTCTTACTGACAGAAAATGTTTGTAATCAAAATTATCGTCTCTGTATGTTGGAACAGGTTCATGATTGTAAGAGAATCTGTTGAACTGTGGTTGTTCGGAATCTAAGTCCCGTACTCTCTGTAGATTACCCAAATTATACGCGCTGCGTGAGTCTGACAAATGTTCACAAAGTGGCGTCTGCTGTGATGTATTACGTATTAACTGAAATATTTTTCATCTCTGTTACTTCTTGCTGTAAACTTGACTATTTTCTACGCAACGTGTTATTAGACGAATCGATCTCATTAATTGTCTGCTGTAGATTTTGAAATTCAGGTGTTTGATTAAATGAAACCGGTGAAGTATCGTCTGATTTGCTGTCATTATTACTTTCAATAGCGTCAATACGACTGGCCAATTCATCACATTTTTCAGTCAGTATTTTTACCTGATCATCGGCTTTACAATCAGAGGCATTAATCTGTTTTTGCAACTTACGTGTAGTTTCGTTCAGTTTTTTAACGTCAGCTTTGACGACATCGGAATCCTGTGTTAGTTCTAATTGTTCAAATCTGTCTGTCACTATCTGAATATCTGCTGTGTGTGTATCTGTTTTTGATTTAAGATCAGAAATTTCATCACGTAATTCCGCGTTCAACTGTTAGATGGTGTTAATTTTGTCGGACACTGTAGCAATATTGTTGTCTACGAATGTTTTTGCTTTCGCAAACATTTTACGTTTGTCTTCTTGTCTCTGTGCAGTGATTGTTTCCATTACTTGACGTTTTACTTTATTTTGATCCTGAATAAATTTGCGGAAACGCGTATCACTGTTTTGTATGTGAAGATTAAAGCGTTCGTCAATTTGAGTGTTCTGTTGTTCGAATTTCGCGTCTATCATTGCGTCCATTGTACGCGAAAGTTCTGCTGTCATTGCTTTAAACTCGTCGCGTAATTGTGTAGCCTTTTCAGAGCATTGTTTATCGACTGCGCTAATTTCTTCTCTAAGTGTTTCTGTTGTAACTGTTTGCATATCCCTTAATTCTTGAGCAACAGATCTAATTTCTTCGCTACTTTTCTTTGAACAAGCCTCAATTTCCTCGCGTAACTGTACCTTAGTTTCATGACACTGCGCGGCAACGGCTTTAATTTGTTCACTAAGCTGCCTGGAATTGTTGTCTAATTTTTCATTAAGCTGTTTGTTCTGTTCACTAAGTTGTTTGAGATCTTCATTATTATTGTCTAGTTTTTCATTCTGTTGTCTGACCTGTTCACTAAGTTGTTTGAGATTTTCGTCATTGTTGTCTAATTTTTCACTCTCTTGTTTGTGATTTTTGTCTTGTCTTTCATTCTGTTGTTTAAAATTTTCATTAAGTTGTTGTAGCAATATTGCCATAATTTGATCCAAGCCATTATTACCTACTCTATTCACTGTGCTGTTTAATGGTGAATCTGGAATTGTCTCGCTTTCTGTAACCATTTGGTTATTCTGAGATTCACAAAAAGGTTTGCCAGTCGAATGTACACTGTCGGTCACTATTTCGGAATTAAATGGATCCGTCGTACTTTCAGTATCCTGTCCATTTTCATTAAAAAAATTTGTCTGTACGTTATTTGAATTTTCCAAACCGGGTATGTTAAGCTGGGCAGCGCTCATTACAATAGAGCTCCCCGCGTCATCAATTGTCGTCAAATTAATAGAGGAGACAATTGAGTTCGTTTGTTCATCATTAAGGTCTACATCATTATTAGTGGTTGGAACGCACTGATTGTCAGTGAACGCAGGATTGTCATCATTACACTGCGTGTCACAAGTACTATCGGTGAAGTTGTTTTAGTCGGTTATTTCGTTCATAATACTTCGCGATACACTATTCACAGTCTTTCGCGGCATTTTCACAATAGTCACAATTATTCACAAAAGAAATAAGCACAATGCAAAAGCAACACACAAATACAACAAAGCAACGAATTGCCGATGATCTGAGGAAAGAAAGTCATAAAATTAGTAAAAGCGTTGCGCCAAATGCTAATTATATTAAGTAAATAAGAGCAGATATCTGACTGTTTTTCAAAAGACTCTCAACGAAATACGATCCTGGACCGGGTGTCGCCAAGTGTAACCTCCCCACAAAAATTTGTAAAAAAGGACAATAATTTTGAATGACAATTATAATCGTGCTAAGTGTAACCTCCCCATAGAAATTGTATAAGTATTCTTATTCAAATGCAAATGGACATAGAGCTAAGTGTAACCTCCCAGGAATTAAATTTAATGACAACGACAATTAAATCAGAAATAGCAATCTGACCCAAATATAAGCTGCCCACAAAAAATGTAAGACAATTCAATGATAATGAAATCTCAGTGATAATGAAAACGCAAATAGACCGAAATGTCGATCTTAGGCCCTGATTAAACTCAAATTCTTACCTCAGTAAAACTGCATCTGCTCTTATTTTTCGCCATAGCTTGGAGGAAATGCATCGCAAATATTTTTTTTTTTTGAATTTCAGGGAAACTTTTCTTTAAGGAAATACAAGGGAAATATTCTTTCAAAAAAGGATTCTTTGTTAAAAATGGTTGGTTTAAAAACAAAATTATTATTGGGGCGATTCTTGAACAAATTAGTTACAGTTAATTTACATTACATTATCAAATGTGAGCAATGCTGCTTCATTACCTTATTTAATAATATACCTTGTCCCGAATCTTGACCAGAGGGCCATGTCGACGGCTCCCGACTCCTCACACAACTCCGACTGACTCTCGCGCGCTACTAGCACTGACTATGTCATCTCGTATGCGCTACTACTCTCGAACTGCCTACATGCAACTGCTACCGACTACAACTCGCAACTGAACTCTCGCGCGGTCAAGCGCAGACTAGCAACTCTCTGGTCAAAGATTTTATCATGCCTCGCCATCGCTGCTACCGAGTACATATGCGTTTCAAACTTCAGAAATTATACTGTTCATAGCACGTGCTAAGTGCCTGCAAATTCAAATTTAGCACAGGGTGCTTCTTTATGTACAGAATAATGAATCCTGTCGGTCGATGGTTCTAATTTTTTGCTCTTTCATTGTCAGCTAAATCTTTAAATACATTCTGCATGGTATTGAATGTCGTTCCACAGCAAATCTGCGGTACCTGCCGTTTATGCGGCTGCATTGTGTACGAGGGTAATCCCAAAAGTAAGGTCTCCTATTTTTTATAAGTGCGAAGACCTGTTTATTTCTACAATGGTTTACAACAGTTTACAGTTTGAACATTCAGTTAGTTTTCGACATAATCACCATTTCTATCGATGCAATTTTGTAGACCCTGTGGCAGCTTTTGTATGCCCATGTCATACCAGCTAGGATTGTCATCATATATACGCAGGATTGTCATCATTACACTGCGTGTCACAAGTACTATCGGTGAAGTTGTTTTAGTCGGTTATTTCGTTCATAATACTTCGCGATACACTATTCACAGTCTTTCGCGGCATTTTCACAATAGTCACAATTATTCACAAAAGAAATAAGCACAATGCAAAAGCAACACACAAATACAACAGAGCAACGAATTGCCGATGATCTGAGGAAAGAAAGTCATAAAATTAGTAAAAGCGTTGCGCCAAATGCTAATTATATTAAGTAAATAAGAGCAGATATCTGGCTACGTTTCAGAAGATTCTCAACGAAATACGATCCTGGACCGGGTGTCGCCAAGTGTAACCTCCCCACAAAAATTTGTAAAAAAGGACAATAATTTTGAATGACAATTATAATCGTGCTAAGTGTAACCTCCCCACAGAAACCCTATAGTCCTGACTTGGCTCCCATTGACTATGTTCCACTGAAACTGTTGCAGGAAAAATGGAAATGAGCGTTTGGCGTCATTGGCCGGGAGGCCATTTACGGGGTAGGTCCAACCGCCTTGGTGCAGGTCTTATTACATTCGACGCCACATTGGATGACCTGCGCGCCGGATGGGAATGAAATGATGATGAAGACAACACAACACGCAGTCCCTGAGAGGAGAAAATCCCCGCCCCAGCCGGGAATCGAACCCGGGCCCCTTAGGACGCTGACCATTCAGCTATCGGGGCGGACACTGTTGTAGAAGAGCAACGGTTTGCCGAGCGATGTGTGGGCGAGCATTATCATGGAGAATGTGTACGCCCTTGCTCAACATATCTCTTCCTCGGTTCTGAATAGCCCCTTTGAGTTTTTTCAGAGTCTCACAGTACCTTTCAGCGTTAATTCTGGTCCCAGCGATTCAGCTCCGACGACGGGGTGAAAGAAGAGGTTAATAACTTTCTGAACAGCATGGCGGCCAGCTGGTATGACATGGGCGTACAGAAACTGCCACAGTGTCTACAAAAATGCATCGACAGAAATGGTGATTACGTCGAAAAATAGCTAAATGTTCAAGCTGTAAACTGATGTAGACCATTGTAGAAATAAACAGGTCTATGTACCTATAAAAAAATAGGAGACCTTACTTTTGGTATTACCCTCGTACATTGAGAGTTCTCATACCTCTCTTCTATCATTCCCATTCATTTTTAAAGGCTCATGATGACAGACTGCTAGATCCCCCTTTTTTTGTGAAAATAGCCGCTGGACCTGTGAACGTCTTTCATACCACGAATGAATATGTAAACATCGCTGTCACCACGACAGAGTTGTGCCGACCGAAATGGTCTATGTTGAAATCTTCGTTTGTGCTAATAAGTCAGAACCACTGAGCTAAAAATAGCCAGAAAAGAGTTATGATCATCAAAACGAAAATCTACTGAATCCTTAAGCTTCAAGCAAAATTGGGATGAAAATTATTTTGTATTGAAAAACAAAGCAGCGCGCATTGTTTGTTTTGTCATATAAAATCATATGCGTTGAACAAGTTTAATGTGAAGGGACATTTCAAACTGCTTCATTAGAAATTGGTCGTCTGCATACTGAAGGAAGGAAAGCTTAACTTCTCTAAGAGAGAAAGAAGTAAGGATTCACTAGGTTGTCACATCACTTTTTAAAAATTATTACTATTATTCATAACGAGATATGTAGTTTAGCTCTTGATTTTATCTGCTGCTTGTAATGCAGTTACAGGAAGAGAATCATGCGATGCACAACGGAGCTGCAATGTAGCTCAGCTATCACACAGCTCTCAAAATAGTGAAGTACCCCTTACCTTCAGCGATGGGGATTTTGTGAAATAATACTTTATGACTACCATAACAATTTTCTGTCCAGCAGAAATTTATCCTTTCGAAGTACGAGGGGCGTTCAGAAAGTAAGCTCCGATCGGTCGCGAAATGGAAACGACTATGAAAATCCGATAAAGCTTTGCACAGATGTGTTGGGTAGTGTCTCTAGTATAAGCCCAGTTAGCATCACGTCGCTCTTCTCATTTCTGAGCTCGCAGTGAGTGCGTAAAGATGTCTAGAAAATAGTGTCTGCCGCCAAGTACGAGGGCCTGGTGAGAAATTTCGCCTGAAGCTATGCAGCTAACATTACATAACTGTCGTGCTGTTTCTTCTTCAAGACAATTCTCAGCCGCATTCTGCAGGGGCAATGAAGATGCTCCTGCATCGTTTTCAAATGGAAATGTGAGATTACCCACAATACAGTCCGCAATTGTCTCCCCCTGAGTTTCATCTCTGGTCACATGAACCGCTGTCTTTAAAGACAACATTTTGACAAAGACAACGGGGTGTAGGCCGGCGTGGAGAATTGGCGGAAAGCACTGGCGGCTGCCTTCTATGATGAGGCTATTAAAAAGTTGGTACAACGCTATGACAAAATTCTAAGTCAGAACGGCGACTACGTAGAGAAGTAGCTGAAAGGTGTAGCTAATTGTTACAAGTAAAACATTTCTGATGTTCACTGTGGTTTCAATTTGGCAATCAATCGGAGCTTACTTTCTGAACAGGCCTCGTATTTCCTCTTTCTATGACAGTCGTTTGGAGACGTACTGAATAAATGGCGAACGATGTCGAAGTGCAGTTGAAAAACAGGAATAAAGATTGTTTTTATCTTTGACTCTGGATGAAAGCACTGATGTACGACGTCTGTTTGGAAAATTCCGGAACTTTGTCCACAAAATTGTTCTTCGGTTACCTTTCACTTATTATGCATGATCTCCTTCGAAGTACTCTCCTCCAGAATTGATACACCGCTCCCAACGCCGATTCCGCCTCCAGAAGCAGTCTTGGTGCTGGTTCGTGCGAAGCGCCGCCAGCGAATTATCTTTTATCTCGTCCATCGTTGCAAATCTTCGTCATCTCAAAGGGGTTTTCAGCTTTGGAAATAAAAAAAGGCCGCAGGGGTCAGGTCTGGAGAGTACAGAGGATGAGGCAGCACAGTGATTTCGTTTTTTGTGCAATAATCACGCACCAACAGGGATGACTGTACGCGTGCGTTATCGTGATGCAGTAGCCATAAATTGTCTCGCCACTTTTCAAACCGTTTCCTTCTCGCATTTTTTCGCAGGCCTCGCAACACGTCCCAATAGTATCATCGATTAACTGTTCGTCCCTATGGCAAGAATTCAAAGTCAACGAAAACTGTCAGCATAACTTTGACATTTGATTAACTATATATATGACGGTAGTATCTGTTCCCGAAAGAACAGTTACCGTGGATGACCATGCAGCTTTGCTAGAAATGAAATGATAATTAAATAGCCACCCTAGCTGCAAGCAGGCGTTGATACACTTCATTGGGGACATGTTGAAATTGTGTGCCCCGACCGGGACTCGAACCCGGGATCTCCTGCTTACATGGCAGACGCTCTATCCATCTGAGCCACCGCGGGCACAGAGGATAGTGCGTCTGCAGGGACTTATCCCTTGCACGCTCCCCGTGAGATCCACATTCCCAACATGTCCACAACACTACATTCGTAGTGCGCCTAATAGATGTTTGCCCATCATACTCATTACTCGTGGCAGATTAATCTACCAAGTCCCGTACGAGTTTGGGCATAGCGCGTGCGTTCGCACAAGAAGGTAAAAGGCCGGGAACCCATATTTTTTTAACTATATATATGACGGTAGTATCTGTTCCCGAAAGAACAGTTACCGTGGCTCAGATGGATAGAGCGTCTGCCATGTAGCAGGAGATCCCGGGTTCGAGTCCCGGTCGGGGCACACATTTTCAACATGTCCCCAGTGAAGTGTATCAACGCCTGCTTGCAGCTAGGGTGTCTATTTAATTATCATTTCATTTCTACCAAAGCTGCATGGTCATCCATGGTAACTGTTCTTTCGGGAACAGATACTACCGTCATATATATAGTTAAAAAAATATCGGTTCCCAGCCTTTGACCTTCTTGTGCGAACGCACACGCTATGCCCGAACTCGTACGGGACTTGGTAGATTAATCTGCCACGAGTAATGAGTATGATGGGCAAACATCTATTAGGCGCACTACGAATGTAGTGTTGTGGACATGTTGGGAATGTGGATCTCACGGGGAGCGTGCAAGGGATAAGTCCCTGCAGACGCACTATCCTCTGTGACCGCGGTGGCTCAGATGTATAGAGCGTCTGCCATGTAAGCAGGAGATCCCGGGTTCGAGTCCTGGTCGGGGCACACATTTTCAACATGTCCCCAATGAAGTGTATCAACGCCTGCTTGCAGCTAGGGTGTCTATTTAATTATCATTTCATTTGACCTGACGAGCTTTTTTGGGTCTTGGAAAACCTGCCTCGAACCATTGTGAGGATTGACCCTTGGGGCCTCAACATCATAATCGTAGATCTACGTCTCATCACCAGTTATGATTCTCTTAAGGAACATTTCGTTCTCATTTGCGCGATCCGAAAGCTCTTCACAGGTTGCGAGGGGAAGGTCTTACTGGTTTGATTCACGAACCATGGGACGAAATTGGCGGCAACACAGTGCATTCCAAGATGCTGCATCACTATTTCATGACATGATCGAACTGAAATGTTACATTCTTCTGCAATCTCTCGGACAGTCAGTCTTCGATTGGCACGAACAATTTCGTTGGCGTTCCTGACATGAGCGTCGTCGATAGACGTCGAAGGGTGTCCAGAACGAGGGTCATCTTTAACTTCCGTCTGGCCATTTATAAACCGTGTGAAATATTCATAACACCGAGTACGGCTTAAGCACTCATCGCCGTGGGCTTCCTGCATCATTTGGTGTGTCTCTCTAAAGGTTTTGTTGAGTTTCACGAAAAATGTAATGAGCATGCGGTGCTATCTCGACATTCACAAACTGTGAGACACAACGTTCTACTCAATACCGCACTGAACAATAACTAAGAGACATTCAAAAATGAAACTTCCGGCAGTTGCACATTGAACACAGGCGTGTGCAGGAATGCCAACCGCATTTCGCTCTAACACACCATTAGCGCGAAATTACAAATATTCCGGCATTTTTTGAACAGACCTCGTAATTCATGTTGCTTAACTTGCCGTATTGTGAGAGTTGTTTACGCAGACTTCAGTGTGATGAAGTCCTTCATTTGGTACGTCGTCATATTTTCTTGCTTAGAAAATACCTGCAAACACCCATCCCCGATTCTTTAAAGGATTGAACTTCCTTTTGTAAAACAGCTTCAAACGTCTGATTACTTCACAGATTAGTTAATTTTTAAATATTTGACGTTAAGCATATAAGCGAGAAAAAGCGTAGGAAACGTATGAAGTCATGCTTAAAGTTTGTTGTAAGTCGCTAAGTGCTCTCATTATTAAAAACACCGGATGAGTGTGGTCAGGGCCAGTTCTAGGCCGGCGAGAACTGGTGTGTGAGGATGTGAGGAGGGCGGTGGGGAGGGGGGGGGGGTGGAGGGGGAATCTTGGGTACTTGGCGAATCGTGCCACCGCCCAGGATTTTGAGTGAATGCTGTTTCTGCAACGATGTTCTGACCAGTTTTGTGACTGTTCGTTTGCTTAGTGTCGTATATCTTCGAAAGTTCTTGACCGGTGGATTTTGAGATAACATTGAATCCTAATATGGGTGAGTATTTAAGTACCTAATTCTTTACTGTATGAAGTACCTTCTTAAGATTTCTTGTGTCAACGTCCCCCCCATTATTAAATTTATATAAATTTATGTATTACATATATTTAAAAATTTCAAAGCAATCAGTCAAAACTTCGGCGATTTAAGCTTAGAAACATCTACATTTTATATATAAGCTATTCGTTTCTTCAGGATCTCAAAACTCTGGAAGTTCTTCATGGGCCACATTGAAATTTTGACACGACATTGCACACTAATACTCAAGTGTTTCTGCACACCTACAGGAACTCCATCTGGTATATATATTTAACATATGTGTAATAAAAGACAAAACGTTATAAAAATGTAGATTTTGGTTTGAAGGTTCTTGACTGGCCGATGTGAATTATTGACACAGCGTCCTGTTCGTATCTGCAGGTGTTTTTATTTACCTATTTTTAAAAAATATGTAATACATAAATTTATACAAATTTAATGATAGGGAAACATTATAAAATATACATTAGTGAAACATTGTTAGCAAACAGGAGAGTTGTATTTTTTTGGCTTACTGGTTTATGAGTAGAATACTGAATTTGTAATAACAATAAGCAAGGCTCAGAGGAGATGGACAGAGGGATGGGAAGAAATGGACATATAAAATGGCTAGAAGGAGATGGACAGAGGGAGGGGACAGCAGAACTCGGATTGAGAGGGGACGAGGAGAAGATGGGCAGAGAGTGGAGGAGGTGATGGACTGAGAGAGGGAGAGAGGGGGGTCAGGAGGAGATGGAGGGAGAGGTGGGAGGAAAAGATGGACAGAGAGAGGGGAGGAGGTGATGGACTGAGAGGGGGCTAGAGGAGATGGAGAGATATGGGGGAGGAGAAGATGAGCAGAGAGAGGGGGAGCAGGCAATTGACTGAGAGAGAGAGATATATATATATATAGGGGGGGGGGGTCAGGAGGAGATGGAGAGAGAGGGGCACGTGATGGTATGAGAGAAGGGGAGAGAGAGGGGGCAGGAGGAGACGGAAAGAGATGGGGGAGGAGAAGATGTGTAGAGAGAGGGGGAGGAGAAGATGGACAGAGAGAAGGGGAGAGAGAGGGGGGCAAGAGGAGATGGAGAGAGAGATGGAGGAAAAGATGGACAGAGAGAGGGGGAGGAGGTGATGGACTGAGAGATGGAGACAGAGGGGGCAAGAGGAGATGGAGAGAGATTGGGGAGAAGAAGATGGACAGAGAGAGAGGGCAAGAGAAGATGGAGAGAGATGGGGGAGGAGAAGATGGACTGAGAGAAGGGGGAGATAGGGGGCAAGAGGGGATCGAGAGAGAGATGGAGGAAAAGATGGGCAGAGAGAGGGGGAGGGGGTGATGGACTGAGAGAGGGAGATAGAGGGGGCAAGAAGAGATGGAGAGAGATGGGCGAGGAGAAGATGGACTGAGAGAGGGGGCAGGAGGAGATGGAGAGAGATGGGGGAGGAGAAGATGGACAAGGAGAGGAGGCAAGAGAAGATGGAGAGATATGGCGGAGGAGAAGATGGACAGAGACAGGGAAGAGAAAAAGAAGATTAGGACATCTATCCAGTTCCCATTTATATTAGAAACGTGTGCTTTCGCTTTCCTTTCTTTTTCATTTAAGCAGACTGAGCCACAGCAAAGCACGGCCAGGTACAGCTAGTAAATAATTAAAACAGTAAGTAAAATTTGAATTTGCAGTCTGCGTCACACGCGATAGTCTTTTGCATCCATGTGTTGCGATTAAGCGTACTTTCGATCTACCAGTTACACTATTTGCACTGCTCTGCTCTTCTTTCTGCGAAGTTTTTCTAAGTTTTTTTTCTGCTTTGTCGTAACTTCTTTTAAGTTCCCGTCATTCTCTTTTCTTCCTCATTGTTGAAGCCATAACCAATAGAACAGTGCTTCACAGGCATCAAAATTGGCAGTTTCATTCTTTTGTTTCGTGAAAAAATTTATGACTTCTTTTCTGCGTCTGCGTGACACTGGGCAGTTGAATGGTCATGTACCTGGCCATTGAGTACAAGACCGAAAAGTAGAATTGATGCAGTCGTCCCTCTTAAGTATCACGTACAAGGGGTCTATGATGCACTGATTGAAATAAGCAAAGACAAAAATATGGACAGAATGGTAGTACATGAGGCTGGAAGCTTGGCAACCTTATCCATGATCTTATTGCCTTTGTTCAGTGGTGATGTGGTATGATATACTACCCCACATTAGTGTTTTCAGTAAAAACACACAAAAAATTACCACAGATACATTGAAAGCTTTTGACTTACTCGAAAAGACGACAAAGAGGACCTCAAATTCCAAGATAACCCACTACACGCTAAGGAACTGGCAACTGAATTTGTAATAACAATAAACAATGCTCAAGGTCAGAGACAGGGAGGAAGAGGAGAAGGGCAGAGGGATGGATCATAGAATACCGGGTCAAAGGTGGTACAACGCCGATACGAAAGAGATGTAAGAAGAAACAGGTCAAATATGAGCGAGAAATTGGGATGGAAGTTATCGCTGAACCAGTCTATTTTCGGTTATATCGATTCTCTTGAACGCCAGTTTAACTGTTAAAACCGCTCAAACTAACTACTTTCTGAGATAACCGATTTTTCATTCCTATTATTTCATGTAATATACGTAGAAATCGAAAAAAAACTTGAAAATTTTTTAACCCGCTCAGTTTCAAGATACACAATTAAAATATTAAATTAAATAGACAAATAAAAGAAAACTTAGCCCGTCTATCGTTCGTTGCTTTTCTCGAAATGTGATAAGCAGTTGAAAACTACAAAAGATCACCAGTATTCTCCTACTGATTCTACGTTTTTGACACTCTGCCCAAAAATAATGTTGTAACCGAAGATCATACCACTATTTGGGCATTACAAATAATCAGTGCTAATGGATGAAAACTGAGGTTGTAGAACTCTGTTTTTCGTGTTAATTTTTCGGTTTTCAGGGGCTACAAGTAGATAAAGGCGTATTATGCAGACGGAGGCAAGAGATCAACTGCTTCTATTTTTATTGTAAACTATGAATGAATTATTAAGTTTTAAATTTTCTCGTTATATGATGTCCCAAGTTTGTTGTGGTTCCTCCCGCTCTTAATCCTTTAAAGCAAATGGAGCATTTTATCTCATTGATTCCACACTACGCAAAATACTTCCGGACTAGGGATGATGCCGTTCTGTAATACAATTAATGTCCAACAGCGGGAAATTACCAAAAAGACCAGACCCGTGGTCTAGGGATAGCGTCTTTGATTCATAATCAAAACGTCTTCTGTCCCGGGTTCGATCCCCGCCACTGCCTAAATTTTGATAAATAATCAGCATTGGCGGCCGAAGGCTTCCGGCATAAGAAGTCAGCCTCATTCTGCCAACGGCCTTGTCAAAGAGGGCGGAGGAGCGGATAGAGGTTCAGGGCACTCTCTTGTCCTAGGGGTGGGAAATTGCCCCTAAAGGCAGCAGAATCAGCAATGATCAACGACATGAGGATGCAGAAGGCAATGGAAACTACTACATTAAAGATACGTAACGTTTATCCACAGGACACGTGGCCTGTAATTGAAGAAGTGTCATGATGATCTCTCCATTGGCAAAAGATTCCGGAATAGTCCCCCATTCGAATCTCCGGGAGGGGACTGCCAAGGGGGAGGTTACCATAAGAAAAAGATTGAATAATAAACGAAAGGATAACGTTCTACGAGTAGGGGCGTGGAATGTCAGAAGCTTGAACGTGGTAGGGAAACTAGAAAATCTGAAAAGGGAAATGCAAAAGCTCAATCTAGATATAGTAGGGGTCAGTGAAGTGAAGTGGAAGGAAGACAAGCATTTCTGGTCAGATGAGTATCGGGTAATATCAACAGCAGCAGAAAATGGTATAACAGGTGTAGGATTCGTTATGAATTGGAAGGTAGGGCAGAGGGTGTGTTACTGTGAACAGTTCAGTGACCGGGTTGTTCTAATCAGAATCGACAGCAGACCAACACCGACAACCATAGTTCAGGTATACATGCCGACGTCGCAAGCTGAAGATGAACAGATACAGAAAGTGTATGAGGATATTGAAAGGGTAATGCAGTATGTAAAGGGGGACGAAAATCTAATAGTCATGGGCGACTGGAATGCAGTTGTAGGGGGAGGAGTAGAAGAAAAGGTTACAGGAGAATATGGACTTGGGACAAGGAATGAAAGAGGAGAAAGACTAATTGAGTTCTGTAACAAGTTTGAGCTAGTAATAGCGAATACCCTGTTCAAGAATCACAAGAGGAGGAGGTATACTTGGAAAAGGCCGGGAGACACGGGAAGATTTCAATTAGATTACATCATGGTCAGACAGAGATTCCGAAATCAGATACTGGATTGTAAGGCGTACCCAGGAGCAGATATAGACTCAGATCACAATATAGTAGTGATGAAGAGTAGGATGAAGTTCAAGACATTAGTCAGGAAGAATCAATACGCAAAGAAGTGGGATACGGAAGTACTAAGGAATGACGAGATACGTTTGAAGTTCTCTAACGCTATAGATACAGCAATAAGGAATAGCGCAATAGGCAGTACAGTTGAAGAGGAATGGACATCTCTAAAAAGGGCCATCACAAAAGTTGGGAAGGAAAACATAGGTACAAAGAAGGTAGCTGCGAAGAAACCATGGGTAACAGAAGAAATACTTCAGTTGATTGATGAAAGGAGGAAGTACAAACATGTTCCGGAAAAATCAGGAATACAGAAATACAAGTCGCTGAGGAATGAAATAAATAAGTGCAGGGAAGCTAAGACGAAATGGCTGCAGGGAAAATGTGAAGACATCGAAAAAGATATGATTGTCGGAAGGACAGACTCAGCATACAGGAAAGTCAAAACAACCTTTGGTGACATTAAAAGCAACGGTGGTAACATTAAGAGTGCAACGGGAATTCCACTGTTAAATGCAGAGGAGAGAGCAGATAGGTGGAAAGAATACATTGAAAGCCTCTATGAGGGTGAAGATTTGTCTGATATGATAGAAGAAGAAACAGGAGTCGATTTAGAAGAGATAGGGGATCCAGTATTAGAATCGGAATTTAAAAGAGCTTTGGAGGACTTACGGTCAAATAAGGCAGAAGGGATAGATAACATTCCATCAGAATTTCTAAAATCATTGGGGGAAGTGGCAAAAAAACGACTATTCACGTTGGTGTGCAGAATATATGAGTCTGGCGACATACCATCTGACTTTCGGAAAAGCATCATCCACACAATTCCGAAGACGGCAAGAGATGACAAGTGCAAGAATTATCGCACAATCAGCTTAACAGCTCATGCATCGAAGCTGCTTACAAGAATAATATACAGAAGAATGGAAAAGAAAATTGAGAATGCGCTAGGTGACGATCAGTTTGGCTTTAGGAAAAGTAAAGGGACGAGAGAGGCAGTTCTGACGTTACGGCTAATAATGGAAGCAAGGCTAAAGAAGAAACAAGACACTTTCATAGGATTTGTCGACCTGGAAAAAGCGTTCGACAATATAAAATGGTGCAAGCTGTTCGAGATTCTGAAAAAAGTAGGGGTAAGCTATAGGGACAGACGGGTCATATACAATATGTACAACAACCAAAAGGGAATAATAAGAGTGGACGATCAAGAACGAAGTGCTCGTATTAAGAAGGGTGTAAGACAAGGCTGTAACCTTTCGCCCCTACTCTTCAATCTGTACATCGAGGAAGCAATGATGGAAATAAAAGAAAGGTTCAGGAGTGGAATTAAAATACAGAGTGAAAGGATATCAATGATACGATTCGCTGATGACATTGCTATCCTGAGTGAAAGTGAAGAAGAATTAAATGATCTGCTGAACGGAATGAACAGTCTAATGAGTACACAGTATGGTTTGAGAGTAAATCGGAGAAAGACGAAGGTAATGAGAAGTAGTAGAAATGAGAACAGCGAGAAACTTAACATCAGGATTGATGGTCACGAAGTCAATGAAGTTGAGGAATTCTGCTGCCTAGGCAGTAAAATAACCAATGACGGACGGAGCAAGGAGGACATCAAAAGCAGACTCGCTATGGCAAAAAAGGCATTTCTGGCCAAGAGAAGTCTACTAATATCAAATACCGGCCTTAATTTGAGGAAGAAATTTCTGAGGATGTATGTCTGGAGTACAGCATTGTATGGTAGTGAAACATGGACTGTGGGAAAACCGGAACAGAAGAGAATCGAAGCATTTGAGATGTGGCGCTATAGACGAATGTTGAAAATTAGGTAGACTGATAAGGTAAGGAATGAGGAGGTTCTACGCAGAATCGGAGAGGAAAGGAATATGTGGAAAACACTGACAAGGAGAAGGGACAGGATGATAGGACATCTGCTAAGACATGAGGGAATGACTTCCATGCCGGCCGCGGTGGTCTAGCGGTTCTAGGCGCTCAGTCAGGAACCGCGCGACTGCTCCGGTCGCAGGTTCGAATCCTGCCTCGGGCATGGATGTGTATGATGTCCTTAGGTTAGTTAGGTTTAAGTAGTTCTAAGTTCTAGGGGACTTATGACCACGGATGTTGAGTCCCATAGTGCTCAGAGCCATTTGAACCTTTTTTTTTTTGACTTCCATGGTGCTGGAGCTGTAGAGGGCAAAAACTGTAGAGGAAGACAGAGATTGGAATACGTCAAGCAAATAATTGAGGACGTAGGTTGCAAGTGCTACTCTGAGATGAAGAGGTTAGCACAGGAAAGGAATTCGTGGCGGGCTGCATCAAACCAGTCAGTACACTGATGAAAAAAAAAAAAAAGAAAAACAAGGAGGTGTCGCACACTACATGTAGATGTGTATCATACAGTAGGGCACGCCATAATACTGTCTTAGCAATGCTGTACCAGTTCTTATGCCATGTTGATACTGCCCATTTCCGTCGGCATTATTATCAAAACAGCACTGATAAGTTTTTCCCATTTTCTATGGCAACGCAATTTTGAAAGCAATGGAAATTTTACGAATAAAAATTACTCGATTTTTTATAAGTCTTATTAAAAACGAATGATTTTTGCACAGCTGCTATGGGTAATTCATATTTCAGTTTTTTACCGGATTTAATTTTTAAGAAACGCCTGTTATAACCGAGACTAAACATAAACCGAAAAATACCGATAATTCAGAACTAAAATACTGGTATCGGCTTTAACCAGTCGGGTTTTCCCATTCCTAGGGTAAAGACGAGAAAACTGAATATCCAGGAATAAAGTACAAAATAGATTTATACCTTAAAGTACGGGATTTTATAAGATGTGCTCTCAGCGAGAGATTTTAGTAGTTCGAAAGTCACAGTAAACGTTTTGACTTTTTGTACAACGTTAGGTAAAGAAGAATGTGTCGCTGACGTTCTAAGTGGCAAGAGTTCCAAATTGTGTCACAGTTTTAGTCATGGAGAGGCTTAAGGATATGAGTCTTGTCAATTTTAAAGATGAACTTAAATTGGCCTCAACTTTGGTGAAACCTGGTAGCACATGAAGCGAATCTTTTGAAAGTCACACGAGGCGTATGGTTTACCGCGCAACGTGAGTATAGCCTTACGAATTTTACTAACAGACTCGATGACAGTGGCAAGAGGAAAATGACGTTTTTCGAAGCTTAAACTGATTAAGACGTACGTGAGGCCAACAATGGGTCAGGCGCAACTGTGCGGAGTGCCAACATTGTCAATTGAACATGAGGTAGTTGAATGGATTTCAACGAAGTCGTACGGCAATTCGCTAATGCTGGAGCAAGAAAAACATCTGTAACATAAGGTAAGTGTGTAAACATATGTTTATTATTAATTTCGGTTTTGATTTACTGATGTATGTCTTGAATTTTCATTAATTTATCTAATAAAGATTTCTTATAAGGTAGGCCTACATTTGTTTTGTCTAAGAGCGTGACAATTGCCAAATGTCACCTGCATGCAAACGCAGCTGGAGGTGCTATTTCACGCTACTGTAATGTTGACAGTTTACTTTTCCTTGTTTGCTAATAAAAATGTAAATGTCGTGTGACTAGGGCCTCCCGTCGGGTAGACCGTTCGCCGGGTGCAAGTCTTTTCGATATGACGCCACTTCGGCGACTTGCGCGTCAATGGGGATGAAATGATGATGATTAGGACAACGCAACACCTAGTCCCTGAGCGGAGAAAATCTCCGGGAATCGAACCCAGGCCCTTAGGATTGACATTCTGCCACACCACTCAGCTATCAGGGCCGGACCCTTGTTCATTGAGGCCCATAATTCTGCTTGAACTCGTTGACTTAATTTGGGGCGTTTCGTGCCTTTTGCAGCTTCTGCCAGCGTATGCGATCTACCACTGTTCAGTCCTGCAGTAAACATTCGAAATGCACAGTGAATAGGTATGCAATGGTTTCTTTGTCTCTGTGGTGTGCTACGAATATGTACATCAAGTGAAGATAAACATGTACGTAAATTCACGCTTTCACGAAACCTGCCTCTGCGGTGTGTCATTTACACCACATTCAGCAGTAGGTATGAATCGCAAACAATGAGCGTTGGAAGTACTGTGAGAGCTCTACTCACCTCTACTCCCCACTTCTTACTCCCCCCACGGTGGTCATGGCGCTCCTCTCCCCACACTGTACATCCCCCTCTGCTCAGAGATTGAGAAAAAGTGAACAGATTTTAGTTATATGCTCTGCGAGTGACATTACTTTAATGGTTGACATAATTCATTTTGAAGTTAAAACTCAAAATGTATCACACTGTGTAAGATGGCAAGAACTGTGCCCCTTACATGAAGTCATTAAAGATCACCGAACTCACGTTGAGCGAACAGTAGGGCTGAACAAAAATGACTGACAAGGCACAATGCATCTTGTAGAGGGTATAGTATGGACTTATTGGAATAATTAATGTTAGGTGATGCTTTTAAAGTAGTTCACGCGACATGAAAATTTTGTGGAAATGCGTCGATTTACTGGAGGCTGGTTTATTCCAGGGAAGTATTCAGAGTTGACCGCAGCCGAGTGGCGGTGCGCGGCTGGGGTGTGGCGAAGGGAAGCGACAATAGGCAGCTTAGGGCGGCTCAAACTCTGAGAAAGCGGTAATGGGGCGTGGCCTCCAGCTGCCTTAAGATGAGTGACAGTGAGGGGGTGGATGACCCCATGCAGGTGTACCAGGAAGCAGACGGAGAACTTGTATGCCTGTTGATAAATGTCCATCGTCCCGTTTTCAGTGAAACATGCGAGAAAGCCGTGCAAAGCTAGAGTGGAGCGGTCAACAGAGGCCGAAATATGCGTGTTCGTGACTATAGCAACTTCACACTGAATTCACAGTCCGTAGAGTCTGAAGTAAATCAGGTGAAGAGCGACAGAATGCAATACGCTGGCCTCCGATGGAAACGTAGGACCAAGGAATTTGAAGTACTCTCCTGGGAGTCGAATTTTGGAAAAAATGGTGTTTATGCCAACCTTGATAGGTGGCCTGGGAGGAGTTAAATAGCAGAAGTTGAGAGGAAGGGAAATTTTGTGGGAAGTTGTTCACTTCCCAGAGCAGGCATTGGTCAGCGATGGGAAGCGACGCATAATTAATGCGACTGGTGCTGCAATTGGCGTAAGTGATTCTGCTGGAGGGGAAACTGAGGCGAAAAGCGGACTGGCAGAAGTCTCCGTAGAGGTCTTCCGTTCCCAGCTTGCCTAGAGTGCGGACGTGGCGTTCTTCACTCAGCTTGCCTGAGAGAGAGTGAGCATCTCTGCAGTTTATGACTTAGCAAACGGAACGATTGAGCTTGGAGATAGAAAGTTTTCGTTCAGCTATGTACTGAGCAAGATAGCTAGGAGTGAATAGACGAGCACAGCCTTGCAGCACCATGAGGTCGGCCGACGTCCGCACAACAACGACGCCCCGCCACGCTGAATTCGGTGATATTGCGCCCGCTCCGGCTTGAGTTAGGCCACTGATTAATTTGTTGGATCACGTCAGCAAATTTTCCACGAGGGTTACATGAGCCGTGTATTGTAGAATTCTTCTCGCACTTCGTATTACACCTGGGTTAGTCGATAGGAATTAATTGTGATTTATCGCGGCTTACTCCACATAAACGCAATCTATTCCCACTGCCTGTTAGGAGAGTCATGTAATGTGATGACTGAAGGTCGTGAGTTAAAATAAATTTGTGCTAATCGACTGCATCTGTTTCCAATGAAGCAGTTGAAATCCCAAGTCACTTTCTTAATTAATTTTATGTTCAACTTTTGCATCTAGTGTTCAATAGCTGAATATAACATCAATGTGCACCCCTTTTTAATTAAAAGGGATCAATTCTGAATCAATTAATGTCATCACTGCCACCGCAGTTCAATCAGGAGTCACAGGGCCTTATTACTTTCTTTGTGTTATCTGATATTGCGGCAGTTTTGCACACTCTGTTGATCTGTTAGTCAATTAGCTGGGGTGAACACACGCCAAAAATCGGATAAGTGATGGGTGGGGTGTTACAACTGCAGACTTTTCCCTTCTGCTTCACTGACTGGTATCCCATACCTGGTTCTGACCTTAAAAAAGTCTTCATGTCAACAAGACGTATAGGTAAGTGTGATGTATGAAAATAAGACATCATGGGAAATGACGTGAACAAGACTGACTGTGCCTGAAAATGCAGGGGAGGTGGGGGAACGGCGGCGCTTAAAATTTTCGTACGGGCGGGAAAATCCCTGCAGCCGGCCCTGAGTGTAGAATGGGTAATTCGCGCTTCGTATTAAGCAAGAGCTAGTTTTCCATGCATCTCATTTTTAGTGACGCCCTGTCTCCTGAAATATATGCCGTAGAATGATATAATTTTGCAGGTACTTTAGTGGAAAGTGTAAATATGTATGTAATGTCTGCAAAACGTGTTGCTAATTGATGTAGTAGTAGAGAAGGAATGAAGACTGGGTTTAACGCTCCGTTGACATCGAGGTCATTAGAGACTGAGCTTGAATGGTGTCAAGGAAAGGGAAGGAAATCGGCCATGCCCTTTCAAATGAACTATCACGGCATTTGCCTGGAGTGATATCTCCGGGAAACCTAAATCTGGATGGTTGGACACGGGTTTGAACCATAGTCCTCCCGAATGCGAGTCTAGTATTCTAACCATGGTAGTAAAGAAGTAATGAATTAAAACGTCATGCCGGAAGCTTAAGTTTCACTACATTCTAGTGGGTGCCAGCGAGAAAAAGTTTAGTAAATTGAAATTATGTAGAAAGTTTGCTGGAAGTCGCCAACTGCTATCACTCTTAAATGATGGATGAATAAAATCTGCGTTATTGGCGTGCTGTTAAGTTGCGCTGCCTCGAGACATACACACGGCTTCTAACTGTAATACTTGCCTGACTGTGTTAAACCTTTAACATAAAATTATGCATCCTAGTGAATAGATTACGACACCATTTTAAATTTTTAAATTCGGTCAACAGTTATATGAAATTATTATTATTATTATTAAGCATTACAATCCATGAAGGCTTTTTGCTGCAGAATGGACAATGTTGAACCACTTTGCTCTGTCTTTACAAGTAATTTGCCACTGTCTGTCATGTCCTAGTTTTCTGAGATCGTCTTGAATATTGTCCAAGTATCTCATGCGTGGGCGTCCAAGAGGTCGTCTTCCGGTGGGAATCTCTTCAGTCACTTTCTTGATGGTCCTGTTTGGTGGTGCTCTGATGACATGCCCTATCCATTTCAGTCTTTTGGCTTTAATTTTGGCCACTATATCGGAGTCTTTATATAATTTGTAAATTTCATTGTTATTTAGCAATCTCCATTCATCACTGATCCTATCTCTTATGGGTCCAAATATTTTTCTCAAAATTTTTCGTTCAAATACTCTTAATCTGTTTTCCTCTTTTTTTGTGAGAGTCCAGGTTTCAGATCCATAGGTGAGTACTGGTATAATCAATGATTTGTATACTTGTAGTTTGGTGTTCCTAGAAATTAACTTGCTTTTGAAAACTGTCAAGAGACTATAGTAGCATTTGTTAGCCTTCTGAATTCGTGATTCTATTTCAATTTTTATGGAGTTGTCAGAGGTTACTATTGTACCAAGGTAATTAAATTCATTTGTCTTTGTGAAAGCTGTGTTATTAATTTGCAGTACATTATTATTTGATGGATAGCGGGATAAGATAAAGTACATTGTTTTGTCTGTATTCAGCTGGAGGCCTGTGCCATTTGTGGCTTTAATTAATTGTGCTGTAAGAAGCTTCAAATCATTCTCACTGTCAGATAATAATGCAATGTCATCAGCGTATGCTACAATATTAATTTTGCTTTCCAGTTGTGCTCCAATTTGTAGTAGCTTTACTTTTTGAATTATTCTATTGATTACTATGTTAAAAAGAACTGGTGAGAGTGAATCCCCTTGTTTGACTCCAGTTTTAACCTCAAAGTCTTCAGAAATTTTGCTGGCTACTTTTATTTTGTATTTTGAGTTTAAAGTGCAAGATTTTATTAAATTTATCAATTTGTTAGGGATGCCAATCTGCCTCATGCACTTCCATAAATATTCCCTGTTGATACTGTCAAAAGCTTTTTTAAAATCAATGAAAAGCATATGTACATTTTGATTGAATTCATATTTCTTTTCACCCAACATCCTTAGGACATATATATTGTCAATAGTCGATCTGTTAGGTCTAAATCCACATTGGGCATCATCTAGGGAGTCTTCAACGTAAGGGCTTATCCTTGCTAACAGTATATTTGTCAGAATTTTATATGTTGTGTTTAGTAATGCAATTCCTCTGTAGTTTGAACAATTTGAAATATCGAAAGTAAAATTTGTTGCCTGGAAGCACTGAATAGGCAGCCTTCAGCTGGACCACGCACAATGAACTGTGGAGAAAGTGAAACATTTTACGACAGCTGTTCGTTCATTATGGTCCATTCTGTCGCGAAATGGAAACCCCAGTAAAAATAAAAAAATGTTTATTTTGCAACATCTACATCCTTACTCCGCAAGCTACCTGACGGTGTGTGGCGGTGGGTACCTTGAGTACCTCTATCGGTTCTCCCTTCTACTCCAGTCTCGTATTGTTCGTGGAAAGAAAGATTGTCGGTATGCCTCCGTATGGGCTCTATCTCTCTGATTTTATCCTCATGGTCTCTTCGCGATATATACGTAGGAGGGAGCAATATACTGCTTGACTTCTCAGTGAAGGTATGTTCACGAAACTTCAACAAAAGCCCGTACCGAGGTACTGAGCGTCTCTCTTGCAGAGTCTTCCACTGGAGTTTATCTATCACCTCCGTAACGCTTTCACGATTACTAAATGATCCTGTAACGAAGCGCGCTGCTCTCCGTTGGATCTTCTCTATCTCTTCTATCAACCCTATCTGGTACGGATCCCACACCGGTTAGCAGTATTCAAGCAGTGGGCGAACAAGTGTACTGTAACCTACTTAATTTGTTTACGGACTGCATTTCCTTCGGATTCTTCCAATTCATCTCAGTCTGGCATCTGCTTTACCGAGATTAATTTTATATGGTCATTCCATTTTAATTCACTCCTAATGCCTACTCCCAGATAATTTATGGAATTAACTGCTTCCAGTTGCTGACCTGCTATACTGTAGCTAAATGATAAAGGATATTTCTTTCTATGTACTCGGAGCACATTATACTTGTCTGCATTGAGATTCAATTGCCATTCCCTGCACGATGCGTCAATTCGTTGCACATCCTCCTGCATCTCAGTACAATTTTCCATTGTTACAACCTCTCGATGTACTACAGCATCATCTGCAAAAAGCCTCAATGAACTTCCAATGTTATCCACAAGGTCATTTATATATGTTGTGAATAGCAACGGTCCTACGACACTCCCCTGCGGCACACCTGAAATCACTCTTACTCCGGAAGACTTCTCTCCATTGAGAATGACATGCTGCGTTCTGTTATCTAGGAACTCTTCAATCCAATCACACAAGTGGTCTGATGGTCCATATGCTCTTCAGAATGAAATTTTCACTCTGCAGCGGAGTGTGCGCTGATATGAAACTTCCTGGCAGATTAAAAGTGTGTGCCCGACCGAGACTCGAACTCGGGACCTTGCCTTTCGCGGGCAAGTGCTCTACCATCTGAGCTACCGAAGCACGACTCACGCCCGGTCCCCACAGCTTTACTTCTGCCAGTACCTCGTCTCCTACCTTCCAAACTTTACAGAAGCTCTCCTGCGAACCTTGCAGAACTAGCACTCCTGAAAGAAAGGATGAAACTCAGAGGAAGCCAAGTGCGGACTGTATGGTGCGTGATCAAACACTTCCCGAGTTCGAGTCTCGGTCGGACACACAGTTTTAAATTGCCAGGAAGTTTCATATGCTCTTACTTTGTTCATTAAACGACTGTGGGGAACTGTATCAACCGCCTTGCGGAAGTCAAGAAGCACTGCATCTACCTGGGAACCCGTGTCTATGGCCCTCTGAGTCTCGTGGACGAATAGCGCTAGCTGGGTTTCACACGATCGAGTTTTTCGGAACCCATGCTGATTCCTACAGAGTAGATTTCTAGTCTCCAGAAAAGTCATTATACATAATAGGTGTTCCAAAATTCTACAACTGATCGACGTTAGAGATATACGTCTATAGTTCTGCACATCTGTTCGACGTCCCTTCTTGAAAATGGGGATGACCTGTGCCCTTTTCCAATCCCTTGGAACGCTACGCTCTTCTAGAGACCTACGGCACACCGGTGCAAGAAGGGGGGCAAGTTCCTTCGCGTACTCTGTGTAAAATCGAACTGGTATCCCATCAGGTCCAGCGGCCTTTCCTCTTTTAAGAGATTTTAATTGTTTTTCTATCCCTCTGTCATCTATTTCGATATCTACCATTTTGTCATCTGTGCGACAATCTAGAGAAGGAGCTACAGTACTGTCTTCCTCAGTGAAAAAGCTTTGGAAAAAGACATTTACTATTTCGGCGCCGGTCGGAGTGGCCGAGCGGTTCTAGGCGCTACAGTGTGGAACCGCGCGACTGCTACGGTCGCAGGTTCTAATCCTGCCTCGGGCATGGATGTGTGTGATGTCCTTAGGTTAGTTAGGTTTAAGTAGTTCTAAGTTCTAGGGGACTGATGACCTCAGAAGTTACGTCCCATGGTGCCCAGAGCCATTTGAACTATTTCGGCCTTTAGTCTGTCATCCTCTGTTTCAGTACCATTTAGCTACATCTTCCAGCTACTTCGCCAAATAGTCGCTGCACTGCCTTAGATATCTGTCATAGCTTTGTGTCAACTTACCAATACCCCCGTCATAAAAGGTGCTTTATGCCACTTCTCTACGCTGGTCTGCAGCTCGTTGTCTGTGCCAAAATGTTGTCTTCATACCGCGCGGTCCAAGTGAGCGGAGATGAAACTCAGAGGAAGCCACGTGCGGACTGTATGGTGGGTGATCAAACACTTCCCATTGAAAACGCTGCAGGAGCGTCTTCATTGCCCCTGCAGGGTTCGGCTGAGAATTGCCATGAAGAAGGAAATCCAACACACTTACGTGTGTTGCATAAAATTCTGGCAAAATCTGTCAGTAGGCACTCATACTTGGTGGGAGACACTATTTTCTACACGTCTTTACATGCTTACTGTGCGTTCAAAGCTATTGACAGCCTTACTAGAGACAGTGTCCAACACAGTATGACCGATCTTTTATTCGGAAAAAGTTTCGTCGATCGTATGTATGGAACTCGTGATGTGGCTGCTTTGGTGAAAAAAAAAGTTGTTATGAAATAGGAAAGTATCGGCAATACACTTCGTTGTATATGAAGTTACAGTGCAGTCGTAAATCGAATATTCAGTTTACATCTCTCCTGGCAGAAGTTCACCATAAATACGGCAATGTGCCTTATTTTTGCGAAGTACGCTAGCTGAGTGGAGGTGTGTTTTTACTAACGTATTTTCAACATGCATAAAGAGATAGGTTTGTTCAAGAATATGAAAGAAAACCCAGTAAAAGAGTTGGGCAGCTCTCGGTGGATATTTGGTCTTGCCTTTTACAACTGAACTGACAAATCATCTCAATGTCTTGAACACAAATTTGCAGGGCAAACATGAAAGAATTATCGTCGTATTTGGCACCGACTAAAGAAACTTTCAGAAAGTTGGTGCTTGCGCTTTCCAAGCCTTAGACAGCTTGTAAGTGGAAATGGAAAAGGAGGCCCTGGACGAACATTTCGATGGATTTGATATGTGCAACGGGCTCTGAGCGGCAACCTTGACGGTAGATTTAAATGAGTTTGAATTTGATTTTAATATTTTTGCAACTAATTTTGCAGTGGACATTGAGAAGAAGTATATTGACATACTGTTTGAGCTCACAGTTCTCAGTGTAATCGTATGGAGAGGGAAAGTATTCGGACTGCAGAAAATTTGGAAACCATCTCCAACAGTATTTCTCATGAACAATTCCCATAGTTGTTTAAAATACCTGCTCAGTTCTGCAGTCCTACGTTCGTAACCAAACACGTGTGTGAAAGTACTTTTTCAGTAATCAAAACTTAAGAGTGGTCTCATAATCGTCTTACTGGAACAATCTGTTAAAAGATCAGTGATTCTACCGGGTGATCAAAAAGTCAGTATAAATTTGAAAACTTAATAAATCACGGAATAATGTGTAAGTAGGCTGTTTAGGTTTTTTTATTGGTAACGCCACCTCTGTATGAAAATCACTGGCTGTGCTGTGTGCAGTCTGTGGCTGCTTTGCATTGTTGTAATACTCGCCATTGTAGTGTTAGGCAGCTGGCTGTGAACAGCGCGTAGCGTTGCGCAGTTGGAGGTGAGCCGCCAGCAGTGGTGGATGTGGGGAGAGAGATGGCGGAGTTTTGAAATTTGTCATGAACTGCTATATTTATATATGATGATATCAAGGTAAATACATTGTTTGTTCTCTATTAATATCTTTCATTTGCTAACTATCCCTATCAGTAGTTAGTGCCTTCAGTAGTTTGAATCTTTTATTTAGCTGGCAGTAGTGGCGCTCACTGTATTGCAGTAGCTTGAGTAGCGAAGATTTTTGTGAGGTAAGTGATTTGTGAAAGGTATAGTTTAATGTTAGTCAGGGCCATTCTTTTGTAGGGAATTTTGAAAGTCAGA
Source organism: Schistocerca nitens (assembly GCF_023898315.1). Classification (NCBI taxonomy): domain Eukaryota; kingdom Metazoa; phylum Arthropoda; class Insecta; order Orthoptera; family Acrididae; genus Schistocerca; species Schistocerca nitens. The sequence goes on along the minus strand of NC_064620.1, from coordinate 515,555,085 downwards.
TTGCGTTGCGCTAAAAAATATTGTGTATCAGGTTAAGCACAGTCTTGTATAAATTTTTCAAAGGGGACGTTTCATATGGCGACCCTGCCAGGATACCTCACTGGAATCTTCTGATTTTTTTCTTGTAGTTTGTGTAATTAGTGTAGCTTTTGTTTATTGCTAGCGCGTAATTGTAGAGAGAATCTCCTTTGTAGTTGCAGTCTTTCATTGTTGTACAGTAAAACAGGTGTGGCATGCATGTAGATTTGCACCAAGTATTTCGCAGCTGCAATTAACTAGATATTATTTTCAGTGTTATGTTAATGTGTTCTCTTATTTTTGCTCTTCAAATTGTGTTTTTCTGTGTTGTCGTGTGAAATACTGTGACAATAATGGCGTGTGAAAAACGTAACACTAGCCTCCAAAGTAAATTGAGAAATGACAGCGAAGACGAAAGCAGTGTGTTAGCGCCGCAGAGTAATGAATTAACTAATATTCAAAGTAGTAATTTGGTAACTGTGCATAGGGAAATGGAGCGGGCGGCAAACAATGGTGTAGACAGTGAAACAATTAGAGAACAGGGAAGCATTATCGATCGATCAGTCGGCAACAGCTCGCCTCAGGAATCCGAAATGACAGGAAACAATCTCGCAAATACTGTAGATTCAGGATTTGGGTCATCACCGTTTTCTCAAATAAGTCAAGACACATTTTCTGCTTGTCAAAATGTGAATGTTGCCGGTGCAACTTCACTGCCGAAAAGCACTGAGGAACGTGTTTCAGACACCAATGCATTGTTATTACAATTAATGCAACAAATGGGACAAAAGCTTGAAAAATTAGACACAATGGAACAAAATCTTCAAAAGTTAGTCACAACGCTCGAACAAAATCAGAAACAAATGGGACAAAATCTTCAAAAGTTAGACACAATGGAACAATATCAGAGACAAACACAGCAACAGTTAGATGCAATGGAACAAAATCTTCACACCACGCTTGAACAAACACGTGAGGATTTAACTAATGAGTTACATCACATTGAATCGAAATGTCAAAAAGTCTGTAATGACGTAAAAACACAAATTTGCGAGCATTTCCAACCTATTTTTTCGCGGCATGAAACTGCACTACAGAATCACGAAGTAGCCATAAAAGAACTGCAAACTACTGTTCATGAAAATCATGAGACCTTACAAGCTAAATTTGACTCAGTTGCATCTACCGATTCGGTTACGCAACTGGCAAAAACTCAGGAAAACTTGAAGGACACAGTAGATTCGATTTCAACACAAATGGACAATCTGAAACTTGGTTCAGAAAAACACACTGAGGAAATGTGTTCACTATCGGAGAAAGTAGCCGAACTTTCGGATCAGTTCACTAACTTATCTACGAAGGTAGATGATAATCTGAACGACACAAAACCGGTAGTCTTTAATGAGACAGAAGAGTGTGAACAAATTAGGAAACTGAAACAAAATCTGAATCAAATTAATACGCAACATCAAAGAGAAATCCGGGAAGTACAAGATCAGCTGACACAGGTAATACAAGAATTACGTATTTCAGAGGACACTCGCGCTCCAACACGGGAAGAGGGACTTAGAAATACGGAAAAGCCGAAAAATAATAACACAGGGCATTTCGGAAATTATGAAAGAAATTGGCAAGGTGCACCGAATTTTGAGATGGAACCACCGACACGACCTAACAATGACCGATATGCTACTCGTCGACACAATGATTTTTACTATAAGCTGTTAAAAAGAAAAAAAAAAAAAAGGAGGCAGAATAACTTCAGACGCAACAGTTCGGCGTGCAGTTACGATTCTGGGAGAAATTCTCCACCACATGACCGACAAACAAGAAACTATGTAAACTACCGACATAACGACAGACCTGAATTGCATCAGAACTGGCGGGATTTAAACAGAGCTGGGCCCACTCGGCAAGGCGAATTTGTAGAAGTTCGATCCCCGAATCCCATTAACGATGCGCGCCAACAAAGAAACAGACAATGACCCGCACCGCAGGCAGACACCTGCGCTGGCTGGCTCTGAGAAAAACAACATACACGCTAACCTTGAGAAAAATTCCAGTATTCTTTAACGACGTATACCGCATGATAATTGCATTGTTCAAACTCTGAGTACTATGAAGAGTAAAGAATTGCACCGCATTTCACATGTAAAACCGTTTATTGAAAGATAATCTGCTATTTAACTTAGTCTTTGCTATAAAACTTTTCACTCCACGCTACTAGTACAATTTGTCACTCTGAGAAACTGTTAACATGCAACAATGTTTGAAGTTAAATATCCTGTCAAGAACCAAGAGAATTTATTTCAACAGAAATTACGAATGCATTGTTATAGTGAACAGACGACACAGTGTTGTTATTTGTACATTCTTGCTTGTTAGTTGCACGATTACGTAACGACTATCAGGCTTACATACTTAGGGCACATACTGGTACTGCTAATGAGATTCTAATGCAACATTTTGGTTTACTTGAAAATACATTCTGGATTTAAAGTACTTTCAGTGAGATACCAGATGACACAGTGGTTAGTTTATTTGACAGCTACACGACTATATCACGATGCTACTAATGAGTGACAATTTACAATGTTGCTTTTGCGGTGTATCTGTTTTATATCTGCACAGTTTTTCTGAATTCTTCTGGAAAGTAAAACATGTTTTAGTAGTAACTTTTGTGGTATAGCAACAATGAGACAGCCTTTTTTGTGGCACAACAATACGTTACAGCACAGTACTTTCTTCACCACAACAATAAGCGTAATAACTAAGATATCTATACGCAAAGCATTTCACTTTTGTGTATCATGAGGTAAGTACATTGACTTCTGCAGAACTTAGCTTTCGGAGGACGATAACTACGAGACTTCCACAGAGATTATCTTACAACATGACGCACAGTTTAGCGCTACAGTACACGTATTTGAGTGATTAATTTCGCACTTAAAACATTTTTTTTAAGATATTTGAAGTGCAATGATACAAGGGTTTTCCGTCATACATTTCATTCCATTGCTGTAATTTGTAACACCTGAAGGTATAATTACATTAATCCTCAGGGGGGTACACGCCTACTTTGTGTACCATGTGTTTGGCAAGCACAAGGAGCCCTAGCTATTATGGTATTTGCTTATACAACTTTACACATCGGTACCATATTTCTCTAACACATAAATTACACAGCTATCTGATTATTTAACAAAAAAACAAACATTTTTTTACTACATTAGTGACAGATGTTTACGTAATTACACAGTTGGATAACTTCACACTTATGAAATTGCATTTTGTCAGTACTTTGTGAAATGCTCATATTTTTCTGGAACCATTGTGATACTATGAGAGCTTTGAATGATGTATTTGGTAAGGGAGCATGATTTTTAAAGTACGTTTGAGGTAAATGGCACTACTGACATGAGCAGAGAATTTTTTTTAGGTTTTGAAATTATTGGAGGAAGCTACGACGATTTTGAGAGTTGACTGAGGTGTTATGATGTTATTTTTACGACGAAGATGTGTATTATGCTGTTGAGGTATGTTTATGATCAATAAGCTGATGCTATATGAGGAATGTTTATTATGATATCCATTTATTATGATGAAATACTGAAGAAGTGTCGACGAATATGTATATGTGTAATAACGTAAGGAGTAATGAACAGTGTTTAGGGACTCTGACTTGTGAAAAAGGATGTTGTAAACCGAGAATCGTACTTTAAGAGTTATTATAAGAGACTGTCGCTGTAGCGAAAACTGCTGTCGTAAATATTTCGTTAAGAGAGGTAAGTGACCGTGAAGTAATTCATTGTGAGCGGCCAGGTGTGTCAGACGCCTGGAGAAAAAGCCATTATTGCGAGCCCTTTTCAGCGGCACAGGTAGAAAAAAAAAAAAAGGAGGCCATTATCCTCGCTATTGACGTTCCTTTGTAGAGAGCATCGCAAAAACGACACGGTCGAACTTGAAAACATATGTTGACACTGTGGAGCTCTTAATTTATGATATTTACAGAAATGCCTAATGAAATGACGAGAAATATTTTTACATCTGCACACCTGATTATGACAAGCGTCTTTCTACAAGAGTTGAGAGATTTTCTGTACTACCTTATGAAATGCCCTATGGCTAATGAATGATGTTTCATGCCTTCCTTTGTACATATTTACTCATTTTGTTTAATATCTAGTTTCTAGCAGCACTGCAGCATTGGTTAAAATAAAATTTTATAGATGTACTAATATAGTTATTTTATGCCTACAGATCCAGTCAATAAGAAATTTATGATCTACTTCCAAGAAAACGAGGGCACATAAATAGACATTTCCCTTCACAGGAATTGCATAAATAATTTCTTTACGATTTGGTAACTTATCTGCTAGTGTAAGTTCTCGTGATGCATCACTCTAGTGTTAAGATGTGACATAGGTATTAGACATGGCCATTAGCTTAAGAGGGGGTAGACTATATAAGAGACTGCATTGCGATGAATTGGAAGAAATGCATTGAGAAGTTATACAAAAAAAAAGTACAGAAAGCAGGTATAGATAGGACTTTTTGGAAATAACGAAGAACTAAGGGAGATCTCCGAGACGTAAAGAAAGTTTTGTTTGCAAAATACTGCAGTAAAACAAACCCTGTCCTTTCCTTGTGTTATCCCCCTATGTGTTTGTGTACCCTTGTGTATTTGTTTTCTTCCTGTCTCTGTGTACTGTTTCACAGAATTTTTTTTCTCTTCTAATACTAAGCTACATTCACTATGATGAGGAATACTGTTATTCTCAAATATAATTTGCATTAATAATATGTTATTTACTTTGTAAAGATGTTTAGACATTATTTATCTGTTCTGTTTTGTTGCTCATGGGTAAAGTTGATGTTTCAAAAGTTATTCTGATCTTTTATGTAGGTACTTATAATTCCTGTAACACTGATGTATAGGTATATTTTATTCTTTTGTAAAGCCTTTATTACTACAAATGTTATCTGTATTGCTATGTTTTTAATGATGTTTTCTGTATCTTTGTAATTGTATTCTCATGTTATAAAATTGTAATTGACACCAGTTCATCATATTATTAACTTGTAAGTTACATTTCACTGCACACGTTTCTGTTGGTCATAGTATATGGACAATATGTGAGAAGTAGGGACTGTTAGTGTTTACACGTGTGTTAATAATTCAGCAAGGGACTGGATAACAGCATTGCTGGTTCTAAGGACAATTAAAAAACTTTGTGAGTGCACAAGTGGTGGTTTATGGACTTGCTATATTGTCCGCAAGACTCTTCGATGGTGATTGTGCACCTGCACATTTGCAACAGATGGCTGCTGGCCGTCTCTACAAGGACTACAGTGGGTCTGCGTCTTTGCTGACTCACCAGTACCATTATTTCTACAAGGACTACAGTGGGTCTACACCTTTGCTGACTCACCAGTACCATTATTTCTACCGGGACTGCAGTGGGTCTGCACCTCTGGTGGCCCACCAATACCACAATTTCTACAAGGACTGCAGTGGGTCTGCACTTCTGGTGGCCCACCAACACCGTAATCTCTACCAGGACTACAGTGGGTCTGCTCTGTGATGACCTACCCACCAATACTCTTCAAAACGTCGAATGACTCTAATGTGGGTTTGCTCTGTTGTGGCCCATTACCTGTCAGCATGTCAAGAGTCAGCACTGTCTTTCCATTGGAAGGACAACACTACTTTTTCAAGACTGCATGGAAATCCACTACTTCTGTGTGCAATTTCTTTTACTAAAGAGACTTTGTGAAAAAAAAAAACTGTAATTACTATTATGATGAATGATCAGGACTATCTTTATGGACTGTGAGAAAATTTTAGCTTTTGACCAACATTGTATCAATAAGTGTGTGCATTTGATTTCTTTGTTATTGTAATTACGATTATGAAAAATTTTAACAAATATGTATTGGCCAGTGCCCAAAAAAATTTGTAAAATTTTTTGTGGTTAGCATGGGGGCTATGTAAGTAGGCTGTTTAGGTTTTTTTATTGGTAACGCCACCTCTGTATGAAAATCACTGGCTGTGCTGTGTGCAGTCTGTGGCTGCTTTGCATTGTTGTAATACTCGCCATTGTAGTGTTAGGCAGCTGGCTGTGAACAGCGCGTAGCGTTGCGCAGTTGGAGGTGAGCCGCCAGCAGTGGTGGATGTGGGGAGAGAGATGGCGGAGTTTTGAAATTTGTCATGAACTGCTATATTTATATATGATGATATCAAGGTAAATACATTGTTTGTTCTCTATTAACATCTTTCATTTGCTAACTATCCCTATCAGTAGTTAGTGCCTTCAGTAGTTTGAATCTTTTATTTAGCTGGCAGTAGTGGCGCTCGCTGTATTGCAGTAGCTTGAGTAGCGAAGATTTTTGTGAGGTAAGTGATTTGTGAAAAGTATAGTTTAATGTTAGTCAGGGCCATTCTTTTGTAGGGAATTTTGAAAGTCAGATTGTGTTGCGCTAAAAAATATTGTGTATCAGGTTAAGCACAGTCTTGTATAAATTTTTCAAAGGGGACGTTTCAAATGTAGGTAGAGAGGTAAAAATTGACACACATGCTTGGAACGACAAGGGGTTTTATTAGAATAAAAAAAACAAAGTTCACAAAATGTCCGACAGATGGCGCTGGACAGCAAAACGCCAGTGACTGCGCATGACAATCGTATATAAAAGGAGCTGTAATGAGAGAGAGAGTCAGATAAGAAGCATATCCCTGCCGACCTCCCGCAGATCACCATCAGGGGAACCGCTGTGCCTTGGGGCAATACCGCTAAGTACCTGGGTGTGACGCTGGATAGAGGGCTCACGTGGAGACACCTTATCGACGACATCGTCAAAAAGGTCAGGGGTAGACTGTCTCAACTCTACCCCTTTCTCAATCCGACACCTGCGCTCCCGCCAGAACTGGGTGTTGCACTCTATCTTACACTTATACGTCCGCTTATCGACTACGCCGCTGTGGTTTGGGGCAATGCTGCAGCGACCCATGTCGATCGTCTGCAACGCCTTCAGAACCGGATTCTACGTCTGGCATTGCACCTCCCTCGGGACTTCCCGTCGGACGACCTTCACCGCCTCTCCAACATTCCTACTGTTCGAGAACGGTTTCATCAGGCTGCACGGCTCTTTTACGAGAAGTCCGCGCAGTCCGAAAACCCGCTCCTTCGAGCCCTGGGCCACCGAGTGCAGCGTCATAACGCAACCAGATGGCCCCACCTGCTTCGCAACCACTGAGTTGCCAGCACGTCCAGAACACCGTCCCCGCAGACTGACAGGACATCACACATGAAGTCAGGCCACATCACACGCTCCGTCAGTTTGGAGGAATAGCCTTCCGGCTTAGACTCCCCCGGTCCACAGGGGCTCATCTGTCCCTGTCAGGTGGCAGCAGCAGCAGCAGAGAGTCAGATGCGCCAGCAGTCGCAGCATGTTGACATTACCTGAAAAGGCGCTTTTAGTGAAGCTGTATTATCAGAATGGGGAATGTACTAGTTCAGCGTTACGATCCTATCGCCATAGGATGGGGATTCGAACGGGTAAAGGTCCGTTGACAAATGCAGCTGTGGCGAGAATGATTTCGAAGTTCGAAGCCACGGGTTGCTTAGACGATAGTCCCCATAGTGGCCGACCGAGCACAAGGTGTAATGCTGCTGACACAGTTCAGGAAGAAATGGAGACTGTAGCGGGTTCGTCTATGCACGGGGAAGTCAGCGCTCGTCGCACCGGCATTCCGTACACTACTGTTTGGTTGGCACCCTCCGATGCTATCCGTACAAAATCCATCGGCATCATGAACTGTTACCTGGCGATTTAGTGAAGCGGAGAGAATTTGCGGTGTGGGCGTTTCAAAAGATGGCAGAAGATGACGATTGGTTGAGTAACGTGTTGTGGACCGACGAAGCTCATTTCACGCTCCGAGTGTCTGTTAACGCCCACAACTGCAGAATTTGGGCTACCGAAAATCCTATAACTGTCGTGGAAACTCCATTGCACGACGAGAAAGTCTCGGTATGGGTTGGATTTACCACATCCACCGTTATCGGGCCTTTTTCTTCGACGAAACGCGTAATTCTGGTTTTGTAACTGCTACCGTGACGGGTGAGAGGTACGCCGATATGTTACAGAATCGCATCATCCTCAGCCTGGCTGATAAACACCTGCTGGAACGTACGATGTTTATGCAGGATAGCGCTCCACCCCATACTGCTAGACGCGTGAAAGATCTCCTGCGCGCGTCGTTTGGTGATGATCGTGTGCTCAGCCGCCACTTTCGTTATGCTTGGCCTCCCAGGTCCCCAGACCTCAATCCGTGCGATTATTGGATTGGGGTTACCTGAAGTCGCAAGTGTATCGTGATCGACCGACATCTCTAGGGATGCTGAAAGACAACATCCGACGCCAATACCTCACCATAACTCGGGACATGCTTTACAGTGCTGTTCACAACATTATTCCTCGACTACAGCTATTGTTGAGGAATGATGGTGGACATGTTGAGCATTTCCTGTAAAGAACATCATCTTTGCTTTGTCTTACTTTGTTATGCTAATTACTGCTGTTCTGATCAGATGAAGCGCCATCTGTCGGACATTTTTTGAACATTTGTATTTTTTTGGTTCTAATAAAACCCCATGTCATTCCGAGCATGTGTGTCAATTTGTATCTCTCTATCTACATTATTCTTTGATTTATTCAGTTTTCAAATTTATACTGACTTTTTGATCACCCGGTATTACAAACATCGATGTATTAACAAAAGTGCATTTAAAAAGTGTTGAGCAATGTAAAAAAGTGTTTCTTTCCTTTTATCACACGGTAGACCTGGTCCGAACTTCACACTTTTGTGTAAAATTAAATGAAATATGATGGTAGATGTTACTAAATAGCATGTGTTCATTGCTTATTATCTTACTTGAGTGTTTCGTTTGTGACAAGGATATTAAAACTATATAACAATGTTTCGAAACTACGTGGACTAAAGCAGTGACTCGAAACAGATATGTGTTTCCATCTCAACTTGTAGGACAGATGCATTCGCTGGAAAGTTTTTCCCTTGACGTAGGCAGGCAGCGCGCGGATCGCGCTCCCAGGGAGACTACCTTGCTCACAATCCTAGCGAGCTGCCAGGTAGGCAGCTGCCATGCACAGCCCTGATATGGATATAATGGAATTCTGTGACCATGTATGTTCACACGGGTGTCTGGTGTCATTTTGGTACATAGAGTCCTATGCTAATGTTACCTGTTGACACAGGTAATCAACGGGTGTGTGGTAAAGCAGACTGAATCTGGCACCATCCTATAATGTCCAACATACGCAGAATGGGGAAGACCTCTGGTGAACATTCTGGTCAGACGAGATGACAAAACCTTGGTGAGTGCTTTGAGTTGTGTGTGTTGTCCTCCTGAAAGTCTGCACCTGCCAGGGCCGATTTCACAACATCCTTCCACACCAAGGACTTACAATTCCCCCCCCCCCCCCAACGCTCTCAACCATGTCAGTTCTCAACATCATTTGTGACGTCTTCGTTCGACTTTCTTCTGTTCCAGTTTTCCCACCCCACACTCCGTGTTTCCCTAACATCCAATGCTGTGCTCAAAACGTACATCCTTAGAAATTTCTTCTCAAGTTAAGGCCTGTGTTTGATACTAGTAGATTTTTCGTGGACAGGAACGCCCTTTCTGTAAATGCTAGTCAGCTTTTTATGTCGTTCCTCGTCCTTCATGGATTATTTTGCTGCCTAAGTAGCAGAATTCCTTAACTTTGTGCTCCCTAATTGTCACGTTTCCTGCTGTTTTCATTTCTGCTACTTCTCATTACTTTCATCTTTCTTTACTTTGCTCTCAATCCAAATTCTGTGTTCGTTAGACTGTTCATTCCCTTTAACAGATCCTGTAATTCTTCACTTCCACTGAGGACAGCAATGTCATCAGCAAATCTTATCACTGATATCTGAATTTTAACCCTACCTTGAACCTTTGTTTTATTTCCACCATTGCTTCTTCGATGCATAGATTGAACAGTAGTGGGCGAAATACTTCACCTCTATTTTACACACATTTTAACCCAACTGCTTCATTCTTGGTCTTCCACTCTTACTGTTGTCTCTTGTTTCTTGTACATATTGTATACATCCTGTCTTTCCTTATAGCTTACACCTATTTTTCTCAGAATTTCGAACATCTTGCACAATTTTATTTTGTCGAACGCGTTTCCCTGGTCGATAAAATCCATGAACGTGTCTTGATTTTTCTTCCGTCGTGCTTCTATTTTCAACCACAACATCACAACTGCCCCTCTGGTACCTTTACCCTTCATAAAGTAAAAACTGATCGTCATCTAAGAGATCCTCAATTTCCATTTCCCTTCTTCTGCACTTCCATCGATCAGCTGAAGTATTTCTTCTAATACTCATAATTTCTTCCCACTTACCTCTCTTGTAACAACGTTTTTCTTTCCAACTTTTGTGATTTTAGAGATGTTCACTCCTCTTCAACTGCATACTGAACTATCCATTACCGCAGTATCTATAGCAGCAGACAACTTAGGGCATATCTCTTTATTATGTACTGCTTCCGTTTCCTACTCCTTTGTGCACTGATTCTTCCTGACTGTTCTCTTAAAATTCAGCCTACTCTTCATCATAACTAAATTGTCGTCTGTGTCTATATCTTTCCCTGGGTATGCCTCACAATCCAATATCTGATTTTAGAATCTCAGTCTGACCATGATGCAATCTAACTGAAATCTTCCCATATCTCCTGGCCTGTTCTAGGTACACCTCCTCCACTTGTGATTCTTGAACACAGTATTCGCTATTAATAACTGATATTTACTGCAAAACTCAGTTATCTTTCTCATTTGTACTACCAATCTCATATTCTCCCATAACATTTCTTCTATTCCTTCCCCTGCAACTGCATTCCATCTCCCTTTACATAGAGAATTACCCATTCAGTATCCTCATATACTTCATCTTTTCACTGAGTGAGGTGGCACAGTAGTTGCTACTGGACTCACATTCAGGAGGGCGACAGTTCAAACCCACGTCAGGCCATCCAGATTTAGGTTTTCCATTGTTTCCCTAAATCAATCCAGGCAAATGCTGGGATGTTTCCTTTGAAAAGGCACGGCTGATTTCCCTCCCCATACTTGACACAATCTGAGATTGTGCTCTGTCTCTAATGACCGTGATGTTGACGGGACATTAAATCACAATATTCCTTTTTTGTCTTACTTTTTCTTTTCTTCTTCTGCTTACAATGTGGGCATGTATACCCGAACTACTGTCGTCAGTGTTGGTTGGCTGTTGATTCTGATGACAACAATCCTATGAACACTGAACTGTTCACAGCAACTCACTCTCTGCTCTCCCTTCCTATTCATAACGAATACTACTCCTGTTTTGCCATTTTCTGCTGCTGTTGACATTAGTGTGTACTCATATGAGCAGAAACCTTTGCTTCCTTCCATTTCACTTGATTGACCCCCCTATATATAGACTGAGACTTGGCATTTTTCTAGCTTCCCTTCCATGTTCAAAATCCTGACATTCCATGTCCCAACTTGTAGACTGTTATTCTTTCATTGGTTATTTCATCCTTATCTCATGGTCATGTCCCCTTGGCAGTATCCTCCCAGATATCAGACTGGGGGACTAGTCCAGAATCTTTTGCCAACAGAGAGAGCAGCCTGTAGTCCAACCCAATGGCAAGAGAGTACCCTGAACCTTTGTTTGCTCCTCTGCCCTCTCTGTCAAAGCTGCTGGCAGAATGAGGGTGTTTTCTTCTGTTGGAAGTCTTCCGCGACCATTCCTGATGATTTTTATTCAAAATTTAGTCAGTGGAAAGGTTCAAATCTGAGATCAAGTACTTTTGATTCCTAATTGTCCATCTCAGTGCAACCTCCAGACAATGGATACTGATCCAAAAAAAAAAAAAAAAAATTTTTTTTGACCATTCATTCCTGCAGCTGTCTGTATCAGTACAACATGGCTGGGTGTCTGTGCAGTGGTGAGGTGTGAGAGCAGCACCCCTACACCTCGATTTCCAGGAAACAGTTCCTGATGGTCTTTACTCTGGATGGAATACTAGCTCTAATTGGTGCTGTGCTCACTGTGCAATCAGCGATTGCTGTTTGACTGATGGGGTGCTGTAGATTTGAATTCTTATGCTGCTGCCAGTCCGTAAGTTGATGAGCTCTCTTACCTAGCTTGTACCATTGGTACCAACAAATACTGACACTGTGTGTTCGACATATTGGGCACTTCTTTGGAAGGACTTCGTGGCCTTTAATTCCTCTCTCTCAAATTCAGTGAACTGCATTAAGCAATATTCTTGGCGTGTCTACAATGTTTAGGCCAACTGTGAATTAAATAGTTTCTGGGTGGGCACTCCAGCCTCGATAAATCTGAGGAAAGACATCATTCCACCACACTGTATACAGTCCAATGGAATGATGTCTTTCTTCATATTCCAGTACAATGTTACATCATTCCTCCAAACTTTATACAGCCCAGCAGATTTATGTTCTTTATTATACTTCAGCACATTATTAAGCTCTGCTTCCTAAAAAAGTTAAATACAGTATTTATGGGGTCAGTGTTTTCAAGCTCTTTTTGTGGTTTATACCACATTCCCCTACAGAATTTGAAAGAGAGTATTCCAGTCAACATTGTCAAAAGCTTTCTCTAAGTCTACAAATGCTAGAAACGTAGGTTTGCCTTTCCTTAATCTATTTTCTAAGATAAGTTGTAGGGTCAGTATTGCCTCAGGTGTTCCTACATTTCTACAGAATCCAAACTGATATTCCCCGCTGTTGGCTTCTATCAGTTTTTCCATTCGTGTGTACAGAATTCGTGTTAGTATCTTGCAGCCATGGCTTATTACACTGATAGTTAGGTAATTCTGAAGGTGGCTATTTACAATTTTTACAAAAGCCAGATGGCAGTTATAAAAGTCGAGGTGCATGAAAGGGAAGCAGTGGTTGGGAAGGGAGTGAGACAGGGTTCTCGGCTATCCCCGATGTTATTCAATCTGTATATTGAGCAAGCAGTAAAGGAAACAAAAGAAAAATTCGGAGTAGGAATTAGAATCCATGGAGAAGAAATAAAAACTTTGAGGTTCGCCAGTGACATCGTAATTCTGTCAGACACAGCAAAGGACCTGGAAGAGCAGCTGAACGGAATGGACAGTGTCTTGAAAGGATGATATAAGATGAACATCAACAAGCAAAATGAGGATTATGGAATGTAGTGGAATTAAATCGGGTGATGCTGTGGTAATTAGATTAGGAAATGAGACACTTAAAGTAGTAAATAAGTTTTGCTATTTGGGGAGCAAAATAACTGGTGATGGTCGAAGTAGAGAGGATATAAAATGTAGACTGGCAATGGCAAGGAAAGTGTTTCTGAAGAAGAGAAATTTGTTATCATCGAGTATAGATTTAAGTGTTAGGAAGTCGTTTCTGAAAGTATTTGTATGGAGTGTAGCCATGTATGGAAGTGAAACATGGATGATAAATAGTTTAGACGAGAAGAGAATAGAAGCTTTCGAAATGTGGTGATCATATAACTAATGAGGAGGTATTGAATAGAATTGGAGAGAAGAGAAATTTGTGGCACAACTTCACTAGAAGAAGGGATCGGTTGGTAGGACGTATTCTGAGGCATCAAGGGATCACCAATTTAGTATTGGAGGGCAGCGTGGAGGGTAAAAATCGTAGAGGGAGACCAAGAGATGAATACACTAAACAGATTCAGAAGGATGTAGGTTGCAGTAGGTACTGGAAGACGAAGAAGCTTGCACAGGATAGAGTAGCATGGAGAGCTGCATCAAACCAGTCTCTCGACTGAAGACCAGAACAACAACAACCACATTCACCATCCAGTGCTATGAATGGTTGTTTAAACTCCTCTGCTAGTGCTGCATGCAGTTCTATTTTTCCATCACATCAGTTACTGTGTTCATTTTTGCAGTTAACTTCAGTGCCTATTACCCACTTATGATGTTGCTTTCATTAACACATTTCTCCAAATTGAGTCCATATTGCTTCTTTCATTTACTTTTTTTTTATTTGTATAGTCCAAGTTCTGTTGTTTCCTTTATAATTGAAGAGTCACTTTTTGTAATGAACTGTTTAAGTACACTGACACATTTACAGATAATTAATAAGAATAAAACAGTGGATTTTGTTGTTGTGTTTCCTCATCTGATCCATAAGCTACACCTACGTTGCCTTTTTTTGTAAAACAAATTGAACTGTTGCAGGACATCTAATAGTGTTTCTCCATTAATTCTTCTGCCTGTTTACTTGCATAATTTATGTGTGGCACTGCATATTTATTATATTTCATACCAGTTTATACACTGAAATTTTCCTCGTAGAATAGCGTATGAAACACATTTCTGCTGGAAGGCCTACTTCCATAAGTGATATCAAATTCCCTGGGTTTCAGGATTCATGTATATACATTAATTATGTTGGTATTTTATCTTGCACTTAATCTTTGAATATTCTGTGCACTGAGATAATATTTTATGAATATTTTCCGTATTGCTCATCTCACGTACTTAAACTATGTTCTATCTGATTTGGCTTCTATTTCAGTGATTTTCTCTCAACAGTATTCTTGTCTTGCAAGTTGCAATTCTGAGTATTTTTGATGTTGCTGAGCAACAAGACATCAAGCTCAAAATGCAATATATATTAACATAACATAAAGTCAGTCATAAAAGGCCAAAACTGGAGTTGTAATTAAATAAACAACAATACAGTCAAATAATAGTGTGTTCATTAATAAATTTTCAGGATGTTCGTTGATTTAAATATTCTGATTTTTGTTCTCCCCATAATCTGTGGGATGGACTGATGAATCAAGTTCTTGTCTAACTCACTTGGCATGCATCCCATTCTGTTGTAAAACTTGTCGTCACTTAATGGTAAGCTGTGGGTACAAACCGATATGACTGACCTGAATGATAAGTCTAAGATATAAGTGTAGGACATAACTATCCTCCCTGGAAAGAGGATAGCCTCTAACAATCTTTGGGCAAGGCCACATAGCCCAAGTCATTCACTGTCTCCACCTAATCTCTACCACGAAAGGAATGCGACATGCCCTGGGGCAGGATATTACATTCCATATACTGATGTCCATGTTGTATCGGTGACAGGCTTGGAGAGGTTTTAATGATGTACATATATAATACTGTTTCAACTCTTGAGTGCACCGATTCTTCATTTGCGTGTATGTTATGTCAACAGCTCTTCCACAACCAGTTCAACACAAAACATGCTTATTTTCTGTCTCTTGATTATTTCAAAATGACTGGTTTCAGACAATGTTACCAATCATTGGATCATGTCTTGTAGTTACATAGTAACCTGTCCTAATGTAAGCATCAGTGGCATTATAAAAGGTTGCCCATCTTCAGATCATATCCCGCCTTAATGGAACGTGTAGTTCCATTAGGACAGATTACTCTGTAACTACAAGATGTGGTCTAAAGATTGACATACGTGGCTACCCCGAAAATTACACTTAAGTGCCTGGCAGAGGGTTCATTGAATCATCTTCACAATAATTCTGTTATTCCACTCTCAAACAGCATGCAGAAAAAACAAACACCTTTATCATTCTGTATGAGCTCTGATTTCTCTTATTTTATTAAGTTGGTCTTTTCTTCCTATGTAGGTCTGCATCAACAAAATATCTTTGTCTTCAGTGAACAAAGTTGATGATTGAAATTTTGTGAGAAGATCCCGCCACAATGAGAAACACTTTTCTTTTAACGCTGTCCACTGCAAATCCTTTATCGTGGCTGTGATACTCTCTCCCCTATTTCACAATAATGCAAAATGTGCTGCCCTTCTTTGAACTCAATTGATGTACTCCTTTAAACCTATGTGATCCCACACTGTGCAGCAATACTCCAAAAGCGGACAGACATGTGTAGTGTAGGCAATCTCTTTATTAGATCTGTTGCATCTTCTAAGTGTTCTGCCAGTAAAACGCAGTCTTCGGTTCACCTTCCTCACAACATTTTCTGTGTGTTCCTTTCAATTTAAATTGTTCATAACTAATTCCTAGGTGTTTGGTTGAATTTACTGCCTTTAGACTTCATTGATTTATCATGTAACTGAAGTTTAACAGATTCATTTTAGTACTCACACTTTTCATTATTTATGGTCAACTGCCAATTGTCACACCATACAGATATCTTTTCCAAATCATTTTGTAATTTGTTTTGATCTTCTGATGCCTTTACTAGACAACCTAAGACGGCTGCTCAGATTGTCTCCTAAATAATTTATATAGATAAGGAACAGCAG
This sequence comes from Schistocerca nitens, assembly GCF_023898315.1. Lineage (NCBI taxonomy): Eukaryota > Metazoa > Arthropoda > Insecta > Orthoptera > Acrididae > Schistocerca > Schistocerca nitens. The sequence goes on along the minus strand of NC_064620.1, from coordinate 515,538,714 downwards.
AGGGCCTATAACACTACCTTCTGTTTTACTTGATGACTTTCCAGTTACTATGAACTGTGACCTCTCTTAAATAAAATCATGAATCCAGTTCCATAACCGAGACAATCTATGAACATATAACGTGATTACTGGCTGCTTGTGAGTTATGGTGCCAAAAGCCTTCTGGAAATCTAGAAATACAGAATCACTCTGAAATCCTTTGTTGATAGCACTCAGTATTTCATATTAGTAAAGAGCTAGTTGTCCTTCACAGGAATGATGTTTTTTCAGTATGTGCTGAGCATGTGTCAATAGACCATTCTCTTCGAGGTAATTCATAATGTTTGAACACAATATGTGTTCCAAAATCTTGCTGCATATGGATGTTAATGATATGAATCTGTAATTTAGTGGATTACTGCTATTGCCTTTCTTGACTATTGCTGTGACCTGTGCAACTTTCCACTCTTTGGGTATTGATGTTTTGGTGAGTGAGCAGTTTTATATGATTGTTAAGTATGGAGCTATTGAATCAGTGTACTTGAGACAAATCTATTTGGTACACAATTTAGACCGGAAGGCTTGCTTTTATTAAGTGATTTAAGTTGACTCACTACTTTGACGATATCTACTTTTAAGTTACTTATGGGAGACGTTACTTAATACCGGTAATTAAAAAAAAAAAACTGCTATAACGGACACAAAATAAGGAAATAAGGGTGCTGTAATAAAAAACCAACTGGGAGACCATAAACTATGAACTAGGAGACTAAAGAGGACTGACAATAATGGCTACTTGTAATGTAAGCTGATAACAGACTATGGGCAACTGTGGGAAGGAAAGGAAGGGCTGTTTCTCCAATCCCCACATCACCCTTCAGAGGGATTCTTCTGAGTTGTCTACTGTAATGGTTAACATACTGAAATGGATATTAAAATGCAGTCCAACAAGATGACGGTTGCAGTGAAGAAAAAAAAAATCATATTTTTGGAATGCATGGAATGTGGCTCCCAGTTATACTGGCAGGCAGTCCACTGTCTTAATAAAAGTAACTGAGTGGACCAAGAACAGCAGGTTTTATACAATGTTAGTTTTTACTGCTTCAACTTTAACATCTCTACAACTTGGAAGTGGAAAAAATCACGCGCTGCAATAAATGTGAAATAGATGAAAATTCTGCTTGAAACTGCGGAATTATCTAGTAGAGCCTATATCATAGAAAATTGCATCTGGATGAACTATATTATCTGAGATAGTTTGAAATAGCTTTCTTTTCTGCATACAAATACTGAAAATTAATCAGCTCTCAGTTACTGGTATTCTGTGTCTTCTGGTGAAGCCCTATTTGGAAAGATAATGTGCGTAAGAACCAGTTTGCAAAATAAAATTGTACGAACACAACGACATAAAGCACTTTATGCTCTGCTGCTGCCACACCAACTGTGGATGATTAAATAGTCTATTTAAGAGACACGCCCCGTAATGCAACATATTACTCAGTCGGGGGAAACAGCATTTTATAAGAAAGAAATGCATATGTTTGTCTCTTGAAGTTCAAAAGTTGGTATAATACAAACACTCTTAGTGGGCATATTTTGAACTGTGGTTATGTCAAATACAATAAAATGTTGGGTCTGAACTACCTTGTTAACAATTTTCTGCTGACCTCAACAACCAAATGCATGGAAACTGTTCCTGAATGCTTTGTGTTGTACACTTGTCAATATTTTCTTATTATGAAGTGAGTGAACTGATTAATTGTGCTCTATCGTGGATTTCAATTATGACCTTTACAACACCATAAGAGATCAGCAATCCCTACGACAATGTGACAGTTCTGCTTTAGGCTACTGCCCTGAGAGAGGAATGCAAGGTTTATTTCCTTGCGCCAATCCTGTCCCTTCTGACATAAAAATTCTAGTTCATTTACACTCTTGGCCATCAGCTATTATAGCTATAGGGACTGGGGAAAAAGAAGTTCTGTCACATTTTTCAACTGTGCCAGAATTTTTCCCCTAACGTTCAAATAGTTACTTTTGGTTCTACTTCTAGCCAGGTGCCTTGCCAGTTCGATCAGTAGCATTGCCAAGCATGGGTCGCACAGCTATGAATGCCCATGAAAGGTTAGAATTAATATTCTGCAGACTTCGCAATCATAGAATCGGGCAGAAAAAGCCAAATAATCCTGCGAAACAGCTTAAATCAGAAAAGCCTTCAGTTCACCAGCGGGAAAATGCTGCTGCTTTTCAACAGAATAATCATTTGTTGAAAGCTTTAATATAGCCAAACAAAGAAAACAAAACCATTTGGTGCACACTGACTATTCAAATCTCACAATTTGAAGCAATACTTATTATATATGGCAATCCAGGAAATGTAACCACAATCGTACGCAATGTAAGTTATTCCCATTTGACATATTTATCATTGGCTATTTATTAAGACTTTGCTTACTCGAATATTCAGTTGGTGCATTAAACAAATATAGAGACAGGAATTTAACTTACCACAAAGCTATAGGGTTTTCAGAGTGTCAGTTTTTGTAAAAGCAACTTTCAAGACAAGATTGATTAACCTGACAAATGAAAGGAAAGATGTCACAAAATGGAGTATAATAGGATTGGGTGAGACATGAAAGCTTGAGCATAAAAAACTGGGGTCTCCCAAACTCTCCAAGCATTTTAGGTCCAGAGCAAAAGTTTGTCGTCCAGTTTTAGATGCTCACTGTAATTTTCTCTGAGAATGTAATCAAATACTAAAAGATGTTTTCTATTCTGATCCAATTTGCTTTTGAACTTAGATCAACACAAAACACTGCTAAATGTCACAAAGAAGAAGTGAAGGTCACATTCCCAGTACAAAGCTGGTTAGCAAATTGAGGGGTGTGTGTGTGTGTGGGGGGGGGGGGGGAATAAGACAAATTGTATGCAGTATTTTGTGCAGAAACTACCTCTGCATTCATCTAAATAACAAACTTTGTATAACCAGCTTCAACATATTTATATAGTAATTTTAATTCCACTTTTTCCTCCAACGAGTCCAGTGTGTGAAATGCATCAGTTCACTCATTTGGGTCATAAATAATGGAATTTTATCCCATGATCAGAAGTTCAGCTGGTTGGTTGCAATTTTTTCCACTTACTCCCTAAATTCCAGGGGGTAATTCTGCACAAAATATTTTATAATTGCAAATTAAGTTCTCAATGAGAATTATATTTGCTGGGTACCTTTTTTCAGTTTCTATTATTTTCAGCAGAATTTTTTTTAGCTTTTTGTGAGAGCACTGTCTCAAATTGATGTTGAGTACTACACAACTTCTACTCTTTACTCTATCTGCCGATATATTGTTAGAACAAAATAAAACAATTTTGGTACACACTTGATGCAAATTTATTTTTACAAGGTATTTAAATAACATGTCCACATGTGAATTGCTAAATACTGAGTTTAATTGAAAAAATAGAAAATAAAAAAAATCAGTGTTCAGATTTTGTAAACTTGAAACATGCCAGTTTCTACCATGTACTTATATATTACAAATAAATGTATAAACTATGATTTGAAAAGCTTCACAATTACTTCTTCTGGGAAGAATCCAGGAGAAATGCCAGTAAACGTTGTACGAAGTTTTTAAATAACCAGTATAGTGAAGTGGCAGTACTATCACGGCGGCACTGTTTTTGTAGGAGAGATGCAGTCTTTGCAGTAAAGCCGCCTGTGGCACAATTCGCCTTCCCCGGGAATGACTGTTCACTGCAATTTGCCTCCTTGTGTCTTGTGGGTTGAGGGTTGAGCTTAGTTTTCATCAACCTCTGCTTCTTGCTCCTCATCAAACTCAGCATCTTCATCAGCTGTGGCCTCTTGGTACTGCTGGTATTCACTGACCAGGTCATTCATGTTGGACTCTGCCTCAGTGAACTCCATTTCATCCATACCCTCTCCAGTGTACCTAAAATAAAGAAGTAGCAAATAAAGAAATAGTAGTACGTAGTAGTGCATCAACATTCTCTTATTTCTAAATAAGATATGAGGAAGTAGAATTTCTTCTGCATTAGGAACTTTTACGATCTGTACATGTCTGGGCACCTTGTGTTCGGATACTGTGTGGCAAATTCTTGAAAATTGAAGAGCATACAAGGGCTTTTCTTAAAGAAACTAGACTGGATGTTGTACGATTATGAACTATGATGATCATGGACACTAATATGTATGGACAACGTTATCCCTGAGAATAATACCATCGAAAAGTCGTCTATAACAGTGACATTCAAGGCATTTCATTGGAGTTCTTTTTAGTAATACAGAACTGCATGCAGTTTTCCTGTAAGATTTATGGCATGGTTTTAGTTAGTCCTTTCTGGGAATTTAACTGTTTTTGGAAGTCTTCCTCAACTGCACTTGTGTATGAAAGCTTTTGAGACTGGATAATGCTCAAATAAGAGATTCCATTCTGTCTGCTTTCATTCAGAATTATGGAGTGTATACTCCTTTGTTGCTATATAACTTCTTATATCTAAAAACAAAGATGATGTGACTTACCAAACAAAAGCACTGGCAGGTTGATAGATACACAAACATACACACAAAATTGTGTTTGTTTGTGTATCTATCAACCTGCCAGCGCTTTTGTTTGGTAAGTCTCATCATATATATATATATATATATACCTTCTTAGATTCATAAAAAAAATAAAAATTTCCAAAACACTAGTTTCTATTGTAGATTTCTCAGTAAACATGGTATTATTTCATACCTTGGGCAAATAAGCAAATTTAACCAAACTTTCCATGATTTATGGAACTGTGGAGCTGAGATGTGAAAAAATTATACATGTAAACTTATTTGTCATATAGTTATTTCTTTTTAGTAAATGGCTGCCTTCTCAGAAGATTCTGTCTAGGACTCAAATTTACATTAGCACTGTTTTAGATCTGAAGTAGGTATTTCTTATGCTTATGCTACAGTGCGTATCTGCTATTGTTTTGTGGCCCTGAGCTCTGCAGAAAACTTTTGTCATATTATTCTTCAACATAACCTAATTTTGATGTTAATGATGACAACCAGACTTATCAACAAAACATTTCCACAGCAGACAAACTAAAGTGCTGAACCAGATACTGTCTGTAATGCTTACAACAAACTGGAGAAACTAGTGAAAGTACACCTTTTCTGTTCAGTAGTAAGTTGACAGGCTACATTCTCCACAGAAAACAAGGGCAGAACAGCATTAGACATGCATTAACATTGTTGGTCACCGTTCATATGCATGTAAATGTTTTCCTCCAGTAAATTTCTTGGTGATATTACTTATGTGTCATATGAATCCACAGGAGGAGGCTGTGGACTTATTAGATGGACTGTTCACCTTACTCATACTTCTGCCTCTTTTCGATCTTGTTTGAACAGATGAGTTCCAGATGGTTAAGCACCAGAGCTTGTCATACACTGGCTAGCATTTTCATTTTGTTCGTGCTTTTTCAACTTCATTTTCAACAGCTCTTTGCTGTGCTGTAGGAGGACAAAACAGTGACTCCTAGCTGGAATGAAATTGATATAGAGAATTTTTTCAAGGAAGTCTGTCACTGTTAATATACTACACACAGTCACTTCATCAGCATCTTCCAGATGATTCCTATACTGTTCACTGGTGCTCTCATGCAAATAGGCTGTTTAGTTCTCCCATTTGATTTTCCAAATTGGCTCAATTTTTTAAGTCAGTAATTATCAGACTACAAATCTAAATGCCTGGGACTTCATCCTAAGATCTGAGATTTTATTTTGACACTTATTGTTTGTTTCACCTCTGGCAATTATTTGTTAATATGAAAAATGCTCAGCTGCACCATGGTTTGGAGTTAAACTGTAGTTACCCCAATTACTGGCTGAGTAAGTCAGTTCAACAGGACTATATGTTGGAAAGAATTATGGTGTTCACACCAGCCTTCTAGCTGAGGGCAGCTTCAGTTTGATTGTCCAAAGGTTCCACTGTAGATGTTCCATTGTTTTAGTGTTACGGTAGTAAAGTGGTCAGGTCTGACATCCACACAGCAATATCGAGACAAAGGCAGTATGGTATACTATCAGTTTTGCAGTTTTTAGTCTTGATTGAGGAATACCTACTGAAGGAGGTCTCCAAAGAATGATTGGACAGTGTAGATTCCTCCCCCTCCCCCCCCCCCCCCCCCCCCCATATCTGAGGCTGCTAACAATATCCTGTATTAAATTCCAAGCCTATACACAATGTCTCATGAAATGTGGGCATAAGACACTTCATGGCATGGTGATCCGTCTGACAGATGGATATATTAAGCTTTGTGACCTCTTTAGTGCTATTCAATAGGAGAAGACTATGAACTGGCACAAGTTTCCACACTTTTGTCATACAGCCTGTACTTTTGGATCAACTCTGACTTTACAAGCAAAGAGGTCATTGTACATGGTGGAAGATAACCCTTTTGTATCAAGTCGTTGAGCCCTCAGGTATGCCAATTCTCTTCACATAATTTTGATTGTAATACTTGTGAAAATTAACACTTAACAAATATGCACCTTTTTCCCATTCAAGATACGGATCACTGTCTGGGAGTGTGTTTGCTTAGGCAGGTTTTGATTTGACACTGGGACTAAATGGCTCATATGCTCTCTTGTCACTTCCAGGTGAGTGCAGTGTTTTAGCCAGTGGCTGAACAAGGGTAACTGGTGCCCAGGAAAAACTAACTTTGTGCCTCCCATCCCCTGCCAACCTGTTGCCATTTTTTGTTTAATACTCTATTCAACCAAATAAAGACACTCACATTTCAGTGATTAGTTTTTGTACAATACAATATGAAGCATGGAAAACCCTCAGTCCAAAGTAACAATGCTTGCAACAAAAAATAATTGCTTCTTCACTGTTACATTGCTGATGAATGAAATACAATAATAAACAAAACAACAAATGCAAAATATACACCTTACATATTTGTTAAACTGCGTAACAGCATAATGACTTAGCATAATGAAAGGGACTATCTGCTAGCCAACAACTAGACACGAGCATCTCTTTCCAAGGGAGAGGTAGGCTTTATGGAACTGTTGCTCAGCACAGGCCAGTCTGAATCTCATCACCATATATCTCTCCATCTTACCACCATTCATTACATCCCCTTCTCACCCCTCCTTCACTCTCCCTCTTCCTCTTTTCTTTTGCCCTTCCTCCTCATCTTACCCACCATGAAACTTTGCCTTCAATGGAGGAGCACCCATGGCATGGTCCCTAGCTGTGATATCCTAGTTACACCACTGGCTCCTGAATTACTTGTTAAATAATATTTAAGAATAAGAAAACTACACTAGAGAATGCATGATGATAGTTTCGTTCACATTATTCAGGGAACCACACAACTCTAAATTACGTACCAATGAAGGAAAGCCTTCCTGCGGAACATGGCGGTGAACTGCTCAGAGATTCGCTTGAACAGCTCCTGGATGGCGGTGGAGTTGCCGATGAAGGTGGCGGACATCTTGAGTCCACGGGGTGGGATGTCGCAGACAGCTGTCTTCACATTGTTGGGTATCCACTCAACAAAGTAGCTGCTGTTCTTGTTCTGAATGTTCAGCATCTGCTCGTCTACTTCCTTCATGGACATGCGGCCACGGAATACGGCAGCGACAGTGAGGTAGCGGCCATGCCTGGGATCACAGGCAGCCATCATGTTCTTAGCGTCAAACATCTGCTGTGTGAGCTCTGGCACGGTGAGCGCACGGTACTGCTGCGAGCCGCGTGACGTCAGTGGCGCGAAGCCTGGCATGAAGAAGTGCAGCCGTGGGAAAGGTACCATGTTCACTGCCAGTTTGCGCAAGTCGGCATTCAGCTGACCTGGGAACCTGCAAAACAGATCAACTGTCACTCTGCTCAAACTACAAGCAGTCAGCACATGCATCAAGTTCGCACATTATTCGTGATCTCAACAGTTGCTCAGGAATGGGGTAGTGAGATACTCTTTGCTAGAGTAGAAGAGCTCATGAGTGAGATGATAGTCACACCAGTGATAGACAGGTAATTGGCAGAGTGCGGTAAGGAATGCCTCAATGCCTCAGTGGAGACTGCATACATTGCAAGTGTCCGTTAATGAATACATAGTTTCATTCAAATATTTTGACACTTGCTCATTCTCTTGCACGCAAACATAGTGGAATCAGAAAATAGTCACTTTTCATTCTTTGAGCATGTCTCTAGAAGTAAAATTGTTGTCTTCTCTTTTTCCCCTAGAAATAAATTTTTTTCCTTCTCAAAGTTTGAGGTTATTTCATGATCAATATGTTTTTTAAGAGATGACATACAAGTAATGCCCCACATCCCTTTCTTTGGCACTGAACAAAACCCACATGTCTTGCCTACAAGTATGCCTCAGCCAATGTCAGAAATTAAAAATAATACTGTATTTATAAAAGTTTGTTCTGTTGATTACAGCTCTGTATATCATTCCTTAATCATTTCAAAATAATTAAGCAATTTTTTCAAAACTAAAGGCAGAGAAAAAGCAAAGATGAAAATAATATGCTGATTATTCTCACAATGGCCCCAGGCTGAAAGATGGTTGACAGTTTCTTTGGTGAATAACTTAAATCAACTCAACTGGCACTACTACAGATTATTCATATACTGTCCAGCCAAATATGAGTCCCATTTGTTAACTTATATACAGTATAGGCACATGAAGAACTTGCAGGCTCCTTGGGCCAGATGCCTATCACATTGTCAGTTCATGCACTGCTGCTTCTCATAACAGTGTGAGTTTAAGAACCAGTCTGAAACCTGAGATGTCCAGCTCTGGTTGTTACATACCATATGCATTACTGAGTGTCAAGTATTCCTCATGTCTGAACCATTTTGTTACTCAATTGCCTTCTTTTCCGTTCATCATTCCAACTCAGTAGTTGCCGCATTCCTCTAATTTCTTATTTTCGGGGGAGCAATTTATTAGTGACACACAGTACCAAATACATTACGTCAAAGATTCACCTTCCAGTTTACCTTCAGCAGGAATGGAAGGTGAATCTCTGGTAACGTCGACCATTCCTGCTGATGAGATGTAAAAAATCAAAAACTCACTAAATGGTCATCAGTCAAAGATCCCGAGAGGAATGTCACAGCCAGCATGTCAATATGTACTAACAATGATGGTGTCCGCTCCATTTATCTCATATCAATGTGATAGCTTATCCATTCTGACAAAAGTTATTTGAAGACAGTATGGCTATTCTGTATACAGAGTTTGTCTTATGTTTGCCAAGATGCCAAGCACATAAATGAACCAGTCAGAATCTCCTAGCTGTGATTTACACTCCTTTCATCCCTTTGCCGTGTTGCCAATGTCACTATGCGCGGCACAGAATCAGCAGCGTACGTACCTGAGGCATGTGGTGACTCCGGACATGGTGAGCGAGACGAGGTGGTTGAGATCACCGTATGTGGGTGTGGTCAACTTCAGTGTACGGAAGCAAATGTCATACAGGGCCTCATTATCGATGCAATAGGTCTCGTCGGTGTTCTCAACCAGTTGGTGCACGGAGAGTGTCGCGTTGTAGGGCTCGACCACTGTGTCAGATACTTTGGGCGAGGGCACCACCGAGTAGGTGTTCATGATGCGGTCTGGGTACTCTTCACGGATCTTTGAGATGAGCAGCGTTCCCATTCCGGAGCCGGTGCCACCACCCAGTGAGTGTGTCAGCTGGAACCTGCAAACAGGATGGACCATTACAGACCACTGTCATGACTGATGTAAAACTTGCATGACATCAATGTCAAGGCAAATAGTAACAACCAAACAGTAGCAAATGCTACTCATCCATCAACAGTAGGCAATGAGAGTTTTTTCCTATATACGTTAAATGTTAGGAAGCCTTTTCTGAACGAGATTGCCTGAAGAAGTAGAGCATTGTGCAGAAGAGAGACAGACAGTAAACATTTCAGGTTAGATGAGAATTTAAGCTTATGAAATGTGGTGCTACACGAGAATACAGAAGTTCAGATAGGTAAACTGAATAACTAGAAGAAGGCATCAGTTAATAGGGCACACCCAGAGGGATTAAGTAACAGTTGATTTGCTAACAGTGTGGTAAATATAGAAGTGGGAGACTAAGACAGTAAGCAGGTCCAAGATGAAGCAGGTTGCTCTAGTTCAATAACATCAACCCATGCAGACATGTACACATCTTGATTTGCCAAGGAAAGGACAAGGTTTTAAGTACATGGCCAAAAGTGATTCAGAAGAGGCAGCACCACAGATTACTCACCCCTGGAGACAGTCGCAGCTCTCGGCCTCCTTGCGCACAACGTCGAGCACTGAATCGACAAGTTCTGCACCCTCCGTGTAGTGGCCCTTGGCCCAGTTGTTGCCGGCGCCGCTCTGCCCGAACACGAAGTTGTCCGGCCTGAAGATTTGGCCAAAGGGTCCGGAGCGCACGGAGTCCATGGTGCCGGGCTCCAGGTCCACCAGGATGGCACGTGGCACGTACTTGCCGCCCGATGCCTCATTGTAGTACACATTGATGCGCTCAAGCTGCAGGTCTGAGTCGCCGTGGTAGGCACCTGTCGGGTCGATGCCGTGCTCGTCGGATATGATTTCCCAGAACTGCAACAATGAGACAAGTTGCCCTTTAAAACACCTGCGTCTGCAAAAGACAGCTGTATAGAACTATACTTACTGGGCTGATCCTTTTAAAACATTAGACTGCTAGAACTAGTCTTTTATTGCAGTGGTGTGTACACCGTTTTGAAACTTCCTGGAAGATTAAAACTCTAATCTAGAACATTGCCTTACCCACCGAGATATGCAGGTTTCACTGTCACCAGTGCTTCTCTTATACCTCGCAAATTTCGCACGTCTTGTTGCATACCAAGCATGACCATAATAAAATACCAGAAGGAAAGGCTTACATAGAGAAATGGTGTCAGAACAATGTGAAAAATCATTCTGGATACAATCCCCTAGTTTGTGGCTAAGCCATTTCTTTGCAATAGCCTTCTTTCCCACACAGCTTCTGTGTAAAGTTTGAAGACAGGCAAGAGCTACTGACAAAAGAGCTGAGGAGATTGTGAGTCATGTCTGAATAGCTCAGTCGGTAAGAGCAGTGCCAGAAATAGGCAAGGTTCCAGGTTCAAGTACCAGTTTGACACACAGTTTTAATCTGCCAGAAAGTTTCATTTAACCATGACTCCAACTGTATAGTGTGTCATTGCATGGTAACATTGTAGAGAATCAGTGCTGACAGCCACTCACAAGCAAGGCGGTTACTTGATCTACATTAGTATACCGAATAATAATATATACATCAATGCAACAGATTCTGTGAGAGTATTAGGATAATGAAGGATTAGGAATTTAAAAAGGAGCCAAAGAAAGATCAAGTATCATCAAAACTATTCTAAGAAAACCTAGAGGAAATTTTTGGATCCTGGAACTACAAAAACAAAGAGAGGGCAAATTAATGGAACATATGTGATTGCTCTGTTCAGTGTGCTTCTGATCTAAACATACCAAAAACGAAGACAAAGAACTGATTAACACAAAAATACATAAACAAAAGGGAAAAAATGGACAGATAACTTTAGATAAACTAAATAGTTTCACAATAATATGACATGTTTGAAATGGAAAGTTCTAATCTGGAAACTGTACAGACAATGTTTGCTCAGCATGTAATGGAGAGATGCATAATTGAAATTCTTAGTAGAAACACAATTATGAACTAATGAAAACATCGAAGTAGGATCAAATTGTAGGTGGCCCAAAGAAGTTCTTTGCTGTATTCCAAAAGCTATAGAAATATCAAGATGCCATAATGCGCACAAAAATCTAAGAGGAGGTCTATATGTAGCAGCAAATGTCACACAGATGATATCAGCAGATGCCTTTCTGTCAGCCGAATAATGGTCACATGTTCCCAGTATATTATGAACTTTTTAGAATTTGTAAGTTCACTAACTATAGAGCTCTGTCAAACATTGCTACCAGGATTCATGTTCGGCATTACATCATAATTAAACTCATTAGCAATTTGGCTACATCATGTTGGAATGATGACTGTCTTGTTTACTAAATTTTAGACTGGCGTGGCATGTGTCGCTGTCTCAACATCCTGACACTGGGTGAGTTAGTCAGGAACAAAATGGGGAAGAAATGCCATCTCACATTAAAATATGCGAGCTAACATGGTATCATGCTAAGTACCCTCTTTCCTGCACTTCACAATGGTTTGCAGATTATACAGCTGTATGTCAGATTATACAGCTGTATGGCATGACGATGACTCAGTTTTCTGGCGGTACTCCATCTCCACATGGGAAAGCATTATCTACATTCGCCAAGATTAACACCATGTGGACACAGGTAACGTATCTTCTGGGTGGGCACCATAGCCTTGATAAATTTGAGGAAAGGCCTCATTCCAACATGCTGTACTTCATAATCATACGTTATTCAGCACTACTAGTTTCGGATATCTGAAACAGATGTTGATATATCGTCCTCATTTCGTCATACAAAAATCGCACACCATGCATAATACCGGTCGAATGTTGTCTTTCCTCAATTGCACACGAGTCACGGATTATTAAACAAGATGAAATGTGATTTGGCATACTATCCAGATCTACATCCTCACTCTGCATTATGGTTACAAATTGGCACATGCTGAAGACAGTGGCAAGAGTGAAGCGATCTGTAGGATACAATTTAGATGGGTGCCTATATTTTCATAAAAGGAATATTCATATCGAAGCAAATGGGAAACTATCTGTTGCGAGGGAACGTGCACTTTACAGTTCCAGCGCCCCAATGCGGGAGCTGAACGTTCTACGAGGAAAGGCATGAATCAGAATCTATAGAATCACTAGGAAGTTAAATACACTACTGGCCATTAAAATTACTACACCTCGTAGATGACTTGCTACAGACGCGAAATTCAACCGACAGGAAGAAGATGCTGTGATATGCAAATGATTAGCTTTTCAGAGCATTCGCACAGGATTGGCGCCAGTGGCGACACCTACAACGTGCTGACATGAGGGAAGTTTCCAACCGATTTCTCATACACAAACAGCAGTTGACCGGCGTTGCCTGATGAAACGTCGTTGTGATGCCTCGTGTAAGGAGGAGAAATGCGTACCATCCCGTTTCCGACTTTGATAAAGGTCGGATTGTAGCCCACCGCGATTGCGGTTTATCGTATCGCGACATTGCTGCTCGTGTTGGTCGAGAACCAATGACTTAGCAGTATATGGCATCAGTGGGTTCAGGAGGGTAATACGGAACGCCGTGCCGTGCTGGATCCCTACGGCCTCATATCACTAGCAGTCGAGATGACAGGCATCTTATCCGCATGGCTGTAAAGGATCGTGCAGCCACGTCTCAATCGCCGAGTCAACAGATGGGGACGTTTGCAAGACAACAACCATCTGCACGAACAGTTCGACGACGTTTGCAGCAGCACGGACTATCAGCTCGGAGACCATGGCTGCGGTTACCCTTGACGCTGCAGCACAGACAGGAGCCTGCGATGATGTACTCAACGACGAACCTGGGTACACGAATGGCAAAAAGTCATTTTCTCGGATGAATCCAGGTTCTGTTTACAGCATCATGGTCGCATCCGTGTTTGGCGACATCGCGATGAACGCACATTGGAAGCGTGCATACGTTATCGCCATACTGGCGTATGATATGGAGTGCCATTGGTTACACGTCTCTTCACCTCTTATTCGCATTGACGGCACTGAACAGTGGATGTTACATTTCAGATTTGTTACGACCCGTGGCTCTACCCTTCATTTGATCCCTACGAAACCCTACATTTGAGCAGGATAATGCACGAAAGCATGTTACAGGTCCTGTACGGGCCTTTCTGGATACAGCAAATATTCGGCTACTGCCCTTGCCAGCACATTCTCGAGATCTCTCACCAATTGGAAACGTCTGGTCAATGGTGGCCGAGCTACTGGCTCGTCACAATACGCCAGTCACTACTCTCGATGAACTGTGGTATCGTGTTGAAGCTGCATGGGCAGCTGTACCTGTACACGCCATCCAAGCTCTGTTTGACTCAATGCCCAGGCGTATCAAGGCCGTTATTACGGCCACATGTGGTTGTTCTGGGTACTTATTTCTCAGGATCTATGCACCCAATTGCGTGAAAATGTAATCACATGTCAGTTCTAGTATAATATATTTATCCAATGAATAGCCGTTTATTATCTGCATTCCATCTTGGTGTAGCAATTATAATGGCCAGTAGTGTATATCACGTTCTAAAACTAACCACTGTTTCGAATTCTATAACATACCACGACGCAAGCTATTTCCAACCGTATTTTTTTTTATTATTTGAGAACATGGAGCGGCCAATAAACGTGAAAAATTTGTTTGAAATAAAGTCGGATGACCATTCAACGGAAATTAATGCAATCAAACATTCTGACTGGTTATAGGCCTGTCCTAGGCTAGTGGCCGCGCGGTAAAATTGCCATCGTCCTCATAATAAACACCATTAGATGGTTCAAATGGCTCTGAGCACTATGGGACTCAACTGCTGAGGTCATAAGTCCCCTAGAACTTAGAACTACTTTAACCTAACTAACCTAAGGACAACACACACATCCATGCCCGAGGCAGGATTCGAACCTGCGACCGTAGCCGTCGCGCGGTTCCAGACTGTAGCGCCAGAACCGCTCGGCCACCAGCGGCCGGCAAACACCATTAGACTTTAACACCATGTTTTAAGTACGCTTCGATTATATATCACAATTATGTGACTACAGACGGTTTAATTCTCAACGTTATTACGCATTTTGCTTGAACAGTGTGTCGCATTATGCATGTAGGTTAGAAAAACACATGTTCGCTTTTCTTTCTGGAGGTATCACACCTACCACAGTCGTTGGCGCATGTTAAGCAGGAAGAGGAACTGCATAGCGAGACACCTGGGTGCCCACAGGAATGCTTCTTGGAAATCGGCCCATCTTCAGCAGCTGCCAGTACTGTTCGTTTCATCTCTAATTATAAACGACAGCAGCATAGAACTTTCCGGACGTCCGTGATTCAGACGAATCATAGATGATGCTGTTTCTCCGTAATTTCAATCGTTGATGTGCCCGCTGAAAATAGGCATGTTATGAAGACTCATAGTATCATGGAAATAGTACTCGCAGAAAGATATGCGGCTGGCCTATTTCGTTTAAACAGCAAACAACAATCCGATGAGAAAAGAAAATACCTTCATCCCATAAGTTTTTTTTTTTTTCTTCAGTTCACAGGTTCAGGTGTGTGTAATACATTTGTTATGTAAGGGGTTTTCTAATTTACTGTAACTCAAGAGATATTGTTTATGCGGCTCATAGCTCCGACATCTGCAGCAGCAAGCCAACGATATAGACGGGTAGCATTCATTTCACACTAGGTGAGGAGAGCCCTACGTCAACGTGACGTAGGCACGGGTCATCATGAGTTTCACGAGGTGTCCTATCGACTGTTGTGTACGTCTGTATACATCAACTGTTGTGTGCGTCTTGAATCTGCACTGTTCATTGTTCTTAGTTGATTTACAACATGAAGGCAAAATTAAATGGAACTAGATGGTTTAATATTTCCAGCAATATTCGGAATTACCTCTAACTTCAGTTTCTCAGTTTAACGTTTCTGCCCACATGAATTATGTACAGTTCATTGGCTTTTATAAAAATACGAAACACTAATTTCTCCCTATTTAAAGTTTTCATCCACTTGATTTAAGCACGATTAATCTGACTAAAAAATGCCTAGACACTTTCGTTATGGTTATGATTCCTTCATTCAGATATTCGTTATGTACATGAAACACACAATAATATCCCACGTTCTTTGGATTGCAGCTTAATTATTTCACGTTTCTATCCACACGATTTATGCACGATTCATCGGATTTTTTAAAAAAATTGACTAAAAGCTTTTTTTTACTTTCGTTATGGTTCCTTCGTTCAGACATTCATTATGTTCCTGAAACACATAATACCATCCCAAATTGTTGGAATTACAGCTTCATAATTAATTCAACTGGGATGAGCGTAACGTAACTCCTGTCACTTCGTTTGTACACATGTATTTACATTTAGCTTTGACGTTATCGGTGCAACCGCAAAGATCGATATACGCACTCATGTAGTCGATTTAGGTTATTTACGTCACGATGACTTAGTGTTACATCACTGTGACGTAGGGTTCTCACCTAGCGCGAGCTGAATGCTACCCACGATAGACTCATGCCAAAGATTTTCCAGTGGGTGCTTATCTGGGCAGCCAGTCCATTTCAGGGACGTTATTGTCCACTAACCATCGCCTTACGGAGATGCTCTTTTCTAAGACGAGGCATTGTCCTGCTGATGCATTCAATCACCGTCTCCTAACTGTTCCTCTACTGCAGATCTTCCCAACCTTTTCAACTGGCGGACCCCTTCTTCAGTCGAAAATACATGGCGGACCCCTAGTCAGTCAAGAGCACAGTAACTAAATTTCAGAGCGAAAGCCATGGGAACTGAAAGCTTCTTAATGCAAGTGCCAGGTTGACATGTACTCATGGAGTTTTTACTCATGTGGCGTGACTATTCCACGTTCGAAGTCACAGAGCTCTCGTGACCGACCCACGCTGCCGTTACTACTTTGCTACTGTCAGCACAGTACAGGGTGTAACCGATTTGGCACGTCTGTTTCTGAAAACATATACAACGAATTTTGTTTTCTTCATGAACTGTATTCAGACAGTTCCCAGACTGCAGCGAGCATGTCTTGAGTTACAGCTTCAACAGCTGCTGTTATGCGATTTCTCAGTTCATTCATTGTTGTTGGTAACGGAGGCACATAAACAGTCTTTTATAAACCCCTACAAGAAATAATCCCATACAGTCAGGTCTGGTGACCTTCGTGGCCAGTAATGTAAGGCTGAATGATTTGGTCCAGTGCGACCCGCACTTCCAGATGCCAGTGTTGCGGTGCCCCATACTGTTGGTAAATTGAAGTCGTTCGAATCAGTCTACAACAGTGGAAAAAGAAAGTTCCCAAGCATATCGAGATATGTACTTCCTGTAAGAGTTCTCGGTAAAGAAAAATGGACCATACACCTTTTCCAGTACAACTGCACAAAACACATTAAATTTTGGAGAGTCCCTCTCATGTGGTACGACTTGATGTGTTTGTTCCGTACCACATATTCTCACATTATGACGGTTCACCTTTCCATTTAAATGGGACGCTGCTTCGTCACCAAACGCTAAGCGTGGAAGAAAACTGTCATCCTCCATTTTGCCAAGAAAGAAATTACAGAACTCCACACGTTGTCTGTCACCTTCACGAAGAGCTTACAGTAGCTGAATTCTGTATGGTTTCATGTGTAAACGTCGACGCAACACACGCCAGACGGACATCGGGGGCATGTTGGGCTGTCGAGCTGCACGGCGAACGGATTTCTGCGAACTCCTCGTGAAACTAAGGCGGATGCGTTCGACGTCTGTGTCAGACACTCGCAGCCGGCCGGCAATTTGTCTTTACACAAAAAGCCTGTTTCTCGGAATTGTTCATGCCCTCGTCTAATGCTATGTGCTATAGGAGGACCCACGTCAGAGCTAGTACGAAAGTCACGCTGAACAGTTATTACCTACCAGCACTGTGCAAAGCGTAGAACACAAAACGCTTTCTGTTGTCCCGACACCATTTTTACTAGGGTGAGCCCCACACTGCTGCTACCTAGCGGGAACCACGTAAAACTCTAGAGTTTGCTCCTTCCAACAGTACGTTATTCACGCACATTTATACTGGCGGGTGCGCCTTTCGTGACATCTAGTGGGCAGTTCGATGCCATAGCGGTGTCCGAATACCTTTGCTCGGATAGTGTACCTCAGGCGAGTCCCGTACATTATCGATTACCTTATGTAGTTTCTGCTCACTCCACAATCTAACATTACGCCGATTTACTTTATCGCAGGTACGTAAGGCAGCTTCGACACTGCAAACCAATTTTATTAAGATAGTCATCTTTTGTCTGCATTTTGTTAAACATCGCTGCACAGAATTCAGCTAGTTTTCCTTTGTAACTCGCAATACCTTCCACACAGTAATATCAGGCATATTCAGTTCTAAGCTGGAATGTCTCGATTTAGCCGGATTACGATTGTAGTAAGACTGCCGAACATGTTCAATTGCTGCCTCAGAGACTGCTGGCTACCCGAGTCGGCGTCCTATGTGATACACAGACAGTTTCGAAGAAACTATTGTACCAATTAAAAACGGTCTTAGAGGTGGTAGCTGGCGGTATTTAGTTTTGGAGTAGTTTAATTGCCAAAACGAAAGCCGGAGTATTAAATTTCACGTTCAATAAATCGTTCAAACATACCTTCGTTTGACCGTTGAACAGACTCCCATATGGACGATATAGTAATAAGCATCCCAGGCGCAGTGAAACAACTGAAGGAGTTGAAATCAAATAAATCACGAGGTCCGGATAGAATCCCAATTAGCTTTTTGAAAGACTACGCTACCGCATTGGCCCCTTACTTAGCTTGCATTTATCGCGAATCTCTCGCCCAGTGCAAAGTCCCAAGTGACTGGAAAAGAAGCGCACGTGACTCTTGTGTATAACAAGGACAAATGAACGGACCCGCTAAATTACAAACCAACATCCCTCACATTGGTTTGCTGCAGAATCTTTGAACGTATCCTCAGTTCGAATACAATAAATTTTCTTGAGACAGAGAAGCTTATGCCCATGAATCAGGGTATCGTCAGAAGGGCCCCAGGGAAGTGTGATAGGAGCGCTATTATTTTCTATAAACATTACGATATGGCGAACAGGGTGGGCAGCAATCTGCGGTTGTTTGTTGATGATGCTGTGGTGTATGGTAATGCTTCAAAGTTGAGTGACTGTAGGAGGATACAAGATGACTTAAACAAAATTTCTAGTTGGTACGATGAATGGTAGCTAGCTCTAATGTAGAACAATTTAAGTAATGTGGACAAGTAGGAAAACAAATCTGTAATGTTTGGATACAGCATTAGTAGTGTCCTGCTTGATACAGTCACGTCGTTTAAATATCAGGGCGTAACGTTGCAAAGTTATATGAAATGGAACAAGCGCGTGAGGATTGTGGTAAGAAAGGCGGTTTGGAGACCGTATATAGGACGCTTGTGCGACCCATTCTTGAGTACTGCTCGTGCGTTTGAGATTCGTACCAGGTCGGCTTCAAAATGGTTCAAATGGCTCTGAGCAATATGGGACTGAACTTCTGAGGTCATAAGTCCCCTAGAACTTCTTAAACCTAACTAACCTAAGAACATCACACACGTCCTTGCCCGAGGCAGGATTCGACCCTGCGACCGTAGCGGTCTCGCGGTTCCAGAATGTAGCGCCTAGAACCGCTCGGCCACCCGGTCGGCAGTACCAGGTCGGATTAAAGGAATACATCGAAGGAATTCAGAGACTGGCAGCTAGATTTGTTTCTGGTTAAGTTCGAATAACAATGGGATGCTTCGGGAACTGATGGCGACATTCTTTTCGAGAAACGCATTTGGGCATTTGAAGCTGACTGCAGAACGATTGTTACCTCCACCATTTATTGCACATAAGGACCACGAAAATAAGATACGAGAAATTAGGCTTGATACAGAGGCACACAGTCGTTTTCTCTCGTTCTATTTGCGAGTGGAATAGGAATTGAAATGGCTGGTAGTTGTACTGGGTTCCCTAAGCAACGCGCCGTAAGGTGGAGTGCGTAGTGTCTATGTAGATGTAGAATTGTCTCTGAAGTGCAGTAGCGGATTTGGGTTAGGAAACCATAAACAACAGTGCGCACACTGCCGCGTTACACAACTCCATGACTGTTAGAACAACTCCATCACGCATGCCACCTAGCGGGAACGTTGGGAACTAACAGTGTTAGGTAGGAATAAAACTTCGAAGATATACTGCAGCACTCATTCGCGCATGCCACCTAGCGGGAATGTCGGGAACTAACAGTGTTAGGAAGACATACTGCATTCAGTGCTTATCAAACATTACTGTTAATTATTTACCATTTTCACAACTGAAGTTTACTTGTGTATAACTGATTTATAAACACCCTGTATTATTGTGGCATTGCGGCTTCCTCAGATGCGAAATAATAAAAAAGTATTCTTTTCTTTTATGAAGCAGTTTCAGTCCGCTGCTGTGTGCGTATGTAATTACAACCGCGGTATCATCAGGGGGAGAAGAGACGGCTGAATATGGGCGTGAGCACCTGCTGACGTGTGTTTCGTCGCTGTAATCGGTAGCTACAGCGTGAATGTAACGAGGGGCGTGTCTGCAAGGTCCCACTTGGAGCTGCGTCAGGAGATGCGTGTACTGCGGGAGCGTGCAAAAGGGCGTAATGAGCGTCTGCGCTGGGCTCGGCCTTAATTGCGAGAGCGCACCCGTAATTGAAAGCCCACAGAGGCTGACGGACAGAATGGGGCTCCGCGAGGGGCGCAGGGCTCTTCACTAGCGAGGCCGACGCGTTTCCTCAAGCGTGTGGTTAGCGGGCGGGTGTGAAAGGTGTGTGTGTGTGTGTGTGTGTGTGTGTGTGTGTGTGTGTGTGTAGCGAGAGCACCGAAACCAACTCAGTGCTCTCGCTGCACTGCGCAAATCCTTCAGAGGAAGGGCGTCTGCAAACGAGGGGGCCTCTGTGGATAGACTGGTATACTGATACCCAAACCTCCAGATGTCAGACACCCAGATCGGTACTAAACGTTGTATGTCGTTAGAGAATCAACCAAAACACCGATTTAGTTCGTGCTATGTGCTGGCGTCCAGTAGAACATGCGTAAACTGTAATTAAAAGTAACACCAGAACGACGGAGGACTGGAAAAGCGTATCTGAATAATTGCTTTGTAGAGTTCGCAGAGGGTGAGGTCCTGCGTTCGGAACCCACTGATAATTTTTTTTGAACTATTTACGCGTGAAACTGTTTTATGGGCAGTGTGGTGTTCTGTCGACATGTGCGACAGCACAGACAACTCTTAATGAAGCAGTTAGTACATTTGTAATTTCACGGAATGAACACGAACAATAAGAACAGTAGAATAAAGAAATAATTGCATCACATGTGCGAAAGTATTATTAGTCGCGTATAACACTCATGTATAAACAGTTAAAAAAAGGCGGGGGTTAGAATCCAGAACCCTTGGTACGACGATAAAACACTACCAACTTCCCCACGGAGGCTATACGTATTACTTTTATGCTTTTGATCTGATACGTATTTCTGGTGTTACTTTTTTAAAGTTCACGCCCGTTCTCCTGGACGGCAGCACATAGTACGAACAAAATCTGAGTTTTGGTTGATACTCTTTCGACATTCAACGTTTGGTGCCGGTCTGAGTGTCTGAAACCTGGAGGTTTGGGTGTGAGTAGGGACAGCGGTTATCCCTGGCTCAAAATAAATGGTTTCTGAAATAACCGATTTTTCGGTATTTTATTCGTGTTATTTGCTGCAATAAATGTAGTAATCCAACAAAGATTGAACAATTTTTGACTCAGTCTCAAGATACACATAATCAAAATGTTAAATTAAATAGGTAAATAAAAGAAAACAGTTCGTCCACCGTTCGCTGCTTTTCCCGAAAAGTGATAAGTGTTTGAACACTAGACAAAATAGCCAGCATTTTTTGGAACTCTGCTCAAAAACCATGCTGTAATCGGGGATCATACGACTATCCGGGCATTACAAAGAGTCATTGCTAAAGGGTGAAAACCGAAGCTGAAGAATTATTTTTCGTGTTAAATTTGCCCGTTATCAAGGGCTACAAGCAAATGAAGGCATATTACGTAGACACAGGCAGCAGATCAGTTACGGTACTGTCTACTTCATTGTATACTATGAATGAAATGCTGTTAAGCTTAATTTATCACTGTTATAATTTTCTTCCTCATTATTTCATAGAAGTGGCAGACAAATCTTTTCTTTTAAAGCAAATGAGACATACTTCATTACTACGTCACTTTAGAAAATATTTCCAAACTAGGGTTGATGCCATTCTGCAATACAGGCGACGACAGAAAGAAATTACCCATGTCCCATGTGCGGGTGATTGTAACACTGAATGTACAGGCGTACCTTCAGCTACGACACACGATAACTGGCAGTTATTGTCTCAGCAATTCTGTATCAATTCTTATGCCATGTGTTTGTTGCTAGTTTCCGTCGGCATTGTTAACATAGCTCTGATCGCTTTTCCTATTTTTTATAATAACGCAATGCTTCAAACCAAAGCAAATTTTAAAAATGAAAATTACTTTTTTTAAAAAAAAGGTTTATTTAAAAATGAAAAATTTTAGCATTATTGCTATGGCTAATTAATAAATCGTTTTTAATGGGTTATTACTAAAAAATAACAAGCAGCTGTCATCAACGTAACCAAAGAAATAATGAAAAATACCGGATATTCAGAGCAAAAATACCGGTATGGGTTTTAACTGGTCGGTTTTTCGCATCCCTAATACTGAGCTATTCGGAACGGTTCGCAGTTTGAAGCTAAAGGACTACGAACAAAAGAAAAAATGTGTGGTGTTCTGGCATTTGTGCCACATCGCAACACATTTTATGAGAGTTCATCAACAGATCCCCGTAAACTGACAATTTGTCACACTATACGAGCCGGCCGAAGTGGCCAAGCGGTTCTAGGCGCTACAGTCTGGAACCGCGCGACAGCTATACGGTAGCAGGTTCGAATCCTGCTTCGGGCATGGATGTGTGTGATGTCCTTAGGTTAGTTAAGTTTAAGCAGTTCTAAGTTCTAGGGTACTTATGACCTCAGCAGTAGAGTCCCATAGTGCTCAGAGCCATCACACTTTACGATGTTCGCTAAAAATTTGAACGTTTTCGGTGCTGTTCAAAGTAGTTGTCAAACACAGAGCCCGTTTGAGGGAAACTTTAACTGACAGAAAATTTGACAATATGACGGACGTTGTTTGTATTGATGTTTTGCCGCGTACATTTAGTGAAAAAGTTTTATAACAGTTTATCTCACTGTATCGTGGTTTCCACAACTATGGAAACTACGATCAAGGATAAAAACCACATAGCGTCGGTAATCACCTAACACAAAGGTAAAAGGTTAGAGGGTCGCATCTTTCCCAGCCATATACAGGATTATGCACGAAGAGGTTCAGAAGCAACTCTATATTCTGGGAACATGCGAGTGGGCGTTCAACAAAATAAAAAGAAATTAAATCTTCTCGGTCTTCCACGGACGATGTTTAAGATATCCGCAAGACATCTGTGTGCTTATTTTCCAGCAGGCTGTCTGAACCTCCAACAGGCTGGGATCCAATAGTCACGCTTAGTGTCCTCCCAACTTTTGATCTCAACAGACCCAGAAACACAAGATAAGAATGCCGAAATTAAGGCAGCAAAAGTTAGGATTCTTTACCGGTTTCTGACTTTAGAGAGGCGCCGGAAGCGTGAGAAAGCTCTCAGCGATAAGCTACGAGTCTCGCTTTTGGAGGTCCTCAAGCAGACCGTAGAGAGGTGGCGATAAGAGGCGAGAGGCTGCCACGGGGAAGTCGCCTCGGTGGCCACCGTGCTGTGTGCGGTGCGTGTGTGACCTGTGTACAAGAATAGCACGCACTGCGGGGACTGGCTTGGCGCCACGTACCCGTCTCTCTGCCAGCGTTCGCCACACCCTACGACGTCGTCCTTCCCGTCCACGTGTGGCATAAACAGAGGCGCCGAGTCAATGGCTTCGTCGCCGGCTTTCTGATCATCACAGAGACGGCCGCTCGTAATCTTCAAAGAGGATTCATATTTACTCTCACCTTTGGGGCACGGTGCAAAGAGCAACTTCACAGTATGGTAAACTTCCATCAGCTCTGTAGACGAATACATTACGTGTCACTGACTTCTAAGCGCACGATTATAGTGGCCTTTGTTTAGGTCAGACGTCTCCCAGCTGGGTGACTTGCCCCGTAACAGTTGAAGTATGAAGGAGATACGCAAATCTTATGGCTCATTTCATATACTACATCCAACATGTCAGTACTTCTGTCCTACTCAGCCACAGAAAGAAAACTTTAGCACAGCTCACCAACTCCGGTATCATAAAATAGCACCGTCATAGTTTAATAAGAATGAAGCGGAACAATGACTGTTCCCTATTTAAACTGAGTGCGCTGGCTTTCGCCTTAAATAACAAGTTCTGTGGGGTGTTGCACAGATATTTTTAGGCGGCCGATGACAACTGTCTCCTACAGCAAGGAGTTAAATGATTGGTTCCGACCTATAGTCAGTTCCAGAAGAAAGTGTACGCCATTATCGATTATAGCTTGGCACCTTTTTGGCATGCTTTGGCCGGCCCATGTGGCCGAGCGGTTCTTGGCGCTTCAGTCCGGAACCGCGCTACTGGTATGTTCGCAGGTTCGAATCCTGCCTCGGGCATGGATGTGTGTGATGTCCTTAGGTTAGATTTAAGTAGTTCTAAGTCTAGGGGACTGATGACCTCAGATGTTAAGTCCCATAGTGTTTAGAGCCACTTGAACCATTTGGCATGCTTTTTCACCATATTTTCTGCATATTCTCTCGGTAACGATCTCCATATCGTCCTCATTTGATCTAACAGCTGCTTCAAAGTATATATTGGCTTTCCTTTAAGCTTGATCTTGGTATACGACCCTACATTTTCGATCGGATTTGCATCTAGATCATTGCAGGCCAATGCATCATGGACACCCCACTGTCTTCGTTCCACGCTGTACAGAGAAGGCTGCGAGGTTTCGGATCATTATCCTCTTGTAGCACCCAGTTTGCCTCATTCGAACCAAATAGCTTCTTAAAGGACCTCAGAAGGCATTTCTGATAATTATATAAATGGAAATAAGCGACTCTTCAGATATTTTGCAATTTTAAACTGCAACCGACAAAACAAAACATTCAACTATTACACTGTTTATCTATACACTGTCCAAAACCGCACTGATACAGATTCCAGACCACTACCAGAGATGTGGCTGCGGACGTTACATTTAAAATTACGGCGTTCACTTGCTTGTAAAACTGACCGTATAATCGAATGCCGTGATGATATTGTCACCGAGAGAGAGTTAGAGCAAAGGTAAGACTCTTGAGTTTCATTCGGGAAGATGGCGGTTCGGTCACCGTCCGTGATACATATCCCTAAAATCTACTAGGGAAAATCCCGGGATAGTTTGTTTCAGAAGGAAGGGGTAGATTTCCTTACCCATATTTCCCACATTCGGAATTTGCTCCGCCTCTATCACATCAGAATTGTTTATGAAGTTAAATATTGTATGCTATCAGGTCTTAATAATTACAAAAAGACTTCAGGATGACCACAGAAAACCAAAATGTAGTTCTCTCAAATGGATTGTAACACCAGTTCTCCTAAATGTGACTGCACTACCATTACGTCAACTAGTTCGGTTCCTTTACTCAAACCGTTTATCAGTTATTCTCGTAAAACTGAGCGGAACGCGTACACCCGATAGATGGGATGATCAAAATACAACGTCGCAACATCTTTAGTCTATCGTACAGGGGCTATTCGTTGTCAAAAAAGGTGCGTACAGCTCAAGAATTATTCAAAAGGAATTTTGTTTTCTTTGCCGCGAACCACATCACTCAGTATTGTTAGCGACAATGGGACAGAAAATCTGTTTTTGGTCCTTTATTAACTGACTACTGGTATTTCTTCTGGCCGTGGAACTGTGCACGGAAGCTAAAATACTAAAATCCATGCTTGTGCTTGTGAAAGCGTGGTACAACTGCCTCCTCTATGAACTGAAATACCGGAAAATTAAATGATTCATGAACAACATATGCATTTCCCACGCACACAGCTGCAGATGTACACGTCTAGTTAATACCTGATACTGGGACAGATGACCAAGCAGTTCGTCTCCTCCCCCCCCCCCCCCTTAAACCAACCAATACCTGATACTCATCAGTCATGCAGGAATGACAAGGACTGAGGAAGATCTCTCTACGAGCACCCGATGCAAACTCACCGGTAAATTACATGATATTTTTCACGCGCTTGTATCTCAATCCAGAGACCTATCTTTTCCGAGGCACGCTAACATAATACGTGGCCTTCTTGGCAGCCAAGCTCAACACTGGATCAACTGTGACAGGTCACGACCTTTCCCTCAACTGAAATGAGCTGATCTGTACGAAGGAAGACGACGCTTGTTGTTAGCAGTTATTTCTTGCTTCCCCTCGGGAAAAAATTATATAGTCACCGGGAGGGTGCATTGCGAAAGCTGTTTGCTGCTCTCGGTGCGAAATGCATCAGTCCTGACTTTTTACGCGCTTGTTCTGGCCATGACGCATCCCGCAGCAAGAAAGACAGCGTAGTGGAATGTCACAGGCTATCAGTATTGCGACCTCAGTGGCGCCACCAAGTGTCTGCGTGAATTGACTGATTCGTTGTTGAGTCACGTTACGTCCAGCGCCGATAGTAACTATCGTTTTCAATTTGCTGTGAGTGCAAGAATAGTGCCTACCGTTCTACTCAAACATCTTTTTAAAGGCGCTACTGAGGAAGGTAGAATGAGTCAGCTGGTACCGCACTTTCCAGTCTGAGTCTTTTAAGCAGGAGCATATTCGCCCTTTTTTGTGCTCCGACAAACATTTTTCTGCTGGTTTGCTTCCTCACTACAGCAGGGCATTTCAATCGTATGAAAAGAACTTTATGAGTCAGGAAAATTGATAGTTTACTTACGTGAAATTGAAACAACGGAAAACCAATTTTCCACCTCTGACCGGATTTCACGTGTGCTTCAGCACTATATGCATTTGCTTCAGTACTACAACATAAGGTTCCCAGAAATCTGACAACAAAGACGCTTTACAGCTTCGTCACTTTATAATCTACGCCGGATTTTACCTAGGGTAACTTTGAAGTTCTGTCTCGGAAACGGATAAATATATATAGAAATTTTTCAAGGTTATTCGTGATCGGGATCTTAGGAATATATCGCAAAAAAAAAAAAAAAAAAAAAAAAAAAAAAAAAAGCCATTTGCTGTGCATAGCCGTCTTGGAACGCGCGGCTCGGTTTTGGTACCCAATACTATCTCGATAGCAGATACAGATTTTTGAAAAAGGGAACATGACGTTTCTAGATAAATGCCTAGAGAATAAATCGTTAAAATTTGAGCGATTTGCTGCTTTTCGTTGTGTAGATATCCGCTCCTGACAGCGAAAAATGGTGGAAACGCTTCTCTCGGGTTTTCTCAGGAATCGCACATGAGCTAAATGGTGCCTCCGTAAGTTCCCTAGCAAATGGTCCCTAGCACACTATCCAAAATACTTAAGTCTACCTTTACATCACCAATAGAAACCGAGATATGAGCACCGGAAAAATCCCGTTTTTATGCGCGGCGTTTAGGAATATATTGGCAGTGCGTGCATACCGATACTGGCCCCCGGGTTATCGTATTGAACTTCATAAAACAAAATTCCTCCTTCGATGAACGACTAACTGACATCACGTCCTTTGGCTACTGTCTACAGTTTACCTGAAAATCATGCAGCATTTCACGGTGATCGGATCTCTCAGTACCCGCCGATCTTGACTGCATAGATTTAGAAGCTTCAATTATTAACACCGCCAAGGGATCGTGGCTCTTACTTTGCGACATAAATTTCAGCTTCTTACATTTACCCGTTTCAGAGGAAAAATGGAGCTTAACAGACAGACAACAAAGTGATCCTATAAGGTTCCGCCCTTGCCGACTGAGGTATGGAACCACGCACGTACACATAGCTCTACCTGTCGAAAGCGAACGGGGGGTCCGCCGATTTGGCAACCGTTGGCACGTGAGCGAAGAAGCGACAACTAGACCGTCCTCCCAAAATACACGAGCGTGGCTCAGCCGGGCTACGACCTGTGACCCGGCTTCGCTTCTCGTGGCCTCGTTTCGACTGTGTGTGCTCGATATGGGGCAGGTGGGACAGGGCGCCACCACAGGAACTCTGAAAGCCCGTTTCCTGTGGAGAACCAACCGCCCGCATGCCATCTGCAGTCCGTTACAAATACTGGCAGCAGCTGCGTACCAACACCTCTAAAGGCTCGTCAGTCGACCACTGCCCTCGTCTACGGCTGCAGTTCGCTGCACAGTTCAACTACTACACGCATACGTGGCTGAGCTAGAGACTGTGTGTCGTTGCGCTATGGTTGTTTTTAGTCTACTGACCAGGAAAGTACTTGGGCTCGAACAAACAGATCTATATGAACGTTTGGTTACAGGACCATTATGCACCTCTGAATGTGCTGGTGGGTGTCGTTTTTCTGCAAAACTCTGCAGTCATGCTCTAGATATTACTGTAGATGTAATTGTAGACGTCATACGCAATGCAGCAATCTTAACTATAAATGTAAATGCGGAATGTCAATAAAATGCTCCGAGCAATACGAATGACTGCAAAACGCACAGTGAAGAAATGCAAGTTGATCGCATGGTGTATTTGCACATTCTATAATATCAGTGTTGAACGCCACGTGAATGACACTTTTGAAGTTGTTCACTGGTTCACCAATATCGTAGCCAGCGTTCTGCCACGCGTAACGAAGCATTGGTCTGTATACTCCCGCAGGTAACTGATTGTAAATGAGACTGCATATTCACGGTAAAGAATCTGTCGTGCAATTTCGGCTGCATATTACTGGAACTTAGTTTAATGAAGTCCGTTATTCTCTTGGCATATATTTTATATTTCCTGAAGAAACACATCCAGAGGTAGTGCATATTTTGTAGTTTTAGGCGGAATGATTTTTAAATCTACGTGTTTTCCGCCAGATGCTTCCAGTAGTACTCTTTCATCCTTATGTCCAGACCAGGAGTCACAAAGTACTAATGACTTTCTCGACAAATGTGGATTCAAAACTGACAGAAAAAACGTCTTCAGATGTTTCGTCATCTTCCCACTCACACTTGCATCGACGACGACATTTGGGGGGCACAGCGTTTCTATTTCCCTTGACACGCGGGGGTCCAAACTTTCCACTGGATTCTTGGAAGCAAATATAGAGTGTCTGCCAATCGTCCGTCCATTGATATAGCAACATCGATCGTGTAACTATGTGTTGCACAGTTAACTGACTGCAACATCGCGACAGTGTTTCTCTCCCCTTTCATGGATAGTGTTCTGTCCCAAGAAAGTTCATAGTTTAACTGACTGATCACAGTTCCATACAGAACTAATATCGATGTTTCCTCTCGTGATATGCTCACTGACGTCAGCAACAAACGTTTGAGCTCTTTCAATCAGCTCTTCTTCGTCATCCTTATCTTTTCGTGCTTGGAGCATAGCGATACGGCGTGATGTTATCCTAAACTCCTTTTTCAAATTAGTAATAAATCCTAGTGAAGCTGTAAAGTTTGTACACCCGAGATTTCTGGCTACGTCCAATGTTGTAAATGCCAATAATGAACGGCGGAAACTCATTCTCGCGCTTCATCGAATTTCGCCATTACACGCCCCTTGATGGTCTTGAACAGCAGTGTACGATTTCCTTTGAAAACTGTATTTCCTTCTCTTTTCTTTGCCACGTAATTCAGTATGTTTTTAATATTGTTTTAGACTCCAGTTTAGGGTATCTTTTCAGAAGCTTGTCGTATGTGTCGATACCTCTTACGTAATAATCATCGTACATGTTCTCCAGTGTGTTGTCATCAAACGCCGTGATGATACTTGCAACTTTAACCTTCTTCTTGGGAGACGGTTGGTATTCACTGTCACTGCCTCCATCGCCTCCTCCCGCACTTGCCGTAGCACTACCGTTTGCAATGAGTTGTTCGTCATTATCATCCCTATCATCATCATTATGTGTCAGTGTTACAACAGTATCTGTTTCTAACTTATGCTCATATTTCTGCACTATAATAGATGCCAGAAAACATTCGAATGATTCGTCTTCTACACCAATACCATCTTCACGAAGAAGGGTTCTTCGTAACTTCATCTCAACCAGTCGCAATACTTTAGCAGGACTGATTACAAATCGCCGAGCCATCTGACGCTTCAATACACAAATGTCACAAAACGCAACTTCAGAGGCACACTGCACCGTCCCTACTGGTCCCGACTGGCGTAGCGGCAGGTCAGTGTGCAATGCGGCATGGCATACGCAGAGGCCTCTAACTGACGACTGCAGAGTTTTGCAGATGCGGGAGTATCACTAGTGCAATAAGAGACCTTTACATTATTTCACACACGATTTTGGTGTATGTGTTTGATAGAGCCCAAGTACTTTCCTGGTGAGTAAAAGTATGAAATGTTTGACAAATATTACACACACCACTGGATATGTATCAAGACTGCGATTCCGTTAGTAAAACTGTTTTTCGTCTTCAGCCTTCTGACTGGTTTGATGCGCTGTCACGTTTTTCTATTCTGCAATCTCTTGACGCACAGGTGCATTACCATATTTAAATTGACTGTGTAATCCAAGACATCTCTAATGGCAATTGCGTTTGAATGTCACCACAAAGTGAAAGAAGTTTTAGGATGTCAAACACCTTTCAGCCGTCTAGTTTCCAAAATTATTTTATTTGGCTACCAGTTTCGGCGACTTACTACCCCATCTTCAGGCCCCTGACCGACGTGTAGGAAGATTACGCCTCGTTTCTGGTCAAAACAGGGGCCGGCAATACTGGTGTTGGTAGATTTCTTCTTGCTCGCTACAGCAACAAAACAGGGGCCAGCGATACTGATATTAGTAGATTTTTTCTTACTTGCTACAGCAAGCATAAATCTACCAATACCAGTATTGCTGGCCCCTGTTTTGACCAGAACCGAGGTGGAATCTTTCTACACGTCGATCAGGGACCAGAAGATGGAGTATTAAATCGCCGAAACTGGTAGCCAAATAAAATAAGTTTGGAAATTAGACGGCTGAAAGATGTATCGAACAGTCGAGTCCCGTACCCATCTATGAAAAGATGGACATACAGAGAAATAAGTTTTATGTTGATGTGCGGACCGAATGGTCGTCAACAACATTACATAATTCGTCGAAATGTTTTCAATAACCCATATCCGCCTGTATTTTTGCGCTGTGTTTGTTACTCGTAAAAAAGCAGGATTAGGAACATAGGAGAATTCTGAACGGAATATTACCTCACTACGTTCTGAATAGATTTGCAAAAACTCACTCAGGGCAGCATACAGAAAGTGATAATATTTTGCCATTGAAGATGGTCTCTCCCTGCGTAGTTGCGGGTAGGAAACGGTTTAAAGAAAGTTTTCGCGGAGGAAATGTCTTAAAGGAATCTGCGATCATTATCAACTTTTACGAATGGCAGCTTTTTCAAAGATTATCTCTGACAATGTACTAAATTAGAAAATAGTCATCATCGCAGAGCAGATGAGCAAACGCAGGCAGTCTAGTAACGGACTTGTCTTTTCTCAATCAGGGACTTGTCCAGTGTTTAGAGGTGCCCGAATTTGCGACAGAACTAGAGCTACAGAAGTCTCTTGCACACGTCGCCAAAGATTCTAATGCAACCATTTTTAGAGCTCCGTATCTCATTCGGAACTAACGGAACGGAACATTAACAGGATCACTTATTTGTTTGTCTGTCTGCCCTTTTCTTAGGAACGGGTACAACTATCAAGTTGAAATTTGTGTCAAATACTAACGTCTGCGTCCCCTTGCCGGCGTAAAAAAATTTAGTATATTTTGATACTGGCAAATTCACTCTCAAAGTCTATAGATTGACTATATACCGTGTGATCAAAAGGTCAGTATAAATTTGAAAACTGAATAAATAACGGAATAACGTAGATAGAGAAAAACTACATTTCTACAGTCGCAGAATCGAAAAGTTATCCCAGTATTGGCAGACGTTGCAAACAGTGAAGGAGAATACATTAGTGAAGACTTAAGTCCTTACGTGTATTTGTTGCGTTTATTAAACTTTTGGAAAAACGCTACAAACTTCTGCAGCAACCCAATACTATTATTTTAATATTTCGGTAGAGGCTGCCCTCCTTTCAAGCACGCGAAAACACGTGGCTTAAGAGAGTTGTGAGAATTATCTGTTCTCGTTGGCAACAAAACGTGGTCGCAGCAAAACAAATTCGGGAAATCGCTAAGTTTGGTGAAAAATGAAGAGCTATTCACAACAACCTACTTATTCGACAAAAGTTTAAGATATAATAATTCACTCGTTTACACACATTAAGTAGCAACATCATTGACAGTTTCGCCTACGGTGTTCCTTCCACGAATGAGTACCTGCAGATCTGGCTTAATTGTGTTTTCCAGGAATGTTTCGCATCAAACGGGCTTACTGTACCGTTGCTGGCGCACTCCGGGGCAAAGCCAGTACGTGAGAGGGCACACTAGTTACCAGCTGTTCGATAGCGTTCGGAATGCGGGAAGCGCCTTTTAAAAGACCGCAGCGGCTTACGAAAGCCTTGCAGCACGCGGCAGGCAGCAAGGGGCGACGTAAGCTGGGCGCGCCCACACCCACCGCCATTCGCGGCGCCGTGCCGGTTACGTCATAGGCCGCGCCATGCAGGCGTATTTAAATCGCGCGCTGACGTCGTGCGCCGAGCGCGCCCCATTACGTCATCCTTCCAGGTAGCTGGGCCACCAGTTCGGCGAGCAACGCTGAGCACAGATTTGCATCTTTGACTTTCGACAAGAAGAACTTTAATGCGTTAATACTGTGAGCTGCGCAACACGTGCAGTTGAAGTAACCACCACACGGCGTGTTCGGTAGGCTACTGCTTGGTACCACTACCTTTTCCCCTCTTCTGCGTCGGACATGCGAATGGCACGTGGGACGTACGACCTTCGGTAGCTTAATTCCCGATTTTCTCGTGCTGTCATTTCGCAAAGACATACATGGGTAGTGGTAATACACTGCCCGACTCTTCTTGAAACACGGGTTTCGGAGTTTCGACAGAAACGTATTTTGTCTCTTGTCGAACCTGCCGCCACTATGTTGAGCATCATCGCAACGCTTAATTGGACTTTACGTACCTTCTCTGTTATTTCAGTTTGGAAAAGTTCCCCACACTTGAGCAATAATCAACACTCGATAGAACGAGTGTTTTGTAAGCCACTTCTTTCAAGGAAGACTTACAGGGCATTAAGACTGCTACAATGAATCCGTTTTATATGGTGTCACTTCAGGTCACTCGACATTTACTCCCAGCTATTCCTGAGTTGTTACCGTTTCCAGTGATAATCGTCAACAGCGCACTCTGAAAATAATGGTTATCTTTCCTATTTAAAAGCAATGCATTTATTTACGTTATGTGTCAACTGCCAGTATGGTTACGGAGCTTTCGACGTTTTCACTGGATTATTAAATATTTACAGTGAACAGCAGTGGCCCTGTAGCACTATCTTGGGGTACAGTCGACATTATTTTTAAGTATGTCAGTCTCTTACAATTAAGAACGGCAATCTGACTTCTACCTTACAGGACGTCGTGAATCCAAGTTATCATCTAGTCACTTTTCTGCCAATACAGTCAAGTTCCGAAAATGTTTGAGGCGTAGGAACTGCCGAAATTACGTATTAATTATTTCAACTGCTTGTAGCATCCCAATTCAATTATGTACTAGCAAAGCTACTTCCCAATCCACACTTCCCAATCCACAGTTCCGAAAATCGAAAATTCTTTATTATAAAATTCTAAGTCGTCGGTAGTTAGGAACTACCATACACAGAAAAATTTTTTTCAATATGGCGCACAGAAGGAACAAATATGAACTTTAAGGCAGAAATGATTGCATGTTCAATCTGGACTGTTACTGGATTTACCGAATTTCGACGTTTGTGCCCTTTTGAAGTATTAATTGTCGCAACATACTGTTTGCTGAAAACCAGTTCAATTATAGGGATGTTGGTTTTTAACTTGCTCTGTGCTGCTACAGTCATCGCGTGAAAATGACACGCCGGAATCGCGACTGTGACATAAATACATCCAGTAAAAATCCAGATGGCACATATTTCTGAAGTACTGTAGAGCTGTGGGCTCAACTGAGTAAGACGATATTTTTGCTGTACACCAACAATTTATTTTAAATAACAGCCACGGTCTCCAACGATGTCTACATATGACAGAATTGCAACAACGATGTTATTCTCCTGGCCGAAATGAGTTATTTGAACTGTTGACTGACACAGGCCTGGTTAAATACAAAAACAGAAAAGACAATTAGTTCTTTGAATACCTCGAATAGCCCTATGAGCACTTGCAGGTAAATTTCGGTGTTTAACACCGTTACACGTCTAGTACGTACATGAATGTGAGAGGTCTACTACTTTTGGGGCCAACGTAGCACCAAACTGCCCCTCTGCCCCCTTCTAGGTTATTTAGGCTGCACTAAGAGCCTGCAAACTTACACACGGTACACATCAACGTACGAACTGGCGACATGTGAAGGTTTTAAACATTGCGACGAGCGTACAGTTGCTCTAAGAAAAGTTCACTGGACAAATTAAACAGTCCCAACGCAGTAAAAATCCGAATAATGAACGCAAGAAATGTTACGTTGAGAAATAAGATTTATAATGTTCACCAAACATTATTGCAAGCTGTCGTCGTAAACAGCTGACAATTATCTAGCGTTTATAATTATATTAAAGGGCCTAATCATGTACTGCTGGTCGCTGAGGATGTTCATTAAGCGGGGCCATGCAGTGTGCGCGCCAAGCGAAGTGCGAGCAGGCGAATTCCAACTCTGCTGCTCCGCTACGTCACACAGAGTACCTACAGACCTTTTGCCGACGTTATACCGGCTCTTTTGCAGCGCGCCGTTTAAGTGCGTGGCATACAGTAGTAAAACACACTAGGAACTATTTGCTTTCTAATAAATGCGTTAACACTATAGTGAGTATAGAACTAGTAAATTTGCCGGCCGCGGTGGTCTCTCTGTTCTAGGCGCTCAGTCCGGAGCCGCGAGACTGCTACGGTCACAGGTTCGAATCCTGCCTCGGGCATGGATGTGTGTGATGTCCTTAGGTTAGTTAGGTTTAAGTAGTTCTAGGGGACTCATGACCATAGATGTTAAGTCCCATAGTACTCAGCCATTTGAACTAGTAAACTTTGGGGCGATCAAACAGTTTACGTTTAAGGGCGTTGCTGCGGCGTATATGCAACGTAGTGCGATTCAGATACTAGTATAGAAGCACCGACTTGCAGGCAAGGGATCAGTGTTGCATTCGTGCGTTTCATAAGTGCTTCCGGTAAATCCGTGCACTTTGTAGTCTCTCCCCGATGCTATTCAATCGGTCTATTGAGCAAGCAGTAAAGGGAACAAAAGAAAAGTTCGGAGTAGGTACTAAAATCCATGGAGAAGAAATAAAAACTGAGGTTCGCCGATGACATTGTAATTCTGTCAGACAGCAAAGGACCTGGAAGAGTAGTTGAACGGAATGGACAGTGTCTTGAAAGGAGGGTATCAGGCAGTAGCGGACTGCTTCACGCAGTAGAACACGGTGTTCTACCAAACGGGTATCCTCAACCTGGTGCGTCGCTTGGATGACTGCCTCAACGCTCACGATTGTTCCTGACTGGCATACCGATTATTTTTCCAAAGCTGTTTCACAGAGGAAGACTGCACTGTAGTTCCTTCTCTAGATTGTCGCACAGATGACAAAATGGTAGTTATCGAAATAGATGACACAGAGACAGAAAAATAATTAAAATCGCTCAAAAGAGGAAAGGCCGCTGGACCTGATGGGATACCAGTTCGATTTACACAGAGTACGCGAAAGAGCTTGCCCCGCGCCCCCCCCCCCCCCCCCCCTCCTTGCAGCCGTGTACCGTAGGTCTCTGGAAGATCGTAGCGTTCCAAAAGATTGGAAAAGGGCACAGATCATCCCCATTTTCAAGAAGGGAAGTCGAAGAGATGTGCAGAACTATAGACCTATATCTCTAACGTCGATCAGTTTTAGAATTTTGGAACACGCATTATATTCGAGTATAATGACTTTTCTGGAGACTAGAAATCTACTCTGTAGGAATCAGCATGGCTTAGAGGGCCATAGACACGGGTTCCCAGGTGGATGCCGTGTTTGACTTCCGGAAGGCGTTTGACACAGTTCCCCACAGTCTTAATGAAAAAAGTGAGAACATATGGACTATCAGCCCAATTGTGTGATTAGATTGAAGAGTTCCTAGACAACAGAATGCAGCATGTCATTCTCAATGGAGAGAAGTCTTCCGAAGTAAGGGTGATTTCAGGTGTGTCGCAGGGGAGTGTCGTAGGACCGTTGCTACTCACAATATATTTAAATGACCTTGTGGATAACATCGGAAGTTCACTGAGGCATTTTGCGGATGATGCTGTGGTATATCGAGAGGTAACAATGGAAAATTGTTCTGAAATGCAGGAGGATCTGCAACGAATTGACGCATTGTGCAGGGAATGGCAATTGAATCACAATGTAGACCAGTGTAATGTGCTGCGAATACATAGAAAGGAAGATCCTTTATCATTTAGCTACAATATAGCAGGTCAGGAACTGGAAGCAGTTAATTCCATAAATTATCTGGGAGTAGACATTAGGAGTGATTTCAAATGGAATGACCATATAAAATTAATCGTCGGTAAAGCAGATGCCAGACAGATTCATTGGAAGAATCCTAAGGAAATGCAGTCCGAAAACAAAAGAAGTAGATTACAGTACACTTGTTGGCCCACTGCTTGAATACTGCTTACTGGTGTGGGATCCGTACCAGACTGGGTTGATAGAAGAGATAGAGAAGATCCAACGGAGAGCCACGCGCTTCGTTACAGGATCATTTAGTAATCGCGAAAACGTTACGGAGATGATAGACTGCAGTGGATGACTCTTCAAGAGAGAAGTAGCACGGTACGGGCTTTTGTTGAAGTTTAGAGAACATACCTTCACCGAGGAGTCAAGCAGTATATTGCTCCCTCCTACGTATATCTCGCGAAGAGACCATGAGGATAAAATCAGATATTAGAGCCCACACAGAGGCATACCGACAATCTTTCTTTCCACGAACAATACGAGACTGGAATAGAAGGGAGAACCGTTAGAGGTACTGAAGGTACCCTCCGCCACACACCGTCAGGTGGCTTGCGAAATATAGATGTAGGTTCTGGACTCTACGGCCCTCTAACTAAACTTTCTGATCGTCCCTCGTACAACACGCCAGCTACAAGAATCACCACCTGCCGCACTGAAAGAGATTCATAGTCGTCCTGTACGGTAGTAGTAGCGTTCTTCTTGAAAGGCCACTTCCACCCCCGCAAGTGTTACTCTCTTCATTTAAAAGAAAGACAGACCACACATGCACCTGAATTAGACGAGGCTCTAACTGTGAGGCTCTAGCT
Source organism: Schistocerca nitens (assembly GCF_023898315.1). NCBI lineage: Eukaryota > Metazoa > Arthropoda > Insecta > Orthoptera > Acrididae > Schistocerca > Schistocerca nitens. Next base: position 515,501,366 of record NC_064620.1, on the reverse strand, counting down.
ATGAAGCAGCTATCAGCTGGAGATTCAGTAAGAGAGGAGGCGATGATTTGTTGGCTTTCCTCGCGGCAGTTTTGGAAGCTCGTGCATTGCCGCACGCAACGCACTATGTTTAGTGGCTGCAGGCCGCTCCAGCCTGTCTCCAGCAGCGACCGTACCCAAGGCGTGCCGCGACCGGGAACTGGTTCTGTTCCGTTTCTGGTTCTGACGCTCACGCACTGTGCGGTCAGTCTGTGCCCTACCCTACGGGACACAGCCTACCTCTGCCTCTCACGTAGACCTCGGCCCTCGGCTCTGCTCATCTGTCCACGTGCTGGTTCCTGTCGCCTCTGCTCTCTCTCTCCCCTTCATTCACTTTCTCCCTGTTCATATTCTGCATTTCGTCTCTTTTATAGTGCTTTACGCAGTCCTGAAGGAATTGGGGGCTTCAAGTTATCCGGCGTCCCTGGCAGAACTTTATAAGCTCCGCCAGCTCAAGTCTCCCAAACTTTCCCTACAACTTCATTATGATGCACTCCTAGAGGACATTACGTAAATGAAAAATATAGATGACAAATATTGCACTCAAAAATTTAACTTATCATTGGAAATAAGTAACAAATTGTATAAACTTTCTAAAATTGTAAGTAAGAAAACATCTTACTGTTTATGGCTGCTAAGGTAGGCTGGTTTTAATGTGATGTATAACAAAGACAAGGTTTCATTTCCCTCTCACATTCTATAAATAAAAGAACGGCAGAAACTAGCAGAAGCTGAATCACATTTGGCCAAAGAAGAAAATCAGATCTCATATCAAAAGTTTTCCACACCTCCCTTCACATTACGCTACAAATGACTCAGAGAAAGAGTAATTGCCACAGAGGTCAAATCTTGAAAAAAGGTACCCAGTATATGTGGAAACATGCAAAGATGACGACACCGCCCCTGGAAAGCAATCTTTCAATTATTTATTGCACAAGAACCAAACATCGTACAGATACTGGGTGTTCACAAAGTCTCTCCGCAGTGCCGTATGATCGTTAGCCGCGCGTGCCGTATGAGATTGTTCGCCTGCCTGGGTTACTTCCCTTCAAGCGTACTCCCCCAACATTCCACCGTTTCGTTATCTCAGCCAGCGTCAGTAGTACCATTGGTGTGTGTCGTTTCGTGTTGACGTGAAAGTTTAAGTTTAGTTCCTTTGTTTCCTTTTTGTCACTAGTAAAATGCTAACCATTGAAGAACGTGTATTTTTAGTCGAACAAGTGTTCAAAGCTGGCGGTAAATACACAGTTTCAGTTCGTCAAACATTTAATTCAGTTTTCCCGGAGACAACACTCCCACATCGCGATACTGTGCGAGATTTGATTAACAAATTCCGAAGTACGGGTTCCGTGACAGATGCACCGAGAAGTGGTCGTCCTAGCGTTTTGTCTGAGGATAAACTACTTGATATTTCCGATAGAATGTCCACGAGTCCTAACAAGTCAGTAAGAAAACTCGCCCAGGAAATCGATGTTAGTGTCGGAACGGCCCACACAGCTGTAAGGAAAAAATTAGAACTCTTCCCATACAAAGTGTCAGTCGTGCAAGAACTGAAAAATACCGATCATGGCAAGAGACTGCATTATGGTCAATGGTTCAAAAACTTCGTTCAACAAAATGGAAGGGATATTCTTAATGAAACATTTTTCACTGATAAGGCGAGGTTTCATTTATCCGGGTACATGAACTCGCAAAATTCTCGTATATGGAGTAGTGCAAATCCATTGTGTATTCATGAGAAACCACTTCATTCTGTGAAAATAGAAGTTTGGATTGCAATTTCTTGACGTCAGATTGTGGGTCCCATATTTTTCAACGAAACAAACTCACAACGATACTGCAGTGATATTCTGTACCCATTCATGGGAGAACTTGCGTTAAGTGAAATGCTGGACGTTTATTTTCAACAAGATGCTGCAACAGCGCATACAGCTCGAGTTTCAATGTCACTGCTTGGTGATGTTTTTGGTGATCGCATAATTTCACAGGGACTTTGGCCTCCACGATCGCCTGACCTAACATCACCTGACTTTCTTCTGGGGTGCAGCGAAAGCAACTGTCTATAAAAACCGTCCAAAATCCATCGATGAATTGAAAACTGCAGTATCTACTTTCACTGCTTCTGTTAAAGAAATGTTACGGCTTGTGTTTGGAAACATGATTAGACGAATTGAATTGTGTATTCAGCAACAGGGCGGACACTTACAAATTTTCACATTAAATGTTGAAAGTAAAAATGAATATTCAATAAATTAATAACTTGTCTTTCACTGAGTTTCATTTCGGTATATTCACTGCGTCATACGGCACGCGCGGCTTACAATCATACGGCACAGCATACATATGTCACTTTGAAGAGAAACCCTGAAAGTTTTTTGTTTCTTCTTCTTCTTCTTCTTCTTCTTCTTCATGTATACCGCCACAGTGTAGTTTGGTAATTTGCCGATAGTCAGCGCTAGTCGCAAACATGGCGAGTTCAGGTACGAGCGAGCTTTCTGTGTGTTGGAGTTCGAAGTGGCCCCCCGTGATCATCGCCTCTACCACGTGATGTAGCAGAGCTCCTGGATAGAATACGAGAAGAGACTGCCACAGACGACGATGCCATGCTGGGACGGGTATAGCAAGAATTAGATTACCGTATTGGCGTCTGCTTGGTCACTCATGGTTCTGCTGGGTCACTCATGGTTCGCATATCGACTGTTTGTAAAAAACAAAAACTTTCAGTGTTTCTCTTCAAATGTAGTATGTATGACATCTGTACAATGTTTAGTTCTTGTGCAATAAATAATTGGAAGTCTTCCCGGACTTTATGTACACCCTGTATTATCGAAATATATTTAATACATAACACCATGTACCTACAAATGATACGTGAAAAACATGCTATAGGTCTCCCATACGATTCCCACAGAGAAAGAAACTCACTGTTTTGAGCAAGATCAGAAAAAAAGGCTACGAAAGACAGCACCAAGACGGAAGATGCATCTCGAAAATACCGTTTAGCTGAAATCTGACCTGGAGGCTGTCAATGTCCAAAGACTAATGCTAAATCATTGTTTCATCGACGAATACTTTGTGTGAACAATCCTGACTGTATACAGTACAACACGAGAAGCCGCATACTACAAGCCGAGCGAAAGGACCGCCAAACGTGGAACTATAGAAATTGCTTCATGCTTCTTTCATTATCTAGGAAAAATGCAGATGGAGACATTTCTTTTCCATACATGTGAAGGACAAAACAGAAAAGCAAACAAAAGAAAAATTCGGAGCAGGTATTAAAATTCATGGAGAAGAAGAAAAAACTTTGAGGTTCGCCGATGACATTGTAATTCTGTCAGAGACAGCAAAGGACTTGGAAGAGCAGTTGAACGGAATGGACAGTGTCTTGAAAGGAGGATATAAGATGATCAACAAAAGCAAAACGAGGATAATGGAATGTAGTCGAATTAAATCGGGTGATGCTGAGGGGATTAGATTAGGAAATGAGACACTTAAAGTAGTAAAGGAGTTTTGCTATTTAGGGAGTAAAATAACTGATGATGGTCGAAGTAGAGAGGATATAAAATTTAGACTGGCAATGGCAAGGAAATCGTTTCTGAAGAAGAGAAATTTGTTAACATCGAGTATAGATTTAAGTGTCAGGAAGTCGTTTCTGAAAGAATTTGTATGGAGTGTAGCCATGTATGGAAGTGAAACATGGACGATAACCAGTTTGGACAAGAAGATAATAGAAGCTATCGAAATGTGGTGCTACAGAAGAATGCTGAAGATAAGGTGGGTAGATCACGTAACTAATGAGGATGTATTGAATAGGATTGGGGAGAAGAGAAGTTTGTGGCACAACTTGACTAGAAGAAGGGATCGGTTGGTAGGACATGTTTTGAGGCATCAAGGGATCACAAATTTAGCATTGGAGGGCAGCGTGGAGGGTAAAAATCGTAGAGGGAGACCAAGAGATGGATACACTAAGCAGATTCAGAAGGATGTAGGTTGCAGTAGGTACTGGGAGATAAAGAAGCTTGCACAGGATAGAGTAGCATGGAGAGCTGCATCAAACCAGTCTCAGGACTGAAGACCACAACAACAACAAGTTCCTGTACGCTACTGATTATCTTATTTTGATATCCCTGTAATAAATGACATGTTTTTGGAGCCAGATCAGTTGCGAATGGAGGGCGACTGTTCATGCTCTAATATAGAAAAGGAAAGACTGCTCGATACATCTGAACCATCAGGATACTGCACTGCCATCAGACAAAAAATATCATGAAACTGAAGGCCAGCAGAATGATATACTGAATTCCCAGAACTGAGACGCTAAGTGATATAGAACAGAAAAGCTGACAACGACGGAATTAATGTTAATTACAAGTTATGGGCAACCACTTACTGAAAATATGTAATGCGACTATAAAAAATTCTTTTTTAAAAAAAGAGGTTAGGGCAAAAATATCAGTATCGATAAAAGAGGTAGTTGTGGAACGTAGCTCCAGGTCGCCCTGTTCGCTACTGTATACGCTTCAGCCAGTTTCCGGCGGCAGGAAGAAGGGGTTTTATGTTCGGCGTGAAGACGGGCTGGATTTTCGCCTAATCCTCTTAAATGTGTTCCACTTGGAACCGACTGCGCTGGCCTACAGGAAGAGTAATTTCGTCATTGTGGCGCTGCAGAAAATTTTCTTGAAGTGCTGACCTTATACAAGCGTTTTAGCCTTTAATATACCAAGTGGAGTCCTCTAGCAACCCCATAGAGTGACTTTTCGTGATACTGCTGCAACTGTAAAAACAATTTTATTCTTGATTTTTATATGTCTGAGAAACCTACACTTCCATGTTGAGAAACAAGGAAAAGAAAAGAAAAGAAAAAATACACGGGGGGAGGGGGAGACGCTAGAAGACCCAAGCTTGGTACACAAAGTTGACAACTTGGCTTAGTATTTTAAGGATTAAACAGCAAGAGGAAATTCTGCAGCTCCTGATTCTAATTATCTGGAAGGTCTGTATGTTGGACCATTTCATGGAGCGGTTTGGAGCTAGCGGAATCGACGAGTCGGCGGGAATCACTCGAGTTACGTGCCAAGTCGTGAACGCTCGGAGAGGGGAAGGAGGGCAGAGTTGCTATTTCTTAGATGCTATCATTTGGAAGTCCGGACTTAATCATCTTTTGGGCTCAACGAAGTTACTTTTCCGGCACAGAAGGCCTCCAATGTACAGGGCTATAAGAAGTGATCAATTCACTTTGAAATGCTCTGTATTTTCCAGAGTAATACAACAAATATGAGTGGTGCACGAACAGAATGCTTCAAATGGCTCTGAGCACTATGGGACTGAACATCTGAGGTCATCAGTCCCCTAGAACTTAAACCTAACTAACCTAAGGACGACACACACATCCATGCCCGAGGCAGGATTCGAACCTGCGACCGTAGCGGTCGCGCGGTTCCAGACAAGCGCCTAGAACCGCTCGGCCACTCCGGCCGGCAGATATTTGTCCCTGTCTCGTGGACCAAAGCAGGCTGGCGACCGGAATTTAGACTAGTTTTACATGTGTAGCAAATTAATTCGGGCCGCCTATGAACGTTTCCAATTGAAATTCATGGACCAGTACGTTCTGTAATTTGTTCCGGGTCCCGCATATGGAACATGAGCGCTTTGATTCAGACCGCGACCGCGGAGTGTTATTTCGCACCACGCTACGGCAGCTCGAAACAACGGAGGAAAGGTTTCAGTGCTAATGCATATGGGGCTCTCCACTTGTTTTGACTGCTCTCGCGTGCGGTATTTCCGGAGGACAGCGTGGTGCCCTCTTAAGGAAAGACAACATGGAGCCTTTTACAGCCGCGACTGCGTAAGGGAAGCCAAGGGGAAGGCGAGACCAGGTCGGCGGATCCGGTTAGCGGTCGCACCGCCGCCTTGTACGGCTTCGGCTGCAACCCTGGGCGTGGAGAATGCAGGGTGCACTTGCGAGGTGAAGCGACTGTACCGCGGTGGGGTGGGGCTGGCATGGCCGCCGCGTGCCACACTCCCTCCCCAGTCGCCGCCGCTGCAGCAGAACAAAGACGCGCGTCCCGCTGCAGTTACCACGTGCCCTAAGATTCCGCGATCACTTACCTCTAATAACAACCTGGCGAGCTCCATTAGGTACTTCAGCTCGTTCGCAGGGGTACCGCTAATAGGTTCTCTGTACAGGGTGAAAAGTATTTAAACCGACAGAAAATGGTTCAAATGGCTCTGAGCACTATGGGACATAACATCTATGGTCATCAGTCCCCTAGAACTTAGAACTACTTAAATATAGGCGCTCAGTCCGGAACCGCGTGACTGTTACGGTCGCAGGTTCGAATCCTGCCTCGGGCATGGATGTGTGTAATGTCCTTAGGTTAGTTAGGTTTAAGTAGTTCTAAGATCTAGGGGACTGATGACCACAGATGTTAAATCCCATAGTGCTCAGAGCCATTTGAACTACTTTAACCTAAGGACATCACACTGCCGGCCGAAGTGGCCGTGCGGTTAAAGGCGCTGCAGTCTGGAACCGCGAGACCGCTACGGTCGCAGGTTCGAATCCTGCCTCGGGTATGGATGTTTGTGATGTCCTTAGGTTAGTTAGGTTTAACTAGTTCTAAGTTCTAGGGGACTAATGACCTCAGCAGTTGAGTCCCATAGTGTTCAGAGCCATTTTTGACATCACACAACACCCAGTCATCACGAGGCAGATAAAATCCCTGACCCCGCCGAGAATCGAACCCGGGAACCCGGGCGTGGGAAGCGAGAACGCTACCGCACGACCACGAGCTGCGGACTAAACCGACAAACTCTGGGAGGTTGTAGGGGACATCAAAACAAATATTTTTCCCTAATGTCATTTTTTCCTATGAGGAGTATTTAAACCAGTAAAGGAAGATTTCTCTGGCGGCAAATTAATTAAACCAACAAACAATTTTCCATTTTTTTATAACCAAGAGACAACACATTAACACAACCCAATTTCAATTACAATGCCTCCATTGACACGCAAACCAAGGTTAACCGTCGGATCATGTTCTGTCTGACACGGGCAAAAACCCGAGGAGTATCCTGAATTGTTCCTGCTGCTGCTGCTACTATCCGGGCAACCAGATCCTCTTTTGATGAAACAGGAGTTGTGTAAACAAGGTTGCGCATCTCTCGACACAAAAAGTCCAGAGGGGACATAACTGGGGATGGAGCAGGCCATTGTACAGGACCACTCTGCCAATCCACATTTCTGGGAACAGTCTGTCCAGGAATCGACGAACGCGACGACTGAAATGTGCCGGCGCCTCGTCATGTTGGAACCATATGCGTCGTCTTGTAGGGAGCGGGACGTCTTCCAGCAATTCTGGCACTGCTCTGGCGAGAAAATTATAATAGTGTGCCATTTAATGGCCTAGGTAGCAGATACGGCCCAATTAAACAGTCTCCAACAACACCGACCCACACATTAACGAAGAACCGCACTTGATGAACGCTAGTATTTGTGGCATGTGGGTTATCCTCACTCCAAACATGCGAATTGCGCATGTTGAAGACTCCATCACGTCCGAACGTTGCTTCATCGGTAAACAACACACAGGATGGAAATGTAGGATGTATTTCACACTGTTCCAGGTACCACTGCGAAAACTGTGCTCTGGGTGGATAATCAACTTGTTCCAGGTTGTGGATACGCTGTAAGTGAAATGGACGTAACAATTGCTCTCTAAGGACTTATTACATTCGTCTGATCCGTCCTCATGTTACGTGCAACTGCACGAGTGCTGATTGAAGGATCCCGCCCCCACATGCTGCGAGACAGCTTCCTCACATTGCAGCGTTCCTACTGTGCGACGGCGTCCCTGTCCAGGTAATCTGCTAAATGGCCCGGTCTCACGAGGACGTTGGTACACAGCGGCAAAGGTCGTATGATGCGGGATACGACGATTAGGATATTGTTGATAAACCTGCTGCGCAGCTCGTCCGTTGTGGTGCGCTACGTAGTACGCACCAACCATATCAGTGTACTCACTCCAGGTGTATCGCCCCATTAGTAAACACGGACAATGCACTACTACACTGGTGGACAGCGGTGGTGGTGGTGGTGGTTAGTGTTTAACGTCCCGTCGACAACGGGGTCATTAGAGACGGAGCTCATGCTCGGGTTAGGGAAGGAAATCGGCCGTGCCCTTTCAAAGGAACCATCCCGGCATTTGCCTGAAGCGATTTAAGGAAATCACGGAAAACCTGAATCAGGATGGCTGGAGACGGGATACTGGTGGACAGCAGTTGCCTACAACTGAAGATCGTAATACGGCCTCCACCGGTTTAAATAATCCTCATAGGAAAAATGACATTAGGGAAAAATATTTGTTTTTATGTCCCCTACAACCTCACAGAGTTTGTCGGTTTAAATACTTTTCACCCTGTATAAATTCATACCAGTGGCATGTTAGTTCCATCTGATTCTTATACGATGTCTTCTCAACGTTTAGCGACCCCTAGATAATCAACAGTACTGTACATACAGTGACGCTTTTCTCCGGTCAGCGAAGTGATATTGCCCAAACGTGTCAAATGTCGGAGGTGCAAACGTGGCGGCTATGGACCTCAGCCCCTTCGGCGCGCTCGTGGAAAATTAAAGCGTCAATGAATGAGGAAGTGTATAAGAGAGGATGATGAACGCATGAAAATTTAGTGAATTGAGGATAAAAGATTCAAATGATTTATCGGAACTTCTGACGGTGGATGCTCGTTCATTTGATGTACTTTTCCTACGGATACACCTATTATCAAGGAAAAAGGAGACATTTGCGAGACGCTATTCCTGCAAGTCAACGCATGTGTAATTTCGCTAAAGGACTCATTTGAAGAACTAAAATATCAGCAGTTAATAAGGCTAATCGCGACGAAAAACGTGTACAGCTATTACAGAGTTTCATTACATGTAGGTAAAGAAAGGAGTACATGTATGTAATGATGAAACTGTGGTTATATTTGAACCTGAATGGATTTCTTGCCCTCGCAGAAGATTAACAGCATCAAAGTACCATCGTGTTGGCTACTGTGGCTCATCAGCTGCAACTCCGTTTTTCGTTTTATTGCTGATTCTTTTCAGTTCTTTCCTAGAATTCAACCGCAATGTATTTTTCCTCTATTAATTGTGGTTTGTCCACTTCCGAGTACATTTTCCTGTATTTCTACAACTGATCGTATTGCTCCGTTTCCTTTGATGGTTACAATACTCGTTTGATTTTATACACGCCTGTAGACCTACAACAATTTTAAAACAATTATTTCAGAAAGCCCGATAAATAATATACAATACATTGCACTACTTCAGTCTTATCCGTAGATGGTCAACAATATTGCACAATATTATTGACCGTCTTGAGGCCACCGAAGTCTCTAGCCACCCGTCGTCAAAATCACCGATTCAGGTATTCAGATAGAACTTTTTTAAAAATATACGAGGTGTGGCTAGAAAAAAACGGACTAGTACTGGTGAAACAAAACGAATGCAATAAGGCTGAAAGCCGCGTGGCCTGTCACGTGACTCTCGCTCCGCCTACTGCTCGAGTTTCATCTGCCTCCTGCACTCAGTCTGCCCGTGGCGTCTGTTTTAAGTAGTTGACGTTTTGTCTGTGCGTCGGAAAATGTTGAGCGTACAGAAAGAACAGCGTGTTCACATCAAATTTTGTTTCAAACTAGGAAAATCTGCAAGTGAAACGTTTGTAATGTTACAACAAGTGTACGGCGATGATTGTTTATCGCGAACACAAGTGTGAGTGGTTTAAACGATTTAAAGATGGCCGCGAAGACACCAGTGATGACACTCGCACTGGCAGACCATTGTCAGCAAAAACTGATGCAAACATTGAAAAAATCGGTAAACTTGTTCGACACTTTCCTTGTCAACTCCTGTTAACTCAGACACTGCTCTGATTGTTAAACGGCGATCTTGTCGAACAAGTTTACCGATTTTTTCAATGTTTGCATCAGTTTTTGCTGACAATGGTCTGCCAGTGCGAGTGTCATCACTGGTGTCTTCGCGGCCATCTTTAAATCGTTTAAACCACACTTGTGTTCGCGATAAGCAATCATCGCCGTACACTTGTAACATTACAAACGTTTCACTTGCAGATTTTCCTAGTTTGAAACAAAATTTGATGTTAACGCGCTGTTTTCTGTACACTCAACATTTTCCGACGCACAGACAAAACGTCAACTACTTAAAACAGACGTCACGGGCAGACTGAGTGCAGGAGGCAGATGAAACTCGAGCAGTAGGCGGAGCGAGAGTCACGTGACAGGCCACGCGACTTTCAGCCTTATTACATTCGTTTTATTGTTTCACCAGTACTAGTCCGTTTTTTTTTCTAGCCACACCTCGTATACAGGGTGTACATAAAGTCCGGGAACACTTTCAATTATTTATTGCACTAGAACTAAACATTGTACAGATGTCATACTGCATTTTGAAGAGAAACTCAATTTTTTTTTTTTCAAACATTGACTTGGCAGACGTCAATACGGTAATCGAATTCTTGCCGTACCCGTCCCAGCATGGCATCGTCGAACGTGGCAGTCGCTTCCCGTATTCTCTCCCGGAGCTGCGCTACATCACGTGGTAGAGGCGGTACATACACCAGATCTTTACAGTGTCCCCACAGAAAAAAAGTCACACGGAGTGCGATCTGGTGATAGGGGAGGCCACTTCATGAAACAGCTCGCACTGCACCCGAACCCGCCATGTTTGCGTCTAGCGCTATCGGGAAATTACCAAACTACGCTGTGGCGGTATACATGGGGGGCGAAAAAAAGAAGCCTTTCAGGGTTTCTCTTCAAAATGACATGTGTGATATCTGTACAACGTTTGGTTCTTGTGCAGTAAATATTTGAAAGTGTTCCCGGACTTTATGTACGCCCTGTATTTTGGAACTGATGATCTCTTCGTGATGCTCAATGCTTCTGCTGCAGGGACTGCCACTGGAGACTGATAATCATTTCGCTTCTTTACATGTTTTCCCTTGGACCTCTACACCTGATATGGGATCCAGACTGACGAGCTACAGTGAAGATCCGGTCGCAAGAGGATTTCGTGAGCCACTTTTTTTATAGTAGAATTATATTTCTTAGCGTTCTTCGAATGAATCTTTCTCACAAATAACGTTGTATGATCATTCCGCTTCTTACAGCTCTGGCCACATATACCTAGATGTCTTTTGTGGTGAGAGGTACTTAATGCCACAATCGTTGGCAGTTAACAAGTTCTTCCATCCAGTTTATTAGTCTATCGACTGTTTACAAACAGGTCAGATGTTAAGTGTTTCTACGAGAAAAAGTACCGAACATGACCCAGCTCGTCTGCCACCAATGCATTCTTCGTTGGTGGCGCAGGAGTGGGGCGGATATGGGCGCAGGCATTTCATATGTATATTCTCGTTGTCACTTTCACGACAAGGCTAATGACAGATTACTGAGCCGAGACAGAGAATCTAGATGTATTTTCGTTCCGCTGTTGCTCCTCTCGCTCCCGACAAAGCTGGCAGAAGCAATCGTCTAAGCTTCCAGATTTACTCCATAACTGACGCGGACCTTAATAAGGCCATTCCGAAATACTTCAATAAAAAATATCAATAGCGTTGCTCATATGTAGCGCAAACTAAGTTTCCGTCTCAGATTTAGAGCGGGTTTGACCCAATTAGCGACAAAAAATGGTGAAACTAGTTTTCATGGTGACAAAAGTTTAAGAATTGTGTTCTTCAAAGAATTTTTAATCCATCTGGTAGTATCTGAAAAGCCCATGTATTGCCTGTTTGCGCAGTAAGCATTTCAGGCTTACTGTAGCTAGCGGTAACACCTCAAGAGTTTTGGGTTTCTGACTTCGAGGCGTATCATTTACGAGACCAGAACCCCTACTACTCTATGTCCCATAAGCTCAGGCGAAGCTTCGACACTCATTTCGTGGGCGCTTATTACGGAGGTGTCAACAGCACTGAGCGTAATGGGACTGCGTAACATTCATTAGTAGGCGCGTCTTGCGGGGCGTTTCCGCCCGCGGTGGTGACGTCTGTCGCTACAGTCAACAGCAGACAACCCTAGTAATAAGGAGGACACAAGCTTAAGGTTTAACGTCCAATCGACGACAAGGTCATTAGTGACCAAGCTCAGACTGGGAACGGAAACTGACCATTTCTTGACAAAGTAACCTGGTGTTCAACTAAACATCTGGATGGCTGGACGGGGATTAGAACCACCCTCCCCCCAATAAGTTCTCCAGTGTATTACCACTGCGCCACCTCCCTCGGTACATGACGCGTAGTGAGGTTGTGCAATGGCTGAGACACTGTTTTCCTGGAAGAGTGGTCGGACCATCGAGATCTGGGTTTTCTACGCTTTCCCTGAATCGCATAACGCAAATACCAGGATGGTTCCTTCGGCAAGGACTCGGCTGCTTTCCACCAGCCTAACTCTCCAATCTGAGCTTGTGCTCCAGTGTCCTAGTCTTCGACGGGACGTTAAACCCTAAGATTCCATACTTTCCTTCAGAGCAACAATAGACAACCTGTGTTTAAAAGACCATAGTCACATGTCTTGATTTCTACCTCAGAAATTACTCCGTTTAAACATAATACACTGCGCAGCAAAAGTAAAGGATCACTTTTTTCTAAACCCCGTAATTATCATCCATAGCGACGCAAGTTTAAAATTGGCTCAATGGTGCCTACAACCTTCCTCTTTAATGGTGCAAAAGCGTGCCGCGCTGTAAAGTCATCCTCGGGTTCGGTGACGTCTCAAACAGCAACATGCTAAAGAAAGCTCAGAAGTTAACGCAGGGTGTAACGTTGGTTTATGGTGTCACGTGGGCACCAACTGTCACGAAAGTTTTGGCTCTGATGTACATGGTAGTACCAACAGGTACCGCTCAAGACCATCTGACGAGATTTGAATGCAATTCGAAGCAGGAAACGGTGCTTATTTCAGACCTATCTCGCGTCCTCCAGTAGCGTGATCGAAATAGGGTGTGACAATGGCACTTTAATGACAAACGAGAAAGGATCCTTCTAAGCCGCTCTCCTCCCCCCCCCCCTCCCACCCGTTAGGCAACTGCATTGGTGTGCTACCCCCGCCCTTCTCCCCACCTTTGTTGAGCACCTTAAAAATGTACCTGTACAGAAAAAGACCGTGACTAGGGAGTCCTAGGCACTAGCAGACGAACTACGCTACACCTTTTGCGCCTGTTAGGCCATCCGCAATGGAGGCGTGTCTAAGAGGGTCCCCTGTGTGCGAGCGCCTAAGGCATCGGTCACAGCTTGACGTACATTTTTTGAAAGCTCAAAAAAAGGCAGTTGGATGGCACCGAGGGTGTTGGCGACTTGCGGGTTCTTAGGATCCTTTGCCGCTTTATTCGTGCATGTGCTGTCGCTTTCCTCTGTGAACACCCCACAGGAGGGCTCTAGCCAGGTGGTCTAGAAAAGCCGAAGTACCCCTTGCTGCTTTGGATCACGTTCAAATTTCGTCGAATGGTTTCGAATGGTCCCTAGTCGTTCCCCGTTCTACATCTACATCCATACTCCGCAAGCCACCTGACGGTGTGTGGCGGAGGGTACTTCGAGTACCTCTATCGGTTCTCCCTTCTATTCCAGTCTCGTATTATTCGTGGAAAGAAAGATTGCCGGTATGCCTCTGTGGGGACTGATCTCTCTGATTTTATCCTCATGGTCTCTTCGCGAAATATACGTAGGAGGAAGCAATATACTGCTTGACTCCTCCGTGAAGGTATGTTCTCGAAACTTCAACAAAAGCCCGTACCGAGCTACTGAGCGTCTCTCCTGCAGATTCTTCCACTGGAGTTTATCATCTCCTTAACGCTTTCGCGATTACTAAATGATCCTGTAACCAAGAACGCTGCTCTCTGTTGAATCTTCTCTATCAACCCTATCTGGTACGGATCCCACACTGCTGAGCAGTATTCAAGCAGTGGGCGAACAAATGTACTGTAATCTACTTCCTTTGTTTTCGGATTGCATTTCCTTAGGATTCTTCCAATGAATCTCAGTCTGGCATCTGCTTTACCGACGACCAACTTTATATGATCATTCCATTTTAAGTCACTCCTAATGCCTACTCCTAGGTAATTTATGGAATTAACTGCTTCCAGTTGCTGACCTGCTATATTGTAGCTAAATGATAAAGGATCTTTCTATGTATTCACGACACATTACACTTGTCTACATTGAGATTCAATTGCCATTCCCTGAACCATGCGTCAATTCGTTGCAGATCCTCCTGCATCTAGTACAATTTTCCATTCTTACAACCTCTCGATATACTAGAGCAACATCCGCAAAAAGCCTCAGTGAACTTCCGATGTTATCCACAAGGTCATTTATATATATTGTGAATAGCAACGGTCCTACGACACTCCCCTGCGACACACCTGAAATCACTCTTACTTCGGAAGACTTCTCTCAATTGAGAACGACATGCTGCGTTCTGTTATCTAGGAACTCTTCAATCCAATCACACACAAGTGGTCTGATAGCCCATATGCTCTTACTTTGTTCATTAAACGACTGTGGGGAACTGTATCGAACGCCTTGCGGAAGTCAAGAAACACGGCATCTACCTGGGAACCCGTGTCTATGGCCCTCTAAGTCTCGAGGACGAATAGCGCGAGCTGGGTTTCTTTTTCGAAACCCATGCTGATTCCTACAATTTCTAGTATCCAGAAAAGTCATTATACTCTAGCATAACACGTGTTCCAAAATTCTACAACTGATCGACGTTAGAGATATAGGTCTATAGTTCTGCACATCTGTTCGACGTCCCTTCTTAAAAACGGGGATGACCTGTGCCCTTTTCCAATCTTTTGGAACGCTACGCTCTTCTAGAGACCAACGGTACACCGCTGCAAAAAGGGGGGCACTGTGTAAAATCGAACTGGTATCCCATCAGGTCCAGCGGCCTTTCCTCTTTTGAGCGATTTTAATTGTTTCTCTATCTCATTCCACCATGTACATCAGAGCACAAATTGCAGCCACACTGCATTCCAAAGGGTGTGATCACGTTCAACAAGGTTGCTAACCTACGATGTTCTTAGAGAACGCCTGAATCGTCGAGATGTTTCAACAGTGTCAAAGATTATGAAGAACGTCGTCGTTTCTCTCACCACACTGCGAACTGTCGTTTTCGACCGCGAAATGTGTGGGAATCAACGCAAGGGAAGGGATGGTTTCACTGACGCAATTTATGCCACACGCTAAGGCCATTTCCTGTCGATTCTGAGCGGTGGTGTGTCCGAAATGTTTTCCTCGGCAACCCATAAAGAAAACCTCATGATATCAAGGCGTCTGGCATAATTGTAGTGAAATTTGGTGCCAATGTGATATCATTAACTCACTTAAACCTCGCTTGAATTTGTGACCTGTGGCCTTTTTTCTTCGTATGCGTCGACAACTTGCTCTCTGAAACGCCGATCCACAGAGGGTGACATCGCTACACTTTTGCATCATTACAGAGGAAGACTGTAGGAACTTTTGAGCCAAATTTCAAACTAATCGTCCCAATAGGAGATAATTACGTTGTTTCGAAAAGGTGATCCTTTAATTGTGTTGCATAGTGTAGACAGAATTAGTTCTTCATCCTTGGAAATACTTCCTTCTAGGGTTAAAAAGAAAAGAGGCCCAATGCTTCCTGAAAATAACTCAGAGCCTCTAAGACACACTTGCCAAATTTGGGCTGGAAAAGATTTCCATTCCTGTGGCACACCGGTTTCCCCCCCCCCACCCGAGAGTTATGGAAAGTTGCCAGAATTCAGCAACACCGCTGTACTAGACCGACTACGATTACCATTCCTTTATTCGCATTTTGCGGGTGCGATACTGTACAGACAATGAGGAGAACGCATTAACCCTCTAACCGGAACATCTTTTACTCGGCGGTAAGATGGAACATCGGTCTGCTAGACCGCTAGGACATTTAAAGTGTATTTTTCTCTATTTTTATGACTTTTCCGCACTTCTACGTTGCTTCTCTCTCTCTTTAAGGTGTAATTAAACATAATAATAGGTTTTTGAACCATAATATTTGTTAAAATACCAGTAAATTCAAGTTTATTACTAGGAAAAACTTTAATTTGCAGTGTTTTGTTGTTTACACATTACTCCTTTAGAAATACTTTTTTTTTACATTATTATAGTTACAACACAAAGAAAATGAATACTAAAATGTAATGCAAAGAAAAAATTTAACTTTTATTTTTAATTGCACAAGTCTTGCACACTTTTCGTGAACACTCCAAGCACGTTGGTTCTTCGCAAGAAATACACTTGTAGGCAGTTTTCCTCTTTTTTTGATATGGACAAAATCGACAGGTTTTTCTTTTACCAAGTGTGTCCGTCGGACACTCATCAACTCGAACAACAAATTTATTCCGTTGGCTAACGATTTGCTTTTCTTTTGCTGCCTCTTCTTCTAAAGATGAAATAATACTTTGTAGCTCTTGAGGCAGATTGGAGATTGCCAGTCGGGATTTTACGAAATCGTAGACCAAATATAGAGAAACTCTTTTCAGGAAATCAAAACGTGATACGGTTTTCTTCTCTCCAAAAAGTCCATAAAGTATACTTGCGTTTGATCCAGCCATGGCCACCATGTGGTAAAAAATAGCCAACGGCCACCTTCTTGTTTTGCGATTAGTAGAATAAACACTGCACTTCATATCTAGCGTGTCTATTCCACTTTTTGTGGCGTTATAAAAAGATATGATTTCAGGTTTATCATTTGAAACGTCAGTGTAATTGGAATGATGCATTGACGAAAGAAGTAGGACTGCCTTATTCCTTTTTGGGACATAAGAAAGCAGAGTCATTTCTTTCGTAAAGCCATAAAGGCTGGACCCAATTTCACGATCGCTTCTTGCTTGAAATTCTGCTGGTATCTGGGGTCTGTTTCTTTTTAGTGTCCCAACTAATGTCAAATTGTGAGCTAGTAGCTCCTGGGCAAGTTCCACAGAACAAAACCAATTGTCGCAACTAATATTTCTGTTTGTGCCATACAGCCCTTTAGATAGGCGGATTACAGACTGCGTGGGAATGCTCTTTTTCTTTTCTGCTGTAGAAAGTGTGGCTCCATCACAGCCTTTGCCGGAGTAGATGTAGGCATTGTAAATATATGCATTGTGTGCATCTGCCAGACCCATGACCTTAATGCCATATTTAGCCGGTTTATTCGGCATATATATACGAAATTTAACCCTCCCTCTGAAAGGCACCAAAGTTTCATCAACTGTCAAATGCGCTCCAGGGCTATAAATTTGTTGGCAGTTCCAAATAAACTTATTAAATATGTCTGTAATGGCAGCAGCTGGGTCATATTTTTCCCTCTGTTCCCTCGTGCTCGAGTCATCGAATCTAAATGCCCTAAGCAATATTCCTAATCGCTTTTCTGTTATTATTGATCGAAAAATTGGCCTCCCCAAGACCGAAGTGGAAAACAGCGAGGTCATAGGCTCCCTCGCAGATTTGAATATGCTGCAAAGAACTGTGACTCCAATCACAGCGTTCACTTCCTGCACAGTAGTGTCTCTGTAAGCTACACTTTCTTTTAGTTCAATAACAGAACGAATTTTGGCCAACTTTTCATTAGTATGCTTTACAATCGTCTCAATCATGTCGTCAGTAAACAAAAGGCGCCACACTTCACCTGGGAGTGGGTTTTTCCCCACGGTAAGAGCAGGCCCTTGTATCTTTGATAGCCGTACCTTTATTATATTGGATGCTGCTGTTCGCGTCTTAGAGCGAACAGGAGTTGATGACCATGTGAAACACTTGTTTCTTCCGTAGTAAGAAACTGGAAGACGACTCTCATCTAGAGTGTCATCAGAACGCGTAGATGAGCTAGCAACATCAGCAGGCTTCTGTGGAGTGATTAGTCTGCTTCCACCAGAAGTTATGTCAGACTGTGGTTGCTCTCCAGTTTCTTCGCGAACTGCGGTATTTTCGACTTCAAATATTTCTCGAATAGTTTCATCATCGCGATCATCATCATTGGGAGAGTCATCGTCATTATCTGTTTCATTGCGAGGATCTTGGATAGTAAGGTCCTCATCTGGAATGCATGATTCATCTGAATCCACTTCCGAGTCTGATTCTTCAAGGTAATTTTGAGAGCGTGCAAGGGCTACAATTCTTTTCGACCGATTTGAAACATATTTCGGACCTTCCATTGTAAACCTGCAAGGAAAAAGGGAAAAATGAGTTTTAACGAAATTTAATGGGGATAATTCTATCGCTGTAATAAGTTTGCGCGGTAAATTGGAGAATGTGTGTGAAAAACGGAAAGAGGAAAAATTAAAACGTTAAATACGAGTTGTTACACTTTTTTCTCGTTCTTCTATGAACACAAAAGTATTAAGCATCGTGTGGTGGCAAAAATTTCAATCAAATAGATGAAATGTTGCTACACAGAAAACAGAAGAGTTCAAAGAGTGGAACATCGGTCATACAGACCGACAAATGCGTGATACTTTTAGGAACACCGGTCTGGGAGACCGGCAAAAATTTGACACTTTTAGGAACACCCGGTCTGTCAGACCGGGAGGGGAATGCATTTTTTCGGAACACGGTCTCACAGACCGACAATACGTAACAAAAATTCTACTTACTTGAAAACAATGCATGCGCCGACAATACGTTGTTGGCCAGCTGCGGTTCGGGACCCGACTGAAGATTACTGGGCTTCTCCCCACCCTCACGAACAATGCAGCGCCGTTAGCATTGTTAATGTCAACTATGGCGGTATCTCAGACCGATGTTCCGTTCAAAGGGTTAAGAGTTCATTGCCCCTAACGGCCCGGCTGCAGTGGCGCCCGACACACGCAGCTGGAGAGCGACAGGGAGAACTTAGCTTTCTCGGCGTACCTCGTAATTCACGTGCAGAATAAAATATGGACGGGAAGGCCTGTAGGAGAGACTGCTGGAGAAACTCGTCCCACTTCGCCACCGGAAGCGCCAGCAGCGGACCAAGATGGCCGCCGGCTGTTTCCGTGACAGCTGCCGGCAACAATTCTCGCAATCTCCCTCTTGGACACGTTTGTTACAACGTGTCAACAATAAGATTTAAGCACATCCGGAGCTGCTGAGCCTGTGACCCAATCCCGACCGTATGAAACCCTAGCGTGTCCTCTCCAGTTTTTTTTAATTAATGTTTTTTCTTTGCATGGCTCAAAACTTTTAATCAATAACTGGTTTACTACAGGTTATACGTTATATAGTTTAACTGAAATTTTGTATTCATGTACGAAAATCGTCACAGTGCAGTATGATACATCCATCCGAAATAAACTCAATTGTAGACGAATTGCTATAATCCTCATTCTTGTTCTAATCAAAATGGATATGTGGGTTTTCAGAGCAGCAAGTCACCAATTGATAACCATTCTCACGTGAAAGATCGGTTTTGTTTAACAAACATTCTTAATTTGGCGCCCTATGGTGTCTTCTAGGCTTTTTTGGGGAATAATGTTAAAAACGGTTTCTGGAACCAAAAAACTAGTGAAAACAGTATCAAGAACTGTTCGTCAAGACTACAGTTCATGGATGTGACTAGAATGAATTGATACTGAACTGTTACAAACGCATTTATCTGATCGTGATATCGTATTCAAGCTGTAAATGAGCAGATTGATCTGTTTTTCAGTGCAAGCGAAACACGAAATGATTCTCGAAATGGCTACTCTCAGTTCATTCACCATTCTTAACCTTGAGCGGTATTTTGACTTCACGGTAGCGCTTGTAAAAGGAACAAATACTTTGGCACAAAAACGCAAATTTTTTTCCCTGAAAACCGAACTTCCCGCACTTGTGTTCCCATTTTAAACGTTTTGCGATGCCGTTATAAAGGACACTGGACTCCCATCCGTTCGTTACTATATCCCCTACTTCCCCTGGATGCTAATAATGAAAAGGGAAGGTTAGGTTTCGTCAGTCACTGGAATATTAGAAATGGAAGACAAATTCAGATTGAACAGAATTGTAGGGGCAGATACCATTTCGACCACGTGAAGTGCTACAGTAAAGTGCAGAAAACCTTCACCAAGACGGGGATTTGAAATATGATCTTAACGAATACAAACCCAACGTGTCTCAGTTTGCCTGCGGTGAGAGCAGTAGTTTGTAAACAGAAGTCACTTCACCGAGGAGCAGCCGTTTTGACCATAACATAAGTTTCTCGAATCTGCCGTAATTCAAATTAATTTTTTTCACTTCAGAGAATTTAAAACTTGAAGTGCAACGTTCTTTGGGAAAGACGGAAAAACGTAGTGCAGAAAAACTACAGAGATCCGCATTTAACGTTCCGTCGACATTAGTGGCTGAGCAGGAGCTCTCTTGGATGACTATGGTGAAAGGAAATCTTCAGTGCCCTTTTGTACGAATCATCTTGACATCCTTGTGATATACTTCAGAGAAACTGTGGGAAACAAAAATGCTGATGGAGTATTCGCACTTCATCATTACCGAAAGTGGATCCAGGGGCTTAACTACTGCTGCACCTCGATCGTTTGCAGTTTACACTAAGCACATAGTGTAAGAAGTAAATACTTTTTCATAGAAGGGAGATATTTTGTTACCTGCGCTCTGAACACACAACTAAATTCGGTTGTAGTTCGCGATTTGATAATTCAACGTTTGGAAAGTACAAGTCTATGTACAATTGCCACCTAAATCGCTTTTCGGTCGCCCATTGTTCACTCAGTTACGTGATGACAAAAAATAAGAGATTATGGCAAGATCGTTTGTGTCTGACGCAGTGATAATGAACCTGCAATGCCTTCCACGGAGTCCTTGTTTCTGGTTAACAGAGATGGAAGTTTACAGCAGAATGTATTACGTGCAACACTATTCTTATGAGTAACTGATTTTTTTGACTACGCTGGTAAAAAGCTGTGATTGTTTTATTACAATCTTGCCGTTGGCTTTAACACCCTCGGGTCTGCTGTACAGCCTGCTTGCGATAGGCAAATTATCTGAGCGCCTGTTCCGCTTTGGTACGGGTTTATAGTCCCATCTCTGGTCTACTGAAAAATGCTATACGCCTAACAAATCCTATATCTGCTACAGGACTCAAACGTAGACAGTAGAGGCTACGTGCCGAGTTACACGAGGCAAGATATAGGTCGCAAGCCAAAGAGCACCTTCGACATTAACACAGCAGCAAAATGTCAAACAGTTACGTGTATGCCAGCGTCAGCTGCAGGACATTTCACCGCAAACGATCGACAGCTGCAGGAGGTGACTATGGCCATTGCCCCTTTAGTAAAGCAGTCGCGACCATTATAGTTAGTAGTTTGAACACCGTAGTATTTTAGGCTTTCTTCAAACTTTGACACCCAGCAAATTATACGAGGACCTAGAGATTTAAATTGGTTACAAACAGTGGCGACAAATTACATTTTTGACACTGGAATGATGGACGAACGTACAACAGACTAAGGAGAATGCTCAGAGTAGAACACGATGGAGGGCCTCGACCTGAAATCTGCCCTAAGACACACTAAAGAAGAAGACTGACAGACGGAAGTCACGTCTGATGTCAGACGCAACCATAATGTCACGCGTAGAAACCAAAAACCTTTGAATTTGTCTGACCTTGTACGCAATCAGTCTATATTCCGTCGGAAAGTTCGGGAATGAGTTCGATGTACCGTTTCCTCTCTGACCACACGCAAACAAACAGGTTTTCCTTGCCCTTCATCTCTAATTTCCTTGACACGCCTCCAATGCTTTAAAAGTTTCTTCACGATGAAGAGCGACGAGTTGCAATGTTGAAGACAATTCCTGTCCCACATTAGTCTACGTGGAGAGCTACACATTTTGGTAATACGATCGATAAAGTACATACCTCCACCGCCGCCCCCCCCCCCCCCCGCCTGAATGTGCCACAAGCAAAAAACACTGCAGATGGAGGTATAAACAAATTTAGTAAGGCATGCTACACAGGAGGTGCTCCACTATGTAACAACGTTTTTAAGTTCCACTGCTGGAAGGTGTGGACACCAGAACTCTCCCATCTGTTGTACGCATCATTGTTTTCTACGACGATTATACCAAAACAGCGAAGCACTGTCAAATGAGCACGTTGCTAATTTAAACTTACAAATGCCTACGTTCCTCTGGCAATAATGAAGGTGGTACAGTCAAAGATTATAATAATCGAATCTTGTTTCTGACACTTTATTCACCAAATAACGCCAAAAGGACAGAGGGAGATGACAGTGGTTAAAGGCAGTGGGCTCGCATTCGGGGAGAGTCAAACCCCAGGTGGGGAGTCTAACCTTAGATTTTCCTAAATCGCGCAAATGCCGGCTTGGCAAAGGATTCGACCTATTTCCTTCCCCAGCCATCTACAATTAGAACCTGTACACCGACCTTAATGATTAATAATTTCATCGTTGACGGAACATCACACGCTACTTCTGAATCATCCTCTTCGTTTCAAAACCGTTTTCCTTGGAGCCCCAGTTGCCCGTAAACATTTAACGTTTCCTTCACATCTGATAATGCAGCGTTTGTGTGTTCATACAGTTCCACGTTCACGAATATGGTCTCAAACCGTCTGGGCGTGTCCACAGTCCAAGAAAAAGCGACTACCCAACTACCGTAGTTTTTTGGACTTTGGGCCAACGTAGGAGAGAGGGCAAATCTGACGACCTCATGTAAGTAATCATTAGGACATACATTTGACGTGATTTGGGGACACCTATAACATTTTCACAACGCTCCTCCCGCTTACGGCTTCTTTGATTTTATCATCATTTTTTAACAAATCTGCTATATCACCGCCTGTATCAACAACTCAACGAACAAATCAAGAATATTTCCTTACTACTACTTGTTGGTCACCATATTTGGTCATCTTGCATTCTGCTCTAGGAGGGGGGGGGGGGGGGGGCAGCGGCAAAAGGGGGCGCTTTCATGCCTCCTCGCCACTGGACTCTGGGGTAGTGAGTTTTTAATCATTACAGAATTCTCATACAGTGCTAGAAATGACTTCGTGTGTTTCCGCTAAACTCAGTTAGCAAATTGTAGCATTAAGTAGCCGACATCATTGAGGCAATATTATGGTTTTAGCAGTAGCCAGGGAACGATATCATTGCTTGGCACTTTTCTGAGATTGTCCCCCCTGAACAAATTTAATTTCTACAGACGTCTATGGTTATATATATACTTTCATCTTAGAAAAGTTTGGAGTGAGGCGGGGTGGGGGGGGGGGGAGGAGAGAAGGAGGAGAATAAGCTTCATATTTGGCATTCAACTGTAATGCGCCTCCCCACGTCAAATTAGGATTTTTACCAATCAGTGCATCAAGTAGTGCAAGTGTATTTGCAAGCAATCAAGGACACAGGTGCTTCAACCTCAAGACGAATAATGCACTTGTTCCTTACTTGGCATTAAGCTTGGTCGTTACCTAACATGAATATTTACCTGTTTCGAGAGTTGACAAAAAGTTACCTTCATAAAAAATTAAAAAGTAACAGGTAAAAAAAACAAATAAATCCATAATTGTCGGGTGTGCATTGATCGTTCTGACAAATGGGCTGGTGGAAAATCTACTAAAATCTCAATGAGTGGTTCACAATTTTTTGTGCGTAAGCTGTGAATCTGTGCCTGCTACAGGAATGAATACCAACGGCCTTGAAGGCGTACCTTTTAATATGTGACGAAGCTCTGCGTCCTACGCACTCCTCAGGTAGTGGGACTTCACACATTAAAGAACAACTGTCAATACATATATTCTACAAAATTAATTCTTTTCATGTTTAGTTCCATAGCCTTTTGAATTTATTGAAAGGCATTTGCGCGAAACTGTACGTCTGTATTCTTGGCAATTTTGAACTATATCGCCATTTTCAAGAGGAGAAATCCTTGAGTATATGTCATACGACATAAACAAGCAGGAGATTGGAAAACTTAACACATTACACGTCCTCACTCGGATGACGAGCGAAGATTCGTTGCCAGAGGGTGGAAAATAAATGAAAAGTTCAAACACCCAGCAACACTGAGGCAGACAGGAAAACTTAACACGAATTATTAGTTCACTTTCCATTACGATTCAGCATTGCCCTAGGCGCGAGAAATCCGGGTAGCACGAAATTCCGACAAAACCCCTATGCAGTCTAAATGAAATGCTACAAAGGGCGTTCAAACGAGCTGATGAAATATAGAACTATACCGTTTCAGAGACATTGTGTGACGTGTATAAAGGGCGATACGAGGAGACACGTGCAAGACAATCTCTAGAAGTTGCTGTAGGAATGAAGAGGGCGAGACGGGAGAGAGGAGGAGGGGGGGGGGGTGAAAACTTCGAAGTCACATTTAAACAGAGGAATGGTTTTGTTCGATACTGTGACCTTATACTACGAGGCAGCGGCTTTTGTTATAAGTGCAATACGAAGTCCACAGAGATCACACGCTCTTTATGGCACCGGTCGGTGTACACAGCATGTATTAGGATAAGCAAGGAAGATAGCGCCGCTGTACTACTGCAGTTTAGCACTCACCTTGGCGCCGATCTGGTTTCCGCACTGGCCCGCCTGGATGTGTACTATCTCCCTCATTTTGGTGTGTCTTGTGTTTCCGTCTCACGCACGAATCGAAGCAGTATACCTTTCCCTCCTCGCGTCGCTACTCGAGTGGCTGAGGGACGCTCCCGCCCGGGTCTAGTAATACCCGAACCGTCACGGCGCGGCTTCACTGCGCATGCGCGACGACGGCGGTGCTGCCATTGGCCAGCGGCCCGCCGCTAGGGTCGCAGAGGCGCCGCAGTATGGATCGTCCGCTCTGCAGTCGTGACTCACGTTTGTCTCACCTGCATAAGGGGAACTGCAGACGCTACCCTACAGTCATTTCAAGGGCCTCATGAAACCACGCCCTCGCCGATCCCAGCTGCTACTGCCATACATAGAGTTACAAAATCAGTTTCGTAACATTTTCTAGTACTCAAGAAAAGAAAGTTATTCGACATTTTCTAGTAATAATGCAGAAAGATTTTTTCATCATGCTTTAGTAGGCATCGCCCTGTTGGAGGTAATGATGGGGCAACGGACTGGTTTTAACGATCGATTAACCAGTCAACTGTTTCTTCATTCAATCGTATTATTTATTTATTTATTTTTTCTGCAGACACGTCCGCTGTTCGAATGTTTCTCATTTACTCTCCAGGTTAGGGGGGTTTCACTCAATGCGAGACAACCGACTGAAACAAATCTCCAGCAATGAAGTCAGATGAATGTTTTCACTTACATACTTATTCGAC
Organism: Schistocerca nitens; assembly: GCF_023898315.1. Taxonomy (NCBI): domain Eukaryota; kingdom Metazoa; phylum Arthropoda; class Insecta; order Orthoptera; family Acrididae; genus Schistocerca; species Schistocerca nitens. Next base: position 515,476,034 of record NC_064620.1, on the reverse strand, counting down.
CTTTTCGATCACACATGAGCCATGACTAGATTGCCAACTTCTTTTAGGCACAAGTGTGTGTGTGTGTGTGTGTGTGTGTGTGTGTGTGTGTGGTCTTCAGTCCAGAGACAGGTTTGATGCAGCTCTCGATGCTACTCTATCCCGTGCAAGCTTCTTCATCTCCCAGTACCTACTGCAACCTACATCCTTCTGAATCTGTTTACTGTGTTCATCTCTTGGTCTCCTTCTGCGATTTTTACCCTCCACGCTGCCCTCCAATACTAAATTGGTGATCCCTTGATGCCTCAGAATATGCCCTACCAACCGATCCCTTCTTCTAGTCAAGTTGTGCCACAAATTTCTCTTCTCTCCAATTCTATTCAATTGCTCCTCATTAGTAATGTGATTTACCCATCATATCTTCAGCATTCTTCTGTAGCACCACATTTCGAAAGCTTCTATTCTCTTCTTGTCTAAACTATTTATCGTCCACGTTTCACTTCCATACATGTCCACACTCCATACAAATGCTTTAAGAAACTACTTCCTGACATTTAAATCTATACTCGATGTAAACAAATTTCTCTTCTTCAGAAACGCTTTCCTTGCCATCGCTAGTCTACATTTTATATCCTCTCTACTTCGACCATCATCAGTTATTTTGCTCCCCAAATAGCAAAACTCATTTACTACTTTAAGCGTCTCATTTCCTAATCTAATTCCTTCAGCATCACCCGATTTAGTTCGACTACATTCAATTATCCTCGTTTTCCTTTTGTTGATGTTCATCTTATATCCTCCTTTCAAGACACTGTCCATTCCGTTCAGCTGCTCTTCCAGGTCCTTTGTTGTGTCTGACAAAATTACAGTGTCATCGGCGAACCTCAAAGTTTTGACGTACGGCCGGCCGGGGTGGCCGAGCGGTTCTAAGCGCAACAGTCTGGAACCGCGCGACAGCTACGGTCGCAGGTTGGAATCCTGCCTCGGGCATGGATGTGTGTGATGTCCTTAGGTTAGTTAGGTTTAAGTAGTTCTAAGTTCTAGGGGACTGATGCCCTCAGAAGTTAAGTCCCATAGTTCAAATGGCTCTGAGCACTATGGGACTTAACATCTGTGGTCATCAGTCCCCTAGAACTTAGGACTACTTAAACCTAACTAACCTAAGGACATCACACACATCCATGCCCGAGGCAGGATTCGAACCTGCGACCGTAGCAGTCGCGCGGTTCCGGACTGAGCGCCTAGAACCGCTAGACCACCGCGGCCGGCTAAGTCCCATAGTGCTCAGAGCCATTTGAACCATTTTTTTTTTAATGTACGTATTTTATTTCAAGGAGAGGTAAAATGTCCGTGTTATTGAAAATGAATTATTTTCAAAATTTCGTTTATTTCTTTTGCTAAATACGAATTTTTCGTACTTCTGGCATTATCAATGTTTGGTTGGCTTTAAAACCCCAATAACTGTGCTACATGGTAAATTTATGTTTAAGTAAATCAAGAATTGCTTTTTTATTCAAATTTATTGAAGCTCTGTCTCTTCACACTGGTTTGCACCCATCACCGGTAATTCTCTTTTGGTAAATACTGAGGTCACGTGGTCAGAGCGCATAAAGGTTACAACGTTTTTAACTTTTTTGTGACTTGGTCACTCGTTTTTGCTTATACTGTCACTTATCGGAAATATTTTTGATGAGAAACATCTGTCATGATATGATAATTGGCCGGCCGGAGTGGCCGAGCAGTTCTAGGCGCTAAAATCTGGAACCGCGCGACCGCTACGGTCGCAGGTTCGAATCCTGCCTCGGGCATGGATGTATATGATGTCTTTAGGTTAGTTAGGTTACCAAAAGAGAATTACCGGTGATGGGTGCAAACCAGTGTGAAGAGACAGAGCTTCAATGAATTTGAATAAAAAAGCAATTCTTGATTTACTTAAACATAAATTTACCATGTAGCACAGTTATTGGGGTTTTAAAGCCAACCAAACATTGATACTTAATGCCAGAAGTACGAAAAATTCGTATTTAGCAAAAGAAATAGGGGACTGATGACCTCAGAAGTTAAGTCCCATAGTGCTCAGAGCCATTTGATTCGATAATTTTCTTCTAATATCTTTAGTTGATGTGCTTTCAGAATATGAATTATTCTTGCAGTTAGGGTGTGTATCGTATTAAACTATCCTGAGGAACACTTTTTAGGCAGTCATATTACTTTTCCCATTCCCGCGCAACTGATCGTTTCGGCATTTTAATCCAGACATAAAGTTCACTTGATGAAAGGAGAATGCCTGCATCAGCCTCTTGAGAGCACTGAAATGATTCAGTGGCAACGAATAAAAATTTGTTCCTGATCGGGTCTCGAATCCCGTATTTTCCGCTTTACGGGAGCGGTCACTTAAACCGCGTCGGTTTTCAAGCACGTTGCACGTCCAGCCCAAATTCTCAACTTGTCGCACAGTGCTTCTGCAGCGCCTCGCCCCCCCTCCCCCCCCCCCCCCCCCCTCAACCACGCCTCGGCCCTGACGTATCTTCAGTCTGGATGCACACTAGGTCTCACCTCTCGCAGGGAATCGTGCTAAGTACTGCGTCCAAAGCAAGGAGTATGGTAAACAGGAGGGTGCTACGTAAGTGGTGTGCGGACGGTTGAGAATCTGTGACTGTCCAGCTTGGATAGCAGACGCGGTGAAGGCGACCGCTCGTGTATAGCGGGAAATCCGGTTCCGCGCCCCGGTCCGGTACAAATTTTCACTTGTCGCCAATGAATTGTTTCAGTACCCTCCTGTGGCTGATGTTCGTATTTCACCTTCATCGTGTGTATATACGGCTGCAGAACGTCCGAAAGAACAGACACCACACATACACTACTGGCCATTAAAATTGCTGCACCACGACGATGACGTGCTACAGACGCGAAATTTAACCGACAGGAAGAAGATGCTGTGATATGCAAATGATTATCTTTACAGAGCATTCACACAAGGTTGGCGCCGGTGGCGACACCTACAACGTGCTGACACGAGGAAAGTTTCCAACCGATTTCTCATACACAAACAGCAGTTGACCGGCGTTGCCTGGCGAAACGTTGTTGTGATGCCTCGTGTAAGGTCGGATTGAAGCATATCGCGATTGCGGTTTATCGTATCGCGACATTGCTGCTCGCGTTGGTCGAGATCCAATGACTGTTAGCAGAATATGGAATCGGTGGGTTCAGGAGGGTAGTAACGGAACGCCGTGCTGGATCCCAACGGCCTCGTATCACCAGCAGTCGAGATGACAGGCATCTTATCCGCATGGCTGTAACGGATCGTGCAGCCACGTTCCGATCCCCGAGTCAACAGATGGGGACGTTTTCAAGACAACAACCATCTGCACGAACAGTTCGACGGCGTTTGCAGCAGCGTGGTCTATCAGCTCGGAGACGATGGCTGCGGTTACCCTTGATGCTGCATCACAGACAGGCGCATGCGATGGTGTACTCAACGACGAACGTGGGTGCACGAATGGCAAAACGCCATTTTTTCGGATGAATCCAGGTTCTTTTAGAGCATCGTGATGGTCGCATACGTGTTTGGCGGCATCGCAGTGAACGCACATTGGAAGCGTGTATTCGTCATCGCCGTACTGGCGTATCACCCGGCGTGATGGTATGGGGTGCCACTGGTTACACGTTTCGGTCACCTCTTGTTCGCACTGACGGCACTTTGAACAGTGGACGTTAAATTTCAGATGTGTTACGACCCGTGGCTCTACCCTTCATTCGTTCCCTGCGAAACCCTACATTTCAGCAGGATAATGCACGACCGCATGTTGCACGTCCTGTACGGGCCTTTCTGGATACAGAAAATGTTCGACTGCTGCACTGGCCAGCACATTCTCCAGATCTCTCACCAATTGAAAACGTCTGGTCAATGGTGGCCTAGCAACTGGCTCCTCACAATACGCCAGCCACTACTCTTGATGAACTGTGGTATCGTGTTGAAGCTGCATGGGCAGCTGTACCTGTACACGCCATCCAAGCTCTGTTTGACTCAATGCCCAGGCGTATCAAGGGCGTTATTACGGCCAGAGGTGGTTGTTCTGGGTACTGATTTCTCAGGATCTATGCACCCAAATTGGGCGCAAATGTAATCACATGTCAGTTCTAGTATAATATATTTGTCCAATGAATACCCGTTTATCATCTGCATTTCTTCTTGGTGTGGCAATTTTAATGGCCAGTAATGTATAAGAGTGACAAAGTTCACGCGCTATTCGTAAACATGAACGAAAAACTGAACTAAAAATTACTTGTTTGCACTTGTTGGCACTAAATATCGGTACCATAGTAACAATGACAGTAGGCAATAGCTGAGTGCAAACAACAACAACGACTTAAAAATACCAAAGTGATTGTTTGCGCTCAGAACGGAACAAAAAAAAAAAAATGGCTCTGAGCACTATGGGACTCAACTGCTGAGGTCATTAGTCCCCTAGAACTTAGAACTAGTTAAACCTAACTAACCTAAGGACATCACAAACATCCATGCCCGAGGCAGGATTCGAACCTGCGACCGTAGCGGTCCTGCGGTTCCAGACTACAGCGCCTTTAACCGCACGGCCACTTCGGCCGGCCAGAACGGAACATTCCGGGGATCAAGAGGGTCCAACTGTCGTCTCCAGCGGTCCAGAGGACCGCAAACTCCGGTACAGATTGTTCACAGTGTTGGCTGGTGACAAGATTAACTGTGAAACCGAAGTTCCAGTGTGTGAGTGCGAACAGTACGTTTTCACACCCGTGAAATACTTTGCCTGCTACTTCTCACAGACCGTGAAATGCAAACTGGTTTGTGCGCGTGGATGTGTTTTCTACGTTCGTAGTCAGTCACTTAATTTTCTTCTCACTCACACAAATAAATGGCAAAATAAATTATCAAGGACTACATTCAAATTATTATTAATTTATGGAGATCATTTCATCTTTCCATTAAAACGGGTGCAAACTGTGGCTAACATCTTACTTCTCCATGTGCCTCTAACTGTACTTCTGCACTCAAATATCTTCCCCAACGATACATCGGTCTTATTGGATATCCGTTAGTTGCACGTGGAACAAGTTAACCCACAGCAATGTAGCCTATTAATAAGTTGTCGATGAAGAAAAGAAGAATTAGTGTATCTGGTACAAATTAAATGAACATGTGTAATCCTTATTTTAACTTTGGCGTAACCCCTGAGATTTATTGATGTACACCCGGGGGTTGGGGTAAGCCTCTCGCCGTATGCGTATCCCTGGTGTATCTCACTCTTTTAGTTTAACCAATGAGAGTACTACAGATTGGTTTCTCTCAGAAGAATGAATGGGTAACAAGCACTAAAGAATGTTTCCATTTGAAAGAATGAATACATGTTTCAAGAAATAAGGAAAATTTACTCTATATGCAAAGCTGCATCAGATGTTATCGATAGTTTTCATTTTGTTTCTCCGACAGAAAGGTTTCACTCGAAAGAAATGAGTGAATACTCCAACCTATACATAAAACTACATTTGTTTGCATCACCATTTGGAGATGGTATATCCTTGTCTTGTTACGAGCTGTTACCTACAAGAGCTTTTAAGAACATACAGTTTCGCAAGACTATATATTCTACATGAATGAAGATAGAAGTAGGGGTAAATTCTAACCTACACATGAGGAGTATAGCCACCAAGATTTTGGACCACTCACTGAATTAAGCTGCCTTTGCTTGGCGGCATTGCAGACGTGGAACAAAAATGGCGGAGACAGGAAATTAAAAAATGCAAGATGGCAGAACTAGCCCACTTGTCTTTAAATTGGTATTTTATATGAACATTAAAAAGAAAACAGCCAATCGCAGGCCATTATTCTACCAGCCATTACAAAGTAATAGCCAATCACAGCGCAGTATTTTACCTTATGGACAAGGTGGTAAGGAAGACGGCGTCGCTTTTGAATGCCTCCCCATTTCCACCGGAAGTCATACGAAGACTGAAACCAAGTGGTGCAGTGCCTCCAAGGCTTTATGGACTCCCAAAGATCCATAAGAAAGACGTTCCTCTACGTCCTATTGTGAGCAATATTGGTTCTCCCAACTATGATTGTGCCAAGCACCTGGCGTCACTATTGAGGCCGCTTGTGGGAAAATGTGATCATCATATAAGGAACTCTGCAGATTTTATTGGCAAATTAAAATCTTTGAAACTGAACACTTCCGATCTATTAGTTAGCTTTGATGTAGTGTCGCTATTTACTAAGGTACCTCTCTCTGAATCTTTAGATCTCATTGGAAAAAGTTTTGATAAGGAGATTTTAGCTTTGTTTCACCATGTGATGACCTCCACATACTTTTTATTTAATAACGACTTTTTTTGAACAGACTGACGGTGTTGCCATGGGTAGTCCTTTGTCACCCTTGGTGGCCAATTTATTTATGGAGGACTTCGAGGAGAAGGCCCTGGAGTCTGCTAGTTTGAAGCCTACAGTTTTTTGGAGGTACGTTGATGATACCTTTGTAGTGTGGCCCCATGGCGAGGACAAACTGCAGGACTTCTTAAACCATCTGAATTCCATCCATGGACAAATTCAGTTTACAATGGAAGTGGAAAAGGAGGGATGTCTTCCATTTTTGGATGTCTTGGTTCGGCGCAAAGAAGATGGCACTTCGGGTCATGCAGTATAATGGAAACCGACCCATACGGACTTATATTTACATGCAAATAGTTGTCACCATCCTTCGCAGACGAGTAGTGTTCTAAGAACTTTGGTACACCGAGCACACGTCATATCTGATGAAAGTAGTTTAAAAGACGAACTTTTACATCTGAAGAGAGTTTTTGAGGACAACGGGTATTCTCCACAACAGATACGTAAGGCACTACAAATAAAACCTAAGGTGTCCGTAAGGAATGCAGAAGATGACGAGGAAACATTTAAATCCATGGCTTTCCTGCCGTATGTGGGAAGCCTTTCATCCAAAATAGGACGGATCCTCACTAAACATAAAGTAAAAGTGATTTTTCGTCCACCGGCGAAGACGGCTGCACTCCTGGGTTCCGTTAAAGATGACTTACTACTCCGCAAGCCTGGAGTTTACAAGATACCATGTGAATGTGGCCTTTCATATATCGGACAAACGAATCGTACAGTCCAAGAGAGGTGTACGGAACATCGCAGGTACACTCGGCTCTTACAACCCAGTAAATCGGCTGTGGCAGAGCATTGTATTGATTCTGGTCACTCTATGGTATATGAAAATGTCGAAATTCTGACTTCTGTTTCATCTTTCTGGGACTCCGTAGTAAAAGAGGCCATTGAAATCCGCTTGACGAAGAATTTAATTAATAGAGACAGCGGTTTCACATTAGATAAATCATGGAATCCGGCACTTTCAATATTGAACTTACAAAGACGTCGCTACAGTTCAGCTCCCAGTAATACATCGATCTCCCAGCATGGATCGAATGCGCAGCCACAGACGTAACTCATACATATTGTACGTCTTTGCCGCCGATTAACATCACTGGCGCCTTGTTTATCTGTGGCCGCATGCGCAGTGGCGCGGTCCGCGAGTTTAAAAGTATGGAGCGAGCGCTGGAGCGTCTCCCGACTCAGTCTCCTCAAGCTCCTCTCCGGCCGCACGTGGGGTCTGGACCCCTCCACCATCCTCCACACTTATAAATCCCTCATCCGCCCTATCCTTTGTTATGCCCATCCGGCTTGGATCTCCGCCCCCCCCCTTCCTTTTATAAATCCCTCCAAATCCTTGAACGCCATGCTCTCCGCCTCGCCTATCACATCCGTCTCCCCTCCCCTACGCGGATCCTGTACGATCTCATCCCCTTCCCCCACCTCCTCCTTTTCCTTGAAAGGATACGGATCCTGTACACCTCCCGCAAACTCGATCCTCCTCACCCGCTAGTCCCCCCAATCCTCTCCCACCCCCGCCCGCTGCCGCGCCTGTATGCCCATGTCCCACCTGATCTCCATCTCTCCACCCTCCTTACACTCTCCCAAGGTGGCTTCCGCCAGCTCCCCCTCCCTGATGATGTCCTCCTCCCCTCCATCTACCCCTCCTATCAACTTTGACCCTGCCCCACCCCCCACTTCCGGTGTCCTTTCCTTTAAGCACACTCCCTCCCTCCCTCCCCTCTCTTCCCTTCCCTTCCCTTCTCTTTCCTTTTCCCCCGTCCCCTCCCTCCACCCCTCTTCCCCCCGGGCTTCCCCTCCCCCTTCCTCCCTCCCCCCTTTCTCCCCTGCCCGTGGCATCTCTGCTCTCCCCTCTCCCTCTCCCACTCCACTTCCTCCTCCTCCTCTCTTGGCAGGTTCCCGGACTCGCACACGCATAGTGAACATTCGCGCGCCGGAGATCATCGCCATCAGTGTCTAGTGTGTGTGCTTCGTTTTGTGTTTCGTGCAGTTACAACTCAACTGTTCACATGTGTCGTCGCCGTTCTCCGTGTTTTGTGCGCTGTGTCAACAAGTGTTAGTGTTTTTATCGTCCAACGTGAACGGCTTCTTGTTTTTTGTTTTTTGTAACTACTCTCTTTGCCCGCCATTTTTGTATTGTCTGTGTCACCTAAATCATATTTTTGTACCCCATAAGGCTGAAGAGCAGCGTATTAAGCTGCTGCCAGCCCACCTTGTATGAGGTGATGAAAATTACAATAAAGAAAAAAAAAAAAAAAGCTGGAGCGTCAGTCGTACGGCTCTCTCTGAAGATGGCTGAAAGGTATACAGCCGAAATATTAGAAGAAGAAGCAGAATTTATGCGGCTGCATTCCCGAAACCTAATGGAGCATGTTCAAAGATATCCGAACGACCTCAATTTTGCAGAAAGCGATGCCACTTTCAGAACTATCAAAAGGACGATTATTTATCGAAAATATCAAAAAATATTGACAATACTAGCGTAACATACAGTGATTCTACAACCAAAATGTCTGTATTATTAATAAAAAATACGGATGACCAGCAAAAAGCAGAAGAGCACAAATGCTAATTGCAAAATTTATTTTTTATATTAAGCAGTTACTGGTGATATAATTCAATGGTTAAGCTGCACTTGTCAATGAGCCTAGTCCGACTGTTGTGTAACAAATGGCGTAAGACACAGTGGATCCTAAAATTAAATATCTCTACAAAATAGATGTGTGTGGGACTTAACTGCTAAGGTCATCAGTCCCTAAGCTTACACACTACTTAACCTAAATTATCCTAAGGACAAACACACACACCAATGCCCGAGGGAGGACTCGAGCCTCCGCCGGGACTAGCCGCACAGTCCATGACTGCAGCGCCTGAGACCGCTCGGCTAATCCCGCGCGGCTCTACAAAATAGATGCTACTTAAATTATATGCTTGTCAAGTATCACAGTGACATTATCACATCGATAATGTCTGTCAGAAACACATAAGGGGTGTAGCCTACAGTATTTCCATGTCTATATTATTTATCAAAACTATATCATGCAGTACCACTGCCAGGTTAAGGGTAAAACTTGTGAAAAGATGAGGTGGGACATTGCATCAGCCGCCAGTGGCCTGTGAGTGTGGTGTGTCAAATTTGGGTTAAGACAAGAAGCATGTGAAATTATTGCAAGACGGGCTAGCCCAACACCACCTAGACTACAGGCCTGCGCGCACACTTGTGACGTCACATACTGATGGCCGGGCCTGTATTGGAACGCTGCTGTAAAGCACTCTGCAGTTATACGAACTTTACGAGTTTTAGAGCTGAAACTGCATAGGGATTCTCGTGCTTTTCACTTCTACATGGCCTTGGAACGAAAGTATGGAAATTTATATCATTGCGTGAAGTAACTGAACAAAACTGCCATATGTTATTTCAAGATGTAAGATTATTTTGACCATTTGCCTTAAATACGCGTTGCTAGGCTTGAATACAAACTGTAATTTTAAATACTTTTACCTCAGGAGCTACGTTTTCTTGCAGTAAAAAATCGGCAATATGCAACAAGCAGACGTTTTCGGTATTAAATAAAGCAGCTGGAGCTCCTATAGAATTTAAGAATTTGTTTCCCCGGTTATTTTCGTAAATTTTCCTCTCCACTACAAAATCTGCTGACCTCACACGCAACTCAAATCATTCGACGAAATGGAGCACCTTCTGACATAATGTATAATAAATCAAAAAACCCGAAAAAATATTTTATTTCCCTGTTTCTCCAGAACTTTAGAACCTTAAACTTGAAAATATTGTTTCTCCTATATCCTTGACTGAAGGATAGTGCTGTTAATTTAGTGTTGTTAATTTAATGAGTGCTGTTAATTTAATCACAGAATGCTGTTAATTTAATCTCAATGCACTTTCCTCGAAATTCTGCTTTCTTTACTGCTTAAACTGTCGATCACTGAATTCATTAAAGCAATTTTCTAAGGTAGTTTACTCAAGTTGAAATTATTTCCGAATAACTGTACATGTAAAACTAAACAAAATCATTCTGTAGCTTTTCCAAATAAAAGTACTGGAAACTCAATAATCTGGTAGGAAAGATAAGGAATACTTAACATTTTCGAGCCACACTAATTAATATAACTATTGTGTGTGACAATAGTTGCAAATATGAGACACATTTCACAGCCAACTTCGTACTAACCTCGAGGCAATGGTCCAGAATTAAGAAACAAATTATACTGGTACATGATACATCATATCTGTTTTTAAAAACAATTGGCAAATGTGCTACAATGGAAACAATTAGCAGGCTATACATTTTTGTCATTTAATTAGCCGGCCGGTGTTGCCGAGCGGTTCTAGGCGCTTCAGTCTGGAACCGCTCTACCGCTACGGTCACCGGTTCGAATCCTGCCTCGGGCATGGGTGTGTGTGATGTCCTTAGGTTAGTTAGGTTTAAGTAGTTCTAAGTTCTAGGGGCTGATGACCTTAGATGTTAAGTCCCATAGTGCTCAGAGCCATTTGAACCATTTTTCATTTATTTACCCTTGAATGATGTTATTGTTTTTGCGGAAGGAGACCAGGCAGCGAGGTCATCGGTCTCATCGGATTAGGGAAGGATGGGGAAGGAAGTCGGCCGTGCCCTTTGAAAGGAACCATCCCGGCATTTGCTTGGAGCGATTTAGGGAAACCACGGAAAACCTAAATCAGGATGGCCGGACGCGGGATTGAACCGTCGTCCTCCCGAATGCGAGTCCAGTGTTTAACCACTATTGAATGATGTATAAACACAAATTCCTGTCTGGGAATAGCTGCAATCAAGCGATTTCTCAACTTCACACATTAGGGAAATCGAAACACGTGCACTTTCATGCCATTTTGGGATTTATAATTTCCCTGGCAAAAGGGAACGCAACACTTGTATGCCATACTTCGAAGAACTGTAGGCGAATACTGTGTGAAATATATATCAGTTTCACGTGGTACACACTTTCAACACAACATAGGCCTACACGCCAACAGGACTGCCGACTAAAGATAAGATGGTCAACAGTTTGTGACGTCACATGCCAATATGGCCGCTGTGCGTAGGCCTTGTATCTAGAAGGCTTTGGCTAGCCTCACTTGCGTAACTTGCCAACGCAGTGGTTATGCGTAGCAGAGACAAGGCGATGTTTCCACCATGGGGGTTTCAGTGGTGCTGTTGAGTACATGACCACGAGCAGCATATTGGCAAATCAAATGTGCTCCTATCTGGTGTAAATAACCGTTGATTTTGGAGCAGATACATCCACAGTCTAGCAGAACAACCAGGACACAGGTGATACACAATGCAAGGAGACAGTGTGGAGCCACAAGCACACCCACCAGTTTGAGTCCCTACTGGGGTACCTGCTACTTGCACAAAGTCCGTCCACCGGACTTCGTGCCACAGCACAACAGGTCAGCTGGTCCATTCCAGCAGTAGGAGGACTCCTGCCAAGATGCAATGGGTCATACTCAGAGTCAGCAGCTACCTATCTACCTCTTGTCACTCACCTCGGTTAACAGGGCTCGGTCATTCATCAGAGAGGGGCTACCTCTGCAAGACTGCAGTACACACTACTGATGTTAGCGATGTAGCTGACCTATTACCGGCCCACCCCTATAGGGCGAGGGTGTCATCGCCTCCCCACCAAGCTGCAGATCCAATGCACAAGTTGTAAACAAAGTACTAATGTTGACAACCGCTTCTTCCTGGGCATCATCGATCTGCCAGCCAGTCTCACCCCTCGGCGAGTCAGCTTCTTGACAATGTAACCACCTTACACGACCCCCAGGGTTGTCCTAGAGAGTGGTTTCAGGCGTACTAAAGCGTATTTAGTGGATAAGAGAGAATGCATCATCCGTGCGGCATGACATCTGGATCATGATTTGCAGTTTTAACATGATGGGGTGAGTGGAAGAACTGTTTGTTACTTTTTTTGTATGTGACAGTCATGGAATCTAATGGGAATATCATTGTCACTTCAGGATTGTATGTTGTATGTGAACCGGGGACCTAGAAACGACGGAGAGGCTCCGTCCCCACTGCAGTCGCAGTGGTGCACAACCCCACTATGCCTACCGGAGTCCACTTCACCCCTCCACTTCCCCACACCGAACCCAGGGTTATTGTGCGGTTCGGCCCCAGGTGAACCCCGCCCTCTCCCCCCCTCCCCCTCCTCTCCCCTCCCCCCCCCAGGGAACGTCTCACGCCAGATGAGTGCACAAATAACTTACGGGTTTGCTGCCGGGTGACGTCGTCGAACACCGCTGATATTTCGACAGGAGCACACCCTGCCATTCTCAAGGCACAAATGCAAGGAAGAAAAAATTTGCAAGCAAATTTAATACCTCGGTTCACAGAGGAGAAACAAGGAAGACACCATACACAGAACAAGTTTCAACACAACCAAAGGTAACCAACATCAGAAATATCGATAGTTACTATTAATCAACAGGTGAGGTAGCACTAATTCTGTCCCTCTGTTTTTTATGAGAGACAGAACCGGATTCCAAGCAGCATTTAAGGTCTCACATTGTTTACCTCTACGGGGAGGAAATGTATCGTTGCCTGCGGAGGTTGGATAAACTTCGCAGCAGTAGAGTAAGGTTGGAATGTGCATTATCGTTTTTATTGAAGTGTCGAAGTCACAGTGTGGTTCCAACGTTTGCTAAGGTTCTGCATCATATTAATTCTCCTGCCGCCAATCGCATCAAGCAATGTGCTGGTTTAGCTCTTGTTCGTGAAAGGATCCACTATACTCGCCGTCAATTAGATTTTGTTTCTAAGGAATTATTTCAGCTTCATTTAATGATGGCGTCTAATGTTTCTGAATTTTCTTGGGATTGGGTGGACGGTTCCTATTGGTCGCAGTCTGACTGGGAATTTCAATCTGTAACTGCTCGTCATTCGGCGAAGTTTGAACGTTTCCTTGGCTCAGTGTCTAATTCTAATTCTCGACGTTCTGTGATCAATCTCACGGAGAAAACGTTTGACGACGCAGCTTTGTCTGTGCTGGGGAAAGGTTTGAACTTCGCACCGACGCCTAAGAGTTCGCCAGTCGTTTATTTTATTAGTGCTATCGAACAGGCTGTTTATAAACTACCTTCCGAGGCTGCGGAAGAGTTTAGGAGGGAAGCTTGTCGTGTGTTGACTGGGGCCCGTCCACCCAAGTGTAACATTACAGCAGCTGAGGCGGCTGCTTTACGTTCACTTAGAATGGATCCTGATATTGTTATTTTACCTGCGGACAAGGGTAACGCCACCGTTTTGTTGAAAAAAGCACGATTACATTCAAAAGATGCAGTGTCTACTTTCTGATTCGGCGTATCGCAAAATCGGTGCTGATCCTACTAAGAGTGTTGAGAGAAAGACAAATAGCCTCCTGAAGAAAAGTTCTTTGTCACAGGAGACTATCAAGAGTCTTAATTCTTACTGTGCTGTACCACCTAGGTTATATGGCCTCCCTAAGGTCCATAAAGAGGCTGTGCCGTTGAGGCCTATTGTTTCTAACATTGGTGCTCCGACATCTTGTGTAGCTAAACATCTTGCTAGTTTGTTGAGCCCACTAGTAGGTAGGTTGTAAGTAGGCTGTTTAGGTTTTTTTTATTGGTAACGCCACCTCTGTATGAAAATCACTGGCTGTGCTGTGTGCAGTCTGTGGCTGCTTTGCATTGTTGTAATACTCGCCATTGTAGTGTTAGGCAGCTGGCTGTGAACAGCGCGTAGCGTTGCGCAGTTGGAGGTGAGCCGCCAGCAGTGGTGGATGTGGGGAGAGAGATGGCGGAGTTTTGTAATTTGTCATGAAATGCTATATATATTATGACTGTTAAGGTAAATACAGTGTTTGTTCTCTATTAATATCTTTCATTTGCTAACTATCCCTATCAGTAGTTAGTGCCTTCCATAGTTAGAATCTTTTATTTTAGCTGGCAGTAGTGGCGCCTGCTGTATTGCAGTAGTTCGAGTAACCAAGATTTTTGTGAGGTAAGCGATTTGTGAAACGCATAGGTTAATGTTAGTCAGGGCCATTCTTTCGTAGGGATTTTTTTGAAAGTCAGATTGCGTTGCGCTAAAAAATATTGTGTGTCAGTTTAAGCACAGTCATGTATAAATTGTTAAAAGGGGACGTTTCATATGTCGACCCTTAGCCTAGGATACCTCACTGGAATCTTCTGATTTTTTTCTTGTAGTTTGTGTAATTAGTGTAGCTATTGTTTATTGCTAGCGCGTAATTGTAGAGAGAATTTCCTTTGTAGTTGTAGTTTTTCATTGTTGTACAGTAAAACAGTTGTGGCATGCATGTAGATTTGCACCAAGTATTTCGCAGCTGCAATTAACTAGATATTATTTTCAGTGTTATGTTAATGTGTTCTCTTATTTTGCTCTTCAAATTGTGCTTTTCTGTGTTATCGTGTGAAATATTGTGACAATAATGGCGTGTGAAAAACGTAACACTAGGCTCCAAAGTAAACTGAGAAATAATAGTGACGACGAGCGTAGCTTGCCAGCACCACTGTGTAATGAATTAACAGACGTTCAAAGTAGTAATTTGGTAATTGTGCACAGGGAAATGGAGCGGGCGGCAAACAATGGCGTGGACAGTGAAACAATTAGTGAAGAGGGAAGCATTATCGATCGATCGGTCAGCAACAGCTCGCCTCAGGAATCGGGAATGACAGGACACAATTTTGCAAATATTGTAGACTCAGGTTTTGGGTTCTCACCGTTTTCTCAAATGAGTCAAGACACATTTTCCGCTTGTCAAAATGTGAATGTTGCCGGTGCAAATTCACTGCCGAAAAGCACTGAGGAACATGTTTCAGACACCAGTGCATTGTTATTACAATTAATGCAACAAATGGGACAAAAGCTTGAAAAGTTAGACACAATGGAACAAAATCAGAGACAAACACAACAAAAGCTTGAAAAGTTAGACACAATGGAACAACATCAGAGACAAACACAGCAACAGTTAGACACAATGGAACAACACCAGAGACAAACACAGCAACAGTTAGACACAGTGGAACAAAATCTCAAAAAGTTAGACACAGTGGAACAAAATCTTAAAAAGTTAGACTCATTGGAACAAACTCTTGAACAAACACGTGAAGATTTAACTACTGAGTTACATAACATTGAATCGGAATGTCAAAAAGTCTGTAATGATGTGAAAACACAAATTTGTGAGCATTTTCAACCTATTTTTTCGCGGCATGAAAATGCATTACAGAATCACGAAGCAGCCATAAAAGAACTGCAAACTATTGTTCATCAAAATCATGAGACCCTGCAAGCTAAAATTGACTCAGTTGCATCTACCGATTCGGTTATGCAAATTGCAAAAACTCAAGAAAACTTAAAGGACACAGTAGATACTCTGAAACTTGGTTCAGAAAAACACACTGATGAAATAAGTACACTATCGGAGAAAGTAGCCGAATTTTCGGATCAGTTCACTAATTTATCTACGAAGGTAGATGATAATCTGAATGACACAAAACCGGTAGTCTTTAATGACACAGAAGAGAGCGAACAAATTAGGAAACTGAAACAAAATCTGAATCAAATTAATACGCAACACCAAAGAGAAATCCGGGAAGTACAAGATCAGCTGACACAGGTAATACAAGAATTACGTATTTCAGAGGACACTCGCGCTCCAACACGGGAAGAGGGACTTAGAAATACGGAAAATCCGCAAAATAATTGTTATATCCTAGCCAGTAATGCCAACCGAGCCCGCTGCCAAAAGGTTGGCAGCATCAAAGTCCGGACGCCGTCCGCATAAGAAGCGCCAGCGATACAGGAAATCGCCGCAAGTCTGCGCGCGCCACCACTGGCTTCTGGCTTCTTAAGCGCTGGAGTCGCGAGCGCTAGGACAGTTCTGGATTCGCCGCTCAGTTGTAGACTCGCCACCGAATTGTGTACTTGCTAGTCAGTTGTGTGTTCATCGCAGCAGAGTTGTTGTTTGTCGTCAGCCGACACTGACCTAGCCGCACCGACTCGAACTAGACAGATTTCTGTAGACCATGTTCACCACTGTGTTCTGTATCGTCGTTAATAAAGATAAGTACCGACTTTCATTTAATCCGAGTGTTTGGGTTTTCATCCTTCTGTTCACTGTTCCAGCGGACCGGTCGGCCCGCTATTAAAAGTGTGGCGGTGACTTCGTAGGCCGTTTCTACAGCGAAGTGTTGTCGCTACGAAGGCCGTCACAAAACTGGCGACGAGGACTTACGAACTCGTGTGCAGGGCTGGTTCAACTTGTTTCTTGAGATAGAATTTTGGGGGCTGGTTTAATTTGTGTTCACTATGTCTGCCAAAATTACAACAGTTGATCTTGTTACAGAGTCAGCAAATACAAAGTCTGGTGGAAGCAATCGCCAAACAAGCGGCTAATCCACCACCACACAAGGAACAAGCACAGGCAGCACCGCCTTTTCGTGCTTTTGAGGCATCACGAGAAGAATGGCAAGAATATTTCGCGCAGTTGCAGGCGCACATGACAGTCTACAAAATCACAGGTAATGAGCGGCAGCTTTATTTAATTTCCACTGCAGGCGTGGAAGTCTATAGACTACTTTGTAAGTTGTTCCCGGAATCCAAGCCAGAAGCTTTAGACTATGACGTTGTTGTTACCAAGCTTGCTGAGTATTTCGAGTCGCGAGTTCATGTGGCAGCAGCCAGATTCAAGTTCTTCAGATTAAAGAAACTGCCACATCAATCTAATAAACAGTGGTTAACAGATTTACGGGGCCTCACCCGTCAGTGCCGATTTAATTGTGTGTGTGGAGCTTCCTACAGTGATGTCATGTTACGAGACGCTATTACTCAAAACATTGCAGATTCTCGTATTCGTGCTGCTATCTTAAAGTTGCCTGACCCGTCATTAGAGACTGTGATGAACATCATTGAAGCCCAAGATACTTTTGACTATGCTGAGTGTGAGTTAGATCAGCCATGTATTTCTCAAATTGCCTGTGCTAAGCAAGTTATGTCACGCCCGCGGCCCCACCGGCAGAGTCAGACTGTAAACACTAGCCGGCCGCGTCATGTTAAACACATTCGTCAGCCGCGTGTGCAAAATGATAGACTTAAGTCTTGCCCTAAGTGTGTTCTTGCTCATCCTCGTGAACGTTGCCCGTTACAAAACGCGGTTTGTCACTTTTGTCAAAGGAAAGGACACATCCAGACTGTTTGTTTGCGTAAACGCAAGAACAATTCTAGTGCTGCCCAGCCCATGGATATTCATGTTCTTCAAAGCCAGCCCGCCCAGGAGGTCGGGTTTAAAGACTCTTCCACGGTTCGTGTGGGTAATAAACTTGTTCGCAATAAGCCACCCACCCAGCCCTCTGCTATGCGACCCAAGCGTAATTCAAACGCTGTAAAAAGTAATGTACAGACTGCAAGTGAAGCGGGAGTTGTTGTTCCACCCGCCCAACCCACGAGTTGTCGTAAGCAGCGAACACGCGCTAAACGCGCTGATTTTGTGTCTTCCGCCTCCGCTGCACCGATCCAGAGACAGTGTAATAAACTATTTGTGAAGCTACGCATCCAGGATACGACCTTCAATTTTCAATTAGACACTGGTGCGTCTGTGACTCTCATAAATAGTGCTACGTATGCGGCTATCGGCCGCCCTAAACTTTCAGCGGCAAAACATTCTTTGGCTACTTATAGTGGCGAACACATTCCTGTGTTAGGTGTATGTAGCGTGCCAGCCACATTCCGGGGCAACACAAAAACAGTTTCATTCACAGTGCTCCGCGCTACAGACAGTGTAAACATTTTCGGATTAGACTGTTTTGACTTGTTTGGCCTGTCTATCCAAGACAATGTGTTGCAACTTAATTCTGTTGTTGTTCCTCAAGACAGCATAACCGATTTGTGTAACCGATACAGTGACATATTTAAAGACGAGCTCGGTTGTGCTGCGAACTTTGCCGCTCATATTACGTTAAAAGATAATGCTCAGCCTCGATTTTTTCGTGCTCGTCCAGTGCCTCACGCCCTCCGGGCACCTGTAGAAGATGAACTTCGTCGTTGGCAAAACAACGGTGTTATTCAACCCGTTTCAGCGAGCCAGTGGGCTTCTCCCTTAGTTATTATAAAGAAACCGTCTGGCAAGTTACGTTTGTGTGCTGATTTTAAGTCGACAGTCAATCCTCAGACTGTCATTGATTCTTTTCCTTTACCTAGACCGGACGAGCTGATGGATAAGTTAGGGGAAGCTCGTTTCTTTTCCAAAATTGATCTCCGTGAAGCATATTTGCAATTGCCCCTCGACGAGCAATCACAACAGTATTTTGTCATAAACACGTCGTTGGGGTTGTTCCGTTTTCTGCGTTTGCCTTTTGGTTGTGCGTCAGCTCCAGCTGTTTTTCAGCGTTTTTTGTCACAACTTCTGGCTAATGTGCCATCGTGTTGCAACTATTTAGACGATATTGTTGTGTCCGGTCGGACGCCTGCTGAACATTTCCGTAATTTGGAGTGTTTGTTTACAGTGTTGTCTCAGGCAAGCCTACGTTGCAACATCGATAAATGTTCATTTTGCCTTACGGAGTTAGAGTATCTGGGACATGTTATTAATGCTCAAGGCATTCATCCCTCCCAGTCACATTTAGCAGCTATTCGTGATTTGCCCGCCCCTCGCAATCTTCATGAATTGCAAGCAGTTCTTGGCAAATTGACATATTATATTAGGTTTATACCTAATGCATCACAGATTGCTGCACCGTTGCATCGTCTCCGCCGTAAGAATGTTCCGTTTGTGTGGTCAGCTGATTGCCAATCAGCCTTTCAGCAGCTTAAAGAGGCTTTATTGAATGATCGTTGTCTGGTCCATTACGACCCTAACAAGCCTCTGGTGTTAGCTTGTGATGCCTCTTCTTTCGGCCTCGGTGCTGTGTTGTGTCACCGAGTCGGTAACACCGAACGTCCTATTGCGTTCGCATCTAAATTGCTAAACAAAGCTCAGTGTAATTATAGCCAATTGGACAAGGAAGCGTTGGCTATTGTGTTCGGTGTCACAAAATTCCATCACTACCTCTATGGTAGACCATTCTATTTAGTAACAGATCACAAGCCCCTGACGTCACTGTTTCATCCGTCTAAACCAGTTCCTCAGCGGACAGCTCAGAGACTACAACGTTGGGCTCTTTTGTTATCACAATACCAGTATGAGATACTGTATCGCCCTACAGCTCAGCATGCAAACGCTGACGCGCTTTCTAGATTGCCGATTGCTGCGGATGATGTCTTCGATTCCTCTGACGACTCTTGCCATCAGATTGACGCCGATGAGCACCAATCCCTCCGGGATTTTCCGATTGATTATCGTCAGGTGTCACGTGCGACAGCTACGGATCCTCATCTGAGTATACTATTACGTTTTGTTCAACGTGGTTGGCCGTCCAAGGCAAAGGACATACCGGATCCTGTGGTTCGTCGCTATTATCCGCAACGTCATCTGTTGTCTGTTTCGCACGGAGTTTTGCTGTTACGCACCGAGAATGACCAGCTTCGTGTAGTGGTTCCCCAAGTGCTCCAATCCAAGGTCCTCGACTTGTTGCATCAAGGTCATTGGGGAGTGGTCCGCACCAAGCAGCTTGCCCGCCGTCATTGTACATGGATCGGCATTGATAAGCAGATTACGCAGATGTCTACAGATTGTTCGACGTGTGCCGAACACCAAGCTGCTCCGCCTCAACGCTATTTTGAGTGGGCACGCCCTGCCGGTCCCTGGCAGCGAGTACATATTGATTTCGCTGGTCCATATTGGCATTCTCGTTGGCTCATCGTGATAGATGCATTTAGTAATTTTCCGTTTGTTGTGCCCATGCAGTCTACAACGTCTGCACAAACTATACAGGCGTTGACTTCAATTTTTTGTATTGAGGGTCTTCCAGAAGTTTTAGTGCCTGACAATGGTCCACAATTTACCTCTGCTGAATTTGAAAGTTTTTGTTCTGCCAATGGCATTCGCCATGTTCTTACTCCGCCGTTCCACCCTCAATCGAATGGTGCAGCGGAACGTTTTGTACGCACGTTCAAGGATCATATGGACCGCCTTCGTGCTACGCACTCTCGTCAGCAGGCCCTCATCACGTTCCTGTCGTCGTACCGGACCACGCCACGCGACGGCCCTTCGCCTGCGGAGCTTCTCCACGGCCGTCGTCATCGCACCCTACTACGGTTGTTGCACCCCCCGGATCGACCCGCCGCTTCTGAGCATCGCACGCGTTTTCAGCGCAACGACGCCGTTTTTTTCAGAGTTTATCACGGTCGCCGTCGTTGGGAACGTGGTACCGTGATAAGTGTCCAGGGTCGCGGTTTTTATACTGTTCAAGGTGCTACTGGGGTGCACAGGAGGCATCAGAACCAGTTGCGCCGCGCTGGCCGCCCGGATTCTGCCGCTCGTTCTTTGTCCACAGATTTGGTCCGCGGCGGGTTCCAGCCACGCCTTCCGACTTCGCTGCCGCCCCCAGGGCAGCAGCAGCAGCCGTCGCCACTACCACGCCGACAGCCCGTCCTGTTGATGCCTCCCGCGCAGCTTCATCCGGGAGCGCCCCAGGTGGTCGCTCCGGCGCCTGCGGTCCCTCTTCAGTCGCCACCGCCTTCGGAGCTGATGGACGTCGACCCCTCAGCCGGGGCCGCCTTCCCAAGCGGTGGCTGTGCAGCCTGTCCTGCAGCCGCTTTCCTTGGGCACCCCCAAGGAGTCTGACACCGCAGCGCCTTGTCCGGCGCCCACTCAGCAGCCGTCGACGCAGCGTCAGGAGACGCTGCCTCTCTTCGTGGGTCCCGACGCCCCGTCGCGTCCAGTACCAGAAGCTGCGCCCGTGGTCACAGGCGTGCGCCCTGACCTCGGTTTTCAGTCGGTGTTTCCCGAGGCCCCGCGCAGCCAATGCTGGGGTGCGGACCGGGGACTGCAACCGACAACAGTCTCCGCCCCGGTCTCTTCTGCTACGTCTGCGGCCAGACCCCTCCACCGCCGTCGACGCTCGCCACGTCATTATTCAACGACGGTGCGGCGATTTGGGGGGGAGGAGTGTTATATCCTAGCCAGTAATGCCAACCGAGCCCGCTGCCAAAAGGTTGGCAGCATCAAAGTCCGGACGCCGTCCGCATAAGCAGCGCCAGTGATACAGGAAATCGCCGCAAGTCTGCGCGCGCCACCGCTGGCTTCTGGCTTCTTAAGCGCTGGAGTCGCGAGCGCTAGGACAGTTCTGGATTCGCCGCTCAGTAGTAGACTCGCCACCGAATTGTGTACTTGCTAGTCAGTTGTGTGTTCATCGCAGCAGAGTTGTTGTTTGTCGTCAGCCGACGCTGACCTAGCCGCACCGACTCGAACTAGACAGATTTCTGTAGACCATGTTCACCACTGTGTTCTGTATCGTCGTTAATAAAGATAAGTACCGACTTTCATTTAATCCGAGTGTTTGGGTTTTCATCCTTCTGTTCACTGTTCCAGCGGACCGGTCGGCCCGCTATTAAAAGTGTGGCGGTGACTTCGTAGGCCGTTTCTACAGCGAAGTGTTGTCGCTATGAAGGCTGTCACAAAAATAATAACACAGGTCATTTCGGAAATTATGAAAGAAACTGGCAATGTGCACCGATTTTTGAGATGGAACGGCCGACACGACCTAACAATGACCGATATGCGACTCGCCGACATGATGATTTTGACTATAAGCTGTTCATTACTACACGTAAATTCAAAACATTTAAGAATTCTGGCAACGACATTCATCCACAAGCGTGGCTTCATCAATTCTCTCATTGTTTTCCTCCCAACTGGTCATTAGAGCACAGATTAGAATTTATGTGTGGCTACTTGGAGAATGAACCAGCTGTAAGAATGCGATCGGTCATTCACGATTGTCATGGTGAAGGAGAATTTTATCATGCCTTCCTCTCAGCGTATTGGTCTCAAGCTACACAAGACCGAGTAAAACATAGCATCATGATGATGAAACACTTTGAACAATCTCAATTTTCCAGTCTTGTCAAATATTTTGAAGACATGTTGCACAAGAATCAGTACCTGTCAAACCCATACAGCCCCTCAGAACTCATCCGCATTTGCTTAATCAAATTACCTGAACATTTATGACATATTATTTTAGCAGGACGTTGCAAAGAAGACATTGAGGCTTTTCAGGGACTGTTACAAGAACTGGAAATTGACACTGACAATCGGGAAAAGCGGAAACAGAAGCACAACAATTACAAATCACATCCGTCACAATTCCGTGATGACAGAAATAATAACTGGACACGACAAGGCTATTCTTACAACGCAAATCGTGAACAAAACAGACACCACCCATATGACAACTACTGGCAGAGTAACAATAGTTACAAGAGAAAGATCGGATTTCCGTAGTAATGAATATGACAGAGATTACCTTAGAAACAGACAATATGGGAACCAAAACAATTATTATCAAGGGAGACAGAATAACTTCAGACGCAACAGTTCGGAGCACAGTTACGATTCAGGGAGAAATTCTCTACCACGTGACGGACAAGGAAGAAACTACGAAATCTATCGACATGACGACAGACGAGATAATCATAACGACAGACCTGAATTTCATCAGAACTGGCGGGATTCAAACAGAGCAGGGCACTTTCGACAACGTGAATTTGTAGAAGCTAGGTCTCCTAATCCCAATAACGACGCGCGCCAATAAAGGAACAGACAATGACTCGCACCGCAGGCAGCCACCTGCGCCGGCTGGCTCAGAGAAAAATAACATAGACGCTAACCTTGAGAAAAATTCCAGTATTCTTTACCGACGTATACCGCATGATAATTGCATTCAAGTTCAAACTCTGAGTACTATGAAGAGTAAAGGATTGCACCACACTTCACATGTAAAACCGTTTATTGAATGATAATCTGCTTTTTAACTTTGTCTTTGCCATAAAACTTTTCACTTCATATTTCTAGTATGCTTTGTCAGACTTAAGAAACTGTTAACATGCAACAATGTTTGAAGTTAAATATCCAGTCTAGAACCTAGGGAACATTTTTAAACAGAAATTACGAATGCATTGTTATTGTGAACAGACGACACAATGTTATTGTGTGTGTGCATTCTTGCTTGTTAGTTGCACGATTACGTAACGACTATCAGGCTTACATACTTAGAACATATACTGGTACTGCTAATGGGATTTTCATGCAACATTTTGGTTTACTTGAAAAGACATTCTTTATTTGAAGTACTTTCTGTGGGATTAAAGATGACTTAGCACTTGGTTTCTTTGACAGCTACACAATTATATCATGACGCTACTAATGTGTGACACAATTTACATTGTTGCTTTTGTGCTGTATCTGTTTTATATCTGCACAGTTTTTTCTGAATTACTCTGGAAAGTAAAACATGTTTTAGTAGTAACTTTTGTGGTATAGCTACAATGAGACAGCCTTTTCCGTAGCACAACAATACGTTACAGCACAGTACTTTCTTCATCACGGCAATAAGCGTAATAACTAAGATATCTATACGCAAAGCATTTCACTTTAGTTTATCATGAGGTAAGTACATTGACATCTACAGAACTTAGCTTTCGGAGGACGATAACTACGACACTTCCGCAGAGATTATCTTACAACAAGATGCACAATTTAGCGCTACAGTATACGTATTTGAGTTATTAATTTTGTACTTAAAACATTTATTTTTAAAGATTTTTGAATTACAAAGAAAGTTTTCCGTGATACATTTCATTCCATTGCTGTAATTTGTAACACCTGAGGGTATAATTACATTAATCCTCAGGGGGGTACACGCCTACTTTGTGTACCATGTGTTTGGCAAGCACAAGGAGCCCTAGCTAATATGGTATTTGCTTACACAACTTTACACATCGGTACCATATTTCTCTAACACATAATTACACAGCTATCTGATCATTTAACAGAGAAAGAAACTTTTTTACTACATCAGTGACAGATGTTTACGTAATTACACAGTTGGATAACTTCACACTTATGAAATTGTATTTTGTCTGTACTTTGTGAAATGTTCATATTTTTTTGGAACCATTGTGATACTATGAGAGCTTTGAATGATATATTTGGTATGGGATCACGATTTTTAAAGTACGTTTGAGGCAGATGACACTTTTGACATGAGCAGAGAATTTTTTTTTGTTTGTTTTGAAATTATTGGAGGAAGCTACGACGATTTTGAGAGTTGACTGAGGTGTTATGATATTATTGCGATGACTATGTGTATTATGCTGTTGCGGTATGTTTATGATCAATAAGCTGATGCTATATGAGTTATTTGAGTATGCTACGTATCTGCTATCATACAATATTTAAGAAGTGTGGACGAATAAGGTAAGGAATAATGAGTAGTGGTTAGGGACTCACTCTGGTTTGTGAAACAGGTTGTTGGAAAC
Source organism: Schistocerca nitens (assembly GCF_023898315.1). Lineage (NCBI taxonomy): Eukaryota > Metazoa > Arthropoda > Insecta > Orthoptera > Acrididae > Schistocerca > Schistocerca nitens. The sequence goes on along the minus strand of NC_064620.1, from coordinate 515,451,191 downwards.
CAAGAATCGTACTTTAAGAGTTATGAAATGTATGTAAATGCGTGAATGTATTACAATGCCGACGAAAACTTTTGGACACTGTTATATCAATAGGATTTTGTTTCTACAGATTTGTAACGCAAATTCTTGACCTGTGAAATATTTTTATACGAGACTGCCACTGTAGCGGAAACTGTTGTCGTAAATATTTCGGTAAGAAAGGTAAGTGACCTTGACGTAATGCGTCTTGAGCGGCCACCTGTGCCAGCCACCTGAAGAAACAGCCATTAGGTGAAAAAAAAAGAGGCCATTAACCTCGCTATTGACATTCCTTTGTAGAAAGCATCGCAAATACGACACGCTCATTACTTGGAAACATATGATTACTCGTATTTTGTGCTACTTACTGAAATGCTTATGAATTGATGGGAAATATTCGTACAACTGCACACCTGATTAGGACAAGTGTCTTTCTACGAGAGTTGAGAGAATTTCTACTAACTTATGAAATGTCACATGACTATTGAATGATATTTTTATGCTTTGCTTTTCATAGTTGCTTATTTCATTTGATATCTAGTTTCCAGTTGTGTTGCAGCATTGCTTTTATAAAATAAAATGCATTTGCTAATGTGAACACTTTCTGTCAACAGATCTATTAAATAATAATTTTGTAATCCACATTCTTAAAAAAAGGAGCTCTTGGAATGGAAAGAACAATAAGAAGGGACTAATAACAGTAACTGCATATATAATTTTCTTTTCGAGTACTTGGTAATTTCTGTAGAATTAGTTTTTGTGGTGCACCATTTTAATTATTTAGACATTAAGATGTGAATAGACATTTCCCTTGTCTGCGTTGTTATCTTTAGTGTACTATTTTTTCTGCTTGAGCTATGTCATGTTTAGGTATAAGATATTTCATTTTCTGCTTCTGCTTGCCAGGCATAGTGCTATTAAATTTCACTTTGCATTACTCTGTTAATCTAGTTATGCTACTGATTTATTTTTCTTGTTGCTGCACATTGGCTCATATTAGTTGTAATGTTGCTTCGCTTGGTAATTTAGATTTACTGCAGCTTGCTTTGACAATTTCCATTTTGTTTTGTCATTACTGTTTGTGTTAATTGTCTTGTGCTGCTGCATTGCCTCGTCCCTTAGTTTAGCATCTGAGCTCAGTAGATTTAAGTTAGCTTAAGAGGGGGTAGACTATATAAGAAACTGATTATGGACAATAGGGAAAAAATGCATTGAGAAGTTATATAAAAAATATTTGGGCCAAAATGAGTATTGTACACTGAGAAATAATTATTTTGAAAGAAATATGAATAGAATACAGAAAGGAGGTATAGATAGGACTTTTTGGGAATAATGACGAATGAAGGGAGATCTCCGAGAAGTAAAGAAAGTTTTGTTTGCAAAATACTGCAGTAAAAGAAACCCTGTCCTTTCCTTGTGTTATCCCACTACGTGTTTGTGTTCCCTTGTGTATTTGTGTTTTTCCTGTCTTTATGTGTTTAGCTAATAAGATTTATGTTGTAGAATTTTTCAAATACTATGTTACTTTCTTCATAAAGGTGTTTAGACATTATTTATTCTGTTCTGTTTTAATGCTCATGTGTAAAGTTGATGTTTCAAAAGTTATTCTGATCTTTTATGTATTTACTTATGTCATAATTCCTGTAACACTGCTGTATATGTTATTTTGATTCTTTTGTAAAGCCTGTACTACAAATGTTATCTGTATTGTTATGTTCTTTAATGATGTATTTTGTACCTTTGTAATTGTATTCTCATGTTATAATATTGTAATTGACACCAGTTCTTCAAATTAAGTATCATTTCATTGCACACGTTTCTGTTGGTCATAGTATATGGACAATATGTGAGAAGTAGGGACTGTTAGTGTTTGCACGTGTGTTAATAATTCAGCAAGGGACTGGATAACAGCATTGCTGGTTCTAAGGACAATTCCAAAAACTTTGTGAGTGCACGAGTGGTGGTTTATGGACTTGCTATATTATCCGCAAGACTCTTCAATGGTGATTGTGCACCTGCACAGTCACAACAGATGGCTGCTGGCCATCTCTACAAGGACTGCAGTGGGTCTGCACCTCTGGTGGCCCACCAGTACCGTAATCTCTACAAGGACTACAGTGGGTCTGCATCTTTGATGACCCACCAGTACCATTATCTCTACAAGGACTACAGTGGGTCTGCGTCTTTGCTGACTCACCAGTACCATTATTTCTACAAGGACTGCAGTGGGTCTGCGCCTCTGGTGGCCCACCAATACCGTAATCTCTACCAGGACTACAGTGGCTCTGCTCTGTGATGACCTACCAAACGATATTCTTCAAAACTTCGATTGACTCCGCTGTGGGTTTGCTCTGTTGTGGCCCATTACCTGTCTGCATGTCAAGAGTCAGCACTGTCTTTCCATTGGAAGGACAACACTACTTCTTCAAGACTGCATGGAAATCCACTACTTCTGTGTGCAATTTCTTTTACTAATGAGACTTTGTGAAAAAAACTGTAATTACTATTATGATGAATGATCAGAACTATCTTTATGGACTGTGAGAAAATTTTAGTTTTTGACCAACATTGTATCAATAAGTGTGCGCATTTGATTTCTTTGTTATTGTAATTACGATTATGAAAAATTTTAACAAATATGTATTGCCCAGTGCCCAAAACAATTTGTAAAATTTTTTGTGGGGAGCATGGGGGCTATGTAAGTAGGCTGTTTAGGTTTTTTTTTATTGGTAACGCCACCTCTGTATGAAAATCACTGGCTGTGCTGTGTGCAGTCTGTGGCTGCTTTGCATTGTTGTAATACTCGCCATTGTAGTGTTAGGCAGCTGGCTGTGAACAGCGCGTAGCGTTGCGCAGTTGGAGGTGAGCCGCCAGCAGTGGTGGATGTGGGGAGAGAGATGGCGGAGTTTTGTAATTTGTCATGAACTGCTATATATATTATGACTGTTAAGGTAAATACAGTGTTTGTTCTCTATTAATATCTTTCATTTGCTAACTATCCCTATCAGTAGTTAGTGCCTTCCATAGTTAGAATCTTTTATTTTAGCTGGCAGTAGTGGCGCCTGCTGTATTGCAGTAGTTCGAGTAACCAAGATTTTTGTGAGGTAAGCGATTTGTGAAACGCATAGGTTAATGTTAGTCAGGGCCATTCTTTCGTAGGGATTTTTTTGAAAGTCAGATTGCGTTGCGCTAAAAAATATTGTGTGTCAGTTTAAGCACAGTCATGTATAAATTGTTAAAAGGGGACGTTTCAAGGTGTGAACACCACATTAAGAACTCTGCAGATTTCTTACGTCGATCGCATGGATTGCGTTTCAATGACTCTGATATTTTAGTCAGTTTTGATATGGTTTCCCTTTTCACTCGCGTTCCTCTCTCTGTTTCGTTGCAGCTAATTGAGGTTAAGTTTTGTGTCGAGTTAACAAATTTGTTTCGACATGTGTTGACTTCCACTTACTTTTTATTCAATGGTCAGTACTACGAACAGACTGATGGAGTTGCAATGGGAAGCCCGTTGTCACCTATTGTGGCCAATTTGTTTATGGAGAACTTTGAGGAACGTGCATTGGAGTCAGCGACCTTGAAACCTGCGTGTTTTTTCAGATATGTAGACGATACTTTTGTTGTTTGGCCTCATGGTAGTGAGAATTTAAACCGGTTTTTGGAACATCTGAATTCAATCCACCCGAATATTCAGTTCACTATGGAGGTGGAAAAGAATGGATGCCTTCCCTTCCTTGATGAGTTGGTCAAAAGGAAGACTGATGGTATGTTGGGACATTCTGTTTATAGGAAGCCCACCCACACTGACTTGTACCTGCGAGCTGATAGCTGTCACCATCCAGCTCAGCGTGAAGGAGTACTTCGCACCTTGGTTCACAGGGCCCACGTTATGTCAGACCCTGAAAGTTTGGCAGCTGAGCTAGCACATCTCGAAGTCACCTGTCGTCAGAATAGTTATAGTGAGAGGCAGATCAAACGTGCATTGCGCCATCAGCCTTCTGTGCAACGGGTGAGTGACGATAGCAACGAAGTGGCACCTAAGTCTACGGCCTTTTTGCCTTACGCAGGAAGCATTTCCAACAGGATTGGCCGTATTTTGCGGAAATAGGATGTGAAATGTGTTTTTCGACCACCTTCTAAGATTAAGGACCTGTTGGCGTCCGTAAAAGGTGATCTTGGTTTGCGTGAGGCTGGGGTCTATCGTATTCCTTGCAGTTGTGGCATGTCATAAATTGGTCAGACAATCAGGACTGTGGAAGACCGGTGTATTGAACATAAGCGTCACACACGCTTACAACAGTCGAGCAAATCCGCTATTGCAGAACATTGCCTTGACACCGGTCATCCTATGGAATACAACAACACGGAGATTCTGGCTTGCACGTCCAGCTATTGGGATAGCGTTATTATGGAAGCTGTTGAAATCAGACTATCAAGCAACCTTATTAACAGAGATGGTGGATTTTGTTTAAATGCTGCTTGGAATCCGGCTCTGTCCCTCATCAAAAAACGGAGGGACAGAATTAGTGCTACCTCACCTGTTGATTAATAGTAACTATCGATATTTCTGATGTTGGTTATCTTTGGTTGTGTTGACACTTGTTCTGTGTATGGTGTCTTCCTTGTTTCTCCTCTGTGAACTGAGGTATCAAATTTGCTTGCACATTTTTTCTTCCTTGCATTTGTGCCTTGAGAATGGCAGGGTGTGCTCCTGTCGAAATATCGGCGGTGTTCGACGACGTCACCCGGCAGCAAACCCGTAAGTTATTTGAACATTCGATTCGCCGGGAAAAGTTAAGGTCTCACAGATGAGTGTAACCCCTATGTTTGCGTGGTAGGGTAATGGTGGTGTACGTGGAGAACTTGTTTGTGCAACAACCGCCGACATTGCGTAGCTGAGGCAGAATGAGGGGAAACAGCCCGCATTTGCCGAGGCAGATGGAAAAAGCCTAAAAACCATCCTCATACTGGCCGGCTCACCGGACCTGGTCACAAGTCCGCCGGGCGGATTCGTGCCGGGGACCAGGCGCTCGTTCCCACTCTGGAAAGCCGCGCGTTAGACCGCACGGCTAACCGGGCGGGCTCGCTTCAGGCTTACTTTATTTAGATCAGAAGAACTGGCTGATGTGTCTGATTTTCGTGACAATAGTAAAGAGAAGTATTTAGTGCCAATGAGAGGCTCTCAAAGTAGTCGGCATGGAATTCCCACACCATGTGCTGAATCTATATCTATAACTTGTTTAAATGCTATCGTTTTAGTCATGTTGCGGAGCAATGTAGAGAATCTAGATGGTTGATGATAAAGCGCAAGGTTTAATTGTTTTCTTTTTGTTAGTTAATAATTACTGCGTATTTGTATTGTATATCAATGAAGGATAAAAGTGTTGCAATAGTGGAGTCACTGGGATGGAGGCAGTTCAGTAAATACAGTCTTGCTTAATAAGCTTGCAGTTAGAGATGAGAGGTTAACATTGTTCAGGGCACTGAGCCTTGTAGTAGTTCTAGCTGGCACTAACATAGTCAATCCATTTTCTAGAAGGTCGTCTGAGGATGTGATCTTGTTCGTGGATGACATGACAAAATTGGTGACTATGAAGGTTAGTCCAATAATATCCAGTTGTTGCAGGTAGCGACGTTACGTTTAACAGGAGAGGCAAAGACTTTTGTGAATTGCACGGATGCCTTAAATAAGGCAGAGACGTCTGATTAGTCGAAACAGGGGCTTGTGCAGAGGCCCAAGAAGAAAAATAGCTCGAGATTACTTCGGCAGCAGCTGAGTGCGAAGAGACAAGCCATGAAAAATTTTGCTGACAGAATAAGAAAAGTTAACGCTGAGCAGAGGGTGCTTGATGCTTTCCGAAGGGGCTTGCCAGCGGATATGTCGAGGAGTATGCACAAAGGTGCCCATACGCCGGCCGCGGTGGCCGAGCGGTTCTAGGCGCTTCAGTCCGGAACCGCGCGACTGCCACGGTCGCAGGTTCGGGCATAAATGTGTGTGATGTCCTTAGGTTAGTTAGGTTTCAGTATTTCTAAGTCTAGGGGACTGATGACCTCAGATGTTAAGTCCCATAGTGCTCAGAGCCATTTTTGAAAGTGCCCATGTTGTTGTTGTTGTGGTCTTCAGTCCTGAGACTGGTTTGATGCAGCCCTCCATGCTACTCTATCCTGTGCAAGCTTCTTCATCTCCCAGTACCTACTGCAACCTACATCCTTCTGAATCTGCTTAGTGTATTGATCTCTTGGTCTCCCTCTACGATTTTTACCCTCCACGCTGCCCTCCAATGCTAAATTTGTGATCCCTTGCTGCCTCAAAACATGTCCTACCAACCGATCCCTTCTTCTAGTCAAGTTGTGCCACAAACTTCTCTTCTCCCCAATCCTATTCAATACCTCCTCATTAGTTACGTGATCTACCCACCTTATCTTCAGCATTCTTCTGTAGCACCACATTTCGAAAGCTTCTATTCTCTTCTTGTCCAAACTATTTATCGTCCATGTTTCACTTCCATACATGGCCACACTCCATACAAATACTTTCAGAAACGACTTCCTGACACTTAAATCTATACTCGATGTTAACAAATTTCTCTTCTTCAGAAACGATTTCCTTGCCATTGCCAGTCTACATTTTATATCCTCTCTACTTCGACCATCATCAGTTATTTTACTCCCTAAATAGCAAAACTCCTTTACTACTTTAAGTGTCTCATTTCCTAATCTAATCCCCTCAGCATCACCCGATTTAATTTGACTACATTCCATTATCCTCATTTTGCTTTTGTTGATGTTCATCTTATATCCTCCTTTCAAGACACTGTCCATTCCGTTCAACTGCTCTTCCAAGTCCTTTGCTGTCTCTGACAGAATTACAATGTCATCGGCGAACCTCAAAGTTTTTACTTCTTCTCCATGAATTTTAATACTTACTCCGAATTTTTCTTTTGTTTCCTTTACTGCTTGCTCAATATACAGATTGAATAACATCGGGGAGAGGCTACAACCCTGTCTCAATCCTTTCCCAACCACTGCTTCCCTTTCATGCCCCTCGACTCTTATAACTGCCATCTGCTTTCTGTACAAATTGTAAATAGCCTTTCGCTCCTTGTATTTTACCCCTGCCACCTTCAGAATTTGAAAGAGAGTATTCCAGTTAACGTTGTCAAAAGCTTTCTCTAAGTCTACAAATGCTAGAAACGTAGGTTTGCCTTTTCTTAATCTTTCACCTAAGATAAGTCGTAAGGTTAGTATTGCCTCACGTGTTCCAACATTTCTACGGAATCCAAACTGATCTTCCCCGAGGTCCGCTTCTACCAGTTTTTCCATTCGTCTGTAAAGAATTCGCGTTAGTATTTTGCAGCTGTGACTTATTAAACTGATAGTTCGGTAATTTTCACATCTGTCAACCCCTGCTTTCTTTGGGATTAGAATTATTATATTCTTCTTGAAGTCTGTGGGTATTTCGCCTGTCTCAAACATCTTGTTCACCAGATGGTAGAGTTTTGTCATGACTGGCTCTCCCAAGGCCATCAGTAGTTCTAATGGAATGTTGTCTACTCCCGGGACCTTGTTTCGACTCAGGTCTTTCAGTGCTCTGTCAAACTCTTCACGCAGTATCTTATCTCCCATTTCATCTTCATCTACATCCTCTTCCATTTCCATAATATTGTCCTCAAGTGCCCATAAGGTGCCCATAAGGACCTTCATTCAGCTATGAGATTAGGAATGGAGTATGATGAGACTGGTGTGCCGATGGGTGTGAGGGATAGGTGTGGTGTATTCTTTGTAAATGCTAAGTATTAGAAATATGGGCATACTGGGCATGTGCAGAAGCAGTGTTACCAACCTCGATAGAGTAGGGGTGGTATGGGTCATCAACAGCGATACGGTTATGATAGTAGAGGTGGACAGGGAGGAAGGAAGCACCCATTAAATGCAAGAGGGGATACGAAGTCTGCCGAAAGGTATCCCCATTTAAATTAGGTGCAACAAGTATGTATGCAGAGGTGGACTATGCAAGAGTGGATGTGGTGAAGGTATGGAAGTACAAAATTGTATTAGACACAGGAGCACATGTGTCTGTAGCCAGTAGAGAACTAGTGAGTCAGCGATGGAACCCACCAAGCTATATATTGTGTTAAGTGGAGGTTAGTGATATAACGCCATTGGGTTTGGTGGTAATAGATTTTTTGGGTGGAGGCAGTCAGGTTTAAGCAGTGTGTGGAAGTAGCGCTTCATATAAGTAAAGGCTATAGCATGATACTCCAGTAGAGGTTTTGAATCAAAATCATGTCATAAATGACCTCCATCAACATGTGGTGGAACTCGGTGGAAAGACATTTCACCTAAGGCAAGCAATTGTCATTGACGATCCGTCACGAGGTGCATCGATCATAGTGAGGAGTCCAATTAAATTATGTATAAATACAGTAAGCCTTGATTCACATGACTGTGTGTCAAGTGGCACTGGGAAAACGTTTTGGGTAAGTTTGGAGAAAGACTTATCATTCAATATTTTATGCGTAATAGAACCCTTGGAAGGAACGATGTATTATACTCAGCGAATCGTTCGGTCAAAAGGAGTATGTGTATGGGGAAAGAACAGTGGGAAGGTATTACCCATTTTTATTGACGATTTCGGCACCAAAGAAGAATAGTTGACAAAGGGGATGTTGGTAGTAAGATTCGGCATTCTGCAGGAGATGGATTGCTACAGAGAAGGTGTAGGCCATAAACAGCCACATGACACAGCTAAGGCTGCATTTTATTAGAAGGTGGAGCACCTAAAGGGCGAGAACACAGATGGAGAAGCTATTGGTTGAATTTGAGGATTTTTTTGGGTTCCATTGTCTGTGACGTCTGTCACAAAACGTAGAATTTCAACAGAAAATGAAGCACCTTGTACCACAAACCATATAGAATACCTCAGTATTTGCAATGATCCTGGAGTAGTTTATTAACCTGCAGTTGATTGATGAGGTAATAGAAAAAAGTAACAGTCAATGAGTAACAAGAATTGTGATTTTGCCAAAAAGTCTATGGATGGTTCCAGTAAATAAAGATTTTGCTGTGATTACCACCATCTTAACAGTAAGACTGTAACAGGTACACAGCCCATACCTAGAATCACAGAGACCATTGATAACTTGAGGCAGTGCCAGTATTTATCTACCATGGATTTAAGAAGCAGATACCATCTGTTGGAGGTGTTCTAGAGGACTGACTGAAGACAGCTTTTTATTTATCCTGGGGCTGTTACCAGTATCAGGGGATGCCGTTCAGGCTGAAGAAAGCTCTCAGTGTCTAGTTTACCTGGATGATATAATTGTGTTCTCATGGCACATGGAAGGACATAGAAAACGTTTGAGAGAAGTATTTAAGAGTTTGCAGTCTGCACATTTGATGTTGAGTATCAAGAAGTGTCAGTTTGCATTAGAGGAAGTAAGATGGGGTGAGAACGGTTCAAAGACTGTTACAGGCAGTGCGAGATTTTCCAGTGCGAAAGACAAGTAAAGAACTACAGTCGTCTTGGGACTCTTAAACATTATAGGAAATTCGTAAGGGGGTTCTCTGATGCAGCAACCATTCCAAAGAGGTGCAAAACGTGTGTGGATGGAGGAATGTCAGGTGGTGTACAAACAGCTGAAGGGAGTTTTGATGTTGAGTCCAGTGTTGGTGTTCCTTGATTTACAGGAGTTCATAGTGCTCTGCCATGTATCTAATCATGCTCTCGTTCTGAGTCTGATCAATGGTGAGGAACACCCTACCACTTTTGTGTCAAGGCAATAGAGTTGAGAGAAACTATTCGATCATGGAGAGGGAAATGCTTAGTCTCACATACAGTATGGAGTGATGTGCTTACAATGTTACCTTTATGGGAAAAAGTTTAAAGTGGTGACTGATCACACTGCTCAGGAATGATACTTAGGGTTTAAGGAGCCATTCATCAGACTAATGAGATTGACGTTAAGACTCAGTTAGTCTGACTACAAAGTAGTTCATAAGCCAGGAAAGGAACATGGAAAATGCGGACACATTAAGCAGGAGGACAGGTGTAGTACAAGTAGAGGGTCATGGCCTTGCTGAATGGCAAGCAGCACAGATGCCGACATTTAATGCGAACAATACAGGACACAATCACAGTTCAGCTGGTGTGATGGTTTGTTGTGTAAGGTAACAAGGTTAGGGCTGCAAGTGGTGGTGTGGGCTAGATTGAAGGAGGAACTTCTAAAGGAAGTGCAAGAACATGTGGCATCTGGTTATGCAGGACGCGGAACACAAAGTAAAGGGTACAGGTTACACTGGTGGAAAGGAAGAAAAAGAGATGTGGATCAATATGTGAAGAATTGTGTGCAGTGTGCGCAGCATCTTGACTCGAGTCATAAGCAAGTTTCTTTATGGAAACTGCCAGAAGCTTCAAAATCGTTTGGGATGATTGAGGTGGATGTGTTGTGACTGTTTAACCAGACTTCAGTGGGGAATAATTTTGTGCTGATGATATTTGATCATGTCTCCCGTACGTTGTGATGATACCTATGTCAAACCAGTAAGCAGAGGCAAATGTTAATAGATGGATACCTAAGTTTGAAGTACCAAAAATGGTGATTATAGATCAGGAGACGAACTTCATGTCAACTTCATGAAGGAATTATGTCGTATTTTACCAGTAAAGATATTAAGAACTAGTCCACTTCACCCTCAGTAGAATGGAAGAATGGAACAGGTGCATCAGAAGAGCGGGAGGAAGCTGAGTTACTGTGTGAACTCTCACCACAGTGATTGAGACACGTATATTTCGTTTGTAGTGTGTATGTACAATTGAAAGGTCCACACCATTGCAGGGTTGTCAGCATCATACAAGATGGTGTAAGCGAGAAAACTGTCATCACTATTTGACATAATGTAGTCAAGGGCGGAGAGTCGATCCATGAGTTCGTGGGAACAATGAGAGGTATGGAAACGAGTAAAGAGGGTGAATACCAGAGCATTAGAGAGACAGTAGAAAACATCAGCCATCTGAGAACCTTACCAAAGTACAGAGTGGAGCAGTGGCTCGTTTTGTCTACACCATATACGTTGAAGGCAAGACGAAGAAATTTGTGATGAGATACCAAGGTTCTTAACAAGTAGCAGAAACCACATCACCACTCAGTGTTAGGCTATAGTTGCCGACGAGGTTGACAATAGTGCATGTTGGACTGTTATGACCGTTCAGAGGTGCCCTGGAGTTAATCCTAGGGACAATAAGAGTGGAGCCAGAGAAAAAAGAAAATGGAAGAAGGGAGGAGTACATGAGAAAGTGTAAATGAACCTGTACAAGGAAATGCCATATGCTCTGAGATCAAGGAAGCAGCAGATCTATTTTTGTTGTGAAACTTCCTGGCAGATTAAAACTGTGTGCCGGACCGAGACTCGAACTTGGAACCTTTGCCTTTCGCAGGCAAATGCTCTACCAACTGAGCTACCCGACTCACGTCCCGTCCTCACAGCTGGCAGAAGTGAAGCTTGGGTAGCTCAGTTGGTAGAGTACTTGTCCGTGAAAGGCAAAGAGCCCGAGTTCGAGTCTCGGTCTGGCACACAGTTTTAATCTGCCAGGAAGTTTCACATTAGCGCACACTCCGCTGCAGAGTGAAAACCTCATTCCATTTTTGTTGTGTTTATTATTATTTAGAATATTATGTGCGGGATAGGGGAAGTAGTGCATTAAAAATGATCATATGTTTTTTCTATTAGAATAAGACCTTTTTATTTTTATTTTTGTGAAGGATACTGATCAATGACAACAGACTTCTTTTGGGGGGGGGGTGGGGGGGGGGGGCGTGATGGTAGTCCATGACCTCAGGTTGCTGTACACCGCAAACAGAGATGGGAAAGTTACAGTATGTCTAGCTCTTGTAATTCGGACGAGCACAGTCACATGCACGGCAGTTATTCATGGCAGAGTTGGGGGTCACCTTTGCTCAAGGAATATCATGGAATCTAGGCTGTATTTCCAGCAAACAAATCTGCATTGGATTTATTCTGTATATGACAATGTTGTAATTGTAGGGAGTCATTATGAGCAAGGAAGGCTAATGTGGGCGAGATGGTTGGAACCGAAAGATAGTGGATTGTTAAGTGATAGACAACATGTGAAGTAACTGGGCCAACTTTCTATCTACCATCCACAATGAATGGAGTTAATCACTTGAATATAACACAGCTGCAGCTTTACTGGCCATAGGAGCCACCTTTCTGAACCGTGTATGGAAACTCAACCTGGTACATTCCCTGAACCAATTAACACCCACACAAGAGGGGCGAATCTCTGCAGAGCAGTTCATGCAGCATGTTGAACAGAATCGGAAAGGGCAATAACGAGTACTTGTGACCTTGAGTGGCACAATGCCTAGCACTGTAGTGACTTTAAATTTGCTTTGCGTAGCCCCCATCTGTTTGAGGTGGAAGGCTACCAGTAATACAGATCCTGGTGTACTGGATTCCTAGAGTTTGTAAGTGAATATGGTGCTGTAAAAAAGTTGTATGTGATAGAATTTAAGAGGATCTAAGACCACAGAGTCAGCAGTGAATGTTTGCAAGTTGTGGAGGGTATATGTTTTGAAAGAATGTGAGACGTGAAGAAGCACAAAGTGATGGAATTTCTAGAGAAACTAGTGGACTTTTAAGTGGGGCAGATGTAAGCAACTAAACGGTATAAGAAGGCGTGTGGCATGTAAGGGTGGAATACAAATGTGGACTCTGGACCTTGAGAATTGTACCACATGCTTTGTAACGGAACTTGTGATGTATATGTGACACATGGTGGGAAGCCAGTCCTAAGGAAGGTCTGAGGGGCTGGATCTTCTCCACGGAGCAGTGTAATGTAGTGCTGCTACCAGGTTAAGAGCAAAATTTGTTAGAAAGTGTGGTGGAACACTGGATTAGCCGCTGATGGCCAGCGACCTGGGCACATTGACATTTGGATTAAGGCAGCAAGCATGTGACATTACTGTGAGCTGGGCTAGCCTTGCTCAGCATGACTTCCCAGGGCAGTCAGTTATGCATGACATAGGAAAGGCGATGTCTCCACTATCGGGCTTTCAGTGGTGTTGCTGAGTATGTGGCCAGTAGTGGCGCATTGGCAGACCAAATGTGCTGCTATATGGCATAAAGAACAGTTGATTTTGAAGCAGATTCATTCGCAGTCCAGCAGGTGATACACCAGGTTAGGAGATGACATGGAGCGGCCAACTGCAACCCTGTTTGAGTCCCCAACAGCAGCCCAACTCCTCCCAGGAGGCAGCTGGTTGCATCTTGGTCGCAGCACCTGTCTACCGATAATGCAGTGGACATGCCACTTGCCAGTTGCCTTTGCCACTTTGGCGTGTTCGTCCATCAGAGATTCCAGTATGTACTACTGACGTCTGTTCTGTGGCTCACTCAACATTAACATGGGCCCGGTGCCATGTGCAGATGTCAGCGAAGCATGGTGCCAGCATGTGTTGCTGCCAGCTGGACACATGCTAGCCATTGGATGACCAACTAATGGCCCACCCCTGCGAGGGAGGGGCGTGATTGTCTCTCCACCACAATGCAGAACCAATGTGTAAGTTGGACAAAAAGTGTTAGAGGACCTGCAACACAACTACGTTATGTTGGTTGTATTTGGCAGTGACCCACTTTTTTGCTGTCAAGTGTACATGTTGTATATTACCTGTCTCTCCCTCTAGCTTACTCATATTTTTCTCAGAATTTCGAACATCTTGCACCATTTTACATTGTCGAACACTTTTTCCAGATCGACAAATCCTATGAACTTGTCCTGATTTTTCTTTAGTCATGCATCCATTATCAACCGCAACATCAGAATTGCCTCTTTGGCGCTCTTACCTTTCCTAAAGCCAAACTGATCGTCACTTCTTCCCTCGCCCCACCAGCCTGCCATCCAGTCTCACACCTCGGCCACTGAGGCTTCTGACAATGTAGCCACCCCACACTACCGCCCAAAGTCTGCTATTGTAAGTGCACACGCCCCCCCCCCCCCTCTCCTTCGCCCCATACACACATCTACTCACAATGGTTATTTCAATGTTCTTATCATTTTTAAAATGTCTATATTATTTTCTATAAAACAGATGCATTGTCTGTATTATTGTTTTATAAAACACATTGTGAGAGGTCCACTTGTACGAAGAGCCCGGTTTTGTACAGAGAAGTTAAATTTTGGCATCTATTTTGCTAAACAATGTCAGACTTTTGTCATGTAACAATCCAAGTGCTTTTAATTACGACAGTAACTGAGAATTGTAGAACAGTTGAGAGGTTCACTGATTTTGAAGTTAATGTAAAATGTTTCATATCAGATTTTGTGGAGGAGAAACTTTATTTTGAATACAATTTTCAAAGTGAAGTATTTGGTCTTACGACATCCCCTTATCAGTATCTGATCCTCTTGCCTGTCGTGTTTATTTGAACCCAATGAATATTTCTTTTAAGAAATCGTTTTTCAATCAGAGTCAGAAAAATGTTAATGTGCCAGAATCAGAAAAGTGTTAATGTTTGTAACAGCTTCAACGCGGGCAGCACTGCACAGCACTGAGCCAATACCCTGTATTTTCACTGAACATTTGCAAGTTTATTCATTTATCAACCAATCTACTGATATTATGAAGCTATTTTACAGCCGGCGTTGCATTTCCCTATGCCAAGATTGAATATTTTCTATGCCCACTGTGGAGAGAACAGAATACCAAGGTTACATCCATTGCGACTCTAGAGCTAAGGAAAATTTATTTGATTCTTTATTTGCACAGGGAAGTTTGTCAGTTTTTTTTGTATAGGGCCATAGAACTCAATGCTCACGAGACTGGTTAAATTTTGAGGGACTGATTTCATTATAGGCGTTGCATACTGGTTTTCCAGATTAAGTTGTTTAATTTTTTTGGATTACAGTAAAACTGATTAAGCATACAATCTGCTCAACAACACATCACACAGTAAATTTTTATTTCATATTCATCAACAAACAAAAACACAAAAACTTTTTTATAAAGAACGTTACAACATATTACGTAAAATAATGTATTAGTTACTGCAAGAGAGTTGTTGCTGTGTAACTTACACTTGACACCTGATAAGTATCTGTGGACTCTCAAATGAAGTGTCACAGTGCTATTACGTATTGTAAATTGTTCTATTACAGTACATACACGTTTCTCCAATAGAAGGCAGTAGTAATAGCTGACACTTCATCTGAGATCGACCAGAAACTATGTTACAAAAACGAACTGACCAACTACAATTTTAGGTGAGAAGAAAACAATGCCTCAAGAAATATATAATTAACTTTATTGTGGCCTAATATAGCTTTCTTCTTCTTCTTCTTCTTGCGTTACGGCCACTGTAGGACCACGGGTAGCCCTTTCGTGGACTGCATTTTCGTCTTATTCTTCCAGAACCTCTTCATTCTTTCTCTTCTTCTCTCCCGCTCTTCTTCCGAGATCTTCACTGGTGATACTCTGCTCTTTTCCTGTATTCTTCTCTGTCATTGATCTCCGGCATATTGATCGGTGAATATTTGTTCCTCCAATTTTCCTTTCCTTCGACCTTGATCCCCAATTCCAACCAGTCCTTCCGAAGTTCAACAACCCACCTGGTTCCTGTCTTTCCCCTTGTCCTCCCTGTTGTTTCCCACACTCTCTTCGTCATTCTGTCCTTACCCATCCTAACTGCATGTCCAGCAAACCTTGCCCTTTTGAGTCCGATTTTCCCGGATATTGTTCTCATGTTCCGGTACAATTCTTCCCTAGGTCTTCGCATCCACGTTGCATGGGGGCTTAATTGAATAAATGAAAATAATTTTAATTTTTTTTAGTAGCTGTCTGTCCAATTACGAAGTATCGTAAACGGTTGGCCCTGACTAGTTTTAGTACGCAATCTGACTGCATAGAATAACAACAAAGAATGAAAGAAAATTTCCGTTAACACAATTAATTAATTAAGTCCCCAGCAACTACAAAACGTACGAAACCAAAGCACAAGTGTAACTGTTCTGTGTTGGAAGTGTGATTCAACGTACACATCTGGCACGGTTCTTCTTCAATAAGACAAGAAATTTTAAATACCATTTATACTGAAGTAATAAAAAAAAATAGAAATACTATAATTGCGCAAGAAAACCAGAATTACACTCTAATACAAGAACACAAGCCAGATGCTTTGTTGGCTGAACCTGTAATGACGCATTATTTAAGACACTGAAATAATAAAAAGAAAAGGGAATTTTTTTACCTTCATATATATTGACGAAAAGCACTCTGATCATTACAATATCTCCATTCGAACAACATCTGCTGTCTAGCCCATCAAACAACTGCATAAAACATGGAACAAGCACTCCCTACTACAACATCTCAACACCGACTCACTACTACCACATCTCGATAAGCACTGACTACTGCCACATCTCGACAAGAACTCTCCACCACGACTTCTCGACAAGAACTGCCAGTGGAGGCGGCTGAATAATACTCTTTGGCGCAATCTCTGGCGCTGTGGCTCAGTGTAGCCACCTTTCAACGTCTCTCCACCTCTTTAGGGATCTAGTATTTTTCTCAGTATTTTGCTCTCTCCTTTCTCTAGTTGTTCTGCCCCATTTATTCCTAGTGTCATCGTCTCAGCAGCATATAATACTGTATTCCTCACCGTTGCCTTGTAGTGGCTTATCTTTGCCTCTGTGGATATATTCTTTTTATTGTATATCTCTCTCATCATGCAGAAGGCTGACCTCATCTTTATCCTCTCTGTTATTCCCTCCCTAATATAGTTTTAATTATCACTTTCGATTTTGGACATCCCTGTGGAAGCTTGTTTAGTCACTGAGATCACTTATACTTTAGCACAACAAATGGTGCATTCTACACTCCTGGAAATGGAAAAAAGAACACATTGACACCGGTGTGTCAGACCCACCATACTTGCTCCGGACACTGCGAGAGGGCTGTACTAGCAATGATCACACGCACGGCACAGCGGACACACCAGGAACCGCGGTGTTGGCCGTCGAATGGCGCTAGCTGCGCAGCATTTGTGCACCGCCGCCGTCAGTGTCAGCCAGTTTGCCGTGGCATACGGAGCTCCATCGCAGTCTTTAACACTGGTAGCATGCCGCGACAGCGTGGACGTGAACCGTATGTGCAGTTGACGGACTTTGAGCGAGGGCGTATAGTGGGCATGCGGGAGGCCGGGTGGACGTACCGCCGAATTGCTCAACACGTGGGGCGTGAGGTCTCCACAGTACATCGATGTTGTCGCCAGTGGTCGGCGGAAGGTGCACGTGCCCGTCGACCTGGGACCGGACCGCAGCGACGCACGGATGCACGCCAAGACCGTAGGATCCTACGCAGTGCCGTAGGGGACCGCACCGCCACTTCCCAGCAAATTAGGGACACTGTTGCTCCTGGGGTATCGGCGAGGACCATTCGCAACCGTCTCCATGAAGCTGGGCTACGGTCCCGCACACCGTTAGGCCGTCTTCCGCTCACGCCCCAACATCGTGCAGCCCGCCTCCAGTGGTGTCGCGACAGGCGTGAATGGAGGGACGAATGGAGACGTGTCGTCTTCAGCGATGAGAGTCGCTTCTGCCTTGGTGCCAATGATGGTCGTATGCGTGTTTGGCGCCGTGCAGGTGAGCGCCACAATCAGGACTGCATACGACCGAGGCACACAGGGTCAACACCCGGCATCATGGTGTGGGGAGCGATCTCCTACACTGGCCGTACACCACTGGTGATCGTCGAGGGGACACTGAATAGTGCACGGTACATCCAAACCGTCATCGAACCCATCGTTCTACCATTCCTAGACCGGCAAGGGAACTTGCTGTTCCAACAGGACAGTGCACGTCCGCATGTATCCCGTGCCACCCAACGTGCTCTAGAAGGTGTAAGTCAACTACCCTGGCCAGCAAGATCTCCGGATCTGTCCCCCATTGAGCATGTTTGGGACTGGATGAAGCGTCGTCTCACGCGGTCTGCACGTCCAGCACGAACGCTGGTCCAACTGAGGCGCCAGGTGGAAATGGCATGGCAAGCCGTTCCACAGGACTACATCCAGCATCTCTACGATCGTCTGCATGGGAGAATAGCAGCCTGCATTGCTGCGAAAGGTGGATATACACTGTACTAGTGCCGACATTGTGCATGCTCTGTTGCCTGTGTCTATGTGCCTGTGGTTCTGTCAGTGTGATCATGTGATGTATCTGACCCCAGGAATGTGTCAATAAAGTTTCCCCTTCCTGGGACAATGAATTCACGGTGTTCTTATTTCAATTTCCAGGAGTGTATATGGACACTCTCTGAGGGGTCATGCATGTGTGCTGATGCTGTAGGTCGTGGGGAACCAGTGGAAACGCTGTGGACAATTTAACAATATAACCTTATTATATTTTGAATTCTACATCAGGCAGGCACGTCTCTCCTCTTGAGCTCTGGACAGTGCAGCCCTGTGAGGCTGCATCAGGACTCTGATCCGGCAGCGAAGACAAGGCCCTGGCCACTTGCGACAGCGGCGCTTCCTGGCAGGGCGATATGTCAGAGTAGGCCCACTGCTCCTCATTCCTTGGGGAGGCGGCTGCGCATGGGTTTCGACCTGTGCCCCTCAGCCAGGCGGCAGACTGCGGCTGGTGTTGCGACACGGAGTCCCTTCCTGGATCTCAGTGTTGGTGGCAGCAGGCATGGACAGGAGGGCGATGGGGCTGTGGCATCAAGTCCCGGGATGACCCAGCCTGTTCTCAAACCGGAGTCTGCTGCTGGTGCTGCCCAGTCGTCTTGCAGTCCGGCGGTGCTCAGGCCTCGTGGTGCAGTTACTCAGTGATGACGAAGTCCACGAATCGAGTGATGTCCTGTCCTCAAATTTAGCCTCATTTATAATCCGCTACAGCTCATCTGTGTCTCTAAAACACTGTGTCTAGTCACATCACCCATAACATAGAAACTCGTTCGAGTGTGGTGGCAACGACCCGCTTACTACATCGTTCGTTCTACTCATCTATCCTCGCTTCACAACTGACTTGCACATCTGCTACTGTGCCCTACATGTCGACACAGCATGGCTGACGGACAGCACTGTTATCGTAATACCCTCGGGGCAGTCTCCATGCTACTTTCAGTCACTTACGCTAAAGATTTAATACTTTGACTGGACAGTGCCACTACACTGCCTCCCTCCATGGAGAATACCCAGTCCCTTGGGTCTTAATTTGACCCATTACAACTATACTCTTCATCATACCATATTCCCAACAAGTCTATTCCTCCAGAATGAGATTTTCACTCTGCAGCGGAGTGTGTGCTGAAATGAAACTTCCTGGCATATTAAAACTGTCTACCTGACCGAGACTTGAACTCGGGACCTTTGCCTTTCGCGTGCAAGTGCTCTACCATATGAGCTGCCCAAGCACGACTCACGATCCGTCCTCACAGCTCCGCAATATCCTTTCTTCCAGGAGTGCTAGTTCTGCAAGTTTCGTAGAAGAGCTTCTGTGAAGTTTGGAAGGCGGGAGACGAAGTACTGGCAGAATTGAAGCTGTGAGGACGGGTCATGTGTCGTGCTTGGGTAGCTCAGACGGTAGAGCACTTGTCCGTGAAAGGCAAAGGTCCCGAGTTCAAGTCTCGGTCCGGTCGATTGGTTTGTGGGGTTGAAGGGACCAGACTACAAAGGCCATGGGTCCCTTCTCGGTCCGGCAGACAGTTTTAATCTGCCAGGAAGTTTCTTGTCTATTCCTATTACAAAATTACTATATCAAATAATTCGGTCTGTCTATCATATCTTGCCCTGAGAAACCAATCTGTCGGAACTTGTATTATCTCTGGATTACATTTCCTCACGCTACGTCGCCTCAAATATAAAAAAAGCAGGCAGAGCAAAATGAGAACCATCATGGTGCCAGGAATTGCAACACTAAAAGTCGCTATTACTTGACATCTCCTATTCTGATACTGCTCTACATGCTTTTGCATTTGTTCCACAGTTACCTGCCCTTCTTGGACTGCTATCATTTTGGCTTATGGAGTGGTCCAGACTTGGCTCCCAAGTATCGTCCAGAAAGATAAGATTCCGTTTGCATAAGATCTCTAGTGGTCCATCTGGCAAGTACTGCTGTGGCGGTGTCACATTAATTAGGGTAACTCGCTGGCAAATGAAACATAGGTCCTACTATATCAAGCTAGTCCATTTAATTAGTAGTCTGCTGCCTCGCAAATCCAAACGTTTTGCCCCTGTGAGTTTCCCTTGTTCATAACAACTAGCGACCACCACCATATCGCTGTACACTGAAGAGACCCAGTGGAGCCCTGCTCCCCGAAAATAAGTTGTGGTTCAGTCACCTCCTTTGGGCAAGCTTCTGCTTCTTTCTTAAATAATTTTTCATAATGCGGGGTCACAGTCATAATATGTATCTTTAAAGTCAGTACCGCCATTAAACTGTTGTTTATTTACAGTGTTACTATTACACTTACACAATCATGATTTCGGCTTCAAAGTGCCATTATCAAGTGTTTTAAGTGTTATACATGCCTAAGACGGCATAGTTCTTAAATAGTTGCAGTATGCATGCGTCCCTACTCATTATAGCCTCATGAGTTGGGCATATGGTGACCACCCCATTCCGATATTCCTGGAGCTCTCCCACACTCATCTCCACGTGTTGACCCCCGCCTTCTGCTAGTAGTAACACTCCTTCTTCTCTTACTTGCATAAATTTCCCAACTACTGCTAGCTTTACCGGACAAGTGTGAACTGTGTAGCACCTAAATACTGCGTGTTTCCTAGCTAGTGATATTTTTACCGATACCTACAATCACGCGCTATCTGTTACTACACCCACCACTGAAGTATGGTAGTAAAACGGTAAGTTATGACGACTTGCTTCCACTTCTAGTTGTAATTCCGATGGCAGCTCTCCTTGCACTTTCCTCATCCTCTTCACAAATTGCTTGGGCGACAGTAAGAATTGATTTAATTGATCATGTAGCACCTGATGGACTGCCTCCCGCAAATTTGTTAGGTCTACCTTTGTGTCCCAGATGCTATCTCCTAGCGACTGCAATAACCCTGTCAAGATTAACGTTGCATCTGGTATAATCCTTAGTCAACTGACGGAGCAAACATGTGTTGCTTAGCACGCTGTTTTCCAAGTTCATAATTTGCGTGGAATGCCACTCTACAGTCACTTTATTCGCTTCTGCTAACCGTCTTGCTGCATCTGCCATTTCATTCAATTTGCTCACATCGCTTGCGTCTGCTGTCCCGAAGACTGTCTTCAGTATTCCAACCCCAGCGTCTGTCCACCCCCTTTTCAGTCTCCTAAGCTCATGTGGAACTACTTCAATCTTACATCTGCTCCTTTAAACGTGCATATGCTCCGAGCAAGTTCCTCTGTTCCTTTGAGACCTATCTCTGCTTCCCACTATTAATCGCCAATTCTTGCTCCCTTGAAAATACTTCTTCCAGCCTCCTGATTTCATTTCGTAGCTCCTTCATGTTAAATACTAAACTTAGAGACCATTTATGGCTATAAAATACCACATCTGACTGTTTGGAAAACAACACTCTACCATCCTGGTGGTGCACTTACAGTTCCATTACTTCGTCCCCAGCGAAGAAGTACAATACAGCCAAAACTAGCATTATTCTTCTCCCTCACCTGGCAACCTGAGTATAGGGATGCATATCGCCTCATCTCCCTCCAAGAAGCCTGCTGTCTCTAAATAGCGATCTTCTACTGACAAGACTACCACAAATAAACATATAGGTCTACCCCTACTACTATCAACATTACGTCCTACACTACACATACAAGTAAACTCCACATAATCGATACACATAACTACTCTCTTGGCCTTAATTGTATGACGAGTCTGCGGTATCCGGATTTCCCTCTCCCCTCGCTCATCGTTTCGCTTTTTCCTCTTGATACCCTCCTTTGCCTATAACTAGCAGTTCTCGTAGTCAGCCCCTGGCGCGCCCTTGAATGGTCGCAGACGTCCCACATGCACAATGATCACCCTTGGTAACTGCAGATTCACGTTCACCAATGAAATGGTGTCGAATGCTTGGTATGGGCCCTGGTACCGTGTTAAAAACTTCTTTGTCGTTCCCTTTGGCATATACGGACTTCACAACACCACCCACTGGCCCACCTTTTACAGCAGTAACGTCCCCACACGCCACACTACTTCTTCCTGTTTCTCCAAAGCAGTCGTACTGCTCTTTGTGTACTCTTCCACATCTCCTTTACTTTTCTTGCAAAATCGCGGACTGCTTCCCCCTTTGTGACACTCTTCTGGTCAATCATGTCGAAAGGTGAAGGCATCTTTTTGCCATACACTACCTCGAATGGTGATAACCCAGTGCTAGTATGTACAGCAGAGTTACGTTCGTTTACGGCAAAAACTACGTATTATCTCAGTTTGAATGATTTGTATCCATGTAGTAACCAAGCACTTTCCAGATTCTTCTATGAAGTCTTTATGTCCTACCATCAGCTTGCGGATGTAGTGGGCTAGTCCTCATCTTCTCCACTCCCAGCAACTGACACAATTCCTTCATCAGGTCTGACATAAAGTTCGTCCCCTGGTCCATTATTATCGTCTGGGCACTCCAAACTTCAATATCCACCCATTAACTAATGCCTGTGCGACTATGATTGACTGTTGGTCCGGCATTGGCACAATCTCGACGTAACGACAAAAATTCGCTTTTGTGGTCAGCACAAAACTATTCCCTGCTGGTGTTCGGTTGAGTGGTCCTAACCAGTCCACCCCAAAAGAACTAAAAGGTCCGCTGCTTCTGGCAATCTATGTAACAGTACCTGCCTCCGATTCAAAACTGGCCATCCTTCCACAATCCACACAGTTCTTGACGAATCGACCTACATCATCCTTGTTTCCTTTCCACCCTTCTATTCGTCACTCTGCATCCATCATGGCCTGACAAAATGCGATCATGCATCTCACGTAACACTTCCAATTTTAACTTGGCTGGCACCACCACTCGTGGCTGTAATTTTGTCTCTCTGCACAATAAACAGGCATGCGCACCAAATTGGTGCTGTTTCGTATACTGCCTACATTCCTTGTCGGTGTTCTGCGCTGCTTGTCACTCCGCAAGATCGTGACCCAGTGCTTGTATTACAGCTGTCTTTCTGCTTAGTCCGTCCGCATTTCTTTTTGCTTCCCGGCTTGTGTATTACTTTGTACTCAAGTGCACTGAGTTTTAATGCTCATCTCGTTAATCTCCTAGACGAGCTTTCAAGCCTAGTAACCACTTTAAAGCTGCATGGTCCGATATCACCTTAAACTTGCTCCTGTGCAAGTAACATTGAAAGTACGTTATTCTCTATACCAGATTAATCATCTCTCTCTCTCTCTGTTGTAGACTAATTTTTTTCTGCGGCGTTCAATTGTCTTGATGCAAAGGTAACAGGATGTTGTTGACCATCGGTTTCGTGGCTCAAAATGCAGTCAAGGGCATAGTCTGATGCATCAAATGACAATATAAATTCTTTCTGAAAGTCTGGAAACACCAAAACTGGTCTGGATGTCAAATTTTCTTTAACTCGTCAAATGCTCCCTGACATTCCTCCGACCACACAAACTTAACCCCTTTCTACAACAATTGCGTAAGCCGTCTTGCAGTATTTGCAAATCCATTCTTGAACTTCCTATAGTAACTCACGAGACCGTGGAAACATTGCAACTCCCTAGAAAATCCTGTGGTGCTTGCGCCAACCTCGGAGCAGTCATTGCACAATCCTTACTTATCGTATGGCCCAAACAGTTAACTTCCTCCAATGCAAAGTGGCATTTTGTTGCGTTGAGTGTGAGACGTGCTGCTGAATTCTTCTTTTAGACGGTATCTATGTTCCTGTATATCCCTTGAATGGGTGATAATGTCATTGAGATATACTCGTCACTGGCGTGGTTTCAGGCCTCTCAGTACCTCGTCCAGCAACATTTGGAATGTCACCAGCTCTTTTTTCAACCCAAAAGGCATCCTCCTATACTGGTAGTGTTCCCCATTTGCTGAAAGTTTTGTGTTTTCTCGAGCCACTCCTAACCGATGGTATCTGCTCTTTAACTCCAACCTCGAGAAATACTTTCTATTGCCTAGATAGATTATGTATGGTCTCCATGATATTCGAAATAGGGTATGCATCTGTTGTAGTCTTGCTATTCAAATAGCGATAATCGCAGCGGCACCGATACTTCTGCGAACCATCCATAGACTTTTTAGGTACGATTACAATTCGTGCCCGCATGTACAGTTACTTACGTATATTTTTCCATCGTCTATTTTTTGATCTATGAACTCATATAAAACTGGCTGCAAAGACGGTGGTATTCTATATGCCGGTGCTTCATTTCCTTCTGGAGTCCTGTGCCGTATTACTGGCGTGGCAGGCAACGGCCCTTTCACGGGAAAAAAAAAAAAAAAAAAAACAGATCCTGGAATTCTAGCAACAAGTCTTCACATCTTCGGCGCCAATGTTATCCACATTGACGGCTACCACTTTTCCTCCGTCCTTTTCCTGTACTCGTACAATTCTACGTTTCACCAAACAGCATGCTATGTCTAGTATTTCACTACCCTGCAATGGTTCTATTACACATTTCACACCTACTCGTAAGTTCGGTTCCATATTCACCCTTAGTGATTTCCCGGTTGTAAGGATATTTCTTTCCCCGAAAGTCGACAGTATTTTTTTTCTTTTGTGCAGTTCCTTGTCGTATTACGTATGCATCATTTATTTCAACTATTCTTTATTTGTTAATACGTCACAATGTTTCTTCATTCATTTTTATACTGTTTTATATTTTATATTGTACGAATATGAATGTTCTGGTTTTATATGCTTTGTAAATCTTTGGTTAGGCTAGGAGGAGTACTGTGTCAGAGAGAGAGAGAGAGAGAGAGAGAGAGAGAGAGAGCGGACGACTGTACATAGAGAGCGTGCGAGTTGTTGTATTCGTGGCCGGTTCGCGGGTGGAGATACGTTGAAAAGTTCGGCGTGAACTTTTAACAATTAGCCGTGAACCAGACACCATTGTCGTGTGGAGACATTAACTGTTTGAATTGCGTGAAAGTGGAAAAACCAAAATGTTAAATAAAAGAACAGTGCTGTGATTTGGTCAAGAAGCATTTATTATATCATCAAAGCTGTCTTAAAGACGATGACGTAAATTGAACTGATGTTTAACGGACTGTTACAGTGATAAACACATGTGACTGTTTTCCTGTGGCAACACGGTGAAAGAACTGTGCGACGTATTGGCATTAACCGGCTATATATCGTAAATATTAAATAATAAACTTTTAATAATAAAACGTCGCGCTCGTAACGACAACGCACACACTGGAACTATTATTATCGCGCCAGTGCTGCCAGCTAATTCGACTACAACGGAGACGTGGACCACCGCCGTAACTAGAATATTAATGAAACAGAAGGATCCATCATTATCTTCACGCCACGAACCAGGATTAACTTCACACATCGTCCGCGCGGACCACCGCTGACGTCATCGCACTGCCTGCAGCAACAGTTAAGACATTAAAAGAAAATTATTACGCTCTCTCATTTCAAGATAAAAGACAGTTGCAGTTAGATTATCTGTTTTAAAATACTTTCACAATATCAAGGTTCAATTTTGTTTAGTTCAAAAAAATATTCTTTCCATTATTTCGTCTTGTTGACAGTGTTGAAAACCCGCCAAATTAAAGTTCAATTAAAAATTTTCTTTCAAAATTCTTCTAAGACATTTTGCTGTGCATCATAATTTTATTTTAATGTTTGTGTGTAACTTCTTTTGGAGGGAGTACATATTTTACTTTTGTGCAGTAAAATTAGCTACCATAATATTACGCATATTACCAGCTGGTGCTGTCCGCCATTACTGCTTGAAAACTGACCAATAGTATTTTTGCACCTACTTTCTCATTGGCTGTCAGCTTCAAAACAAAATTAGGTATTTCATGGGCATCTAGCAGATGCGCGATGTCTATATGGGCCCCTACAATTTTTTTTTTTTTTTTACTTTTGCAGATTTACTGGAATTATATTGACTTTAATTAGTCATTTGGCCCCTGTTAAATTATTTATCGCATCTATATAATAATTGTACTTAATTACCTAATTTATTTTTTTATTACGTAAACATTGGCATACCATATTTAGATTAAAATTGACGTCTAATTGACCCCACATAAGATTCTGCATGTTTTGACAAAGACTATGCCAATTTTTTTTGTCCATGACTAACAGGGTTAGTCAGATTCCTTGTGTAGGTCATGTTTTATTATTTAAAAGCTTTTTTTTCAGAAGTAGACAACCAGTTTCTTCACACGGTGCCTTTCGACACACAATCATGCAGATCAAGCCTTACTGCTAATGCTCGCGGTTTGACTGGACACTCCTTGCGCCTGAAAACAGTTCCTCCTAGTTGGGATGTCTTCCCATTCAGTTCCACTATATGTTGTCAAAGGTCAATTACGGAATACGCTGATGCAGAAAATCTAACACTAGGATCATGCTGTACCCCTTGCTTACATGAGACACCACTTCCACAAATTGCCTAAACTTGGCTGTCCCAACTGAAAAATTCAGCACTACGACCCCAATGGTCGTATAATTTTCCAGAATCAAGATGTTACGCAGCGAAGGCACTTCTCAAAGAGAACGAAAATAGTTCCTTCAGTCTACAGCCACACATACGAGGTGTGGCTAGAAAAAAACCGGACTAGTACTGGTGAAACAATAAAACGAATGCAATAAGGCTGAAAGTCGCGTGGCCTGTCACGTGACTCTCGCTCCGCCTACTGCTCGAGTTTCATCTGCCTCCTGCACTCAGTCTGCCCGTGGCGTCTGTTTTAAGTAGTTGACGTTTTGTCTGTGCGTCGGAAAATGTTGAGTGTACAGAAAGAACAGCGTGTTAACATCAAATTTTGTTTCAAACTAGGAAAATCTGCAAGTGAAACGTTTGTAATGTTACAACAAGTGTACGGCGATGATTGTTTATCGCGAACACAAGTGTTTGAGTGGTTTAAACGATTTAAAGATGGCCGCGAAGACACCAGTGATGACACTCGCACTGGCAGACCATTGTCAGCAAAAACTGATGCAAACATTGAAAAAATCGGTAAACTTGTTCGACAAGATCGCCGTTTAACAATCAGAGCAGTGTCTGAGTTAACAGGAGTTGACAAGGAAAGTGTCGGACAAGTTTACCGATTTTTTCAATGTTTGCATCAGTTTTTGCTGACAATGGTCTGCCAGTGCGAGTGTCATCACTGGTGTCTTCGCGGCCATCTTTAAATCGTTTAAACCACTCAAACGCTTGTGTTCGCGATAAACAATCATCGCCGTACACTTGTTGTAACATTACAAACGTTTCACTTGCAGATTTTCCTAGTTTGAAACAAAATTCGATGTTAACACGCTGTTCTTTCTGTACACTCAACATTTTCCGACGCACAGACAAAACGTCAACTACTTAAAACAGACGCCACGGGCAGACTGAGTGCAGGAGGCAGATGAAACTCGAGCAGTAGGCGGAGCGAGAGTCACGTGACAGGCCACGCGACTTTCAGCCTTATTGCATTCGTTTTGTTGTTTCACCAGTACTAGTCCGGTTTTTTTCTAGCCACACCTCGTATTTAAGTAAGTTTTCACTAGACAGTAAGGCGCACTGATTAAAATAGTGCATCGTAGTTCAGGAGAATTGTTATGAAATCCCCGTCTAGCCAGTCTTATGCAGGGTTTTGGAGTTTCACTATTCGCTTCAGAATGTCAGAATAGTTATTACTGTAAAGTCCTGCACTGTTTCCTCTCTGTTACTTGTGGAACTGAACTAGTGTGACTGGCAGATGTAATGCCGGCATACTGGGTTTTCGCCACCAAGAGAATTATACGAATGCGTTGTGTCCGAAAGAACAGCAAACATGCATTCATATAATTCCTTCGCCTCGATAGGCAATGAATCCATCACCTTCAGTGCGTATACAGAATTACGTTCAACCTGTTGAGGGAATCTCGAAGTAACGAGCACAGTGTACATGGACGGGGACTATGGATAAATGGCGCTAGGTGGGAATGTGGGTCGGACGAGAGGCATGCAAAGATCGCGCGATTACAGTAAACACTTTGTCCCGGGTGGCGCAATGCTTAACGCAGCTGTCTATTAAGCAGGAGATCCATAGTTCGAATCTTGATCGGGCACAGATTTTCATTTTCACTCGTCGCCGCTGATTCCTCACAAGTCCCGATGCAGCTAACATTAGTGTTTCCTTCCCATTCCTTTTTCGCCCTCCCCCCCTTCCATCTTCAATTTACGTAAAAAAAATGCTAAATCCAACAGCGAAGAAACTCATCGAGACGTTCTTTGGTGGTCAACGCGGATTTTTCTGATCGACGGATTGTTGATTCATCCAGAAATATTTGCAGATTATGTGAGACCATAAAAGATATCGTTGAACGATTAAAAACCAGCAAGCAGCGTATTTGTTGCCTATTAACGATCGAATTCACAAAGTGCGTAAAATGGTTGGGCTCTTGAACAGATGTTGTTGGGACATTAAAAAACCCCCCTCCCCTACCCATGATCGTTGATGACTCCTTTCTTTTCACCATTTTGCAAAATCGCAAGGGCAGAAAGTGTTGTTCAACAAGACTGGGGAATGAAATTTGGCATGTAAAGGCAATTGGTAAAGGCAATTGGCGGCAGGAAGGTGTGGCACATGCAGACACACTTAACGCTTGGAACGTGATGGGGATTGTGTGGAAAAGAATGCTATGTAAGTCTAATGAATATGTGTGCAATGCCCATGAGTAAAATAAATTGTAACCTTGTTGTTGTTGTTGTTGTTGAGGTTGTGGTCTTCAGTCCAGAGACTGGTTTGATGCAGCTCTCCATGCTACTCTATTCTGTGCAAGCTTCTTCATCTCCCAATACCTACTGCAACCTACGTCCTTCTGAATCTGTTTACTGTATTCATCTCTTGGTCTCCCTCTACGATTTTTACCCTCCACGCGGCCCTCCAATACTAAATTGGTGATCCCTTGATGCCTCAGAATGTGTCCTACCAAGCGATCCCTTTTCCTAGTCAAGTTGTGCCACAAATTTCTCTTCTCTCCAATTCTATTCAATACCTCCTCATTAGTTATATAATCTACCCATCTAATCTTCAGCATTCTTCTGTAGCACCACATTTCGAAAGCTTCTATTCTCTTCTTGTCTAAACTATTTATCGATCATGTTTCACTTCCATACATGGCTACACTCCATACAAATACTTTGAGAAAAGACTTCCTGACACTTAAATCTATACTCGATGTTAACAAATTTCTCTTCTTCAGAAACACTTTCCTTGCCATTGCCAGCCTACATTTGATATCCTCTCTACTTCGACCATCATCAGTTATTTTGCTCCCCAATTGCAAAACTCATTTGCTACTTTAAGTGTCTCATTTCTTAATCTAATTCCCTCAGCATCACACGATTTGATTCGTCTACATTCCATTATCCTTGTGTTGCTTTTGTTGACGTTCCTCTTCTATCCTCCTTTCAAGACACTGTCCATTCCGTTCAACTCCTCTTCCAAGTCCTTTGCTGTCTCTGACAGGCGAACCTCTAAGTTTTTATTTCTTCTCCATGGATTTTAATTCCTACTCTGAATTTTCCTTTTGTTTCCTTTACTACTTGTAACCTTAGTTTCCCAAAAAGCCTCTTCACTTCCGTTGCTGTTAGGGCCTGATGTGTCTACTCTTTATCAAATTACATTTTGAAATAGAACGAAATTGTAGATGTAGTGCCGGAATAGACTACTGGGTTTTCGTTGGCAAAAGAATTCGAAACCCAACAGTCACTGGAAGAACTCATTATGGAATTCCTTAGAGATCGACAAGGGATTTTCTGATCTATTGATTGCAGGTTAATTCACAAATATCTGCAGTTTATGTGAGACCATAAAAGGTACCACTGAACGACAAAAAGCAGAAGGGTGGGCGATTATGTCAGGGAGTGTGTTTGTTGTTCGTTAAAGAGTGAACTCATGTTGCGCCTAGAATGATTGAGCTATTGAACAGTTGCGCTGGAAGATACTGAAGCATCTCGCCCTAGGCTCCAGCCTAGCTCCAAGTGCCTCTTTACTTTTCACAATTTTGAAAGATCACGAGCGCAGGAAACGATACTCAACACAGCGGGAAATGAAGGATGTCGTGTGAGACTGGTAAAAACAATTGACGTCAATAACATGTGGCAAATGCAGATTTACAAAATGCTTGAATGTAATGGAGATCGTCGGCCGGGGTGGCCGAGCGGTTCAGGGCGCTACAGGCTGGAACCGCGCGACCGCTACCATTTTTTTTTTTTTTTTTTGTAATGGAGATCATGTGGAAAACAACTCTATGTACGTCTAATTAATGTTTGTGCGTATACTTGCGTGTGAAACACGGGGTGAATCAGAAAGAAAGAACAGATTTCAATTGTTTGTTACAGTCAAACTATAAAAGATAGAAACACACTGCGCATGTCACTGTGTAATGTTCGAAGTTTTAATGCAGCTCCTCTGTTGTCTGTTTGTAGCAACATGGCGACTACGCCACAACGGATATAATTTCGTGTGTTAGAATTTGGGCTAAGCCACTCAATTCAGCAAGTGCAACATGCATTCCGCAGTCGATCCAGCATGAAGCCACCTCTAAAGAAGCAGATTTATGACTGGAATACAAAACTATTGGAAGTTCGTTGCATACCCAAAGGGAACAGCACTCGTCGGCCACGCACGTCTGAGAGAGAATGTCGAACATATCAGACATATGCCCACACAGAGCCGTCGGAAGTCCACAAGACGGGCAGGCCAAGGAAATCGACTACCTTAAACAACGATGTAAGGTGTTCCGAAACAACGCCTGCATATGAAGCCTACAAGCAGCAGATACTGCAGCCTTTGCGTACTGGCGACCACAAAAGACGGTACGAATTTTGCATTCGAATTTTTCAGGATATGGCGGAGGGCACTTTTTCCGAATGAGTCATCTTTTCGGACGAATCGATGCTTCATCTTTTCGTAAAGTAAACCTCCATAATATAAGAATATGGGCGTCACAATATCCTGGCGACGTCATCGAACATTAAAGAGACTCACCGATACTGAGATTGTTTTGTGTCGTTTCTTTTCACAAAGTTTACGGTGCTTCCTTTTTTGCGGAGGCAGCTTTGACAGGACTGACATGCCTAGACATGCTGCAAAATTGGTTGTTTCCTCGGTTTCACGAGGATTCCAATGATTTCATTTTTATGCATGACGGCTCTCCGCCTCACTTCCATTTTGAGATGCGGTTTTGTCGTAACAACACCATCCCAGAACGTTGGATTGGACGAGATAGACAACAAGACCTTGTTAATTGTTTTTGGCCTCCTAGTTCACCAGACCTCAGACTCCGTGATTTTTTTCTGTGGGAGTACGTAAAAGACGGAGTGTTTGTCCCACCTATGGCAGCTAATCTTCAAGATCTGAGAAATCTAATTGTTGAAGCTGTCGATCCACTAAACATGGAACTATTGATACGGTGTGGAATGAAACGGACTATCTCTTCGGTGTTTCTCGAGCAACGCATGGTCCTCATTCTGAATGTATGGCATAGTGTCTAACCTTCTTCTATCCAGTAACATGTGCAATGTGTTTCTGCCTTTCAAACAATTCAAATCCGCTCTTTTTTATTCCCTTGTATACTGTCATTTTACGTTCACAATACGCCACGCCATTTCCATTAGTTAGGGCTAGGTGTATCTACTTTTTGTCTAAATTGAGCAGTAGGCTGAAAGGAGGACTAAGCCAAGAGTGGGCACCCGATATCGAATAACGGTTATACCACGAAACTTGACCTGCCGACACGGTGATCGGTGAGACATTTCGTTAACCACATGTTTCGTTTCCCAGCCGCGTATCCGTGTTGGCAGCTTTCATATTCAATTCATCAGGCGCAGCTGGCTGGGTCGGCAGCGACACACGGCAACGAATACGTTTCGTAACTCACCTGTTTCTTTTCCCATACGAAATTGATTTCCAGCTCGCCCCGAGTCGATAGTTGTCGCGTTCCATTTCATTATTATCAGATTTACATCGTTTCCTTCGCGTGATCATTCACGCTGTACGTGTGCCTGGTCACTGACCGTAAATATGGCAATTAGTGTATTTATTACTGCAAGGTACTGTTCGAGTCTTGAATATCACTTCATCTGATATTTTTCTTCTTTATTTCGACTGGCAGCAGCCCATTGTCACTCGTCAATCGAGAGCACTTATAAAAATATACAAGCAAAATTTTTAAAATATTTGCATGGTTTTAAAATTACTAAAAAGTACCGTTGTACAAAAAGATGGTAGAAACTGTTTCTACAAAAATACAAATATTTATGACAAAACACAAATATTTAAGACACTGTGTAGCCGGAGAATGTGACTGACAGTTCTTAAAACTTAGTTTTGATTTGACACAATCGTGAAACGCTTCGAAACGTTAATTACTCACGGCTTGTAGTAGCCCCATCAGAACGGTGGAATGAAAAAATCGAAGTGCCGCATGCGGCTACACTGAAATGAAATGAACGTCTGGTATTATTGGTAGTTCCACCGCCTAGTTCAAACCTTTTTATCTTACCCCGTTTCGGCGACTTGCGCGTCGAGTTTGATGGATGAAATGATGAGGACAACACACACACACACACACACACACACACACACACACACACACACACACACACACAATCCGTGAGCAAATCTTCGATCCGGCCAGGAATCAAACCCGAGACCTCAGGATACAGAGGCAACAATTTGAGCCACTTTCATAAAATTCGCTTCAGTTTAAAATCTCCAGAGCCCCTTCTTACGCTCACGAATATCACCTTCTTCGTCATCGGCCTCTTCTGTCATGAAAATAAATTTCTTTTCTTATTTCTGTCCCATAACTAATTTTCTGTCGTTATGGTTGGCGGTTTCTGTTATTGGTGTAGTATTATAATTTAAAGCTGTACGTACATGTAAATCTTGAGCATATGAAATAAAGTGAATTACGTCTTCTTGATTAAAGGAAAGAATCAACACATAAATAAAAATAATTTTTAAAAATGTTTGGAAAGACAAAGGAATGCTCTGATAAGTCTTGAAATTATTTTTATTTTACAAGGTCTCTGTTGTAATATAACTTCCAAGTACCTTTGATATGTTGTTGTTGTTGTCTTCAGTCCTGAGACTGGTTTGATGCAGCTCTCCATGCTACTCTATCCTGTGCAAGCTTCTTCATCTCCCAGTACCTACTGCAACCTACATCCTTCTGAATCTGCGCAGTGTATTCATCTCTTGGTCTCCCTCTACGATTTTTACCCTCCACGCTGCCCTCCAATGCCAAATTTGTGATCCCTTGAT
This sequence comes from Schistocerca nitens, assembly GCF_023898315.1. Taxonomy (NCBI): domain Eukaryota; kingdom Metazoa; phylum Arthropoda; class Insecta; order Orthoptera; family Acrididae; genus Schistocerca; species Schistocerca nitens. The sequence continues at coordinate 515,417,711 of NC_064620.1, read as the reverse complement.
GCCTCAGAACATGTCCTACCAACCGGTCCCTTCTTCTTGTCAAGCTGTGCCACAAACTCCTCTTCTCCCCAATTCTATTCAATACCTCCTCATTAGTTATGTGCTCTACCCATCTAATCTTCAGCATTCTTCTGTAGCACCACATTTCGAAAGCTTCTATTCTCTTCTTGTCCAAACTATTTATCGATCATGTTTCACTTCCTTACATGGCTACACTCCATACAAATACTTTCAGAAACGACTTCCTGACACTTAAATCTATACTCGATGTTAACAAATTTATCTTCTGCAGAAACGCTTTCCTTGCCATTACCAGTCTACATTTTATATCCTCTCTACTTCGACCATCATCAGTTATTTTGCTCCCCAAATAGCAAAATTCCTTTACTACTTTAAGTATCTCATTTCCTAATCTAATTCCCTCAGCATCACCCGACTTAATTCGACTACATTCCATTATCCTCGTTTTGCTTTTGTTGATGTTCATCTTATATCCTCCTTTCAAGAAACTGACCATTCCGTTCAACTGCTCTTCCAAGTCCTTTGCTGTCTCTGACAGAATTACAATGTCATCGACGAACCTCAACGTTTTTACTTCTTCTCCATGGACTTTAATACCTACTCCGAATTTTTCTTTTGTTTCCTTTACTGCTTGCTCAATATACAGATTGAATAACAACGGGGAGAAGCTACAACCCTGTCTCACTCCCTTCCCAACCGCTGCTTCCCTTTCATGCCCCTCGACTCTTATAACTGCCATCTGGTTTCTGTACAAATTGTAAATAGCCTTTCGCTCCTTGTATTTTACCCCTGCCACCTTTAGAATTTGAAAGAGAGTATTCCAGTCAACATTGTCAAAAGCTTTCTCTAATTCTACAAATGCTAGACATGTAGGTTTGCCTTTGCTTAATCTATTTTCTAAGATAAGTCGTAGGGTCAGTATTGCCTCACATGTTCCAATATTTCTGCGGAATCCAAACTGATCTTTGCCGAGGTTGGCTTCTACCAGTTTTTCCATTCGTCTGTAAAGAATTCGCGTTAGTATTTTGCAGCTGTGACTTATTAAACAGATAGTTCGGTAATTTTCACATCTGTCAACCCCTGCTTTCTTTGGGATTGGAATTATTATATTCTTCTTGAAGTCTGAGGGTAATTCGCCTGTCTCATACATCTTGCCCACCAGATGGTAGAGTTTTGTCAGGACTGGCTCTCCGAAGGCCGTCAGTAGTTCCAATGGAATGTTGTCTACTCCCGGGGCCTTGTTTCGACTCAGGTCTTTCAGTGCTCTGTCAAACTCTTCACGCAGTATCGTATCTCCCATTTCATCTTCATCTACATCCTCTTCCATTTCCATAAAATCAACCTTTGATATGTGGCTCTTTAATATTTAGTTCTGTTATTCTGTGTCCCTCTATTTTTTGAAAATTAACAAATCTCTCTAGTTCGCCGGCCGGGGTGGCCGAGGGTTCTAGGCGCTACAGTCTGGAACCGAGCGACCGCTACGGTCGCAGGTTCGAACCCTGCCTCGGGCATGGATGTGTGTGATGTCCTTAGGTTAGTTAGGTTTAAGTAGTTCTAGGTTCTAGGGGACTGATGACCTTAGAAGTAAAGTCTCATAGTGCTCAGAGCCATTTGAACCATCTCTCTAGTTCTTTGTCAGTTTCACTTACGATGCTGTCGCCAAAGTTTCCCAGTAATCATAGTACAGCATTTTGTTTTTGTTTCGGCTTAAAGTCAAGCGCCGGCACCCCGGTCGGGAACGATAAAGCAGAGAGGATTGCGAAGAAGATGTCAACCAATAGCACGCTGACCGACCCTCTTCTAGGACGACAACGCGACAGTAGCGGCCTCTACACAACTGGTCGCAGTCCATTTCACAGCAGCATCATGATTAGGCACTTGAAGACCAGCGATTTAGGAGTTGTGTTTAACACAGAATTAAGTGTCGTAATCACTTCCTTTTATAATAAGCCGGCCCCGGTTGCCGAGCGGTTCTAGGCGCTACAGTCTGGACCCGCGCGACCGCTACAGTCGCAGGTTCGAATACTGCCTCGGGCATGGATGTGTGTGATGTCCTTAGTTTAGTTAGGTTTAAGTAGTTCTAAGTTCTAGGGGACTGATGACCTCAGAAGTTAAGTCCCATAGTGCTCAGAGCCATTTGAACCATTTTTTGTAGTAAAATTCATTAATACGATTTGCTTGAACTGTTGTCCAGCGATCGAAGAAAGTAGGTTTCTTAGGTACCCCATATATGACTATTAGGCAGGATTCAACAGTTTTGTTAGCAGATAGTATATCTTATCTGCTTATAAGCTTTCTACTATCTGCATGTTATCTGTATGTTCCTTGGGACTGTTCCACTCATTAAAGGAAGTTCAAAATTTCTCCTCAAGCATATCTGGTCGTATTTAAAGCATAATGAACAGCTATTAGTTTCGCTTAGTTTGAATCAGTTAAGATTTTCATTCGGTACTGTTGATTAATTCACTACCTCATACCCAGTTGACTACACTTTACGAGCTAAGTGTCCGTTGGATACGTTTGCCCATATCTCTGCCCAGTTCCTATCGGTATATTTTCTTCTTTCCATCCCGTTCACTCCGGATTTCTAGATTACTTTTATGTAAGCGTTGTGTCGCCGCGAGACAACTGGTTGTGGGCTGATGTCTACAACGAACCGGGGCGATTAAAGACTGTAGGCTTCCCAGGTTCTGAGTCGCTTCGCTTTTCCTGAGGGAGACAAAGGGTCTCTAGATTAGATTAAATTAGATTAGATTAGTACTTGTTCGATAGATCATGAATACGACACTTCGTAATGATGCGGAATGTGTCAGTTAATAAAAGGTGTCTATACAAGATATTACATTACACAAAATATTACATGACACTTAATATTTTTAATTTTTTTGTGGGGGTTGAGGAAATTACCCACTTACTATATCCAAAAATTCATCTAATGAGTAGAAGGAGATGCCATTAAAAATTCTTTTAATTTCCTTTTAAATGCTATATGGCTATCTGTCAGACTTTTGATGCTATTAGGTAAGTGACCAAAGACTTTTGTGGCAGCATAATTTACCCCCTTCTGAGCCAAAGTTAGATTTAACCTTGAGTAGTTAAGATCATCCTTTCGACTAGTGTTGTAGCCATGTACACTGCTATTATTTTTGAATTCGTTCGGACTGTTAATAACAAATTTCATAAGTGAATATATATATTGTGAGCTACAGTGAAGATCTCTAGCTCTTTAAATAAGTGTCTGCAGGATGATCTTGGGTGAGCTCCAGCAATTATTCTGATTAAACGCTTTTGTGCAATGAACACTCTTTTACTCAATGATGAGTTACCCGAGAATATGATGCCATACGAAAGCAGAGAATGAAAATAGGCGTGGTAAGCTAATTTACTCAGATGTATATCGCCAAAATTTGCAATGACCCTAATAGCATAAGCAGCTGAACTCAAACGTTTCAGCAGATCCTCGAATCGCGTGACCACTACGGTCGCAGATTCGAATCCTGCCTCGGGCATGGATGTGTGTGAAGTCCTTAGGTTAGTTAGGTTTAATTAGTACTAAGTTCTAGGCGACTGATGACCTCAGAAGTTAAGTCGCATAGTGCTCAGAGCCATTTGAACCATTTCTTGAGCAGATCCTCAGTGTGTTTTTTCCAGTTCAACGCCTCATCAGTGCATACACCTAGAAATTTTCTACCTTAGCTACCGATTTCTAATCGATGTCTATATTTATTAATGGTGTTATTCCATTTACTGTGTGGAACTGTATATACTGTGTTTTGTCAAAGTTTAATGAGAGCCCATTTGCAGAGAACCACTTAATGATTTTCTGAAAAACTTCGTTTACAATGTCACCAGTTAATTCTTGTCTGTTGGGTGTGATAGCTATACTTGTATGATCGGCAGAAAGTACCAGCTTTGTATCTTCGTGAATATAGAATGGCAAGTCATTAATATACGTATATTAAGAACAGCAGAGGACCCAAGACCGAATCTTGCGCCACCCCATTCTTGATTGTTCCCCAGTTTGAGAAATCACCAGTTTCTTGCATATTATGTGAACTGCTTATTTCAACTTTGTGCACTCTTCCAGTCAGGTATGATTTAAACCATTTGTGCGCTGTCCCATTTATACCACAGTACTTGAGCTTATCTAGAAGTATTCCACGATTTACACAATCAAAAGCCTTTGATAGATCACAAAAAATCCCAACGGGTGACTTCCGGTTACTCAGAGCATTTAATATTTCATTAGTGAAAGTATATATAGCATTTTCCGTTGAAAAACCCTGCTGGAAAATAAACTGACATTTTGTTAAAACTTTATTTTTACAAAGGTGTGAAGCTACTCTACAATACATTACTTTTTCAAGTATTTTGGATAGGGCAGTTAGAAGAGAGATTGGGCGGTAGTTGTTGACATCAGACGTATCCCCTTTTTTTATGCAGTGGTTTAACAATGGCATACTTCAGTCTGTCTGGGAAAATATCCTGCTTCAGAGAGCTATTACATATGTGGCTAAGAATCCCATTTATTTCTTGGGAACAAGCTTTTATTATCCTGTTGGAAATGCCATCAATTCCATGTGAGCTTTTATTCTTGAGAGAGTTTATTATCTTCTTAATTTCAGAAGGAGAGGTGGGTGGAATTTCAATTGTATCAAATGGTGTGGGTAAGGCCTCTTCCATTAACTGCCTTGCTTCTTCTAATGAACATTTAGATCCTATTTTCTCTACAACATTTAAAAAATGATTATTCAAAAAGTTTTTGATCGAAAGCTCTTGAAACACCAAACACTTCGGCTGCCTTGGTTACGAAAGCGCCCACCACCCTGGCACCAACAATTCGGCACTTGATCAAGGTAAAACATGCTACTGCGCAGCACCAAATAGAAATTTCACGGTCACCTCAACCAACTACCTGGTATTCCTTTTAGCTTATGAGTGTAGTCCACTAGCAGCAGAACAATTTTCTATGTATGTGTTTTCTAATGTTTCGTAATCTATACTATTGAAGTTAAGACAGTCGTAAAGCGTAAAAAAAAGCATTAAAATTATATTCGCAAAAACTAAAAGAAAAATAGAGAACGACAGAAGATGCTACACGTTCGAATTCACTTAGCTTCGACGTAATGCACTCACAATTACACAGAACACGATTCTGGCCACGACTGACAGTTGCAACGTACTGAAGACGTGGCACAGGTGCCACTCGTGGTCAAACACAGCAGCGCAACCTGCACACTTCCATAAACATCTCTATTTATGTTCAAGCACGAATATTCCGCCGTGTTTCCATATTTCTGTCCAACCCCTGTACATGTAAGAGCATTTCTTAACACTGAGCTACCTCAGCGATGGATCATGCTTTCCACTATTGATTTACAAATTCACCTGGTCTCACGGTAAGCGACTCTTTTTTACGCACATTGAACATTGTGACTGGTAAATGAAAACTTTGGCTCTAAACATAGTTGTCGAAAGTACTGCATGATTTTATGTAGGCAGATGTAAAAGATACACTACTGGCCATTAAAGTTGCTACACCACGAAGATGAAGTGCCGGCCGCTGGTGGCCGAGCGTTTCTAGGCGATTCAGCCTGGAACCGCGCGACCGCTACGGCCGCATGTTCGAATCCTGCCTCGGGCATCGATGTGTGTGATGTCCTTAGGTTGGTTAGGTTTAAGTAGTTCTTAGTTCTAGGGGACTGATGACCTGAGATGTTAAGTCCCATAGTGCTCAGAGCCATTTGAACCATTTTTGAAGATGACGTGCTACAGACGCGAAATTTAACCGACAAGAAGAAGATGCTGTGATATGCAAATGATTAGCTTTGCAGAGCATTCACACAAGGTTGGCGCCGGTGGCGACACCTACAACGTACTGACATGTGGTAAGTTTCCAACCGATTTCTCATACACAAACAGCAGTTGACCGGCGTTGCCTGGTGAAACGTTGTTGTGATGCCTCGTGTAAGGAGGAGAAATGCGTACCATCACGTTTCCGACTTTGATGAAGGTCGGATTGTAGCTTATAGCAACTGCATTTTATCGTATCGCGACACTGCTGCTCGCGTTGGTCGAGATCCAATGACTGTTACCAGAATAAGGAATCGGTGGGTTCAAGTGAGTAATACGGACGCCGTGCTGCATCCCAACGGCCTCGTATCACTAGCAGTCGAGATGACAGGCATCTTATCCGCATGGCTGTAACGAATCGTGCAGCCACGTCTCGATCCCTGAGTCAACAGATGGGGACGTTTGCAAGACAACAACCATCTGCAAGAACAGTTCGACGACGTTTGCAGCAGCATTGACTATCAGCTCGGTGACCATGGCTGCGATTACCCTTGACGCTGCACCACAGACAGAAGCACCTGCAATAGTGTACTCAACGACGAACCTGGGTGCACGAATGGCAAAATGTCATTTTTTCGGATGAATCCAGGTTCTGTTTACAGCATCATGATGGTCGCATCGGTGTTTGGCGATATCGCGGTGAGCGCACATTGGAAGCGTGTATTCGTCATCGCCATACTGGCGTATCACCCGGCGTGATGGTATGGGGTGCCATAATGCACGACCGCATGTTGCAGGACCTGAATCACTGTTGAAGAAGGACTCCTCCAAGTTGCTTAATATTTTTCTAAATGCGCACTGCCACCTCAATCAAAGCTTGTTATTCATTTGAATTCCGAAGTGTTTTAAATTGGTTTGACCAGCAAAAGTTAAAGTCAATATAAAAGCCAAAATTTATCAGTGTTTTATCTTTATCAAAATTGACATTTTGTGTGTCACGAAAGTGCTATTGCTAGGGTAACCTATGCCCGATTTTAATCAGATTAATAGACAGTATAAAGTTTTGTAGTATACATTATAGTGTAGTGTTATGTATTCATGGTTTTTCCATATCAGTACAGAACATGAAACTATCAGTTCAATAGATTTTCTGGTTCTAAAATTCTACTATATTATGCAGTGTTACTACGTGTTGTTTTGCATGAATATATACCAACTTGTACAGGGAAGAAGCTCAGTTAATGCCTAATTAGGCTGGAGACCGTATTATTATGAAATGGGTAGCATCTTCAGTGTTGCTTTTGGTCCATACTGACGTGTAGTTACATTTCGGACTTGCTTGACGGATCATTGTTATTACAGAGTGGGTGTAAGTCTGATTTGCCACCATTCAGGTACACGCGGTCGATATCTGTAAGAAAATCCTTTCTCATAAGGTGAACCCCGCTCAATTACCATAGCACAGGCTTTGACGAGCATTGTGTGCCCCAAGCGCCCGTTAGAAATTGTCTGCCGCCATCTTAACAATTATGTCAGCGGCAAATTCATATTACGCAACTCTGCAGACAAAAATGCCGAAGGTAATACAAATGTGTAAAAATAAATGAGCACCGGTGGATCCGAACTCATTTTAATGAAAATAATTCGAATCAGATTCGTTCTTTAAAAACAGTGCTCATAGCACGATCCTTATAACAAACTTTTCTAGCTGATGTATGTAGCCGAAATTAATTACGCACGAGTTGCGAAGAATATTGTTTCAGGTAACATACGTCAGTGTGGTGCGCGGCTGATATTCGGTGGTTTTAAAGATCATTTTGCTGAAGATAAAAGATAACTGTTTCCATCATAATCAATAGTTGTATAGAATCTGTTGTATGAACTGTGATTTAGTGACACTTACACAACTTACAGACAACACTTTAACACGACGTTAACTTGGAGTTCTTTAGCAACTTGACCATATCTTTAGCCGTGAGAAAAATTATTTAGTAAATACTCAATGTAATAAAATAAGATTATCATTTTCATTTACAAATTAATAAAATACCAAACCACCGAATAACACAGCGAACGCCACATCGGCTGCAGATCAGTTTGGTTTTAGGAGAATTCAAGGCACCAGAGAGGCTTTCTACCTGATGTTGTGCGCTTGATAATGGAAGCAAGAGCTAAGAAAAATCAAGACACATTCAGAAAAAAACGGGAAGACTATTTTAACGTGATGTCGACATCGAGGTCACTAGAAATGCAGTACAAGCTCGGAATGTGTTAAGGGTGGGGAAGGAAATCGGCCGTGTCCTCTGAAAGGAACCATCCCGGCATTTGCCTGGAACGATTTTAGGGAAATCACGGAAAGCCTAAATCTAGATGATCGGATGCGGGTTTGAACCGTCGTCCACCCAAACGAAAGCCCAGTGAGCTAACCACTGCGCCACTTCACTTGTGACACATTAATAGGCTTTACGGACCTAAAAACGAGCTCTAACAGGTAAAATAGAGCAACATGTTCGAAATTCTGAGAAAACAAAAGAGTAACCTTTAGGGAAAGACGAGTAATATGTACAAGAAAGAAGAGTGAACAATATTATTGGAAGACAAAGAACGATGTACGCGGAATAAAAACGGGCTAACAAGGGGAGGCCGCCAATTGTGAAATTCAGATTCAATTCATACTGCGCATAAAAAAAGCTCATGGCCAGAGGTGTAATGTGGCAAAGCACCAAGATGCACTTCTCAGCCGTTGTCGAGAAAATCGACAGTTAAAACAAACCGTTGCTGTGAAATACTCTCTACGATTTAGATTTTCATGCAGTGTCGTGGCGCAGCGGTAAGCGCTCGGGTTCGTAATCCGAAGGTCGAAGGATCGAATCTCGCGCCATGCAAATTTTTTTTCTCAAGTATTTTTTTGTAATTAATATATATATGCAATTCCCGGCAATCAGTTGCAATAATTATGCATATAATAAGTTGTTGAAATTTGTTTGTCGTGGAAAACCTGGCGACTTCGAACATCATTATGTTTTCCGCAAACAAAGTTGTATTTCACAAATGTTATTAATCGTCTTCATAATGTTAACCACGTATAGTTAACGGAAGACGTAGAAACGATATTCCGAAACGAATACGTATAGCGTAAGTCAAACGTTCGAATTAGAATAGAAACCCCACGAAAACAAATTTGCTGTGGCAGGTATGAAATATAAACTCCGTTACTCGCTCGTTACACTTGAAGGACAGACGTTGAATGGGCCGAAACGAGCCGCCGCATAACAGCGTAGTTGCCTGCTAACTTCGAAAGAAGGTAGATGCGGTCCCTAGCGCAACTTATAACATCGCCGAAAATCAGTGCGGACGGGAGAGCTTTGGTACACCCTGTTAAACAAACGGAAAAATGGAGGCGGTACAATTGGAGAGCGATCCGCCTTCACCAACATGCATAAGCAATTCATTAATATTCTTGGTGCTTTGCCACATTACACCTCTGGCCATGAGCTTTTATAATGCGCAGTATGAATCGAATCTGAATTTCACAATTGGCGGCCTCCCCTTGTAAGACAGGAGTGCAGTCTTTCCCCCCAACTGTTCAATCTGGAAGAAATAATGACGGAAATAAAAAAAGGTTCAAGAATGGGATTAAAATTCAGGCCGAAAGGGAACCAGTGATAACCAGTTAGGTTTAAGTAGTTCTAAGTTCTAGGGGACTGATGACCATAGATGTTAAGTCCCATAGTGCTCAGAGCCATTAGAACCATTTTTGTACCTAGGCAGCAAAATAACTCAAGATTGAAGGAACGATAAGCCTACTAGTATCACACATTGGTCTTAATTTGAGTAAGCAATTTCAGAGAATGTAATTTTGGAACACAGCGTTGTACGGCAGTGAAACAAGGACTGAGGGAAACATTGAACAGAAGAGAATCAAAGCAGCTGAGATGTGGTGCTACAGAGGAATGTTGAAAATTAGGTGGACTGGTGAGGTAAGGAATGCGGAGGTTCTCTTAAGAATCGGGGAAGAAATGAACATAAGGAAAACACTGACAAGGAAAAAAGGGCTCTATGATAGCGCATGTGTTCAGACATCAGAGAATAGTTTCCATGATACTAGAGGATGCTGTAGAGTAGTGGGTCTTAAACTCTTTTCCTCTGGGCCCCCTTCACGAGGAAAAATAGCGTCACCCCCCCCCCCCCCGAGCCCATTCAATTACCAAAAATAGTAATTTTTTATATTCTTCGCCTTATTCTTTGTTTTACCGTATTCAGTTTAGAAGAATTTTACAGAACAGAAAACAAAACTGCACGAATTATTATAACTAAAATACTGAATTGCTTATCACTTTTTCATTTATTCAAAGACTATGAAACGAACAATATTTACAATTCAGCAAACAAGGATTTAAAGAACATTAAAAAATTTAATTTACTAAGTTCAAAGTTATGGATCAGCTTTTTTTTTGAGGTGGAAGTTTTTCATAACGTGGTGTAATAGCAGAAACAGCCACTCGAAGTTCTTTGCTTACATTTTGCTTTGAACGGTAGTTTGACTTCACGGCTGCCAGAGTTGTAAAGCCAGTCTCGAAGAATCTGCCAAAGGAATCAGGATCTTCATTGCAATTTGCCTCGGCGTTGGGAACTCCAACAAAGACACTACATGAAATTTGCTCGTTAGAGAAGTATCAAAAGTGAGATCAAGAAATTGTTCTTGCTCTTTTATACACTCCTGGAAATTGAAATAAGAAAACCGTGAATTCATTGTCCCAGGAAGGGGAAACTTTATTGACACATTCCTGGGGTCAGATACATCACATGATCACACTGACAGAACCACAGGCACATAGACACAGGCAACAGAGCATGCACAATGTCGGCACTAGTACAGTGTATATCCACCTTTCGCAGCAATGCAGGCTGCTATTCTCCCATGGAGACGATCGTAGAGATGCTGGATGTAGTCCTGTGGAACGGCTTGCCATGCCATTTCCACCTGGCGCCTCAGTTGGACCAGCGTTCGTGCTGGACGTGCAGACCGCGTGAGACGACGCTTCATCCAGTCCCAAACATGCTCAATGGGGGACAGATCCGGAGATCTTGCTGGCCAGGGTAGTTGACTTACACCTTCTAGAGCACGTTGGGTGGCACGGGATACATGCGGACGTGCATTGTCCTGTTGGAACAGCAAGTTCCCTTGCCGGTCTAGGAATGGTAGAACGATGGGTTCGATGACGGTTTGGATGTACCGTGCACTATTCAGTGTCCCCTCGACGATCACCAGTGGTGTACGGCCAGTGTAGGAGATCGCTCCCCACACCATGATGCCGGGTGTTGGCCCTGTGTGCCTCGGTCGTGTGCAGTCCTGATTGTGGCGCTCACCTGCACGGCGCCAAACACGCATACGACCATCATTGGCACCAAGGCATAAGCGACTCTCATCGCTGAAGACGACACGTCTCCATTCGTCCCTCCATTCACGCCTGTCGCGACACCACTGGAGGCGGGCTGCACGATGTTGGGGCGTGAGCGGAAGACGGCCTAACGGTGTGCGGGACCGTAGCCCAGCTTCATGGAGGCGGTTGCGAATGGTCCTCGCCGATACCCCAGGAGCAACAGTGTCCCTAATTTGCTGGGAAGTGGCGGTGCGGTCCCCTACGGCACTGCGTAGGATCCTACGGTCTTGGCGTGCATCCGTGCGTCGCTGCGGTCCGGTCCCAGGTCGACGGGCACGTGCACCTTCCGCCGACCACTGGCGACAACATCGATGTACTGTGGAGACCTCACGCCCCACGTGTTGAGCAATTCGGCGGTACGTCCACCCGGCCTCCCGCATGCCCACTATACGCCCTCGCTCAAAGTCCGTCAACTGCACATACGGTTCACGTCCACGCTGTCGCGGCATGCTACCAGTGTTAAAGACTGCGATGGAGCTCCGTATGCCACGGCAAACTGGCTGACACTGACGGCGGCGGTGCACAAATGCTGCGCAGCTAGCGCCATTCGACGGCCAACACCGCGGTTCCTGGTGTGTCCGCTGTGCCGTGCGTGTGATCATTGCTTGTACAGCCCTCTCGCAGTGTCCGGAGCAAGTATGGTGGGTCTGACACACCGGTGTCAATGTGTTCTTTTTTCCATTTCCAGGAGTGTATTTAGACATGATGGTCCAGGAGCATTTTTGAATATATTTTAAATTCAATTAAATTTATCAAAGTCACCTCTGGATTGCTTTCGAAGTGTACTTTTAGTGTGCGAGTTGCCGGGGCTAGCAGTGTATTTAACACTAAATTCTTCTAGAATCTTCATAAATAAAGGATGCCCTAAGCCCCCCCCCCCCCCATTCTAACTCCGACTTTTGCTGTTGCACATGGATTAAAAAGAAACGCGAACTGACTGTAATCGACACTGCAAGTGGAGTAGAAAAGAGTTTGGCACCCGCAATAATTTAATTTGATAAATAAGTTAAATAAAGGAAAGTTTCATTGACGTAGTGAGAAATGAAAGGGTTGCTCTACCGATTAACAGAATGAAAGTTCTGTCCAAAATAACAACTTGATTTATTACGACTAAAATCAAAATAATAAACAAAACATATGAAACATTTTACAATACATCAAATTGGCTCAAATTGGATACTCAAATAACTGCTGTGAAGGTGAAGTAGTCCCTAAACTAGATTGTGACATTTATGACGAAGTGGTATGTGGAGCCAATTCCTTGCAACTCAAATCTTAAGAGAAACACACAGCCAACCCAACATTAATTGCTGCTACAGTAGTGAGAATTCAGACAATGAACACCCAAGACAGAACAAGGTTAGAAAAAGACGAACAGGCGTGCTCTGCTTAGCTCTGATTATCACCTAGGAAAATCCCTATCTGCCGGTGCTGCGGACATACATTACCAAACTGTCTTCTTAACTGCAAGAACACGATCTGGCGTACCGGAGGCGATGGCTGGTTGCTTCGACGTCCCGTCGTGGTGATGATAATGTCGCGAGTATAGCCCGAAACTAATTATCCTGGTCTGGTTGTTCCAGACTAAAGACTTCCTAGCAATACAAATGCGCCTCTGAGGGAGACGAAGAAGGCTCACCACACAATCACTGACGGTACAGTGATTGATTTTAACAAGCGAAGTCACACTGTAACCCCAATACAGTCAACTTTAGCCAAAACTGCTCAAGACAGACAATATAGGCCGCTTGTACGCAGAACGCTCAATTGCCAACTGTACTCGGAAAGTTACGTTGAAGTCGAAACTTCAGCAACTTCGTCAAACAGTTACAATTAAATAAAAGTATATTAGACAGCCAACGGAAGACAGGCTGTCCAGAGCAGCGAGAGCTCAGTCTTGTAACCTACTCCGACCGAAAGGCGAGAGCCGACTCCCTCAAGAGCACCCATACAAACCGAACACAGAACATTCCCGCCCCCACGACAGTGGCCGTGGTTAAACGTTCCAATCAGCAACTCGAAAACCGGCGGAAAATTCCACTCTATTGCCGAAGAACTACCATTCCACCAATGGAGATTCTTGGCGCCAATTTATGCGCCGATTTTGCTACGTCACGGAGCTATGCCCTGAGCAAGCCAATCACAGTTACGATTTTGCAGAAAACGCGGGAACTGCCTGGGAACACAAGTCATTCCCACGCCTCGCTTGTAGCCCGCCATAAAGTGTTTTCGCTAAGTTTCTGCGAAGTAACGGAATCTCTAGCCCAGCCGCTCCTTCAGGCCCTTGCGGGCGTGTCTTTTGACAATGTTGGTGTCTGGAAAGCATTCACTCGACTCCCTCACACCCGTCGGCTTAACCCCTTTAAGATCAGCAGAGCCCGCCTGTCACCGGACCACCCTGGTGACGAGAGATGCTGCGTGGGAAGTCCGCGTGTGAAGGAATAGCGACTTTTCACTGCATGCAATTAGAGAGGAAGATCGAATTACTCAGACTAAGATAGAAATATGAGAGGGGGTTTCTGCCACCTCTCAAGTGTTGCAAGAGGATGAGGAAGGCAGGCTTTTATCTCAAGTGGAAGTATCAGATTATCTGTGTCTTCTATCAGTGACACTAGAGTAGGGAAAATACCTAGCATGGCTCTTTCCATTCGGTTTTGCCACAGCTCTAATTTCCTTATCAACACTTTCACTATTTCATTCCAAGATAGTAGAGTTGCTTATTACCTTGATGTGAAATGTTGAGACTTTTTAGTTTGCCTAAAACGACAGTGTAGTCAGCAATTTTCAACAGAAAATCTCCTTTAATGAAACTGTCAGATAGAGAGCGAATATTTCCTTTAAGAAACAGAATACTGCATTCCTCAGGCCGGAAATTATTTTTAGTACTTTACCCCTTGAAAGTCGCCGAGCACTACTAAAAAAGATCGACTGAGTATGATCATCATCCATCTCCTCACACGACGCTGTAAAAAGCCTCCTGTTTATAGATTTTTCCTTAATAATGTAACCTGTTTTTTATGACCGGTTGCAGCATCTTGCAACACTATAAGTTCACTTCGAAAAGTGTTTTAGAGGTGACTTTGATAAATTTAATTGGATTAAAAATACACTCCTGGAAATTGAAATAAGAAAACCGTGAATTCATTGTCCCAGGAAGGGGAAACTTTATTGACACATTCCTGGGGTCAGATACATCACATGATCACACTGACAGAACCACAGGCACATAGACACAGGCAACAGAGCATGCACAATGTCGGCACTAGTACAGTGTATATCCACCTTTCGCAGCAATGCAGGCTGCTATTCTCCCATGGAGACGATCGTAGAGATGCTGGATGTAGTCCTGTGGAACGGCTTGCCATGCCATTTCCACCTGGCGCCTCAGTTGGACCAGCGTTCGTGCTGGACGTGCAGATCGCGTGAGACGACGCTTCATCCAGTCCCAAACATGCTCAATGGGGGGACAGATCCGGAGATCTTGCTGGCCAGGGTAGTTGACTTACACCTTCTAGAGCACGTTGGGTGGCACGGGATACATGCGGACGTGCATTGTCCTGTTGGAACAGCAAGTTCCCTTGCCGGTCTAGGAATGGTAGAACGATGGGTTCGATGACGGTTTGGATGTACCGTGCACTATTCAGCGTCCCCTCGACGATCACCAGTGGTGTACGGCCAGTGTAGGAGATCGCTCCCCACACCATGATGCCGGGTGTTGGCCCTGTGTGCCTCGGTCGTGTGCAGTCCTGATTGTGGCGCTCACCTGCACGGCGCCAAACACGCATACGACCATCATTGGCACCAAGGCATAAGCGACTCTCATCGCTGAAGACGACACGTCTCCATTCGTCCCTCCATTCACGCCTGTCGCGACACCACTGGAGGCGGGCTGCACGATGTTGGGGCGTGAGTGGAAGACGGCCTAATGGTGTGCGGGACCGTAGCCCAGATTCATGGAGACGGTTGCGAATGGTCCTCGCCGATACCCCAGGAGCAACAGTGTCCCTAATTTGCTGGGAAGTGGCGGTGCGGTCCACTACGGCACTGCGTAGGATCCTACGGTCTTGGCGTGCATCCGTGCGTCGCTGCGGTCCGGTCCCAGGTCGACGGGCACGTGCACCTTCCGCCGACCACTGGCGACAACATCGATGTACTGTGGAGACCTCACGCCCCACGTGTTGAGCAATTCGGCGGTACGTCCACCCGGCCTCCCGCATGCCCACTATACGCCCTCGCTCAAAGTCCGTCAACTGCACATACGGTTCACGTCCACTCTGTCGCGGCATGCTACCAGTGTTAAAGACTGCGATGGAGCTCCGTATGCCACGGCAAACTGGCTGACACTGACGGCGGCGGTGCACAAATGCTGCGCAGCTAGCGCCATTCGACGGCCAACACCGCGGTTCCTGGTGTGTCCGCTGTGCCGTGCGTGTGATCATTGCTTGTACAGCCCTCTCGCAGTGTCCGGAGCAAGTATGGTGGGTCTGACACACCGGTGTCAATGTGTTCTTTTTTCCATTTCCAGGAGTGTATATTAAAAATGCTCCTGGACCATCATGTCTAAATGTAATGTGAAACCCCAGCCAGAGCTTACAGATATATCATGCAGTGAGTCCACACTGAATCTGGAGCTACAGTTTTAACTTTCGCTTGCAATCCACCATGAAGTGCATTCACTGTGGGAGCTCCATTCGTGCATACTTCAGTGCCCCCGGTCCACAATAGCCCGTTTCGATTAAAAAATTAATGATCTTGTCAAACAGGCTTTGAGCTGTAGCTGTTTTCAGTATTGGCTCACAGAAAAGCAAGTCCTTTCGGATGTTAAACTCAACAACGAAACAAAATAAGCGCTCAATTGAGCATCTTTATGAAAAACAGTCGCTTCGTCTACTTGAAGTGCGAATCAGTTGTTAAGCAATTTATCGATTAACGGCACGAGTAAATCGCTAGAAATGTCTAAATTTCTTCTACGCACTGTGTCACTGGAGATAAGAATACTTTTCAATTGTTGAGCAAGTACGTCAGCAAACATAGTTGATACCATTGTATATTAATTGCTGCTGGTGAAACCAGAATTTCTGCAATCGTGTGTGGTTTCTTGCGTTTAGCAATCCTCTGCGAAAACTGATAAGAGGCTGAAAGCACCTTAGAAGTCACATTCGTCGTTTTAGCAGAGTTGAAAGGAAATGAAATGTCGTGTGGCTAGGGCCTCCCATCGGGCGGGTAGACCGGTCGCCTGGTGCAAGTTGACGCACTTCGGCGGCTTGCGTGTCGATGGGGATGAGAAAATCTCCGACCCAGCCGGTAATCGAACCCGTGCCCTTTTGCACGACATTCCGCCGCGCTGACCACGTTTCTTTTCTTTTCTTTTTTTTAAATCTCATTTTGTTTTATATTGTTCATTGTAATTGTTCGGGGCAGACATCCCATGACACCTGTTCACGTTCTTTGTTGATCCCTTCGCGCAATTTTTTTTTTATTATAGAGAGTAGCTAACCCTCTGACCGGACACACTGAGCTACCATGCCGGCACCACTCAACTATCGGGGCGGATTTAGCAGAATTGTTCTGCGAAGACAGTAAACATTGTTAATACTATATCAATCGCTGCTGGTAAAATCAAAATTTCTGAAATTTTTTGTGGTTTCTTATGTTTAGCTATCCTGTGCGAAATATGGAAAGCAGCTAAATGGGCCTTAGAAGTCACATTCGTCGTTTTAGTAAAGTTCTTCTGTGTAGACAATAAAACACTTAGTTTTCTCACGAAAAATTGTTTTGGTTTTTAAGTTAATTCAGGATTTTTGTTTCAAGATGTTTAACTTGTTATGCTTCATGCTATCAACAGCTAAAATAGTTAAAGGACTTACACAATGCGGACGTTCTTCAGCACTGATTGTAGTTTTCGTGAAGCCTAACGATAAATAGTTCTCATCATGACTTTCCATTTTCGCCTTTCGAGTATCTTCCACCGATCCGCCAGCTGATGGACCACTGATGTCTTCATGTCCGTTACTAATCAGGAACCGCTTTATACTGCAGTCAAGTCTTCTGCGCGAAGGCCGATAAGGAGGTTTTGAGATACAAGAGACGAAGCTTGCACCGCGCGCGTTGGTTCAGGATACGACTATAGTGCAGCCGACAACGGATTATTCAGCCGACGGCCAATGGCGGCCAACTCGCTCGATCGTTCCAAACGATGCTAAAAGTGTGACGGCGGTTTCTTAGCCGTCGCCCGAGTCTGGCGTTAACACCGACGTCGGGCGAAATTCAGCCCAGATCAAAGGCGTCTTTTTGTTCGAAGGAAAATATAAAAGTAGTTATTTGTTACTAAGAACTTTTTTTTTAATATACGCCCCCCCCTCCCCCGCTGCACGCCTTCGAGCAACCCCTGAGGTCTCGCCTAACGGTTTGACAACGACTGCTGTAGAGGGTAAAACTGCATGGGAAGGCAGATTGCAATATATCCAACAACTAAATGAGGACGCAGGACGACGCAGCGCAACTTGAAACATTTGAATGGCTTACATGAATTTTATATAGGCAGCACTGAGAACAATACATTTGTTCCCTTAAAATAAGTTAATTACTTTATCACTGTAAGTCATTACGCCTATTTGAAACGAAATAATCCTTTTGCTAGACCATTTTATTGTCACTGAGCACTATCGTATTTTAATGCTGGGCGTGTGAAGGCGTAATGATGGATCCAATAATGGCCCTTCTCTAACAAGGGGGCCCTCCATACTGTAAATCACGCATTTTGATGCGCTTCAAATATGTTGTAGTGCCGCTTACCCTGAGTACCTAGCTATCCGGATTTTTAGCGACGGGCCTTGATTTTTGAGAAAATTGATTTTGAAGTTCATTGCGCACTTTGTGTATACGTGTAGCATTACATAAATTTCGACTAAGTCAGCGTAGCGCACCGGTAAAGGTTTCCTGGACTCGGGTAGGCTCGCCGGCCCCGGATCGAATCCGCCCGCCGGATTAACGACGGGGGCCGCTGTGCCGGCCAACCTGGATGTGGTTAAAAAGACTCAGAGTGGCACAAATTTTTATGAAGCGTAAGGAGAGTAGGGACACACCCTTCTGCATCATGTATGCAGCACTTGTTTTTCGTTTTCCCCATATACATTTCCTCGGTGTAGGAACGTGCCGAGATATTGTTTTCTTTACTCAGATCACGATACGGTCTAGATAAATTTATTTTTGTTGTGGTATAAAGTAAAACCAAATTAAGAATGTATTAAAAACTGTAAATAAAAGTAGATAAATAAAGAAATAATAACTCCCACAAAAGACTTCCCCTTCCCATCCCTGATTCCTTGACGGACGAGGGGGACACTGTGACCAGGCATCGGGTTACGACCCCTGATCACTCTGCCTTCCCCGCCCTCCCACAACTAAAAAAAAAAAAAAATAGGTACCGTGTTCGAATCCTACTCATGTAATATTTTTTGTTGTTGATAACATAGACCGAATTTTTCAACTTTATTTCTAGGAATATCGACAAACAGTGTAAGGTGTACGAAATTATAAAGATATATTCAGTTATTAATTTTTTCAAATATTCATTCCGTTTGTGGTTCGAGTCATATTCTCCCTGTAGTGGACTGACAAGGCAGCCAGTCCACAGTGACGGGTAGCAGAGAGGGCACACGTACACACACGCCGACTGGCGCGAAGTCTGGAACAGGATTCGTAATGAATGTGATAAAGAAAAGAACGTAGCTACTAGAACACTTAACTTTTATATCGTCCTTTGGTATACAGCATTCTTGATGATACAAGTGAGACTATCTTGAGAATCATGCAATGTTACAAATTGCGCCTTGCTAGGTCGTAGCCATTAACTTAGCTGAAGGCTATTCTAACTGTCTCTCGGCAAATGAGAGAAAGGCTTCGTCAGTGTAGTCGCTAGCAACGTCGTCGTACAACTGGGGCGAGTGCTAGTCCGTCTCTCGAGACCTGCCTTGTGGTGGCGCTCGGTCTGCGATCCTGACAGTGGCGACACGCGGGTCCGACATGTACTAATGGACCGCAGCCGATTTAAGCTACCACGTAGCAAGTGTGGTGTCTGGTAGAGATGGGGGATCCGCTCTTGAACTAATTCATAGAGTTCAATCTTTCAAAGGAGTGAACAATCAGTGATTCAGAAAAAAAGAACGGTAGCTCCAAACGTTTCCCAGGCAGAGAGAGAGAGAGAGAGAGAGAGAGAGAGAGAGAGAGAGAGAGAGAGAGACGGAGCATATCAGCAGCGCCTCTGCTGGTCAGAGCACAGTGCACGCCACACAACACAGCCAGCGCCGGCCTCTGCCCTGCTTCTACCTTGGCTGCCTGCATTGTGCAGTGCCCCATTGGATTTTGTGTTTCACATATGCCGGGCCGTCTCTGTGCGTCGTCTGCCGTGTGCACTGTGCAGTGTCTGGCGCAGCTTAACTTCGCATCGCACTCTGTCGGCGATCGTTTCAGTCGCACGTCCTGCCCTCTGGGCAGTTGATGCCAGCAACAGGACAGAGAGCCACCTAGCGGATAACATAGGAACTACTTGCAAAAACCTGCTCGCAAGGGAGCGGACGATTTGTCTCGGAGCGGGTGAGCTCCCCCCACCCTCGGAACTCGCCCGCTCAACGCTCACCCCACCGTCTCGGCTCTAGCCAGAGCGTCGAGCAAAGCGACTCTGGTGTCACTCTGGTCTCTGCGGTCTCAGCTCACGCAGTAATACAGCTCGCGGCTCGACCTGCTCGACTCAGCGCCTCTGCATCGGAGTTTGTCCCCACTGGATATTGTTCTTCGTAGTAATACCGCTATGTATATTACATTATTATGTTATGTATACATCAATTGTTTTTATTTTATTTTTATTTGTTTAAACTGATTAGATTAGGTTCCTGATGACTACTCTTACTATAGGATTTTTATTATGGACACTCGAATTTACGCTTTAATTACGAGCGAACAGATAAACGTATCGCAAAATGTGATACACCAATATTTTCCTTGTTTTATTCTGCGTATGGCTATATGCAGCACTTTCGTTTTACAGTCAAATTTATATTTTTTTTTCTTATTCTGGTACGGATTTTGCGATTTTAGGCGTCTTCGAAAGGAAAAATATATGTATGAGGTTAATGAAATTTTAATACATTATAGCCAAATATATTGTTAATGTAAATCTCAAGCTACAACATTTTCCGATCACCCAAAAAACCACGCTAGTGCAAAATAAATCAATAATCATAAACTTTGTCATATCGTGGAAATTTCAATAAACAATACAAAATTCTTACTCATTACCTATGTTACTTCAAAATAGGATCAAATAAGATCAAAATACAGGTATAGTACTGGAATAAACCAAGTTTAAAGGGCAATGTGCCTTTCATTTATTTTCTTTTGTAAATGAGTGGTGAGTCATGAAAAACAGCTAATTGATTTCAGGGAGTGAACAGTTCTGATCCAATCTCTGAAAAGAACAGTTTTGCCCATCTCTAGTGTCTGGCGGTGACACCACACTCCCAATTCATCTTCTTCGTTGAAATCTGTCACTTCATCATCAATAATGATCTTTCGGCCAAGAGATCCTGTATTGCGATACATATCTCATGGCCAATTGTAACGGAATTGGCAGAGATCACGCTAGGCGCTATATTCGTTACGAGATTCAAATCGCGGAGTAGATTTTCGCGTATTTAATGGCATTTGTGATTTCGCCTTTTTATTCTTCGTTCAACTCCTCTACTTGTGGACCGTCTTCTGGCTGCACTACAGCAGAAACACTTAGTTCTTCCATTTCACAGAATTTTTCTAACACACGGCGCTAGAGACGCTTTGCGAGCAACTGACGCTGTAGTTAGTTGCGAACGTAAAGGAATGCAAATCGCATCATCATTGGCCTATGAGCTGGGGTTCCTGTTACGGCTAACGGTATTCACGGAAGAGGGGACGAAAAAGGGAGGAGATCGATTTCAAGTAATACAAGAATCGACGGTTGTACGAACATTTGGAACTCCAACTGCGAACCACAAACGCAATGAATATTTGAAAAAATTAGTAACTGAATATATATTTATAATTTCGCACACCTTACACTGTTCATTGATATTCTTTGAAATAAAATTGAAAAATTCGGTCGATTTTATATAAAAGAATTACAAGAGCAGGATTCGAACACGGTACCTTCAGGTCCGTAGCAGCGAACCCTTACCGCTACGCTACGCTGACTTGCTCGGAGTACATCTGGTGCTACAGGTACACAAACTGCGCAATGAACTTCAAAATTGATTTTCTCAAAAGCCAAGGCCCGTCGCTAAAAAAGCGGTTAGCCAGGTACTCTGGGTAAGTGCCTCTACAACATATTTGAAGAGCATCAAAATCCGTGATTTACAGTATGGAGGGCCCCTTTGTAAGTTATAACCAGTGGATAGTTAACGACAGCTAATTATTATTTTCGATTTCATTGTAGTTTCACCTGTACTATCTACTTTTAGTGAGTTTCCAGTTTCCGATAACCAGGAGTATTACTTGCCTTTAGTCTTTTAGGATAAAAAACAAATAAACGTTACTCTGTATGGTATACAAGGCAGTCCTCATGGAGAAGGAAGCAGCAGGAAGGAACGTGCACGTAAACGACGAGTAAAAACAAACCCTGGGTTGCCGACGTGCAGATAGACGCATGTCAAACAGGCGCCCTATCGAACTGAGTGAGAGATGTTTCCAGTGTGTCAGGACCGTGCCTCGCAGCGCGTTTGTTGGATCGCGCTGGGTTGCTTTCTCGTCAGTAAACTCAGCTGGTGCGTGGGAGCTCGATTCACGCTTGAAGAAGCAACAGGCAGAAGTGGTGGTACCCAAGACTTGCTCACACTGCTTTCGCAGGTTCTTTGTTCTCCTCTAAAATTGCTAGAGAGCGGTGCGGTACATAACATCACAGATCCTGACTATGAAAAGCTCCGTTCTGGAACCATACCAACTATTAAACATCAAAAAAATATAACAACAGATTATCTGATCACGAGCGTTCAAAAATGGTTCAAATGGCTCTGAGCACTATGGGACTTAACATCTGAGGTCATCAGTCCACTAGAACTACTCAAACCTAACTAACCTAAGGACATCACACACATCCATGCCCGAGGCAGGATTCGAACCTGCGACCGTAGCGGTCGCGCGGTTCCAGACTGTAGCGCCTAGAACCGCTCGGCCACCCACGCCGGCAACATGAGCGTAGCTGATTGTTGCAGAAGTCTGGCACGTTTACTATTTATTACTCATAGCTCCCAGAAAATCACAGTCCTCATTGCAGCTTTAGTAAGCTCTTGGACCATTTAATACACAGTCCACACTTAATTTTAAATAGCCGCTGCGTGGGATTAGCCGAGCGGTCTCACGCGCTGCAGCCATGGACTGTGCGGCTGGTTCCGGAGGAGGTTCGAGTACTCCCTCGGGCATAGGTTAAGTAGCGTGTAAGCTTAGGGACTACACTTCTCTAATTGTCTGGTCCGTTATACTCATCACATACTTTTGTGTTCATTTTAATGTTATTTTCATTGCATTCTAAGCTGCTTAAATTTCCGCTGGTTTACTGTAAATATATATTTTCTTCATTTATGTGTAATTCATTGAATTCTTCCTGTTCCTATAAACCTATTTTTATCCTATAAACTTATGTGTCACATTCATGCATTTCTTGAGACATTAGGTGCTTTGTTTAAAACTAGCTTACAAGGGAACCTCCCCATCGCACCCCCATCAGATTTAGTTATAAGTTGGCACAGTGGATAGGCCTTGAAAAACTGAACACAGAATAATCGAGAAAACAGGAAGAAGTTGTGTGGAACTATGAAAAAATAAGCAAAATATACAAACTGAGTAGTGCATGCAAAGATAGGCAACGTCAAGGATAACCTGCGCCGTGGTCCCGTGGTTAGCGTGAGCAGTTGCGGAACGAGAGGTTCAAGTCTCCCCTGAAGTCAAAAAATTTTTCTTTATTTTCGCAAAGTTATGATCTGTCCATTCGTTCATTGACGTCTCTGTTCACCGTAATAAGTTTAGTGTCTGTGTTTTGCGACCGCACCGCAAAACCGTGCAATTAGTAGACGAAAGGACGTGCCTCTCCAATGGGAACCGAAAACATTTGATCGCAAGGTCATAGGTCAACCGATTACTCCACAGGAAAACACGTTGATATATTCTATACGACACTGGTGAGGGCATGTATGTCACATGACAGGAATATGTTGTCGACCCACCTAACTTGTACACTTGGCGAATGGGTAAAAAGATTCTTCTACATTGCCCGATTAAGTTTTTATTGTGGATGTGAGAATTACTCCCAAAAAAGTGATGAAAACATAAGAGTTTGTCACATAAACTGCAACAAATGAATCCAACAGTTTCACAGTCGCACACTTTTCCCTGTGCTCTGTCAAAACATATGTTTTTAACGTTTTCAATTTTTTCCGTGTGTAGACCATCAAATCCTGCATATGTCCAAGGAAATCTGAACATGTCCTGGAATTTTGGAGAGCGAAGTTGATTATGTGTGAGTGCCTGAACTTTGATAATTGTCTGAAAATAAAAAATAAAATTTTACGCTCGAAGGAAGACTTCAACCAAGGACCTCTCGTTCCTCAGCTGCTCACGCTAACCACGGGACCACGGCGCTCCTGAGGTCAGATTATCCTTCATGTTGCCTATCTTCGCATAGACTACTCAGTTTGTATATTTTGTTTATTTTTTTCATAGTTCCACACAACTTCTTCCTGTTTTCTCGATTGATCTGTGATCAGTTTTTCAAGGCCTATCCACTATGCCAACTTATAACTAAACCTGAGGGGGGTGTGATGGGGAGGTTCCCTTGTTAGCACCTGTGGCTTCGCTTGTGTAGTCTGTATGGTCTGCACATGGTCTGCACAGATCTTTTTGATTTTTTGTTTTTCTTTAATCTAATTATTATGTTGTTCACAAACTGCAACACCTTCTAACCTTTGCAAATTAATACCACAGAAGCATGGTCTTTTCAGCATGTACTTCTGACGAAAAAGTGATTCTGGTAGCTGAAGTCCAAGGTTTTTGTTAATCATGCCTTTTGCGTTCTTGTGGTGATATTTCCTCAGGAACTTTCATTTCCCTAACACGTATTTCTTAATATCTAACCGAAAACTGAAATACTAATTTTCATAGACTTATGAGAGTGGTTTGAAAAATTCTCGGAATCACCACGAGAGGTCAGCGCTAGCGCAACGAGCTTTTCGCGTGATATTCATTGGACTGTTGCCCGTAAACACGTGCCACTTCACTGCTCTTGGAAGAGAGCTGTGGCGGTGACGTGACCGTTGTTCCCGTGTAGTGATTTGCAAAGATGGAAAAAATCGAGATTCGAGCAGTGATTAAGTACTTCGTAAAGAAAGGTATGAATGCAAAGCACATTCATGCTGATTCCCAGCAAACACTGGCGAACTCTGCTCCTTCATATTCAACTGTTGCCAAGTGGACAAATGGCTTTAAATTTGGGCGGGAGAGCTTAGATGATGATCCACGCAGTGATCGGCCAAGATGTGTCACTACTCCTGAAATCATTGCAAAAGTGCACAAAATGGTCATGGAGGATTGCCAATTGAAAGTGCATGAAATTGCTCACGCTTGCCAGATGTCATCTGAAAGGGTATATAACATTTTAACTAAAGAATTAGAAATGAAAAAATTATCTGCAAGATGTTTGCCGCGACTCTCGACGCTGGATCAGAAACGCATGAGTATGGACATATTGGAACAATGTAAGTCCCATTTTAGGAGAAACGAACAAGACTTTTTGCGACGGTTTGTGACCAGAGATGAAACATGGTTGCACTGCTGTAACCCAGAGACAAAACAACAGTCAAAGCAGTGGAAACATGCTGATTCTCCGCCACCAAAGAAAGCAAAGACAATTCCTTCGGCAGGAAAGGTCATAGCATCAGTGTTCTGGGATTCGAAGGGATGCTGCTTGTAGATTATCTCCCCACTGGGCAAACAATTACTGGAGAATACTATGCTAACCTCCTGGACAAATTGCAACAAACGATACACTAAAAAAGACCAGGTTTAGCAGGGAAGAAACCCATCAAGACAATGCGCGCCCGCACACGTGTGCCGTCGCCTTGGAAAAATTACACGAATTAAGGTATGAATTGTTGCCATATCCGTCTTATTCACCTGATACGGCTCCGTCAGACTTCTATCTCTTCCCACAACTGAAAATTTTACTTGGTGGAAGAAGATTCATCTCAAACGAAGAATTGATAGCCGGAGTTAACAACTATTTTGCAGGCCTGGAGGAACTCATTTTTGAGATGCGATCAAGGCACTGGACCACGTTGGACCAAGTGCATTAATCTACAAAGAGACTACATTGAAAAACAAAAAAAGGTCCACTGATGTAAGTACTTCTTTTCTACTCCGTTCCGAGAACTTTTCAAATCACCCTCGTAGTTTTAAACATTTTGTAATATAACTAAATATTTTCCTAAAAATTTTCACCCCCTATTTCACTCCCTAAGGGGTCGAATTTCTAAAAACGGTGAAACACACATATTTTAATTTTTAACAGAGAATGCAAAAACAGCTTTTTATAAATTTCGCTTCGGAAATGTTTTCATAACAAAATAATTTCATAAGACCTTTCACCCCTGCTTCACTCCATTAGGGGCTGAATTTCCAAAAACACTGAAACACGAAATTTTTTAATTTCAAACCGTGAGGTCAAATATCGATATTCATACATGTTGCCTTAAAAATGCTTTAGTATTTTTTTAATATGAATTATTTCCGAAAAAACTTTCACCCACTATTTTACCCCCTTAATGGTTGCATTTCCAAAAATAGTGTAATACGTATTAGTTTTATTTCTGACTGAGAAACCAAATGCCAGTTTTCGTAGTTCTATCTTCAAAATTGCATTAACAGCGACGTATTTTCAAAAAGCCTTTCATCCCCTTTTTCGACCCCTCTTGAACGATATCTACAGTATAAGATCCAAACCCTCTCCAAATTACAAGTTTCTATCCTCAGCGGTTTCGGCTGGGCCGTGATGAGTCATTGAATCAGTCTGTCTCTATTTCACCGCCTTAGAGGTTGAAACTCCAAAAACAGTGAAACGCACGGATTTCTTTCATTTCTGACCGAAAATCCAAACCAACCAAATAGCAAATAGCAATTTTCATAGATTTAGCTTTAAGATGCTTTCACAATGAAATATTTTCATAAAACTTTCACCCCCTGTTTCACTCTTTTAGGGGTTGAAGTTCCAAAAAAAGTGAAATGTGGACTTTTTTCTAACAAAGAAGCCAAATGCAAATTTCCACAGAGTTACCTTCAAAAATGCTTCAATAATGAAATATTTCCACAAAGAATTTCATCCCTACTTCACCCCCCTATAGGTTGAATTTCAAAACAGTATCACAGATATTTTTTATTTGTAATGGAGAAGGCAAATCCAGATTTTCATAGCTTTAGCTTTGAAAATGCCTTCATAAAGAAATATTTCATAAAACATTTCATCTCCCATTTTGCCCCCTTGGGTGTTGAATCTCCAAAAACACTGTAACACGTAAATTCTTAATTGTAACCGAGAAATCAAATACCAGCCTTCATAGATGTAGGTTTAAAAATAATTTAGTAGTTCTTTAATAATGATTTAGTTTTAAGAAATTTTCACCTACTATTTCATCCCCATAGTGATTAAATTTCCAAAAAAGCTGAAACAGATATTTCTTTATTTCTGACCGAGAAACCAAATATCAATTTTCGTATTCTGGTTTCAAAATTACCTGGCAAGCACAGGCTGTAGGTTTATGTCTCTCGCTATTACTACCAGTGTAGTGGTGACTGGGATAGAATTAACAGTCTATTGCAAGATACTGTTAGGAAGTGTATGTTGAACGTCTAATAGACAGAAGAAGAAATTTGATAATTTGCAACATAATCAGATGACCCGCCATTTAGACACTTCCTGCTTGGTTATCAATTTTACGACATTTATTATCTGACGATGAGAGATTTGTGCTTGCCAAGGATGGAAATTTTGCCATTAACCTGCGAGTTGTACCCCCGGAAGAAATAATAGCCAGTGCAGAAACAGGCATTCGTAGTCTGCGCACGGTTACAGCTGAAGAAATTGTATAGAAGCTGTAAGAGTATTGTCGCACGCAAAGCCTCCAAAATGTAATTTAACTGTGGGTGAGGTAAATGCCATAAAACGCCTAAACGACGATGACAGTGTTGTTATTCTCCCGACTGAGAAGGGAAACAGTACGGCTGTTTTGAATATGACCGTGTATGATAGTATATTTAACGACCTATTGAATCTGCAAACACATAGGAAATTGAGTAAATATCCCACTGACAAAATCCGCTTGTAAGGCGTCCAGATTTTACGGACCTTACATGAGCTTGATCCATAACGACAAAACGATAGAGTATGATACCCTCAGAAAGTAATAATTACATTATATCAACAAAAGGCAATTGCAATTAATCTCATGCACCGAAAACTAACAAAACAGTATCTACCAATATATGGAATATATGAATAAAAAAGTTAACTGAAACACATTTTGGAGACGAACCGAGGAGGTGGTTAATGGCGTCGGGAAACCCCATTTAAGAAAAGAACGGCGAGCTTCAGCGCAGAAATGGATAAGGCAAGAACAATACATTATTTCTTTTATCATAAATACGGCTGGGACCGAGGGTATGTGGCTGCACGGCATTAACAGTGCTAGGCTGCGACCCAGCAAGAAAAATAAAATTCACTTACCTCTAGCGAGGCAGTGATTGGCTGAAGCCATACTGGGCGACGTAGACGTGGCACGGTGGGGAGATCCCCATTATATAAAAGCATTTTGAGAACTAAAATGGCTGGATCTCTCTTGTCTCGCGGCGGACCGCACAAGTGTGTGGAAATAAGCGAGGGAATTGAGAGCTTTGCTTTCTGCGAAGTGAGGACTATAAGCTTCACGTATCATGGAGATAGATAGCAAAGAGGTAGATAATTATTCCTGTGGGAATTTCTGCAGGCAAGAAATTGTGCACATCGCTCCAACCCTTAGCGAGTGTGCAATAGCCATTATTTCGACTAGGGAAAGATTAGCGTTCTACGGAACGCAGGAAAGTTGAGACTGAGTGAATTCAGTCAAGGCCAGAGTAGGGAATTAGCGTTTCAGATCCAGCACGGAGGCAAACCGTTGCAGACGCTGCTTGGTAAAGTACCATCATGCATCAGGCCACAGTAAATGTTGAGTCTAGAATTGCTCACTCCAACTTGTGTATTCTTTGACCATTGAATATCAAAAGCTAGGATACTGACCTACCCTCACATTGTGTGCATGAGAGTTTTTTCATTGGTACAGAAAGTAAATGTACTCTTCACCAACTCAGTGCATTGACCAGCTACGGCAACATAGATTAAATGAGCTGATGAAGATTTTAATCATTCTTTCCAGTGATAAAAATTTTTCATATGTAGAGATAACGATTTTAATAATTGTCAGTTTAATATGTCAAAGAATTAAATATTTTGTTACTGAGTGTCAAAAGTAATTGAACATGATTGTTGTTTATCACTTGACCCCTGAAAGCACAGCTCATAAATTATATGTAGAATAAAACAGGGAATTGCTGTTTTGTCTTTCTAGAATAGACCCCAAACTTTCACTTCTATTAATTCATCCATTCTAGTTATGTGACAGCAACATTTCTAATGATTTTTGTTATGAACAGCACCTGGTATTAGCTGCCTTACAGGGCCAGGCTCATACACTCCTGGAAATTGAAATAAGAACACCGTGAATTCATTGTCCCAGGAAGGGGAAACTTTATTGATACATTCCTGGGGTCAGATACATCACATGATCACACTGACAGAACCACAGGCACATAGACACAGGCAACAGAGCATGCACAATGTCGGCACTAGTACAGTGTATATCCACCTTTCGCAGCAATGCAGGCTGCTATTCTTCCATGGAGACGATCGTAGAGATGCTGGATGTAGTCCTGTGGAACGGCTTGCCATGCCATTTCCACCTGGCGCCTCAGTTGGACCAGCGTTCGTGCTGGACGTGCAGACCGCGTGAGACGACGCTTCATCCAGTCCCAAACATGCTCAATGGGGGACAGATCCGGAGATCTTGCTGGGCATGGTAGTTGACTTACACCTTCTAGAGCACGTTGGGTGGCACGGGATACATGTGGACGTGTATTGTCCTGTTGGAACAGCAAGTTCCCTTGCCGGTCTAGGAATGGTAGAACGATGGGTTCGATGACGGTTTGGATGTACCGTGCACTATTCAGTGTCCCCTCGACGATCACCAGTGGTGTACGGCCAGTGTAGGAGATCGCTCCCCACACCATGATGCCGGGTGTTGGCCCTGTGTGCCTCGGTCGTATGCAGTCCTGATTGTGGCGTTCACCTGCACGGCGCCAAACACGCATACGACCATCATTGGCACCAAGGCAGAAGCGACTCTCATCGCTGAAGACGACACGTCTCCATTCGTCCCTCCATTCACGCCTGTCGCGACACCACTGGAGGCGGGCTGCACGATGTTGGGGCGTGAGCGGAAGACGGCCTAACGGTGTGCGGGACCGTAGCCCAGCTTCATGGAGACGGTTGCGAATGGTCCTCGCCGATACCCCAGGAGCAACAGTGTCCCTAATTTGCTGGGAAGTGGCGGTGCGGTCCCCTACGGCACTGCGTAGGATCCTACGGTCTTGGCGTGCATCCGTGCGTCGCTGCGGTCCGGTCCCAGGTCGGCGGGCACGTGCACCTTCCGCCGACCACTGGCGACAACATCGATGTACTGTGGAGACCTCACGCCCCACGTGTTGAGCAATTCGGCGGTACGTCCACCCGGCCTCCCGCATGCCCACTATACGCCCTCGCTCAAAGTCCGTCAACTGCACTGCGATGGAACTCCGTATGCCACGGCAAACTGGCTGACACTGACGGCGGCGGTGCACAAATGCTGCGCAGCTAGCGCCATTCGACGGCCAACACCGCGGTTCCTGGTGTGTCCGCTGTGCCGTGCGTGTGATCATTGCTTGTACAGCCCTCTCGCAGTGTCCGGAGCAAGTATGGTGGGTCTGACACACCGGTGTCAATGTGTTCTTTTTTCCATTTCCAGGAGTGTATTTATTTAGAATGTCTGTTTGACACCCTGGTCTTGAGAAGACAGTTCAGATGTATTGTCCATTTGCGCGCTAAGTGGTAAGGTAAGTTTACACATATTAGTACACTCACTGTGCAGACACAAAGGTCGGAATATGACACGCCATCGAACAGAGCGTTCAGAAAAGTCTGTTCAATTCAGCTGCGCTACCACCAAGACTTTATGGATTGCCGGGGGTGCACAAAGAACATGTTGCTCTAAGGCCTATAGTGAGTGCTTTTGGTTTGCTCACCTATTCGGTTACGAAGTTCTTTACAGCGTTATCTTGACCGTATGTGGGGATCTCGGATTCGTGTATCATGAATTCAGCATATTTTATCAGTAAATTAACGGACATAGGGATACTGCCGGAGCTGAGCGGTTCTAGGGCCTTTAGTCTGGAACCGCGGGACTGCTACGGTCGCAGGTTCGAATCCTGTCTCGGGCATGGATGTGTGTGATGTCCTTAGGTTAGTTAGGTTTAACTAGTTCTAAGTTCTAGGGGACTGATGACCTCAGATGTTAAGTCCCATAGTGCTCAGAGCCATTTGAACCATTTTGATACAGCCGGAGGACGTATTCGTTACTTTTGTTGTGGTATCACTATTCATCATGGTTCCGCTCAGTGAAGTGTTGCCACAGCTAAATCGGAATTTTCCTGCTGATATTGCAGAACTGTTTAAATATTGCGTCATAACCACATGTTCCAAATGAAACGTTGAGTTCTGTGAATACCGGGATGGTGCCGCTATGGGGAGCCCCTTAAGCCCAGTTACATTGAACGTTTTTTAGGAAAAATTCGAGCAGTAGACACTGGAAACTGCGAACAAGAAACCGAATATTTGGTTGCCGTACGTGGCTGATACGTTTGTTTTGTTGCAGCATTGCAGGGCGGAACTGGATCATTTTCACAAACATCTCAACGGGATCAATCCGAAGATTCAGTTTAGCATCAAGTAAGAGGCAGGCGGAAGATTGAATTCTCTTGATGTGCTAGCTTTCAAGAAAGAAGATGGTAGCTTGGGCCACACGATTTACCAAAAAGCTACGCACACAGACCGTTACCTAGACCGGGATTCCAACCACAACAAAAGCGAGGCATCGTAAAAGCGTTGGCGGATAAAGCGAGGAAAATCTGCCAACCAGAGCTGCTTGACAGAGAATTAAAACATTTCCCTAAAGCATTGCTCAAGTATGGTTATTCGTTCGCTGAGGTGAAAATGCGTTAAAACCACCGCGTAGAATTCAAAGTGATGTTCAAGGGCCGGTGAAATTGAAATTTTACGCGCCTTTCATTACTGACCACATAGGAAAATTCTTGAAAAAGGAGGACATAGAGGTAATCTGCAAACCCACCCGGAAGATACAAGATCACCTTAAATCGCCCAGGAATGCTCGACAACCACTGGAAAAAGCAAGAATTTATAGGATTCCTTGTAATTGTGAGGCGGTGTACGTGTGTACGACAAAAAGAACGGTCAAAACACGACTAGAACTCAAGGGAAACTGAAAAAGAGGGGAAGACTGACAGATCAGCTATTGCGGAACATGCTTTGCCGTCAGGAGACCACTGCATTAATTTTGATACGACTCAAGTGCTGACAGCCACAAGCGGATACCATGAAAGGTTGTACAGAGAGACCGCAGAGATTTTAAAACACCCAAGGAATTTCAATAGGAAGGGGGGGGGGAGGGGGGGGTGAAACTGAATGACATCTGGATTCCACCAGGGATGAAGAAGACGTGTATCGGTGTTCCAGCATGGGTGACAGCGAAGCGACAGCGGACGCGGGCAGTCCACGACGGCCAATTGCGCTTCTGCATTCAAAATATGTCACGTCTTGCCACTGCGCTGAAGCACGCGAAAGCGGAATTTTGCTGTAGGCAGTAGCGAGCCGGGGTGTGAATGTGACATTCAAAGAAGCTACTATCGCCCTAGAAAAATGTCCTCCGGAGATGTGGACGAAACATTGGGTTCTACATCTACATCTACATGGATACTCTGCAAATCACATTTAAGTGCCTGGCAGAGGGTTCATCGAACCACCTTCACAATTCTCTATTATTCCAGTCTCGTATAGCGCGCGGAAAGAATGAAGACCTATATCTTTCCGTACGAGCTCTGATTTCCCCTATTTTATCGTGGTGATCGTTCCTTCCTATGTAGGTCGGTGTCAACCAAATATTTTCGCATTCGGAGGAGGAAGTTGGTGATTGGAATTTCGTGAGAAGATTCCGTCGCAACGAAAAACGCATTTCTTTTAACGATTTCCAGCTCAAATCGTGCTTCATATCTGTGACACTCTCTCCCATATTTCACGATAATACAAAACGTGCTGCCTTTCTTTGAACTTTTTCGATGTACTCCGTCAGTCCTACCTGGCAAGGATCCCACACAGCGCAGCAGTATTCTAAAAGAGGACGGACAAGCGTAGTGTAGGCAGTCTCCTTAGTAGGTCTGTTACATTTTCTAAGTGTCCTGCCAATAGAACGCAGTCTTTGGATAGCCTTCCCCACAACATTTTCTATGTGTTCCTTCCAATTTAAGTTGTTCGTAAATGTAATACCTAGGTATTTAGTTGAATTTACGGCTTTTAGATTAGACTGATTTATCGTGTAACCGAAGTTTAACGAATTACTTTTAGCACTCATGTGGATGACCTCACACTTTTCGTTATTTAGGGTCAATTGACACTTTTCGCACCATTCAGATATTTTTTCTAAATCGTTTTGCAGTTTGTTTTGATCTTCTGATGACTTTATTAGTCGATAAACGACAGCGTCATCTGAAAATAACCGAAGACGGCTGCTCAGTTTGTCTCCCAAATCGTTTATATACATAAGGAACAGCAAAGGGCCTATAACACTACCTCGGGGAACACCAGAAATCACTTCTGTTTTACTCCGATGACTTTCCGTCAGTTGCTACGAACTGTGACCTCTCTGAGAGGAAATCACAAATCCAGTCACATAACTGAGACGATATTCTGTGGTGTCACCGCCAGACACCACACTTGCTAGGTGGTAGCCTTTAAATCGGCCGCGGTCCGTTAGTATACGTCGGACCCGCGTGTCGCCACTATCAGTGATTGCAGACCGAGCGCCGCCACACGGCAGGTCTAGAGAGACTTCCTAGCACTCGCCCCAGTTGTACAACCGACTTTGCTAGCGATGGTTCAGTGACAAAATACGCTCTCATTTGCCAAGACGATAGTTAGCATAGCCTTCAGCTACATCATTTGCTACGACCTAGCAAGGCGCCATTACCAGTTACTATTGATACTGAATCATGTACAGTCAAGAGCGACGTTCACCATTAATGGATTAAAGTTAAGTATTCCATCAGCTACGTCCGTTTTTTCTAAATTCTAATTACCTTGTCCTGTTCCAGACCTCACGCCAGCCTGCGTGAGCTAAACTGCGTGCCTTTCGGCTTCCTCTAGTAACACAGTGTTGGCTCTCCTGCCAACCACAACATTGGCGACGAGGGAATACCGCGTTCTTAACTATACTGCCCTGATTTACTTGTGTAATGGCTTCGCCACCATCTCCAGATGTACTGTCCGAATTTTATCGCTTACAGAATCAGCAGAGGCAGGCATTACTGGATGCCCTTGGACAGCTCGTCCAGGGTCAACGTGCAATGCAAAACGATGCGGCAGCGTCCGCTCCACCGCTAACGCAGCCACAACACGCAGTTGCACCAACTTTTCGTCCTTTTGATGCTGCACTGGAAAGCTGGACAGAATGGTCACGCCAATTTGGATTCCATCTCGCCGCCTACAGAATTCAAGGTAACGAGCGGCAGCCGTTTTTGTTGTCTACGGGCGGCGTCCAAACGTACCGTGTGATAGTCAAATTATTTCCCCGACGCGACGTAGCAACTCTGTCCTACGACGAAATTTTGTCTGCATTAGATGCATATTTCAAAGACTCAGTCAATGTAGTTGCCAAACGATATACCTTCTTTCGTACAAAACGTACAGGAGTGGGTTGCAACCTTGCAAGGCCTTACTAGGGATTGTGCTTTTGAGTGTCAATGTGGACTCCCTTATTCCGATACTATGGTACGTGATGCAATTGCACAGAACGTTTCTGATGTTCATATAAGGGAAGAGATTTTGAAACTAGTCAATACCTCCCTTCAACAAGTGATGGACATATTGGATCGGCAGGACACACTTGACTTTGCTCAGGAATCATTTGAAACTTCGCCACCCATGCGTCAGGTTAACCGGGCGGTGGGCGAGCTGAACGGAACAGTAAACAGCCCTCGCGCCCGGCCGCGCCGCTGCCGCCAGGCTCTCAGCCACGTGTACCGCGCCGGCAAGCAAATGCAGTGCTAAAATCATGCCCGCGGTGTGCTACTAGACATTCGAGTGAGAATTGCCCATCACGCCAACCTATTTGCTTTTACTGTAATAAAAAAGGACATGTTCAAAGTGTTTGCCAGAAAAATCTCAGATTGGAAACTCAAAATCATTCCAGGCCCTTTGCTTCGCGCCGGAATTGGAATCGAACCAAGGATACTCAGGCTCGCGAAACTTCGCCCATGGAAATTCATATAGTCCATTGCACTCTGCCCAGTGCCACTCTCTCTAACAGTGACTGTGTTCGTCCCACAAATAGTGTGCGTCGACGTCGCAGGAACTCCCGTCAAGTCGCAAGTGATTTTGTATCAGTGTCAGTTCACGTTGCACGAGACAGTCGCTTTTGTCGTCAGCAGGACAATAAACTTTTTGTGGACTTGGACATTAACGGCAAAGTGATACCATTCCAGCTCGATACCGGAGCTGCAGTTTCACTGATCAATCAAGACATTTACAAACTGCTGGGCACACCTCTGTTACGTGCCGCAACTGTTAAGTTAACTAGCTATTCAGGTCAAGAGATCCCTGTGTTAGGACAGTGCAGCCTTCTTTCAACATAAAAGGGACAAACAAAACTTGTGTCATTTTACGTCCTTCGTTCTTCCTCCGCAGTGAACTTGTTTGGTTTCGATTTATTTCAGTTGTTTAACTTGTCTATAGTAAATCAGGTCCTATCAGTGAACCAGACTGTGCCTTCAGACAGTGTTTCTCGTATATGTGAAGAATTTGCAGACATTTTTGCACTGGGCCTCGGTTGCGCTAATAACTATAAAGCACATTTGGAACTGAAAGTAAATGCGCAACCAAAATTTTTCAGAGCGAGGAATGTTCCCCACGCATTGCGTGATGAGGTCGCAAAAACATTACACGATTTGGAATCACAAGGTGTAATTGAACGTGCGCAGGCTTCTCTCTGGGCATCACCCTTAGTAATTTTGCCAAAACCTTCGGGAAAATTGAGACTTTGTGTGGACTTCAAGGCAACAGTGAATCCACAACTAGTGATTGCAACTTTTCCTTTACCCTGCCCGGAAGATCTTTTTGACAAACTGTGCCTGGGTAAATATTTTTCGAAGTTGGACCTAGCAGATGCGTACTTGCATATACCGGTGGACGAACAATCCCAGCGCGTTCTGGTGGTTAACACGCATCTTGGTTTGTATCAATTCAAACGACTGCCATTCGGGTGTGTATCCGCCCCTGCATTGTTTCAGCAATATCTACAAACTGTTTGTGCGTCGGTCCCTACTGCAGCAAACTATCTGGACGATATTGTGATCTCTGGAAAGACGGAAGAAGAACATTTAGCCAATCTCAGAACATTATTTCAGGTCTTGCGAGAAAATGGTCTTCGCTTGCGGAAGGACAAATGTGTGTTTTTTGCTCGTGACTTGCCCTACCTGGGACATGTACTCAATGCCCAAGGCATACATTCCAGTCCCGAGCACCTCCGTGCCATACAAGACTTGCCTTCCCCGCAGAATTTGATGCAGCTACAGAGTGTGCTGGGAAAAATTAACTATTATCATAGATATGTGCCGCATGCCTCTTCCATTTCAGCTCCGCTTCATCGCTTACGCCGTAAAGATGTTCCGTTCGTCTGGACGACGGAATGCGAACACGCCTTTCGCCAGTTGAAAACGGCGTTGCTTTCCAATACTTGCCTTACGCCATTCGATCCCCAGAAGCCCCTTTTTTTGATGGTGGACGCATCGGATTTCGGGATCGGTGTTGTGCTTGCACACAAAGATGGATCGCACGATCGCCCTATTGCCTTTGCGTCCAAATTGCTCTCGTCTGCGCAAAGAAATTATTCACAGATCGAGGAAGAAGCATTGGCTCTCGTATTTGGTGTTACAAAGTTTCATGATTTCTTGTATGTCGTCACTTTACCATCCTCACAGACCACAAACCTTTGACATCGCTTTTTCATCCGACCAAGCCTGTACCTCCACGTACAGCGCAGAAATTCATTCGCTGGTCTATTTTCCTCTCGCAGTACCGCTACGATATCTTGTATCGGTCCACTGCTAAGCACGGAAACGCCGATGCGTTGTCCCGTTTGCCTGTCGCTGAGGATAGAGCATTTGATTCCTCCGAACTTGCTTGCATGTTCATTGATTCGGGAACCGATGACGTGGTCGAATCGTTTCCGATTGATTTTCGTCGTGTAGCTACAGCCACAGCTGCCGACCCTGTCCTTGCTACCGTTCTGCGTTTTGTTGCTACGCAATGGCCCTTGTCAAAGTCACGGATCGGGGATCCGTTGGTTCGCCGATTTTTGCTCACCAGGAGAGACTTTTTGTACGACGTGGTGTTTTGCTGTTGCGTTCTGATAATGATCAGTCCAGGGTGGTGGTCCCACGTTCGTTACAGTCCTCTGTCTTACAGCTTCTCCACCAAGGACATTGGGGTTTAGTGAGAACGAAACAACTTGTTCGTCAGCACTGTACTTGGTTCGGAATCAATGCCGCGATTACGAATATGTGCTCTTCTTGCATGGTGTATGCCGAACAACAATCAGCCCCACCGCGGAAATTCTTTGCATGGCCAAAATCCACTTCCCCTTGGCAACGCTTACAAATCGATTTTGCTGGTCCATTCTGGAATGCAACGATGGTTGGTTGTGGTAGATTCATTCAGTAATTTTCCTTTTGTTGTCCGGATGTCTTCCACGACGTCATCTGCCACCATCCAAGCGTTATCTGCTATCTTTTGCATTGAAGGTCTTCCACAGACAATTGTTTCCGACAATGGCCCACAATTCATGTCCACAGAATTTCAGTCATTCCGCAAGGCCAATGGTATTCAACACCTGACGTCCGCGCCGTTTTCGACGCAGTCAAACGGTGCCGCTGAACGATTGGTCAGGACTTTCAAGTCACAGATGTTGAAGATTAAAGAATCGCATTCTCGGGAGGACGCGTTATTGCTCTTTTTGTCCTCGTATCGCTCTCAGCCCGGAGATGGTCGCTCGCTGGCTGAGTTGCTCCACGGTCGCCCTCATCGAACCTTGATGTCTTTGCTCCACCCGCCGCATCAGATTCCTGTGCAGCGGCAGACACCTGCTTTTGCCCCAGGCGACGTTGTCTACTATCGCCACTATCGAGGGTTCACGGCGTTGGCTCGAAGGGCGCATTCTTCGCTGCCTCGGCCGCGCTATGTATCTGGTTTTGGGGGCCTCTGGTGAGGTGCGTCGGCATCTCAATCAGCTGCGCCTCTGTCGTCGCACGGGATCTGCCGCTCCCCGTCTGCTTTCAGCGACGGTGCCGTCCGGTCAGCGCCCTGGGAACCCATCTACTGGCTCGCCTCGGCCCCAGGTGTTACCGAGGCTGCCTCCCATTTTGCCCCATGGCGACGAGCCGCCGCCGCCGCCTGTTCTCCCGCCGGCGACGCCCGCAGTGGACGCGTCGCAGCAACCGCCGGGCGCCTCCCTGGGTCACGCACCGCCGATCGCTTCCCGTGACCGGTTGTCCTCCGACATGGAACTCTTGCCCGCTCCGGACCGTATGTCGTCTTCGCCCGTCGGGTGCCCCGGCCCAATGGAGGTCGACCCTTCGGCCCCTCCTGTCTCTCTGCGGGCGCACACACCGCATGTTGGCGTGCACCCTGGAGCAGATTTTGAGGCGATTCCTAGCTCCCCGCGGTCCGAATGGGAGGGTGCGGGTGGCACAGCCTCGCCTGTTGTTAGGCTCCCCACCTCGTCGCATACGTCAACATGGTATCCTCCCCACGGCGGGCGGAAGCCTTATAACACAACCGTACGCCGATTTGCGGGGGAGGAATGTGGTGTCACCGCCAGACACCACACTTGCTAGGTGGTAGCCTTTAAATCGGCCGCGGTCCGTTAGTATACGTCGGACCCCCGTGTCGCCACTATCAGTGATTGCAGACCGAGCGCCGCCACACGGCAGGTCTGGAGAGACTTCCTAGCACTCGCCCCATTTGTACAACCGACTTTGCTAGCGATGGTTCAGTGACAAAATACAATCTCATTTGCCGAGACGATAGTTAGCATAGCCTTCAGCTACGTCATTTGCTACGACCTAGCAAGGCGCCATTACCAGTTACTATTGATACTGAATCATGTACAGTCAAGAGCGACGTTCACCATTAATGGATTAAAGTTAAGTATTCCATCAGCTACGTCCGTTTTTTCTAAATTCTAATTTCCTTGTCCTGTTCCAGACCTCACGCCAGCCTGCGTGAGCTAAAACGCGTGCCTTTCGGC
Organism: Schistocerca nitens; assembly: GCF_023898315.1. Lineage (NCBI taxonomy): Eukaryota > Metazoa > Arthropoda > Insecta > Orthoptera > Acrididae > Schistocerca > Schistocerca nitens. The sequence continues at coordinate 515,378,665 of NC_064620.1, read as the reverse complement.
TTCCTCTAGTAACACGGTGTTGGCTCTCCTGCCAACCACAACACATTCCATAAGCACGCAATTTCAATACGAGCCGCTTGTGTGATACAGTGTCAAAAGCCTTCCGAAAACCCAGAAATACAGAATCGATCTGAAATCCCTTGTCAATATCACTCAACAGTTCATGTGAATTAAGAGCTAGTTGTGTTTCACAGGACCGATGTTTTTAAATCCATGTTGACTGTGTATTGACGTTAACGATATGGGCCTGTAATTTAACGGATTACTCATACTACCTTTCTTGAATAGAGGTGTGACGTGTGCAACTTTCCAGTCTTTGGGCATGGATCTTTCGTCAAGCGAACGGTTGTATATGATTGTTAAGTATGGAGCTAACGCATCACCATACTACGAAAGGAACCTAATTGGAATATAGCCTGGACCAGAAGACTTGCTATTAATGTGTTTTAAGGTGAAATCTATTTTACCAGAGAATAACAGCCCGGAAAATTTTATTAATTGTGAGCTTTTAAGATACTCACCTGGAGTTCAGGGTATACTGTGGCACATACAGTGTTTTTCAAAGAAAGAATTCATTTGGATCTAATAATTTGTATTGGAGGTATGAAATATTTTGAGGACATATCAAATCGAAGAACGTATGTTCTCCTTGCACACGTCTGGCCGGTTCAAATATCTAAGTTAGACTGGTGCATGTATTGTGCATAGTAAGTGTAACACAAGGTGACACCTCATAGCCGGCCGGAGTGGCTGAGCGGTTGTAGGCGCTACAGTTTGGAACTGCGCGACCGCCACGGTCGCAGGTTCGAATCCTGTCTCGGGCATGGATGTGTGTGATGTCCTTAGGTTAGTTTGGTTTAAGTAGTTCTAAGTTCTAGGGGACTGATGACCTCAGAAGTTAAGACCCTTAGTGCTCAGAGCCAGTCCCATAGTGCTCAGAGCCATTTGAACCATTTTTTTGACACCTCGCACGTCCCACAAAATGATGAAACGCAAAGAGTTTATCCTTTCCTAAATTTTTGCTGTTCATACAGTAAAACTACAGCATCAGCCACGATGTTTTTGTTAGTTACTTCTTTACTACAAACTCTGTACGCAACACATTTTGCACACAGTATTCACATATACTAGTGAAAGTATCTGCAAGATTATATCGTTGTACGACGCATAATTCGGGAGATATGACGTCCGTTCCGTGACTGCATCTGCGCAACTCTGCATTGAGCGGCGGCCGCATCGATGAACACCTGGCTGCGAGAGGGCGCTCGACGTCCGCTCAGTGGAGCAGCAAGGGCTGGCGGCCAGCACGGCTGGTGTGGCCGAGCTGATGGAAATAGAACCACGCATGCAGCCGGGCTGGTGGCTCCTGCTGGTACAGAGCAACGGCGTTACCTTGGTCCATTTGTGAAGCCTTGCCGCGTATAGTGTGACCGTCCCACAGGGCCATGTCAGTATACAGGGTTGTCAATTGATGGTGACCGGGAAAAATATCTCACGAAATAAGCATCAAACGAAAAAATGAAAAAGAACGAAACTTGTCTAGCTTGAAGGGGGAAACCAGATGGCGCTATGGTTGGCCCGCTAGATGGCGCTCCCATAGGTCAAACGGATATCAACTGCGTTTTTTAAAATAGGAACCCCCATTTTTTATTACATATTCGTGTAGTACGTAAAGAAATATGAATGTTTTAGTTGGACCACTTTTTTCTCTTTGTGATAGATGGCGCTGTAACAGTCACAAAGATATGGCTCACAATTTTAGACGAACAGTTGGTAACATGTAGGTTTTTTAAATTAAATTACAGAACGTAGGTACGTCTGAACATTTTATTTCGGTTGTTCCAATGTGATACATGTACGTTTGTGAACTTATCATTTCTGAGAACGCATGCTGTTACAGCGTGATTACCTGTAAATACCACGTTAATGCAATAAATGCTCAAAATGATGTCCGTCGACCTCAATGCATTTGGCAATACGTGTAACGACATTCCTCTCAACAGCGAGCAGTTCGCCTTCCGTAATGTTCGCACATGTATTCACAATGGGCTGACGCATGCTGTCAGGCGTTGTCGGTGGATCACGACAGCAAATATCCTTCAACTTTCCCCACAGAAAGAAATCCGGGGACGTCAGATACGGTGAACGTGCGGACCATGGTATGGTGCTTCGACGACCAATCCACCTGTCATCAAAAATGCTATCCAATACCGTTTCAACCGCACGCGAGCTATGTGCCGGACATCCATCATGCTGGAAGTACATCGCCATTGTGCCATGCAGTGAAACGTCTTGTAGTAACATCGGTAGAACATTACGTAGGGAATCAGCATACATTGCACCATTTAGATTGCCATCGATAAAATAGCGGCCAATTATCCTTCCTCCCATAATGCCCGCCAAGGTCGCTGATATTCCACTTGTCGCAGCCATCGTGGATTTTCCTTTGCCTAATAGTGCATATTATGCCGGTTTACGTTACCGCTGTTGGTGAATGACGCTCCGTCACTAAATAGAACACGTGCAAGAAATCTGTCATCGTCCCGTAATTTTTCTTGTGCCCAGTGGTAGAACTGTACACGACGTTCAAAGTCGTTGCCATGCAATTCCTGGTGCATAGAACTATGGTGCGGGTGCAATCGATGATGATGTAGCATTCTCAACGCCGACGTTTTTGAGATATCCGATTCATGCGCAATTTGTCTGCTACTGATGTGCGGATTAGCCGCGACAGCAGCTAAATACACCTGCTTGGGCATCATCATTTGTTGCAGGTCGTGGTTGACGTTTCACATGTGGCTGAACACTTCCTGTTTCCTTAAATAACGTAACTATCCGGCAAACGGTCCGGACGCTTGGATGATGTCGTCCAGGATACCGAGCAGCTTACATATCACACGCCCGTTGGGCATTTTGATCAGAATAGCCATACATCAACACGATCTCGACCTTTTTCGCAATTGGTAAACGGTCCATTTTAACACGGGTAATGTATCACAACTCAAATACCGTTCGCACTGGCGGAATGTTACGTGATACCACGTACTTATACGTTTGTGACTATTACAGCGCCATCTATCAAAAAGCGAAAAAAGTGGTCCAACTAAAACATTCATGTTTCTTTACGTACTACACGAATATGTAATAAAGAATGGGCGTTCCTATTTAAAAAAAACGCAGTTGATATCCGTTTGACCTATGGCAGCACCATCTAGAGGGCCAACCATAGCGCCATCTGGTTTCCCCTTTCACGCTAGACGAGTTTCGTTCTTTGTAGGTTTTTCGTTTGACGCGTATTTCGTGAGATATTTGGCCCGGTCACTATCAATGGACCATATTGTATAATGCTGGAAATGCTTTTAAGAACCTGAAGATGGTCAGTGCATCGAAACTGGTTGTTGGAGTAAAGATTTTATCAGCAGCTCAAGGCTGTAATCATGATATTTTTTCAAAATTCCTTTAGCTTGTCACGGAAACTGGATAGCTGTATATTTCAACAAATCCTTTTACTACAGAGAAGAGATGAGAAGGGGCGGCAGCAGGTGTAGCACTGCAGGGTAGCTGTATAGCTGTGGGCGTGGCAGGGCAGACGGTGTGGCCCGTGTCTGGCGGCTGGCGTCTGTGGTCGGGGCTGGCCGTGGTGAGGGGGGTGGTGGGGGTGGGGCGGGGGGCGGGGGTGGAGGCGGGGGCGGCTAGGCCTCTGCGGGCGGCCGCCGTATCGAGCGGCCTGCGACACGCCAGACGCGGTGGCCGGCCCAGACCCAGACGCGCCAAAGGAGCCGCATTCTGCAGCGGGGCCAAGGCCGGGGGACGCGGCTCGCCCCCCAGGGGTCAACGACCTCGGGAATCCCCGGGACTGCGCCGCATGCCGGCGCACGTGCTTACCTGCGAGGCCGGTCCGTCACGCTAGCGCGCCGTAGCACTGAGCTTCGATCTTCTGGCTGATTAGCGGGCATCGCATTCCTCTTTGAACTCGACGTTTACGGCCATCTGAGATCGTGCTCAGTTTTTTTTCTGGCAGGCACGGATGCTAGTCTGAGGCGGAGGGAGTCACAGATTTTTACTTTCTCCTCGATCCTCAAATGCAGCCTCTTTTGAAAATAATCTGAATGAGTGCGAGCGGGACTCGTATCGAGAATTTCCTACAAACTTAATTAAGTATATAGATATTTTTCTGTATTCGGTATCCATATCGGCAACATATACGTAAACTCATTCCTGAAACGGGTCTTACCAGAACGACGGACAAATAGTCAGATAACAAATCACAAAAATTTTATTTTCATGTGGTATAATTACAAATTAACAATTTTCGGTTTTTTTTTTCTTGGCCTGTACTGCCAAACCTTGCTTCTTGCCAGCATCCATCATTATAGGTCAATGGGTCATTGGACAAATACACTCCTGGAAATTGAAATAAGAACACCGTGAATTCATTGTCCCAGGAAGGGGAAACTTTATTGACACATTCCTGGGGTCAGATACATCACATGATCACACTGACAGAACCACAGGCACATGGACACAGGCAACAGAGCATGCACAATGTCGGCACTAGTACAGTGTATATCCACCTTTCGCAGCAATGCAGGCTGCTATTCTCCCATGGGGACGATCGTAGAGATGCTGGATGTAGTCCTGTGGAACGGCTTGCCATGCCATTTCCACCTGGCGCCTCAGTTGGACCAGCGTTCGTGCTGGACGTGCAGACCGCGTGAGACGACGCTTCATCCAGTCCCAAACATGCTCAATGGGGGACAGATCCGGAGATCTTGCTGGCCAGGGTAGTTGACTTACACCTTCTAGAGCACGTTGGGTGGCACGGGATACATGCGGACGTGCATTGTCCTGTTGGAACAGCAAGTTCCCTTGCCGGTCTAGGAATGGTAGAACGATGGGTTCGATGACGGTTTGGATGTACCGTGCACTATTCAGTGTCCCCTCGACGATCACCAGTGGTGTACGGCCAGTGTAGGAGATCGCTCCCCACACCATGATGCCGGGTGTTGGCCCTGTGTGCCTCGGTCGTATGCAGTCCTGATTGTGGCGCTCACCTGCACGGCGCCAAACACGCATACGACCATCATTGGCACCAAGGCAGAAGCGACTCTCAGCGCTGAAGACGACACGTCTCCATTCGTCCCTTCATTCACGCCTGTCGCGACACCACTGGAGGCGGGCTGCACGATGTTGGGGCGTGAGCGGAAGACGGCCTAACGGTGTGCGGGACCGTAGCCCAGCTTCATGGAGACGGTTGCGAATGGTCCTCGCCGATACCCCAGGAGCAACAGTGTCCCTAATTTGCTGGGAAGTGGCGGTGCGGTCCCCTACGGCACTGCGTAGGATCCTACGGTCTTGGCGTGCATCCGTGCGTCGCTGCGGTCCGGTCCCAGGTCGACGGGCACGTGCATCTTCCGCCGACCACTGGCGACAACATCGATGTACTGTGGAGACCTCACGCCCCACGTGTTGAGCAATTCGGCGGTACGTCCACCCGGCCTCCCGCATGCCCACTATACGCCCTCGCTCAAAGTCCGTCAACTGCACATACGGTTCACGTCCACGCTGTCGCGGCATGCTACCAGTGTTAAAGACTGCGATGGAGCTCCGTATGCCACGGCAAACTGGCTGACACTGACGGCGGCGGTGCACAAATGCTGCGCAGCTAGCGCCATTCGACGGCCAACACCGCGGTTCCTGGTGTGTCCGCTGTGCCGTGCGTGTGATCATTGCTTGTACAGCCCTCTCGCAGTGTCCGGAGCAAGTATGGTGGGTCTGACACACCGGTGTCAATGTGTTCTTTTTTCCATTTCCAGGAGTGTATATTATAGTAGAACTGACATGTGATTACATTTTCACGCAATTTGGGTGCATAGAACCTGAGAAATCAGTACCCATAACAACCACCTCTGGCCGTAATAACGGCCTTGATACGCCTCGGCATTTAGTCAAACAGAGCTTGGATGGCGTGTACAGGTACAGCTGCTCATGGAACTTCAACACGATACCACAGTTCATCAAGAGTAGTGACTGGCGTACTGTGACGAACCAGTTGCTCGGCCACCATTGACCAGACGTTTTCATTTGGTGAGCGATCTGGAGAATGTGCTGGCCAGGGCAGCGGTCGAACATTTTCTGTATCCAGAAAGGCTAGTACAGGACCAGCAAAATGCGGTCTTGCATTATCCTGTTGAAATGTAGGGTTTCGCAGGGATCGAATGAAGGGTAGAGCCACGGGTCGTAACACATCTGAAATGTAACGTCCACTGTTCAAGTTGCCGTCAATGCGAACAAGAGGTGACCGAGACGCGTAACCAATGGCACCCCATACCATCACGCCGGGTGATGCGCCAGTATGGCGATGACGAATACACGCTTCCAATGCGCGTTCACCGCGATGTCGCCAAACACGGATGCGACCATCATGATGCAGTAAACAGAACCTGGGTTCATCCGAAAAAATGACGTTTTGCCATTCGTGCACCCAGGTTCGTCGTTGAGTACACCATCGCACGCGTTCCTGTCTGTAGCGTCAAGGGTAACCGCAGCCATGGTCTCCGAGCTGATAGTCCATGCTGCTGCAAACGTCGTCGAACTGTTCGTGCAGATGGTTGTTGTCTTGCAAACGTCCCCATCTGTTGACTCAGTGATCGAGACGTGGCTGCACGATCTGTTACAGCCGTGCGGATAAGATGCCCGTCAACTCGACTGCTAGTGATACGAGGCCGTTGGGATCCAGCACGGCGTTCCGTATTCCCCCCCTGAACCCACCGATTCCATATTCTGCTAACAGTCTTTGGATCTCGACCAACGCGAGCAGCAATGTCGCGATACGGTAAACCGCAATCGCGATAGGCTACATCAAAGTCGGAAACGTGATGGCACTCATTTCTCCTCCTTACACGAGGCATTACAAGAACGTTTCACCAGGCAACGCCGGTCAACTGCTGTTTGTGTATGAGAAATCGTTTGGAAACTTTCTACATGTCAGCACGTTGTAGGTGTCGCCACCGGCGTAAACTTTGTGTGAATGCTCTGAAAAGCTAATCATTAGCATATCACAGCATCTTCTTCCTGTCGGTTAAATTTCGCGTATGTGGCACCTCATCTTCGTGGTGTAGCAATTTTAATGGCCAGTAGTGTATACCGGTAATATAAACGTGTCTGAAAGGTGGCCTAACATAACGACGGACAAACAGTCAGATAATGAATCACAAAAAATATTATTTTCTTGTGGTATAACTAGAAATTAACAATTTTGGGATTTTTTTTCCTTACCTGTACTGCGAAACCTTGCTTCTTGCCAAATTTCATCATTATAGTTAATTGGAAGTACGCTACAGGTACTGAGTTTGCATGTATCAAGTTATAATTACAAATTTCCAATTTTTGGATTTTTTTCCTTTGATTGTTCTGCGAAATCTTGTTTCTTGCCAAATTTCATGATTATACGTCAACGGAAAGTAATCTGCCGCGAATAGTGGCCGAGCGGTTTGAGGCGCCATGCCACGGTTCGAGTCCTCCCTCGGGCATGGGTGTGTGTGTGTTGTCCTTAGCATAAGTTGGTTTAAGTAGTGTGTAAGACTAGGGACCGTTGACCTCAGAAGTTTGGTCCCATAGGACTTCACACTCATTTGAACATTTGAGAGTAATCTATAGGTTGTGATGAGTTTGTATGGAAACATGTGACATAAATGGTCGTATGTTTTGACTGCATTCACGTAGAAGCTTGGTTTTTTCTCTTCACCACCAATCGATCGTGGACCTTAATGCATGTGATATAAATTTCAACATGACACGTCAACCTGCTTCTGGGGAAAGAAGTTTATAAGAGGCGGACGGACAGACAGAACGACGGCAAAGTAATCTTATAATGATTCCGTTTTTATTAATTGCGGTACGGAACGCTAAAAAAAGTGTCACATATTCCTACAGGTGATAGTATTCCTAAAAGTTATTGAAAGTTTCCAATAGCGGTATGTCCCAAAAACAATGCCTATTGGTACGAGGGTAATCTCAAAAGTAAGGTCTGTTATTTTTTATGAGTACATAGACCTGTTTATTTCTACAATGGTTTACATCAGTTTACAGCTTGAACATTTAGCTATTTTTCGACATAATCATCATTTCTGTCGGTGCATTTGTGTAGACACTGTGGAAGTTTTTGTATGCCCATGTCATACCAGCTCGCCGCCATGCTGTTCAGAAAGTTATGAACCTCTTCTTTCACCTCGTCGTCGGACCTGAATCGCTGGGACCACAATTAATGCTGACAGGTACTGTGAGACTCTGAAAAAACTCAAACGGGCAATTCAGAACCGGAGAAGAGGAATGTTGAGCAAGGGCGTACACATTCTCCATGACAACGCTCGCCCAAACATCGCTCGGCACATCGCTCGGCAATGTGTAGACGCTACAGAAGCACGTGATACAGTCCGAATGGAGCCAGTATTTGAAGTACGTGATTCACTGTGGAGAATCGGAGATGGGCTGAATGCTGTGTCAGAATGCGCGGTAACCACATGCAGCACTGCCTACAGTTCAATGGTTTAAATGGCTCTGAGCACTATGGGACTTAACTTCTGAGGTCATCAGTCCCCTAGAACTTAGAACTACTTAAACCTAACTGACCTAAGGACATCACACACATCCATGCCCGAGGCAGGATTCGAACCTGCGACGTAGCGGTCGCGCGGTTCCAAACTGTAGCGACTAGAACCACTCGGCCATTCCGGCCGGCACTGCCTACAGTGTCTACTTCCTCGTAACATATCAGTTTCTGGACATACTGTTACAGGTACCTCTGTCCAGTTTTGACCATTACCACCACCTGCCGTGACACTTTATACAAGTCGCCGCTCTTTAGCCATAAGACAGTAAAAATTTTAAAACATACGTACCATAAAATGTGTCTTGGCGGTTGACAAAATGAATGTTTGACACAATAAAATGACAGGCAGTTGTATAAACTAAAATGTAAAAAGCCTGATTTGTTGATTAATTAAAATACTAACACAGCTGAAATGGCAAAAATCCTGCGAGCGGATCAGGATGGGAGCTGACGATATCCCCAGTTGTGAAGTGGCTCGTCCAGTTCATAGACATAATGCCTGAGAACACAAGCTGGAATATTTTTAGATAAGGAAAATCGGTGGGAAAAGGACGAGGAGCTCTGAATAAAAACTGGCACTGAGCACCAAAGTAGCATAAGAAATTACTATCGTATCCTACGAGACACTAACACACTGACTTGTGTTGTACGTTCCTGCATGTACCCTGTGCAGCTAAGTGCCACGGGAAAGTAAGTCCCGTCCCAGAGGCAACCCAGGTCCAGCGTCTGAGGCAGACTGAGATCGGAATCTTCAGCAGCGCCGCTTATACGGGAAGGTGCATTGATAGTGATTGGGCCAAATATCTCACGAAATAGGCCTAAGCATCAAACGAAAAAACTACAAAGAACGAAACTCGTCTAGCTTGAAGGGGGAAACCAGTGGCGCTATGGTTGGTCCGCTAGATGGCGCTGCCATAGGTCAAACGGATATCAACTGCGTTTTTTTGAAAAATAGGAACCCCCATTCTTTATTACATATTCGTGTAGTACGTAAAGAAATATGAATGTTTTAGTTGGACCACTTTTTTCGCTTTGTGATAGATGGCGCTGTAATAGTCACAAACGTGTAAGTACGTGGTATCACGGAACATTCCGCCAGTGCGGACGGTATTTGCTTCGTGATACATTACCCGTGTTAAAATGGACCGTTTACCAATTGCGAAAAAGGTCGATATCGTGTTGATGTATGGCTATTCTGATCAAAATGCCCAACGGGCGTGTGATATGTAAGCTACTCGGTATCCTGGACGACATCATCCAAGCGTCCGGACCGTTTGCCGGATAGTTACGTTATTTAAGGAAACAGGAAGTGTTCAGCCACATGTGAAACGTCAACCACGACCTGCAACAAATGATGATGCCCAAGTAGGTGTTTTAGCAAATACCGTCCGAACTGGTGGAATGTTACGTGATACCACTTACTTATTGTTTGTGACTATTACAGCGCCATCTATCACAAAGCGAAAAAAGTGGTCCAACTAAAACATTCATATTTCTTTACGTACTACACGAATATGTAATAAAAAATGAGAGTTCCTATTTAAAAAACGCAGTTGATATCCGTTTGACCTATGGCAGCGCCATCTAGCGGGCCAACCATAGCGCCATCTGGTTTTCCCCTTCCAGCTAGACAAGTTTCGTTCTTTGTAGTTTTTGTTTGACGCTGATTTCGTGAGATATTTGCCCCGATCACGATCAATGGACCACCCTGTATAGCTTCCCATGAGGCGCCTCCCATCCAATCACGCGCTGTCCTCCTGGGCTTGGCTCCTTTCAGAAGTTTCCATGCTGCTGGTCACGTAGCCGAACTATCCTAATCACAAAAAAAGAATTTATGAATAATTTCTGGTAGGGGGACACATACCGTTTTTCAAGAATTTTTCCTTCTTTGCTATTGTTGTAGGTAACAAGAGGATGCGATGAGAGTCAGTCGCAGCAAAACAATCGTACATGGACCAACTTCGAGATATATCGCAGGCAGAGGGGCGCGCCCAAAAACTCCGTAATATTTTATTTAAGAAACAACATGCAATTATGGATTTTTTTGAGCAGCATTCACTTTTAATTAATACTATTGGACCAAAGCATAATTTACAATTTAGTTTACATTTTTCTGATATTGTAAACATAAACGACCAAGTACTTTCCAAATGTTCGGTAATAATGTAGTAGACTGTTAAGGCAGCCAGTCCACAGTGAAGTAGCCGAAAGGGCACGCGTCAACTCACGCCGTCTGGCGTTAAGCCTGGAACAGGATTCGTAATGAATGTGATAAAGAAAAGAACGTAGCTACTAGAACACTTAACTTTTATATCGTCCTTTGGTATACAGCATTCTTGAAGATACAAGTGAGACTATCTTGAGATACATGCAATGGTACAAATGGCGCCTTGCTAGGTCGTAGCCATTACCTTAGCCGAAGGCTATTCTAACTGTCTCTCGGCAAATGAGAGAAAGGCTTCGTCAGTGTAGTCGCTAGCAACGTCGTCCGTACAACTGGGCGAGTGCTAGTACGTCTCTCGAGACCTGCCGTGTGGTGGCGCTCGGTCTGCGATCACTGCCAGTGGCGACATGCGGGTCCGACATGTACTAATGGACCGCGGCCGATTTAAGCTACCACCTAGCAAGTGTGGTGTCTGGCGGTGACACCACAAATAAGATTGTGTCTTTGATCACTGAAGACTTTTTTATAAACTTTACATGAATGCAGTGTCGAAAAACAGAATTTGTGTTCTCAAATGTTGTGATGCCTGTCTAGTGTTTAATAGTGGACACTTAGGCATGATTTCTGCAGAGATTGGGCTGCCATCCAGGTGAATTCACACTGAAAGTACATAGAAGCATCGAGAAGCACGACTTATTGAAGCCCAGGCATCAGAAGAAAATATGCAAAGGAGGCAGGAGAGGAGAGTGCTCCAGTAGGACAAGGAAGAGAATGAATATTATGAAATGGATAGTATTAGTGACCAGACGTATGGCAGTATTGTTAAAAGCTGAAATAACAAATTTATCTGATATATGCCATAGATTGACTTTTTGAGATGTACTGTACCTTTTCTCAGTCATTATAAAAGCAAACGCCCTGAAGTTTGGTATAATTCTTGAAAATCACTTACTGAATAATTATGTACAGCACTTTATCTTGTGTCTGAGAAACGTTCTCTTTTATTATGTGAGATAAATATAGCAGTCTTGCTTAACATAAATCTGAAAAATTAATTTGAAAGTAACTAAGAGCGCAAACAAAAATCTGTTGCACATTTTTACAAGCCTTTTATGCAGACGTACGTCGTAAAGTTTCAGCTTCAGTGCTTGATTAGTTTATGAGAAAAGGTACATTATATTCGCATTGGTAATTAAAAATTTAAATCGTTATAAACTCAATTTCCAACGACATTATAAAACAAAAACTGCACAGAATATCACACACTATGTACTAAATAACAGCCTCAAGGTTTAACATTTTAACTCTACTATTGTAGGAGATATCGATGTTTAAATGCCAGTACTCGTCTTGGCCTACGTCTGCCCTTAAGCAGGTGGTCATAATGTTTTGGCTTATCACGATATAACACCTGAATCCCCCTTTGCAATTCAATACAGCAGTCAGTCGGTGTGGTATGGTTCAAAAAATGGTTCAAATGGCTCTGAGCACTATGGGACTTAACTACTGAGGTCATCAGTCCCCTAGAACTTAGAACTACTTAAACCTAACTAACCTAAGGACATCACACACATCCATGCCCGAGGCACGATTCGAACCTGCGACCGTAGCGGTCGCGCGGTTCCAGACTGTAGCGCCTAGAACCGCTCGGCCACTCAGGCCGGCGGTGTGGTATGGATCCGACATATCCTTGGTATGTTTCCTGAGTTACGGGGCACGAGGTGACACTGGTTACGCAACTCCCATACATTACGAGCCTGTGATTTGTTGGCGCAGATCTGACGCCCGATAGGATCACAGATGTCCATTGGACACACAACTGACGAATTTATACAGGGTGCTCAGCTGTCCTACCTATGCGCTTTATGGAACCCTCAATGCCCTCCAATACCTCGCTAAGATTTTCATATTGTCTCGCTCGCTACACGTAAATACTTAGGTCTGTAGAAAAATGTACAGGAGCTTCTTTAGGAAATTTGATGTAGTTAAGTTTTGTGCCGGGACACGTTTTCGCTAGAGGCCGTAGATTTCGAATTATTCAAGAAAAACGGCCAAAAGCGACCTTCAAACGCATTTCTCTTGAATTACTCGAAAATCATGCATATCAGCGAAAACGTATCCTAGTACGAAATTTAAGTGCCTTAAAATTCCTCCTGTACATGTTTTCTGTAGTGCTAACTGTTCTCACATAGTGAGCAAGTGTATATGAAAGTGCGGTGCATGGTTTTTGGAGGTGTTACAGGTTACATAAAACCCATAGGTAGGGACAGATGAATCATATTTTGTGTGTGTATTTTGCACGCACAGTAACGCTACACACGCCATTGTAGAAAACAGGAACAGAACCAGCTACCTCCACTTTACTAAAAAGTGACCCTTTGCCAATATCTCGTAAGCCAGGTAACTAAACTCAGTAGTAGGACAGTGCATGCCAAAGTTGGAGCACTGTAATCTGCACAGACACCGACCGAGGCGGCGCATACACAACAGCGCTTTAAATCCCTGTCCGATGACGTAAATTTACTTTTTGCGTGGTTTGCTAAATCGGTTAAGGCAATTGCCGAGTTGGTCCCTTTGAAAAGGGAATGGAAAATTTCCTTTCCCATGTTTCTCCAGTTTCGAGCTTCTACTTCGTCTCGAATGACGTCTTCGACGTGACATTAAGCGCAGATTTTCCTTTTCTTTCATTTGAGAACACAATATCCTCTTTGGGGAGTTGAACCTATTATGTAGCATATGCTTGCACGTCTAAATCGTCCTTATATATTAGTGAGTTCCAGCAGCAGCGCAGACAGAATATTTTTGATTACCAAATGTGGCAGAAAAATCTGGAACGAAGGAAAGAAAATTAAGATTAACCGTCCCGTCGATATCGAAGTCATGAGGGACGGAGCACGAGCTCTGAAGATAGGGAAGCAAATCGCCCGTACCGTTTCAGGGAAGCATCCCGGCATTCGCTTGGAGCGATTCAGGAAAATCACGGAAAAGCTACATCTGGGCGGCCACATGGGAATTTGAGACGTCGTCTTCCTGAGTGCGAGTCGTGTGTGCTAACCACTGCCCCACCTTGTCTGGTGAAAGATAGCTTGCTATGTGGTAGAGCGTCAATGGACAAAATTTTACGGTATTGTGCAATACTCTTGATATATGTATGTGCCGATCAAGACTGTGAGAGATGGGAAAGACTCTCAGTCGTTCAAGTGCCGTGATTGAAACATCCACGAAAGTAAACAGGGGTTCATCAGATTTGAGCGAAGTCAGAGCTATGTTGACGAACAAAAGTTGAAGGGAGGCGAAATGAGCGCAAGGAGAGCAATGCGAGAAGTATTCATCGAATTCTAACATATTAGTTTTCCACCCAATATGACGAAAATTACTGATGAATTGTGTCCTTTTGTAAGGCTAGTAAACAAATTGAAATCATGTACACAGTCCTCAGCGATCATATTTCTGCCGAAAGGAGGGTGATACAGAGAAGGCCGAAATACTGAATTCGGTTTCACGAAAATCTTTCAGAGCATAATATGATTTCTTCTTTCAATCAATGCGCAAACACCGAAATGGAGGCTTCTGATATAATTCATCATTTAGTCTAGAACTAAAATGTGTCAAGAGAGGAAAGGCATCTAGAAGATCCCTACACGGAAGTATGCAGATCGTGTGAAAGAACTCGCTCCGCTTCTACAAACGGTTTATCATAGACCGCTGTAAAGTTCCCAGACAGTATTCACTACTATTAATAACTTTGATTTAGTGTATATTGGTGAAAGACATAGGTGGAGCTGCCTTCAGTTGCAATTATACGTTTCTCCACGAGACATTCGCAAAAATCTCACTTAGCTTGTTTAGGAAGAAATGAAGAAACTTGCACTAATGTACTTCTTTTCCTTGCCTTCAAGTCATGGTAGAGGTAAAGTAAAGTACACACCTTTCACGGATTAGCCTTTAGGCATGTTGTGATAGGTCGACAGCTACCTACACTACTGGCCATTAAAATTGCTACACCACGAAGATGACGTGCTACAGACGCGAAATTTAACCGACAGAAAGAAGATGCTGTGATATGCAAATGATTAGCTTTTCAGAGGTATCTTATCCACATGGCTGTAACGGATCGTGCAGCCATGTCTCGATCGCTGAGTCAACAGATGGGGACGTTTACAAGACAACAACCATCTGCACGAACAGTTCGACGGCGGTTGCAGCAGCATGCATTATCAGCTCGGAGACCATGGCTGCGGTTTCCCTTGACGCTGCATCACAGACAGGTGCGCCTGCGATGGTGTACTCAACCACGAACCTGGGTGCACGAATGGCAAAATTTCATTTTTTCGGATGAATCCAGGTTCTGTTTACAGCATCATGATGGTCGGATCCGTGTTTGGCGACATCGCGGTGAACGCACATTGGAAGCGTGTATTTGTCATCGCCATACTGGCGTATCACCTGGCGTGACGGTATGGGGTGTCATTGGTTACACGTCTCAGTCCCCTCTTGTTCGCATTGACGGCACTTTGAACAGTGGACGTTACATTTCAGATGTGTTACGACCCGTGGCTCTACCCTTCATTTGATCCCTGCGAAACCCTACATTTCAGCAGGATAATGCACGACCGCATGTTGCAGGTTCTGTACGGGACTTTCTGGATACAGAAAATGTTCGACCGCTACCCTGGCTAGCACATTTCCAGATCTCTCACCAATTGAAAACGCCTGGGCAATGGTGACCGAGCAACTGGCTCGTCACAATACGCCAGTCACTACTCTTGATGAACTGTGGTATCGTGTTGAAGCTGCATGGGCAGCTGTACCTGTACCCGCCATCCAAGCTCTGTTTGACTCAATGCCCAGGCGTATCAAGTCCGTTATTACGGCCAGAGGTGGGTGTTCTGGGTACTGATTTCTCAGGATCTATGCACACAAATTGCGTGAAAATGTAATCACATGTCAGTTCTAGTATAATACATTTGTCCAGCGAATACCCGTTTATCATCTGCATTTCATCTTGGTGTAGCAATTTTAATGGCCAGTGGTGTATAAGGGAGTAAGAGAAGCGATCAATGATCGTGGGGCATGTCATGAACATGACGCCAATCCATCAAGCCGTCATTTTTAGCTTTTTTTTAGTCTTAGCACAATTCCGAAAACAAAACCCCTTCGAAGATTTGTTACTACGAAGAATTCCACATCAACGAGACTAGAGGTAACGCTGCCATTAATCCGTGGAGAGGTCCAATACCATAAAAAAGAATAGGAATCTAGCCCCGTCACAGACTGCTTCGACTGCGAAATCAACTAAGCATTCCAAATGGTAAAAATTGTAAGCCATCCCTATTTTCAAGGAGGGACGTCCGATTGACGGACGTAATTATAGGCCCAGTTGAGTAGCCGATGTTGCCCCCTATCTCCTCATCCCCTCTAAGTCAGTCTCCTCAACCCCCCCCTCCCCCCATCTCTCCCCCCCTCTCTGCTCATCTCTTCCTCATCCCTCTTTCCGTCCATCTCATACTCTTCCCTTTTTTGTGTCAATTCCCTCCTCCCTCCTCTCTGTCCACATCTTCCTCTCGACGACGCGCGTCCATCTCCTTCTCTCCCCTCTCTGTCCATCTCCTGCTCCCCGTCTTCTCTCTCCAAGTAATCACCCCCACCCTGATAGCAGACTATGGTTCTTACCCTCACAGTATTTCTTTCCAGGGATTTAGGAAGAGCCTTATAGCGACGGCTTTGCCAGAGTACGCACATGTCACACATATTTAACATATTTCACACATATTTGTACACTTACACTATGTGATCAAAAGTATCCAGACACCTGGCTGAAAATGACTTACAAGCACCGTTCATCGCCAATGCTGGAATTCAGTATGGTGTTGGCTCACCCTTTGCCTTGATGACAACTTCCACTCTCGCAGGCATACGTTCAATCAGGTGCTGGAAGGTTTCTTGGGGAATGGCAGCCCATTTTTCACGGAGTGCTGTACTGAGGTGAGGTATCGATGTCCGTTGGTGACGCCTGGCACGAAGTCGGCGTTCCAAAACATCTCAGACGTGTTCTATAGGATTCAGGTCAGGACTCTGTGCGGGCCAGTCCATTACAGGGATGTTATTGTCGTGTAACCACTGCGCCACAGGCCGTGCATTACAGACAGGTGCTCGATCGTGTTGAAAGATGCAATCCTCATACCCGAATGGCTCTTCAACAGTGAGAAGCGAGAAAGTGCTTAAAACAACAATGTAGCCCTGTGCTGTGATAGTGCCACGCAAAACAACAAGGGGTGCAAGCCCCCTCCATGAAAAACACGACCACACAATAACACCACCGCCTTCGAATTTTACTGTTGGCACTACACACGCTGGCAGATGACGTTCACAGGGCATTCGCCATACCCACACGCTGCCATCGGATTGCCACATTGTGCACCGTGATTCTTCACTCCACACAACGTTTTTCCACTGTTCAATAGTCCAATACGTACGCTCCTTACACCAAGCGAGGCGTCGTTTGGCATTTACCGGCGTGATGTGTGGATTACGAGCAGCCGCTCGACCATGAAATCCAAGTTTTCTCACCTTCCGCCTAACTGTCATAGTACATGCAGTGGACCCTGGTGGAGTTTTGAATTCCTGTGTGATGGTCTGAATAGATGTCTCTCTATTACACATTACGTCCCTCTTCAACTGTCGGCGGTCTTGTCAGTCAACAGACGAGGTCGGCCTGTACTCTTTTGTGCTGGACGTGTCCCTTCACGTTTCTACTTCACTATCACATCGGAAACAGTGGACGTATGGATGTTTAGGAAGTGGAAATCTCGCGTACAGACGTATCACACAAGTGACGCCCAATCACCTGACCACGTTCGAAGTCCCTGAGTTCCGCAGAGCGCCCAATTCTGCTCTCTCATGATCTCTAATGACTATTGAGGTCGCTGATATGGAGTACCTCCTGGCAGTAGGTGGCAGCACAATGCACCTAATATTAAAAACGTATGTTTTTGTGGTTGTCCAGATACTCTTGATCCCCCCATGTCGGACGTTCGAGTTCTCCCTCGGGCTTGAGTGTGTGCGTTGTCCTTAGCGTAAGTTTAAGTTAATTAGTGTGTAAGCCTAGGGACTGGTGACCTCAGCTGTTTGATCCCATAGTCCTCACCACAAATTTCCAATACTCTTTATCACATAGTGTATCTCCTGAAATATATGTCGTACAATGATAAGTTATATAATTTTGCAGTTACACTCAGTGTTATATGAATACTGTCTGCAAAATGTGTCGCAAATACAGTTAGTAGTAAAAAAAAGCAGTGAATTAAAACGTTATGCCTGATGCGGCAGTTTTGCTGCATCAGCAGCGAAAATGTAGTAAGCGATAAACTTTTTTCCTTTAATCAGTTTGTGGGGGTGTCAGCGAGAATGAGTTTCTTAAAGGTTTGAAATTATGTGTAAAGTTTGTTGCAAATCACTAACTGCTCTCATTCTCAAATGCTGGATTATTACATTCTGTGCATTCCCGAATCCTGGGTTATACTCTTTTTTCAACCTCACCGCCTTCCATTTGATACGTAGGTGGTTTTTACCCGCACAGCTATTTTTTTCCAGGCAGTATGAGATAAATGTACTAAGTGTGAGTGAAGTGGAGTAAGTGGTTTAGAAGGAGATATGGAACATACATTTTTTAGTAAGTGTGGAAATCACTGACGTCAATCTGGAGTAAATCTGTGGAACACGTTTTATGTGGCGATTTTATAGAACTAAGATCCCTATAGAAAAACAACATTGGTTCAGCGAACAGCGATCTCATGAAGTTCAATTCGCTCTGTTCGTCTTTGAAACCCAGAGCGCCGTCTACAACGATGCACAGGCTGGTGCCCGTGTTCCTGGCCTTTCAGAAGCGTGCGATACAGGTCCGCAAGGTCTCTTTGTGAACAAAATGCGAAATATCGAACTCGGCTTTTGACTGGATTTATGTCTTCCTAGCAGCCAAAACTCCATACTCGTTCTTAAAACAACAAAATGGCCAGAGGCTAATTGAACTTCGGAAGTACCGCGAAGTAGTATTACTGAGCTATTACTATTTGTTGCGATGAAGGTATAACGTGACTGCAGGAACAGATGTTCAGTAATTACCGTCTTAACGTCATCGGGCTTCGCGAGTGGACGCGGATTAATATGAAATGCGAGACGTTGCGTTCTTCATTCTAACTCGCTTCACGGCGGTCGTAAACCACAAAATAAACGCACAACTGGTCAGCGCTCGATAGACGCACCTTGCTTCTGAACATACGTTTTTCTTACTTGATCTGTTCTGACACTGAGGTTACTCCACAATTAGAATAAGAACGAAATTGACTCAGATAGCAATTAAATGATATTTAATTTGATTTTACGGTAACATCAATGCTGGAAAATTCGAATATGATCCAGAGTTGTCGAACTGCAATTTCAAATGCAGTCCTTGTGATTATCTAGAATTGCAACGATGCTCCTAATTGCCAATGTACATGCATCAAAAGAAGTTTTGCATCACCTCGTTTTAAAGAGTTCTGAAACCTGTACAGAAAATTGGAATAGAGATCAACATGAACATCATTTCCGTCCTCTTTATTGCTCCTCGTAACCACACATTGCTTGTTGTACCACCATAGCGAGGCCTTCAGAGGTGGTGATCCAGACTGGTGTACACAATAGTACCTCCAATACCCATAAGCACGTCCTCTTGCACTGATGCATACCTGTATTCGTCGTGGCATACTATCCACAAGTTCGTTAAGGCGCTGTAGGTCTAGATTGTCCCGCTCCTCAACGGCAATTTGGCGTGGCGTAGATCCCTCAGAGGTCACGTCGTCCATAAACAGCCCTTTTCAATCCATCTCAGGCATGTTCGATAGGGTTCATGTCTGGAGAACATGCTGGCCACTCTAGTTGAGCGATGTCGTTATCCTGAAGGAAGTCATTCACAAGATGTGCACGATGGGGGCACGAATTGTTGTTCACGAGGACGAATGCCTCACCAATATGCTGCCGACATGGTTCCACTATTGGACAGTGTGTCTAAGGCATTTAGCCTGACCAGGTTGCCTTCAAACGCGTCTCCGACGATTGTCTGGTTGAAGGCATGCGCGATATCATCGGTAGGAGAAAGTGATGCCAGTCCTGAGCGGTCCTTTCGGTATGTTGTTGGGCCCATCTGTATCGCGCTGCATGGTTTCGTGGATGCAAAGATGGACCTCTCCATGGACGTCGAGAATGAAGTTGCGCATCATCCAAGCCTATCGCGTACAGTTTGAGTCATAACACGACGTCCCGTGGCTGCACGAGATTCATTATTCAAAACGATGGCGTTGCTGTCAGGGTTCCTCCGAGCCATAATCCGTAGGTAGCGGTCATCCACTGCAGTAGTAGACCTTGGGCGGCCTGAACGAGGCATATCATCGACAGTTCCTGTCTCTCTGTATCTCCTCCGTGTCCGAACAACATCGCTTTGGTTCACTCCGACACACGTGGGCACTTCCCTTGTTGAGAGCCCTTTCCGGCACAAAATAACAACGCGGACGCGATCGAACCGCAGTATTGACCATCCAGACATGGTTGGAATACAGACAACATGAGCCGTGTACCTCCTTCCTGGTGGAATGAGTGGAACTGATCGGCTGTCGGACCCCTCCATTTAATTGGCGCTGCACATGCATGGTAATTTACACCTTTGGGCCAGTTTAGTGACATCTCTGAACAGTCAAAGGGACTGTGTCTGCGATACAATATCCACAGTCAACGTCTATCTTCAGGAGTTCTGGGAACCAGGGTCATTCAAAACCTTTTTTGATGTGTGGATATAGAGCGCTGGGAAAGATATAAAAGGAGGAAATTACGGATGATTGACCTGCGGCGTAACAAAATCACCGCCTCGCCCTTGGAAGCTACCCGGTTTTGGGGCGTGTAATCTGAGAAGTATTTGAATAATGGGCTGTGTGCAGCAGTCTATCAGGGGATCGATATCCCTCCCCCTGGCGCGGAGCCACCTAATTTCGGTAATGGCTCCGGCGCTCCCTGCTTCAGTTTCGTCCCCCTAGCAACACCGCGGCACTGCTGTGAAATGGAAGCAGGGGAGGCTGCGGCGTTACGCCAGACAAACGTGGCGCCGCGCCGGTCGCTGCACAACCAGATAAATACCACAGAGATCTGGCAACGGAAACAGTAATAGCCCTCTGTGCGTATCGAAAGCAGATCATGGGACCTTGAAAGCCACTGCTACCAGTTATAATTTAAACTGAGCGCATAGCAAGTTACGACTCCGGTATTTTGGTAGTTTAACCGTCTCAGTGCCACTTATCAGTGGCAATGTGTCTCTCCGTGTAAGAAAGATACATGCCATGCAAGTGTAAGCACATTTTATGTCCTAATGCTCAACGTCTAGAAAATGATTTACTGAAATGCCAACTCTCGTTATATTCTTTGGTGCGGCTGGTGTCTTGAAACTTGTAAGTAGGCTGTTTAGGTTTTACATTGGTAACGCCACGTAGCGCTCTGTATGAAAATCACTGGATGTGCTGTGTGCAGTCTGTGGCTGGTTGGCATTGTTGTAATATTCATTATTGTAGTGTTGGGCAGTTGGCTGTTAACAGCGCGTAGCGTTGCGCAGTTGGAGGCGAGCCGCCAGCAATGGTGGATATGGGGAGAGAAATGGCGGAGTTTTGAGAGCGGATGATCTGGATGTGTGTCCATCAGTTTTTCAAAGTCAGATTGCGTTGCGCTAAAAATATTGTGTGTCAGTTTAAGCACAGTCATTTATATTTTTTCTAAGGGGACGTTTCATACTCTCTGCTACTCGCACTTACCTTGTCTGGATGAAAATTTCATGTAAAAGAAGAAAATACGAATTTCTCCGGAAGGCAGTTTAACTGCGCTGTGCTCACACTACTAGTATTAATTAAGGATAAATGAGTACATGTGCCAATGAGCTTGAAAATTGTGAGACACATTACTCCAGCAGAAAAGTAAGTCCTGTGAAGTTTTAAATTAACTTCTATTATTATTCAGAAAACAGACTCGAAAATTCGTGAACGGCAGGTACACATGTTCTCTTATGGGGTGGATGTATAATATCACACACACATACAGAGTAGAAAAACGCTCCATACGGTATGCAATCCCCATAATACTGTTTAGAAAGTTGGAAACTAATGTGAAAGGTAGCCTCTTTACTCAGATGCCTTACAGAAAAATAGATGTCGATCCCTGTAGCCGGCCGGTATGGCCGGCAGGTTCTAGGTGCTTCAGTCTGCAACCGGTGACCGCTACGGTCGCAGGTTAGAATCCTGCCTCGGTCATGGAACGTGTCAGTACATGAAATAACAACATAAAACTAATAACAGATAAAAATAAAATCTTTATAAACCCGAAAAATGTCAATCGACAATACAACAAGAATCAGCTTAATTTTTCAAGGAACTCCTCGACGGAATAAAAGGAGTGATCCATGAGGAAACTCTTCAGTTTCGATTTGAAAGCGCGTGGATTGCTGCTAAGATTTTCGAATTCTTATGGTAGGATATTGAAAATACTACACACCTTTCTGCACAAGAGTTAAGGAAGTCCGATCCAAATGCAGGTTTGATTTCTGCCGAGTATTAACTTAGTGAAAGCTGCTTATTCTTGGGAATAAGCTAATATTGTTAATAAGAAATGACAGTAAGCAATATATATATTGAGAGTCGAGTATCAAGATACCCAAACTCGTGAACAGGGGCGAGAAGAGGTCGTGAATTTACACCACTTATTGCCCGAACCGCCCGTTTCTGAGCCAAAAAATCCTTTTAGAATGGGAAGAGTTACCCCAAAAAATAATACCATACTACATAAGCGAATGAAAATAAGCAAAGAAGAATAATTTTCGTGTCGAACAATCACTTACTTCAGATACCGTTCGAATAGTAAAAATAACAGCCTTAAGTCTTTGAACAAGATCCTGAATGTGGGCTTTCCATGACAGTTTACTATCTATGTCAACACCTACAAATTTAAACTGTTCAGTTTCACTAATGATATTCCCATTCTGTGAAATTAAAACGTCAGGTTTTGTTGAATTGTGCGTTAGAAACTGTAAAAACTGAGTCGTACTGTGGTTTAGCGTTAGTTTATTTTCTACAAGCCATTAACTTATATCATGAACTGCTCTATTTGAAACCGAGCCAATGTTGCACACAACATCCTTTACTACCAAGCTAGTGTCATCAGCAAACAGGAATATTTTAGAGTTACCCGTAATACTAGAGGGCAAATCATTTATATAAATAAGGAACAGAAGTGGCCCCAACACTGATCCCTGGGGCACCCCCCCCCCCCCCCCCCATTTGACCATACCCCACTCAGACTCCACATCACAGCCATTCTCAACACTGCGAATAAAGACCTTTTGTTGTCTGTTGCTAAAGTAAGAGGTGAACCAATTGTGAGCTACTCCCTGTATTCTGTAATGGAACTTCTGGAGCAGTATTTTGTAATCAACACAATCAAACGCCTTAGTTAAATAAACAAATATGCCTAGCGTTCGAAACCTTTTGTTTAGCCCATCCAGTATCACACAGAGAAAAGATAATATAGCATTTTCAGTAGTTAAACGACTTCTAAACCCGAACTATACATTTGATAGCAAATAGTGTGATATAAAATGATCAATTATCCTTGCATGCACAGCCTTTTCAATAACTTGAGCAAACACTGATGGCATACAAATAGGTCTCAAATTGTCTGCATTATCCCTTTCTCCCTTTCATAAAGCGGCTTAGCTACTGAGTACTTCAATCGTTCAGGAAACTGGCCATTCCTAAAGGAAAAATTACAAATATGGCTAAATAGAGGGCTAACATGTGCAGCACAGCACTTTAATATTCTGCTAGACACTCCGTCATCTCCATGAGAGTCCTTAGTCTTCAGTGATTTAATTACTGACTCAATCTCCCTCTTGTCTGTATCACAGAAGAGTATTTCAGACATCAATCTCGGAAATTGCCAAGAGAGTTATATGATTCCTTGTAGAAACTAAATTTTTATTTAATTCACCAGAAATGTTCAGAAAATGATTGTTAAATAGTGTACATATATCTGATTCACCAGTAACAGAAATATTTTTACTATGAACTGACTTTATATCGTCGACCTTGTGCTACCGACCAGACACTTCCTTCACAACTGACCACATGGTTTTAATTTTATCCTGTGAAATAGCTATTCTATTTGCGTACCACATACTCTTTGCCTTCCTAATAACATTTTAAGCACCTTATAGTACTGTTTGTAATGGGCTACTGTAGCTTGAGTGTGACTAATTTAACATTTTGATATAATTTCCGCTTTGTTCTACATGATATCCTTATCCCACTAGTCAGCCACCCAGGCTGCCTTTTACTGCTAGTACCCCGTTTAGAACGTTCTAATAGAAAGCAACTCTCAAAGAGCACGAAAAATGTGTAAAGGAAAGCATTATATTTGTCATCTATGTTATTGGCACTGTAAACATCCTGCCACTCCTGTTAATTGACTCTCTATTGATGTTGGATTTACTTTCCTATGTAGTTACAAACGTGACATTTGTTTGAGTACAAAAGCCTCTAGTGTTGAAATTTGTGCATCATGGTCCGAAAGGCCATTCACCCTTTTCCTAACAGAATGCCCATCTAGTAATGAAGAATGAGTAAAAATATTGTCTACGGCTGTGCTACTGTTCCCCTGCACACTAGTTGGAAAAAAACACAGTCTGCATCAGATCATATGAATTTAAGAGATCTACCAACATCCTTTTTCTTGCAATTTCATACAAAATTAATTCTGAAGTTACCACATATAACTATATAACTAATTTCTGGTACTTCCTGTAATGTGAATCAAGAACCCTCTCTAGCTTGAGCAGAAATGCTCTGACGTCAGGGTTAGGGGACGTATAATCAACAACAATTAGAAGTTAAGTTTCACTAAATTCAACTGCTCCTGCACAACATTCAAATATCTGTTCAGTGCAGTGCCTCTATACGTCTGTGGATTCAAATGGAATACTGCTTTTTACGTGCATGGCCACTCCCCCACCCCGCAAGGACCTCCTTGAAAAACAGCCAAATAATCTGTATGCTGGTAAAGGAAGCCTCTGAATTGTCAAATTATTTAAGTGGTGCTCAGATATGCCAATGTTCATATGGTTGCACAATTGTGAAAGGATATTCCGCAGATGCACCTGCATATCATGTAACCGCCTATTTGAATTGCGCCAGTGCAACGCAAGCAGGCGGAGATCTCACCAATAATCCTAACAATGCAGTTTAGCAATGCCTATCTCGACTAATCCACAGGGCAAAACTCCGAAATTAATAAATCATCAGCATCAGATGTAGATCAAGCAAAGAGGGAGAGAAGGATAGAATGAGCGGCAAGCCACGCTGTCCATCCGAACTTGAAAACTCTGTGCCAAGCAATCTGACTGGCTGACCAGGGTCTGCGCTCTAGGTACAGCTTGAATACGTGCTTTCTCATTACTCAACCAAAGCTAGGACTTCTCTAACAGATGAAAACACGGACTTTCAAGTATCTGAGTTACGCGAGCGATTCGCAACTTGCACATTGATACATAACATGAAAGACGTTTACAACGTACTTTTCATGCAGTGCAGGCTGACATGGTCGACGTTTATATCTTTAACGACATGTGGTTGCGAGCTGAGTTAGCTGTTTATTCATGCATAGATATTTTACACAGTGATATCAGACATGTCATCTTAACTGAAAAATGTACAACTTTCTTTAAATTATGTGATACATACATTCAACAATGTTATCTCATTTATGTCTAGGTTCACGTGTGATGTTAATTTGGATCTATGTACATTGTTTTTTTGTACGTAATGAGAAAGAAGCTTACTGTTAAACTATAAAAGATACTTTTAGACCAATCATTTGTTTCACATCCATGACCACTTCCCACACTACACACAGACGGACACTAAACTACGCTGCACAACAATGCATACACACACACACACACACACACACACACACACACACACACACTCACTCTCTCTCTCTCTCTCTCTCTCACACACACACACGCACACACACTGAAACGCGTACGTTTCATATGTATTCATTACCAGCGATGGCGAGGCATGACAGAATCTCTGACCAGAGAGTTATTTATCGTTGCTAGTCTGCGCTTGACCGCGCGAGAGTTCAGTTGCGAGTTGCACTCTGTCTGCAGTAGTAGTCAGTCGGTAGTAGTGTGTGGCGAGTCGGCAGTGGGAGTAGTCAGTTGGATAGTAGTTGCAGTCTGGTGCAGTTGCGTGTAGCGAGTGGACGGTTGTACTGAGCGGCCGTCGGCATGCGTCGGCGGCGTGCTCTCCTTGCATCTCTGGTCACGGTTCGGGACGAGGTATATTGTTATAGAAGGTAATGAAGCAGCATTCCGCACATCTATAATGTATGTTAATTGTAATTAATTTGCTCAAGAATTGCCCCAATAATAATTTTTTTATAAAGTAACTGTTTTAAAGAAAAAGATTCATTTCAAGTTAAATAATATTTCCTATGCATTTCCTCCAAGAATCAAAATCAAAAATAGGCCAGCATTGTACGGAGCTGTGCCGAAAAATAAGAGCAGATATTGATGCAGTTTTACTGAGGTAAGAATTTTGGTTTCTCTATTCAGGTTTAATTGTTTCGCAGGGCCGAAGGTCAGCGCAGCTGCCCTTATAAAATTTATCAGGTTTAATTATTTGTGTTGAGATGTTACATCCAGTTCATAGATCATTATTTAAGTAGTATTATTGTGGGTTTAATGATCAATCATCTTAACGTTAATTTTGTGTGGAGTTTACATTTGGGCCATTATTATTCTTTAATTCTGTTGGGAGGTTACACTTGGCTCCATTTACATTTTTTATTGTCATATTTTTGCGGGGAGGTTACACTTGGCGACATCCGGACCAGGATCGTATTTCTTTGTGAATCTTCTGATAAGTAGTCAGATATCTGCTCTTATTTACTTAGTATAATTAGCATTTGGCGCAACGCATTTTCTAATTTGTCATTCTTTCTTCCACAAATCATCGGCAATTTGTTGCTCTTTGTTGTATAGTGTTTGCTGGAATTTGCATTGTCTTTGTTTCATTTGTGAATAATTGTGATTAGTGTAAAAATGCCGCGAAAAACTGTTAATAGTACATCGCGAGGTATAGTGAGTGAAATAACCGACTTAAACAACTTGACCGATAGTACTTGTGACATGCAGTATAATGATGACAATCCTCCATTTGCTGACAATCAGTGTGTACCGACCACTAATGTTGATTTTGATCCTAGTGATGAACAGACAAATTCAATTGTGTCGTCTGTTAATCTAACGACAATTGATGACGCGGGGCGTTCTGTTGCAATGAGCGCTGCCCAGCTCAACACAACCGGTTTGCAAAATTTAAGTAATGAACAGACAAATTTGTCTAATGAAAACGAACAGTGTAATCAGAATGCGTCGGATTTATTTAATTCCGATTTAGTGACCAACAGTATACATCCGATTAGCAAACATTTTCAAGAATCGCGGAATGACCAAATGGTTTCACAAAACGTCGTGAAAAATGCAGATACGCCATCAAACAGCACAGAAAATAGAGTAGGTAATATTGGCTTGGATCAAATTATGGCACTATTGCTACAACGAGTTAATGAAATTAATGAAAAACAAGACGACCTTAAAGAAGATTTCAAACAACAACTAGATAACAATTCCAAACAACAGAATGAGAGGCAAGACAACAATCACAAACAACTTAGTGAACAGAACAAACACCTTAATGAAAAATTAGACAACAATTCCAGACAGTTAAATGAAAAATTAGACAACAATTCCAGACAGCTGAGTGCACAGATTAGAGCCGTTGCCGCGCAGTGTCATGATACTAAGGAACAATTACGCGAGGAACTCTGAAAAAGCAACACAATTACGCGACGAATTTAAATTAATGACAGCAGAACTTTCGCGCACAATGGATGCAAAGATAGACGCTAAATTCGACCAACAGAACACTCAAATTGACGAACGTTTTAATCTTCACCTACAAAACAGTGATACGCGTTTCCGTAAATTTATACAGGATCAGAATAAAGTAAAACGACAAGTCATGGAAACAATCACCACACAGAGGCAGGAAGATAAACGTAAATTGTTTGCGAAGGCAAAAACATACGTAGACAACAATATTGCTACAGTGTCTGACGAAATTAATACCATAAAACAGTTGAACACAGAATTACGTGATGAAATTTCTGATCTTAAATCAAAAACAGATACACACACAGTAGATTTTCAAACAGTGACAGACAGACTCGAACAATTAGAACTAACACAGGATTCCGATGTCATCAAAGCCGACGTTAAAAAATTGAACGAAAGCACACGTAAATTACAAAAACAGATTGATGCTTCTGACACTAAAAACGATGATCAGGCAAAAATACTGACTCAAAAATATGATGAATTGGCCAGTCGTATTGATGTTATCGAAAGTAATAATGACAACAAATCAGACGATACTGCACCGATTTTGTTTAACCAAACACCTGAATTTCAAAATCTACAGCAGACAATCAATGAGATAGATTTGTCTAATAACACATTACGTAGAAAATTGTCAAGTTTACAGCAAGAGGTAACAGAGATAAAAAATATTTCAGCGTTTAACATATCACAGCAGACGCCACTTTGCATACATTTGTCAGACTCACACAGCCAGTATAACTTAAGTAATTTACAGAGACTACGCGACTTAAAATCCGAAATGACACAGACAAACAGATTCTCAAACAAACCTGAACGTGTTCACAAATTCAGAGACGATAACGTTGGTTACGAGCAATTTTTATCCGTAAGAAAATCTAAGGAATTTAATAATGACAGAGCACAGATACACGATTTGAACTGTATACGACAATTTATTTTTGTACTTTCAATAGCATTGCCTGTAATGAAGAAACAACAATTAGCATTGATACAGCAATTTGTTTTTGAATTTTCACCAGCATTGCCTGTAACGCAAAAGCTAAAATGTATTTGCAGTGCGTAGTAGACCTCAGGGGATTCATTACACTTTAATGAATATGTGCCGTAGCGTGCATAGGGCTCCGAGCCGTAGTAATGCTGTTTCATCTTTAGTTTTCTGCACTGCTACCTTCTCTTCTACTATCCTTTATATCTATCAAAACAGCTTTTTTAACTATTGCCCTACCTAGTATTAAGAAAAGTGTAAAGAAAACCCGATATGACAAGTTCTACCGAAAGTGACATTTATCATTAGACACTCCAGAAATGACAACCAGCGTAATCTTTAATAACAGACGAAAATTTAACCATCAGTATGTGTAAATTTTCAGCAGTCGCAAACGCATTTTAATGACAATACAGGTTTTTCACCGCAATAGCAACAAAACCAGCCGGTTAGCATACCTAACCAACAATGTAATGTACAAGGTCAACCAAGCTTTAATGTTTCGCCGCGTGCACGTATAGTCTCAGCTCCAACAAATAGTAACGCACAGCAGCAAGGAAATAACTACGTACAGAAAACACAGTATTTTAATTCCTATCGCAATGCACCGTATAGAAATGACTATCATGAGAGACGTAAAATTAATGAGCACAATTTTCAGCGTACGTATAATAACAGTCTATCTTATCAGCAGCAAGAACATCCGCCACAACAAATAATCATGAATGTACCAGACAGTAGGTATCATCCAGAACGTAAGACGTCAGGAAGAATTAAGAGAACAGTACAAATAGTGGAACTGCCACCGCATCCTCCCGAAAATAATAACACGTCAGGTAGAATTTGATTAAATACAGTACAGGTTGTATATTCCAGTAACGCAAGCAATACTTTTGACACGCAGAATCTTGTTCACGAGAACGTTATTTGAAACATGCTTTGTTGAATGCACCACTTTTATCGCACCCAGATCTTACCAGAAATTTTTCCCTTGCCACCGGCAGTTCTAGCACCGCATTGGGCGTACATATTTTCCAGGAAATTGAAGAAGATGGTTCTACAGTAATTAAAAACATCGCATTTGCAAGTCGCATTCTGTCACCTGCTGAACGAAATTATTCTGTTACTGAACTTGAAACATTATGTGTTGTATGAGCTTTTACGAGATTTCGGCATTTTCTTTATGGAAGACATACTACCGTTTACACAGACCACAGAGCGATACAATTTTTACTTTCCGCTAAATTTACACACGACAGATTAAGCAGATGGAAACTTTATTTACAGGAATTTAATTTTACAATACTTCACATTCCCGGCACACAAAATATTGTAGCAGACGCATTATCCCATTCTCTCAGCAACAATCAGCAAGACCTCGCAACCAACTTCTGTAAAGCAAATTTCAGCGTCATGTACATTCAACAAGTTGCATTTGAAAATTTCATTTCGTCGTCATTACAGGACATAGCACAAGAGCAAAGTAAAGACAACGTGTGGAAAGAAATTAAACACCTTTGGCAAGATAGGAATAATGTTACGATTAGAAACCATTACACTGTACGCAATGACATTCTGTTTCGCCGCTCTCATCCTGACAGCAACAATTGGTTATTATGCATTCCTGACGAACTTGCTAACAAATTAATCTGGTATACTCATTTAAGTTACGCACATTACGTAGCTAGAAAATGTTTTCTTATACTGAGACAGAACTGTTATTTTGCCAACATGGAGAAACGTATACGACGAGTTTTAGCGTCATGTAAAATCTGCCAGAAAGCTAAATCAGATACGACTTCACATATTCCTCCATTACATCCCATTGTACCTGTTAAATTGAGATATATGGCCGCCGTAGACATTTTTGGTCCGATTCCCAAAACTAATAGAGGTTTTTGTTACATCTTTGTCGCTGTTGAACTCACTTCAAAATTTGTTACCTTCACTCCGTTACGCAAAGCTACTGCTAAAACGGTTTCGAAAGCATTTGTAAAACATTTTTTATTTCATGTAGGACATGTGTTGAAAGTAATTTCCGACAATGGATCACAGTTTCGATCTGCTATATGGACACGTATGTTACGAGCTAGAAACATTTCTCCGTTATATATATCCAGGTACCATGCTTCTTCGAACCCTTGTGAACGATTAATGAAAGAAATTGGTAAACTGTGTAGAATATACTGCCATAAAAGACATATTGATTGGGACACACACATACACTCATTCCAGGATGTAATTAATTCCATACCAAATGAATCCACGATACTATCTCCGTCTGTTATACTGAAAAATGTCGAACCATCTAACAAAATTAAAGAACTAGTAACATTTCCTACATCTCGTCGACTACGACACCATGAAATAATTGACATTGCACTGAACAACATCAAACGTGTCGCAGAGCGCCGGAGAAGACAACAAAAACAGGTTTGTATACGCCGTGACTTTCACGTTGGACAGAAGATATTAGTACGTACACACTATTTATCCAACAAAATAAAAGGTAGGTTCAGTAAATTTGAGCTTCAATACGCAGGTCCATATCGAATTCGCAGCATTCCTCACCCTAATGTTGTACACGTCGTAACTTTGAGAACCAGAAAATGGAAAGGAAACCATCACGTGTCGAACGTCAAACCTTTTATTGAATGAAGATACTTTATGATTTATCACACTGTAATGCCATTTCCTAATTTTTTATGACCACTTATGCAATTATATTCACATGAACACCTACTGATGATTATCGCATTTTTTCTTGGCAAGTGCCCGGCAAGGTAAGGTTAGCAGGTCGCTTTTCTTGTCGTTACACATCAGACCGTGCATATTTTTCCAGATGAATTTACACATTTTATGACCACTTATGCAATTATATTTATGTGACTACTTACTGATGATTGTCGTATTTTTCTTGGCAAGTGCCCGGCAAGGTAAGGTTAGCAGGTCGCTCTTCTTGTCGTTACACATCAGACTGTGCATATTTTTTCAGATAAACTTACGTATCTTATGAATAATTATGCAATTTTGCCTAGTGACATATTAATTTCATTAAATTCTCTCCCCATTAAAGTCTTTAATTCTCGCCTCTATTAGCTACACAACATACAGGCTGAACACAAAGAAGGTCACATTTCTTGTCATCATTTTTTATGTATGTACGATTGTTTTCATGTTTTGTTTGTATGCTCTATTAAATATTTAAAATATAACACACACCAGTTGACTATGACATTTTTGCCCTATGATATCTCAACATCGTGACTGTTTTACATTTTTTTGCTGCTGCTTTGTGATATTCTGTGTACATTTTTTGCATCTGAACACTGTCTATGTTTTTTGACATATTACGCTTTCTGTCATGGTATGCTGTATACTCAAATTATGTTACTATAAACCAGTTTTTATTTAATGGGTATATGAATTAAATGCAAGACATTAATCTTTGTTCATCATTTTCAGAAAGAAATAACGTGTAAAGGAAATAAATTAAACAGAAATGGGAATTTCACCTACGGAATAAACGAAAGAAGATGCAATACCTCATGAAGAAGAGTAAATGGATCAAAATTAACAAGCATTAACAAGAATATACTATACACATCGTAGAATAGCAGTCTTAACTAATTTTTTCTTTCAGAATACGAAGCGATTGATGCAGGCTGTCAGACAGAACTTTACATCTTAGTTTTAGTGATGAAATATGATAGAAATAAGGAATAGTTGTATAATGAATAATGAAGTGATTTTTTTTTGCAGATGATAATGAATGATGATGCTACTATGAATAATGATGATAATATGGATAATGAAGTGATGGATAATGAAGTTTTTTCTTTACAGATGAGGATGATGTTGAAGTTTATGTATTTATGCTGTGTAGTTATTTAAGTATTTGTTGCAGTTCGTTTTGACATATGTGTTAGATTGCATAGTAGGATGACTGAAGGTTTTGGAAAGGACAGCTAGAGAACACATATATTTTTATACACATTTCACTACCTGTTAATTCGAAGTTCACTACTTTTCAGCATAATATGCGTTTCTTCTTTCAGCTCAATAATCCATTTTGTATTTTTTCCAGGAGAAGCTGTTCATGATACTAAACCTGTTACTTATTAAACCTGTACTAGTACTTGCATTTTTTTTACCCAGTTGTGTCTATCATTTATAAATATGATCACATATACTGCCTTGTTTCATAACCTTGCTACAGCTGACTCATGACGAATGACGTTACACATCTTTATTTGCAGCAATAACTCAAAATCAAACAAAGTAATTACCAGTCCCAATAAATGCTACTAGTTTAAGAGAATTCTGAATAATACTGATCAGCTCTGAATATTATGTCACTTCAGTAATGACTTCTGAATAATACAAAAAAAAGGAATGCTTTGTAACCTTGCCAATGAATGCCACTGTTTATTGTAATAAGATTACTTATGATGCCCATGATTATTAATTATGTATAAATGCTATGCCAGTAATTAACTCATTTTCAATAATGACTTCTTAATAATACAAAAAGAAAAATGCTTTGTAACTGGCCAATGAATGCCGCTGTTTATTGTAATGAGATTACCCATGATGCCTATAATTACTATAATTAAGTGAATTATGTTAATACTATGCCATTCATTAGCTTATGTTTTGAATGATGACTTCTGATGGTCTGTAACTGGGCAATGAGTGCCAATAATTACTATATTCAGTTAATTTTATGAACATTATTCTGTAATACTACATACATGGTACAGAAATGTTCAGTAACTGGGCGATGAGTGCCACCCATTACTAGTGTAATTCTCAATGAAGACTACTATGTGACTTAATGTCCTTCACCTTCTGACCTAATTACCAGAAATTACTGCAATATCTATTTGTCCTGTCTATCCTCATGATCATGGAGCACTATATTTGGTTTTTGCACTAATTCGACGTTGGTCTACTTTACAAGAACATGGTGTTGACACGACATGCAGTCCACCAACTTGAGCGATGGAGATGTTATTATGGTCCCACTGTTTGGTGTACCTAATGTACTAGCAAAATGATAACATGGAATATTATTACGACATTTCAGTGTCTTGGCTACACTGATTAATACTTCAAGGAAAAGAGCTTCAGATTGTCTCACTTGGTGTTGTGCTTCCGTAGAAAGGTATGGACGTTCGTCATATACAGTGCGTGTGCACTTCCTTTCATTTGTTAATAAGATCAGTTGTCCTGAAATTACTAAAGACTTCTCTAGTGCATGTGCACTTTATTCCACTCCTTGATATGTTTATTTGTTGTAGAAAAATACTAGAGAGTTTTACAGTGAGTGTGCACTCTATGCCATTTGTTAATATGATTTGTACTCATTTTGTGATTTGCTGATATGTTCTGAACTACAGTGCGTGTGCAGTTTTGCCATTCGTTAATATGTTTTGTACTGAACTTCAGTGCGTGTGCACTTTTGTCCTTTCTCAATATGATTTGTACTCGTTGCCTATACATTTGTGATTTCCTGTTATGTTCACTACTTCAGTGCGCGTGCACTTTTGTCATTTGTTAATGTGATTTGTACTCATTAGGTTTATTTGTTGTAAAAATATTAGAGAGTTTTACAGTGCGTGTGCACTGTTTACCATTTGTACTCTTTACGTATACATTTTGTGGTTTTCTGATATGTTCTGTACTACAGTGCGTGTGCACTTTAGTCATTTATCAATATGATTTGTATTCATTGTATATACATTTTGTGATTTGATGATATATTCTGTACTTCAGTGCATGTGCACTTTTGTCATTTATCAATATGATTTGTATTCATTGCATATACATTTTGTGATTTGCAAATATGTTCTGTACTACAGTGCATGTGCATTTTTGTCATTTTGTTAACATGAGTTCTACTCATTGTATATATATATATATATATATATATATATATATATATATATATATATATATATATATTGTCTGATATGTTCTGTACTCGGTGCATGTGCACCATATTTACTTCATGTTCTACACCTATATATTTACTTCATGTTCTACACCTACATATCTATATATTCTGTGATTGTAAAGTTAGTTAGTTAAGAAAAAATTTGTTGCTCATGGCAAGTCCAAATGACTCACCATCGCTGCCAAATTTTTGCCCCGCCAGTGGAGGGTTATGAAACACGTACGTTTAATATGTATTCATTACCAGCGATGGCGAGGCATGACAGA
This sequence comes from Schistocerca nitens, assembly GCF_023898315.1. Taxonomy (NCBI): domain Eukaryota; kingdom Metazoa; phylum Arthropoda; class Insecta; order Orthoptera; family Acrididae; genus Schistocerca; species Schistocerca nitens. The sequence continues at coordinate 515,343,648 of NC_064620.1, read as the reverse complement.
ATCTCTGACCAGAGAGTTATTTATCGTTGCTAGTCTCCGCTTGACCGCGCGAGAGTTCAGTCGCGAGTTGCACTCTGTCTGCAGTAGTGGTCAGTCGGTAGTAGTGTGTGGCGAGTCGGCAGAGGGAGTAGTCAGTTGGATAGTAGTTGCAGTCTGGTGCAGTTGCGTGTAGCGAGTGGACGGTTGTACTGAGCGGCCGTCGGCATGCGTCGGCGGCGTGCTCTCCTTGCATCTCTGGTCACGGTTCGGGGCGAGGTATATTGTTATAGAAGGTAATGAAGCAGCATTGCGCACATCTATAATGTATGTTAATTGTAATTAATTTGTTCAAGAATTGCCCCAATGATAATTTTTTTATAAAGTAACTGTTTTAAAGAAAAAGATTCATTTCAAGTTAAATAATATTTCCTATGCATTTCCTCCAAGAATCAAAATCAAAAATAGGCCAGCATTGTACGGAGCTGTGCCGAAAAATAAGAGCAGATATTGATGCAGTTTTACTGAGGTAAGAATTTTGGTTTCTCTATTCAGGTTTAATTATTTCGCAGGGCCGAAGGTCAGTGCAGCTGCCCTTATAAAATTTATCAGGTTTAATTATTTGTGTTGAGATGTTACATCCAGTTCATAGATCATTATTTAAGTAGTATTATTGTGGGTTTAATGATCAATCATCTTAACGTTAATTTTGTGTGGAGTTTACATTTGGGCCATTATTATTCTTTAATTCTGTTGGGAGGTTACACTTGGCTCCATTTACATTTTTTATTGTCATATTTTTGCGGGGAGGTTACAACACACACACACACACACACACACACACACACACACACACACACTGGCGTGGGAACCTTGATGATACTTCCGCCATTCTACTGAATTCTGAATTCTTCGTGTTTCACCTTGGCGTATCTGAAAAAGCTGAGTCAAGACATTAACACAATGAATGAGACGTTGACTCAAGAAGATGGAAAAAGTTTAGAATTATCCATCAGACATCATGAGCATAGGGATTTACAGGAAAGATTCAATAAAGTATGACAGTTTACTGTAGAATAATTGTTGTTTGTTACCGAATAACGTTAATTTTTTTTCATTTTATGCTCTGTGAATCTAAATAATTTTTGACTATGTAGTACCAAATATTTAATAAGTATGTTTTAGTTGACTTTTTAGCCTTAGTCTATTTGTTTATAGCCATCGCATTCGAAGACTTATACACATGCATGTTGTAGTGCGCAATCTGGGTGAAAGTGATACACTCTGAGGATGATTTTTAATTAATTAAAATGCTTATCTGAGTATGTCATTGCCACTTAAATATAAAAATGAGACTAGACGTACCAGCTGCAAGAAATGGGGCGGCACGTATATCATTATCAATTGTTACTGTCATTATTATTATGCCTATTTAGATTTATCTTGTTCAACAGGGAAGTGATGGTCTAGCGGGTAGAGCAATAGACTCCTGCACTGGAGGCCCCATGTTGAATCCCGGATAAGTATGTACAGTATTCCTCGTTTCATCCATTCCAGAATGGCCACAGGCCCATTCAACGTGATATCAAATGAGCACCGGATATCTTTGCAGGTGGTAAAAGGCAGCCGAACGCTGGGCTCGCCACCCTCCTTTCCTAGCGCTGCAGCGAAGAAAGGCTGTACTCTGCCGATAGTCACGGTGTTGCGCCAATTACCTTTTAAAGTAGAGGTTGCTAAAGTCGAATATCTGTGTAAAGACATGATCCCAAGTGTACCTTACTGCTGTGTTATGTGGGCTGGTATGAAATGAACGCCACACAACTATCGATAAAAAGATATATTCGGGAGAACGGCTATACTGATTTAAGTTTCCCATGGTTTCCCTCAATTACTTCAAGCAAATGGTGGTACGGTTCCTACTATAACGCCACGGCAGACAACCTGTCTCATCTTGTCCAACTAAATCTGTAAGTATACAGGGTGGTCCATTGATCGTGACCGGGCCAAATATCTCACCAAATAAGCGTCAAACGGAAAAATTACAAAGAACGAAACTTGTCTAGCTTGCAGGGGCAAACCAGATGGCGCTATGGTTGGTCCGCTAGATGGTGCTGCCATAGGTCAAACGGATATCAACTGCGTTTTTTTTTTAAATAGGAACCCCCATTTTTTATTACATATTCGTGTAGTACGTAAAGAAATATGAATGTTTTAGTTGGACCACTTTTTTCGCTTTGTGATAGATGGCGCTGTAATAGTCACAAACGTATAAGTACGTGATATCACGTAACATTCCGCCAGTGCGGACGGTATTTGCTTCATGATACGTTACCCGTGTTAAAATGGACCATTTACCAACTGCGGGAAAGGTCGATATCGTGTTGATGTATGGCTATTGTGATCAAAATCCCCAACGGGCGTGTGCTATGTATGCTGCTCGGTATCCTGGACATCATCCAATTTTCTGGACCGTTCGCCGGATCGTTACGTTATTTAAGGAAACAGGAAGTTTTCAGCCACATGTGAAACGTCAACCAGGACCTACAAAAAATGATGATGCCGAAGTAGATTTTATGGCTGCTGTCGCGGCTAATCCGCACACCGCTAGCAGACAAACTGCGCGAGAATCGGGAATCTCAAAAACGTCGGTGTTGAGAATGCAACATCAACATCGATTGCACCCGTACCATATTTCTATGCACCAGGAATTGCATGGCGACGACTTTGAACGTTGTGTACAGTTCTGCCACTGGGCACAAGAGAAATTACGGGACGATGACAGATTTTTTGCACGCGTTCAATTTAATGACGAAGCGTCATTCACCAACATCGGTAACGTAAACCGGCATTATATGCACTATTGGCCAACGGAAAATCCACAATGGCTGCGACAAGTGGAACATCAGCGACTTTGGCGGGTTGATGTATGGTGCGGCAATATGGGAGGAAGGATAATTGGCCCCAATTTTATCGATGGCAATGTAAATAGTGCAATGTATGCTGATTTCCTACATAATGTTCTACCGATGTTACTACAAGATGTTTCACTGCATGACAGAATGGCGATGTACTTCCAACATGATGGATGTCCGGCACATAGCTCGCGTGCAGTTGAAGCGGTATTGAAAAGCATATTTCATGACAGCTGGATTGGTCGTCGAAGCACCATACGATGGCTCGCACGTTCACCGGATCTGACGTCCCCGGATTTCTATGTGTCGGGAAAGTTGAAGGATATTTGCTATCGTGATCCACCGACAACGCCAGACAACATGCGTCAGCGCATTGTCAGTGCATGTGCGAACATTACGGAAGGCGAACTACTCGCTGTTGAGAGTTACACGTATTGCCAAATGCATTGAGGTTGACAGACATCATTTTGAGCATTTATTGCATTAATGTGGTATTTACAGGTAATCACGGTGTAACAGCATGCGTTCTCAGAAATGATAAGTTCACAAAGGTACATGTATCACATTGGAACAACCGAAATAAAATGTTCAAACGTACCTACGTTCTGTATTTTAATTTAAAAACCTACCTGTTACTAACTGTTCGTCTAAAATTGTGAGCCATATGTTTGTGACTATTACAGCGCCATCTATCACAAAGCCAAAGAAGTGGTCCACTAAAACATTCATATTTCTTTACGTACTACACGAATATGTAATAAAAAATGGGGGTCCCTATTTAAAAAAAAGAAACGCAGTTGATATCCTTTTGACCTATGGCAGCGCCATATAGCGGGCCAACCATAGCGCCATGTGGTTTCCCCCTTCAAGCTAGACGAGTTTCTTTCTTTGTTGTTTTTTCGTTTGATGCTTATTTCGTGAGATATTTTTCCCTGTCACTATCAATGGACCACTCTGTATAAGTAGCTGTATATATGAGTTACGTTATTTTTTATGTTCTTAAGTAGTAATACCAAGACACGCTCAGTATCCTTGTAAGAGCTGTCTATGGACGAATACTAACAACGATGTAACGTCGCCACGTCCAGCTAACAACTTCACCTTAAACAAAACATAAAGTGCCTATAAGCACTCACCAGCTGTGAATTACCCAGTTATGGCTAAATACCTAGATAGTGGACGAATAAAAGTGTTTTAAAACTCTCTGTGAACTGTGTGGTCGCAGTATCAGTATAAAGCATTTGATATCTATTCCAGTTATGATTAATCACAACTGAAATAGAGAACTTCACTATTGTTGTTACCAGATACAGTTGCATATGGACAGGAGATTTAAGAGTACTCAGCATTTAAGAACATTTCAATAAAAATAAAACTGAACGTACAATGAATCAACACTTGATTAAATACACACACCAAGAAAAGTTTTGCGTCACCTCGGTTCCGAGAGTTCTGGATCCTGTACAGAAAGTTGGAATAGAGATCAACATAAACGTCATTTCCGTCCTTTTTATTGCTCATGAAAGCCACACATTGGATGTTGTACCACCATACAGCGAGACCTTCAGAGGTGGTTGTCCAGATTGCTGAATGCGCCGGTACTTTTAATATCCAGTAGCATGACCTCCTGCATTGATGCACGCCTGTATTCGTTGTGGCATAATATCCACAAGTTCGTCAAGGCACTGTAGGTCTAGATTGTCCCGCTCCTCAACGGCAATTTGGCGTGGCGTAGACCCCTCAGAGTAGATGGTGTGTCATGTCGCCCATAAACAGCGCTTTACAAACAATCCCAGGCATGTTCTATAGGGTTCATGTCTGGAGAACATGCTGGCCACTCTAGTTGAGCGATGTCGTTATCCTGAAGGAAGTCATTCACAAGATGTGCACGATGGCGGCCCGAATTGTCGTCCATGAAGACGAATGCCTCGCCAGTATGCTGCCGATATAGTTGCAATGTAGGTCGGAGGATGGCATTCACGTAACGTACAACCGGTACGGCGCCTTCCAAGACCACCACCGGCGTACGTCGGCCATACCTCCACCTACCTGCACTCGCTGAGTGTGTCTAAGGCGTTCCGCCTGACCGATTGCCTCCAAACATGTCTCCGACGATTGTCTGGTTGAAGGCATATGCGACACTCATCGGTGAAGAAAACGTGATGCCAATCCCGAGCGATCTATTCGGCACGTTGTTGGGCCCATCTGTACCGCGCTGTATGGTGTCGTGATTGCAGACGTGGACTTCGCCTTGGACGTCAGGAGTGAAGTTGCGCATCATGCAGCCTTTTGCGCACATGAGTCGTAACACGACGTTCTGTGGCTCCACGAAAAGCATTATTCAACATGGTGACGTTGCTGTTATGTGGTTCCTCCGAGCCATAATCAGTTATTGTTGTTGTTGTTGTTGTGGTCCTCAGTCCTGAGACTGGTTTGATGCAGCTCTCCATGCTACTCTATCCTGTGCAAGTTTCTTCATCTCCCAGTACCTACTGCAGCCTACATCCTTCTGGATCTGCTTAGTGTATTCATCTCTTGGTCTCCCTCTACGATTTTTACCCTCCACTCTGCCCTCCAATACTAAATTGGTGATCCCTCGATGTCTCAGAACATGTCCTACCAATCGATCACTTCATCTAGTCAAGTTGTGCCACAAGCTCCTCTTCTCCCCAATTCTATCCAATACCTCCTCATTAGTTATGTGATTCTACCCATCTAATCTTCAGCATTCTTCTGTAGCGCCACATTTCGAAAGCTTCTATTCTCTTCTTGTCGAAACTATTTACCGTCCATGTTTCACTTCCATACATGGCTACAGTCCATACAAATACTTTAATAAACTACTTCCTGACATTTAAATCTATACTCGATGTTAACAAATTTTTCTTCTTCAGAAACGTTTTCCTTGCCATTGCCAGTCTATATTTTATATCATCTCTACTACAACCATCATCGGTTATTTTGCTCCCCAAATAGCAAGACTCATTTACTACTTTAAGTGTCTCATTTCGTAATCTAATTCCCTCAGCATCATCCGACTTAATTCGACTACATTCCATTATCCTCGTTTCGCTTTTGTTGATGTTCATCTTATACCCTCCTTTCAAGACACTGTCCATTCCGTTCAACTGGCCTTCCAAGTACCTTGCTGTCTCTGACAGAATTACAATGTCATCAGCGAACCTCAAAGTTTTTATTTCTTCTTCCATGATTTTAATACCTACTCCGAACTTTTCTTTTGTTTCCTTTATTGCTTGCTCAGTATACAGATTAAATAACATCGGGGATAGGCTACAACCCTGTCTCACTCCATTCCCAACCACTGCTTCCCTTTCATACCCCTCGACTCTTATAACTGTCATCTGGTTTCTGTACAAATTGTAAATAGCCTTTCGCTCCCTGTATTTTATCCCTGCCACCTTCAGAATTTGAAAGAGAGGATTCCAATCAACAATGTCAAAAGCTTTCTCTAAATCTACAAATGCTATAAACGTAGGTTTGCCTTTCCTTAATCTTTCTTCTAAGATACGTCGTAGGGTCAGTATTGCCTCACGTGTTCCAACATTTCTACGGAATCCAAACTTATCTTCCCCGAGGTCGGCTTCTAACAGTTTTTCCATTCGTCTGTAAAGAATTCGCGTCAGTATTTTCGAGCTGTGACTTATTAAACTGATAGTTCGGTTATTTTCACATCTGTCAACACCAGCTTTCTTTGGTACTGGAATTATTATATTCTTTGGGAAGTCTGAGGGTATTTCGCCTGTCTCATACATGTTGCTCACCAGACGGTAGAGGTTTGTCAGGACTGGCTCTCCCAAGGCTGTCAGTAGTTCTAATGAAATGTTGTCTACTCCGGGGGCCTTGTTTCGACTCAGGTTTTTCAGTGCTCTGTCAAACTCTTCACGCAGTATCGTATCTCCCATTTAATCTTCATCTACATCCTCTTCCATTTCCATAAAATTGTCCTCAAGTACATCGCTCTTGTATAGACCTTCTATATACTCCTTCCACCTTTCTGCTTTCCCTTCTTTGTTTAGAACTGGGTTTCCATCTGAGCTCTTGATATTCATGCAAGTGGTTCTCTTTTCTCCAAAGGTCTCTAATTTTCCTGTAGGTAGTATCTATCTTAACTCTCGTGAGATAAGCCTCTACATCCTTACATTTGTCCTCTAGCCATCCCTGCTTAGCCATTTTGCACTTCCTGCCGATATCATTTTTGAGACGTTTGTATTCCTTTTTGCCTGCTTCACTTACTGCATTTTTGTATTTTCTCCTTTCATCAATTAAATTCAGTATCTCCTCTGTTAACCAAGGATTTCTACTATCCCTCGTCTTTTTACCTACTAGATCCTTTGCTGCCTTCACTACTTCATCCCTCAAAGCTACCCATTCTTCTTCTACTGTATTTCTTTCCCCCATTGCTGTCAATTGTTCCCTTATGCTCTCCCTGAAACTCTGTACAACCTCTGGTTTAGTCAGTTTATCCAGGTCCCATCTCCTTAAATTCCCACCTTTTTGCAGTTTCTTCAGTTTTACACTACAGTTCATAACCAATAGATTGTGGTGTGTGAGTCCACATCTGCCCCTGGAAATGTCTTACAATTTAAAACCTGGTTCCTAAATCTCTGTCTTACCATTATATAATCTATCTGATACCTCTTAGTATCTCCAGGGTTCTTTCATGTATACAACCTTCTGTCATGATTCTTGAACCAAGTGTTAGCTATGATTAAGTTATGCTCTGCACAAAATTCTACCAGGCGGCTTCCTCTTTCATTTCTTAGCCCCAATCCATATTCACCTACTATGTTTCCTTCTCTCCCTGTTCCTACTCTCGAATTCCAGTCACCCATGATTATTAAATTTTCGTCTCCCTTCACTACCTGAATAATTTCTTTTATTTCATCATACATTTCATTAATTTATTCATCATCTGCAGAGCTAGTTGGCATATAAACTTGTACTACTGTAGTAGGCGTGGGCTTCGTGTCTATCTTGGCCACAATAATGCGTTTACTATGCTGTTTGTAGTAGGTTACCCGTACTCCTATTTTTATTCATTATTAAACCTACTCCTGCATTACCCCTATTTGATTTTGTATTTATAACCCTGTATTCACTTGACCAAAAGTCTTGTTCCTCCTGCCACCGAACTTCACTATTTCCCACTATATCTAACTTTAACCTATCCATTTCCCTTTTTAAATTTTCTAACCTACCTGCCCGACTAAGGGATCTGACATTCCACGCTCCGATCCGTAGAACGCCAGTTTTCCTTCTCCTGATAACGACGTCCTCTTGAGTAGTCCCCGCTCGGATATCCGAATGGTGGACTATTTTACCTCCGGAATATTTTACCCAAGAGGACGCTATCATCATTTAATCATACAGTAAAGCTGCGTGCCCTCGGGAAAAATTATGGCTGTAGTTTCCCCTTGCTTTCAGCCATTCGCAGTACCAGAACAGCAAGGCCATAGGCCATTTTGGTTACTGTTACAAGGCCAGATCAGTCAATCATCCAGACTGTTGCCCCTGCAACTACTGAAAAGGCTGCTGCCCCTCTTCAGGAACCACACGTTTGTCTGGTCTCTCAACAGATACCCCTCCGTTGTGGTTGCACCTACGGAACGGCTATCTGTATCGTTGAGGCACGCAAGCCTCCCCACCAACGGCAAGGTCCATGGTTCATGGGGGGGGGGGGGGGCATAATCAGTAGGAAGCAGTTATCCATTGCAGTAGTAGCTCTTGGGCGGCCTGAGCGAGGCATGTCATCAACAGTCCCTGTCTTTCTGTATCTCTTCCATGTCCGAATAACATCGCTTTGATTCACTTCGAGACACCTGGACACTTCCCGTGTTGAGAGCCCTTCCTGGCACAAATTAACAATGGGAACGCGATCTAAACGCGGTATTGACCATCTAGGCATGGTTGAAGTACAGACAACACGAGCCGTGAACCTTCTTCCTGGTAGAATGACTGGAACTGTTGGGTTGTCGGACCCCGTCCGTCTAATAGGCGCTGCTCATGCATGGTTGTTTGCATCTTTGGGCGGGTTTAGTGACACCTCTGAACAGTCAGAGGGAGTGTGTCTGTGAAACAATATCCACAGTCAACGTCTGTCTTCCAGAGTTCTGGGAACCAGAGTGATGAAAAACTTCTTTTTGATGTGTGTAGTTTCAATTTCTAGCACTTTGCGAGGTGCCGGGGCTAGTAGTGTATTTAACACTAAATTCTACTAGAATCCACATGTGTAAATCATGCTCTAAGCCCCCCCTATTCTAACTCCGACTTTTGCTGTTGCACAAGGATAAAACAAATACGCGAACTGACTCTAATCAACCCTGCTAGTGGAGTAGAAGAGAGTTTGGCACCTGCAATAATTTAATTTGATAAATAAGTTAAATAAACAAAGGTTTCATTAGCATAGTGAGGAATGATAGGGTTGCTCTATTGATTAACAGAAAGAAAGTTCTGTCCAAAATAACAATATGATTTATTAAGATTAAACGCAGAATAGTAAAAGAGACACAGGAAATATAAAACATCAAATTGGCTAAAATTGGAGATTCATACAAACACAGTAAAGGTGAAGTTGTCCCTAACTTAGATCGTGAGGTTTAAGACGAAGTGGTATGTGGAGCCAATTCCTTTCCACTCAAATCTCAAGAGAGACACACAGCTAACCCAATAGTAATTGCTGCTACTCGAAACTGAACAAAGTTAGAAAAAAGGATGAACAGGCGCGCTCTGCTGAGCTCTGATTATCACCTAGGAAAATCCCTATCTGCCGGTGCTGCGGACGTACATTACCAACAGTCTTCTTATCTCCCAGAACACGATCTGGCGTACCGCAGGCGAGGGCTGATTGCTCCGACGTCCTCGACCGAAAGGCGACTGCCGACTACCCAGAGCACCCCTACAGGCCGAACACCGAACATTCCCGCCCCCACGACAGTGGCCGTGGTTACGTTCCAATCAGCAACTCGAAAACCGGCGGAAATTCCACTCCATTGCCGGAGCACTACCTTTCCACCAATGGAGATACTTGGCGCCAATTTCTGTGCTGATTTTGCAGAAAGTGCGGGAATTTTCCCGCCGCAACTGCGTGGGTACACAAGTCATTCCCACGCCTCGCTGGTAGCCCGCCAGAAAGTGTTTTCGCAAAGTTTCTCTGAAGTAACGGAACCTCTAGCCCAGCCGCTACTTCACACCCCAGCGGGCGTGTCTCTTGACAATGTCGGCGTCTGAAAAGCATTCACTCGACTGCCTCACACACGTCGGCTTAACTCTCTCCCGTTCCACAGAGCCCGCCTGTCACCGGCCCACCCGGGTGACGAGAGACGCTGCGTGGGAAGTACGCGTGTTAAGGAAAAGCAACCCTCCACCGCATGCAACTAGAGAGGAGAATCGTAAGATAGAAATATGAGAGGGGGCTCATGCCACCTCTCATTGCCCCTACGCCATTTTAGATTGTAATTGGTGAGCGGTTGGCTCACTTAGGAGCAAGGTAGTGAGTCAATCGCCCAAGAACAATCTTACAAAGTGACTCCACATACCGCACTCTATAAAAAAGATCATTGCAACTGAAAAATGCAACTCATAGAGGGAGGATTATTTATGATGTAGCCAACTTCACCTTCTTAATATGGAACACTAACACTCACATCACACATCCATACCCAGGGAGCCCCTTCCAAACACCGATTCACGCAGACATTCACGCTCTAAACATGGCCCGGGCATCTGAGCCAAATATGGAGCAGTTTATTCTTTACAATCAGAGTTGGAGTGCTCCGCAATTAAATGCCCAAGATGTTACAACAATTTTAATCATTAAACTAACCTCACCTCACTCACACATGATAATATTTAAGTTAACAATCTCTTTGTGAGTTTTCAGAATCTAGTTACAACCTCCGATTCATTCTGTCTCCCTGCAGCAAGAATAGCCTTTACAAAATGTTCCCTGAACTGATGGTCCTTTCACAATGACAGTGGTGGTATCTGCTTCAGTTTATGGGGACTTCAGGCACACTGTTAGCATACACACAACGATAAACACAAAATACAAAAAAAACATGATGTGGAGAACAATACAGTAATCTGTAATAAGAATTACAGTGTAAAACACAAACGCATACAAGGTATAACATACATTACAGAAACAACATAAGAGAAAGAAATTTAAGAAAAACAAAAAAAACAAGGTTCATGGGGCATCAAATTGTGCGTGCACATTGCACAAAGTTCACGACTGTGCTGAGAATGAGGCACTAAATCACATTGTTAGAAATATCCGTGGCACTTCACTGATTCCACTGTACTGACATCACATAAGGCTAAACGTCGGTTGTAGTTGCTACGTTGTGGCAACAGCAATAGGGAGTTCTGGAGTGTCTGCAGTACGCTGTTGAGATTGTAGTCAGACCCACGCATATGATCACGGCCGTATGGTAGGAAGACACAGTGATAGGCTCTCCTCACGTCGATTAATTGTCTCTGAGGTCTACTCGTTGGGATACATCACTAGTCTAGGTCTCTTCTCTCGCTGGACAGAACTTTATGTTTCCCAATATTGCAGTTCGACGAGGGATGATGGCACGTGGAGTGACTCCACAAGTGTGTGAGGTCATCCATACAGGATCGAACTAGGAGCGACTATTGTTAAAAACTGCTCTCTAATAGAGAGGAGAAGTAAGACATGAGACCATACATTTGTTAGTGTGGCACGATACTGCTTTGTGTATGCAGATCGGCCAATGCTAGTGAGTTGTAAAAACCCAAACAGGTGAGTATAGAGCGTCCCTTTCTGTCCTGAGGCACATGAGGCGCAGGTTCTGACACGATATGTGATGTTCTTCGTGTACTCACGACAACGTGGTCTGCCGCAGGGAATCCCTCCAAGCGGCTGCCGCGTCCGGAGAGCTAGCAGGCTGTCGCGTGTCAGGGTCAACGGCCAGCCCCACTTTCGCTTGTGGCGGGGCGAGGGTCCCGTGTAATCCCTCAGGTAGGCAGCCGGGTGACTGTCAGCGTGTAGGACGGGACGCTCGCCCTCTAGCAGGTAGCCGAAGACCTCTTGTTTTTGCGCTGGCTGGCCTCTGCATTGCCACGTTCCTCGTCATCTGTACAATTCTTACAAAAGTCTTATGCCTAACTTTTTCCCATGACCTTCTATGTTATAATAAATTTACATAATGAAACATTGATGGTCCGTCATTTCAGACACTCTTATTTTACTTTTATAGTTATTAATCTATTGCAATCATTATAACATCTAATCTAGACATGGAAATAATTTATTTTGATATATGTGTAGAGACCGATCTCAGTATGTACATGGTGTGTGATAACTGATGCTTTGTAATGGATGAACAACTAAATGTGCGGGCCCGCACTAATATTACTATTAATTATATAGATCGACAGTAGACATGCTTCAAGAATTAACTACCATATCCCAACGATCTACATTCTACGTCTTTTAATTAAATTATGTTGTTATGCAGGTCTAAGTTTTACTGTGCTATAAAGAACATGCAACTACGCTACTTTCGCTCGCCCGTCGTCCCTCCATCTCGGGTCTGTGGTTTGGTGACCTGAAAAATAGCAACTCAACAGGCGCGCGCCACACTTGTGGTAGAAAACCCCCACAATATTAATCTAGTTATTGTTAAATCCTACAGTTTAACTTATCCTAGTATCGTACTTTCCCTTTTATTTATTTATTTATTTATTTTATTTTATTTATTTATTTATTTATTTATTTATTTATTTATTTATTTACCTTATACAATACCCTTACATAGTTCCTGTTACGCTGAGATGTCTTGCTGCTCGCCGCTATTGACGACAGTGATGTGCGCGCCGTACGACATGACCTCCGAGTTTTCATTACGCCTCACTGAAACTCCAGAGACTGGGTTAGCCATGGCTATACACGACAATAAATTTATAGTTGCAACTTCCTTCTCTATGTGAAGCGGTTTTCGCGATCGAAGTACACCTTTCCAGAAGCAATGTAATATGACCAAGCCAGGACTGGTTCCTGTTGAGGATTCAGACACCCAACACACGCCAGCTACACAGTATGTCACGAATATCCAAGTACAATTCCTTGGTGATTCATCTGTGACAAAAACGAGCAGCACGCTAAATCCCCAACCAGCACATTAGCATGGTAGGCTTTTATGCCCTCATTTCTCTCGTCTAGGGCACCATTAGAGTCAAATGCTCACAGGTTCACCCCGACTTGCAAGACAACGATACCGGCGCAGCTCTGCAAAAACTATACTGCCCTTATTCACCCTCGAAATCGCGCAATATACCACAATCGTGCAGTGCACTGACGCGTGCCTGCAAGCATTGGTATGAACGTCTCACGAACTGGTTGTGGCCGCTATGGAGCGTATCACGACCTCTCAGAACGCTTCTAAGAGCACGTTCTTGTATGCGCCCGTTTGTGCGACGTCTCATCACTCATCCTTATCCCTTAACATGGACACCAGATAGGAAAGGACAAAAACATTGCTCATGAAAAGGTAGTGTCTCCTACTCCATCGACATTGGAGATCGCAAACATAAACAAAAAGAGGATAGCAGCAGTAAATTCTTATGCAAGACAACGCAGCGTGTTAATACTTTAGCAATCTTAATCTATTAATGTAACGATTATTGTTCCCCGAAAAAAGGTTCATATCTTTGCCTATTCTACTATGTACATTTCTTACACTACTACTATTCTACGAACTCCTTTATGTGAGAGAAGTGGTGGAGTCCTATGGACTAGCGTCAATCCCTTCTTAGACTCCCCCTCCTCTGACGTGCATTAGGATTTGGAGGTCTAATTTCAATCTCCTGGTTCTCCTGTTGTCCTTGATTTCGCTCCCTCCAATTACGGTCGCTTTGCCGTTCGTCATTCCTCCTGTCCCAGATTGCTTGTCTGGATTGACCCTGTTCCCTGACGTTCTGGTTTCCGTGTCTCTGGTTTCCATAACCTTGAATAGCGTAACCTTGATCTCGGTAACCCTGGTTTCCTAACTGACCAGTGCGATTATGCGATCTGTTGTCGTCTTCCCTTGCTGGCCCGTGGTATTTGTTATTTTGCGCCTTCTTCCTGTCCTTTGCGTCTTGTTTATCGAAGACTACTTCGAGTTCGCGCAGTAGACTCTTGAATGCATCTATGTCAGATCCACACTTCCCGACAAGTGTCTGTTGATACCTAACTGGCAATTTCGAAAAGCAAAATTTAATAATTTCTCCGTTGCTGTATGGACTATCTAAAAACTGATTCTTCTTGAGTAAATCATCAAAAAATTTGGTTGCGCTCTTATGCCCGGACACTTCCAGTTCAGGACAAAATATTATTTCCTCTTTAATCCTGTCTTGCGTTTCCTTTGACCAGTAGGTCCGCAGGAATGCACCAACAAATTCCTGATAAGTCCGACACGTCGCTGCCACGCCCCGCATCTTTTCCGCGGCTTGGCCTTCGATGTGTCCACACATGAATTCTAATTTGGCCTGGGTTGGCCATGACGACGGTAATGAATTAGTAAATTGCATCACCCAGCTCTTCGGATGCATCGACCCTCCATTATCTTTGAACTTCTGGAATTTGAGTATCGACAGGAAGTGATTGTGATCAAAATTCTGTCCGATCCTCGCACTGGTGTTGTCAGACGTTTCCGATACTTGCACGTCTGCGGAGTGTCCTGATCTATCTTGCTGATAACTGTGATGTGCTACGTCTGTATCACAGTGGAAGTGGCATTCAGCATTCACTCTTCTAAGTGGGCTGCAATTATTGGAGCTATTACTCGCTGTTTCTGCGTGTGCATTGTTTGTTCCGCACGCTGTCACTGGGCTAGAGCACGGCGGGCTTTTCCTCGGAGACACAATCCTGTGTGCTCCATCATTGGTATCCGAACGCGCAGTGCTCGTGTGCCCATTTCGCTCTAGTTTTGCTATCCGACTCTCTACTTCTTTCATTCGTTTCGTGATGTTCGTAACCGCAATATTACCTTGAGTCTTTAAGGCCGCTAGGGATTTCGAGTGGACTTGTGTCGCACGTCGCAAGCGCCCTGCGAGTTTAAGAGTTACTCTTGCGATTTTCATTGCCCCTGTTGCTGCAGTTTTGGCTAGGCCTGCTACTTTTTGTGCTACCATTGACATTTGTTTTGCTTCTCCACATTCTTTCTTTATTGTTAATAATTCCCCACGAATTGCCCCTATATGCGAGATTATTGCCTCAGTGTCCCTCTTACGCTGTTCGTCAGCTTCTTCCTTCTCCTTCTTACGCTGTTCGTCAGCTTCTTCTTTCATTGATCGTAGGAAGCTCAGTATTGGGTTTACGTCATCTTCTTGATCCTCTTCAAACATGGGCGATGTAACTCTGGACACCTGGGCGCTAGAGCTCTGACGTGACCGAGCTGGCCTCTGTCTGCACTCGTTCGTTTGACTATAAACTTCTGCTACCGTCTCGACCTGTGTGCCTGTCTCTGTTTCATCCTCTACTTCACTATCATAATCACGGCCGCAACGCTGCTCTGAGATCGCGTCCAAATCACCTTCCTCATCAATGCCCCTGGCGTCCTGTCCTGCTAAAAATGTGCCCATCTCATCTCCGAACCTATTCCCGTCAGTAAACTGCCCCTTATCCATTATGCTATCCTCTTTTGTTTTAGCTTCGCCCGATAATAGTCGTGCCTTACTTCTCGTTATCATTCATAAAAACAAATTCATCTAAAATGCACAATAAAATTAATCTACTCCATATATTTTTTACACATAAACATAAAATTTCAACAACGCTGTTCCAACGCTGTAATCACAAACACAATTTGATGTGGTACAGAAACCGCACACAAATCCGACAAAGTGCGATGCGGTACAGACACCACATCAGCGAAACACAAAAAAAACAATGAACAAAAAATATATACACTGAAAACAAAAACTGTAGTCATGCGCCGCTACTTAAAACTAAACGCGGAACTACCAAAAAAAACTTGGGTATTAATCATTAAAAAAAATAGAGAGAAAAAAAATTGAATGTTCCTACTAAGAATCCTGTTTGTTTATCAGAGATTCACAGGAAAGATCCGAGGCCAAGGGTCGCCATATTATGCGAGGTGCCGGGGCTAGTAGTGTATTTAACACTAAATTCTACTAGAATCCACATGTGTAAATCATGCTCTAAGCCCCCCCTATTCTAACTCCGACTTTTGCTGTTGCACAAGGATAAAACAAATACGCGAACTGACTCTAATCAACCCTGCTAGTGGAGTAGAAGAGAGTTTGGCACCTGCAATAATTTAATTTGATAAATAAGTTAAATAAACAAAGGTTTCATTAGCATAGTGAGGAATGATAGGGTTGCTCTATTGATTAACAGAAAGAAAGTTCTGTCCAAAATAACAATATGATTTATTAAGATTAAACGCAGAATAGTAAAAGAGACACAGGAAATATAAAACATCAAATTGGCTAAAATTGGAGATTCATACAAACACAGTAAAGGTGAAGTTGTCCCTAACTTAGATCGTGAGGTTTAAGACGAAGTGGTATGTGGAGCCAATTCCTTTCCACTCAAATCTCAAGAGAGACACACAGCTAACCCAATAGTAATTGCTGCTACTCGAAACTGAACAAAGTTAGAAAAAAGGATGAACAGGCGCGCTCTGCTGAGCTCTGATTATCACCTAGGAAAATCCCTATCTGCCGGTGCTGCGGACGTACATTACCAACAGTCTTCTTATCTCCCAGAACACGATCTGGCGTACCGCAGGCGAGGGCTGATTGCTCCGACGTCCTCGACCGAAAGGCGACTGCCGACTACCCAGAGCACCCGTACAGGCCGAACACCGAACATTCCCGCCCCCACGACAGTGGCCGTGGTTACGTTCCAATCAGCAACTCGAAAACCGGCGGAAATTCCACTCCATTGCCGGAGCACTACCTTTCCACCAATGGAGATACTTGGCGCCAATTTCTGTGCTGATTTTGCAGAAAGTGCGGGAATTTTCCCGCCGCAACTGCGTGGGTACACAAGTCATTCCCACGCCTCGCTGGTAGCCCGCCAGAAAGTGTTTTCGCAAAGTTTCTCTGAAGTAACGGAACCTCTAGCCCAGCCGCTACTTCACACCCCAGCGGGCGTGTCTCTTGACAATGTCGGCGTCTGAAAAGCATTCACTCGACTGCCTCACACACGTCGGCTTAACTCTCTCCCGTTCCACAGAGCCCGCCTGTCACCGGCCCACCCGGGTGACGAGAGACGCTGCGTGGGAAGTACGCGTGTTAAGGAAAAGCAACCCTCCACCGCATGCAAAACTAGAGAGGAGAATCGTAAGATAGAAATATGAGAGGGGGCTCATGCCACCTCTCACGTTGTGGTTGCACCTACGGAACGGCTATCTGTATCGTTGAGGCACGCAAGCCTCCCCACCAACGGCAAGGTCCATGGTTCATGGGGGGGGGGGGGGGGCATAATCAGTAGGAAGCAGTTATCCATTGCAGTAGTAGCTCTTGGGCGGCCTGAGCGAGGCATGTCATCAACAGTCCCTGTCTTTCTGTATCTCTTCCATGTCCGAATAACATCGCTTTGATTCACTTCGAGACACCTGGACACTTCCCGTGTTGAGAGCCCTTCCTGGCACAAATTAACAATGGGAACGCGATCTAAACGCGGTATTGACCATCTAGGCATGGTTGAAGTACAGACAACACGAGCCGTGAACCTTCTTCCTGGTAGAATGACTGGAACTGTTGGGTTGTCGGACCCCGTCCGTCTAATAGGCGCTGCTCATGCATGGTTGTTTGCATCTTTGGGCGGGTTTAGTGACACCTCTGAACAGTCAGAGGGAGTGTGTCTGTGAAACAATATCCACAGTCAACGTCTGTCTTCCAGAGTTCTGGGAACCAGAGTGATGAAAAACTTCTTTTTGATGTGTGTAGTTTCAATTTCTAGCACTTCTCACAGTAGCTTTACCTCTGTACTTTAATTCTTCCTGGATTTGAGAACTTTTTGTAAAACTCTTCCACAAGGTGAGGTTCAACAGCCGTAAAGTATTTTATAAAATGCAGTTTAACCATTAGCTGCTTATTTGTCCCGTTAATCGTCTACCGGTTTCGGTTATTATCCATCATCCAGGATGTAGGGTACATCAGATTAGTTAAAAGCATCCCTACGTCCTGTTTGATGGTTAATAACCGAAATCGGTAGATGATTAATGGGACAATAAACAGCTGATGGTTAAAATTTTATTTTATCTTATTTTATAAAATATTTTTTTTTAAAACATCGGAGACTAACATTTTGAAGTCCGTTGGTACATTACCATGTACTGATTGATGGAGGAGGTCTCAAGGATCAACTGCGTCGCGGCAGCGGGTCATCTTATGACAGCATAATAGGAGCACTCCATAGCAGAAGATATCGGTGGAATGCCTGAAGCCGGCCGCAGTGGCCGAGCGGTTCTAGGCGCTTCAGTCTGGATCTGTACGACCGCTACGGTCGCAGGTTCGAATCCTGCCTCGGGCATGGATGTGTGTAATGTCCTTAGGTTAGTCAGGTTTAAGTAGTTCTAAGTTCTAGGGGACTGATGACCTCACATGTTAATTCCCATAGTGCTCAGAGCCATTTGAGCCATTTTGAATGCCCGAACTGGAAGTCTCGAGCACACGCCTTACAGCAGGAAGGTGACCTGTATAGCGGAAGCCTTGAAGTCCAACACAAATGCTTGTATCCTACTTTTACCGATGTCCAGCACGTCTGTCCCTTATTTATCGATTTCAGTTGTCATTCCAACCGTATAAAACACCGGTATGCATGGATGTGAAATCGTATTGGAATGATAGAACTGGTCAGACTCCATCACACACTCTGTAAGACCCGTTATTAAATTTTCATTGCCCAACGGAATCGCTATCTCAGAAGTGACCCTAACATGCAATACTAGGGTGGGGAATGGCTGTAAAGTCCTTCTGAATAATTGTTTTTACTCAGTCGACAAATAATAGTAAGTTACTTATAATGAAATACAAATAAAATTAAATTGATGTTTTTATTATATTAAAAGCAGTGACGTAGCATAAGATGCAGTGAAATAACTAATAGAAAAAGTGATTGCAGTAAAGATATGAAGCAATTGTGGGGAGCACTACTGTGTTATAGCTGCACATTCAGTCACTAATAGGAATGAAAGCCACCACATGTTTCAATTATTCCAGTGGATGACAGAACAATAAATGAAAACGCTACTATCAGTGGAACTGGGATTAACGGTACTGTGGCAAAAGTACGTCCCTTTTGCAAATATCTGTCCCCACCTACCGCCGGTGCTGATGGGTACTCCGCCAGTCTGCCATGGCGATCACTCGGCCATGTGTGGTCTTAATGAACAACGAGCATCTCGATCTTCAGGACTCGCGCACCATAAAGTCCCATCCACCGACTGAACTCAGAGTTCTCGACATCTAAAACCGTGATCTTTCACCTTACACACCCATTCCAAGAGTGTCTATCCTCCCGTGTCCCTGCTTCCGACTCTGTTATTTGCACTGTTCCGGTCAATCAAGAACAAGTTACCGTTTTCTGCCAGCAGCGTGAAAACAGTCTCGTTTAATAAATTGTCGCCCCAGAATGTCTTCAGACGCAGGCCAATCAGAGCACATCTTCGTCAGTTTTCTCTAGAAATTCCCTTCTGACGTCAATACGCGATGGGAAAATCACAGCGTTGCTTATACAGGGTGCGTCAAAAAAATGTATACACACTTTGAAGCGTCATAAAAAATTTATTTCCCGTTCTACAATGTTAAATTTCTGGAAAGCTTAAAGTCCAATTGGAAAAATAAATGTACTTTGCAAATGTGATTAATGTACGAATTGGTGGCCTTCAGCATCAATACATTTCTGAGTACGAGTCACCACTGATTCCATAGATCGTACCAAAGTGTCTAATGACATTTCTGTGCACACCGCCTGAATCTCATTCCAAAGTGTGTCCAGGTTACGTGGTTTACATTTGTACACCTCATGTTTTACTGGGCCTCATAAGAAGAAATCCAGCGGCGTGAGGTCTGGAGAGCGTGCAGAAAACTCGATAGGTCCCCTGCGTCCTATCCACTGGCCTGGCACACTGTGATCCAGGTATGCTCGTACGTCGGCGGGGCGAAATCTTGTTGAAATAAAATTCATCATTACCGTATAATGCACGAATGGCAGGGAATATGGAGTCAGCAAGCATTGTTAGGTACGTTTCTCTAGTAACAGTACCTTCAAAGCGGAAAGGCCCAATGAGTCCCCTTGCAGATAAACCACACCACACATTTACACCAGGCAAATTCACAGCCTTTTCAACTGTATGTGAGGATTATTCTCAAACCAGTACACACAATTGTGCCTATTGACAGTTCCATTGAGTTTGAGTTGGGCTTCATCCGACCAAATTATGCTACCCATAAATCCCGGTTTACGTCTCTCCATCTCCTGAACCCATTCAAAAAATTCTAACCTTCGATCTGGATCGTCGTCACTTAGCTGTCGCACCAGCCTTGTAATGTACACACGAAACTTGCCTTTCTTCAGAATGCGTAGCACACTACTAGCACTTACATTATTCTCGTGTGCCGCTTGCCTTGAAGATTTTTGAGGCGAATGCTGAAACAGTTCCAAGACCGCAGTTGTGGAATCATCACTTGTACCTGTACGAGGTCGCCCTGATCGACCTTCATGCACATCATACACTGTTCCATGAATTTCGAATTTGTCTCGTAGACGTGTAATTGTTAACCTTGAAGGTGGTACTGTACCATACTCACTTCTCCACTGTCTTCGAACCGCAGCTACATTCTCAAACTTCCAGTACCACTTAATTATCTGCTTCCGCGCTTCAAAGCTCAAACTCACGTCCGCCATGTTGCAGTTACTTCCTTTCCACTGCTGCCACCTGTTCAAGAAACATAACATTACTATCTCACAGATATTTAACCTTGTAGAACGGGAAATAAATTGTCTATGACAGTTCTAAGCATGTACACATTTTTTTGACGCACCCTGTATACTTCCAAATTTCCAGAAGCCTAACCAACGTGACAGGAACCCCGTAAGGCTTCTCCTCGCCCAGACATTCCAAGACATGATTTCTCACCATTAAGTATTAGGTGGCAGCCAGTACGTGAGACTATCGCCCTCGGCCTTCTACAGAGCCGAACGGAACCGAGTACCGCGAATACCGTCTTACCTTGATTGACAAGGGAGTTCCATGAGCCCTCCCAAGTGTCTCCCTGATACGCGTAAGCCTGAACAAAGGCTCTGAATGCCTTGTGGTCTCTCCTGTGGCTCTCAGAGTTCTGTGCGAACTGAGAGGTTTTCAAGCATTCGTAGAATGGAACTGCAAGCGTCGACCGACAGCCACTGTAGTTTTATAAAATACATTCCCCAGCATTAAATACCGTCTTGAGACTTTTAATATGATGAAACTAAAGTGTCCTGTCTATCGTCAGACGTGACAAGGGGCAGACGAATTCAGAGTATAATCTTTCAGCCGCTATTTCATTGCACCAAGTCACTGCGTTACCATTCGTAAAATATGTCCAGCACAATAAGCCCCATTCTGTTTAAAACGTTTTACTTCTTATAGCCTGGTGGGGAGGTATGGAGTCAAGAGAATTTTCATCCTACGTATTTAGACCTGCCTATGTTGTAGTCGTTAATTTAAAATTGTTTTGTTCGCACATGTGTGCTTTAGATATGGGACACACACACACTACACTTCAGATTGCTGACTGTACTAGTGTAAGTAATCGGTACGAGGTACCATACTGTTTAGTCGACAACACAACATCCTTTCCAACAGCCAGTCCGCAGGACGGTCGCAAGAACACGTTTGACTCTTTCAGAGACCCTGAGACAAATCCCCTCTGGGTTGTTTTTTTTTTTTTTTTGGTTGTTTCGGGAAAGGAGACCAGACAGCGAGGTCATCGGTCTCGTCGGATTAGGAAAGGACGGGGAAGGAAGTCGGCCGTGCCCTTTGAAAGGAACCATCCCGGCATTTGCCTGGAGCGATTTAGGGAAATCACCGAAAACCTAAATCAGGATGGCCG
Organism: Schistocerca nitens; assembly: GCF_023898315.1. Taxonomy (NCBI): domain Eukaryota; kingdom Metazoa; phylum Arthropoda; class Insecta; order Orthoptera; family Acrididae; genus Schistocerca; species Schistocerca nitens. The sequence goes on along the minus strand of NC_064620.1, from coordinate 515,321,662 downwards.
GACACGGGATTGAACCGTCGTCCTCCCGAATGCGAGTCCAGTGTCTAACCACTGCGCCACCTCGCTCGGTGCTCTTGGTTTTGAGCCATACTAAGGCCCGGATGCTTGCTCCAGATTGTATTTAGCCTGGGGAGGCTGGTGGCTATTTTTCTTCCGCTGCGCCGCCATGCTGCAGAACCCATTCTGTTTTCCCCACGGGAACCTGCAATGTGGAGCCAACGCACGGGCCAGCATGCCCCTTGTACGTGTTTCTCTGGACGTGAGCCCGTGGTCTAGTGGTACTCGTCGTGCATTCTAAACTTACGCCGGCGCGGTAGCTCAGCGTGTTCGGTCAGAGGGCTAGTTGCCCTCTGTAATAAAAAAACTGAGTTAATGGATCAACAACGAACTGAAACGGGTGTCTTTCGACGTCCGCCCAGAGCAGATAAAACGAACAAAATGAGATAAAAAAAAGAAGTCCTTCACAGAACATCACAAACTTTTATAATTATCGCTTTGCAAAAATGTGGTTTTGCTGTCTAGTCTTTCAACTCCTTCATATATCGCACCTCCATTCCGCAACAATCATTGCGCCACTTGTCCAAATGAAACAGTCTACATATATCGATGAGTTGATAAATATCACGTAAAGTTCTTTTTAATTATGGCAGTACCGACCAAGGGTTATCCATTGACTTATTTTTTCGCCTGTTATTCTAGTAGGTGCCTAAATCTTCATTACATAATTTGTCTGTCTGCTTCATTTTTAATATCTTTAAGTAATTCTATTTTTAAATTTACTTTCCTCTTCTTCGATTAGGCCATAGTCTACGACTCTGTTCTACAAAATGGTATGTTCCGCACGTATAGCGCCTAGTTCAAATGGTTCAAATGGCTCTGAGCACTATGGGACTTAACAGCTGAGGTCATCAGTCCCCTAGAACTTAGAACTACTTAAACCGAACTAACCTAAGGACATCACACACATCCATGCCCGAGGCAGGATTCGAACCTGCGACCGTAGCAGTCGCGCGGTTCCGGACTGAAGCGCCTAGAACCGCTCGGCCACCACGGCCTAGCGCCTAGTTGTATTTTGAGTCAGTTACCTGATGCATGATGTCAAGTCTGGCTCTGGTACAGCCATTGTTTAGGTCACCTCAGGTAATTTTACTTCCGAGGTAGCAAAATTCTTTTGCTTCTGCTAGTGTCACTTTTAGCAAATCGCTGTTACTCTCTTTAGTAACGTCTATTGTTTTCGCCTCTCTTTTGTTTACCTGCAACTCAAATTCCTTGCTACTGGCCATTCGATTTAACAGTTCTGCTTAGGAGTCCTTACTTGGAGGAGAAGGAATATGTCGCCTGGGACCGCTAGGATTCGCATAGGCTCTCCTTGCACTTTTGCTTTTCTGATACACTCCTGGAAATGGAAAAAAGAACACATTGACACTGGTGTGTCAGACCCACCATACTTGCTCCGGACACTGCGAGAGGGCTGTACAAGCAATGATCACACGCACGGCACAGCGGACACACCAGGAACCGCGGTGTTGGCCGTCGAATGGCGCTAGCTGCGCAGCATTTGTGCACCGCCGCCGTCAGTGTCAGCCAGTTTGCCGTGGCATACGGAGCTCCATCGCAGTCTTTAACACTGGTAGCATGCCGCGACAGCGTGGACGTGAACCGTATGTGCAGTTGACGGACTTTCAGCGAGGGCGTATAGTGGGCATGCGGGAGGCCGAATTGCTCAACACGTGGGGCGTGAGGTCTCCACAGTACATCGATGTTGTCGCCAGTGGTCGGCGGAAGGTGCACGTGCCCGTCGACCTGGGACCGGACCGCAGCGACGCACGGATGCACGCCAAGACCGTAGGATCCTACGCAGTGCCGTAGGGGACCGCACCGCCACTTCCCAGCAAATTAGGGACACTGTTGCTCCTGGGGTATCGGCGAGGACCATTCGCAACCGTCTCCATGAAGCTGGGCTACGGTCCCGCACACCGTTAGGCCGTCTTCCGCTCACGCCCCAACATCGTGCAGCCCGCCTCCAGTGGTGTCGCGACAGGCGTGAATGGAGGGACGAATGGAGACGTGTCGTCTTCAGCGATGAGAGTCGCTTCTGCCTTGGTGCCAATGATGGTCGTATGCGTGTTTGGCGCCGTGCAGGTGAGCGCCACAATCAGGACTGCATACGTCCGAGGCACACAGGGCCAACACCCGGCATCATGGTGTGGGGAGCGATCTCCTACACTGGCCGTACACCACTGGTGATCGTCGAGGGGACACTGAATAGTGCACGGTACATACAAACCGTCATCGAACCCATCGTTCTACCATTCCTAGACCGGCAAGGGAACTTGCTGTTCCAACAGGACAATGCACGTCCGCATGTATCCCGTGCCACCCAACGTGCTCTAGAAGGTGTAAGTCAACTACCCTGGCCAGCAAGATCTCCGGATCTGTCCCCCATTGAGCATGTTTGGGACTGGATGAAGCGTCGTCTCACGCGGTCTGCACGTCCAACACGAACGCTGGTCCAACTGAGGTGCCAGGTGGAAATGGCATGGCAAGCCGTTCCACAGGACTACATCCAGCATCTCTACGATCGTCTCCATGGGAGAATAGCAGCCTGCATTGCTGCGAAAGGTGGATATACACTGTACTAGTGCCGACATTGTGCATGCTCTGTTGCCTGTGTCTATGTGCCTGTGGTTCTGTCAGTGTGATCATGTGATGTATCTGACCCCAGGAATGTGTCAATAAAGTGTCCCCTTCCTGGGACAATGAATTCACGGTGTTCTTATTTCAATTTCCAGGAGTGTATTTTCTTCTTTTTACCTGCAACTTCTACAACACACGAGATTTACAACAGTGCCGAATTCTGCAACCATGCACTACGGCTTTCTCAAAAAGTATTAGTCTTCCGGTTTTATTCACGCATTTCCTTCTGAAATATAGCTGATATTCACTATTCCCTTCTCTCATCCCCACTCTTCTCAGCACTGCGGTTATTTTACTCCACATAAAGTTTTTCATAGCTGCCTCTACATCTACAAACGTTGTGATGAAAATATTTTGATTCTACTTGTATTACCCTACCATTACTAAGTGCAAAATCAAATTACCTATCTTGCGTTTATATTTCTTTGAATCCAAGTAATCATCATTTAGTTACTTTTCTTCCAGTTATACCATCTATTCTTTTCTATGTTTTGTGTATAATAATAAGTAACACACAAAATGAAACTGTTAAACAAAGCTTTGGAAAATTATGATTTCGAGCGAATGATATGTCCCAGAGATATTCAAGCTTTTACTAGAGAAAATAAATCAAACACACTTTCAACAAGAACTTCATCACAACGTTGCTCTCCTCTCCAATAATGATGTAGTCCTGTTATCTGTCCTCGGAGAAGAATACGATGGAAGGAGCTAGGCCACGTGATCAACACCTCCACTAATAATGATCTTTTGAATGTGATGGAGTATTAAAGTACCTGGAAATATTATTCACAGAGGTCGCTTCGAACTAAACAGAGATGAATGTGATGATCCAAGCTGGGAACTGTCTATATATATCATGCAACCTGATAAAATGTTCAAAGCACATGCGGACAGGACAGTGATCCATCTAGTGACATTATATGGATGAGAGATGTGGCACGTCTTGACATCAGCCTCCTTGTTTTTGAGTGAAACGTCTTGAGGAAAATCTACAAGAATCCAAACACTGTGGACTTGATGCAAAGTTGACTTCACTCACGGCGCCCACTGACGGCCTGTAAAATTGTCCAATGTTCTTTCCCATGGAGCAGTCCAGGGGAAAGACGGAGATGTGGACTCTGAAAGGAACTGCTACAGAGCGACATTCCCAATGACTGGCGGAGAAACAGAACACCATGGGGGAGTAGTCTTGTAGCAGCATGCTCTTGCTTGCTAAGGAACTGACGGCAGTATTTTTTCTGGAAAATTGGTAATTTAGAAGATCATTTTACACACTCTGCCAGTTCCTATACCATTTAAATAGCTTTATGTCAATCTCATTAATTTGTGCTAACATGTTTAAATTCTAATCATTCAGCTTTCTTTAAAATTCTGACTGTATTGCTTTATCTTCTGGTTCTCCTCCTCCTCCTCTTCAACCATCTAGCGCTATTTATCTTCTCTCTTATACATATTTTCATGCCCACTTTGCATAGGAAAGTCTTTATTTTTCCACGACCTGCTGCCGCGGTTGGGCCAGGCATATTTCGTTTGGAATCGTTACGAACATTCCAGTTAAGAGTTAACGGTCGTATTAACACTTAAATCAATGCTCAATCCAAATCGCATATTTATTATACAAGTGAACATATTTACCATAATTGAAATTAATACGTCATGAATTTTACTTCTACGTAGCACTAAGATAAGGGGCGACCAAAGCGTTTTCGTTGGCTGCTTTGCTTCACTGTATGTGGAATACAGCGCGACTCCGATGCGGGTATATAAACACGTAACGGGGAGCATTACAGGTAAGTATGAGTGAGAACGGCCACGGTGTTTGCCCTCTTCTTTGGTTCGTAACAAGTCACGTGATAGTCAGAATTATGGGCCACTTAATACGACTGGGAGGAGCGTATCCACTGACGCTAGCAAGGCAGCGAATAGAACGCGCTGTTAGCTTTTTATTTTTTTTAATGTCTTCCCTCTCCCATTCCTGGAGATGTGGTACAAGGGATGCAATGGTTTTATTGTTTTGAAAGTTATTGTTATTTTCATTTATTTTTATTTGGTTACTTTTCTTTTGTTGTTTTACTTAATTAATAATTATTTAAAGCAGTAAGTAACTGAAACTATTAAGGACACCTCGTTGCGTCGAAGGACAAAAAGAAAAAGAGCAAAGTGTGAGGCTAACGAAGTCATTAAGGGGGGTAGGACGTCAAACGGGCCGACTTGGAGCAGGAGAGGCACCACAGGACATTTCAATTTCCACTGTCTATACTTTTACAAATGAATTTATAAAACTTTGTCAGCATGACCAGGAAGGATTCAGAATTCACACTCTTAGTAGTGGAAGTTGTAAAATATAACGAAATAATAGCCGGCCGCGGTGGCCGTGCGGTTTTAGGCGCTGCAGTCCGGAACCGCGGGACTGCTACGGTCGCAGGTTCGAATCCTGCCTCGGGCATGGATGTATGTGACGTCCTTAGGTTAGTTAGGTTTAAGTAGTTCTAAGTTCTAGGGGACTGATGACCTAAGATGTTAAGTCCCATAGTGCTCAGAGCCATTTGAACTTTTTTTGAACGAAATAATTTTTTTTACATGTGAAATTTCATCATTTTTTTCACTTACTAATGGCAGCATTTGTTGCTATAGGTACACTTTTCTTCATAAATAAGAGAGATTCTTCGATGAATTTTGCACAGCATACAAACCATACTTAAAGGTGTATGAAGCTCTAGAATTTTCCAAATGTATTAAAAACTGTGGTAAAAATTAAGGTAATTAACTACAAAATTTGTGTTTTTTCTAAACATGAAGTTTAAAATACAACAGCTCATTCGTTTTTCCATTAATTAAATAAATTCTAGACTTTCATGCACCTATAAGTATGGTATGTATGCTGACAAAGTTTTATGAATTTATTTGTAAAAGTATAGACACTGGAAATTAAAATGTCATGTGATGCCTGTCCTGCTCCAAGTCGGCCCATTTGACGTCCTACCCCCCTTAATTAAAACCTAAGGGTGGAATCCGTACCGCTATTAACCGGTATTATATCTTGCACCGGATGGGAAACGAAAGAAATGCGAAGAACCTTTCGCACTGGGGACAAAAAGAGGAAAGGGGGCAAATACTGCTACACAGTGCTAGGGGTTACGACGAAACTCTCCATCTGCTTTATCATCCAGGTATGACTTCTCGCAATGGCCAAGGTAGGTCCCACGTTGTACCGTGTAGTGTTCTATCATCGCCTTGTAATTTTAGCTTCTCTTACCTGTGATGTTCCAGCTACGTGGAGAGTCGCACTCCACAAATAATTGGGAAATATTGTCGATACTTTGGGTTACTGAGGGTTTTGAGACGTCGTTCTTGCAAATAGTTCCAAAAGTCTAAAGTGTCCTCAGTGCCATCTTGAAACAAATAATGCACTGCATGACCACGAAGCCACTCCATTAGTTTTCGTACTTGGGTAATACGTCTCATCCGGGAATAATACAGTCTTGGGTTCGATATGATTCGGCGTCACCCGAAGGAAGTACGCTGACCTTTGCTTCACTGAGTGCCACACTGCCGTAGACTCGCCACAGCTAAGACGGTGTTCATCGTCGCCTCTAACGCCACAGCTCGTGCACATTGGTGAGTCCACCATATGGATCGCATCCAGCCTTGACCTGCTTACCGTTGACGGTGACATACCACATCGCCGAGACTGCAGTGTCCAGTGTTACGTGGTGAATAGTCTTCCACACTATTCGCCAGTTGACGTTCGGGCGCTTCCTGCCACGATGTTATCGGGTCGTCCACGCTGCAGGACACGATAAACCGTCTGTGCCGTCGCCAGTTGAGTCGCTGGTAAGGCAAGTCGAACGTAACTGAGTTAAAGGTAAAAGACACCGATGTAGAAGAGAGAGGAGGGGACGTGGTGTATCGGCACAGCTGACGAGAGGGAGGGCGGCACTAGTTCTTCTAATAACAAACTCGTCAGACTGTCCGGACGGCGGTGCCATAGTTTGACTAATGTGCTCACAAATAGGGCGACCGCTCTGCCATGAACGTGATAAAGGCCAAGTTCTCCCCGATGCGTGGGAAGGGTGAGAGTCTCATATGTGATCGTGAAAAGCATTCCTGAACTCACGATGGGCCCAAAAGCCGCCAGCATACGGAGAGCTAACACCACCGGTATAGGAAATATCTGGGCGATGTGCGGAATGTCTGACTCTAAATGTATGTTGACATACTGGGTCCGTTGGTCGATGTCCAGTGCTCGTAGGCCGTTGTTGTCTATCCCAGTCCGAACATTTAGTAAAAGTCATCGAAAGTTGTGAGCACAGGTTTGTCGTATGTCGTCTGTGAAATCAATGCCGAAGCATTTCAAAGTATGTCTGAGCTGTAAGGGGGTGACGCTGTCCTCAGGCAGTCCGAGCCCGACGTTCATCGCCACTGATTTTGCCATGCTATATGTAGCCATCCAATTCAGTGCACCGGCGGTGTCGTCGCCGTTGCGGATGACAATCACCAGGTCGTCAGCGCATGCTTTACATCGGGAAGTATGGCCTCACAACATATCCGTTAACCGTTGGCGCAGGCCGCATAGGAGTGGTTGGATGGCCACAGCGTAAAGCAAAGTGAACAGGGGGCAGCCGTGGCGTATCGATAGGCAAATGGTGAGGGGCTGCTTAGGTTAGCCGTTGACGATCACCTTGGATGTCGCGCCACGGAGTAGTCGCAGGACGACAGTGAGGAATGGCTGCGGGTACCGCATATGTTGGAGGACCGCTTCCAAATTGTCGTGGTCCACGCGATAGAAAGCTTGACTGAAATCGATTGCCTCTAGCGCACCCTTCAGACGACATGCCCTTGCCTGTGAGATCAAGTCGCGATATTCACTGAGTGCTGTTTGAATATTACTGTCGCCTCCTAATGACGTTTGATCGGGGAGATGACGTGTTGTAAGATCTGACGTATCCGTGCCGCCAACTGTCGAGAAAAGATCTAACTCAATAGCGTCAGCGGACGGTAGTCCTGCAGCCGTGAGCCACCGGACGGTTTGTGAATAGGAATAATCATCCCTTCTACAAGGGCCGCGGGGGGGATAGTAGTTCGCAACAGATGTCCATCCATCGGGTGGCTAGTAAATATTGGAAAGTCCGGTAAAATTCCAAGGGAAGGCCATCAGAACCCGGAGACTTGTTTATAGCTCCTTTTCTAATGGCGTCGATCACTTTTTCTTCAGTAATTTTGGCCATGAAGGACGCTTCCAGGTGCCGGGGTGATGGTGCCGTAAATCGTCTGAGAGACGTCCTCCAGTGCTGTCGGATCAGAAGTCTGAGCTGAATAGAGCTGGGAATAATGATTGTAGAACGATGTGCTTATGTCTTGTTGCGTGGTGAGGCAACGGCCGTCTCCGTGTCGATGAAGCGCATCAGCGCTCTTTGGCCTCGTTTACGTTCACGATGCACGTGGAACATAGACGGGCGTTCGCTCGGCATCATATGCTGCGTCCTATAGCGAATGACCAACCGCTCTAGGTGGTGTCCCATATTAGCGACGATCGGAGCCTTAGCACGGTGGACCACCGGGGACGTCGCCATAGCATCGCAGTCTCCCAGTACCCTGAAGTAAAAATCGAGTGTGTGTCTACGCCAATCAGAGTGGTCGCGACCGTAGGTTATCAACGTTCGTCTCAGTGCCGATTTGGCGCAATCCAACCACCAGCTGGTCGTTGTCGGTTATGCACGGGGGCGATTTTCACACGAATGCCAGCCAGGTATCCTCAACAGTTTGGCGGCAAACCGGGTACGATAGGGGAGCGACGTTTAATTTCCACGGGCTGCGGCTTCTACACATTTGTTGTCGCCGTACGATGATGGTACAGATGTAAACTGAGTGGTCCGAGAAAGCTGCAGGCCACAGTTCCGCATCCTGTGTCCCAGCGGCAAGAGAGCGTGAGACATACGAGGTGTGGCTAGAAAAAAACCGGACTAGTACTGGTGAAACAATAAAACGAATGCAATAAGGCTGAAAGTCGCGTGGCCTGTCACGTGACTCTCGCTCCGCCTACTGCTCGAGTTTCATCTGCCTCCTGTACTCAGTCTGCCCGTGGCGTCTGTTTTAAGTAGTTGACGTTTTGTCTGTGCGTCGGAAATTGTTGAGTGTACAGAAAGAACAGCGTGTTAACATCAAATTTTGTTTCAAACTAGGAAAATCTGCAAGTGAAACGTTTGTAATGTTACAACAAGTGTACGGCGATGATTGTTTATCGCGAACACAAGTGTTTGAGTGGTTTAAACGATTTAAAGATGGCCGCGAAGACACCAGTGATGACACTCGCACTGGCAGACCATTGTCAGCAAAAACTGATGCAAACATTGAAAAAATCGGTAAACTTGTTCGACAAGATCGCCGTTTAACAATCAGAGCAGTGTCTGAGTTAACAGGAGTTGACAAGGAAAGTGTCGAACAAGTTTACCGATTTTTTCAATGTTTGCATCAGTTTTTGCTGACAATGGTCTGCCATGGCGAGTGTCATCACTGGTGTCTTCGCGGCCATCTTTAAATCGTTTAAACCACTCAAACACTTGTGTTCGCGATAAACAATCATCGCCGTACACTTGTTGTAACATTACAAACCTTTCACTTGCAGATTTTCCTAGTTTGAACTAAAATTTGATGTTAACACGCTGTTCTTTCTGTACACTCAACATTTTCCGACGCACAGAGAAAACGTCAACTACTTAAAACAGACGCCACGGGCAGACTGAGTGCAGGAGGCAGATGAAACTCGAGCAGTAGGCGGAGCGAGAGTCACGTGACAGGCCACGCGACTTTCAGCCTTATTGCATTCGTTTTATTGTTTCACCAGTACTAGTCCGGTTTTTTTCTAGCCACACCTCGTAAATCCTGTCGATGCGACTGGAAGAGCGATTCGTGAAGTGTGTGAATCCCGGTCGGTGGCCGTGAATATGTTACCAAGTGTCCACCATCTGCAGGTTTCGGATTAGCGTCTCGAGTTCCGGGCGCGGATTATGTTGTGGGAGTTGGTCTCCGGATGCCAGTACGCAATTGTAGTCACCTCTTAAACACCAGATGGTCGTGGCGGCCGTGGAAGACCGGGGCGACGTCTTCCGCAAAGAATCGTGAACGTTCGTGACGTTTGTCCGTCCCGGAAGGTACGTAGATACTGATAAGGCGGACACCCAGTGCTGTGAGTGCCATTCCTCTTGCCCCAGGCAGAAAAAGGATATCGTCCGCCACTATCCCTTCCCGAAGAAGTACAGCGACGCCACTGCCTGTGGGGGAAGCTGGAGAGACGCATGCGTCGTAACCGTACATGCCCGGTAAGTCATCGATGTACACCTCCTGGAGAAGGGCTATATCGATGGAAGCAGAATTCAACATATCCTGAAGTAAGGATAACTTAGCGCGCGTCTGTATAGTGTTGATGTTTACAGTTGCAACACGATAAGTTTGAGATCTGTCCATAGCACCCGTGTTGGCTATCAACACCCTTGTAAGGGGTGTGTGCACGTGACGTCAGGCTGTCTCATCGCTGTCACTGGAGGTGGAAAATGATCAACACTCGAGGGGTGAATTCCCCCGCGTGTCGTCAGACGCGGTGGGCAAGGAGTTTTCCTCACCGTCGTCCGCGAGTCGCCATAAAATACCATCGGCTGTTGGTGGCTGCTGAGGCACTCGGCGCAGACTCCTTCGGCGCTGTGTTGTGTTGTTGTTGTTGTTGTTGTTATGGTCTTCAGCCCAGAGACTGGTTTAAAGCAGCTCTCCATGATACTCTATCCTGTGCAAGCTTCTTCATCTCCCAGTACCTACTGCAACCTACATCCTTCTGAATCTGTTTAGTGTATTCATCTCTTGGTCTCCCTCTACGATTTTTACCCTCCACGCTGCCCTCCATTACTAAATTGGTGATCCCTTGATGCCTCAGAACATGTCCTACCAACCGATCCCTTCTTCTAGTCAAGTTGTGCTACAAATTCCTCTTCTCCTCAATTATGTTCAGTACCTCCTCATTAGTTACGTGATGTACCCATTTAATCTTCAGCATTCTTCTGTAGCACCACATTTCGAAAGCTTCTATTCTCTTCTTGTCTAAACTATTTATCGTCCATTTTTCACTTCCATACATGGCTACACTCCACACAAATACTTTCAGAAAAGACTTCTTGACACTTAAATCTATGGTCGATGTTAACAAACTTCTCTTCTTCAGAAACGTTTTCCTTGCCATTGCCAGTTCTACATTTTATATCCTCTCTACTTCGACCATTATCAGTTATTTTGCTCCCCGAATAGCAAAACTCATTTACTACTTTAAGTAGTGCTATCTGCATTGCTGAGGCACTCAAGCCTCCCCACCAAGGTTCATGGGGGACGCTACTGGGTGGTAATCGGCAGCGGCTGCCTGCAAGTGATCCTGCTAATCTGTGGGATCGGAGGGACTGAAACCATCACCAAGGCGATCTGTTGGATGGGATGTTACTGCGACCTCTGTACCGCCGGTACCGCCGTCGGATTGTCCACAGTCCATGTCAGACGTTTGCTGCAAGCACTCGTCCGATGGAGCACGCCGCCGTCTCTAGTGTTTCCGTGGGGAACGCTGTTTATGGACGTTTTTTTCAGTATCCGAACGTGGTTGGATCTCGTCAGCTTCTCTGGTGTCTGGAAGGAAATCCGCTGTTGTCACAACCCGTGGGTCAATGTCTATCCTGTCATCTCTGCTTTCTTGCAAGGTCGGTACTCAGGAGGGGGCGCCGTTGTAGTGGCTGGATCCGGTACTGCAGAATCCATTGTGGCTTCGCTATCGGGGGCGGCTGTCGGACTAATGTAGCCGGCATCGGGAAGGGTGGCCACCCGAGCAACCCCGGCATAATTGAGAGGAAGGGTCGTCATCGTAGAAGGAATCATAGATTCACCTGTCGGGATTTGAGCAAGACGCCGTCGGACACAATCCGACCTGACGTGTCCTTCTTGGCCACAATCGGAGATAGTGCATGGCTATCCGTCATGCATAATAATCACCCTATATCCGCCGACGACAAGGTAGGATGGTACATGTTTTGTCAGTTCGGTTTGATGTGTTGTGCCCCGTTAAGAACCGGGTACGTTGTAAAGGTGGTCCATTTCTCGGCCATGTGGCTGACCACTCTGCCATAAGGCTGGACACCAGCGGCGACTACGTCCGGTGGTACTTCGAAGACTCGTACCATACGGAGGCCAAGCCCCGCGTGATCGATAGAGACCACCCCAATATTGCCATCAGAAAGTTTGAATTTAAGATCGTTTGCATGTGCTTACACGATTCTGTTGCACACCTCGTCACTTACTAACTTGAGGTAGACAACATTGCTCGTGATAGAGAGATGGATACCAGTTATGTCCTGTGAATCAATTTTAACGTCGTCACGTAGAAAATGTTCCATTTCAAAAGCTCGCGGCCGTGCATGATCAAGTGGAAAACTAATATTGATGGTGGTTTCTCTGTATGAATGTGCCATAATGCGTCGCTAGTGATGGACTCTAAACTAGCGGCGACGAAGTAGTAAAAACTACGGACATTCGCGACCGTGCGGACGGGACGTAAACAGGAAGACCTCGCCGCAGCGCTGGGGAAAGCAGACTGAACCACTCAGCTACCGGGGGCGGACAACATGCAGTTGTAGAGTTGCCTGATGCCGGCCAACGATATTAGGAGAAGGTCCGACAATGTCGGTGCCTTTAGCACAATATCCGAAGAACGGAGGTATGATCGATAGGACACGGCTTACCCCCATCCCGACCGAGCACTGAGTTGGCCGTGCACAAATGACCACCAGTTGAAGAATCTCGTGAACGAATTGTGGGCCTGTGTGAATATTCTGCGTTATCCAGGTAATCGACTATTTTAAGATTGTGACACCATCAAGATAAAAAAGATGCCCTCTGACATTCTGCTTGGTTGGACTGCATACGTGGCGACACTGCATAAGAAAAATAATAGAACGGTCAGCGCTCATTTAGTGCTGCGTCGTACGACCGTCTGCGAACAGTACTGGACCCAAATGGTTCAAATGCCTCTAAGCACTATGGGACTTAACATCTGAGGTCATCAGTCCCCTAGACTTATAACTACTTAAACCTAACTAACCTAAGGACATTACACACATCCATGCCCGATGCAGTATTCGAACCTGCGACCGTAGCAGCAACGCGATTCCGGACTGAAGCGCCTAGAACCGCTCGGCCACAGCGGCCGGCTACTGGGCCCACCTGGCGGTTATAACAGTAAGGTGGATAGCACCAACGTTGCAGTCAAGCCCGTTCGCTGATTTTCGGCAATCCGTTCGTCCTCGCTCGTGCTGGTTCGTGACGATTGATTTCTTTTTTCCTATATTTACGGATATACCGCACTAGCAAATGTACAGTGTGTGGTGGTGCCTGCATTTTACTAACACTTTGCTTAAAAATGTCTTGTCATCTTTATGTAATTCGGAATTGGTGACTAGATGTTACGAGAGGCGAATGCGCCATTATAAAAGAACATGGAATGTATTCGTAGTTGCGAATATGGACAACCATCAGTTGTATAATGGAATGACTACAATGAAAATTTGTGCCTGACCGGGACTCGAACCCAAGTTTCCCGGTTTTCGCGAGCGGTCGCCTTTCCGCTGAACAACACAGGCACTGTAATGTCCTAGGTATTCACCGATATCGGGGATGCGACATTCGAATGAAATGTCTCCCCTGAACCGGAATATACGTAACGAATGTACGAGTGCAGGTTGTAGACACATGATTCACGACATTTGGAAGTTTGGGTCTGACCGTGAAGCATGCTCGGATAGCCCAACGATGCTCCAGCAGAGTAGCTCAGCGTTTTCGGTCAGAGAGGTGGCTGTCCCTGTAATAATAATAAAAGTGAGTGAGCTATTTAATGATAAACTTGAAGGGGTGTCATGTGACGTCCGCCCAGACCAAATGATGAAAACAATGACGAACAGAATGAAGATAAAAAATAAAAGAAAATGGCAAGGCGACGGCTCGCGATAGGGGGGGGATCCGAATTAAAGTCCCGGTCCTGCACAAATTTTCACTGTTTTCATTCTATTCTACAGCCGATGGTTTTCAATATTTGCAAATGCCAATACATTTCATGTAATTCATAATGGTTGTAGTCGGCACAATACCTGTTCCTTCGGATATACATGCATGGAACATATACTTTCAAAAAAATGGTTCAAATGGCTCTGAGCACTATGGGACTTAACATCTATGGTCATCAGTCCCCTAGAACTTAGAACTACTTAAACCTAACTAAGCTAAGGACAGCACACAACACCCAGCCATCACGAGGCAGAACATATACTTTGCTCGAACATTACAACTTACCTCGAAGAGAACGGTCTGTTAACACATAGCCAACACGGAATTAGGAAATATCATTCTTGTGAAGTACAACCAGCTCTTTACTCACACGAAGTGCTGAGTGCTGTCGACGGAGGATTCGATAAGGGTTTTGACTCCGTTCCTCAGAAGCAGCATCTAATCAAATTGTGTGCTTATCGAATATCTCTCAGTTATGCGACTGAATTCGTGATTTCCTTTCAGAGAGCTCACAGTTCGTAATAACTGACGGAAAGTCATAGAGTAAAACATAAGTGACTTCTGGGGTTCCCCAAAGTAGTGTTTTAAGCCTTCTGTTCTCTCTTATCAATATATACGATTTAGAAGACAATCTGGGAAGCCGTCAAAGGCTGTTTGCAGATGGTCCTGTCTTTTATCGTCTAGTAAAGTCGTCAGAAGATGAAAACCGATGGCAAAACGGTTTAGATAAGATAGCTGTACGCTGCGAAAATTGCCAATTTACACTAAGTAATGAAAAGTGCGAGGTCATCCACATGACTGCTAAAAGGAATCCGTTTAACTTCGGTTATGCTATAAGTCAATCAAATATAAACGACTCGAGTTCAACTAAATAGCTAGCAATTGCAATTAAGAACAACTTAAACTGGAGAGAACACATGGAAAATCTTGTGGGAGAGGCGAATCAAAGAATGCGTTTTATTGGCAGAACACTTAGAAAATGCAACAGATCTATTAAGGCGATTCTCACTGCGGTAGGATCTTCTCACGAAACTTCAATCACCAACTTTCTCCTCCGAATGAGAAAAATTTTGTTGATGCCGACCTATATAGACAGAAACAATCATCATAGTAAAGTAAGGGAAATCAGATCTGTCACGGAAAGACATAGGTGTTCGCTTTTTCCGCGAGCTGTTTGAGAGCTGGAGAATTAGTGTGAAGATGGTTCGATGAACCCTCTGCCAGCCTCTGTCTTTTACAGAGTAGCAATGTAGATAGGTAGACGGACAGAAAGGACTGCCATTCCGCCACAGACATTCAGACATCTCATTGAATGTTAGCCTAGATAGAGTATCAGCGATTTCTGCCATGTTCACTCGGCGTTGACCTAGGGGCAAATGACTGTCGGGTAAGCTTCCGCACATCCTAATCTCTCCTATCTTAGCTTCATACTCATTAAGCGAGTTATACATTGGTGCCAGGCCAGTATAATAGTCTTCGAATGAAGGATCTCTAAATTTACCCAAGAGAGTTTCGCAGGAATTACGTAGCCAATCATCCAAGGCTTACCATGCGAGTTCCACTATTACAGTATTTCTGTTACGCTTTCATATGGTCTATACCGCCTTTTACGACCCTAGTAGCTTTCCTTTACAGAAGCACAACACTTTCGCAGAGCTCTCTGTACAAAATTACGATTTGTTTTTACCTTCCCTTACACCGATATTAAGTGATAGTCTCAGCTCATATTCCTTCTTTATATAACCCCTAAACACATACACGGTGTTTTTCGCTTAACATGTTCACTACTTATCTTGCAATCATACGAGGTGCGACAATAAAGTAATGAAACTGATGTGAAAAAAAAAGTTGCTTACCGTTTTAGTCAAGTTTGGTGTTGTCTCCTTCAAAGCAGTTCCCTTCTGATTGCACACACTTTTTCCAGCGCTTCTGCCATTTCTGGAACTCATCTTCTGCAATATCCTCCAAGATCCTCGACACAGCTTTTTCGACATCTTGTGTTGTTTGAAAATGGTGTCCCTTGACCGCCGTTTTGACTCTTGGAAATAGAAAAAAGGAGCACGGAGCGATATCTGGCGAGTAAGGTGTCTGTGGTAGTACTGAAATTTGTTTTGAGGTTACAAATTGCTGTACTGACAGAGCAGTATGGGATGGCGCATTATCGTGATGCAGAACCCAATTATCAGCAATGTTGGCACGGACACGAAGAACTCTTTCACGAAGTCTTTCTAAAATTTCTTCGCAGTAATTTCTTTTGACTTTGACACGTTGGCTTTTTTTGGTCTGTGTGATCCCTTTGAGCACCATTGCGAACTTTGGCGTTTTGTCTATGGATCGTACTGAAAAAAAACCAACTTTCATCGCTAGTGATAACACGACTCAACAATTCTGGATTGATTTCCGTTTGCTCTAACAGATCGGCTGCCACTTTTTTCCGTGTTTCTCGCTGTTGTGGTGTGAGATTTTTGGGGACCATTTTTGCACAAATCTTTCTCGTACCAAGATCTTCAGTTATTATTAGACAAACCGTTTCTCTATTGATGTTCAGTTCTTCTGCAATCATTTTCACGGATAATCTTCAATCAGATCGTACGAGTTCACGCACCCTGACCAAGTTGACATCCGTCTGTGAGGTTGATGGTCGTCCACTGCAGTCTTCATCTTCAACATTCGTTCTGCCTTCACTAAACATTTTATGCCAATGAAAAACTTGAGCTCTTGAAATAACCTCCTCTCCAAAAGCCTTCTGAAACTTACTGTAAGTTGTCGTCGCGTTTTCACCCAATTTAACGCAAAAAGAAATGGCATACCGTTGCGCAATATTATGCGGTTCCATTTCCGTGACGAGAGACACAAACACGTGTTAACTTGTTACAGCACAACTCACGACTAAGCAGTTGCATCGATGTGCCTCTTGGACTAGAAGCAGCTTATAGACCAAGGCCAAAGATATTGTGGCCACGCAAGCCTGCAGGATTGCCACATCTTGCAAAGAAAATCAGTCTCATTACTTTATTGTCACACGTAATATACTATTGGGTTCCTTCTATTTGTTATAGACATTATCTTTCCATTTGTCAACATATAAAGACAACTGCCACTTCATAACCCAAATGGAAATATTGTACGATATTTCCGCATTTTCTTACGATCTTCGAGCGAACGATACTTTTCTGCAAAAAATACTATCTGATAGTTGCTCTGACTGTTGTGTCGGCTATTGTGGGAGTCAGTGCCAGCAGGACAGAAGTTGCGATGGTCGGCAGCAGGCATCCAAAATGATCTGTACATTAAACTTTAAGATTAATATAACACTTTATCTATACAAAGAAGAGAACAATTACCTAACTTCTTGTGTCTCCTACGTGCAAGTACATTGACAATCTATTAGCACTCAGAAGGCTGGCTAAGTAACGTCTTCCTATTACACAGTACTGATGTTCTTGAACACTGAGACAAAACTAAGGGCCGACCAGCGATGGGCTGCTTGTTACGAGGCGTGTTTTTTAAGTAAGTACCGTTTTGAAATTTAAAAAAAGACGTGCTAAGATATCTAAATAATTTTATTTTTACATGAAATCCTGTACCTTAATCCACTTTCTACATAATTTCCTTCAATATTGAGGCACTTGTCATAACGTTGTACCAGTTTTTGAATACGCTCCTCATAGAAGTCTGCCGCCTGACTTGTTAACCACTGCATCACCACTGTTTTGACTTCGTCATCGTCTCGATGACGGTGACTTCACAGGTGTTTCTTCAAGTGCAGGAACAGATGGCAGTCACTGGGCGCAAGATCGGGGCTGTACGGAGGATGATCTAGAGTTTTCCACCGAAAAGATGTGATGAGGTCTTTGGTCTGATTCGCCACATGCGGACGGGCATTGTCTTGCAGCAAAACGATGATCTTGCTCAACTTCCATGGACTGTTGCTTTGATTCTGGTGTGACGTAGGCCACCCATGTTTCATCGCTCGTAACAATTTGGCTTAACAAAAGCATCACCGTCGCTGTGGTACCGCTCAAGGAAAATCAATGCACTGTCTAAACGTTTGGTTTTGTGCACATCCGTCAACATTTTCGGTACCCAACGTGCGCGCAATTTTCGGTAATTCAAGTGCTCGGTCACAATGCCATACAAAACACTACGAGAAACATTAGGAAAGTCGTCCTGCAAGGAGGAAATCGTAAAGCGTCTGTTTTCTCTCGCCTTATTGTCCACTTCCTACACCAAACTTTCATTAACGACCGAAGGACGCCCACTCCGTTGCTCATCATGCACATTTGTGCGGCCATCTTTAATTGCTCTCACCCACTTTCTTACCATTCCATCACTCATAATGTTTTCTCCGTAAACTGCACAGATCCCACGATGAATATCTATCGCTTTTAGGACTTTAGCACTAAGAAATCTTATAACAGCCTGTACTTGACAGTCGGCGGGACTCACGATTATCGGAGGCATCTTAAACACTCAGTACACAACGTAAACAAGGAAGAATCAGACTGTAATGGCGTCAGTGCGTAGATTCAGGTACAGGCATTCATGTAAAAATAAAATTATTGAGATATCTTAGCACGTCTTTTTTATTTTCAAAACGGTACTTACTTAAAAAAACACGCCTCGTAAATCAGTGTTAACAGGGGGCGCTGAACTCTGTCTTCCTGGAAGTGTGGCACTGCACGCTCTTTCCACTGAAGCACGGGTCAGCGCCTTCTTGACGTTGTTTCGCGTCGAAGGCGTTCCTACACTGATATCACGAAACTGAATGCACCCATAACCAGTCCTCCCACCAAAGAAAAGTCTCTGGCAGTACCGGGAATCGAACTGAAACGCCTGGTTAAATCCGCAGGACAGAACAGGTAGTTGGAATTGTGGAAAGGGGTCAAAAATGAGCGGCTGTCAGTTACACTCGAACACATATAACTTTATTTAGTTGCCCAAACATTAGAGCGCAAATTTCCGAGCTTAACTAGTGACTGAATATGTCACACAATCTTATGACTTAAGGGCACAACCTCTTTCATTTTTACAACGGCTGAAGGCCCATGGTTTAAAACACAACAACAATAAATTTTCAAAAGGCAGAAAGCGCAAGATTTTATCCTTAAATAATATTTCAAATGAAGCTGAAAGCCCAAACAATCTAAGACTTGACGAATAAGGAATTTTAATTTCAAACGGCTGAAGGCCCATCGTTAAAAAACAACTACAATGAATTTTCAAAAGGTAGAAGGCCCAAAGCTTTAGCCAAATAAAATATTTTAAATGAGGGTGAAGGTCCAAATAATGCAAGACTTGACAAGTACGGAACTTTTTTTAAAGTGGCTGAAGAGCCATTATTTAAAACCCAACTAAAAGCATACAAATTCAAACCATCAGCTATGAGTCATTAAAATACACAATCAAACACCAATAAGAAAAGGCAGTACAGCCAGCGGCGCTCAGAAGTTTCCGGGGGTCGGTCTGCTGTTGAAATATTAACGTTCGCTTCGGGGAGACAGGTAGTCGGCCCAACTATATCTGATCCGCCGGCAACCCAACCAAGAGACAGCCACGGGACCCACCGACAAGACGACTTGCTTTCCACCCGACCAGTGCACAAGAAAAACGTAAAAGATATAGCCGCCCACAACCAAATATGCATAAGCTGTCAAAACCACACACACGTGTTGGACAGCGACAACACGGTGAGGAAAGGACACTGCCTGAATTTTACGTCAGCGGCCAGGGCAGGTAACCGGAACGCTAAAGGCCACAAAGAAAATTCCGCTTGTGCTCTTGGACTTCAAATAACCAAAATACAATTAAACTCCACCGGATGGTGGCCAAACCTTCGCCAACTCGAACACTCGCTGTTGCTCACGGGAATACCCCCAACAGCCAACCATGAAAACCAATGGCACAATGTGGAGTGGCTTCGGTAATTAAATCACCACTCGACTTTGATGTCCTGGGTCGGTGAGCCACGAACCCCGTAGCAATCGGAACAGCTCCCACGCAGTCCGACACTGCGCCGCGTGGAGATTTCCTGGCTGATCCACACCGACCGACCGACTGCCGCACACCGGCTAGCCGGAAACTGTAAGCACCAGACCAAAGATAGCACAAGGTCGATACATATCACTGCTGCCACACGTAGAAAGAGGAAGAACCACGGCATAACCGCAATAACTGCGGGAAACTAAACGCAGAGTAACAGTCAACGTTTAAAGCAACGCATAAGCAGGGGCCAGCAAGGCTCACGAACGTCAGTCCTTCGCATGGCAGACTTCTACGCTGACGACTGAGCTATGGAGGCAGACAGTTTAAGTATGTTGAGACCCTTGGGGCCACGCCCGATATTACTTTCGTTGCCGTCGGACATTCTCTGTCAGATTAAATTCTGATAGACCTATTTCGTTCTCTTAGAGCGTCCTTTGTTTCTTATGTCTTCCGTGACTATTCGCGAGGACTCGCTGTAGATTTCATAGTGTCTGATGACAGAATAATGGATGTCGCAGAGATGAATGCTTTTGTTGACCTCCACCTGCTGCGTTCCTTCGCAGTGTCGTATTAACTGTCGTGGAAAGATGTACAAGCCGTCCACTGCTACTGGTTGTAAAGGGTCGGAATTAACTCCACATGTTTCATTTAACGTAACGCAAAGCTCTTTTTGTACGCATAGTACTACGTTGCACCGAGAAGGCAATGTTTGTAGATGACATGCAGCTCACAGATGATAGTAGACAGACGTTTGAGTTGACTCACCGGTAGCTTTGTTCAGAGATGACCTTTTCACTCGCCGCATGTGGTCTAGAAACCGCAGAGCAGGCTAACCTGATCAGCTGCTACTGTGGACGCGTCTACCGGTTCTCACGACAGGTTGGCTAGTGCACTCGTCTATTTCCACTGCCGGTGCTACTAGATTTCTCCTCCATGATCGGTTGCGTCTTTCAAACCGTGAAGAGCAGTTCTCTACCCTCTAGCTCCAAGGATTTGCAAGCAAACGTATTCATCACTGTACATTTGCAGATACGCTTGCACGTGTTATAAGGCCAGTATCTCGTGAAGCAAATTAACACAAACAATTTTATATGCAAGGCATCCGCAGCTGCTGAAGGTCATGATGAATGAAACACCGCAGATATCTCCTAAACCATAATTTTAATTGACCACAATACCTGTTTCACGGCTTACAGCCGTATTTTCAGGCGCAACCTACGTATTTAAGAACTGAAATATAATTATAAACTGTACTCAAAATTTGTGCTGTTGTATAAGATTATTTGAAGGACTGTACTCCCGGAAATGATTACCTGAATCTATCTTAGGTGAACGCAACGTTCTTAGACAAGGTGTTGCCATTCGGAGAATACTGTGAATATTTAAAAAACTAAACGAACGAAGGCTACTTGGGAAGGTGGTCCAAATAAAATGCTCTACTAATGTTGCCGAGTAGATCGTACCGATATACTGGCCATTCATTTCATGTTCAAGTATCACCCCAAACCAGACACGAAAGGCGCACCTTACAAGAGTAGGCCCTGCTCCACAAGCACCAGGAATCACTGACTGTGCAGGTAAATACATTCATGGGCCAAAACATTTGACCGCTGACCACCACGAGATTGCATGCAGGCACATGACACAGTAAAGAAAGAATGTAAGCGGAACAGAGACGAATGGGTAGTAATTATAGCGAAGATACGGGCCGCGAATGCGGAAATCCACTTATATATGGGGTTTTGACGAAGGACACACAGTTACGGCTTGGCGCCTGGAAACGAGAATCTCTGAAGCGGGGAATCTGGACGGCTGTTAGCGTACTTCTGTCGTGAGCATCTGCAGACAGTGATTACAGGATGGTGGAATTACGAGTAGGCCACATGGTATTGCATGTCCACGTCTGTTCACAAAACATAGAGCTCCATAGGACGAATCCTACGTGTTACCGTACTGACCCAAAGACATCATCAACTACGATTGCAGTGCGCACAGCATGACTGAGCTTTCACCGTGGGTCAGTGGAAACATGCCGCCTGGTCGAATGAATCGCACTTATTGTTACACCAAGTCGATGGTTTAGTCCTTACACGCCTTCATCCAGGCAAGCGGATGGTTGAAACATGCACCGCTCCTCAGATGCACGCCGGTAAGGCCAGAACTGTGCTAGGGGGTCCGCCAGCCGGTGTGGCCGAGCGGTTCTAGGCGCTTCAGTCGGTCGCAGGTTCGAATCCTGCCTCGGGCATGGATGTCTGTGATGTCCTTAGGTTAGTTAGGTTTAAGTAGTTCTAAGTTCTAGGGGACTGATGACCTCGGATGTTAAGTCCCATAGTGCTCAGAGCCATTTGAACCATTTGCTAGGGGGCCCATGTCACAAGGCCACAGTCGTGCTACAGTGGTTTGATGTGCGTGATAGGTAACTCCCGTTGATGCCTTGGCCATCAAATACCCCTGATCTGTACTCGTTGGAACACATTTCTGGCGCCGGTGGCGCACACACAATCCACCACCCAATAATTCACGGGAATTCCGTTATTTGATGCCACGTACCTTCTGAAACCTATCAAAGACTTTTCGAATCACTGCTGTATTCTGTTTGAAAAATGGACCAACACGCTTGAAACGCCCGCTAAACCCGCTGGGCAGAACAGGTGATTAGGATTGTGGAAAGGGCCAAATAAGGTTGGGGTCAGTTTCACCATAAAATTGTAATTTATTGTAATTTAATAACACCTTTAAACAAAAACGGCACATACCCGAACCATTACAACTACGAGTTTAAAAATGCAATTCTTTCACGGCTGAAGCCCTCCAAACATGAAATCTTAAAAATCAACAAGATAAAAATGCAGTTAAAATAGCAAAAAAATGGTTCAAATGGCTCTGAGCACTATGGGACTCAACTGCTGTGGTCATAAGTCCCCTAGAACTTAGAACTACTTAAACCTAACTAACCTAAGGACAGCACACAACACCCAGCCATCACGAGGCAGAGAAAATCCCTGACCCCGCCGGGAATCGAACCCGGGAACCCGGGCGTGGGAAGCGAGAACGCTACCGCACGACCACGAGATGCGGGCAGTTAAAATAGCAAATAAAATAACAAAAATATATATGTGGTACAGCTAGGCTGAAAGCCTCAAGGCAAAATTGGATAGACAAACATAAACAAGATGCAATACAAGCGGCTGAAGGCCCACAATAAAATTTTCAAGATTTTAAAAATAAATTACCATAACCTTTCAAAGGCAGAAGGCCGCAATGTTTAAGCTTGAAAGGTAATTTTAAGAATAAGGTTCCAAGGCTGAAGGCCCACAATTAACTTTCCAAAATTTTAAAAAAAATATAACCATAAGCCTTAAGTTTTAAGTAGCTGATATCGGACTAAAAGAAAAGACAACAGTAATAACCTTTCAGCAAATATCCACTTGCCGGAATTGAAATTTACTTACGTAAAACACAGTAAAACCAAGAATTTTTTTTATCATTGGCTGTGATAGATTATAAACAGACAATTAAACACCGGTGAGAAAGACAGTAAAGACAACAGCACTCAGAAGCCTCCAGGGGGTCGGTTCGCCCTCGTTCACTTAGGTGACACCGTTGGTGAGCACAACTACACTTGATCCGGAATGAGATTTTCACTCTGCA
This sequence comes from Schistocerca nitens, assembly GCF_023898315.1. Taxonomy (NCBI): domain Eukaryota; kingdom Metazoa; phylum Arthropoda; class Insecta; order Orthoptera; family Acrididae; genus Schistocerca; species Schistocerca nitens. The sequence continues at coordinate 515,298,244 of NC_064620.1, read as the reverse complement.
GCGGAGTGTGCGCTGAAATGAAACTTCCTGGCAGATTAAAACTGTGTGCCCGACCGAGACTCGAACTCGGGCACACGAGTTCGAGTCTCGGTCGGGCACACAGTTTTAATCTGCCAGGAAGTTTCATTTCAGCGCACACTCCGCTGCAGAGTGAAAATCTCATTCTGGAAACATCCCCCAGGCTGTGGCTAAGCCATGTCTCCGCAATATCCTTTCTTTCAGGAGTGCTAGTTCTGCAAGGTTCGCAGGAGAGCTTCTGTAAAGTTTGGAAGGTAGGAGACGAGGTACTGGCAGAAGTAAAGCTGTGAGTACCGGGCCTGAGTCGTGCTAAGGTAGCTCAGTTGGTAGAGCACTTGCCCGCGAAAGGTAAAGGTTCCGAGCTCGAGTCTCGGTCGGGCACACAGTTTTAATCTGCCAGGAAGTTACACTTGATCCGTCGGAACCCAACCAAGGGACAGCCACGGACCAACCGACAAACGATTTGCTTGCCACCAATCGGTACATGAGAATTCAAAAACAAAATGTTACGGGCGTAATTATCCACAATCAAATATGTACATATATTAAGCTGTCAAAACTACACACCGTGTTGAACAGTGACAACAGGTGAGGAAAGGACACTGCCTGAAATCACGTTAGTGGCCAGGGCAGGTAACCAGAACACTAACGGCCACAAGGCAGAAAATTCCACTGGTGCACTCGAATTGTAGTCTACCAATATAGTGAATTCTACTGCATGGCGGCTAAATTTCAGCATTACAAACACTCGGTGTTGCTCACAGGGAAACCTTGCCTACAGCGACTACACCATAACGAACCAAACAACGTGAATGGACGTGACTTGGGTACTTAAAACCACTACTCAACTTTGACGTCCTGGGTCGGTGAAACACGAAGCTAATAGCAATCGGACAGCTCCACACAGCCCCCGACACTGCGCAGGGACCGCCAGCGGACCCAGCCGACTGCACCGAGCGGAGATAACTTCCCTGGTCCACAGCAACCGACCGACTCCCATCAGAATGCCGACTACATCTAAAATAGTCGTCAGTGGACATAACGCCAACTGCACACACAACCTGACAATCACTTGCGCAGAGACCTGAACGATACTCAACAGTAATGAAGCACGCACGAAGACAAATCGGAAGTCACTGCACGCACACACAGCTGACTCATGAACGATCGGCGAGCCAAAACGCGTCGTCCAGTAGGACGACCGACCGACGATCCACCAAGACTGTGGCCCAGGTCAAGTGATGCGTGGCGGCAATGGTCGAGAGAGCCATGTCGACGCAGACCTCACTGCTGCTCCAACCCGACGGCACTAGTGACGCATTGCAACTCCCCGTGTGGCAGGTCCGGACTGCGCTCCAGATGCGTTCCAACTGACTCGCAGCCCGAACTCGCGACCCGAGCTCGCTTACGACAGACAACGACCGTGAAGTAATAGCACTCGAGCAAAGATACTACGAGAGAGGATATATCGATATGCGCTGCTAGCGCCGCTCATTATCAGGCAAAGTAGCAACTCAGTGACAGTAGTTATTTAAATTAACGTAGTGAGGTGGAAGTACGTAAAAAAAAATAGGGTGTAAAATACATGATGGCGGTAACACGAGCCACACATGGCTCAACGCTGTTAAACGAATGGTCATAATGTTTTGGCTCGTCAGTGTACTACCTACAGAGTGTTTCAAAAATGACCGGTATATTTGAAACGGCAATAAAAACTAAACGAGCAGCGATAGAAATACACCGTTTGTTGCAATATGCTTGGGACAACAGTACAGGCGCTGCGGTCTGGGAAACTCTATAGTACGATATTTTCCACATATCCACCATGCGTAGCAATAATATGGCGTAGTCTCTGAATGAAATTACCCGAAACCTTTGACAACGTGTCTGGCGGAATGGCTTCACATGCAGATGAGATGTACTGCTTCAGCTGTTCAATTGTTTCTGGATTCTGGCGGTACACCTGGTCTTTCAAGTGTCCCCACAGAAAGAAGTCACAGGGGTTCATGTCTGGCGAATACGGAGGCCAATCCACGCCGCCTCCTGTATGTTTCGGATAGCCCAAAGCAATCACACTATCATCGAAATATTCATTCAGGAAATTAAAGACGTCGGCCGTGCGATGTGGCCGGGCACCATCTTGCATAAACCACGAGGTGTTCGCAGTGTCGTCTAAGGCAGTTTGTACCGCCACAAATTCACGAAGAATGTCCAGATAGCGTGATGCAGTAATCGTTTCGGATCTGAAAAATGGGCCAATGATTCCTTTGGAAGAAATGGCGGCCCAGACCAGTACTTTTTGAGGATGCAGGGACGATGGGACTGCAACATGGGGCTTTTCGGTTCCCCATATGCGCCAGTTCTGTTTATTGACGAAGCCGTCCAGGTAAAAATAAGCTTCGTCAGTAAACCAAATGCTGCCCACATGCATATCGCCGTCATCAATCCTGTGCACTATATCGTTAGCGAATGTCACTCGTGCAGCAATGGTAGCGGCGCTGAGGGTTTGCCGCGTTTGAATTTTGTATGGATAGAGGTGTAAACTCTGGCGCATGAGACGATACGTGGACGTTGGCGTCATTTGGACCGCAGCTGCAACACGGCGAACGGAAACCCGAGGCCGCTGTTGGATCACCTGCTGCACTAGCTGCGCGTTGCCCTCTGTGGTTGCCGTACGCGGTCGCCCTACCTTTCCAGCACGTTCATCCGTCACGTTCCCAGTCCGTTGAAATTTTTCAAACAGATCCTTTATTGTATCGCTTTTCGGTCCTTTGGTTACATTAAACCTCCGTTGAAAACTTCGTCTTGTTGCAACAACACTGTGTTCTGGGCGGTGGAATTCCAACACCAGAAAAATCCTCTGTTCTAAGGAATAAACCATGCTGTCCACAGCACACGTGCACATTGTGAACAGCACACGCTTACAGCAGAAAGACGACGTACAGAATGGCGCACCCACAGACTGCGTTGTCTTCTATATCTTTCACATCACTTGCAGCGCCATCTGTTGTTGAAAATTGTAACTACTGTAATTTCGAAAGTTTGTCCGCCTGAAAATGTACTGTTGTCCCAAGCATATTGCAACAAACGGTGTATTTCTATCGCTGCTCGTTTAGGTTTTATTGCCGTTTCAAATATACCGGTCATTTTTGAAACACCCTGTACATGCACATCATAACACAGCGTACACGTAATAGCTTCGCTGCTCTTTGGGGTTCCGTTCGAAGTGGGACTCATCAGTGAAGGCAGTCAGTGAGATTGCTGGCCAAAGACGCTTCGGACAGTGGCGGGATACCAGCTTGATAGTCTCCCGCCATACGGAACGACAGTCAGCAGTGATCGTCTGGTGTGTCTCGATTTTCATCCGCGGCAGCCTTGGAGCATAGCGGTACGTCGACGATGGTCTGCGTTTCGTTTTGTTGCCCTTCGTGCCAATCCATCATGGTCTTAAATTTCGGTAAGATAATACCAAGTCGCACATAGCGAGAGTTGCTACCCCTTGCCTTCGTGTTTGCGATACCCTAATTGGGCCAGCAAGGTCGCTAGATGACTCTCCAACTGAAAACGTTTGGAGCATTACGGGCAGGGCTCTCCTGCCAGTTCGGTATTGTGACGATCGAGCCGCCAGTTGGTGACAGAATATGCTGCGACGTCCCTCTGGAGGACATCCAACAACTCTGTTAACCAACTCCAAGCCGAGTAACTGCTTGCGTAAGGGCCTTAGGTGGACCAACGCACTTCTCACTTGCTCGGTTTGTGAAGCTCTTTCTCTTAAGGGGCTCCGGAAAGGCTCAAAATCATGAAAAGTTCAATTTTTACTTTTTTGCGTTTTCTGAATCTGCAGACTATTACCTTTTAATAGATATATAATTTATTCAATTCCGAAGACTACAACTATTTTTAAATTTTTTTTAAAATGTGTTCTGCATGGGCGTGACCCACTGTGGCGCTGTTAAACTGCTGTCAAATGGTGTTATTATTAACGTCCGTGTTCATCAGGTACATTTTAGTGATGTGAGATAAAGTATGTGTTGTGGCTAACCTGTGATGGTTCAATATACACTCCTGGAAATTGAAATAAGAACACCGTGAATTCATTGTCCCAGGAAGGGGAAACTTTATTGACACATTCCTGGGGTCAGATACATCACACGGTCACACAGACAGAACCACAGGCACATAGACACAGGCAACAGAGCATGCACAATGTCGGCACTAGTACAGTGTATATCTACCTTTCGCAGCTATGCAGGCTGCTATTCTCCCATGGAGACGATCGTAGAGATGCTGGATGTAGTCCTGTGGAACGGCTTGCCATGCCATTTCCACCTAGCACCTCAGTTGGACCAGCGTTCGTGCTGGACGTGCAGACCGCGTGAGACGACGCTTCATCCAGTCCCAAACATGCTCAATGGGGGACAGATCCGGAGATCTTGCTGGCCAGGGTAGTTGACTTACACCTTCTAGAGCACGTTGGGTGGCACGGGATACATGCGGACGTGCATTGTCCTGTTGGAACAGCAAGTTCCCTTGCCGGTCTAGGAATGGTAGAACGATGGGTTCGATGACGGTTTGGATGTACCGTGCACTATTCAGTGTCCCCTCGACGATCACCAGTGGTGTACGGCCAGTGTAGGAGATCGCTCCCCACACCATGATGCCGGGTGTTGGCCCTGTGTGCCTCGGTCGTATGCAGTCCTGATTGTGGCGCTCACCTGCACGGCGCCAAACGCGCATACGACCATCATTGGCACCAAGGCAGAAGCGACTCTCATCGCTGAAGACGACACGTCTCCATTCGTCCCTCCATTCACGCCTGTCGCGACACCACTGGAGGCGGGCTGCACGATGTTGGGGCGTGAGCGGAAGACGGCCTAACGGTGTGCGGGACCGTAGCCCAGCTTCATGGAGACGGTTGCGAATGGTCCTCGCCGATACACCAGGAGCAACAGTGTCCCTAATTTGCTGGGAAGTGGCGGTGCGGTCCCCTACGGCACTGCGTAGGATCCTACGGTCTTGGCGTGCATTCGTGCGTCGCTGGGGTCCGGTCCCAGGTCGACGGGCACGTGCACCTTCCGCCGACCACTGGCGACAACATCGATGTACTGTGGAGACCTCACGCCCCACGTGTTGAGCAATTCGGCGGTACGTCCACCCGGCCTCCCGCATGCCCACTATACGCCCTCGCTCAAAGTCCGTCAACTGCACATACGGTTCACGTCCACGCTGTCGCGGCATGCTACCAGTGTTAAAGACTGCGATGGAGCTCCGTATGCCACGGCAAACGGGCTGACACTGACGGCGGCGGTGCACAAATGCTGCGCAGCTAGCGCCATTCGACGGCCAACACCGCGGTTCCTGGTGTGTCCGCTGTGCCGTGCGTGTGATCATTGCTTGTACAGCCCTCTCGCAGTGTCCGGAGCAAGTATGGTGGGTCTGACACACCGGTGTCAATGTGTTCTTTTTTCCATTTCCAGGAGTGTATATCGCTTATCGCTGGTGTGATTGTCGATTGTTTCATGTTTATTTACTCTGTCGTTATCTCGAAAACATTCGTAATTAATTCTGTTTCTTGAGTCTCTGTTTTGTTGAAATATAATAATGAGTAAAAGTAAAGTTATTAGAAATCCTCTGAAGGCCCTTAAGAAAAGGAGAAATGTTGGAAAGCCAAAGGTATGTGTTATTACTGTAAACAATAAAGACGATGAAAATCCCCAACATAGCCTGTGTCCCAAAGAAGAAGACAGTTGGTGTAAATATAACAAAGGATTGCTAACTGGTGAAGTGTACACTCATAAGCATAGTCTGCCTCATGCAATAATGGAGGTAATAAAACCTATTTTCAGAGACTTAGCAGCACCTGAACTGTTGAAATAGTGTATTCACGGAAAAACTCAAAACCCCAATGAAAGTGTAAATAGTGTTATATGGTCGAGAATCCCCAAGACTGTATTTATTGGAATAGAAACACTTCACTTTGGTGTGTATGATGCTGTTGCGACTTTCAATGATGGCAACATTGTAAGGTGCAAGGTATTTAGAAATATGGGAATGAAGATAGGCTGTAACATGGTACGAGCGATGCTTGCTTTAGACAAGGAACGCCTTCGGGCTGCAGACAGGGCTGTAAAGAGTCTAGAAATACAAGCAAGAGTAAACAGGTGGAGGAACAAGAGGAAGCTGGAGGAGGAGTTTGCAGAGGATGAAGATAATCCATCCTATGGACCTGGAATGCACTAAAAAGTTAATCCAATCTTTGTCGCTCGATTCCCAAAACTTTTATTTTCTCATACTAATTACATGTTTTCTAAGGATCTTCCAAACATATTTGCTTCAAACTTTCAGTAAATGTTACACAGTACCTTCTGCATAATTTAACACAGCCTTTTTCCAAAAAACTGTATATTTTTGAATATATAAATAAAAAATTGCAAAAAAATGTTGTGAATTTTCATTACAATTGAAAAAAAATCATCTTTAATAACTGAACTAAAATTTTGTAAAATCCCTGTGTTAAGTTGTAGCCCATATTCCAATAAATAATCCTACCTCAAATACTTTGTGAGGAAAGATGAAATTTATAAGCGTTATTTTAACATTGCAAGTATAGGGCGTTCCGGAGCCCCTTAAATAAGTTATCCAATTTTTATGAAATAATTATTATTTTTCTGTACACGTACGAGGCGTGTTTTTAAGTACCGTCTTGCCACATTGCGGCCGCAGCGCTGCGGTCGACGTTCTGCGCATGCGCACTGGGTACCTACACCTGTTGTCTACACACTGACGCCATTACAGTCTGATTATTCCTTATTTATGTTGTGAACTGAGTGTTTAAGATGCCTCCCATAATCGGGAGCCCCGCCGACTGTGAAGTACGGGCTGTTATGATTTCTTAGTGCTAAAGGCCTAAAAGCGATCGATATTCATCGTAAGACCTGTGCAGTTTACGGAGAAAACATTATGAGTGATGGAATGGTAAGAAAGTAGGTGAGAGCACAAATGTGCATCATGAACAACGGAGTGGGCGTCCTACGGTCGTTAATGAAAGTTTGGTGCAGGAAGTGGACAATAAGGTGAGAGAAAACAGACGCTTTACGATTTCCTCCTTGCAGGATGACTTTCCTAATGTTTCTTGTAGTGTTTTGTATGGCATTGTGACCGAGCACTTGAATTACCGATAGTTGTGCGCACGTTGGGTACCGAAAATGTTGACGGATGTGCACAACACCAAACGTTTAAACAGTGCATTGACTTTTCTTGAGTGGTACCACAACGACGGTGATGATTTCTTAAGCCAAACTGTTACATGCGATGAAACATGGGTGGCCTACGTCACACCAGAATCAAAGCAATAGTCCATGGAATGGCGACATTCAGAGTCACCCAGAAAAGGGAAGTTTAAGCAAACAATTTCTGCCCGGAAAATCATGTGCATAGTATTTTGAGACAGAAAAGGAGTATTGCTTGTGGAATTTCTGCCTCATAATGAGACAATCAATGCAGCAGCTTACTGTAAGACATTGCACAATCTGCGCCGTTCAATTCAGAACAAAAGACGTGGCAAGTTAAGAAAGGGCGTCGTTTTGCTGCAAGACAATGCCCGTCCGCATGTGGCGAATCAGACCAAAGACCTCATCACATCTTTTCGGTGGAAAACTCTAGATCATCCTCCGTACAGCCCCGATCTTGCGCCCAGTGACTACCATCTGTTCCTGCACTTGGAGAAACACCCGGTCGGTCAGCATCTTCAAGACGATGACGAAGTCAAAACAGTGGTGATGCAGTGGTTAACAAGTCAGGCGGCAGACTTCTATGAAGAGGGTATTCAAAAACTGGTACAACGTTATAACAAGTGCCTCAGTATTGACGGAAATTATGTAGAAAAGAAGATTAAGGTATAGGCTTCCATGTAAAAATAAAATTATTGAGATATCTTAGCACGTCTTTTTTTAAATTTCAAAACGGTACTTACTTAAAAAACACGCCTCTTACATCGTATGTGCTGATTTCCTTCCCATTCGGATTATTCATCTGTGATGCGTCCAGTCCTCTTTTTTTTTTTTTTTTTTTTTTTTTTTAGTCTTAGAGTGCCTGTCTTGAGTTTACGACACTACGAAGGAGAAAAAGAGGAGAGTGAATGTAAAATGAAAGGTGTTATTGAGTTCCCAAGAATTAAATGATAATTGAGCTAAATATCGTGTGTGACAATATTAGTCTGTTTCCAAATCAACACTTGTGGTCGATGAAATGTGCAGAGCCGGCCGCAGTGGCCGTGCGGTTAAAGGCGCTGCAGTCTGGAACCGCAAGACCGCTACGGTCGCAGGTTCGAATCCTGCCTCGGGCATGGATGTTTGTGATGTCCTTAGGTTAGTTAGGTTTAACTAGTTCTAAGTTCTAAGGGACTAATGACCTCAGCCGTTGAGTCCCATAGTGCTCAGAGCCATTTTTGAAATGTGCAGAGAGAGTGAGAAAGGGGGTTGGAGACGTTCAAGGCTAACACAAATTTTTATTGTAAAATTTATTTTTCCTTCTTTCTTTCTGTTCCGTTTTTTCTAAAGCACATCAGCAGTCGGCTGGGTGCAGCGCTCATCCAGACGCCCGATGTCCACTGACCAGGTGCTGGAAGCAAGGACCCGTACCTGCAGCACTGATGCACATCAGCTGCCGAAGCAGCAAGACGCGGAGACAGGAACTATGTTGCTTTGTAATAGAGAACTGAATAAGAGACTAGTTCACACTGAAAGGCACAACAACACTCTTCGACGACATTTTTTTTTAACAAAAAGGAAAACAAACAGCAAAACATTACTCAAGCATTGGTATAGAATTTAATCGGAAATCCTGAACACGTTCTGATGTCGTATTTACTATTGAGCATTGCTTAACGCATCGCTGTTAAAGCAAACCGGAAATGTATTAATGAAAATCATGTGACAATAAATCTTGAATATTAAAAAAAAAATACACAGAACGTTAAAAAAATGGTTCAAATGGCTCTGAGCACTATGGGACTTAACTTCTGAGGTCATCAGTCCCCTTGAACTTAGAACTACTTAAACCTAACTAACCTAAGGACATCACACACATCCATGCCTGGGGTAGGATTCGAACCTACGACCGTAGCGGTCGCGCGGTTCCAGACTGAAGCGCCTATAGCCGCTCGGCCACTCCGGCCAGCCACAACGTTCAACATCAAACAGTAACATAGTTACATGGCCAGTTTGTAAACAAAAGTAGTAAATCTGTAGGTTTTCGTGGCCGTTGTCACTGAACTTAAAATCTTCTGGGTTATTAGGCCGCGTCATGTTTCTTCTAAAACGATCGACGTTTCGACCCCTCTGCTGGGATCTTCTGGTGTCCACTTCTAGCAGTAGCATCGAAACGTCGATCATTTTAGAAGAAACATGACGCGGCCTAATATCCCAGAAGATTTTAACTTCAAAAGTAGTAAACATAACAAGCAAACAGCGGCCGCTCTAAGCCACACTTAAGCTTATTCAAACTAGTGAACTCAATTAGTACCTTAATAGTATGGTGCCAGTTACGATTATGTCAATAGGCCCTTATAACAAACTATGTCTGCTCTTACAGGCACTAGCCGTAACTTAAACTAGGCTTTAGTTCAAGGCGGGGACCTAACTCCTTTAAAACTAACCAGGCACTAGACATAAGTTAAAATCAAATGCACTATAATGTTAGAGTGCGCCCTAGGATGCTCAATCATCACCAAGTCAGTGTAATTCGTGGTGTAGGACTTCACAAAAGTAACGTAAGGCCACCACTGAGAGACGAGGACGTCAGCGACAATAACCACACGCCCGTTGTTCCTTAGTTGAACTAAATAACGTAACAAACCAGATGAACAAGCATAAAAACATGTTCATACAACACGACAGAAGCCTCTCACATTTTTAAAACCAGTCAAAATGCACAAAAACACGCCGGCGACACCTCTAAATACGCCGACGTACTTACATGTAGAAACAACGATATCATAGCAAACTAAAATCTGACCAGACAAATATTATACTGTGTAAGACAGAGCTCCATCGCCGTCTTCCTTCCACATCCTTCCCTAATCCGATGGGACTGACGACCTCGCAGTTAGGCCCCCTGCCCCCCCCCCCCCCAAACCAACCAACCAACCGATCAACATGTTCACAGATCACGCGACTAAGTGGACATCTAATGAACAGCCGTCCCTCCGGTCTCAGTTTAGTAACTGGTATTACGCTCAGTGCACACACGTGCTACTTTCCGGTCATACTCTCTGGAACGTGCAAATTATTTCCTCGTCAGTAAACACTGCTCGTGTCTTATCACTAAGACAATGACTCGACCAGATCTTAAACAGTAGCTACATAGTCTTAACACAAGCTAATACAGCACAACAGACAGCCAAATTATACGATACTACCCTTAACGTGACTGAACTAGCGAACACATGACACAGGTATTCCTCATTACCGATAACGCATCACAGTGGAACCACTCGCAGTGGAGATACACCGGTGCTCGAACGCGCGATCCCAACAAACGGGAACACACAAGCCACTGACACTGCAGACCGGCTCTGCCTGCCGACCGCAGGAGGGTTTCTTACTGCTGGACTACCAACGCATACCCGACATGTGTAACTAATCGCTGCTCGCATATCACCAGCCGGCCGCTGTGGCTGAGCGGTTCTAGGCGCTTCAGTCCGGAACCGCGCTGCTACTACGGTCGCAGGTTCGAATCCTGCCTCGGGCATGAATGTGTGTGATGTCCTTTGGTTAGTTAGATTTAAGTAGTTCTAAGTCTAGGGGACTGATGACCTCAGATGTTAAGTCCCATAGTGCTTAGAGCCATTTGAACCATTCGCATATCACCGCAGAACCACTCCCCATGGAGCTACACTCGATTCCCAAACGCATGACACGAAACAGACCAGGAACACAAACTTTTTACTCTTCCTACAAAAGCACACAACAGTTGCATGTGCGTTGGCAGTACTGCAACCAACTTTCCCGTATTTGCTGGATTTTCCGTATTTGAACTTATTTTTTTCATAATCTCCCAGCTCCCGTATTTTCAGGCTCATTGGGCGCTTTTCTTCAGTTTTTAACTTCACTTTCTTTTACGTATGTAGAAATATTTTTCAAGAATTTAAATTTTGCGTCTTCGGTCATACGCTTGGCTGTTAGACGTGACTTCGTTTCAGTGCCAGTGCTTACTGTGGATTGTTCTTCAATATTTTGTGATGGGGAAGAAGCTAAACCGCCACCAAAAAAGAAAACAAAGTATATGTGTACATATCTTAAGAAGAGGGAAGCTTTATATTCCTGGATTGGACCAGCACGGTCAAATGTTCAGGAATAAAACTGCTCAATCTGCAAAGGTGAGTTTAGCATCGCACAAGGCGCCAAGAACGATTGTATGAAGATTGTATCTGTTTTTCGGACGTGTCCGAAAGAACAGATACCATCTTCATGTAGATAAGGCTTACTGGCCATTGATCTCCTTCAGTGCGGATTCAGTCACATTGCCCGAACTCTTACGGGAATCGGTAGGTTGACTGCCGCGAGCAATGAGTATAGTGGGCAGGGGCACTAAAAATGTAGTGTGTGGACAGTAAGTTGGGAATGTGGGTCTCACGGGGAGCGTGCCAGAGATAAGTCCCTGCAGTCACACTATGGAACGATCCTGTCCGTTTCATCAAATTCCAGATTTGGGGCTTGAATAGGACTTGAGATCAACTTACTTTCATTTATTCAACTTCTAACAAGAAATAAAAATATAATGATAAATGAATCATCAATTAAATATTTTATTGTCCAAGCAATAGCATCGAGAATACTATTATTTTCCGTTTTGTTGATTCAAATAAAGTACCCAACCCCTGTGTCCTCGGTGTCTCAGACGGAGCCGACACGGTAGTTCGGCGTTGGGTCAGAGGGTTAACTGCCCTCTGTAATAAAAAAATGAGTCAACGACTCAACACTGAATTTCAACGGGTGTCGTGGGACATCCGCACCGAACAAATGCAACGAACAGTATCGAACAAAATGAGAGGAAAAAAACGGGTAGAGCGTCTGCACGTAAGCAGGAGATCCCGGGTTCGAATCCCAGTCGGGGCACATATTTTCAACTGTCGCCGTTGATATTTGTCAACGTCTGTAAGCAGCTAAAGGTCTGGATTTCATTGTAATTTCAAGAAAGATTGTGTACAGCACATGAATACTTCAGGCATAGACGATTCAGACTATACTAAAGTTTTGAAACAATAATTTTGAAATGAAATTACAGAAGTAGACACAATTGTTCAGGCTTATATTAGTATCTGTGTGAATACTGGAAATGTTTTCATTCAAAAAGCAAAGTATTTGGAGAATTCCGATCTTAGTGTTACGGAATCTCACGAAGCTGTACAGTTACTAACTAATTAGTAAAGTTAGGTTTTTCGGTAGTGGTCCTCATAAATTGTCAGCCACTGTTCTTGATTCAAATTTGAATTCTGCCAGTGAGAACAACTTCATTGAATTCTATGATTCCTGAAGATGTCGGCCAGTTGCGCTGACGAAATATTGTGGAGTTTTCACTATGACATCCGACGTCTCGCCCGAGAACCATATATACAACATGTCCGTCGGGAAAGCCTCAAGCAACACATCCGATACCTGTACAGGGAGGAGATGGTAAAAGAAGTTAATAGTTTTGATAAACTACGGAATAAGAAGAGCAGACTGCTATGTGCCCTTACGTTTTTATTAAGATGCCGAGATCATCGAGTTATTCCGACGTTCGCTAAGGTGACGCACTTCATAACCTCTGCAGCCGCTAAAAGGATAAAAAATCGAGCAAGCCACGCACTGGTAAGAGAAAGGATTCACCATACTCAGCGAGAACTGGACTTCGTATCCAGAGAGCTCTTGGCACTTCATTTGAAGATATCGTCAAGACTGTCCGCTGGTTCTTGGACGTGGGTTGACAGCGCTACTTGGGCGTTCTCAGACTGGAAACGACAAGAAGACGCAGCACGTCAAAGTGATAAGTTTCATCGCTTCAGGGACCGTTTACCACAAGAAGAGAACAACGAAGTTCGTAGACGAACTGTATACAATCTAGCGGACAAACCTTTGCCTGACGCGGTGGTATCGGTCCTGGAGAAAGGATTGAACTTCGCACCCACTCCGAGGACACCACCTGTTCTGGACATCATTAGCTCCGTCGAACAAGGCATCCTAAAACTTCCCAGGGAATCTGCCGAGGAGATCCGGCGGGAGACTTGCCGTGCTCTGACACGGGATCAAGTGCCTAAGAACAATTTGACAGCTGCAGAGAGGTCAGTGATTCGATCCCTACGAGAAGATCCTGATATTGTGATTTTGCCGGCGGATAAGGGAAATGCGACTGTTATCCTCTCCACGTCGATGTATCTGAGCAAGATGCACCAGCTTCTGGACGACTCTGCATATAGCACACTAAATAAGGACCCCACAAAAAAAAATTCAGCGGAAAACTGTGGAGCTCCTCAAAAACGCACGATATCCGATGTGGTTGCTAAGAGACTACGTACACAGGCGCCCGTACCTCCCAGGCTGTACGGATTGCCCAAAATTCACAAGGATAATGTGCCACTGCGGCCTATTGTGAGTAATATCGGGGCACCAACGTATAATCTCGCGAAACATCTAGCAGCGCAATTGAGCCCTTTAGTAGGAAAGTGTGAGCATCGTATCCGTAACTCACAAGACTTTATTCGTCGGCTCAAGAACTTACGACTCGCACCATCAGATATACTCGTGAGTTTTGACGTAGTCTCACTTTTTACTCGTGTACCATTGCAGGAATCGTTGTTGCTCATTAGCGAGAAGCTGGATGGGGAACTTTTAGAGTTATTCCAACATGTGCTCACCTCGACATACTTTTTATTTAATGGACAATACATTGAACAGACTGACGGCGTCGCAATGGGTAGTTCCCTGTCTCCAATTGTGGCTAATCTTTTCATGGAAGACTTCGAGGAGAGAGCGCTCCAGACGTCGGATTTGAAACCTACATGATTTTGGCGATATGTGGACGACACCTTTGTTATCTGGCCTCACGGCATTGCATCGCTGAATGTTTTTCTTGGGCATCTTAACTCGCTTCATCCCAACATCAAGTTCACGATGGAGATGGAGAAAAACGGCGAACTTCCATTCCTGGACGTGTTGGTACGGAGAAAAGAAGATGGCACGTTAGGTCACTCAGTGTACCCTAAACCAACACATACGGACTTATACTTACAGGCCACCAGCTGTCACCATCCTTCGCAACGAAGTGGCGTACTGAGGACGTTGGTCCACAGAGCACGAGCACTCAGTGTACCCTAAACCAACACATACGGACTTATACTTACAGGCCACCAGCTGTCACCATCCTTCGCAACGAAGTGGCGTACTGAGGACGTTGGTCCACAGAGCACGAGCCATATCAGACAGCTTATCCAATGAGCTACTCCATCTGCGTACCATTTTCCAACAAAATGGATTCTCCGAACGGGAGATTCGCCGTGCCTAACAACCAAAGCGGGTTACCCAACGTGAGGAAGTGGAAGAAGGCGAAGAACAAAGGGGAATGGTCATCTTGCCATACATCGGCGGTGTCTCTTCAAAAATAGGAAGACTATTGAAGAGGCATAAAGTTAAATGTGTTTTTCGTCCGCCGGCAAAACTCAGAGCTCTCTTGGGCTCATCTAAGGACAGCCTTGGCCTAAGAAGACCCGGTGTTTACGAGATTCCTTGTAGCTGCGGCATGTCGTACATCGGACAAACTTGTCGCACTGTAGAAGAGAGATGCACTGAACACCGACGCTACACTCGTCTGGAGCAACCAGAAAAGTCTGCAGTGGCCGAGCATTGTCTCAGTACAGGCCATTCTATGAATTACCTACATACAAACATTCTCGCATCGACGAGTTCGTACTGGGACGGTGTTATTAAGGAAGCAGTGGAAATACGTAGCTCGACGAATCTTGTAAACAGAGACACGGGCTTTCAGCTTAGTTCAGCATAGGATCCAGCACTGGCCATATTGAAGTCGCTTCGAGCAGAGAGGAATACTTTTGGTCATAAGACGGACGACGATTCGCCAGCAACATAAATATTCTGTTGACAACGGGAAGATAATCAAGGCGCCTACGTGGACGCGCAGTACTGCTTGCGGCTTCCGACAGAGGTCGCTGGGGCTGCCGATGGCAGCGCAGAGCAGCGGCGGCAGCCTCCGCGCGTGCGCCCAAGTTTTTGGTTCTTCATCCTGTAGGTGGCGTTACTGTCCTTCCAGCTATCAGTTGATGTCGTCGCTATTGGCCATCGAATTTGGCGCCTCCACGCATGCGCACTTCCTGCCTAAAACTAGCATAAATGGGGAGCCCTGGTCCTGCCTTAGCAGTGTGTTCGTCGCACCTGAAGATGTCGGCCAGTTGCGCTGACGAAATATTGTGGAGTTTTCACTATGACATCCGACGTCTCGCCCGAGAACCGTATATACAAGACTATGTCTATTCAACGACATGCATGAAGCTGTGGAAACTTGCAATTTCCTAATTGCGACTTACTGCTTAATTTCTTGAAGTAAGTCATTTTTTTGCGAAGGCTGTTTCTGTCTTTGAAATAGTTATTTAATGCCTAGCTTAGCTAATTTCACCCTCCTTGAGTATTTTCAAGCTACCACTATTACTTGCATTTTAGTGAAGAACTGTAGTCGTACAGTATCTTATATTCCACACATCCGTGTGGAGGAAACAGTCTCTGAGGTCGTTGTTAGTAAAAGTTTGAGGATTATGGTAGTTATGGGGTCACCTTTATAAGACAATTCTGCTTGCAAGAAAAGAAAAGTGCGACCCTTACGAGAGGTATCCCACTTGCCACCGTTCTACCCTTCATGTTCTCAATTCCAAAATTGAACCGTTTTTCGCCCAGAGTTACTAATGTAGCATTAAACCTCATTTAAAAACATCGATGAAGTGTACATTTGCCCATCTGACTGGAGCGGATGTACAGTGCATGAGACCGAATCCGAGGATAGTGATATGTTTTTCACAAGTGTGGGGTCTATCTGAAGGATGGCTGAACGCCGTGTAACTGTGGTAGCTGCATGGGGATGCATTTTGCAATGCATACAGACAGATGGCTATCGGAGAACACAATGGTCCATTTCACAATATGTTTTTGTTCAAATGGTTCAAATGGCTCTGAGCACTATGGGACTTAACTTCTGAGGTCATCAGTCCCCTAGAACTTAGAACTACTTAAACCTATCCTAAGGACATCACACACATCCATGCCCGAGGTAGGATTCGAACCTGCGACGGTAGCGGTCGTGCGGTTCCAGACTGTAGCGCCTAGAACCGCTCGGCCACCCCGGTCGGCTTATGTTTTTGTATCCAGGCCTACGGTTCAGGACTTTTTCTTGGCCGGCCGCGGTGGTCTCGCGGTTCTAGGCGCGCAGTCCGGAACCGTGCGACTGCTTCGGTCGCAGGTTCGAATCCTGCCTCGGGCATGGATGTGTGTGATGTCCTTAGGTTAGTTAGGTTTAAGTAGTTCTAAGTTCTAGGGGACTGATAACCACAGCAGTTGAGTCCCATAGTGCTCAGAGCCACTTTTTCTTGTTTTGACCTTTAGTAATATGAGAAAAAGTTAACCTATGTATAATGAAACGTTGCTTCAAAAATTTACATGAACATTCTTCTATTACCAACGTATCGCTTTCGTAGAGAAACATGAAGATAATATTGGACAAATATCAGCAGTCTTCCTTATCGCACTCCAGTCTTAAATGGGAGGAAAAAAGAGACCTTGATATCACATGGAATAAAAAGTACCAACTGCAGTTCAGTTCTAGCTGATTCGCAGAGTAGATGTAGCATAAGAACAACAAAAACAAATGTTACCAGGTTCAGTCCTAGATCGTTGGCATGCACTTTTTTCTTTTTTATACGGGGGTGAGTCAAATGAAAACCTTAAATTTGTAATAACAAATCGTAATTTCGCGCCGTTATCCTGTAAGTTGGTAAGCATGCTACAAACAGCATGCAGAATGGCCTATAGGTGCTGGCGAATCGTCGTCCGTCTTATGACCAAAAGTATTCCTCTCTGCTCGAAGCGACTTCAATATGGCCAGTGCACACAGTATAAAGATGCATACAGTATAAAGATGGCCTCCGCACTTGCGACTTGCACCAGGGAAGAACAGCGATCCGTTATTCGGTTTTTACATAGTGAGGATGTGAAACCGATTGAAATTCATTGACGAATGAAGGTTCAGTACGGTGATGCATGTTTGTCACAGCAGCAAAAAATTCTACGAATGGAGTAGGAAGTTCGCAAATAGTGTGACTTCAGTGGAAGATGCTCCTCGTCCAGGTGAGGAACAACGAGTTGTGACTCCACAGGACACTGCAGCAGTTGAAGTCATAGTGAAGGAAAACCGCCGAGCGACACTGAGTGACATTGCAGCATGTTTACAGATTAGTCATGTGTCAGCACACCACATTGGGCATGATGAGCTCCAGTTTCACAAAGTGTCTGCAAGATGGGTGCCACGGCAGCTGACTCCTGAAACGAGAGAACGACGTGTTGATGCTTGTGAAGAACTTCTTCGGCGCTTTGAACGAGAAGGCGATGGTTTCCTTGCAAGAATCGTTACTGGGAATGAAACCTAGGTCCACTTCCACCAACCGAAAACGAAGAGAGCGAGCAAGGAATGGCGCCATTCTTCATCACCAAAAACAAAGAAGTTTCGAACCATCAGCAGGGAAGGTTATGCTGACTCTCTTTTGGGACGAAAAAGGCGTCATTTTGGAGCATTACATGCCTACAGGGACCACTGTCACCAGTGCATCATACACAGATCTACTAAAAAATCATCTCCGGCCTGCAAACAAATCAAAGCGACGTGGATTGCTGTCAGCAGGTGTCCTTTTGCAACATGACAATGCAAGGCCCCACACTGCCCGTACAACAGTTACAACAATCACAGACCAGCATTTTGAGTGTCTTCCTCATCCACCATACTCACCAGACCTTGCCCCAAGTGATTTCCATACGTTTGGGCCACTCAAAGACGCAATGGGAGGAAAGAAGTTCCATTCTGATGAAGAGGTTCGCCACGTGGTGCATGAGTGGTTGCGCGGATTACCGAAAGAATTTTTTTCTAAAGGAATTTATGCAGTTTGTAAGCGCTGGAGGACTTGCATTGAACGTGGGGGAGCTTATGTTGAAAAGTGATACAGCTTTGTACCACTTCTGCACAGTAAATAATATTTAAAAAAATATTTCAAGTTTTCATTTGACTCACCCTCGTAAAACTGCCATTTCAGAAGCCATTCCGCTCGCATCATTACTCCTGAAAATTTACTTGTCCGTCTGACTGTAGTAACACTTTATTACTGCTACAGAGGCATCATTATTCCTGTTCCTGAAAATTTACGTGTCCCTGTGGCAGTAGTAACATTTTATTACTGCTACAGAGTAATGTTGTAGAACTTCGATACAGAATTATGTTCCGTGAATATTTAACGTGAAGCGCAGCCGTTTGTTGTTACACCAAGAGTTAAGGCTGTAAACCTTAATTATTAAGTAAACTTTCATGATGAGATTTTAACAGAGTCCCATTTCAGCTTCTTGTCGTGCGTTTGACGGAAAATTCTAACGAATCTTCTCTAGTTTATGCTACACAGAAAAATTTCTCAGTATGGCTAAGGGGTGGCACTATATATCGAGCTGTGACCTCAGACAGTACCTGGTACGTGACCTTTGAGGCTAGTAGTTCATTCTCTGAATAGCTGCCACAAATTTCTGTGCTTTGTGCGCAACCGCTACGGTGCTGTATGAGAGTCTTACATGCAATCTGGGCGTACTCTCCATCACCGCGGTGAACTCTGCACGTAAGCTTTCCTCCGATGTAGACGCTGTACAAAAACATTTATTTAGTGTTATGAAGAATTTAGACATAAATAGAGAGAGCGAATAAAAATATCTAAATCAAAAAGTTCCTATCAGAAACAAAAAGCCAATGACGAAATTTTACTGGGACGTTGTGAATATCAGGTAGGTCATTAGTCTGAATTTTTTGTCATGTATGTTTCTTTGTATGCGTCGGTTGTGTTCATTGCAATAATTTTTAATTTACAGGGTGTGCAAGGTACCCACTACTGCTTCAGTTTAACACTACGTGCAAAGGATCTATTTGCGAGACCTCTGCATAAATGCCCTAACTTGAAAGCTATGTCAATTCTGCTTGGCCCAATGATTGACATTCAAACATTTAGTGAAATTATTAAATAAAATTTCTTTTTCAACAGATAATAAAACAAAATAATCAAATGTTTATCTATTCTTATAGAAAGAATGTTCCGACTCAAATTTGAATTTTTATTGAACAAATTGGTTTATTCATTAACCGTTTCAGATAATTATAACAAAAAATTCACTTCTTTAAACAAATCTTAACGCATTTGATCTCTACACAGCATGAAATTTGCATCAGATTCCAAAATGTATATTAAACGCATCTGACTTTCTTATTAACAACGTAAAATTTAACGCATCTGACTTTGTATCTTTATTTATCGTTAACGCATCTGACTTTCTTACTAAAACTATGGTCTCCTACAGAGTGGTATCTCTTATTACAACAAGTGCCCACTTTTGGATCGGAAGAAAAGGATATTCCACAACTGTATCCATTAATCAACATGCACACAATTACTGCACCAAAATATGCACAGGAGAAATGTAAGGATCGAGACGTTAGCAGTTCCGATATTCACCATACAGTAACTATCTATACTCAAAATTATTCAAGTGAAAACCAAAATTATTACATATAACTTCAGTGCCTATTTGATCATTCACTTTAAAAGCCACTATTGTACTGCTCCCTACTCCCGACACAAATTCACCCATTGAAATATGAAAACACTTCCAAAATTACACATACAAAATACACACACTCAAGATGAACTACTTACTTTGTTGCACCCAAAATTCATGGCTACGTTATCAGTTTACTAATCTCTTTCCCCACTTTGCAATTTTAATTATTCAGAAAATCTCCCAACGTGACTCTACATTCCAATAAACATGAATAAGCAAGAATTATCTTCACTTGGTTTGCTAAAGTTCGACACACGCTTTCACACGAGATACGAAGTGTCCTTGACAAAAGATCCACGTTACAAAATCTTTCAAGATTACAGATATGTAATAAAATTGAAAATTTATAACAGTACTTGATTTCATTCGCATATTTCATGTAATAGCACACTTCCTACTTACATGCTATAGGTCCCTAGCACTCGTGCATCCACTACTTAGAAAATTCTTGATCAACCCCACGTGTTGAGTACCAGGTGTAAAACTGAATAAATTGTCACACGCACTTAAATATTTCATTTTTCCTAATGAACTTGCTTGCTCAAACAATTTAGATTAAATTATTCACCGCGAAATTGTTATAAAACCCCAAAGTTGCAAATTACTATCACAAAGGGAAGCAACAATTTACTATTACGGGGAGGATAAAATCAGAGAGATTAGAGCCCACACAGAGGCATTCCGACAATCATTCTTTCCACAAACAGTACGAGACTGGAATAGAAGGGAGAACCGATAGAGGTACTCAAAGTACCCTTCGCCACACACCGTCAGGTGGCTTGCGGAGTATGGACGTAGATGTAGATGTAGAAAGCAACAATTTTACATCACCTACTACTGCACATTACCTACCTAAGTAAATTTCGTTCCCCCAAAATATTAATATTACTTTACGTCTAGCTGCAAAAAAAGGTTGTTCACCTAATGTGAAACCATTAATCATAAATATAGCACATTTCCCACACTTAAATCTAACATGGCTCGACCCATCTCAGAAAAGCGTCTTCTCTCGTCCAAGCCTTTAGCAGCAGTCCAGACTGACACCCACGCTACAGTTCTGCTCGCCTGACCGCTCATGGTGGGGGCGGCTCCCAACCAATTATGAGCTCAGAAATTCCCCGGTTTAAAGTTGCCGGTTAAACTTCCCTTCTACATAATGGGAAAGATCCCGCGCTTTGCTTCCCAAAGACTGAAACACGAGTTTTTCAGACTATCCAACCTTCCTACACCTCGCTATAGCCAAAGGCTGAAGTTTCAGAGCTTCCATAATCGCTGCCTATCGACTAGTTGTTCCCTATCGTACACCCACTATCGGTAAATATCGTTCGATCCTTATTCTCCCCCAAACACTCTTCTTGCAATTATTTTCATACATTCATTTCTTTCTCCTTCCTATTGTAGACTCAATAGGATAAGGAAATATTGGAAACAGTGGGCATTCTTAACTTATTCAATCAATTAAAACAGTTCGATTCCTCTGGTCAATCTTCTCTAACTTGGTGTTGATTTGCAGACACCGACAGTAAGTCTGTGCTTAGTAAATAAGTATTGTTACCTTGTTAGAAATATAAATGAGAGTTGTCATTGCCGATGACATTGGCCACCTCTCAGGTGTATCAAAAAGAATCATCTGCTTTTTAAAAAGATCATAACTATTATGGTATTTGAGATATGTGCGTGAACAACGTACTGTTGGAAAGAGGAAACTCTCGAGTTTTGCACGGTTCTCGCTAGGAAGCAGCAGTGTGCGCCCACTTCAGTTCTAATAAGTGGTGTCGGAACAACAGAAAGCATTTTGTGTTCTACGTTTTGCGCAGTGCAGGTCAGTAATAACTGTTCAGCGAGACTTTCATACTAGTTATGATGTGGATTCACCTGGGGGTTTAAATGGTTCAAATGGCTCTGAGCACTATGGGACTCAACTGCTGAGGTCATTAGTCCCCTAGAACTTAGAACTAGTTAAACCTAACTAACCTAAGGACACCACACACATCCATGCCCGAGGCAGGATTCGAACCTGCGACCGTAGCGGTCTTGCGGTTCCAGACTGCAGCGCCTTTAACCGCACGGCCACTTCGGCCGGCCTGGGGGTTTATAAAAGACTGTTTGTGCCTCCGTTACCAACAACAATGAATGAACTGAGACATTGCATAACAGCGGCTGTGGAGGCTGTAACTCAAGACATGCTAGCTGCAGTGTGGGAACAATCTGAATACCGCACTGATATATGGCGTGCATCTCAAGGGGGCATATTGAACTCCTGTGAAAAGGTAAGAAAAAAACTTTTTGATTTTCCTGTTCATCAAAAAACAAAATTTATTGTGTATGTTTATTAGTTTCAGAAATATAGACGTGTTAAATCGGATGGTTCATTTTGATACACACTGTATTTTATAGCGAGCAATGCGTTTATTTACTTATTTTTTACTTATTCGAAATAGCCTACAGTATATTTCTAATTTCATATTAAATGTCTTCTCTCATTTTTCGCAGCAACTGTTATAAAATTAATCCTTTATGGGAGGTTCTGATATAACTAGAATGCATCTACGAAACCAAGACTGAACGTCTTCAAGAGAATGTCTGTCTCACGTATAGGTAGGACGTGATACTCAAAATACACACACCTCCAACAAACTAGGCGTAGAATTTGAGTTGGCTGGAAGGCAACGTAGCTGTATGTAAAATAAAATAAGAAAAAGTCAAAAAGAAAGATCATGTAGTTGATGTGCTTACAAATATACGGCATTGAGGATAAACAAATAAATTACAATGAAAATGGAAATAAAATACATAAAGAAATCAGTTCATAAGAAAAAATTCAATAATTTCCAGAAATTTCTTCCCTTACAAATCTTTTCACTATTTGTGCGGCACATCAGATTCAGAGAAGAAGAAACTGAATCATAGAATAATAAGAAATTGAAAAACATAAAACCGCTTTCTTAAAAGTCAGGCTACGACGTAAAACACTCTTTACTGTATTCTCAAACCCATTGTGTTATGATTATGGACAGATGTGGCACATTTTGCAACGATAACCCGTCTTGTTCAAAAGCAACGGCGGGAAGACAGATGTCCATAAGGTACCGTTATTATTTTAGAAAATTGCAGCTTGGAAATTAGAGCATCCTGGTTTCTTATAAAACGTTTAGCAACTCTCAAAGTTTTTTTTTCTGTTATGGCAGAATTTTAATGTGTGCTATACTCGTCGCTCGTAGAACATCAAGGCGATATTCGAGTTATACCAAATTACGGCTTAGCAGTGTGAGAAGGGTAATAATGTCGTTGGCTAGCGCTGTGTACGCGCGATCCTTGATGTAACTCCTCAAAAAAACGTCTAATGGTGTGACATCGGAAGAGCGTGGAGGCCACGCGATGGGACTATGACGACCTATCAACCTTTCAGGAAACGTGTCATTCGGCACAACCTGCACGTTGAAATTCCAATGTGGGGGTGCACGGTCATGCATGAAGATGATGGCTGCAGCTCTTCGCTCTTTGGTAGCAGTAGCTGCTCGAGCGTGTTCAGGTAAATATTTTCCTTATGTTTTTCTCTGGGAAGAAAAAAAGGCCTGTCACCACATCGTGCAATAAGCCAAACCAAACATTAAACTCCCGGCTATCACAGATGTGTTCACATGTGTTGTTTGGGATTTCGGAGCCCCAAATCCTAATGTTGTCGCGAGTCTCATGTCCAGAAATGTGAAATATTACTTCAGCTGAAGGCAATCAGGTTTTCAGAATGTTACTGTCAGCAGCTATGAAAAACGTGAATACATACCGCAGATGACGATCGCATGGCTGCAATGCTTGGACCATTTGCTCTTTGTATGAAAAAAGGCATAGCCGCTTGTGCAACACTTTTTGGACTGTTGATGTTGTTTCCTGCAATTCGAGAGATGTAAGACCAATTGACTCCTGGGTGCTGGGCTGAAATGCAGCTTGCATCCTGTCAACACATGCTTGAGACACAGGTGGACGTCCACTTCAAGAAAGGTCTTTGACACTATCTGTCTCTTTAAAATTCTTGGACCGTTGTCACAGTTCTGGACTCTACGTATCAGATGTCACGTCGCATCCTCAGGAATGGCCTGCATGATCGCCCGATTTTGTAATAGTAGATTTCTTTTTGTGGGGGTATCTAAAGTATGCCTTTTATGTCACCCCAAATAATGTCATCGAAGAAGGCTGTTGCTTCATAACAACAGCAACTTTACACATCTCATCTGTAGACCGTTTAGAAGGCGCCTCGAGTTACGTATTCAGAAAAATGGGCACTTGTTTGGACACCTGACTTAAATGAATGTTCCACCGTCAGGACGTCCCTCTGACCAC
Organism: Schistocerca nitens; assembly: GCF_023898315.1. Lineage (NCBI taxonomy): Eukaryota > Metazoa > Arthropoda > Insecta > Orthoptera > Acrididae > Schistocerca > Schistocerca nitens. Next base: position 515,273,990 of record NC_064620.1, on the reverse strand, counting down.
AGCTAGTTATTTATAGCATATTCATCCATCTCTAATTGTTTGAATGTTTCTAGCTTTCCAACTAAAATTCATAAAAATATGATATAAAATGATTTGTACATAAATGGTTTGAATAAATCAACTGTGTAATGCAAAAAATGAGATGGTATCTTAGAAAATAATAACTCGTCTGATGACATGATAAAAGGAGAAGATGAGATCTGTGTGTGAGAAAAAGGCGATCTAATATTAGAGTAAGAATTCAAAAGAGCTTTGGAAGAACTAAAGTTAAATAAGGCAGAAAGGATAGATACAATTCCATGGGAATTTCTAATATTGTTGGGGGGAATGGTAGCCAAGGACTACTCAAGTTGGTGTGTAGAATTTATGAGACAAGCAGGTGTATGGAATCTATGAGGCTGGCGACTTACCATCAGACTGTCGGAGAAATATCATCCGTTCAATTCCGCAGATAGCAAGAGAAAATAAGTGTAAGAAATATCGCACAATTACCTAAACAGCTTACGCATCCAGTTTGCTGCCAAGAATAATATCAAGAAGCATGGAAAAGAAAATTGAGAATCTGTTAGAAAGAATGGAAAAGAAAAATGAGGACGTATTAGATGATCAATTTGGCTGTAGCAAATGTAAAGTCATCAGACAGGAAGTCGCTACGTTGCGTCTGGTAATAGGAAAAGACTGAAGAAAAATCAATACACGTTCACAGGATTCGTCGACCTGGAAAAAAGCCTTCGACAATGTGCAAGCTGTTCGAAATTCTGAGGAAAGATAGAAGTAAGCTATCGGGAGAGACGAATAATATACAATATGCACAAGAACCAAGAGGGAACTATAAGGCTAGATGACAAAGAACAAAGTGCTCGGATTAGAAAGAGGGTAAAACAAGGATGCAATCTTTCGCCCCTATTGTTCAATCTGTACCTCGAAGGAGCAATGACGGAAATGAAAGAAAGCTTCAAAAATTGGATTAAAATTTAGGGTGAAATGATATCCATGATCAGATTCGCTAATGACATTCCATTCTGAGTGAAAGCGAAAACGAATTACAGGGTTTCTTGAATGGAATGAACAGTCTAACGAGTACGAAATATGCATCGAGAGTGAACCGAATAATTACGAAGAGGTTGAGAAATAGCAGGAATGAGAACAGCGAGAAACTTAACATCAAAACTGATGATCAAAAAGTAATCGAAATTAAGGAATTCTGCTACCATGGAAGCAAAATGACCTGTGGCGAACAAAGCAAGGAATACATAAAAATCGGACTAGATTAGGTAAAAGAAGTCTACTGGAATCAAATATAGGCCTTAAATTGGAGAAGAAAAATTCTGAGAATATACGTTCGGTACACAGCATTGTGTGGTAGTGAATCATGAGGTGTAGGAAATCCAGAAGAGAATAGACACATTTGAGGTATGGTGCTACAGGAGAATGTTGAGAATCAGGGAGTCTCATAAGGTAAGAAATGAGGAGGTTCTCCACAGAATTAGCAAAGAAAGAAATGTATGGAAAACTATGAAAAGAAGAAGAGACGGATGGCAGAACATCTGTTAAGACATCAGAGAATACCTTCCATGGCATTAGAGGGATCTGTAGAGGGTAAAAACTGTGGGGAAAGACAGAGATTGGAATAATGAGGACATAGGTGCTGGTATTAGATGAAAAGGTTGCCACAGGAGAGTAATTCATGATGGGCCAGTTCAGAACAGTCAGAAGACTGATGACTAAAAATGAAAATAAACACTCGTTTCAGTAACACTTTCTAAACGAAGTATGGGAGGCTATTGTGTGGATGACGTCTGTAGATCAGCTACAACTTCCTTCGCTGCTTGAGCGCAGAAACATTCCTTGTGCTTTATTCAACTCTGGACCAACCCTGGAGGCAGTGACGAGAACTACGGCGACCGTCGGTCCTGAAGTTGGAGAAGCTGTGAGAGATGGCATTCCATTCTCTCACTTTAATAACATTACAGTCAGATTAACATTCATATTTTAGGTCATGATCTCGGTGTTCGCCAGTATTACAGGGTGTTTCAAAAATGACCGGTATATTTGAAACGGTAATAAAAACTAAACGAGCAGCGATAGAAATACACCGTTTGTTGCAATATGCTTGGGACAACAGTACATTTTCAGGCAGACAAACTTTCGAAATTACAGTAGTTACAATTGTCAACAACAGATGGCGCTGCGGTCTGGGAAACTCTATAGTACGATATTTTCCACATATCCACCATGCGTAGCAATAATATGGCGTAGTCTCTGAATGAAATTACCCGAAACCTTTGACAACGTGTCTGGCGGAATGGCTTCACATGCAGATGGGATGTACTGCTTCAGCTGTTCAATTGTTTCTGGATTCTGGCGGTACACCTGGTCTTTCAAGTGTCCCCACAGAAAGAAGTCACAGGGGTTCATGTCTGGCGAATAGGGAGGCCAATCCACGCCGCCTCCTGTATGTTTCGGGTAGCCCAAAGCAATCAGACGCTCATCGAAATATTCATTCAGGAAATTAAAGACGTCGGCCGTGCGATGTGGCCGGGCACCATCTTGCATAAACCACGAGGTGTTCGCGGTGTCGTCTAAGGCAGTTTGTACCGCCACAAATTCACGAAGAATGTCCAGATAGCGTGATGCAGTAATCGTTTCGGATCTGAAAAATGGGCCAATGATTCCTTTGGAAGAAATGGCGGCCCAGACCAGTAGTTTTTGAGGATGAAGGGACGATGGGACTGCAACATGGGGCTTTTCGGTTCCCCATATGCGCCAGTTCTGTTTATTGACGAAGCCGTCCAGGTAAAAATAAGCTTCGTCAGTAAACCAAATGCTGCCCAAATGCATATCGCCGTCATCAATCCTGTGCACTATATCGTTAGCGAATGTCTCTCGTGCAGCAATGGTAGTGGCGCTGAGGGGTTGCCGCGTTTGAATTTTGTATGGATAGAGGTGTAAACTCTGGCGAATGAGACGATACGTGGACGTTGGCGTCATTTGGACCGCAGCTGCAACACGGCGAACGGAAACCCAAGGCCGCTGAGGATCACCTGCTGCACTAGCTGCACGTTGCCCTCTGTGGTTGCCGTACGCGGTCGCCCTACCTTTCCAGCACGTTCATCCGTCACGTTCCCAGTCCGTTGAAATTTTTCAAACAGATCCTTTATTGTATCGCTTTTCGGTCCTTTGGTTACATTAAACCTCCGTTGAAAACTTCGTCTTGTTGCAACAACACTGTGTTCTGGGCGGTGGAATTCCAACACCAGAAAAATCCTCTGTTATAAGGAATAAACCATGTTGTCCACAGCACACTTGCACGTTGTGAACAGCACACGCTTACAGCAGAAAGACGACGTACGCGCACCCACAGACTGCGTTGTCTTCTATATCTTTCACATCACTTGCAGCGCCATCTGTTGTTGAAAATTGTAACTACTGTAATTTCGAAAGTTTGTCCGCCTGAAAATGTACTGTTGTCCCAAGCATATTGCAACAAACGGTGTATTTCTATCGCTGCTCGTTTAGTTTTTATAGCCGTTTCAAATATACCGGTCATTTTTGAAACACCCTGTACATTTGCTATGTGTGGTTTATGACTTTTTTACATGGGGAAACTGTGGGCACATGTTCTTACAACTGCATGTGTAACCTGTAGAGAACTTGTACCCCAGGGGCGTTAGTGGAGATGTTAGAGAACAGGGAGACATGAACTGGGGGCCATAAATGCTGAATGGAGCGACTTGGCCGTTTGAGTGATTCTTGGAAGTAGTGCTCAATGGGTCTTACCTGCAGAGGACTTCGGCTGAAGCTCTCTCCTTAGGGTCAGACAGAAGGACGCTGGTTCGCAAAACATTTTACCGAAGATGGGCAGATGACGAAAACTGGGTGGAGGAAGCCATTTAACAGAGACTGCTGTAAACTGATCTATTGTGCAAATGGTGAGAGGGTCACAAAACTCCATGCATTCTCATGTTAGAAGCTGGAACGATACAGACAGAGTGGCTGGTGTATGTGTTTAGTGGAGGCAGGACTGTAAACCCTTCCCCCCCCCCCCCCTCCCCCACCGGACGCTAAGAAGCCGAGAAGCCACGAAGCCACTAGGTTCTCTTAGTGGCAGAAACATATACTCGTATTTTATAGGCATCACTATCCGCGAAGCTTAATAGCCTTCTTTCAGAAATAGGAAATGGTCAACCTGGAAAGGTTAGATGACTGCGTAAATGAGAGACTGTGGCCTTGTCTAGGTAGAAGTTTTTTGCTGAAATATGGCAATGCTTATCGTGAGAACGAAGCTGTTCTGGTCTAAAATCTTCCTTTTTCAGACAGGAGAGATTTGGAGTCGCCGATTGGATCATCACAGGCTGTGCAAAGTAGAGGCTTGCTCCCCAGTGCTGTGCCTGGATTGGCTACCGGGCCGACAGAAGAGTTGAGAGGGGAGATTCAGTGAGTAGAGGATAGTTTGACTGGTTTGCGCGATATGGGGCGGTTTCGATTTTGCTAATTTGGCTCCCATACCGAGTCTTGGTGGAAAATGGTTGTGATTCTTTGTCTATTCAGAGAAGTGTGGTAGGTCCGCTGTTGTTTTCTATCTACATAAATGATCTTTTGGATAGAGTGGATAGCAATGTGCGGCTGTTTGCTGATGATGCTGTGGTGTACGGAAGGGTGTCGTCGTTGAGTGACTGTAGGAGGATACAAGATGATTTGTGATTGAGGATTTGTGATTGGTGTAAGGAATGGCAGCTAACTCTAGATAAATGTAAATTAATGCAGATGAATAGGAAAAAGAATCCTGTAATGTTTGAATACTCCATTAGTAGTGTAGCGCTTGACACAGTCACGTCGATTAAATATTTGGGCGTAACATTGCAGAGCGATATGAAGTGGGAGAAGCATGTAATGGCAGTTGTGGGGAAGGCGGATAGTCGTCTTCGGTTCGTTGGTAGAATTTTGGGGCATATAGGCAGTCATTTTTCCCTCGTTCTGTTTGGGAGTGGAACAGGGAGAGAAGATGCTAGTTGTGGTACGAGGTACCCTCCGCCATGCACCGTATGGTGGATTGCGGAGTATGTATGCAGATGTAGATGTAGATTTCATCTTCTGGTCATCCCCTGGTGTTTCCCTAGTGGGTGAAACTAGTGATCTGTATCTTGTGGTGGACTAAGAGTCAGTGGCAGTTTCCAACTGTACTGACAGTGGAACAGCATATCGTCTCAGAAACATCATGTTTCACGAGGATGAACGTATTCGTCCTGAGTCGGCCGTCTGAGGTTTGACAATTCCAGCATGCACAGCCGTGCCTGTGAGTCAGTTTGGTTTGGACAGCCAGCGAATAGGTGCAACTCACAGTGAAATCTGCCGGGATTTCAGGGCTCTGATAGGGAAGTTTCCTCCGCTCTGGTAATCAGAGCAGCGTGCTCGATAGTTTGCATATTTTAGTGGATGTGTCAGAACATACAGCTGCCGTAGCACACTGGTCCTCACCCATAGCGTGCCGTTTTCTGCTGCCGCCCGAATCAAGATGAAATGGTAAAGTATTGCTGCACTGGAGTAGGGTTGTTAAATGATATTTACAGCTCCCTGTTCTTAGGTGGACCATAGTCAGTGCACTACATGATTGTAGTTGACTCCATTTGAACACAGTTGGACCTCACAGTGGTTTCATGTAATCAAAGTCAGATTGCGCTGCCGGCCGGAGTGGCCGAGTGGTTCTAGGCGCTACAGTTTGGAACCGCGCGACCGCTACGGTCGCAGGTTCGAATCCTGCCTCGGGCATGGATGTGTGTGCTGTCCTTAGGTTAGTTAGGTTTAAGTAGTTCTAAGTTCTAGGGGACTGATGACCTCAGAAGTCAAGTCCCATAGTGCTCAGAGCCAAGCTGTAAAAGTGATTAATTCAGGGGAGAATTAATATACACTCATGCTCATAAATTAAGGATAATTGCAGAATGTGGTGTCACACAACGTGGCACTACACAAAACTGGCGCTAATAGCATAGGCACATAGGGAACACACACGACACAGATCTGTACAACGGTGTTGGTGATAAGTTGAGAAAACCGTCCCAAAACACATGTGCTACAAAACACTACTATTTCCTGCGCCCACATCAATATGGGATATGACTACCATGCACACGTACACAGGCCGCACAAAGGGTTGGCATACTCTGGATCAATTGGTCGAGCAACTGTTGGGGTATAGCCTCCCATTCTTGTTCCAGTGCCTGTCGGAGCTCCTGAAATGTGCTAGGGGTTTGAAGACGTGCAGCGATACGTCGACCGAGAGCATCCCAGACGTGCTCGATGGGGCTTACGTCTGGAGAACAGGCAGGCCACTCCATTCACCTCATATCTTCTGCTTCCAGGTATTCCTCCACGATGGCAGCTCGGTGGCGCCGTGCGTTATCATCCATCAGGAGGAAGGTGGGACCCAATGCACTCCTGAAAAGGCGGACATACTGGTGCAAAATGACGTCCTGATACACCTGACCTGTTACAGTTCCTCAGTCAAAGACATGCAGGGGTGTACGTGCACCAATCATAATCCCACCCCACACCATCAAACCACGACCTCCATACAGGTCCCTTTCAAGGACATTAAGGGGTTGGTATCTGGTTCCTGATTCACGCCAGATGAAAACCTGGGGAGACTCACTGTTGACTATACTCGGACTCCTCCGTGAACATAACCTGGGACCGCTGTTCCAATGACCATGCACTGTGTTCTTGACACCAGGTTTTACGGGCTCTCCTGTGTGACCAGGAGTCAGTGGAATGCACCTTGCAGGTCTCCGGGCGAATAAACCATGTCTGTTCCGTCATCTGTAGACTGTGTGTCTGGAGACAAGTGTTCCAGTGGCTGCAGTAAGGTCTTGAACAAGGCTACCTGCAGTACTCCGTGGCCGTCTACTGGCACTCATGGTGAGATATCGGTCTTCTTGTGGTGGTGTACACCGTGGACGTCCCGCACTGTAGCGACTGGACACGTTTACTGTCTGCTGGAACCGTTGCCATAATCTTGAGATCACACTTTGTGGCACACGGAGGGCCCTGCTGTGTTTGACCAGCCTCCAAGTCGCCCTAGTATTCTACCCCTCATAAAGTCATCAATATGTGTTCTTTGAGCCATTTTAAACACACAGTCACCATTAGCACGTCTGAAAACGTCTGCATACTTACTCGCTGCTCCGTACTCTGACATGCAACAACACACCTCTGCGTATGTGGACTGCTGCCAGCGCCACCGTGCGACGACTGCACGTCAAATGCACCGCATGGTCATAGCCCGAGGTGATTTAAACCCACAAACCGCCCACCAGAGGGTTGTTTCACCATGTATCAGCATTATCCTTAATTTATGAGCATGAGTGTAGCTTCCACTCCTACGTATGGTTCGCCTATTAAACACCATTCCTTAACTGATTTGTGTTTGTAATTTTTTGTAAGATTTATCAGCTCGTTATCCAGAAAGTTGTAGTTTCTAAAGGTTTTTTATAAAGTTATCATTATTTTGTAAACTTAAATACGTCAATGTTCTCATTCACACTCCCTCTACTACTCAATGTTTTCATTTTTTTGTGGTGGTAAATGGGCGCACCAGCATTTATAGGTTCAATCTTATTAGTTTAGTTAATTTGATTATTGAGTTCTGAAAGTGATTACAGGCATAGAGCAACCAAAGTGCCATGAGGAAATTCACTAATTCGTATATAAAAATTAAGGTTGTAGCACGTGATTTGAAGTTTATCGTCAAGATAATATTTTAGTTAGGTAAAGATAAAAACATTTAGTTTCACTCAGACATATATTTATGATTGAAGCAAATGATGGCTGCAGCCGAACCCACGAATCCTCACGAAACCGAAGCCATGGATAAATGATTCCCCAGGAAACCAACCCATTGACAGAAACTCCGTGACATAAATAAACTATGTTCATAATTCTGCAGAATGAATAACGGTTCAAATGGCTCTGAGCACTATGGGACTTAACATCTATGGTCATCAGTCCCCTAGAACTTAGAACTACTTAAACCTAACTAACCTAAGGACATCACACAACACCCAGCCATCACGAGGCAGAGAAAATCCCTGACCCCGCCGGGAATCGAACCCGGGAAGCGAGAACGCTACCGCACGACCACGGGATGCGGGCAATGAATAACGCTTCTTATGTTTACCTACTTAAATAAGTATTCCTTTTGAACTGTCTGTGTCTAGCTTGTAGCATATCGTTTTTGAAATGGTTTTGCTGCGCCTTCCACCTCCTTAGTTGGTTTGAAGTTCTATCACAACTTCCCATCAGAGGGTTTCTTGCACAGAGAGCGGTAGGCTATTTGGGCGCGAGCGAGTTACGCTTGGAGGGACTTGGACTGCATCGCCTGGGTTGTGTGTCAGCTCCTCATGAGCTGCAGCGTGTGATGAAAGGGTGTAGTGACAGGAGGCAGAGCAGTCGCTGCTGCTACGGTCGCAGGTTCGAATCCTGCATCGGGCATGGATGTGTGTGATGTCTTAGGTTAGTTAGGCTGAGATAGTTCTAAGTCTAGGGGACTGATGACCTCAGATGTTAAGTCGCATAGTGCTCGGAGCCATTTCAATTTGTGGCGTGTTCAGTTGGCTGTCGCTCGAGAATAGTGCGCGCAGAATCCTGTGGCAGCTAGATGTGCAGGCGGATGGGAGTTATGGACAGGCACTAGGGAAAATGCTGAGCGCTGGAGGATAAGCGCCGTTCTAGACTGAAGCTTACGCTCACATTTTCTATAAGTATATAAATATCAAGTGGGGGTGCTCCACTCCCTTACTTGCAAGGTGGCCGTAAAAAAAATAATCTACTGTCACCTTTGCTTTGGTGTGTATCTAAAAGGAATTTCGCCGAAACTGCGGCAATTTATTTTCGCTTGGCTTGTTTCCCATTTTTAACTTTCAGAGAAGCATCATGAGTGGAGAATTTTGCGTAAAACCTACACATTTCTATGGTTGCCATGTTAAAATTTACTTCTTTTGCCAAAACACAGCGGAATTTACACAGAGTCACCTCACTAACATGTGCAGACACAGGTGGAAAACAATGCTGAAAAAGCAGTTTATTAAGGTTATTCAGTGAGTAACTGAGGGAGAGTAAGGTCAGTAGCTTTTGAAAAAGCACAATCTGTCATCGTCCCGTAATTTCTATTGTGCCCAGTGCCAGAACTGTACACGACATTCAAAGTCGTCGCCATGCGATTCCTGGTGCATAGAAATATGGTACGGGTGCAATCGATGTTGCTGTAGCATTCTCAACACCGACGTTTTTGAGATTCCCGATTCTCGCGCAGTTTGTCTGCTACTGATGTGCGGATTAGCCGCGACAGCAGCTAAAACACCTACTTGGGCATCATCATTTGTTGCAGGTCGTGGTTGACGTTACACATGTGGCTGAACACTTCCTGTTTCCTTAAATAACGTAACTATTCGGCCAACGGTCCAGACACTTGGATGATGTCGTCCAGGATACCAAGCAGCATACATAGCACACGCCCGTTGGGCATTTTGATTACATACATCAACACGATATCGACCTTTTCCGCAATTGGTAAATGGTCCATTTTAACACGGGTAATGTATCACGAAGCAAATACCGTTCGCACTGGCGGAATGTTACGTGATACCACGTACTTACACGTTTGTGACTATTACAGCGCCATGTATCACAAAGCGAAAAAAGTGGCCCAACTAAAACATTCATATTTCTTTACGTACCGGTACTACACGAATATGTAATAAAAAAAATAGGGGTTTCTATTTTAAAAACCGCAGTTGATATCCGTTTGACCTATGGCAGCGACATCTAGCGGGCCAACCATAGCGCTATCTAGTTTCCCCCTTCAAGCTAGACAAGTTTCGTTCTTTGCAGTTTTTTTCGTTTGACGCTTATTTCGTGAGATATTTGGCCCGGTCACGATCAATGGACCACCTTGTATATTGCTCACAGTCGCCTGTTGCAATAAACACGGTACACAATAGCACAACAGTCTACATATGGTGGAAACAGTGCGAATTCACTTTAAATGGCGTATAAAGTACGTGAACACGCTTTACAACAAAATATTTTAAGTCCTGACGATGACTGCTCCGTCTGTTGAAACCGGTTGTCTTAAATAAAAACATATCTTATGTGACCTTGTTTTTTGAACTCTCTGATTGAACTGAGTGCATTGTAATACAGTAAATCGGCTCTTATAGTTACACAGTTTTGATAAGGCTGTATGCCTGTGACCCATATTATTTCGTCTTTACATTTTAAGATTTGTCCACTAGCTGATGTTATATATTTACTATTTTTTTTTTAAATCTGTTCAGCGCATTGGACTTTGCCAATACGCCATTAACGAAGTTTAATAATACTTATTATAGTTGCATGGTCACATCAGCTTGGTCAGGCGAAAATATTGTAATTGGATTACGTTAAAATTTCGTAAGCACACTTACATTGCTCAACTCACGATTGAACTTGTATATCGAATGGATCGTATTTTATAGTTGTATGAAATTCACTGGAGTTTTGACACCTCTTTCCGTGAACTATAGTCCATGTGTAAAATTTGTGATGATAGATTGGTTTCATGTGGGCCACTATGAGACAGTTTAACTGATATTTCTTGTAGCATTATGTCATCAGAAATTGCCAGAGTGGCCGTGCGGTTCAATGCGCTACAGTCTGGAGCTGAGCGACCGCTACGGTCGCAGGTTCGAATCCTGCCTCGGGCATGGATGTGTGTGATGGCCTTAGGTTGGTTAGGTTTAATTAGTTCTAAGTTCTAGGCGACTGATGACCTCAGAAGTTAAGTCGCATAGTGCTCGGAGCCATTTGAACCATTTCATCAGAAATTGTAATATGAAGCGCGGAGCATGTCTTATTTATTCTGTGAAATTTAAAACGAGGTTTATGGGTTTTAATATTGTAGTTCATATTTCTGTGTAATAATATTACACTGAGGTAACAAGTCGTGCGATAGCGAAATGCACATGTTCTTGATGGCGATAATACCGCTTACACGAGGTATATAAGAGCAGTCTATAGCATTTGTATTCAGGTGATTCACGTGAAAAGGTTTCCGACGTGATTATGGCCACTCAACGGTAACTAACAGACTTTGAACGCGGAATGTTAACTGCAGCTAGACGCATGGGATATTCCATTTTGTAAATCTATAGAGAATTGAATATTCCGAGATCCGCAGTATCAAGAGCGTGCCGAGAATACCGTATTTCAGGTATTTCACCACGGACAACGCAATGGCCGATGGCCTTCACTTAACGACAGCGAGCAGCGACTTTTGCGTAGAGTTGTCAGTACTAACAGTCTAACATTCGTCGTGGTGTCTGTTTGTTCTAAGTCGTGTTTCCCTACCACTTTCGCGCAACGACGCTCTGAGCGTGGTTTTTAGGGAATTGACTAGTTTGAACCTGGGACCTGTTGCTGGTACGGAGACGTCAGACCATACATGACATGTAGAGTTCAGAAGAGTTCAGTGAGACTAGCGATGATATAATCAAATACTTAATGATTTCAGCGTCAGATCCACTGCACTCCCTGTAAAAGAATCTTAATACTAACTAAATTTAGTGGAAGGGTATTCAAGGCTTTCCTATTTTTAGTTAGCTGGTAAAATAACGCCGAAAAAGCAGTTAAGTTTACCACCGGAAATTTTATTCTACTCACAAAACATTGTTTATAAATTGCACTATTGATACAGGATGATAAAAACCAACTGCGTTCAACAAAAATGTGAACGAATTCCCTGAATGGGTTTCCAAGTTCTACAGTGGATCGAAGGATGACCTATGCCATATCACATCTATAATCTAGGTTTAAGTTAAGTTTCATAAAAGAGAAAACTATCCAAATGATCTACAGTGACCCTCAATTATCTTTAATTACTTATTTAACTTGTCGTAAGTTACAATGGCTGATGTGGCTTCTCAATAATTCGATAACAGAAAAATCATCGCGTTTCAGATTTTAACTTGTAGTAGCAAATGTGAATACCATGAGCTTTAATTGACGATCGACAATAGTATTATGCAAAAATAGGATGTAACAGATGAGACTTCTGCAGTTCTGAGTGAAGCCTTATGCGCTCAAAAATGCGGCATCGCGTGCGTTCATAAACTTGTCGGTGTTTAGGCAGCGTCAGGGGGTGGCGGGTGGCACAGCTCCATGCACCTCGCCTTCTCGGAAGCAACTCTCTCCTAACTTCTCCTTACTACAATTTACCGAAATTGGTTTAAACAAAGCTATCTGGCTGTGTTTTGAACTGACCACTCAGGGTCTCAATGTTAACCTTAAGCTCCGCCTACAAAATTCTGTCTATCCAATGAGAAACGTTATACTTTTCATGGTGGGGCAATGTTTTTAACGTTTGCAACGTAACAGAGACGTGAAAATGTCTCACGCTAAAACTTGCAGCTGGTGTGGCCCTTTTAGTGTTATCGTAAGATCTATAATGCTCTTCTGGAGGGCTCTATTTTTAACATGGGCTGGGGGGTGGTCGTGGCGATCAGCTGGCGACGTGGGTGTCCGTCCCTTATCGTAGGGCCTCCTAGCCTACACGATTCTGCTCTCGGCTTCTGTTCTCGTTTCTCTCCTCAGAACTGCGTCTGTTTCACGGTGGGAAGGTATGACATGCATTTAGGCGCTCTTGTGTTAGTCTGTGGTATTCCATTTGCTCACTCGTTGATCGTATTACTTTGGTTAATTTAATGTCAGGATTTATTTGGAGCTATGTGACATACTGTCGGATTTGCTATCATGTCAGGGTTTTCATGGAAGATGTTGGATTTGCCTGACACCTTACAACAGACTAACGACACTGCGTGAAATAACCTCAGCAATCAATGTGGATCGAACGACGAAGGTATCCGTTAGGATAGTGAGGCGAAATTTGGCGTTAATAGGCTATGGCAACAGATGACCAACAAGAGTGCCTTTGACAGCAGCATGGTGTCGCCTGCAGTGCATTTCCTGGCCTCATGACCATATCGTTGGACCGTAGACGGCTGGCAAACCGTGGAACGGTCAGATGAGACCCGATTTCAATTGGTAAGAGCTGATGGTAGGGTTCGAATGTGGCGCTGATCCCACGAAGCTATGGGTCCAAGTTGTCAACAAGGCACAGTACAAGCTGGTGGTGGCTCTATAATGGTGTGGGCCCAACTGGACCGATCATTGACTGGGAATGGTTGTGTTCGGCTACTTGGAGACCATTTGCAGTCATTCATATACTTCATGTTCCCAAACAACGATGTCAGGTTGCCGCGCCACAATTGTTCGTGATTGGTTTCAAGAACATTCTGGACAGTTCGAGCGAATGATTTGGTCATCCCGATCGCTCGACGTGAATTCCATCGAACAGAAATCAGTTTCTACATCTACATCTACATATATAATCCGCTAGGGTTCGAATGTGGCGCTGATCCCACGAAGCTTTGGGTCCAAGTTGTCAACAAGGCACAGTACAAGCTGGTGGTGGCTCTATAATGGTGTGGGCCCAACTGGACCGATCATTGACTGGGAATGGTTGTGTTCGGCTACTTGGAGACCATTTGCAGTCATTCATATACTTCATGTTCCCAAACAACGATGTCATGTTGCCGCGCCACAATTGTTCGTGATTGGTTTCAAGAACATTCTGGACAGTTCGAGCGAATGATTTGGTCATCCCGATCGCTCGACGTGAATTCCATCGAACAGAAATCAGTTTCTACATCTACATCTACATATATAATCCGCTAGGGTTCGAATGTGGCGCTGATCCCACGAAGCTTTGGGTCCAAGTTGTCAACAAGGCACAGTACAAGCTGGTGGTGGCTCTATAATGGTGTGGGCCCAACTGGACCGATCATTGACTGGGAATGGTTGTGTTCGGCTACTTGGAGACCATTTGCAGTCATTCATATACTTCATGTTCCCAAACAACGATGTCATGTTGCCGCGCCACAATTGTTCGTGATTGGTTTCAAGAACATTCTGGACAGTTCGAGCGAATGATTTGGTCATCCCGATCGCTCGACGTGAATTCCATCGAACAGAAATCAGTTTCTACATCTACATCTACATATATAATCCGCTAGGGTTCGAATGTGGCGCTGATCCCACGAAGCTTTGGGTCCAAGTTGTCAACAAGGCACAGTACAAGCTGGTGGTGGCTCTATAATGGTGTGGGCCCAACTGGACCGATCATTGACTGGGAATGGTTGTGTTCGGCTACTTGGAGACCATTTGCAGTCATTCATATACTTCATGTTCCCAAACAACGATGTCATGTTGCCGCGCCACAATTGTTCGTGATTGGTTTCAAGAACATTCTGGACAGTTCGAGCGAATGATTTGGTCATCCCGATCGCTCGACGTGAATTCCATCGAACAGAAATCAGTTTCTACATCTACATCTACATATATAATCCGCTAGGGTTCGAATGTGGCGCTGATCCCACGAAGCTTTGGGTCCAAGTTGTCAACAAGGCACAGTACAAGCTGGTGGTGGCTCTATAATGGTGTGGGCCCAACTGGACCGATCATTGACTGGGAATGGTTGTGTTCGGCTACTTGGAGACCATTTGCAGTCATTCATATACTTCATGTTCCCAAACAACGATGTCATGTTGCCGCGCCACAATTGTTCGTGATTGGTTTCAAGAACATTCTGGACAGTTCGAGCGAATGATTTGGTCATCCCGATCGCTCGACGTGAATTCCATCGAACAGAAATCAGTTTCTACATCTACATCTACATATATAATCCGCTAGGGTTCGAATGTGGCGCTGATCCCACGAAGCTTTGGGTCCAAGTTGTCAACAAGGCACAGTACAAGCTGGTGGTGGCTCTATAATGGTGTGGGCCCAACTGGACCGATCATTGACTGGGAATGGTTGTGTTCGGCTACTTGGAGACCATTTGCAGTCATTCATATACTTCATGTTCCCAAACAACGATGTCATGTTGCCGCGCCACAATTGTTCGTGATTGGTTTCAAGAACATTCTGGACAGTTCGAGCGAATGATTTGGTCATCCCGATCGCTCGACGTGAATTCCATCGAACAGAAATCAGTTTCTACATCTACATCTACATATATAATCCGCTAGGGTTCGAATGTGGCGCTGATCCCACGAAGCTTTGGGTCCAAGTTGTCAACAAGGCACAGTACAAGCTGGTGGTGGCTCTATAATGGTGTGGGCCCAACTGGACCGATCATTGACTGGGAATGGTTGTGTTCGGCTACTTGGAGACCATTTGCAGTCATTCATATACTTCATGTTCCCAAACAACGATGTCATGTTGCCGCGCCACAATTGTTCGTGATTGGTTTCAAGAACATTCTGGACAGTTCGAGCGAATGATTTGGTCATCCCGATCGCTCGACGTGAATTCCATCGAACAGAAATCAGTTTCTACATCTACATCTACATATATAATCCGCTAGGGTTCGAATGTGGCGCTGATCCCACGAAGCTTTGGGTCCAAGTTGTCAACAAGGCACAGTACAAGCTGGTGGTGGCTCTATAATGGTGTGGGCCCAACTGGACCGATCATTGACTGGGAATGGTTGTGTTCGGCTACTTGGAGACCATTTGCAGTCATTCATATACTTCATGTTCCCAAACAACGATGTCATGTTGCCGCGCCACAATTGTTCGTGATTGGTTTCAAGAACATTCTGGACAGTTCGAGCGAATGATTTGGTCATCCCGATCGCTCGACGTGAATTCCATCGAACAGAAATCAGTTTCTACATCTACATCTACATATATAATCCGCTAGCCACCAAGCGGAGTGTGGCGGAGGGCACAATTCGCGCCAAAGTCATATTTCCCCCCTCTGTCCCACTCGCGGATCGCGCGAGGGAAAAACGACTGTCTGAACGCCTCAATACGAGCTCTTATTTCCCTTATGTTTGAATGGTGATCATTGCGCGATTTGAAAGTTGGTGGTAATAATATATGCTCTACATTCTCGGTGAATAACGGCTTTCGGAATTTAGTGAGCAGCCCCTTCTGTTTAGCGTGCCGTCTATCTGCAAGTGTGTCCCACTTAAAACTTTCTATGAGATTTGTAACGCTCTCGCGATGTCTAAATGTACCAGTCACGAGTCTTGCCGCTCTTCTTTGGACCTTCTCAATCTCTTGAATCAGACCCAACTGGTAAGGGTCCCATACAGACGAACAATACTCCAAGACTGGACGAACTAACGTATTGTAAGCTATTTCCTTTGTTGAAGGACAGCATCGCTTCAGGATTCTACCAATAAACCGCAATCTAGAGTTCGCCTTACCCGTTACTTGTGTAATCTGATCATTCCATTTGTGATCATTTCGAATTGTCACACCCAGATACTTGACGGACGTTACCGCCTCCAAAGACTGGGCATTTATTTTGTAATCGTACATTAATGGGGATTTTCGCCTTGTTATACGCAGTAGTTTACACTTACTAATATTGAGAGATAACTGCCAGTCATTACGCCACGCATTTATTTTCTGCAAATTCTCATTGATTTGGTCACAACTTTGGTGTGATACTACTTTACTGTAGATTACAACATCATCGGCAAACAGTCTAAGGTCGCCATCAATACCATCAACCAGATCGTTTATGTAAATCGCAAAAAGCAGAGGACCTATTACGCTACACTGGGGCACACCAGAAGTTACGCTTGTTTCTGTTGAAGTCACCCCGTTCAGGACGACATACTGCTCCCTGTCTATTAGAAAACTTTCTATCCAAACGCATATGTCATCGGATAGACCGTAAGCGCGCACTTTTTGTAGCAAGCGACAGTGCGGAACTGAGTCGAACGCCTTTCGAAAGTCGAGAAATATGGCATCAACTTGCGAGCCGGTATCTAGAGCCTGTTGTATATCATGCACAAAGGGGGCCAGCTGTGTCTCGCATGACCGCTGTTTCCTAAAACCGTGCTGGTTTCTGCAGATGAACTTTCTAGAGTCTAGAAAGGTCATTATGTCTGAACACAAAATATGTTCCATGATTCTACAACAAATCGATGTCAGTGAAATTGGCCGGGAATTATGTGCATCCGATTTTCTACCCTTTTTATAGATTGCTATGACCTGGGCCTTCTTCCAGTCCCGTGAAAGTATCCGCTGTTTCAATGATCTCTGATAGATGATGGATAAGAATGGTGCTATATTTGTAGCATAGTCAACATAAAATCTTACGGGGGTACCGTCAGGGCCAGATGCCTTCCTGGCGTCTAAGGATCTTAACTGTTTTACAATCCCAGATACACTAAACACTATGTCAGGCATCCTTTCGTTTCTTTGGTAACTGAAAGGGGGAATTGTGCTGCAGTCCTCCACCTTAAAGGAGTTTTTGAAAGCTAGGTTTGGAATTTCGGCCTTCTGTTTATCATCATCAGTTACATTACCCGTGCTGTCAGCAAGAGAAGGTATTGAATTATTTGTAGCGTTCATGGATTTTACGTACGACCAAAAGTTTTTGAGGTTATTTTTAGAATCTGCAGAGAAAATATTGCTTTCAAATTCGTTAAAAGAATCTCTCATTGTCCTTCTCACAGCTGCTTTCATTTCGCATAATTTCTGTTTGTCAGCGGGGCAGTGACTACGTTTGAAACGACGTGCAAAATTCTCAGCTTTCTCAGCAACTTCCTAATACACTACTGGCCATTAAAATTGCTACACCAAGAAGAAATACTGATGATAAACGGGTATTCATTGCACAAATATATTATACTAGAACTGACATGTGATTACAATTTCACTCAATTTGGGTGCATAGATCCTGAGAAATCAGTACCCAGAACACCCACCTCTGGCCGTAATAACGGACTTGATACGCCTGGGCATTGAGTCAAACAGAGCTTGGATGGCGTGTATAGGTACAGCTGCCCATGCAGCTTCAACACGATACCACAGTTCATGAAGAGTAGTGACTGGCGTATTGTGACGAGCCAGTTGCTCGGCCACCATTGACCAGACGTTTTCAGTTGATGAGAGATCTGGAGAACTTGCTGGCCAGGGCAGCAGTCGAACATTTTCTGTATCCAGAAGGGCCCGTAAAGGACCTGCAACATGCGGTCGTGCATTATCCTGCTGAAATGTAGGATTTCACAGGGATCGAATGAAGGGTAGAGCCATGGGTCGTAAAACACGTGACATGTAACGTCGACTGTTCAAAGTACCGTTAATGCGAACAAGAGGTGACTGAGACGTGTAACCAATGGCACCCCATACCATCACGCCGGATGATATACCAGTATGGCGATGACGAAAACACGCTTCGAATGTGCGTTCACCGCAATGTCGCCAAACACAGATGCGACCATCATGATGCTGTAAACAGAACCCGGATTCATCCGAAAAAATGACGTTTTGCCATTCGTGCACCCAGGTACGTCATTGAGTACACCATCGCAAGCGCTCCGGTCTGTGATGCAGCCATGGTCTCCGAACTGATAGTCCATGCTGCTGCAAACGTCGTCGAACTGTTCTTACAGATGGTTGTTGTCTTGCAAACGTCCCCATCTGTTGACTCAGGGATCGAGACGTGGCTGCACGATCCGTTACCCCATGCGTATAAGATGCCTGTCATCTCGAGTGCTAGTGATACGAGGCCGTTGGGATCCAGCACGGCGTTCCGTATTACCCTCCTGAACCCACCGATTCCATATTCTGCTAACGGTCTTTGAATCTCGACCAACGCGAGCAGCAATGTCGCGATACGATAAGCCTCAATCGCGATAGGCTACAATCCGATATTTATCAAAGTCGGAAACGTGATGGTACACATTTCTCCTCCTTACACGAGGCATCACAACAACGTTGCACCAGGCAACGCCGGTCAATTGCTGTTTGTGTATGAGAAATCCGTTGGAAACTTTCGTCATGTGAGCACGTTGTAGGTGTCGCCACCGGCGCCAACTTTGTGTGAATGCTCTGAAGAGCTAATCATTTGCATATCACAGCATCTTCTTCCTGTCGGTTAAATTTAGAGTCTGTAGCACGTCATCTTCGTGGTGTAGCAATTTAAATGGCCAGTAGTGCCTTGTCAAAGAGTGCGGAGGAGCGGATAGAGGTTCAGGGCATTCTCTTGTCCTAGGGGTGGGAAATTGCCCCTAAAGGCGGAAGAATCAGCAATGATCAACGACATGAGGATGCAGAAGGCAATGGAAACCACTGCATTAAAGACACGTAACGTGTATCCACAGGACATGTCGCCTGTAATTGAAGAAGTGTCATGATGATCTCTCCATTGGCAAAAGATTCCGGAATAGTCCCCCATTCGGATCTCCGGGAGGGGACTACCAAGGGGGAGGTTACCACGAGAAAAAGATTGAATAATCAACGAAAGGATAACGTTCTACGAGTCGGGGCGTGGAATGTCAGAAGCTTGAACGTGGTAGGGAAACTAGAAAATCTGAAAAGGGAAATGCAAAGGCTCAATCTAGATATAGTAGGGGTCAGTGAAGTGAAGTGGAAGGAAGACAAGGATTTCTGGTCAGATGAGTATCGGATAATATCATCAGCAGCAGAAAATGGTATAACAGGTGTAGGATTCGTTATGAATAGGAAGGTAGGGCAGAGGGTGTGTTACTGTGAACAGTTCAGTGATCGGGTTGTTCTAATCAGAATCGACAGCTGACCAACACCGACAACGATAGTTCAGGTATACATGCCGACCTCGCAAGCTGAAGATGAACAGATAGAGAAAGTGTATGAGGATATTGAAAGGGTAATGCAGTATCGAAAGGGGGACGAAAATCTAATAGTCATGGGCGACTGGAATGCAGTTGTAGGGGAAGGAGTAGAAGAAAAGGTTACAGGAGAATATGGGCTTGGGACGAGGAATGAAAGAGGAGAAAGACCAATTGAGTTCTGTAACAAGTTTCAGCTAGTAATAGCGAATACCCTGTTCAAGAATCACAAGAGGAGGAGGTATACTTGGAAAAGGCCGGGAGATACGGGAAGATTTCAATTAGATTACATCATGGTCAGACAGAGATTCCGAAATCAGATACTGGATTGTAAGGCGTACCCAGGAGCAGATATAGACTCAGATCACAATATAGTAGTGATGAAGAGTAGGCTGAAGTTCAAGACATTAGTCAGGAAGAATCAATACGCAAAGAAGTGGGATACGGAAGTACTAAGGAATGACGAGATACGTTTGAACTTCTCTAACGGTATAGATACAGCAATAAGGAATAGCGCAGTAGGCAGTACATTTGAAGAGGAATGGACATCTCTAAAAAGGGCCATCACAGAAGTTGGGAAGGAAAACATAGGTACAAAGAAGGTAGCTGCGAAGAAACCATGGGTAACAGAAGAAATACTTCAGTTGATTGAAGAAAGGAGGAAGTACAAACATGTTCCGGGAAAATCAGGAATACAGAAATACAAGTCGCTGAGGAATGAAATAAATAGGAAGTGCAGGGAAGCTAAGACGAAATGGCTGCAGGAAAAATGTGAAGACATCGAAAAAGATATGATTGTCGGAAGGACAGACTCAGCATACAGGAAAGTCAAAACAGCCTTTGGATGACATTAAAAGCAACGGTGGTAACTTAAGAGTGCAACGGGAATTCCACTGTTAAATGCAGAGGACAGAGCAGATAGGTGGAAAGAATACATTGAAAGCCTCTATGAGGGTGAAGATTTGTCTAATGTGATAGAAGTTGAAACAGGAGTCGATTTAGAAGAGATAGGGGATCCAGTATTAGAATCGGAATTTAAAAGAGCT
Organism: Schistocerca nitens; assembly: GCF_023898315.1. Taxonomy (NCBI): domain Eukaryota; kingdom Metazoa; phylum Arthropoda; class Insecta; order Orthoptera; family Acrididae; genus Schistocerca; species Schistocerca nitens. Next base: position 515,253,239 of record NC_064620.1, on the reverse strand, counting down.
TTGGAAGACTTACGGTCAAATAAGGCAGAAGGGATAGATAACATTCCATCAGAATTTCTAAAATCATTGGGGAAAGTGGCAACAAAACGACTATTCGCGTTGGTGTGTAGAATATATGAGGCTGGCGACATACCATCTGACTTTCGGAAAAGCATCATCCACACAATTGCGAAGACGGCAAGAGCTGACAAGTGCGAGAATTATCGCACAATCAGCTTAACTGCTCATGCATCGAAGCTGCTTACATGAATAATATACAGAAGAATGGAAAAGAAAATTGAGAATGCGCTAGATGACGATCAGTTTGGCTTTAGGAAAAGTAAAGGGACGAGAGAGGCAATTCTGACATTACGGCTAATAATGGAAGCAAGGCTAAAGAAAAATCAAGACACTTTCATAGGATTTGTCGACCTGGAAAAAGCGTTCGACAATATAAAATGGTGCAAGCTGTTCAAGATTCTGAAAAAAGTAGGGGTAAGCTATAGGGAGAGACGGGTCATACCTGTATTGTATACCTGTATGTACAACAACCAAGAGGGAATAATAAGAGTGTACGATCAAGAACGAAGTGCTCGTATTAAGAAGGGTGTAAGACAAGGCTGTAGCCTTTCGCCCCTACTCTTCAATCTGTACATCGAGGAAGCAATGATGGAAATAAAAGAAAGGTTCAGGAGTGGAATTAAAATACAAGGTGAAAGGATATCAATGATACGATTCGCTGATGACATTGCTATCCTGAGTGAAAGTGAAGAAGAATTAAATGATCTGCTGAACGGAATGAACAGTCTAATGAGTACACAGTATGGTTTGAGAGTAAATCGGAGAAAGACGAAGGTGATGAGAAGTAGTAGAAATGAGAACAGCGAGAAACTTAACATCAGGATTGATGGTCACGAAGTCAATGAAGTTAAGGAATTCTGCTACCTACGCAGTAAAATAACCAATGACGGACGGAGCAAGGAGGACATCAAAAGCAGACTCGCTATGGCAAAAAAGGCATTTCTGGCCAAGAGAAGTCTACTAATATCAAATATCGGCCTTAATTTGAGGAAGAAATTTCTGAGGATGTACGTCTGGAGTACAGCATTGTATGGTAGTGAAACATGGACTGTGGGAAAACCGGAACAGAAGAGAATCGAAGCATTTGAGATGTGGTGCTACAGACGAATGTTGAAAATTAGGTGTACTGATAAGGTAAGGAATGAGGAGGTTCTACGCAGAATCGGAGAGGAAAGGAATATGTGGAAAACACTGATAAGGAGAAGGGACAGGATGATAGGACATCTGATAAGACATGAGGGAATGACTTCCATGGTACTAGAGGGAGCTGTAGAGGGCAAAAACTGTAGAGGAAGTCAAGCAAATAATTGAGGACGTAGGTTGCAAGTGCTACTCTGAGATGAAGAAGTTAGCACAGGAAAGGAATTCGTGGCGGGCCGCATCAAACCAGTCAGTAGACTGATGACCGAAAAAAAAAAGTGTATGTTTGTTGTACCAAGGTGGATCCTTACCGTCCCCTATACTTTTGCTAGGCACATAGTTCTCTAGCACATGGTGGACAATACCTTTAAATTCCGACCAAAGATGTCACGCGTTGAATGGTTGGAGCTGACTATGAAGATATTCATTAATGACACTTTTATTTGCTTTCCCAAACCAGAAAACTCTACGCTGTTTTATTTTTTTATTTTTTTTGTTTTGTTTTTGTTTTTTTGTTTTGCAGCTTTCACTGACATAGAAGCCACAACTACATTATCGTCGCTAATACCTTCTTCTAGATTAACTTCTTCAAAAAGATAAAGTCTGTTTGTCGCCAAGATATCTAATATGTTCTCATCTCGAGTTTCGTGCACAAAATCCTGCACCAGTAACACTTTCGCAATTATGGGCAGCATGGCTCAATATTTATGCGGGGGACTTCCAAAGACTTGTTGAGTCCATGCCACGTCGAGCTGATGCATTACGTCGGGCAAAAGGAGGTCCAGCAAGATACTAGGAGGTCACATCTTTTTTTTTTTTTAAATTGCAATGTAAGTTGAATCTAGCACCGTACCACTGTCTCCCGGCTCCTACCACTTCACCTTACCCTTATTATTTGTAAGTAACAGACAAAAACATGTTATCTGAAACATCCTGTAGCCCATATCCAAATGTAGAACTGGCTTTTTATTTAACGAAGGAGCGTAAGACACGAAGTGAGGAGCTGGTAGGACCACGGGACGCTGTTCCGGCTTGCACGAGTGGAGACGCAGCGCTTGTGAGCCGGCGACAGCGTTGGCGTGGCGGCACCAAGGCCAGAGCGGGGTGGGCTGGCGCCGCCCACGCCACGAGGCGCGGCCGTGGACGGGCCCATCGCCACTCTCCAGCTCAGGCTCCAGCTGGCCTCGTTACTTAATCTGGAGGCGCTCCCAGCCCTGTCCGCGGCCGCGATTACGCGCTTCCTTCTTGGAAGTGCCAACCAGCCAGCTCCCGTGCCTCCCAGCTGCCGAGCCCGATTTGGACTGCCCAGCGTAGGTGAGCTGCAATGAAACACAATGGCCGGAAGCGTCTCGTGTGGGAGAACCAGCATCTGATACTGGCCATTATCCAATTGATGCAGTCGTTTTTGAAAGGACCGTACTCCAAATTTTAACAAAATGAGTTAAGAACGGTACCAGTTTCTATACACAAATACACTACTGGCCATTAAAATTGCTACACCACGAAGATGACGTGCTACAGACGCGAAATTTAACCGACAGGAAGAAGATGCTGTGACATGCAAATGATTAGCTTTTCAGAGCATTCACACAAGGTTGGCGCCGGTGGCGACACCTTAAACGTGCTCACATGAGGAAAATTTCCAACCGATTTCTCATACACAAACAGCCGTTGACCGGCGTTGCCTGGTGCAACGTTGTTGTGATGCCTCGTGTAAGCAGGAGAAATGCGTACCATCACGTTTCCGGCTTTGATAAAGGTCGGATTGTAGCCTATCGCGATTGCGGTTTATAGTATCGCGACACTGCTGCTCTCGTTGATCGAGATCCAATGCCCGATAGCAATACGGAATCGGTGGGTTCAGGAGGGTAATACGGAACGCCGTGCTGGATCCCAACGGCCTCGTATCACTAGCACTCGAGATGACAGGCATCTTATCCGCATGGGTGTACCGGATCGTGCAGCCACGTCTCGATCCCTGAGTCACCAGATGGGGTCGTTTGCAGGACAACAAACATCTGCACGAACAGTGCGATGACGGTTGCAGCAGCAGGGACTATCAGCTCGGAGACCATGGCTGCGGTTATTCTTGACGCTGCATCACAGACAGGAGCGCCTCCGATGGTGTACTCGACGAGGAACCTGGGTGCACGAATGGCAAAACGTCATTTTTTCGGATAAATGCAGGTTCTGTTTACTGCATCATGATGGTCGCATCCGTGTTTGGCGACATCACGGTGAACGCACATTGGAAGCGTGTATTCGTCATCGCCATACTGGCGTATCACCCGGCGTGATGGTATGGAGTGCCATTGGTTACACGTCTCGGTCACCTCTTGTTCGCATTGACGGCACTTTGAACAGTGGACGTTACATTTCAGATGTGTTACGACCAGTGGCTCTACCCTTCATTCGATCCCTGCGAAACCCTACAATTCAGCCTGTTAATGCACGACCGCATGTTGCAGGGCCCGTACGGGCCTCCCTGGATAGAGAAAATGTTCGACTGCTGCCCTGGCCAGCACATTCTCCAGATCTCTCAACAATTGAAAACGTCTGGTAAATAGTGGCCGAGCAACTGGCTCGTCACCATACGCCAGTCACTACTCTTCATGAACTGTGGCATCGTGTTGAAGCTGCATGGTGAGCTGTACCTGTACCCGCCATCCAAGCTCTGTTTGACTTAATGCCCAGGCACATCAAGGCCGTTATTATGACCAGAGGGGGTTGTCCTGGATACTGATTTCTCAGGATCTATGTACCCAAATTGCGTGAAAATGTAATCACCTGTCAGTTCTAGTATAATATATTTGTCCAATGAACACCCGTTTATCATCTGCATTTCTTCTTGGTGTATCAATTTTAATGGCAACTAGTGTATACACTTTTCTGCATGACACGAGGTCCCAGACATAGCAAATGTGTTTTTGGAACCTGGTTAGAGCGAGGTCATTTTTGAAAGGGTTTTACTCCTGAAATAATGCCCTTTCAATGGTGATAATTTTCACGTGGCTTCTGTCGAATACCTGACGCAGTTTGCCTTATGTATCGTTTTTCATAGTTCATGTCATATGTTGAACGATACTGCTATTTTTTTTTTTGCGTTACATGAAGAATAATGGATCTGTAATGCATGTGTACAACGAAGGCACTGCGAAAAAAAGGAGCAAATGAAATTTGCTCCTCCGATTTTCTGATATAAAAGAATATGTACCACAACATCAAGCAACTAGGTTTGTTTTCCGACGGTTGCACTGGGCAAAATAAGAATCACTGTAATAATGTAATATGTGCATCTTTGACGAACACTAAACATTTTGATTAAGTGGAACAGGTTTTTAGTATTCGTTGACATTCGTATAATGTATGGGGTGGTCAGAAAGTCTCTCCGCAGTGCCGCATGATTGTTAGCCGCGCGTGCCGTATGATGATTCGCCTGCCTGGGATTTTCAACGAAACAATAAACTCACAACGATACTGCAGTGATATTCAGCACCCACTCATAGGAGAATTTGTGTTAAATGAAATATTGAGCGGTTATTTTCAACAAGATGGTGCAACCGCGCATACAGCCCGCGTTTCAATGTCACTGCTTGCTGATGTTTTTCGTGATCGCATAATTTCACAGGGAATTTGGCCTACACGATCGCCTGACCTAACACCACATTTTTCTTCTGGGGTGCAGCAAAAGAAACTGTCTATAAAAACCTTCCAGAATCCATCGATGAATTGAAAACTGCAATATACACTTTCACTGCTTCTGTTACAGAAGAAATGTTACAGCTTGTGTTTGGAAATATGATTATACGAATTGAAGTGTGTATTCAATAACAGGGGGGACACTTTCAACATTTAATGTGAAAATTTGTAAGCAAAAATTAATATTCAATAAATTAATAACTTGTATTTCACTGAGTTTCATTTCGGTATATTCACTGCGGCATACGGCACGCGCGGCTAACAATCATACTGCATCCATGGTGAAACGCGTAACCAGAAGACCTCATACAGTCTATAAGGCGAAAGAATATTGTGAAATCATTGTAAACGCTTTCAAACATCGTAAGCTCACCAGAAAGTTAATAGAAAATGAGGATACCTACAACTTCTAGGTGGTGGCCAACATACTACAGGGAAGGGCTGTTGTCGAACGAATCAAAACGTGTACGTGTTCCAAAATACCAGAAAGTCAGGTTTTATCGACCTTCCATTATGCACTTTGAATATAGTAAATTACAGCAAGGCATTGCAGATTCTGAAAACACAGGAATGTTACACAAGCATAATTTGACGATTTATCTCTGGAAGCGTCGTTTTTCATTTTTAAAAGGCTTATACTGGACCAGTGGCGATTAATAGAAACAAAATACAAGACCATCAACATTTCATTAGTTACGCACAATCCTCATGAATATACGTATATCTCTCGTGAATTGATGAAATCATCTGTATGTAACACGGCTGCTGCTACTGATGCTGATGATGATCAATGAAAACATTTTTTACGTACTTTGATACTTCCTCAAGAAAAGAACCTTATTCCAAGATTTCAAAGATGTTGCAAAACCTAGTAATTGCAATAATGGCAAAATATCCGTTTTATTCAGTTCTTTAGATGCTGGAAAGCCCATTCCGTATACTCACCCACCGAATGTTTTTCTTCCTTCCGGAAAATTTAACATTTTGGAGTAAGGTACTTTCAAAGACGTCAATATCAATTATTTAAATGGCAAAGTCGTAGTGAGCCGTTATTGACTCTGGATCACGCACCCAGTCCTCTAAATCTACACATACCGTGGGCCTTACTTAAAACGTATAAGCTTACCCTTCTTTGGAAATCTAACGTGGGCATTTGCAGGTTGGTCTGTCTTTGAAATCACATCTTCATTCTCTCACTTGAGCTGTAAGAAATGTACAGGATGTAACAGGCATAAAAGCAGACATTTCTATCGGTAACCGAACAAAGTTACATCAGTATTTACTTCATTTCCAGACTAATAATTATAGCTATTCAAAGTAATATTTTTTAGGTTGGTTAGTACCTCAAAGTGTGACAAGAGCAAGCTATTAGTGGTTGTTTTCCACTGGGCACCAGCCGGCCGCGGTGGTCTAGCGGTTCTAGGCGCACAGTCCGGAACCGCGCGACTGCTACGGTCGCAGGTTCGAATCCTGCCTCGGGCATGGATGTGTGTGATGTCCTTAAGTTACTTAGGTTTAAGTAGTTCTAAGTTCTAGGGGACTGATGACCACAGATGTTAAGTCCCATAGTGCTCAGAGCCATTTGAACCATTTTTGAACTGGGCACCAGGTCCAGTGCTGAAGTGTGGACATGCGGACGCAAAACGATTAGTCGTCACTGACAGGGCCAGTTCACTTACAAGAGGATCGAACGAACTTTCCTTCACCGATATGGTTCATATTGACAGTTGCGTAGGACACGACTGGGACTTCAACATATCTAAACAGCAAGACGCAACTTCCAACCGTTTTCGAGTTAATCGAATTTGAAGATTGTGAGCCTGCTTCCATACTTTGTAGGGCAGCTGGTATTTACAGAGTCCGCAGCCGAGCAAATGAGCGCTTATTTTCTAACGCAGAAGGCTCCTGGATCGAATCCCGCTTGCATTAGTGTTTCTTTACATTCCCTAGTAGTTCTAACAACAGATTTATGAGCATGCAAATAACCAGTGTTTTATTATTCATTTGTTATTTTCCTAGTCTTTATCCTGAAAAAGGTAAAAAGCTCATTTCTTAAAGAGACAGGAAATAGCAGAAAGGATACACATGGGCTATCAATAAATCGGTATAGTCATTTTACTGATGTTGTTATATTGCTCATTTCCTACAACACTACAGCAATGTCATAACCCAAAAAACACTATTTTTGAGTTAATAGTACAAGTGGAATGGCAATGAATTGTACTTTCAACTGGTAGAGTGTCATATCTGAGCTTTTAAAATTTGTCGCTGGATGCTCGTAGTGCCGTTTTGCTGGAAGTACGTTTCGACCGAACTGTTAGTTGCAACACTGTATTATCCCAGTTGTGAGTCAGCTGTTTGCACGTAACATGTCGTTAAGCTCTCTAAAACAGTGACATATTTTGTGCTGTGACAATATTGCTGAAAGGTAAGAGCGCTTCCTATCTGTTTCTTTGCAATACATAATGCCTTATTAAAGACATGACATTGTGCATCAAAAACTTGGAATGAGTTCCCTTTGACTTCTTTTGTGTTATGACTTTATTGCAGAAAAGAACCACTTTCATTGCGGTACTATTTTGTTTCGATACGTTGTTGTAAATAACAGGAATTCGTTTCTTAACCATCCGTTTTAGAATCATGTGCTGTTGTGACACTCTTGCACTAAGTCGTCGTCAGTATTCACGTTTTACTTTGAGTTATCTACATTTATGTCAGTGTTGTTGTAATAACTTACTGTAACTTAATATTTTATGACCGTAAAATGTACTTGGACAATTATTATAAATCGGTGAGATCGTTTATTCGATAGTATAATTTTATTTCCAGTCAGAGAATCATGCAATGAGATAGTCGAGGAACAAAACTGGTGTTAATGGCTCACAAGAAACAAGTAGGAAATGTGGAGGAATGGCAAGTAAAATGTACCTCATCAGCTCCTTCTGCAGATCTGAATACCAATTCTGTGTCTAGCGGAGAACTTTCAGAAGAAAGAGGTATGTTATTAATAATTCCGGTTTTTTTTTTCACGGAAATACATCCCAAGTCTTTTCATTTTGTAACAATGAGTTCTGCACTCTAATACGACATTTTTAATTTTCAAGGGATTGTATTAGCTGCTGCCACCGAGCCAGCTGCAAACGTGGAGCCGGCTGGTGTGGCCGAGCGGTTCTAGGCGCTTCAGTCTGGAGCCGCGCGACCGCTACGGTCGCAGGTCCGAATCCTGCCTCGGGCATGGATGTGTTTGATGTCCTTAGATTGGTTAAGTTTAAGTAGTTCTAAGTTCTAGGGGACTGATGACCTCAGATGTTAAGTCCCATAGTGCTCAGAGCCATTTGAACAATTTTTTTGCAAACGTGGAGGTTAAGAGTAATCCTGCTGGAAGTTCACCTGTTGGAAAAATGTCAGATTCTTCCTCAAGTTCATGTTCATTTTCCGAAGATGACGATGATGGTGATGATGATACTGTCGCCACGTATGTACCACCCAACGTTATTCGTGAGAGCGACAGCGACGGTGCAGCTAATTCTAACAGAGGGAAGTGTTTTCTAATATCGCCCAAGCCGAAAGTCCGATAATATTAACGAGTCCGGCAAAGAAAGGACTTAAGCGTAGAAAGAATGAGCACATCTGGATAAGGAATGCTGATAAGAAGTTAAGAAACAGTGGAAAGCCATATAAAATGCACAACACAGGGAGCAAAATCCGAAAAGAGAGGAAAATGAAACCTCTGTGTACGGAAAAGTGTAAGTAGAAATGTTCTGTGAAGTTTACAGAAGAGGAACGGATGCAGATGATTAATTTCTGTTGGTCGTTGGAAATTTGTGGTGAGATCTTATGGGACCAAACTGCTGAGGTCATCAGTCCCTAAGCTTACACATTACTTAATCTAACTGAAACTAACTTACACCAAGGACAACACACAAACAGACCCATGTCCCAGGCAGGACTCGAACTTCTGACGGGGGGAGCCGCGCGAACCGTGACAAGGCGCCCTAGACCGCACTGCTTCTGATGACCTCACCCTCCGTGCCCAGCGACTAACTGTACTTCAGTCGACAGCAGATGCTCCAAAAACTTTGCACAACCGTTTGTGAATATTACGCACTTTTTCGCCGCAGTAAGAAATTCAATGACGGCACGTTGCTTGTAACGTACATCACCTACAGACGCCATTTTGAAACTATCCTGCAGCCACGCTATCTGTCGGAGGTGACGGAAACTTGGTGCGCTCACTCACGAGACTTAAAATAATACATACGCAGCGTTACGCATTCGTAGCATTGTTTTCGGCTGAGAAAAAAAATGGGGTGCTTTACTTTCTGGGCAACCCTCGTATTAAATTTTAAAAACTTTAAGGAACCTGTCGGACTTGATCTTGCAGAGTAGCTTGTTATCGAAAAGCAAGTCCATCTCTGTAGCTGAGGGCTCAGCATGTCTGACTGCCATACGTAATACTTAGGTTTAATTTCCAGCTCTGTCAGAGATTTTGCCTCGGTGGAAGGACTGGAACGGATGGACTCCGCCTCGTGATGTCAAATTAGGATCTACGTGAATGAGAAGTCCGGAGATGATAGTGAGAGCCTTGTTCTGACCATGTGCTCCTCCACACCGCGTCCAAATCACGCCATTAGCAGTATATTTTTCTGCAGTCAGCTATCACCGCGTATCTCGCGGCCAACACGAGTGGTTTGTAATGCAGAGCTTAGAGATCATAGTTGAATAGGACTCGAGGCCGAAGATTTGCCCCAAGGCCACTAGATCTTCACAGCTGTGCCATAAAAAAGAAGTTTTGCACCACCTCGGTTTCTAGAGTTCCGGACCCTGTACAGAAAATTAGAATAGATATCAACATAAACATCATTTCCGCCCTTTTTATTGCTCATGAAAACCACACATTGCATGTTGTACCACCATACAGCGAGACCTTCAGAGGTGGGGATCCAGATTTGCTGTGCACACCAGTACCTATAATACCCTGTAGCACGTCATCTTGCATTGACGCATGCCTGTATTAGTCGTGGCATACTATCCATAAGTTCATCAAGGGACTGTTGGCTAGGTTGTCCCACTCCTCAACGGCGATTCGGTGTAGATCCCTCAGAGTGGTTGGTAGGTCACGTCGTCCTTTTCAATGTTCGATAGGGTTCATGTCTGGAGAACATTCTGGCCACTCTAGTCGAGCGATGTCGTTATCCTGAAGGAAGTCATTCACAAGATGTGCACGGTGGGGGCACGAATTGTCGTCCATGAAGAAGAATGCCTCGCCAATATGCTGCCGATATGGGTGCACTATCGGTCGGAGGACGGCATTCTCGCATCGTACAGCCATTACGGCGCTTTCCATGACCACCAGCGGCGTACGTCGGCCCTACATAATGCCTACCCAAAACAGCAGGGGTCCTCCACCTTACTGCACTCGCTGGACAGTATGTCTAAGGCATTGAGCATGACCAGGTTGCCTCCAAACACATCTCCGACGATTGTCTGGTTGCAGGCATATACGACACTCGTCGGTGTCCTTTCGGCATGTTGTTGGACCCATCTGTACCGCGCTGCATGATGTTGTGGTTGCAAAGGTGGACCTCGCCCTGGACGTCGGGAGTGAAGTTGCGCATCATGCAGCCTATTGCGCACAGTTTGAGTCATAACACGACGTCCTGCGGCTGCATGAAAAGCATTATTCAACATGGTGGTGTTGCTGTCAGGGTTCCTCCGAGCCATAATCGGTAGGTAGCGGTCATCCACTGCAGTAGTAGCCCATGGGCGGCCTGAGCGAGGCATGTCATCGACAGTTCCTGTGTGTCTGTAACTCCTACATGTCCGAACAACATTGCTTTGGTTCACTCCGAGACGCCTGAACACTTCCCTTGTTGAGAGCCTTTCTTGGCACAAAGTAACAATGCGGACGCGATCGAACCGCTGTATTGACCGTCTAGGCATGGTTGAAGTACAGACAACACGACCCGTGAACCTTCTTCCTGGTGGAATGAATGGAAATGATCGGCTGTCGAACCCCTCCTTTTAAGTCAGGAAGTTGTCAGAATCCCCTTCGGATCCCAGAACACTGATTCCATGACTTCTCGTCGAAGGAATTGTCTTTGCTTTCTTTGGTGTTGTTTTGTCTTTGCGGTATGACAGTGCACACAAGTTTCACCTGTGGTGCAAAAAATGTTATTCGGTTCTCCTAAAATGGGTTACATATTGTTCCGATATGTCCATTCTCATGCGTTTTTGATCCAGCGTCAAGAATCGCGGCACCCATCTCGCAGATAAATTTTTCATTTCTAATTATTCAGTTAAAATGCGATATACCCTTTCAGATGACATCTGGCGAGCGTGAGCAATTTCACGCACTTTCAGTCAGCGATCTTTCACGACCATTTTGTGCACTTTTGCAATGATTTCTGGAGTAGTGACACCTCTTGGCCGACCACTGTGCGTATCATCATCTAAGCTCTCCCGACCAAATTTAAATTCATTTGTCCACTTGGCAACAGTTGACTATGAAGGAGCAGAGTCCCCCAGTGTATTCTGGAAATCGGCATGAATGTCCTCTGCTTTCATACCTTTCTTTACGAAGTACTTAATGACTGCTCGATGTTTTCCATCTTCGCAAATCACTAAGCGGGAACAACAACAGAGCCACGTCACTGCCACAGCCCTCTTCCAAGAGCACTGACGTCGCACGTGTTTACAGGCAACAGTCCAATCAATACCACGTGAATAACTAGTTGCGCTAGCGCGGACCTCTCGTGGTGATTCCGAGAACTTTTCAAACCACCCTCGTATACCGCAGACAAACGGTGCAGAGAATGACGTAAACAGAATCAAATGGGACCGACAAGTCTTATGAAGCGACCCTGCACAGACAGTCCACGGCCACTGTCGTCTTCACTGTCCATCCGCGTCCAACAGAGTCTCTGGTCTGTCCCTAGCATTCTCGACGTGGACGAGACGCCAGGCTGCGGTGTCCTTCCCTCTGGTGCGCAACTACAACTTGTTGCTTTGCACCAACAGCCCGCCGGCGGGCTCTGTGTTTTTGCTGGCTGTGTCACTCAGCGCCGCGCCGAGCTGTTATGAGGAAGTGCGACACACGGCCGGCAATTGCACGCGGCCTTGGTCGTCGCGCCAGGCCTGCAGCTGTGACGCCACGGCACAGCGTATCCAAAGCCGAGCTGTCACCTTATCAGCAGAGTGTTACACAAAAAGTTGTTTCCTGTTCACACCTCTACACGTCGACAGGTACATTTTACATCTACAAGGTGGCCCACGGGAAGCAGTACATTTTCATTTAGTTATTAAACGGTTTAGCGTACACTATGTGATCAAAAGCATCCAGAAACCTGGCTGAAAATGACTTACAAGCGCCCTCCATCGGCAATGCTGGAATTCAATATGGTGTTGGCCCACCCTTAGCCTTGATGACAGCTTCCACTCTCGCAGGCATACGTTCAATCAGGTGCTGGAAAGTTTCTTGGGGAATGGTAGCCCATTCTTCACGGAGTGTTGCACTGAGGTCAGGTATCGATGTCCATCGGTGACGCCTGGCACGAAGTCAGTGTTCCAAAACATCTCAGACGTGTTCTATAGGATTCAGGTCAGGACTCTGTGCGGGCCAGTCCATTACAGGGATGTTATTGTCGTGTAACCACTGCGCCACAGGCCGTGCATTATGGACAGGTGCTCGATCGTGTTGAAAGATGTAATCCTCATCCCCGAAATGGCTCTTCAACAGTGGGAAGCAAGGAGGTGCTTAAAATAACAATGTAGGCCTGTGCTGTGATAGTGCCACGTAAAACAACAAGGGGTGCAAGCTCCCTCTGTGAGAAACACGACCACACCATAACACCACCGCCTCCCAATTTTACTGTTGGCACTACACATGTTGGTAGATGACGTTCACCGGGCATTCGCCACACCCACACCCTTCCATCGGATCGCCACATTGTGTACCGTGATTCGTCACTCCACACAACGTTTTTCCACTGTTTATTTGTCCAATGTTTACACTCCTTACACCAAGCGAGGCGTCGTTTGGCATTTACCGGGCTGATGTGTGTCTTATGAGCAGCCGCTCGACCATGAAATCCAAAAAAATGGCTGTGAGCACTATGGGACTTAACTGCTAAGGTCATCAGTACCCTAGAACTTAGAACTACTTAACCTAACTAACCTATGGATAACACACACGTCCATGCCCGAGGCAGAATTCGAACCTGCGACTGGAGCGCCTAGAACCGTTCGGCCACTCTCGCCGGCATGAAATCCAGGTTTTCTCACCTTCCGCCTAACTGTCATAGTACTTGCAGTGGATCCTGATGCAGTTTGGAATTCCTGTGTGATGATCTGGATAGATATCTGCCTATTACACATTACGACCCTCTTCAACTGTCGGCGGTCTCTGTCAGTCAACAGACGAAGTCGGCCTGTACGCTTTTGTGCCGTACGTGTCACATCACGTTTCCACTTCACTATCACATCGGAAACTGTGGACCTAGGGATGTTTAGGAGTGTGGAAGTCTCGCGTACAGACGTATGACGCAAGTGACACCCAATCACCTGACCACGTTCGAAGTCTGTGAGTTCCGCGGAGCGCCCCATTCTGCTCTCTCACGATGTCTAATGTATACTGAGGCCGCTGATATGTAACACCTGGCAGTAGGTGGCAGCACAATGCACCTGTTAAGAAAACGAATGTTTTTGGGGGTGTCCGGGTACTTTTGATCACATAGTATATATTTACACTAAACTTTTCGGCACGCTGCTATTACTGAACAGTCAAACACAGAAAGTACATCACACAACAGGCTTCCATCACTGGCGACGCACAATGCTAAATCTGCTCGAAGAAACTCCTTACTAAGTTCTCAGTCATTTGTCGAGGGTTCGCCCCTGGTAGCTGAGTGGTCAGCGCGACAGAATGTCAATCCTAAGGGGCCGCGTTCGTTCCCGACTGGGTCGGAGATTTTCTCCGCTCAGGGACTGGGTGTTGCGTTGTTCCAATCATCATCATTTCATCCCCATCGACGCCGAAGTGGCGTCAAATCGAAAGACTTGCACAAGGCGGTCTACCCTACGGGAGACCCTAGTCACACGACATTATTATGTTATTTCTTGAGGAATGGACTGGCCCATATCTGCTCCCGGATTGTGGCTTTCAACTTGTCAGTGTTGTAAAGTCGGTGTTAAAAATATTAGTTCTTGAGATGACCCCCAAAAAAATTAAATAAAGCCAGCGGTTGATAGATCAAGTGACCTCGCCGGCCCTAGGATGTCACCGACTCGTGAGAGCAATAGATTTGGAAAGTGGTTCCTCAGTGTAGTCATTGATTTACAGGCCGCATGGGCTGGAGCCCCATCTTGTTGAAACAATGTCACGATTAGACGACAATGTTCCTGAACTGTTAATCGTGGTCGCATAGCGCTCGGAACTGACGCTCCCTGGCCAGCTGTTGTTGTTTTAAAACAAATATGGCTCAACGATTCCAATTGACTGTCCAATAGCACGCAAGATGACGACCTTTGGGCAATTCTGGGCCTCTTCATGAATGACTTGAGGGTTTCTGTAATATTATAAGTTTTTTTTTACAGACAAATCCATTCACATGAAAATTCATCTCATCACACATCAGAAGATTTGTCAGAAATGCGTCATCCTCGTCAATTCTGTGCAGTAATGTTGCCAAGAAATTGCGACTACTCACTGTTTCTCTGGGTGTTGACTGTTGAGCCTCTTGCTGGAACTTTAAATCATGTGAGACCTGAGTTTCTCCTGGCGTATACAACTTTCAAATTTTTGTGACGGACTTCGTAGTGACAACACTTCGCTGTAGAAACGGCCTAAGAAGTCACCGCCACACTTTTAATAGCGGGCCGACCGGTCCGCTGGAACAGTGAACAGAAAGATGAAAACCCAAACACTCGGATTAAATGAAAGTCGGTACTTATCTTTATTAACGACGATACAGAACACAGTGGTGAACATGGTCTACAGAAATCTGTCTAGTTCGAGTCGGAGCGGTTAGGTCAGCGTCGGCTGACGACAAACAACAACTCTGCTGCGATGAACACACAACTGACTAGCAGGTACACAATTCGATGGCGAGTATACAACTGAGCGGCGAATACAGAACTGTCCTAGCGCTCGCGACTCCAGCGCTTAAGAAGCCAGAAGCCAGCGGTGGCGCGCGCAGACTTGCGGCGATTTCCTGTATCGCTGGCGCTGCTTATGCGGACGGCGTCCGGACTTTGATGCTGCCAACCTTTTGACAGCGGGCTCGGGTGGCATTACTGGCTAGGATATAACACTCCTCCCCCCCCCCCCCAAATCGCCGCACCGTCGTTGAACAATGACGTGGCGAACGTCGACGGCGGGGGAGGGGTCTGGCCGCAGACGTAGCAGAAGAGACCGGGGCGGAGACTGTTGTCGGTGGCAGTCCCCGGTCCGCACCCCAGCATTGGCTGCGCGGGGCCTCGGGAAACACCGACTGAAAACCGAGGTCAGGGTGCACGCCTGTGACCACGGGCGCAGCTTCTGGTACTGGACGCGACGGGGCGTCGGGACCCACGAAGAGAAAAAAAATGGCTCTGAGCACCATGGGACTCAACTACTGTGGTCATAAGTCCCCTAGAACTTAGAACTACTTAAACCTAACTAACCTAAGGACAGCACACAACACCCAGCCATCACGAGGCAGAGAAAATCCCTAACCCCGCCGGGAATCGAACCCGGGAACCCCCCACGAAGAGAGGCAGCGTCTCCTGACGCTGCGTCGACGGCTGCTGAGTGGGCGCCGGACAAGGCGCTGCGGTGTCAGACTCCTTGGGGGTGCCCAAGGAAAGCGGCTGCAGTACAGGCTGCACAGCCACCGCTTGGGAAGGCGGCCCGGCTGAGGGGTCGACGTCCATCAGCTCCGAAGGCGGTGGCGACTGAAGAGGGACCGCAGGCGCCGGAGCGACCACCCGGGGCGCTCCCGCATGAAGCTGCGCGGGAGGCATCAACGGGACGGGCTGTCGGCGTGGTAGCGGCGACGGCTGCTGCTGCTGCCCTGGGGGCAGCAGCGAAGTCGGAAGGCGCGGCTGGAACCCGCCGCGGACCAAATCTGTGGACAAAGAACGAGCGGCAGAATCCGGGCGGCCAGCGCGGCGCAACTGGTTCTGATGCCTCCTGTGCACCCCAGTAGCACCTTTAACAGTATAAAAACCGCGACCCTGGACACTTATCACGGTACCACGTTCCCAACGACGGCGACCGTGATAAACTCTGAAAAAAACGGCGTCGTTGCGCTGAAAACGCGTGTGATGCTCAGAAGCGGCGGGTCGATCCGGGGGGTGCAACAACCGTAGTAGGGTGCGATGACGACGGCCGTGGAGAAGCTCCGCAGGCGAAGGGCCGTCGCGTGGCGTGGTTCGGTACGACGACAGGAACGTGATGAGGGCCTGCTGACGAGAGTGCGTAGCACGAAGGCGGTCCATATGATCCTTGAATGTGCGTACAAAACGTTCCGCTGCACCATTCGATTGAGGGTGGAACGGCGGAGTAAGAACATGGCGAATGCCATTGGCAGAACAAAAACTTTCAAATTCAGCAGAGGTAAATTGTGGACCATTGTCAGACACTAAAACCTCTGGAAGACCCTCAATACAAAAAATTGAAGTCAACGCCCGTATAGTTCGTGCAGACGTTGTAGACTGCATGGGCACAACAAACGGAAAATTACTAAATGCATCTATCACGATGAGCCAACGAGAATTCCAATATGGACCAGCGAAATCAATATGTACTCGCTGCCAGGGACCGGCAGGGCGTGCCCACTCAAAATAGCGTTGAGGTGGAGCAGCTTGGTGTTCGGCACACGGCGAACAATCGGTAGACATCTGCGTAATCTGCTTATCAATGCCGATCCATGTACAATGACGGCGGGCAAGCTGCTTGGTGCGGACCACTCCCCAATGACCTTGATGCAACAAGTCGAGGACCTTGGATTGGAGCACTTGGGGAACCACTACACGAAGCTGGTCATTCTCGGTGCGTAACAGCAAAACTCCGTGCGAAACAGACAACAGATGACGTTGCGGATAATAGCGACGAACCACAGGATCCGATATGTCCTTTGCCTTGGACGGCCAACCACGTTGAACAAAACATAATAGTAAACTCAGATGAGGATCCGTAGCTGTCTCACGTGCCACCTGACGATAATCAATCGGAAAATCCCGGAGGGATTGATGCTCATCGGCGTCAATCTGATGGCAAGAGTCGTCAGAGGAATCGAAGACATCATCCGCAGCAATCGGCAATCTAGAAAGCGCGTCAGCGTTTGCATGCTGAGCTGTAGGGCGATACAGTATCTCATACTGGTATTGTGATAACAAAAGAGCCCAACGTTGTAGTCTCTGAGCTGTCCGCTGAGGAACTGGTTTAGACGGATGAAACAGTGACGTCAGGGGCTTGTGATCTGTTACTAAATAGAATGGTCTACCATAGAGGTAGTGATGGAATTTTGTGACGCCGAACACAATAGCCAACGCTTCCTTGTCCAATTGGCTATAATTACACTGAGCTTTGTTTAACAATTTAGATGCGAACGCAATAGGACGTTCGGTGTTACCGACTCGGTGAGACAACACAGCACCGAGACCGAAAGAAGAAGCATCACAAGGTAACACCAGAGGCTTGTTAGTGTCGTAATGGACCAGACAACGATCATTCAATAAGGCCTCTTTTAGCTGCTGAAAGGCTGATTGGCAATCAGCTGACCACACAAACGGAACATTCTTACGGCGGAGACGATGCAACGGTGCAGCAATCTGTGATGCATTAGGTATAAACCTAATATAATATGTCAATTTGCCAAGAACTGCTTGCAATTCATGCAGATTGCGAGGGCGGGCAAATCACGAATAGCTGCTAAATGTGACTGGGATGAATGCCTTGAGCATTAATAACATGTCCCAGATACTCCATCTCCGTAAGGAAAAATGAACATTTATCGATGTTGCAACGTAGGCTTGCCTGAGACAACACTGTAAACAAGCACTCCAAATTACGGAAATGTTCAGCAGGCGTCCGACCGGACACAACAATATCGTCTAAATAGTTGCAACACGATGGCACATTAGCCAAAAGTTGTGACAAAAAACGTTGAAAAACAGCTGGAGCTGACGCACAACCAAAAGGCAAACGCAGAAAACGGAACAACCCCAACGACGTGTTTATGACAAAATACTGTTGTGATTGCTCGTCGAGGGGCAATTGCAAATATGCTTCACGGAGATCAATTTTGGAAAAGAAACGAGCTTCCCCTAACTTATCCATCAGCTCGTCCGGTCTAGGCAAAGGAAAAGAATCAATGACAGTCTGAGGATTAACTGTCGACTTAAAATCAGCACACAAACGTAACTTGCCAGACGGTTTCTTTATAATAACTAAGGGAGAAGCCCACTGGCTCGCTGAAACGGGTTGAATAACACCGTCGTTTTGCCAACGACGAAGTTCATCTTCTACAGGTGCCCGGAGGGCGTGAGGCACTGGACGCGCACGAAAAAATCGAGGCTGAGCATTATCTTTTAACGTAATATGAGCGGCAAAGTTCGCAGCACAACCGAGTTCGTCTTTAAATATGTCACTGTATCGTTTACACAAATCGGTTATGCTGTCTTGAGGAACAACAACAGAATTAAGTTGCAACACATTGTCTTGGATAGACAGGCCAAACAAGTCAAAACAGTCTAATCCGAAAATGTTTACACTGTCTGTAGCGCGGAGCACTGTGAATGAAACTTTTTGTATTGCCACGGAATGTGGCTGGCACGCTACATACACCTAACACAGGAATTTGTTCTCCACTATAAGTAGCCAAAGAATGTTTTGCCGCTGAAAGTGTAGGGCGGCCGATAGCCGCATACGTAGCACTATTTATGAGAGTCACAGACGCACCAGTGTCTAATTGAAAATTGAAGGTCTCATCCTGGATGCGTAGCTTCACAAATAGTTTATTACACTGTCTCTGGATCGGTGCAGCGGAGGCGGAAGACACAAAATCAGCGCGTTTAGCGCGTGTTCGCTGCTTACGACAACTCGTGGGTTGGGCGGGTGGAACAACAACTCCCGCTTCACTTGCAGTCTGTACATTACTTTTTACAGCGTTTGAATTACGCTTGGGTCGCATAGCAGAGGGCTGGGTGGGTGGCTTATTGCGAACAAGTTTATTACCCACACGAACCGTGGAAGAGTCTTTAAACGCGACCTTCTGGGCGGGCTGGCTTTGAAGAACATGAATATCCATGGGCTGGGCAGCACTAGAATTGTTCTTGCGTTTACGCAAACAAACAGTCTGGATGTGTCCTTTCCTTTGACAAAAGTGACAAACCGCGTTTCTTAACGGGCAACGTTCACGAGGATGAGCAAGAACACACTTAGGGCAAGACTTAACTCTATCATTTTGCACACGCGGCTGACGAATGTGTTTAACATGACGCGGCCGGCTAGTGTTTACAGTCTGACTCTGCCGGTGGGGCCGCGGGCGTGACATAACTTGCTTAGCACAGGCAATTTGAGAAATACATGGCTGATCTAACTCACACTCAGCATAGTCAAAAGTATCTTGGGCTTCAATAATGTTCATCACAGTCTCTAATGACGGGTCAGGCAACTTTAAGATAGCAGCACGAATACGAGAATCTGCAATGTTTTGAGTAATAGCGTCGCGTAACATGACATCACTGTAGGAAGCTCCACACACACAATTAAATCGGCACTGACGGGTGAGGCCCCGTAAATCTGTTAACCACTGTTTATTAGATTGATGTGGCAGTTTCTTTAATCTGAAGAACTTGAATCTGGCTGCTGCCACATGAACTCGCGACTGGAAATACTCAGCAAGCTTGGTAACAACAACGTCATAGTCTAAAGCTTCTGGCTTGGATTCCGGGAACAACTTACAAAGTAGTCTATAGACTTCCGCGCCTGCAGTGGAAATTAAATAAAGCTGCCGCTCATTACCTGTGATTTTGTAGACTGTCATGTGCGCCTGCAACTGCGCGAAATATTCTTGCCATTCTTCTCGTGATGCCTCAAAAGCACGAAAAGGCGGTGCTGCCTGTGCTTGTTCCTTGTGTGGTGGTGGATTAGCCGCTTGTTTGGCGATTGCTTCCACCAGACGTTGTATTTGCTGACTCTGTAACAAGATCAACTGTTGTAATTCGGCAGACATAGTGAACACAAATTAAACCAGCCCCCAAAATTCTATCTCAAGAAAGAAGTTGAACCAGCCCTGCACACGAGTTCGGAAGTCCTCGTCGCCAGTTTTGTGACGGCCTTCGTAGCGACAACACTTCGCTGTAGAAACGGCCTACGAAGTCACCGCCACACTTTTAATAGCGGGCCAACCGGTCCGCTAGAACAGTGAACAGAAAGATGAAAACCCAAACACTCGGATTAAATGAAAGTCGGTACTTATCTTTATTAACGACGATACAGAACACAGTGGTGAACATGGTCTACAGAAATCTGTCTAGTTCGAGTCGGAGCGGTTAGGTCAGCGTCGGCTGACGACAAACAACAACTCTGCTGCGATGAACACACAACTGACTAGCAGGTACACAATTCGATGGCGAGTATACAACTGAGCGGCGAATACAGAACTGTCCTAGCGCTCGCGACTCCAGCGCTTAAGAAGCCAGAAGCCAGCGGTGGCGCGCGCAGACTTGCGGCGATTTCCTGTATCGCTGGCGCTGCTTATGCGGACGGCGTCCGGACTTTGATGCTGCCAACCTTTTGGCAGCGGGCTCGGGTGGCATTACTGGCTAGGATATAACACAAATAACGTCCGGGAATTCAGCCAGGTAACACTTTCAGCAACGGCCGATATTTCGGCAGGAGAGCACCCCGCCATTTTCAAGGCAAACTGCAACGGACAGGCGACGTAAATGCAAATTTAAAACCTCGGTTCTCGGACTGAAGCAGGAAAGATAACACACACACTGAACACTAGTGCCACCAAAGATGACCAATGTCAGAGCTATCGATAGTGAGACTACGAATTCGCAGGTGAGGTAGCATTGACTCTGTCTTTCTGTTTTTTGACAAGGGAGAGAGCCGGATTCCAAACACAGTTTAAACAAAAAGTTCCATCCCTGTTAACGAGGTTTCTCGTTAATTTAATCTCAGCTGCCTCCTTAATAACATTGTCCCAATAGCTGGACGTGCATGCCAATATCTCATTGTTATTATATAACATGGGGTGACCAGTATCCAAGCAATGTTCGGCAATAGCACGTCTACTTGGCTGCTGTAATCGTGTGTGCCGTTTATGCTCAGTACATCGGTCCTCCACGGTCATGTTTGACAAACCTCTGCAAAGACGTGCCACCGACTTGTAATGTTCTGGAATGGCGATAGACAGATCGCTGTGGGCTTCGTTGCAGAGCTGCAAGAACTCGGAAGATCCTCTCCAGCGTTCCAAGTGTCATTTCAAGTCCTTGAGCACACAACCCGTCTCACGCCATTATTTTAAACACCTGGATACTGTCCTGTCTGGAAGACGGATATGCTGGACTCTTCCACGCGTCGTTGCTCGTTCTAGAGCCGCAACACTCTGCACACGACAGAACTCCTCCACTGGCTGAATAAGCGCTTCCACTGGCCAACGTTCCATAGTGAACTGAGTGGCACGCTATGCGGGATCGGTTAACCGCGTTAGATGGCGCGAGCACGTCTACATCTTAGGAAGCCGGTTATTTGAAAATGTACTATTTCCCGTTGTATGTGGTCCATGACTAAGGAATTTGTTGCTAGACCACTCGAGCAGATGTAATTTCGATGGATTGCTCACGCGCTGCCTGCGATATTTAACCTATAAGAGAATCTCAGACCAAAGAGCAGTGTTGGCTGCAGTAGGAACTGTGTGGCAGTAGGAGTAAGTAGCAACTAGCAGTCTGGTGTATGGAGTTGGCTGGGCCGGTCGTGGGGAGCGATGGCGGTGCCTGAGCGATGTGGTATAAGGTAAAAGCAGCCTCGTGCATATGTACTATTGTTATATCAAGTCCCAAATAATGGTTTTAAAAAATCTCTTAGTAATAATCTTTCTTATAAAAATTAACTTTTGACAATCATTCATCTCAATTAAAAAAATTTACTAATTTCTCCAATCCATGGTCATCCCAATTATTGTAAAGAAAAATCAATTGTTTCTTTTTATACATGACAAATCTATCGGCCAGCATTGCACTGGGCTGTGCCAGAAAAATTTCATATAGGAGCAGATATATACGCGTTATCCGTCGACTTCAATGAGGTACTAATTTTCAGTTTATTCAGAATGATCTTTCAGGACCATGACGCAGCAATGCTGCCGTCCAAATTTACCAGTTTAGATTCACAGTCAGTTAATTATTGAAAGGTTATATATCACATTTTTTATTGAGAGGTTAGTCACGTTCTTATTGCGAGGTTACGGAATAATAACGTGTTGGGAAGTTACACTGAATGTGAATGAATGCTATAATTATATTTTTTTTTACTGTTGGGAGGTTACACTTTTTGTGGGGAGGTTACACCTTGGATCACCTTGTACATTCGCACTACTGGCAATGGAAACTGCAACATCACGGAGATTGCACGCAACGAATTTCAAACAGGCATGAAGTGTAGTATATTCTTGAATAAGCAAATGGCTAACATTTGGGCGCAACCACACTAATTAGGTAGAAGTGATGCCATATTCGGGGTGAATAACCTAAAATTTGCACCGCAGATATTGCGAAAATGGAAAGTGCTATTGATGTGTGGTTTTCACAGAACTGACTACTAGTCATGGACTCGTATTGTCAGCCAATAAACGAATTGGAATAACACTTAGAAACTATATTTTTTGTGTAAACGTACACGATCGATTAACTGCGTTAGATGGCGCGAGCACGTCTACATCTTAGGAAGCTTGTTATTTGAAAATGTACTATTTCCCGTGGATCACATTTTACATTCGCACTACTGGCAATGAAAACTGCAACATCACGGAGATTGCATCAACGAATTTCAAACAGGCATGACGTGTAGTATATTCTTGAATAAGCAAATGGCTAACATTTGGGCGCAACCACACTAATTAGGTAGAAGTGATGCCATATTCGGGGTGAATAACATAAAATTTGCACCGCAGATATTGCGAAAATGGAAAGTGCTATTGATGTGTGGTTTTTACAGAACTGACTACTAGTCATGGACTCGTATTGTCAGCCAATAAACGAATTGGAATAACACTTAGAAACTGTATTTTTTGTGTAAACGTACACGATCGATTAACTGCGTTAGATGGCGCGAGCACGTCTACATCTTAGGAAGCTTGTTATTTGAAAATGTACTATTTCCCGTGGATCACATTTTACATTCGCACTACTGGCAATGAAAACTGCAACATCACGGAGATTGCATCAACGAATTTCAAACAGGCATGACGTGTAGTATATTCTTGAATAAGCAAATGGCTAACATTTGGGCGCAACCACACTAATTAGGTAGAAGTGATGCCATATTCGGGGTGAATAACCTAAAATTTGCACCGCAGATATTGCGAAAATGGAAAGTGCTATTGATGTGTGGTTTTCACAGAACTGATTACTAATCAGGGGCTCGTATTGTTAGCCAATAAACGGATTGTAATAACACTTAGAAACTGTATTTTTTGTGCGAACATACACTTTTTTAGACTGAACAATGCCTATTGAGATTAACAAACTAAATTAGGGTAAATCAGAATGTCAGTGTGGTTCTTTGCAGGATTCTAGCGCGAGTCGTTTACGAGATGTTGTATTTTGAAAAGTTCCCACACCGACACTTGTACAACACCTGTAGTAGCACAGACTAAAGAAGAACACAAGTGCATACACCAGTTACTTGGATTCTCGCCAGTGAGGAGACTGCCGGTCTTCACGGGTTGCTTTCAAAATGACCACCGGCAGCGGCAAAACACGCTTCCAATCTGGTATGGAACAACTGCTGCACAGTGCTAGCATTTCAGCGGAAATGCCCGAGCAGGCTGCAGTAATACATCGTTGCATATCATGGTCGTGGATTCCGTAGAAATATTGGAACACGTTACCCTACGACTTATCTTAGGGGATAGATTAAGGAAAGGCAAACCTACGTTTCTAGCATTTGTAGACTTAGAGAAAGCTTTTGACAATGTTGACTGGAGTACTCTCTTTCAAATTCTGAAGGTGGCAGGGGTAAAATACAGGGAGAGAAAGGCTATTTACAATTTCTACAGAAACCAAATGCCAGTTATAAGAGTCGAGGGGCATGAAAGGGAAGCAGTGGTTGGGAAGGGAGTGAGACAGGGATGTAGCCTCTCCCCGATGTTATTCAATCTGTATATTGAGAAAGCAGTAAAGGAAACAAAAGAAAAAATGCAGAGTAGGTAGTAAAATTCATGGAGAAGAAATAAAAACTTTGAGGTTCGCAGATGACTTTGTAATTCTGTCAGAGACAGCAAAGGACTTAGAAGAGCAGTTGAACGGAATGGACAGTGCCTTGAAAGGAGGATATAAGATGAACATCAACAAAAGCAAAACGAGGATAATGCAATGTAGTCGAATTGTCGGGTGATGCTGAGGGAACTAGATTAGGAAATGAGACACTTAAAGTAGTTAAGGAGTTTTGCTATTTGGGGAGCAAAATAACTGAGGATGGTCGAAGTAGAGAGGATATAAAATGTAGACTGGCAATGGCAAGGAAAGCGTTTCTGAAGAAGAGTAATTTGTTAACATCGAGTATAGATTTAAGTGTCAGGAAGTCTTTTCTGAAAGTATTTGTATTGAGTGTGGCCATGTATGGAAGTGAAACATGGACGATAAATAGTCTGGACAAGAAGAGAATAGAAGCTTTCGAAATGTGGTGCTACAGAAGAATGCTGAAGATTAGATGGGAAGATCACATAACTAATGAGGAGGTATTGAATAGAATTGGAGAGAAGAGAAATTTTGTAGCACAACTTGACTAGAAGAAGGGATCGGTTGGTCGGACATGTTTTGAGGCATCAAGGGATCACGAATTATTACTAGAGGGCAGCTTGGAGGGTAAAAATCGTAGAGGGAGACCAAGAGATGAATACACTAAGCAGATTAAGAAGGATGTAGGCTGCAGTAGGTACTGGGAGATGAAGAAGCTTGCACAGGATAGAGTATCATGGAGAGCTGCACCAAACCACTCTTTGGACTGGAGACCACAACAAGGACACCTAGTATGTCCCTGTAGACAGCGTCTTTCAGCTTTTCACACACAAGGAAGTCTACAGGTGTCTAATCTTGGGAACGGGCCGACAAAGGTACAAATCCTCTGCATCCAATCCAACGATTTGGAAACAATTCGTGAAGACAGGCTGTAGTACTTCGTATACTATGGCTGGACACCATAATGCTGGTACCACAGATTCCTCCTAGACTGCAGAGGAACGTCTTATAGCCTTCGTGGAAGATGGTCTGTTAGGAGGCTGCGAGACTTGTGCGCGTACAGTATTCCGTCTATGAAACACGGGCCTATGAGCTGATGGTTCACATGCCACACTCCAGGGACGCTAGCGTTCCACCTGACGAAGCCAACATGAATTGTCAACAGACCAATAGTCCATGTTTCCGCGGGTTACCTGGCCATGATTGGTAAATGTGGCTTCATCACTAAACAGGATACATGATATATCTAGAGTACCCAATCTTAATGCCCATATTCAGCAGTTAACACGATTCTCATAATCGTTTCCATGCAGCTCTTGATGGAGAGAGATGTGATAGGGATGAAACCTATGTCGATGGAGAATGCGTAGGTCACTTGCCTGACTTATGCTATTTCCTCGTGCAACTGTGCGGGAGCTAACGTGCGGATCAACTGCAACAACAGCAAGAACATTAATTTCCCCCTCTTTTGACGTCTCTTGTTTCTTTCTTTCGCGTTGTCTGCGTGTTACATTACCACTTTCACGTAACTGGTTGAAGAGATCTATAAAAAAATTGCCGGAGTTCTTGACGTCTAGTGGGATGTTATGCCACATGCAACGCGCAAGAACGAACCGAATGCACCGATTTTTTGGGGCTCCTTAGGCAGCTGTCCCATAGAGCTTCTACAGGCTTGTGACTTACCGTAGGCCTACCAGAACGGGGTTCATCTTTTAACAGCTTTTCCCACGGATTAATTTTCTAACTGGTTGCTCTTCGTTCTTTACGCGACGATATTTACGTTTAACACTGGTTACGGATTCGAGTTTAGCAAGGCGCAGAACACACTGAACTTTCGTCAGTACCGTCTACATCTCCACTGACGTGGCCTTAGTCGCTGCTGCCACACGGCTCATCGTGTTGCGTCATCGCCTGTATGCGCACACAATCGAGCATCATATCACAGAAAGTTTTAGCGATACTGTGCTATGTGCCTAAAGTCTCAACCTTTTGTTTCGTTTCTGTTAGCCACAACAAGCGTTCAAACCTGTATCATGGCTTTACGGATGCACTATATGTAGAACGCCTCTTGCTCGACTATATCCCTGGATAGCGGATTCTCCAGATCTGGGAACCATTGAAACACCTTGTCATGTATTGTCAAGAGGCTAGCGTGCCCACGCTCGCCAGCCACTACGATTAAATGAATTATGGCACAGAACTGAAATGACGTACCCATGTTATACCAGCTCAGTGTAACTCGTTGTCCAGCTGGATTACATGCCAGAGGTGATAGGTCTGTGTACTAAATTTCGCACCATATACACCCTCAAATCAGCTATATATTTAATAGAGCATTCTTTCTACTATACCATATTCGTGCAATTGAGCTACCCTCCCTGGTGTTTCAGTTTTCCGGCCAACAGTGTGCATATACAGGGTGTTACAAAAAGGTACGGCCAAACTTTCAGGAAACATTCCTCACATACAAATAAAGAAAAGATGTTATGTGGACATGTGTCCGGAAACGCTTAATTTCCATGTTAGAGCTCATTTTAGTTTCGTCCACCTACGCTCAATGGAGCACGTTATCATGATTTCATACGGGATACTCTACCTGTGCTGCTAGAACATGAGCCTTTACAAGTACGACACAACATGTGGTTCATGCACGATGGAGCTCCTGCACATTTCAGTCGAAGTGTTCGTACGCTTCTCCACAACAGATTCGGTGACCGATGGATTGGTAGAGGCGGACCAATTCCATGGCCTCCACGCTCTCCTGACCTCAACCCTCTTGACTTTCATTTATGGGGGTATTTGAAAGCTCTTGTCTACGCAACCCCGGTACCAAATGTACACACTCTTCGTGCTCGTATTGTGGACGGCTGTGATACAATACGTTATTCTCCAGGGCTGCATCAGCACTTCAGGAATGCCATGCGACGGAGGGTGGATGCATGTATCCTCGCTAACGGAGGACATTTTAAACATTTCCTGTAACAAAGTGAAGTCACGCTGGTACGTTCTGTTGCTGTGTGTTTCCATTCCATGATTAATGTGATTTGAAGAGAAGTAATAAAATGAGCTCTAACATGGAAAGTAAGCGTTTCCGGACACATGTCCACATAACATATTTTCTTTCTTTGCGTGTGAGGAATGTTTCCTGAAAGTTTGGCCGTACCTTTTTGTAACACCCTGTATACTCAACAAGCTACTGTCTAGTACACAGCGTATGGTACTTCGTACCAATAATAATGATTTTCTGTGTTGTTCCATTCGCTTATCGAGCCAGGAAAGAACAATTATCTATACACTTTTGTACATGCCGTAATCTCTCTTTTTCTCATGGTACGTACGTGATATGTAAGATGGTGACAACAGAGAAGTCACACAATCTTCCTCGAATAGAAGTTTCAAATTTACCGAACGGCGTTTCGCGATATCTACGTCGACAGATCTTCCACTGACCCCTATTTACTTTCCTCAAGCGTATCTTTTACACATTAAACGAGTTATACCGATTTTTTACGATCCTAATTGCACGTCTCAGAGAACGTTCGACGTCTCCTGTTAATCTAATTCTCCATCTGCATTTCCATGTACATCCACACTCTGCAAATCACTGTGAAGTACATGGCAGAGGGCATTTCTCATTCTAGGCCCACCAGTTACTAAAACTTCTTAGCGTTCCATTCATATACGAGGTGCGACAATAAAGTAATGAGACTGATTTTCTTTGCAAGATGTGACAACCCTGTAGGCTTGCGTAGGCACAATATCTTTGACCTTGGTCTATAAGCTGCTTCTGGTCCAAGCCGCACATAGATGCAACTGCACGGAAGTGAGTCGTGCTGTAATAAGTTAACACGTGTTTGTGTCTCTCGTCACGGAAATGGAACCGCATAATATTGCGCAACGGTATGCCATTTCTTTTTGCGTTAAATTGGGTGAAAACGTGACGACAACTTACGGTAACCTTCAGAAGGCTTTTGGAGAGGAGGTTATGTCAAGAGCTCAAGTTTTTCGTTGGCATGAAATGTTTAGTGAAGGCAGAACGAATGTTGAAGATGAAGACCGCAGTGGACGACCATCAACTTCATGGACGGAAGTCAACTTGACAAGGGTGCGTGAACTCCTACGATCTGATCGAAGATTATCAGTGAAAATGATTGCAGAAGAACTGAACATCAATCGAGAAACGGTTCGTCTAATAATAACTGAAGATCTTGGTATGAGAAAGATTTGTTCAAAAATGGTCCCCAAAAATCTCACACCACAACAGTGAGAAACACGGAAAAATGTGGCAGCCGATCTGTTAGAGCAAACGGAAATCAATCCAGAATTGTTGAGCTGTGTTATCACTGGTGATGAAAGTTGGTTTCTTCAGTACGATCCAGAGACGAAACGCCAAAGTTCGCAATGGTGCTCAAAGGGATCACCCAGACCAAAAAAAAGCTCGCATGTCAAAGTCAAAAGTGAAATGCATACTTGTGAGCTTCTTTGATTCCAAGGGAATCGTTCATTAAGAGTGGGTGCCTCCTGGACAAAGAAATTTTAGAACGACTTCATAAAAGTGTTCTTCGTGTCCGTGCCAACATTGCTGATAATTTGATTCTGCATCAAAATAATGCGCCACACCATACTGCTCTGTCATTACAGCAGTTTTTAACCTCAAAACAAATTTCAGTACTACCACAGCCGCCTTATTCACCAGATATCGCTCCGTGCGACATTTTTCTATTTCCAAGAGTCACAACGGTGGTCAAGGGACACCATTCTCAAGCAACACAAGATGTCCAAAAAGCTGTGACGAGGGTCTTGGAGGATATTACAGAAGATGAGTTCCAGAAATTTTACCATCAATGGGAGCAGCACTGGAAAAAGTGTGTGCAATCAGAAGGGAACTACTTTGTAGGAGACAACACTAAATTTGACTAAAACGGTCAGCAACATTTTTTTTCACTGTTTAAACGCTTCTGTGCGCACTGTAATTAATATAATCTTCTCCTCACGATCGCTACGGGAGCGATACTTAGGGAGTTGTAGTATATCACCTAAAGGTTTAAAGTTGGTGAGGACTCCACACACTAGAACAGGCAGTACTAGTGCCTTATATGCGACTGTCCTTACAGCCACACTGTTTCGCAGATCCCTTCCAACAATCATAGGTTTACACCTTCCGTAACACTGATTTATGTGCTCGTCCCGTCTCATATCACTTCTTATTATTACCCCAAATAGTTATACAAAGCGATATGCTAATCGGCCCTGTTGGGCTCTTCACTTCGTTGCAGACGTCATCTTACATTCGTCAATATTTAAAGAGAACTACTAGTCGTTAACCAAGTGGAAATTTGGCTCAAGTCTCTCTGCGTTTCCTTACAGTCGTCCAACGACACTACATGGTTATTTATAGGTTCCTTCGCGGTTTCAGAAGATCATCGCGTAAAGATTGCACGTCATACAGAAAATAGACATTTATCACTGGACAGAACACATCTCCAAGTTTTAACTCCCATTCTAGCGCTCAGTATAGGCACCGTTTGCGATGCAGCAGGTGTCAACACGCGCGTGTTAATGTCATTGGCGTGAATTTCCCGGGAACGCACGAGAGCAGCCCGCATTGGAAGTCTGTTCACTGGGTTGCCTAACTGCAGGCAAGAGTTAATGTGTTGTGACAATACGAAGTGGATGACTTGTCTTCGTGTTCTGACACACTTGTCCGTAGTGCAGCCATGCAACAGCACACATTACCCGTTGAAACTTGGAGAGATGCTCCGTTCACTGATATGTGTTGTAATTTTCACACGGTCTTCTTCCCAAACCTGGAGGTACTTATGAATAACACTGTAATTTCCTGTGGTCAACAGAATCGTCATCGAATAATCACAGCGCAATCGTCAAATGCAGTGATGTTGAAAGGAGTCTACTGAGGCACACTTGTATGTGACATCAGAATAAGATAAGAATATTAATAAATTAAAATGAAACTAGTATACTATAAACGATGAATGACTCTGATAGGCTCTATAATGCGGATCGCTGACTGCGCGACCGCAGAGCCAAAGATACTGCTTTGTTGGAGTAAGAGAGCACTGGCCACATAGTTGTAGGTAGCTGTCTGTGAGGGAAAGACGATGGAGTAGGCAGTTTTTGTGGTGTGCTGTGTGAAGCCACGAAGAGTTAGATTGATGTAGGTATGTCAATATTGTAGAACATGGAAGCAGAAGTCTTCATGCAACCAAGGTAAAGATGTTAAATAATTATATCTGCTTTTACCAGTGTGTTAGTATAGACGAGTTGGCTTATAATTTGTAACTGTTGCGTAAACCGTTTTGATAAAAAGGCGGGCTGGATATTTCACTTTGTAATGTTTCTAAGATTTGTTAACAGAGGTATATTTAATTTGATGATTTGCATTTATGTTGAATTAATGAAGTTAGATAATACTTTCTGTTTAAATCTCATTATTTGTGAATCAATTGTGAGTAACCTAACTTCAATTGTCAGATGTTTTTGAAAGGCCAAACTTAACTTGCAATATAATTTTGCCAAAACAAAACTCAGAGTCAGTAATTCATTCTAATCAGAACCGCCTGCCTGTCCAGCTAAAGTTTTGCTAACAATAGCACAGAGTAAGCACACCACTTGCACTTAGAACACGCAACACGACAATTCGATTTCAGCACTCATTCCACAGATCAGACAATCATTCAGCGTAATCGTAAAGAAATAATCTTTTTGAAAGAACGTTACCCAATGTGTACTGAACGACAAGGCACTTTTGGCAGCTTTCAGGCATGATGTTTGATCCATGTTTAGGTATCTAAGAAGAGTTGAAGGAAAACTCAGGGAATGTTAAGTTCAGAAGCCATAGAGGGCGAAGCTCACGCCATTTTATGACTCCCTGCTGGGCGTGGATCTGTGACGTAGAAATCGACAGAGGGGGTGCAAGAGTTAAATATTAGTCTAGGATTCCATATCCAACCCTTCTCGTTTACGTATGCTGAGATTTGTCCCAAATAATCCCTGCTGCAAAACTCTTTGCCCCATTCCCTGCTTGCTTGGATTTATCAGAATAAAAATCTTTTAGTAGCCCGTTCTGCCCTTCTAGGTGAGGACTGGACGATGATAAAATATAAACGTGCAGAAATTGTTCCAATTCCATAGTCAAGAATTAAGAATAAGGTTCTTGGAAGAGTTTGCCGCAGCTGTGAGGCAAATAGCGAAAATGGAAGTCAGCTATCAAGTATTGCCGTGGAAAACGCTTTGTCTCAATGGCAGACCACTGGGTGAGGGCTGCAAAGATCTGATCTCTAGACTGTTCGCAGTTTTCAAGTAGGAATCAAATATTAAGGAATCTTCCAAAGTTCTTATGTTTTATGGCTGCTAATGCGTTCCTATCTGCTGGTGTGTGGTTGCGCATTTACAATGTAGCTGTGTGATTCTCTTAGATTGACGAATGGGTTGTCTTATTACTGAGAAAGATTTAATGAGAAGTCATGTTTCTTTAAAAAAACATGGACATTCTTTGCGTGTTTCCCTTGCGTTATCTAGACAAGGACTCGTGTTTCAGTAACTGTTGTTCAACATTGATTACAATGGACAGGGACTGTGATTGCTGTGTTCGGATGAGGGCTGAGTTGGCATCCCTTCAGTCACAGCTGCAGGCGGCGCTGACTTCGTTCGCGCAGCTTGAGGCTGTTGCCAATGGGCACCACTGTGGGGAACCGGACTTGGGTATCACGGGGATGTCAACCTCGTCCCGTCTGTCCCCAGATCGGTCTGCCACTGTGGTTGCCCCGATTGCTGCCCGCAGTGGGGCTGAGCCCTGGCCTGCGGTTGATTGGGAGGTCATTCCAAGGCGTGGCAGGCAGCGAA
This sequence comes from Schistocerca nitens, assembly GCF_023898315.1. Taxonomy (NCBI): domain Eukaryota; kingdom Metazoa; phylum Arthropoda; class Insecta; order Orthoptera; family Acrididae; genus Schistocerca; species Schistocerca nitens. The sequence continues at coordinate 515,221,025 of NC_064620.1, read as the reverse complement.
AGACGTCCCCGGAGGCTGCTCAGAAAGCCTCCCCGGTGCGTCTGACAAACAGGTTTCAGGTACTGTCTCTGGGTGAGCCAGATGCAGCTGCCTGCCCTGTTTCGGAGGATGATTCTCAGCTTTCAAGGTCCGGGCAATCGCAGATGGTGGGCTTATTGGTAGTTGGGAGCTCCAATGTTAGGCGCATAATGGGGCGCCTAAGGGATATGGCGGCTAAGGAGGGGAAGAAATCCAGTGTGTACTCCGTGTGCATTCCGGGTGGAGTCATTCCTGATGTGGAAAGGCTCCTTCAGGATGCCATGAAGAGCACAGGGTGCAGCCAGCTGCAGTTGGTGGCACATGTCGGCACTAATGACGTGTGTCGCTTTGGATCTGAGGAAATTCTCTCTGGATTCCAGCGGCTATCTGATTTGGTGAAGGCTGCCGGTCTTTCTTACGAGATGAAGGCAGAGTTCACCATCTGCAGCATCGTTGACAGAACCGACTGCGGACCTTTGGTGCAGAGCCGGGTGGAGGGTCTGAATCAGAGGCTCAGACGGTTTTGCGACCGTGTTGGCTGCAAATTCCTTGACTTGCGCCATAGGGTGGTGGGGTTTCGGGTTCCGCTGAATAGGTCAGGAGTTCACTACACTCATCTGGCGGCTACACGGGTAGCGGAGGCTGTGTGGCGTGGACTGGGCGGTTTTTTAGGTTAGAAGGCGTCGGGAAAGTACGGGGAGGGCTGCAATCTCAAAGGGTGCATGGCAAATACAGGACGTGCTTGGATCAAGGAACAGTCGGAATTGTAGTTGTAAATTGTTGTAGTTGTGCTGGGAAAGTCCCTGAGCTTCAAGCGCTAATAGAAAGCACAGAAGCTGAAATCGTTATAGGTATAGAAAGCGGGCTAAAGCCTGAAATAAGTTCTGCAGAAAGTTTTACGAAGTCTCAGACGGTGTTCAGGAAAGATAGATTAGGCAGAATTGGTGGTGGAGTGTTTGTGTCTGTCAGTAGTGGTTTATCTTGTAGTGAAGTCGAAGTAGATACTCCGTGCGAATTGGTATGGGTGGAGGTTATACTTAACAGCCGAACTAAGTTAATAATTGCCTCCTTCTACCGACCCCCAGACTCCGATGATATAGTTGCGGAACAGTTCAGAGAAAATTTGAGTCTCGTAACAAATAAATACCCCACTCATACGGTTATAGTTGGTGGGGACTTCAAACTTACCTCGATATGTTGGCAAAAATACTTGTTCAAAACCGGTGGTAGGCAGAAAACATCTTCCGAGATTGTCCTAAATGCTTTCTCCGAAAACTATTTCGAGCAGTTAGTCCACGAACCCACGCGAATTGTAAATGGTTGCGAAAACACACTTGACCAGTTAGCCACAAACAATCCAGAGCTAATAGAGAGCATCATGACTGATACAGGGATTAGTGATCACAAGGTCGTTATAGCTAGGCTCAATACCGTTTCTTCCAAATCCACCAGAAACAAACGCAAAATAATTTTATTTAAAAAACGGATAAAGTGTCACTAGAAGCCTTCCTAAGAGACAATCTCCATTCCTTTCGAACTGACTATGGAAATGTAGACGAGATGTGGCTCAAATTCAAAGATATAGTAGCAACAGCAATTGAGATATTCATACCTCATAAATTGGTAAGAGATGGAACTGATTCCCCATGGTACACAAAACAGGTCCGAACGCTGTTGCAGAGGCAACGGAAAGAGCATGCGAAGTTCAGAAGAACGCGAAATCCCGAAGATTGGCTAAAATTTACAGACGCGCGAAATTTGGCACGAACTTCAATGCGAGATGCCTTTAATAGGTTCCACAACGAAACATTGTCTCGAAATTTGGTAGAAAATCCGAAGAAATTCTGGTCGTATATAAAGTACACAAGCGGCAAGAGGCAGTCAATACCTTCGCTGCGCAGTGCCGATGGTACTGTTACCGACGACTGTGCCGCTAAAGCGGAGTTATTGAACGCAGTTTTCCGAAATTCCTTCACCAGGGAAGACGAATGGAATATTCCAGAATTTGAAACACGAACAGCTGCGAGCATGAGTTTCTTAGAAGTAGATACCTTAGGGGTTGCGAAGCAACTCAAATCGCTTGATACGGGCACGTCTTCAGGTCCAGATTGTATACCGATTAGGTTCCTTTCAGATTACGCTGATACAATAGCTCCCTACTTAGCAATCATATACAACCGCTCGCTCACGAATAGATCTGTACCTACAGGTTGGAAAATTGCGCAGGTCGCACCAGTGTTTAAGAAGGGTAGTAGGAGTAATCCATCGAACTACAGACCTATATCATTGACGTCGGTTTGCAGTAGGGTTCTGGAGCATATACTGTATTCAAACATTATGAATCACCTCGAAGGGAACGATCTATAATCAGCATGGTTTCAGAAAACATCGTTCTTGGGCAACGCAGGTAGCTCTTTATTCGCACGAAGTAATGGCCGCTATCGACAGGGGATCTCAAGTTGATTCCGTATTTCTAGATTTCCGGAAAGCTTTTGACACCGTTCCTCACAAGCGACTTCTAATCAAGCTGCGGGCCTATGGGGTATCGTCTCAGTTGTGCGACGGGATTTGTGATTTCCTGTCAGGAAGGTCGCAGTTCGTAGTAATAGACGGCAAATCATCGAGTAAAACTGAATTGATATCAGGTGTTCCCCAGGGCAGCGCTTAACAGTAAAGAAAAGGGGAAATAACCCTGAAACTCATAAGAATTCGATCAAGTAAGTTGGGAAAAATCACGGGAAATCATGGCTCAAAGAGGATATCCGAATCATCTAACTAAAGTATTGGAATGTATATATAAAGACACAACAATTAGCGTAAATGTTGGAAACAGAAGGTATAGTAAAAAGATACATGTAAACCAAGATGTAAGCAGGGCTTGTCTCCTATTTTGTTTAAAATATATGCAGACAGTCTGATTAGAGAATGGACATATAGAATTAAACAAGGCATTTGTATTGCATTAAATTTTACGCTTAAGACGATGCTATTTCATGATGATCAGATTATTATAAGTAAAACTGAAGACGAGCTGCAAAGATCAATCTATACGTTACAGAAGATATGTGAGAACTATAATTTCAAGATTTCCGTAAGTAAGACAAAAAAAATGGTCTTCAAAGGTAAATATACCGTTAGAACCAAATTTGTAATCAGTGACACTAGATTAGAACAAGCCACAGGTTTTAATTACCAAGGAACATATGACAACTATAAATATCAAAAGCATTTTAAACAAGATACCCTGTTCCAGCAAACATGTATCGCAATACATAGAAGGCTAAAAGCTAAAACCAGAGAAGAAACCGAATGAAAAAGTACAAAGTAATAGCTGTTCCTGCTTTTCTCTACGGATATGAAACATGGTCACTGACAAAGAGCTGATAAAATCAAGATATCGGGTGCTGAAATGACATTCTCAAGAACAGTAAAAGGCTCAATTTCCGTGTTTATAGGAAAGATTGTTTGACAAGGTCTTGCGGAAACCAAATCTTTGTTTGTTTTCAGGTGGTTAGAATCCCACGAGCTTTCATCCGAGTTTTCCTCGGCCGTTGTCAAGTGGTAAGTAACTACCGTGTCGCCGTGGCCTCGCCATTATATGGCCGCGCCGCTGGCAGTGACGTCACTGGTGCTGTCTTCCTCGCCAAATATGGTAATATTTTCGTCCCGCATCCGTCGCTCCTGCTTCAACCTCACCATGGCTGTGTCCCAGGCTGTGCTGAGCTGCAAACCGCCAACCAGCAGTGCGGCTTTAAAACGGCCAGGCCACGGAGACAAGATAGACGTTCAGGCGAGACTTGCACAGTACCGGACACCTTAGGCTTTTTTTACACAAAAACTTGTTTAGACACATGTAGAAAACGGAAGCACAACAGCTTATTTATCAAAAAAAGGAATAATTTTTCAAAATACAACACTTTAGCACATCGAATAAACAAATAAAGAAATATTAAAAATGACTATGGCGAAAAACCATTGCCCAGTAGTGGACACTTCTCAAAGTAATTAATTACAACTGTAATTATTCTCTATTGACTTATAACTGATACCTCTGATTAATTTATAAGTAAGTCTAGACAACCGGAACGAAAAAATATAAATGCATAATGTTTATACATGGCAGTTTGTTACATTTACAGTAAAGGAGATTTTCTTGCTCCGTGCAAGCCACATTAGCCCATCCCATGCATGATGTGCACTGAACCCAATCTTCATATGTTGGTTCCCTGCAAAAAATACACTGTGTAGTGCTGTCTTCTTCATTAGTGTCAATTTTAGAACTTCTGTTCTGTGGAATATTTGTCCAGAAGTGAAGTTTTCTATTTATTTTCAATTTTCTTTTTTTCTTTTCCTGATCACTCTTATGAGCATGTTTCTGCCTCTTCCTCTCTTTTCTTAAGATTGATTTTGCAAGCTTCTCTTCATATTCTGTTAATTTTGTGCCCACAATATCTTTATAGGGACTGTCAGTTAATACTGAACTTTTTTCACTTCTTCTCTTTTTACTGACAGTTTCTTTCTCGCTTTCTCTGACACTGGAGAAATTTGATTTACGACTGTTTGGAACAAGTAGGAAACGCAGCTTCCACGTCCACTGAAATACTGGGATACTTCGAGGAGAAGCAGGAGCAGAATCTACAGTGGAAAGACTTCTTGATGCAACGCAGGGCGAGGTGGTATCTGCAGAGCGTAACAGAACTGGTTCAGTCGTTGATGCAAAAGGAGTTTCAACTATAGGCACCAAAACACGTCGGCCTTGGAAGAACTGTCGGACTTCCTTTAGAGAAGTGAGCTGCACCTAGAAAATCCAAATCTGTAAAGACGTGTTCATTTAATGGGTGGAACCCAGTGCCGGAAAACTCAGATGTTGCAAGGTCCATGCTGCAACCAGCCTTGAAAGTAGTCCCAACCAAATCAACAATGTTCCTTTGAGTTATTTTAAGAGGGCGATATTGGTTCATTCGCGTAGCACAGGTTTCGGTGTAAGCAGCTTCGAAGGGTCTCATTACTGTACTGACCAGTGGCTAATTGTGCATACATGAGGAGCAATGCTTCTCTTATGTACATTGTTGTGTCTTGTGCACAAAATCATTGTGTGAGCTGTGGCCATCTAAAATTATAAGAGTAGGACTTTCCTTTGTTGGATTCACATGAGCAACAACAATCTTTAGCCAAAACAAAAATGAATTTGCAGAGATTGACCAACTTTATTCACAAGCGAAGATACTCCCCTCTGGTGCATCTTTTTTTAACTCTTTAGCCATTTTCGTTCTTCCAGACACAAGTAAAGCGGGTAGGAACACAACACCTGTAGCGGTGATTGTTTGCAGCACAGTCACATTCCTTCCTCTTTCTCCTGACGTGATTTTACTAACTGATTTTTTGCCTTTTTGGGGCAAAACCAATGAGAGAATTTTCATGACCCACTGACACAACACTTTCGGCACAGTTTAAGACTTTTATTTTGGTAAGATTGCCTCATACTTGTTGTAAAACTAGCCAACTTGCTTTTTGTTGAAACTGACAGCCCTTTGGATACTTGTTGATTGAGGCTTTTACAAAGAATGTTCAGGCTGGTGGCCTATAAATTCATAGCAAAATTTACCACCTGCTGTCTCTTTTTTCTCTATTGAATTGGTACGTAATTTTAAGGGCTCAGTCATTTCAAATAGAAATCTTAAGAATTCTTTTTTATTCATTGGCGTCATTCTGTTATCTAGATCTACCAAACGCTCTACTAAGCTTGATTCTAATTCTGCTGAAAAAGTCTGCGTGAAGCAATCAGTCTGGGGCTTTATTTCAATATTCCCACCCTTCGTCAAAAGCTTTACTCTATCTGCAAAAGTGCTTTTTAGGACAAAAATGAATATAAGCCCGCCTTATTCCCATTTTGTAGGATAGGACTTGATCCACAGCAATCTTCACGTTATCCTCGGACCAAAGTCCCCTCTTTATTCTTTTTATCCAAGGTGTGGAATGTGCCTGGAAAGGGAAAAATGGTATTAGTGTGTCTTACAGTCGTACTAATACTGTAGTTCACGTGTCTGATACTGAGCAAGTGATGTGTGTCCAGTAACGGGCAACTGATCTGGTGGAAGAATATAAATTTATAATCATGAACTAACGTTTAAAACCTAAATTCAGCTGCCTCTACCTTTTCACAGTGAAAGTGGTGTTACCACAAAAAATAGCTGAACACGTTCTACTCACCTAGACTCATTTAAAATAGGGTGAAACCTTACAATAGGCAGCCGCCGCTCGAGTGCAAACGCATCTCCCACTCACTGCTTAGACAACACTGGCACGAAACTGGTGAGAACCGTATTGTGACCTTCAGTGAGAAAGAGCTCCACGCAAAAGAGTGCATGTGCCTGCCATCTATTGGAGTTTTTGGGAAACATGCTCTGACCAATATTGGGCAGTGAATATGTACTGTGCAAGTCTCCCATACCATCTGACAGTGACTAAAGACAGCTCAGTCGAAAGCTCATGGAATTTTAATCTTCTGACCCCTCTGGAAACCCGAGAACATTTTATTAATTCATATCACTGTTAGACCATTTATTCATACTAATTTCCTGTTTGTTTGTTTCAACTACGGAATGGGTGTTCAGGTTTGCTGTGCCAGTGTCTCTGTGGCATAAATTTGAAATTCACAGCACACTGTTCATCCTCCCCACTGAGCTGGTAGTGGCAGTGCTACTCTGGCGCTTGAATTTTGGATAGAGTGCATGGTCTGTTTTGGGTGGCACCATCGCTCTGAGGCAAACTGGTGTGGCACGAGATTGAAGCGGTCAGTCACTTGCTCCACTTGGAGTTATCAATACCTCCAGACGGCCGGCACTGAAGCCAGCCCAAGGCCCATCGCGGGTGGTCAGGTCTAGGGGCTGACATACCATTAACTATGCCCACTGAGATCAGGAAGATGCTCTGACACCTGGGCACTTACTCAGGGCTCGAACCAGACAGCATTACAAACTCCCATCTGAAGCAGCTACAGGCAACCCATTGATCCTCACCACCAGTAGCTTCAACAGCTTCCTCCACCTGGGATACTTTCCATCCATCTGGAAATAGCAAAAGTTATATCAATCCCCCAACCAGGCATACATTTAAGTCAACCAGGAAATAACCACCCCATCATCCTCTTATCTACCATGACCATGGCCTTCGAATGGGTATTACTGCAGTGACTGAAACTCATTATCACCACTCGTGACGTCATATGGATAGCCCAGGTTGTCTTCCAACCATCCCTTCTGCGGGGCTTCAACTGCCGCCAGTCTCAAGAAATGTCGCTAACTATAAAGCCGCAGTGTTTGTGGACACGGAGAAGGTGTATGACAGGGTCTGCAAAGAAAAAAATTCTCTGTCAACTACCCAACGTCCACATCTTCCCAGACTTCGTAATGGACCGCCGATTTTTCGTCAAGATTGAGGGGCAACGATCTGCCGCCAGGTTTGCAGCAAGGAATTCCACAAGGCACAGTGCTTCCCCCACATTGTTTATAATCTACGTCAAATATGTACCGATGCTTCCCCAGATGGTACTTGCACATTTCACTCACGGTACGGTCCTGCTCACCAGTAATCAACGAGTCATTGCTGTCATCAACCTTGTGGCCAACTGGGTGACCTAACGCTTCATTCAACTCGACGACGAAAAAAGAGAGGCGTAATTTTTACTCATCGAAGACCCGACGTCCGTGACAGGCTAGTGTACCTGTACCCAGGTGGGTTGGGGTTCGTGTCTTGCACCAGAAATTCGATATGCTGTCTGTCAAGGACCTCAACTGGACTAAGTTGCCCCTGAATATTGGCACCGCTTCCAAGTACCTCGAGCTATTGTTTAGGCTCCACAATAAAACATTATTTAAATGAAATCTACCTTCACCTCACACTGCCACGACCCCCACCACAGAAGGACTCAAGCACCACTCTGAATCTGAATAACGAGTGAACTACCAATTTCCCTGTCATCTGGGAGGTTCAGACAGCAATATGGTAGCACTTTAGCAAACAACCATACAAAAAACCTCCTTCAGAAGCTAGTTCCAGCGCAGCTAGCAGCCCCAGACTTTGGCAGGACACCACTGGCTACAACACAGATGCCTCTCCACTCTGCATTCCACCGAAGGACCAGACTCTGTCAATCTAATGGTGCCATGTTGCGAGGATTGGTATACTGTGCTTCAGTACAACTTCACCGCTCTGACAGTGTCGGACTTAGTTCTGGTAGTATTTGCACAACCTTAGACAATTTCTCTTGTTCACTTGGCGGGACTTCACCAGCAAAATACAACCTCAAGAATCTCCAAGTGTTGTCGTTGCATCTTTCGTAGTTTAACATCTGCCTAAGACTCTGAACTCTATCTTAGAAATTAACTTGTTTACAATAAAACTTTTTAGTGATTTGTCTGGTGTATTTTCGTGTGATATTTCTGTATAAAAAGGAAATCATGAATCCGTTGCACAACTGAGACAATACTTTATAGGCATGCAATTTGATTGCAAGCCGGTCGCGGGGAACAGTATCAGAAGGCTTCTGAAAATCTAGAAATTTGTATCTGAAACTTGGTGTTTCTGGAATTAACGAAAACATGGAAGGGAGGACCCACCAATGTAACTTTTTTTTCACACAACCTGTTTATTTAACAATATATAATCATAAATTTGTTTTCTTTACAGAATTAACAAACTTGTGAAATGAATAAGCTTTTGTAAGAGAAATCAAAACAAGAACAACATGACGATAATTACAAGGCGACCGGACCTGCAGCCCGCCAGTTATCTGGCGAAACAGCGGTGTTTACTGCTGCGCTGGACACAGTTTTTCTTATTAAATGCCCTTCTGCAACTCACGAAAACATGAAAGCAATATTGATGACATAGTGATTAAGTGGAAGCATACAGAGCTGCCGAAAGTAAACTGGGACACAAAGTGTACCGAAAGCCAACACACACTAATCGGTACCCGCACGCCACCACCACCCAGCCCAAAAGTATTCTGTTCTGCATACGTTAACTGCCCGAGAATACCGGATAAGCGATGAAAACAACATCGAAAATAGAATTAAAGGAGCTGCAACACAGGTTCGTGGCAACGGCAATGATGACAACATCATAAGAAAGGTAGCTAAAACCAAAGGGAGCAGAATACGAGAAGGCAAAGAAGAGAAGCTTCCACTGGTACACTTACCATATGTAAGAGGCGTCAGTGAACGGCTAGGCAACGTCTTCCGCCGACGAAGTTTCAAACCGATTTTTCGAAGCAGTCACAGGATCCACGAAATGATAGGTTCCAACAAGGATGTAGTCAACAATCTTAACACAGCAGGTGTTCACGAACTACGCTGTGAGTGCGGAGCTGCCTACATAGGAGAAACAGGGAGACCTGTCAGCTTACGAGTAGCAGAACACGAATGCTATGTACGATTACAACAACATAATAAATCGGCGATAGCGGAACACCACCGTGACTGTGGACAACCTATCAGGTTCCAGGAAGCCCGAGTACTGGCGAAAGAATCGTGGATGCGAGAACGCAAAATACGGCAGGCGATCGAAATTATTAAGCAGCCTGACAACATCAACAGAGAAGATGGCTACAAACTTCCGGCGTCCTGGCTGCCGGCCATCCCAGTCCAACGGGCCGCGAGCGGTCGCGGGGCAGAAGCTGCACGGGACACGGACGTATCTGCACAAACAGCTGTAGAACAACTGTCAGTCCACTTCCGTGCACACGAGGAGGAAAACTTGCCGACCAGAAGCCGGACAGCTACCAATCGTTGACGACATGGACATCTACGAATAGCCTCTCTCCTTCCATCTTCCCTTACGTCATGATTAGCCAATCATATTAGAGGGCCAATTAAAAGTTTTACAACAGTGACGTCAGACATCGATAATCTGCCTGTCACCATGCAAAACCAGTCGTGCCCTGAGGAAGGCCGTTGCAATTCGGCCGAAACATCGGTTTTAGTTTATTATTGTTGTTAGTCTGTAGCAATGACGCAGCATAATATCCAAAAGAATTTTAATCACTAAGAGTGTTTCAATTACACAAAAAGATCACGTGTTTTTTAAAAAAAAATTTGGAAACTGTATGTCGATAGGTTCGGGGTTAAGATGCACACCTATGCTTAAAGGTTAAACAGATCAGGAAACAACTTTGACAATTTTAAGGCTTACTTCAAAGCAAGCAACCTTCTAATTTCAATTAGCAACCAAGGTGCGACTGGATCCCAACCCGTCCCATTTGACAATCTTATTCTGACTATAGCCCTGGTGACAGTTGGCAGTTAATATTTCGAAAGTTAAACTGCTTGTCGGTTATGAAGGCCGCTCTGAAGGAATGTTTTAAAACATTACGAATGAACACTCTTTACAAGAGAACTCACTCGCCGGAACCACAAGATCCAGTTAAAAAAAAAAAATACACCAATAATGATCCGGTGTTTCAAAGACATGAACGCACAGATTAGTACAACAGGTAGGTCAGATTATCTCAAATGCAATTACAGTCAAGGAATTGAACCGGTTAACATCTAAATCTAACGACAAGACACCTGTTTGTTTAACGGCAACCTATGCCTTGCTACAACTGTTCCGACTGTATCTCCGACCAGGAGCTGATTCATAAAAACATTAATGATCGGGTATAAACTAGAAAGGAAGGGCACTATAATATCATTACAAATTTTGTAACAATTAGTGTCTAGTATAATACTACGGGCTAGATTTACGACCAAAGAGTCGACCGAGTAAAACTATGAGGGTCGGGTACAAACCAGAAAATAATTGGGAGGTCGGGTAGACTATGACAACAATCACCACGAGGATTACAGAATGTTTCTCCCCTTTATCAACAAGCAGCTCCATGGATCCACGGTGCGTCGCGGTGGTTACTGAGTGGTGCCGATGACAGCCAGGTAGATGGGGCCAGCCAGGCCACGAGTGGTCGCACGACACGAATGTTGCCAACTAACCGACGGGAATTCGGCCTGCTGCTTGTGGTCGACGCTGACCCCGGTGAAGTACTCTGGTATCTTTACTCTGCGCAGGCCCTCCTTGCGTAGCTCGTGGTTTCGGCCGCTCGGACCTGGTGACCGCCTCTTGTCGCGACGCTACCGCCAAACCATCAAACTTTATGCCTCCTTCCTCGGCTTCTATTTCTTTATTGTATTTCGATATCCCCCCTCCCCCCCGCCCCGGCTGGCAGCAGTGTTATACGCCGCTCTGCAGCCCACAGATAAAGTTAAAAAACATAATGAGGAGACATAACAATAAAAAAAATGGCTCTGAGCACTATGGGACTCAACTGCTGTGGTCATAAGTCCCCTAGAACGTAGAACTACTCAAACCTAACTAACCTAAGGACATCACACACATCCATGCCCGAGGCAGGATTCGAACCTGCGACCGTAGCGGTCGTGCGGTTCCAGACTGTAGCGCCTTTAACCGCTCGGCCACTCCGGCCGGCCTGACAAAAATGGTTCAAATGGCTCTGAGCACTATGGGACTTAACTGCTGTGGTCATCAGTCCCCTAGAACTTAGAACTACTTAAACCTAACTAACCTAAGGACATTACATACGGCCATGCCCGAGGCACGATTCGAACCTGCGACCGTAGCGGTCGTGCAGTTCCAGACTGTAGCGCCTAGAACCGCTCGGCCACTCCGGCCGGCCCGGCCTGACATAACAATAAAACGAGGTGATGAAACGGTGACTGCTTAAAACTGGTACATGGCGATACAGTTGTGAAGAAAACATAAAAAAACAAAGAGGTCAGTGATGCCGATTAAAAACACTTAGGAAATAGACAGGCACAATTAAAAAACACGGCGACAGTCTGGGTTCTGTTCGCAGCACTTTAAAAAAGGGAACACACAACACTGAACACTCACAGAAAACACTGCAGTACAGAGAACGAAGGAATATGGGTATTAGGAGGGGGGGGGGGGACAGGACCCGGACAGATGAGACAAGCAAAGAACTTCAGAGGACACAACCCACCGATACCAACTCTTCGCCGGCCGGTGTGACCGAGCGGTTCTAAGCGCTTCAGTCTGGAACCGCGCGACCGCAACTGTCGCAGTTCGAATCCTGCCTCGTGCATGGATGTGTGTGATGTCCTTAGGTTAGTTAGGTTTAAGTAGTTCTAAGTTCTAGGGGACTCATGACCTCAGATGTTAAGTCCAATAGTGCTCAGAGCCATTTGAACCAACTCTTCTTCATAGATACTGGCAACGGGGCCGTAAGAGGGACAGTCGATACTACCCTTGAGCTAGTGGCGCCAGACAGAACAGTCTACTAAAGTAATGGCGCCACGTCTCAGTATCAATATGAGATTCCCTGTTTCTAGCCCTCATTACTTTAGGCAAATAAAGAGGTAGTTGTGTTGCATAAGATCACGATTTTGTGAATCCTTGCTAATTATGTGTCAACAGATCGGTTGTTTCGACATGGTTTATAATCTTCGAACTCAGTATATCTTCCAAAATCCTTCTGAAGATCTCAACTTTTTTTATTGTCATGTCGATACAGCCATTTACGAAGCCAAATGTGACTCTTTACACCATAATCAACCAATCGAGATCTTGAAATGGCATGTAACGGCCTGAACTAGCCTACCATGTGTAATCGTAATGTTTAAATTATCAGTTCGACAAAGTAAAGTTACCTAATTAAATTATTATTTGTTTACAGGCAGAGCAGGTAGACAAAAATAAGGAAACACAAATACTGAATATATTACAATGCCTACTACGGTGTAGGAAAACCGTTGGCATTCAAAACAGCTTCCAGTCATCTGGGAATGGATAAATACAGGTCCCGTGTGGTTTTTAATGCAGTCTTATCCCATTCTTCCTGCAAAATAGTGGCAAGTTCAGGTAACGACGACGATGATGGACAGCGATCACGCACCATTCTGCCAAGAGTATACCACAAAGGTTCAATAATACTGAAATCTGATGACTGATGGCCAGTTTAGATGTGAAAATTTATCCTTGTTCTCATAAAACCAGCCCTGGATGATGCAAGCAGTGTGAAGAGGCGTGCTATCGCCGTGGAACATAGTATCACTTTGTACTATGGAAACATTGCACGTAACCCTTGGCACTAATGCAACGTAGCTGAATAATCGTAAGTCCCATAAGACCCCACGATATGGGTGACCAAATCATCACCGAACCCACGCAATGGTTCACTCTTGGGACGTTCACTCGCCCCGAAGTCGTAAACAGTGTGAAACCTGACCCATCCGACCAGATGACATTCTCGTAAGTCCAAGTCTTATGGCTTCAGCACCTCGTTTTGCAACTGATGAATGGTTTTGGTATACCAGCCCTGCCTGCAGTTCCTTGCTCATGGAACTTCCTTCGTGTTGTTTTGGTACTGATAGAGTTTGCGAGTGTGACATTCAGTTTTGCAGTGACTTTTGCAGCTGTCGCCCTCCGACATTTCATCACAATCCTCTTCAGTGACTGAACACATTGACTCTCTTGCTTAAAGAAGTACCAACCAAACGAACACCAACAGTTTTCCCGTATTCGAGTTCACTTGGCTCTAACACGATGCACTCACAACTACATAGAACAGTGTTCTGACCACGTCTGATACTTGCAAAATGTCGAGGACATTGCAGAAGCGCCGTTCGTGGTAAATACAACAGTGCAACCAGCATGCTTGGCTAGCATCTTTATTTGTGGGATCGAAACGAAATGGAGCAGCCCATCGATAGAGCGATTCATCTTGCTGTAATTTTCTGCAGCTGAAGCGGAACCACGATGCTACAATTTACGCTTTACGTGAGTGACTGGCTTATGTACAGGGTGGATATAATTAAACTTTCGCTACTTCAGCCAGAGTACACGGAAAACTGCTTCCAGTATGAGAACGATGTTCAGACTGTGCGCTTCAAGATTCGCGTTGTTAATGTCATTGGTGTCTTCACTTTCCATTAGGAGTCGATTCTGGTACGGCGACTTAAGGAGGAATTCTGACCCGAAGGACCAAGGACATGCAGCGTGAGTGGCACAAGTTACTGTGATCTGCTTCGCCTACATGTGATCCATGCTCCGCGGGAGAGAGATGCTTTGGATCCAACTATAATGATGCACGGTGGATCTCCACCTCACATGGATCCACACCTCTCCACCTCAGTGCTCATGGGGTCACTTGGTTACTCCGTAACACATTTGAGTAGGTAATTTTTGAAATCCCAAAAGTCACGTAATGTAAACTCGAAAGAAAACAGAAAAAAGTGATTGCTGAATAAACTAAAAACTATTTTTAAACTACTTTGGGTCTGAGGGTTAATACATATGGAAAGGCCATCAATGAAGTGTGATGCGAACTTAAGTTACTTATTAAATTTCCCAACAGATAAGTTTAAGATTCTGTGACTTGCGGAATTTTAAAACTCAATGAACGACATTTTACTATCTTAAAGAAAACCAAATTCATACTCATATGATTTGTTGATGTGCTTATACAGTTCATTTGAGTATAAAAAGTAGTTAACCTTTACACATAATTTTCATAAAAAATATTTTAATACTTAACGGTACATGGAACTTGCTTGTTAAATGAAAATGAAAATTCCCAATACACTACTCGTTAGTGGTACTCCAGTTAAATACAGTACTGCAAAAAATTTTAATTTAGGTATCCATCTAGATTTCTGGGACACTTTACATCTTTCTATCAACTGGAAGATTACTGGAGTAGACTATTTTTTCTGATGCTGAGATGACAGAAGACGGAATATCTGACGTACAAGGCTATTAATCCGTTGGCTAGCCCTAACTGCACCAAAATTATCTCTCGAGTAAGCAAAAAGTTTATACTGTAATACACTACTGGCCATTAAAATTGCTACACCAAGAAGAAATGCAGATGATAAACGGTTATTCATTGGACAAATATGTTACAGTAGAACTGACATGTGATTACATTTTCAAGCAGTTTGGGTGGATAGATCCTGAGATATCAGTACCCAGAACAACCACCTCTGGCAGTAATAACGGTCTTGATACGCCTGGGCATTGAGACAAACAGAGCTTGGATGGCGTATACAGGTACAGCTGCCCATGCAGCTTCAACACGATACCACAGTTCAACAAGAGAGTGACTGGCGTATTGTGACGAGCCAGTTGCTCGGTCACCATTGAACAGACGTTTTCAATTGGTGAGAGATCTGGATAATGTGCTGGACAGGGCAGCAGTCGAACATATTCTGTATCCAGAAAGGCCCGTACAGGACCTGCAACATGCGGTCGTGCATTATCCTGCTGAAGTGTAGGGTTTCACAGGGATCGAATGAAGGGTAGAGCCACAGGTCGTAACACATCTGAAAGGTAACGTTCACTGTTCAAAGTGCCGTCAATGCGAACAAGAGGTGACCGAGACGTGTAACCAATGGCACCCCATACCATCACGCCGGGTGATACGCCAGTATGGCGATGACGAATACACGCTTCCAATGTGCGTTCACCGCGATGTCGCCAAACACGGATGCGAACGTCATGATGTTGTAAACAGAACCTAGATTCAGCCGAAAAAATGACATTTTGCAATTCCTGCACCCAGGTTCGTCGTTGAGTACACAATCGCAGGCGCTCCTGTCTGTGATGCAGCGTCAAGGGTAACCGCAGCCATGGCCTCCAAGCTGATAGTCCATGCTGCTGCAAGCATCGTCGAACTGTTCGTGCAGATGGTTGTTCTCTAGCAAACTTCCCCATCTGTTGACTCAGGGATCGAGACGTGGCTGCACGATCCGTTACAGCCATGCGGATAAGTTGCCTGTCATCTCGACTGCTAGTGATACGAGGCCGTTGGGATCCAGCACGGCGTTCCGTATTACCCTCCTGAACCCACCGACTCCATATTCTACTTACAGTCATTGGATCTCGACCAACGCGAGCAGCAATTTCGCCAATCGAGATAGGCTACAATCCGACGTTTATCAAAGTCGGAAACGTGATGGTACGCACTTCTCCTCCTTACACGAGGCATCACAACAACGTTTCACCAGGCAACGCCTGTCAACTGCTGTTTGTGTATGAGAAATCGGTTGGAAACTTTGCTCATGTCAGCATGTTGTAGGTGTCGCCACCGGCGCCAACCTTGTGTGAATGCTCTGAAAAGCTGATCATTTGCATATCACAGCATCTTCCACCTGTCGGTTAAATTTCGCGTCTGTAGCACGTCAACGTCGTGGTGTAGCAATTTTAATGGCCAGTAGTGTATTTATGGGAGCGAAACGAAATGGAGCAGCGCACCGATAGAGCGGTTCATCGGGCTGTATTTTCTGCAGCTGAAGCGGAACCACGATGCCACAATTTACGCCTTACATGAGTGACTGGCTTATGTACAGGGTGGATATAATTAAACTTTCGCTACTTCAGCCAGAGTACACGGAAAACTGCTTCCAGTATGGGAATGATGTTCAGACTGTGCGCTGCAAGATTCGCGTTGTTAATGTCATTAATGTCTTCACTTCCCATTAGGAGTCGATTCGGGTACGGCGACTTAAGGAGGAATTCTGACCCCAAGGATCAAGGACATGCAGCGTGCGTGGAACAAGTTACTGCGACCTGCTTCGCCTACATGTGATCCATGCTCCACGGCAGAGAGATCTTTTGACCCAACTATATTGCTGAACGATGGATCTCCACCTCACATGGATCCACACGTCTCCACCTCAGTGCTCATGGGGTCACTTGGTTACTCTGTAACACATCTGAGTAGGTAATTTTTTAAATCCCGAAAGTCACGTAATGTAAACTCGAAAGAAAAGAGAAAATAATTGATTGCTGAATAAACTAAAAACTATTTTTAAACTACTTTGGGTCTGAGGGTTAATACATATGGAAAGACCATCAATGAAGTGTGATACGAACTTCAATTACTTATTAAATTTCGCAGCCGATAAATTTAAGCTTCTGCTACTTGAGGAATTAAAAAAAAAAAAGAACGACAATTTACTGTCTTAAAGAAAACAAAATTCATACTCATATGATTTATTGATGAGCTTATACACTTTTTTTGAGTGTAAAAAGTAGTTAACCGTTACACATAATTTTCATTAAAAATATTTTAATACTTAATGATACATGGAACTTGCTTGTTAAATGAAAATGAAAATAAAAATTCCCAATACACTCCTCGTTAGTGGTACTCCAGTTACATACAGCACTGCAAAAACTTTTAATTTAGGTATCCATCTAGATTTCTGGGACACTTTACATCTTTCTATCAACTGAAGATTACTGGAGTAGTCTCTTTTTTCTGATGCTAATATCACAGTTAGAAGACGGAATGTCTGACGTTGGCTAGGCCCGACTGCACCAAGATGATCTCTCGAGTAAGCAAAGTGGTTATACTGTGATACTTTCTCACCTCCAGGCACGCCTCTGCCGTGGGATGCGTGGACAGGGTAGTTTTGCTGAATAAGGGAAGTCACTAGGATTTGTAAGCAACAATACCTTTAGCTTTTAGGACTGTGAATATATTATTCCTGGATTCATTAGTAGCCAGTGACACGTACTCCATCAATGTGTATACACCATCAAATTTTCTGACGTAGTATTAAGAACAATTAATTACATCTTAGGTTATACTGGATACGAAACGGATGATCTTTCACCAGTTCCAACAACAGAAATTAAAATTTGGAATAATTTATTTTCAACTAAACCATGTATCATTAGTAAGAAAGCAAGTAGAAAACTTATTTGCAAGGAACATTTCAATTTCGTGGATGTACTTCTTTATTAATGTGTCCTACATATGGAGTTTGTTTCATTATCGCTGTCACACTTATACAGGGTGATTCAGTTGCCCCTACCGAACCGTTTTATGCAACTCCCACTACGTCTGTATCCGAATGGGTGCCCATACAGGCGACGGCCACATGATGGACATAACTTACGTCACAGAACTTTGGCCTACTGGTAGCGATACACCTTACTTCTGCCACACTTATACAAGTGTCTCCAGTCTTTCTTTGTGTAACTATTCCTGTAAACAAACAGGTTTTGAATGTTTCTGTAAGTTTATTCTGTTTATAGTACTTAATCTGTCATAAATGATTCAGGAACGTTTCCTTATGAATTGTGCTTCACCATGGAAAAAACAGGAGAAATCAAAATGAGAAGTGAGGAAGTAACAACTTTCCAGTATATAACCCAATGAAAAGCTCAATATATGACTCGCCGCGTTAATGTGCTAAAGTAGTTTCATAAACAGAATTTTTTCAGTAGGTCTAAGATGTCTTCATATACTATATCACATATTCTGTGGCATCTTGACTACCTTACATCTCCAGAGAGAACTGTAAAACAACATCGTTCTAACACGTCGGTAGCATGAAACGACAGCGCTGGGGGCTGCTGAATCACCGCGTATATTAACCTTTTCAGTGGGTTATATATCGGAAAGTTGTTGCTCCCACACTCCTCATTTTGATACCTCCTGTTAATTAAGTTTTCCCGGCGGTGAAATACTCTTTATAAGGCAACGTTTGTGAACCATCTACGAAAGATTAAGTCCTATAAACGGTAAAGGATGACAGCCAAAACAGTTGCAGGACAAAGATTTATTAAAATTCTTGACCAAGGTTTCGGTATATATAAATATAACTTCATCAGAAGTAAAAAATCTAAAATTACATCATGCAATGGAGATAAATAAAACAATTGTGCCAAAGGCGTCGTCAATAATTAAGACATCTTCTCCATTTGTACAACATGATTATGGGCACAGGGTCAATGCGAACAGTTTAGCACCAGTTTCTCGGCGAAACCATCTGCCCTAGTGCTTTCACACTCTCGTCTCGATAGTTCATAGGCGAAGTACTGGTGCTAAACTGTTCGCATTGACCCTGTGCCCATAATCATGTTGTACTAATTGAGAAAATGTCTTAATTATTGACGACACCTTTGGCACAATTGTTTTATTAATCTCCATTGCATGATGTAATTTTAGATTTTTTACTTCGGATGAAGGTATATTTATATATACCGAAACCTTTGTCAAGAATTTTAATAAATCTTTATCCTGCAACTGTTTTGGCTGTCATCCTTTATCGTGAAGAATTTCAACAGTTGCTGTTTCAGCCATGTTTAAAATTTTGTCCTATGAACGGAATAAAATTACAGAGACATCCAAAACCAGCGAGACAGAGGCCGGCTGGGCTAAGTGACCACGTGGCGAGATCGTCGAGCAGGATCTTCGAGCTGCTGAAGGAGAAGACCGTTTGTCTTTAGCAGACTTTTTCGAGCTCTTCTGGTTAGAGGAGGACTTGGGTGTTGTTTGCGGGAGGGACGGAGGAAGTCTTCTCGGGAGCACTCCTTCTGTCCTTTCCTGACTGCCGGTTGTATAGTGGGTAGCTTCGCCCCTTTAGGCGAGAGTTTGACGGTTTGTTGCACAGCGAGACGGGGGGACGGCGATGCTACCGTGACACTGTGCGACTTCATAACCCCAGAGCCAAATTTGAGGTCGCATGTCTGCGTAGCCATGTCCTTCATCGAGCGAGGGTTAACAAGAACAGAACTACCAGACGGGAGACCATAGGGTTTGCGACTAGCCAGTAACCTGTGAACTACTGGTAAGGCACTTATAACTTTACCCGAATCTCTTGAACAGCCCACTCATCTAGGACAATCCCGGGAGGAGGTGGTATGACCGCCATTGCAGTTGATACAATTACACAAAGAAAGATTGGAGACACTTGTATAAGTATGACAGACGTATGGTATACCCTGCTCCAATAATACCCTGTAACACAAGGTATCTCTTACGGTATGATTCTGTTTGCTAGCAGTCGCCCAAAACTCTGTGAGGGAACTTGTACCCACTACGTGGCTGTTGCCTGTCTGGATACCGTTCCTGGTACAGACGTAGTGTGGGTTGCACGGAATGGATTGGTAGGGGCAGCTGAATTTCACTGTGTACATGTGTATTTCTAATTCCTTTTTTTTCTTTTTGACACTTAGTTATCGTCTGAAGGAGACATTCCCACACAGTTAAAGAATGAGAGAAGCTCTATAACCAAGGTGAAACAGTGTGCTTCCTGCGATTAGTGAAATTCCCGTAACCAACTGCTGATTCCAACATATTTTAGCGGTAAAACTCGGTTACGTTGAGATCCCCGCTAGTCAGTGACTCACGGAGTTTCAAAACCAAAGCAAATAGTTACGATCCCTTCTCGTCCATTGAACAGTGCACACGTAAGCGATATCTACACATAATGACGTATCTACCCTCCAATCTTCATTCTGACACATTAACGGGATTGCCAAACTTACGGGGTTTTACAACTAACTGATTCATTTGGAAAAACCGAATCATTGGACGTTCGTTGTAAACTGCGTAGCCACCAAGATCACCAAATTTGAACTCGTATGATTTCTGTGTGTGGGTTTACCTAAACGAAAGGGTTTTTCAACTGGACACCTTGGAGGTTGAAGATGAGCATAAGAAGGGAGGTGGCCAACATTCCACGTGAGATCTTCCGGGCAGCAGTAGAGCAATTTCTAGTGTGATTCCAGGCTGTCGTGAATGCAGACGGTCGTCACATTGAGCAATGTTTGTAAAATGTAAACATGATACTCAGTTAACAAATTTTACCCCTTCATAAATCTACATCTACGTAATTACCCTGCTATTCACAATAAAGTGCCTGGCAGAGGGTTCAATGAACCATCTTCAAGCTGTCTGTCTACCGTTTCACTCTCGAACGGCGCGCTGGGATAACGAGCTCTTAAATTTTTCCGTGAGAGCCTTTATGTATCTTATTTTATCGTGATGATCGTTTCTCCCTATGTAGGTGGGTGCCAACAGAATGTTTTCGCAATCGGAGGAGAAAACTGGTGATTGAAATTTCATGAGAAGATCCCGTCGCAACGAAAAACGTCTTTGTTTTAGTGATTGCCACTCCAACTTACGTATCATGTCTGTGACACTATCTCCGCTGTTTCACGATAATACAAAACGAGCTGCCCTTCTTTGAACTTTTTCGATATCATCCGTCAGTCCCACCTGACGCGGATCCCATACCGCACAGCAATACTCCAGAATAGGGCGGACAAGCGTGGTTAAGCAATCTCTTTAGTAGACCTGTTGCACCTTCTAAGTGTTCTGCCAATGAATCGCAGTCTTTGGTTTGCTCTGCCCACAACATTATCTATGTGATCGTTCCAATTTAGGTTTTTTTTTTTTTGTTGAATTTACAGCCTTCAGATCTGTGTGACTTATCGCGTAATCGAAATTTAGCGTATTTCTTTTAGTATTCATGTGAATAACTTCACACTTTTCTTTATTCAGGATCAACTGCCACTTTTCGTACCATACAGATATCTTATCTAAACCATTTTGCAATTCGTTTTGGTCATCTGATGACTTTACAAGAGGTAAATGGCAGCATCATCTGCAAACAATCTAAGAGTGCTACTCAGATTGTCTCCTATGTCGTTAATGTAGATTAGGAACATAAAGAGGGCCTATAACACTTCCTTGGGGAACGCCGGATATTATTTCTGTTTTACTCGATGACTTTCCGTCTATTTCTACGAACTGTGACCTTTCTGACAGGAAATCACGAGTCCAGTCGCACAACTGAGGTGATATTCCACAGGTGCGCAGTTTGGTTACAAGACGCTTGTAAGGTGTCCGAAGCCTTCTGGAAATCTAAAAATATGGAACCAATCTGACATCCCCTGTCGATAGCACTCATTACTTCATGAGTATAAAGAGCTAGTTATGTTTCACAAGAACGATATTTTCTAAATCCGTGCTGACTGTGTGTCAATAAATCGTTTTCTTCGAGGCACTTTATGATGTTCGAATACAGTATATGTTCCAAAACCCTACTGAAAATCGCCAGCCGGGGTGGCCGAGCGGTTCTAGGCGCTTCAGTCTGGAACCGCGCGACCACTACGGTCGCAGGTTCGAATCCTGCCTCGGGCATGGATGTGTGTGACGTCCTTAGGTTAGTTAGGTTTAAGTAGTTCTAAGTTGTAGGGGATTGATGATCTCAGAAGTTAAGTCCCATAGTGCTCAGAGCCTACTGCAAATCGACGTTAGTGATATGGGCCTGTAATTCAGTGGATTACTCCTTCTTCCCTTTTTGGGTATTGGTGTGACGGATCTTTCTGTGAGCGAGCGGTTATATATAATTGCTAAATATGAAGCTACTGTATCTGTGGTGTCACCGCCAGACACCACACTTGCTAGGTGGTAGCTTAAATCGGCCGCGGTCCATTAGTACATGTCGGACCCGCGTGTCGCCACTGTCAGGATCGCAGACCGGGCGCCACCACAAGGCAGGTCTAGAGAGACGTACGAGCACTCGCCCCAGTTGTACGGACGACATTGCTAGCGACTACACGTACTAAGCCTTTCTCTCATTTGCTGAGAGACAGTTAGAATAGCCTTCAGCTAAATCCATGGCTACGACCTAGCAAGGCGCCATTTGTACCATTGCATGTATCTCAAGATAGTCTCACTTGTATCATCAAGAATGCTGTATACCAAAGGACGATATAAAAGTTAAGTGTTCTAGTAGCTACGTTCTTTTCTTTATCACATTGATTACGAATGCTGTTCCAGACTTAACGCAAGACGGCGTGAGTTTACGCGTGCCCTTTCGGCTACTTCACTGTGGACTGGCTGCCTTAACAGTCCACTACAGTATCAGCATACTCTGAAAGGAACCTGACTGGTATACAACCTGGACCGGAGGCCTTGCCTTTAATAAGTGATTTAAGCTACTTTGCTACCCTGAGGATATCTGTTTCTATGTTTCTGATCTTGACAGTTGTTCTTAATTGGAATTCAGAAATTAAAATGTTTGTTTCAGTGGTTTATTCGTTATTTCTTTTACACACGTTCTTACGACTTACAAATGTTTTCACAAAGTTCCCTTGTCCTATGATCACTCGTTTTTCATGGTGGCTTTCTCTAGTACCATTTATTATAACTGACGGTAGAGGAACCCCCTCTGACCACCATGGAACATATGTCCACTTCTTCCAGTAATTATAGTTTAATAAAATGTTCAAATGTGTGTGAAATCTTATGGGACTTAACTCATAAGGTCATCAGTCCCTAAGCTTACACACTACTTAACCTAAATTATCCTAAGGACAAACACACACACCCATGCCCGAGGAAGGACTCGAACCTCCGCCGGGACCAGCCGCACAGTCCATGACTGCAGCGCCTTAGACCGCTTGGCTAATCCCGCGCGGCTATAGTTTAATATTTTTTCGTATTTATTAATATTATATTTTAGGCTGTGACATGTGATTCTTGTTGTACTTACTTGCGTCTACTCTATTTGTAATAATTTGTTTTAGTTTGTAATTTAAAGCACCCAATAACGGTAGAGTATTATGTTCGTATAGTGTACTGAGATTATTGGCTTGTTAAGTTACGTATCATACTTGTGTTAAACATTTTCACAGGTGCACTTCAACTGTCGCCTGTAACTGTTGCAGGAAAGTATGCTTGAAGATGTGCACGAGCCCCGAACCACGTCGCGGTCTACGGAGGATCAAAGGAGCATTGAACAGCCGAAGAGAGGTTTTCTTTCGTATATTATGGACACGGCTGTGACAACTCAAAGTAGAACCCTTTAGTCATGCTCAGTTGGTGAGGATGTACGCGAACAGTGCACCGTAATATGACCCACTGATTAAACGATTCAAGTGTGGTGAAAGAAGTCTCAAGGATAACGAACGAAGTGGTGGAGGTAGACCAGGGCTTCACAACATACGTGCTCGTGGAGCAAGCTGTGAGCAGCAAGGCGCGAGCACGGAGCAGCGCGAGCACACTACCCTCACTACCGGACCAGAGCGGAGAGTGGGGAGAGTCACGTGGGGCACACAACAGCTGCCGCCAGTGAATGTAAATCCGCGGCCACCTGCAGGCATATCACTCACGAATTATTACTGCGACAAATGAAACAAATAAAGGAGAATGTACACATGCCACATAATTTTATTAGCTTAGTGTATGCCTCTACATTCGCATTAATTTGTGAACTGTTACACAATGAAAGGTGTCACTGAAGTGTGGGATTCTCGGTTGTCTTGTACTTTTTGCCCTTTACAATTGCGTCTATGTTCGGAGTAATTGTTCTTGTGCATTTTAGGCGCAGCGTGCAGTTTAAATTTCGATTAGACGATGCGTTTCTCAGGCGCGTCTTGTTACATTTCATTGCAGAGAACAGTTGTTCACAAACATACGTGGAACCGAACATTGATATTATTGTAGCCACCAGTTTGTACAAACGAGGAAATCCATCCTGAGGGAAGTGTCTGTACAATTCCAAAATGTTTTTCTTGTTCTGAAATTTGTCTCTGTATTCTCTGTCACACTGCAGGTCAATAATTTCTTGCTGCAGCTCAGGACGAATCTCTTAAATATTCGCTGCATATGGAGAGAACAGATCAAAATCACTGTCTAGTGCTGTCAGATCTTGAAAGCGCTGATCAACTAAACTGTGTGAATAACGTTCACAGTCTTTGTGAACATCTTGCATGGATGATAATTTAGGAAAATGAGCTAGGTTTCCTGTTTCCAGCTGACTCACCTAAAGTGTCAATTTCATTTTAAAAGCTCGTATTCGATCTATGGAATGAGTAATTAGCATATCTTTACCTTGTAGTAAAATGTTCAAAGCATTCAGATGGCTAGTTAAATCTGCTACGAACGCGAGATCACATTCAAACGTGCGCGCGCATTTCCCCTCCCTCCCCTCCCTCCTCACTCCGCGACCTTGCACCTGCTCACGAGTACGTGCCTGAGCAGACGCGAGTACTCGCGCTCAAAACCGGCCAGTTGTTAAGCCCTGAGGTAGACCGTATCTGTGTGAGCCAGAAATCGCAAAAGACGTGCACACCTTGGTACTCGAAGTTCCACGTGTCACACTGGAGGCGATAGTGGAAAACAGTAAAAATGAGTCACGGATCAGTTTCCTACATGTACACCCGCTAGTTCCACGACTTCTTCCGCTTATTCAAAAAGATTTCTGTTTAGTCGCCTAACCAGCATGCAGTAGTGCTGGGTGTATCACCTAGACCCCAAACAAAGCAGCAAGGCAAGCAATGGGAAAGTGTGGATTCACCACCGCCGTAAATGGAAGAGGCCCAATCATTTTCGGTCAAGATGAATATGAGTGTTTTCTGAGTCTGCCACGGTGTCGTGCTAGCACATCAAATCAGTAAGGAGCAAATCATCACAGGGAAGTTCTACCGAACTCTTCTGACGAGATGATGGGAAGCTGTCCAAAGCGGTGTTCTGCTCCACGACACCGCCCCAGCTCATCTGACACAGGGTATGATTGCACATGCTGCTTCTTTAGGCTACCATATTTTGCCTCCTAGTTGTATTCTCCTTATATGGAACCCAGAAACTTCTTCTTCCTCTCCTCTCGGACGAAGAAACCAGAATGACATTCAGGTAATTTCCAGAGTAAAACAGTGGTGTCAACGTTAGACACCACGCTAGAGGTTGCGGTAATCGATAGCGGTCCAGCACTTGCAACCTCGCTGGACTCGCTGGCGCTTGCAGCGCTGCCGTATGGCACGGACAGAGACTTGCAGATTGCACCGGCCGAATCAGCTACAGGTTGTGAGCGAAGTCAGACTAGAATAGCCTTTGGTTCGCTAGGTTCGCAGCCTCTAGTTCGCGCATGTATTACGCACGTAATACCAGAACTGTGTTATCTTGTTTGTTATATAATCCAGTTAATGTTTGTTAATGAGTCATTTGTATTCATGAAAGATAGTTGTTATTAGTTATGTTCCTTGAGTGTAGTAGCAGGACTAAGTTAAGTAAAAGTTATTTACTAAAGTATTCCAGTACTAATTATTATAGAATGTTCCAGATTCCTACAACCACTCCACTCGAGCTAGCCTCTTTCATCCCGCTGCAACTCCCAGGGGTACCGATCGAAAAGCATCTTCATTTGTGTTAGGTCATGACATGCTGTCATCAATCTTCACATCAAAAACGTTTCCTGAACAAGAAAATTCTGATTTCTAAAGCCAAGGTCTCCAACAACTCGTCCATTGTTCCTTTCCATTAATATTGATTGCTTTTCTGTTGTTATGGGTATTGTCCACTAATGAAATATCAACTGAGAGACGGCATACCTCTATGGATATGTTTTTCCTGTGATAAATCAGATGATACCACCAGCATTATTTTCTATGTTTCTGTTGTTTCCTATACGTATTACTTTTTTAAACAGTGTGAATGTGCCCTGCTATGTAACCTATTGTGGTGCATCTATGTAATTCGTCACTGGTCCAATTGTGCTATTTAGGTAACCACCCTAATTGGATGCTGTAGTTTTTTTACTATCCGATTTTGCATAAGCATGCATTTCCAGGTGTTTAGACGAGCCTCTGCGTCTTCTGAATATAATTCTTCTCATGCAAGTTGGCCTGAATGTTTTTTTTTTCTCTGCTTTAGTGGTAGCCCATCTTCGTGTGACTTGAGCCTGTTGCATAATATTCTTTATTGTTTATTTCTTCACAGTTTCTTTTATTACTGTTGATGGTGTGTCCTCTCTAATAGCCCAGTTTCTTATGCTTCAGCTATCTGATTAGTCATGCAACGAAGTTAGAATTTTTCTCCTTTTTTCTCTTTATAATAAGTTAACATCCTGCACTTATGATTTATGTTATTTACGGAGTCCTTCTTCATATGAGATAGCTTGGAAGCTATTTACTATAAATTCTGGAAGGTATTTGACAGTGCAGAACATCTTTGGCTTGGTTCAGATACGACATACTTAAAACATACCATGACAATCAGTGTATTGTATGTGCGATTGACGTCATTAGGGCTCTCATCAGAAATTTAACATGAGGCTGTCTATCAAATGTTGATAGCATGTTTGTTTTAACCTTGGTAAATGATTAGATCTCACAACTTTTTGACTGCGCTATGAACTGTAATACACAGTACATCGTCTGTCAATTAAATTAAAATCTCTGTTTCTTACGAGTGTAGAAAGTGACTGGCGACATTATACAGTACGACACGTTGGTTATAGTGGCGGCTCCTCATAACCTATAATATATCACGTGACTTGTAAAGACAGTCGTATAGCACGTCTAGGTTCATCATCTCAGTAACATCTTCTTTCCCACATAGATTTATCGTTTGTTATGTATGAAAATATATAACACTGGTCAACACTCATTTTCTTGCCAAGGATATTTGAGTGGCTTTAGGATGGGTTAGTGGTGCTGAGGACGAATATAGCAACCATTTATGCAGTTTGGCTCTAGTTTTTGAGATAATGCATGATTTATTCAAAAAATTAGAAAAAATTGCTAATACTGAACTCGAGCGCTACAAACTACAATGAAAAAAGAAAATAATCTTTATAAATAGGTTCTATGAAAACCTGATAGGCATTTGTCCACGTATAAAACATAATTGAAAAGTTTCTCTATAAGTATATCATTTTCCGTCCATGACGAACCGCTTCCTGCACGCTTTCCTTTTATAGGTCTCTTCAGAACAGTCACGTTGCAGATTCCAGCAATAATCTGCCATCCTATGCCTGTCCCATCTTCCTTTATATCTTTCCTCTATTCCTTTCATATCTTGATGGAACCGCTCTCCTTGTTCCTCACTGAAATCACCTAGATTACGAGGAAATCGATCCAAGTGGCTGTGAAGGAAGTGCAATTTTATGCTCATGTTAGCTCCTAAGTTTTGAAAGTTAGTGAGCATGTTTTTGACCAGTTCCTCGTAATTGGGAGCTTTATGATTGCCCAAAAAACATTTTACAACAGCGACAAAACTGTTCCAGGCCGATGCTTCAGTGACAGTCATGACACTTGTAAAATTGGTATCGTTGATGAGCCTGCGAATTTGAGGACCATAAAATATTCCTGCCTTAAGTTTTTCACTACTGAGTCCAGGGAACGTATTGCAGATGTATGTGAAGCAATTACCATTTCTGTCTAAAGCTTTGGTGAATGGCTTCATTAGTCCTAACTTAATATGTAATGGTGGAAGAACAATCTTGTCCCTACTAACCAGAGGTTCATTAATGATGTTTGCTTCACCAACAGCCATATGTTCCCTTGGAGGCCATGTTTTCTGCTTCCAATGTTCGTGCTTTGCCCTACTATCCCACATGCAGATAAAACATGGGTGCTTTGTGTATCCACTTTGTTGTCCAAGCAAGAAGTTCATCATTTTCAAATCAACACAAATCAACCACTGGTGCTGCATATACTGAATTTTCTGCAGAACCATCTTGATGTTAGCATATGCTTCACAAAGTTTTGTTGAGTGGGCAATTGGAATAGATGCGTAACGATTGCCATTGTGTAGGAGAACACATTTTAAACTTCTAGTGGAACTGTCTATGAAGAGACGCCAGTCCTCTGGTCTATATTCCGGCAGCCCCAATTCAAGTAAAAGTCCAGGTATATTGCTGCAATACACTATAACCTCTTCTTGGTTGAAATATGGAAGAAGGTTTTCTTCTCTCGTCCGGTAAGCTGTTATTTTAACACTTGGATGAAGACAGTTCTTTTCCTTAAGCCTGGATGCTAAGAGTTCTGATGCTTGCTTTGAAAGATTGAGTTCTCGTATCAAGTCACTGAGCTCCTACTGGTCGAACTGCTGGGGTTGTGTCTCACGTCCTTCGTATTCCGAACCACTACTTGTACATTCCTCGCCGTGCACATCGTCATCTGATGATGTTAGCGTGGGTAATGTTGTGAAGGTTGGTACAGGAACATCGTTGCTGTGCACCACCGGTCTTCTTGCTGACTCCAAATCGGGATATTCCCACTTTCGTTTTTTGAACCTATTAAAACCTTTCACATTAACAATGCAAAAATAGCAATCATCTGTATGGTTCTTCTGCTCTCGCCATACCATAGGCACTCCGAAGTTTAAGCTTTTCCTTTTTCGTTTTGTCCACTGCCGTAAGCACTCCACACAGCATTTACAAACTTTATGGGGTGCCTACGCCTTGTCTTGATCTCCAAGTTTAATTCCGAAATATGCCAGATACGCTTCCTTCACAAAAGGAGTGATATTCTTCCTGTTCTTTTGAAGAACGTATTCACCACAAATGTAGCAGAACTCATCTGGATGGTTCACGCAAAGACGGCGTGAAGAACTCATGTTTTCCTAAAACAAAATTGCACAAATACTACATATTATGCAGAACTTTCTTGTATTTGCATGTCAATCACATCCAACAAACATCATTAATTGTTTTGTGTGAAATGAATACTCACCTCTTATTTGCTACGTCACGATGAAAAGGTTCTATCTCCTTGAAGCTGCACTGCACATGTGTGTGACTTTCGACCATCGCCATTTTTCTTGTTTACACTGAACGCTACCTATCGGCTGTTGCGGGGATTACCTCGGTCAACAAATGAATGTCGAGTACCGCCGAATTCAAATCTGCACAACCCTCAATATCTTCAACACACGCACCGCACAACAGGACTGAACACATGCTGACAGTGTGATGTTTGCATGATGTAATCCTCAACCACACAGATGCACTCCCTGAGCACAATTGTTTAATAAAGATAGTACAATATCACTAATTAAAAAACAGGTAGCAAATACATTACACCATATATGGATCCTGCAGTCGATATTATCCACATGAAACTCTCATTTCCACAAATAACCTATATCTCAAAAACCAGAGCCAATTTGGAAAAAGTACAAATATACTCGGAATGAGTATCATAACAATATCCCAATTTCGTTCAAACTTCCCTGGCAACGAAAAAAAAATTTTATTTTGTAGAGCTGTGATAATTGTATAGATGTAAACAGTAGAAAATTTCTAAGAGAATAGAAAATTTCTAAAGGAATAGAAAATAAAATAAAATTTGAGTCTTATTGGTAATAGCAGCTGTTGAATATTGGCTTTAGTATGACATAAAATAAAGTTTTTATTTGTTCCTTACACATTACTAATGGGACATCGATTATTAATTAGAAATAAAAGAAAATGGGCTATAAGAAAGAATCCAGCAAATACCCCTTACCGAGAACTGGAATTTTTACTACACTGGTGTCCAAAATTAAACAACAGAGGGAAATTTTGCAAGGTTGCATTTATTTTGCAGCAAAACAGTATAAACAGGTGATAGTAAAGTAGAAACTATCTAAGGAATACACAAAGTACACAACTACAACATGCACAACGGTAGACAAATATGTTCTCCGTTTTTTCAACTTAACGGATCTGCACACACATTCTGACGACTGGTTAATATGCTCAGTGACCACCTCTGGTAGCAATAATAACGCCGATTCTTCCTGCAGATCTACTCACAAGTCTTGAAGAGTGGTAGGTGGATGCTGACGTGATGCAACCCGTCTCCATAATACACCCCAGACATGCTCTATGGGATTCAAATCGGGAGACTGAGCAGGCGACGCCATGCGTGCAATATCTTCCGTCTTCAAGAAAACATCAACCAGCTGTGCCCTATGAGGTCGAGCATTATCGCCCATCGACGCAAAGTATGGGCTCACAGCACCTCGCAACAACCACTCATGAGGTCCCGAGATCTCGTCACGATACCTGACAGCAGTTAAACATTCCCCGTTCACCAATACAATTTCATGAGGAGGTTTTGGAGTGATTAACACAACCGCTGCCCACACCATAAAGAATCCTCCTCGATGTCGGTTTCTTTCCAAAATTTTTAATCGTGTTCCACTTTTCCGTTAGATGAAAATCTACATCTACATCTACATCCATACTCCTCAAGCCACCTGACGGTGTGTGGCGGAGGGTACCTCTATCGGTTCTCCCTTCTATTCCAGTCTCGTATTGTTCGTGGAAAGAAAGATTGTCGGTATGCCTCTGTGTGGGCTCTAATCTCTCTGATTTTATCCTCATGGTCTCTTCGCGAGATATACGTAGGAGGGAGCAATATACTGCTTGACTCCTCGGTGAAGGTATGATCTCGAAACTTCAACAAAAGCCCGTACCGAGCTACTGAGCGTCTCTCCTGCAGACTCTTCCACTGGAGTTTATCTATTATCTCCGTAACGCTTTCGCGATTACTAAATGATCCTGTAACGAAGCGCGCTGCTCTCCATTGGATCTTCTCTATCACTTCTATCAACCGTATTTGGTACGGATCCCACACTGCTGAACAGTATTCAAGCAGAGGGCGAGCAAGCATACTGTAACCTACTTCCTTTGTTTTCGAATTGCATTTCCTTAGGATTCTTCCAATGAATCTCAGTCTGGCATCTGCTTTACCGACGATCAACTTTACATGATCATTCCATTTTAAATCACTTTTAATGCCTATTCTCAGATAATTTATGGAATTAACTGCTTCCAGTTGCTGACCTGCTATACTGAAGCTAAATGATAAATGATCTTTCTTTCTATGTATTCGCAGCACATTACACTTGTCTACATTGAGATTCAATTGCCATTCCCTGCACCATGCGTCGATTCGTTTCAGATCCTCGTGCATTTCAGTACAATTTTCCATTGTTACAACCTCTCGATATACCACATCATCATCCGCAAAAAGCCTCAGTGAACTTCCGATGTTATCCACAAGGTCATTCATGTATATTGTGAATAGCAACGGTCCTTCGACAGTCCCCTGTGGCACACATGAAATCACTCTTACTTCGGAAGACTTCTCTCCAATGAGAATGACATGCTGCGTTCTGTTATCTAGGAACTCTTCAATCCAATCACACAATTGGTTTGGTAGTCAATATGCTCTCACTTTGTTCATTAAACGACTGTGGGAATCCGTCGAGAATCACTCTCCAGACTAAATCGGGACACGTATGTGAAAAGAACAGTGGCCCGTTGTTTGACCTTCCAGGGCATGTTGACGACTCCACTCTAGATGTTCTCTTCTGTAAAGCGTTGGAGGCACACATACATCAAATCTCCGACAATAAAGGCCACTCTGTCGAAACCTTCTGTAGACCATTTGCCTCGATACAACACGTCCATTGGATGCTGAGAGGTCAGATGCCAGATGCCATGCAGTACTAAGCTGGTACCCTCGTTCTTTAACAGCCAAATAACGGTCCTCTCTTTCTGATGTCACATGTGCTCAGTCCTGCCCTGGTCGTTCTCTATAAACTGTCTCCTCATCCGAGGAACAACAGAACGATTTACACTGAGCCATCGCGCCAGATGAGTTTGCGTCTGTCCACTGCTATGGCCGTCCACAGCAAAGAGTCTGGTAGGCGTCTTGTGTGTGCCATAATCCACCATGTGTGACTGTGTACATAGCGACTACCCGGCAAACACAACCCGTTTGACAGGTGCCCCTATGTCATCGTTGGCGCGGTTGTGCGTTGACAGGAAGGCCGTCTTCCGTGCAGAACACGATCGTACGGCCATCTGTTGACAAGTTTGTATGATCGGGGAAATAGCGGTCTGTTGCTTTTATTTTGGACACCAGTGTATTTGGGTACTAAAATAACTGGTTCCGAAGCAGAGAGGTTTAAAATGTAGACTCACAATGACAAGAAAAGCGTTTCTCAATAAGAGAAATTTTTTAATGTCGAATATAGATTTAAGTGTTAGGGAATCTTTTCCCGAAGCAACACTACTGGCCATTAAAATTGCTACACCACGAAGATGATGTGCTACAGACGCGCAATTTAACCAACGCTGTGATATTCAAATGATTAGCTTTTCAGAGCATTCACACAAGGTTGGCACCAGTGGCGACGCCTACAACGTGCTGACATGAGGAAAGTTTCCAACCGATTTCTCATACACAAACAGCAGTTGTCCGGCGTTGCCTGGTGAAACGTTGTTGTGATGCCTCGTGTAAGGAGGAGAAATGCTTACCATCACGTTTCCCACTTTGATAAAGTCGGATTGTAGCCTATCGCGACTGAGGTTTATCGTATCGCGACATTGCTGCTCGCGTTGGTGAGATCCAATGACTGTTAGCAGAATAAGGAATCGGTGGGTTCAGGAGGGTAATACGGAACGCCGTGCTGGATCCCAACGGCTTCTTGTCACTAGCAGTCGAGATGAGAAGCATCTTCGTTTTTTCGGATGAATCCAGGTTCTCTTTACAGCATCATGATGGTCGCATACATGTTTGGCGACATCGCGGTGAACGCACGTTGGAAGCGTGTAATCGTCATCGCCATACTGGCGTATCACTCGGCGTGATGGTATGGGATGCCATTGGTTACACGTCTCGGTCACCTCTTGTTCGCACAGACGGAACTTTGAACAGTGGACGTTACATTTCAGATGAGTTACGACTCGTGGCTCTACCCTTCATTCGATCCCTGCGAAACCCTACATTTCAGCAGGATAATGCACGACCGCATGTTGCACGTCCTGTACGGGCCTTTGTGGATACAGAAAATGTTCGACTGCTGCCCTGGGCAGCACATTCTCCAGATCTCTTGGTGAGAGGTCAATGGTGGGCGAGCAACTGGCTCGTCACAATACGCCAGTCACTACTCTTGATGAACTGTGGTATCGTGCTGAAGCTGCATGGGCAGCTGTACCTGTACACGCCATCCAAGCTCTGTTTGACTCAATGCCTAGGCGTATCAACGCCGTTATTACGGCCAGAGGTGGTTGTTCTGGGTACTGATTTCTAAGGATCCAAATTGCGTGAAAATGTAATCACATGTCAGTTCTAGTATAATATATTTGTCGAATGAATACCCGTTTATCATCTGCATTTTTTCTTGGTGTAGCAATTTTAATGGCCAGTAGTGTATTTGTCTGGAATGTGAAGTGAAACGTGTGCGTGGAACAGTTTAGACAAAAGAAGAATAACAGTTTTTCATATGTGGTGCTACATAAGATTGCTGAAAACTAGACGGACAGATCATGTAACTAATGAGAGGTACTGAACAGAATTGGGGAGAAAAAAATTTGTGGCACAACTTGACTGAAAGAGACTAAAAGAGACCTAGTAGGACACATACTGAGATATCACGGAACACCGTTTTAGTACCGGAGGGAAATGTGGGAGGTAAGAACTGTAAAGGGAGCCCTAGAGATGAGTACAGTAAGCGGGCTCAAAAGGATGTGGGTTGCAGCAGTAATTCGGGGATGAAGGGACATGTGTTAGACAGAGTAATACGGAAAGGTGGACCAGACCAGTCTTCGGAAGGAAGACCATAACAACAGTTTAATAACAATTTTGCTTTGCATTTTCTTGCTTTCAGCGAAGCAAACTCACTGGTTCTGTCATTTGAAGTCATCTTAACAGTTGTGTCTCATTCTGTAGACAAGACTAAGGCGCTGCAGTCATGGACTGTGCGGATGGTCCCGGCGGAAGTTCGATTCCTCCCTCGGGTATGGATGTGTGTGTTTGTCCTTAGGATAATTTAGGTTAATTAGTGTGTGAGCTTAGGGACTGATGACCTTTGTAATTAAGTCCCATAAGATTTCACACACATCTGAACAATTGTCGACAAGATATCGGAATCTGAGGGTCTTCTTTTACCCACACTCTGCTTAACTAGTGTTTTTTTCACCTTCAGTTTCCTGGAACTGCGTCTAGAGGATGCTGCAGTGACTGACACTGTAAATACCCTCAAAGCTATTATCTGTACTTCCTTTCTTACTTTCTCCACCGTCGCGTCTCGGTCCATTTCTCAATCGGCAGAAATCGGATAAACAGGAAGCCTTCTGAAACTTACTGACAGTTTAAAACTGTGTGCCGGACCGAGACTCGAACTCGGGACCTTTGCATTTCGCGGGCAAGTGGTCTACCAACTGAGCTACGCAAGCACGACTCACGACCCGTCCTCACAGCTTTAATTATGCCGATACCTCGTCTCCTACCTTCCAAACTTCACAGAAGCTCTTCTGCGAACCTTGCAGAACTAGCATTCCTGGAAGAAAGGATATTGCGGAGACATGGCTTAGTCACAGCCTAGGGGATGTTTCCAGAATGAGATTTTCACTCTGAAGCGGAGTCAGCGCTGATTTGAAACTTTCCGTCAGATTAAAACTGTGTGCCGGACCTTTGCCTTCAGACAAATAGCATATTTGCTTCGGCACCCGCTCGCCGACGTTTGAAGTACTACAATGCCGTAGCGAAGCAGCTGCAAGAGCTCCACTGCTCAAAACGATTGAGCAGTGTAGACAGCAGCTGTATGAACCAAACGCACAGTTGCCACATAAATTATGTTAGCGATAGAAATCTGATGGGTAGTATTTGTTTCTTCGTGTTGCTACTTGGTCGAAGTGGCGCTGTAGAAGTGAACTTCTGACAGGTAGAAGGGAGAAAGAGAACTCACGACCCTTCCCCATTTACGTCTCAAACCATCTGTCTTACTTTTTTTTCCGTCAGCCTTTGAGTCGTCATGGCGGGGGTCGGTCTCGCCCTCCCCTAGGTATAGCCCTGGGCTGGTGGTGTCACTGGCGCTTCTCATCGCTTTTATTTAACGAGACGTCGATTTTAGCTGTGTAGTTAGTGATTTCCCGTACGCAAGCGTTGATATCATATTGTACAGTGTACGTGAATCTGGACACATTTTACTTGCTCTTTCTACCGAGTGACTCTATCTGACAACCACACGTTATACATTTTATTGCATTACTTTGATGTCTTCTGCATTGAACACTAAAAACACTTCAGAATCATTTGAAACTAACTAGAAACAGGTTGCATACGTTACATTACTACTTACCTACACAGTAGCAGAAGAAATCTAGATTAGTGCTGCTACGAATGGCAACTCAGTCACTGGCTCCGGAGCAAGGCAATATGAGACCACTGTCAGTTGACTGCTTATTTACTGAAACTTCAATGTCCTTTCTATTGACACGACAAGCATCTAGTGGTCAACAAGCAGCAAAGGAAGAAGCAAGAAAAATGAGAAATGAAAGAAGAAGAACCGAACAGAAAAAAGAGAAAATGAGGAAAACGAAGTGTTAAAGGGGTTGTCGGTGCCCGACATTAAAGAACGGGCCCGTTTGCATCAGAAATAAATTTTGTATTTTGGCGTAGCAGTCGCTCTGTAAACTCTTACTCCGCCGCAGCTGGCCGACAGAACCGTGGGAAAGAGAGCTGACTCTGAACTCAAGTTTCATTTTACTCCCTCATGGTCTTTCTTATTCTCTTTCTCTCTGTGTGTCTCCAACTTTCTTTACGGTAATGTGGATCTTGTGTAGCATGTTTTTTGAGTACCGAGAACTAGTGTTGTCGGTCTCTTTACCGGATGCGACAAAATGCATTCTTCCCACAGGCCTGTGTCGCAGAGTGACGAGTTCCGGCCATTACGTGCTTCCTACACCGCGGCCCAGTTCCGTCTTCTGGGAAGATACCGGACTGTGCGTGCTACAGACGCAGCAGGAGTCTCACCTGCGTTTTCTACGCGGCAACAATGGTGGGTGGGAAGTCGGAGAGCGCAGAGAAAGCTGTCCCGACGACGGAAGGTAGTCAAGCCCTAGTCATATTATGAAGGATGAATTTTTTGTTGCCGATCATAAATGACCTGCCCCTAATGGCAGCCACGTCTGAGATGAGAAATGTTACTCTGTAAAGTGAATGAACACTGGAATATAAGGTCACCGCCGGACTGCACAGAAATAACAATACGCTGATCTGCAATTCAAATTGGGAACAATTACCGAACGTATTTAAATCACCACGATGTCAATCGTAAAATTTCTATACACCTCTGTACTGCAGCGCTATTGAAAAGAGGGCACAGGTTTCAAACATTTATTGCTTCCAAACTACAAAAGATAGAAACACAATTTCAACGTTCCTGGAAAGAGAAAAGTTCAAAATTTTTATGCATTCAGTGTGAGCACCGTTTGTTACACGACAAATGCCAGAACAGTGGCTCATTTCCTGCCACACACGAAGCAGCTGGTCTCTCATTATCGAATTCAAAGCTTCAACATTGCGATGTCGCATATTTCCAAGCCAACGTGCCTTAGAGAATTTTGAAGTCATAAACGGATGAAGAGCCATCTGTCTAGATACTCTGTAACCATAATGACATCGAAACGAAAGGTGACAGAGAAGGACGAAATACTAAACAAGTTTTTCCAAATCTGTTTCACTGTTTCATTCGTCGCACTAACGTCAAAATTACAAATCGAAATGAACAATCGCAGGACAGCAGATCAACTGAAATTACTCAACAGGGAACAGAGGTAAGGCTACTGGACTTAGGATACCAATATGAATGTACATAGTGTACGCTAAAGAACTTGATCATCTTATAGTAGTAGCGTATAGTAGGTAGGTGGAGGAGAGAAGTGTTCTTCGTGATTGAATAAAAGCGCAGGCCATTTCAGTTTTTATGAATCGCTGAACAGAAATACAATACTGTAGGCATATGTCGCCGAAGTTATTATGATTTACAATTGTGGTTCACTTTTACGCTCGCGTATTACGACTTTCCGGAGACTGAAAATCTCCTTTCTTGGAAACGACGTGGATGCCATAAACAACCGTCTTGGAACCCAGCTTGCTCTATTCGTCAACGTCACACAGAACGCAGTAGATACGGGAATCAGGTTGTTGCCATCTTCCCCTATATGTGGATACAGTTCCGCACTGCCGTCTAACGAACAAAACACGAGCTTAGGAAATGTTGGACCAACTGTGTGATCGGGTTGTTTCTAGCACACAGAACACAGCAAGTCATTCTAATGAAGAGAACTCTTCAGATGTAAAAGTTACTTCGAGTGTACCCAATGGGAGTGTTATAGGACCATTACTTTTTCCAGTCTACGTAAGTTCCATGAGACCGAACACTGACTGGGCTGGGACACATAACAAACCACAATCACACTGTGTTCTGGTGAAGCGAAAAGTGCTTTATTACGTTATTTGTGAAAAATAGGCTACTTGTTATAATTACGTGTGCATCACAACACCTCAGCATTATGCGGAGAATGGAAGTACTTGCCACACGTAAACATGACAACCTACCTGTAGTAATCAACACACAAGTGATCCAGAAAATTCATGCACACCAAATGTAAAGTATAAATAAAAACGAAAACCCACTGATGATGGCACAGTGATGCCGAAACATGTTAGGGTACTGGGCTCAAATGGTTCAAATGGCTCTGAGCACTATGGGACTCAACTGCTGAGGTCATTAGTCCCCTAGAACTTAGAACTAGTTAAACCTAACTAACCTAAGGACATCACAAACATCCATGCCCGAGGCAGGATTCGAACCTGCGACCGTAGCGGTCTTGCGGTTCCAGACTGCAACGCCTTTAACCGCACGGCCACTTCGGCCGGCTAGGGTACTGGGAAAAACGGTGTTTTGGATAACTGGTGGACCTCACATCCAACAATTTTAACTGCAAACGCGGCCAATACAAGGAGCTGCAAATCAAAATGATGGATATTCCATGAGACCCTTCGCGGGTGATCCCCTTATATAGCATATGTGCCAATGCCAAAAAACGTGAAATGGAGGAAGACTTAACAGAGGATCAGCACTAGGTGCAGCGATCTGCACTTGGCCACAACATAAACAAATGCAGCATATTGCGTATAAATCGACAGAACACTCATTACTGTATGAGTACACTATTGTAGAATAATCACTGGAAGCAGTTTCACCCTTTAAATATCTGTGAACATGGGTACTAAGCAATTTAAAATCGAACGACAACATAAAACTAATAACGTGTAAAGCTGATGGCAGACTGAGATTCATTAGAAAAAACGAAATCTGCGTATGGAATTTTTTGACTGGAGTTCGGCCGCCTGGAGCAAGTCTTTTTATTTGACGAGACTTCGGCGACTTGCGCGTCGATGCTGACGAACTGGTGCTGAGAACAACGCAATACCCTATCTCGAGCGGAGGAAAATCGACAACCTGGCCGGGAAACGAACCCGGGGCCCTGTGATCGACAGTGAGCAAGGCTAACCACAAAACGGCGCACTGCTGAGAGATTCTTTGGAACAATCCTTAGGAAGTACAGTCCATCCACAAAGAAAGTAGTTCACAGAACCTCGTTCGACCAAGACTATCGCTCGTCTTTCTCGGATCCGTACCAGATAGAAATGGTAGAGGAAATAGAGAAGATCCAAAGAAGAGCAACGTGTTTCGTTACAGGTTCATGACGGAGAGGCCAGCCAATTATAATAGCTCATGCTACAAGAGGGGAGTTGTGTATCACGGAGTGGTTTACATAATCATATGTATCATTAGCAGCATCACAATGGCTACAGTCTCCTACCTAGACGCTACAAGGGATGTGTGACAATGTGATGATCATAGAATTCTTGATGTGTCTGATAAGTAAGATGGCTACCAGAGACACAGATTGTTTTTAAGACTCAGCATGCGTATTGACCAAGATAAATCCCGTCTATAATTGGTTGGTTTGGGGAAGGAGACCAGACAGCGAGGTCATCGGTCTCATCGGATTAGGGAAGGACGGGGAAGGAAGTCGGCCGTCCCCTTTGAAAGGAACCATCCCGGCATTTGCCTGGAGCGATTTAGGGAAATCACGGAAAACCTAAATCAGGATGGCCGGACGCGGGATTGAACCGTCGTCCTCCCGAATGCGAGTCCAGTGTCTAACCACCGTCTATAATGCTCAGGTGCAATTGATATGGGTATATAAAACTCAAGTGTAGCCATCGTGTTAACACACTGCTCTCACACCATATCCAATGGCGACACAGAGAGCTTTCGGTGAGTGTAGTCATGTTGAAACTTCCTGGTAGCTTAAACCTGTGTGCTGGGCTGGGGCTCGAACATGGAACCTTGTCTTTTGCGGAACGTTCTTATCAAAGAGCTGTCCAGACATGATTCACGACCCTCCGTCACAGTTTTACCTTCGCCATTAATTATAGTGCTGTTTTCCAAACTTCACAGAAATTCTCCTGCATACTTTACAAGACTAGCACACTTAGAAGAAAGGATACTGCGGAGAAATGTCTTAGCAGCAGCCAAAGGGATAGTTTCCACAATGAATCTTCACAACGGAATGTGAGCTGTTTTGTAAACTATATGCAGAAATGTGACTTGAACCCGATTCCTTTAGTTTCGCGTGCAACGCTCGTGTCTATATAGCTCTGCATCTTCATTCGCTTTGGGACAAGTACTGAACCCTCCATTTAATTTTCACTACAGTCATTTTTTTCTTGTTTCATCTAGTGATTCCCAACATTCATCTCTCCGTAACTCACTGAACGGTACACACATAGGCATGCTGACTAAATTTTCTGTTTCAGACACATAACAACCTTAGTTTGAAAACCCTGTTATCAAAAGTACCTTGGATTACTTTTATTTCATTATTCATTACTTCTATTAAATATAATTGACTTCTTATTACTTTCTAAATTTTTTAAATGCAGTCTTCGTCTCAGTTTTCGAAATTTATCTACACTGGAGGCAAGCACAACAATGTCATTCACAATAAGAGGGCAATTCTGGTATATTGTAATAACACATATTTCTCCTTCCTATTGCCAGTTTAGGTACTGAAAATTTCTCTACAGCTTCTGAGTGTAATTAATGTGTGCTGATATGGAATCTCCTTCCCTGGCTCATCTGCAGGTCCGAATTTCACGCTATCCTCATGAACTCTCTTTAAAGTTGTATCTTCCACGTATATATTCTTCACTGAGCTAACATAATTTTGATCATTGCCTTGGTTCTTGAGTACGGTTTGTGCAAACTATGTTTAAAGTCAGCCAAAAGTTTTCTGAAACTATGTATTAATTCACGTCATGAGCTGAAACTACTGCTCTCGGATGCCACAGTGCGATTTCCCGCATACTGACCGTACAAAAATGTGTGTTACATTTCGTCCCATGCATGATTTTGGTAGAAAGTGGACAAGTCGGTTTGGCAACACTAAACACATGTTTGGCGCGTTTCTCTAATCAATCCGCATAGCCCTGCTCTACAGTTTCT
The DNA here is from genome assembly GCF_023898315.1 of Schistocerca nitens. Taxonomy (NCBI): domain Eukaryota; kingdom Metazoa; phylum Arthropoda; class Insecta; order Orthoptera; family Acrididae; genus Schistocerca; species Schistocerca nitens. Next base: position 515,180,083 of record NC_064620.1, on the reverse strand, counting down.
CCGGTAGATAGAGCTTCGCGTTAGAATATTCGAAGTCGAGAGTTCTATTCACGCTCTAGTCCAAATTTTTATTTTTCATTTTCTAATTTTAGACTACGTGATATGACGTCTGGCTTCTTACTCGTTTTATAGGAATTACGACACGGCTTATAATAAAAAGTGCAATTATTTGATACTGACACAAATATGGGAGTACACTCGTGTCATTATCCCTCTTTTAACGATGTATTTTGGTTTTAAACGTTTACTCCCTTAGTTTCACGCATCCTCCCTCCCCCCCCCCCCCCCATAATTTCCGCCAATTGTCAGTAATGTGTCCCTTTTTTAACTTTGGGGGAAGGGGAATAAACGAAGGAAAGGGACGTAATGCTGACAAAGGACCTGAAAGAATTGAGGGGTGTATTATGTGGAGAGGAAGAGAGTAAATATTTAATAAGGAACTACGTCTTTAAAAATGGAAGAATAAAACCACTGTACTCCCATTTCTGTGTCTGAATCAAATAACTGCATGTTTTTACTTTTCTATGGTTCAAATGGTTCTGAGCACTATGGGACTTAACATCTGTGGTCATCAGTCCCCTAGAACTTAGAACTACTTAAACCTAACTAACCTAAGGACATCACACACATCCATGCCCGAGGCAGGATTCGAACCTGCGACCGTAGCGGTCGCGCAGTTCCGGACTGAGCGCCTTAACCGCGAGACCACCGCGGCCGGCTACTTTTCTATGTTTCTTTATTTTTTTTTTGTATAAGACATGTTGTAATTGATGCATGATGACTAAGGAGGCAGACGTTCTGTCACGCAGTCTGAAATCAGAAAATAAAAAAAAACCGCTAGACCTGGAATCGAAACAAATGGTTCAAATGGCTCTGAGCACTATGGGACTTAACTTCTAATGTCATCAGTCCCCTAGAACTTAGAACTACTTAAACCTAACTAACCTAAGGACATCGCACACATCCATGCCCGAGGCAGGATTCGAACCTGCGACCGTAGCGGTCGCGCGGTTCCAGACTGTAGCGCCCAGAACCGCTCGGCCACCACGGCCGGCCCTGGAATCTAACTCGAGTGTTATAATGCTAAACTGTTCCCACTCAAACAGCCGTGGAGCACAACTGCAGACAACTGAATGAGTTTGTCGTGCATGTGATTACAGTATTGCCAAATGGCCTTTCTTTGACGTCTTTTTTATACATTTTCTACCAAAAATTTGCATGGGACAGAATTTTGTTCGAGACATTTTGTAGTATGATGTATACTACCACGCCACGGTATATCCAGGCTGGTAACAGAATAGCAAGCTTCAGTCTGACGCCGACAGCGGTCGAGGGGATGTAGTGGAGCCAATGGTGTGCATCCGCTGCGCCACAACTCCGATGGCTGTCTACTACATGCTAGCATCCTCCACTCTCCAGGACACTAAGCAGAAGCTGTCCAGTCACTGCTCTGTATCCATCATTGTTGCTATTGTATGAGCTGGACTCTGTTTCGGGTCTTCCTTCGCTTGGAGAAACACAAGTTAAGTAAACCTTCTGTGTTCTGTGATAACTTGTTCGCTAATCATTTCTGCTCCTGTCCAGCTTTCCAAAGACGACAGCTGCTGCACCACTCTATGTACAAAATCGTACACAGCACGTTTTTGTACTGTTAATACGAAAGGAATCACACTATGGTGTCTGAGTGCAAAAATTTTCGTGCTTGCTGTGTAACTCTGTTCACTACTTGCATCCATTGTGCAGTAACCACTCATACAGGTTGATTGCTTTTGCTTGAATAAAATCCATTGTTTTTTCTATAGAACAGAAAAAAACAAGCTTGGTTGCACAAGATAGGATTATTCAATCTTCACACGTGACGCGTTTTGTCTGTTCTAGGCATCATCAGACAATCTGGGGAAATTACAAACTGGTATAGGTATAAATTGCTAATAAAGGCAATAGTAAACGAATAAATGAAAAATAACAAGAGGAAGACATACACCGTCTGAAATATTGAGCACAGAGCGACATTTATGCTTAGGGCGAGGTGAGGGGTATAAATTTCAAATCATAAAGTATTGCACCATAACTGAGGTTACCGATAAAAATTCTTGCTAACCCTAACGGAGGCGTCGAACGTAATGAAGTGTCTCATAGAAGTGGGAGGTAACAGCCAGATAGCCACTGTCAACGCTTCATTACATCACCTGGAAGCAACACGAAGAAAGGTAATGACAGCAGGAAAAAGAAAGCTACTAAAGCGTGCAAGGGTACCTAACGTAGGCAAATAGGCATATTCAGTGAGCAGAAAAAACTCCCGAGCGCAAAATACACCCATACAACTCGGCAAATGAATAGGCACTAATAAAAATAAAGAAGCAGCTAAAATTATTAGTAAAAATGTGAAGCAACGAAACCAGAAGCAGCCCTAAACCGGGAAACTAACTGTAAAGATGATAACTTACCGACGAAGAAACCGCCCCATGAACACAAATATGGTCTGTTTACAATTCTATGAGCACGACCTGTCATGCCGGCAACTAGACTGCCAAACATTTGTCAAGGCCCCATGTTGATTTCCATGTGATATAATGAAGCATTGACAGTGGCTGTCTGGATGTTACCTTGCTGACTCTTAATTACGTTCGACGCCTTGGTTACGAAGGGCAAGAATTTTTATCGGTAAGGTCAGTTATAGTGCAATATTTTATGAGTTGAATTGTGTACCCCTCACCTCTATTGAAGCACAAATGTGGCCCTGTGCTCCATAGTCCAATCGGTGTATGTCTTCCTCTTGTTATTTTTAATTTTTTGATTTGTTATTGCCTTCAATAGCAATTTGTACTTATAGCTAGTTTGTAATTTCCCCAGATTATCTGATGATGCCTAGAACAGGCGAAACGCGTCATATGTGAAGATTTAATCTATCCTATCTATTTGGGAATTTCTGTTTTCAGAAATTTTGGAGCATCCTTTACGTTCGTTACAATTTTTTTCTGAAGAAATTCTTAAGCCAATTCTGATGGCTATTTCTTCCGGGAGTTTTATTGTGTTATAGCAGATGCCACATTTTCGGAAAGTGTGGTAAAATCATCTGCAAATGCAAGACAATTGATTTCGATCGTTTTGCTTCCTCTTCGTAACCTTATAGGTGAGATGTTGAGTTCAATAAGTTTTTCGTTCCACATTCTTACTATTTTCTCTAACACACTTTTAAAACGAATCGGGGATAGCCCGTCACTTTGTCGTACGCCTGTTTCTATTCTGAAAGGCTGCGAAATTTCTCCCATAAATTTTACTTTACACACTGTATCTCTAAGTGTTTTACGGATTAGGTTTGCCAGTTTACACTTCACGCTGAATTCTCGAATTACTTTATCTATAATTTCTCTGTTAACAGGGTCTAAAGCCTTTTTGAAATCCACGAGCATAACTACAATATCCTTTGGACTAAGTAATATGTGCCGGGTTACTGACTTGAGATCAAAAAACTGTTCTGAGCATGACCTTCCATTCCTTGAACCAGCTTGATATTCACCTAAATGACTGTCTAGTGTCGTTTCTATTCTGCTTAATAAAATCTTGGAAAACACTCTACACGCTACTGGCAGTAAAGAGATTCCTCTATAGTTGTTTAAATCCTGTTTATTACCTTTTTTGTGGAGTGGTTGTATCAAGGCAACTTTCCATTCCTCTCTTTTTTCTATTTTCCAGATTTCTTCAAAGCGAGAATTTAGCTCGTTTGCTATATTTAGCAAGGACCCCCTCAAAAGTTCAGCTGTAAAACAATTGTATCCACTAGATTTGTTGTTTTTGAGGGTCTTAATTACTTCTTGAATTTCGTCTGTAGTTGGTGGTAAATTTTCTTACGAATTTGCATTACTGTCTGAGAATTTCAGTTTATGACTTGGTTCAGGACAGTTCACAAGCTGCTGAAAACATCTTGCCAGTATTTCAGTGCTTTTAATGTTTTTTTTTCTCTTTTATTATATGTTGTCGGTGCCACATTTAGTGAATGTCTTCTATTATTACGAAGAAACTGGAACATCACTATCTTAATGGGTTAACTGATGAGACAGCCCAAAGCACTCTACGGGCCGATGCACTGTATTTGTTCACAGGGCTATAATAATGGCGTGTGACGACGGCCTCCCGTCGGGTAGACCGTTCGCCTGGTGCTAGTCTTTCGATTTGACGCCACTTCGGCGACTTGCGCGTCGATGGGGATGAAATGATGATGATGAGGACAACACAACACCCAGTCCCTGAGCGGAGAAAAATCTCCGGCCCAGCCGGGAATCGAACCCCGTCCCTTAGGCTTGACAGTCTGTCGCGCTGACCACTTTTTTTCTTTTTTTTTAAAAAATCTCATTTTGTTCGCTTTTCGTTCGTTGCATCTGCTCGGGGCGGACGTCGTGACATCCGTTTTAAGTTCGTTGTTGATCTATTAACTCAGTTTTTTTTATTACAGAGGGCAACTAATCCTCTGACCGAACACGCAACCACTCAGCTACCGGGGGCGGACCACAGAGCTCACAGTAAGCAATCGCTGACACGGGGAACGCACTGCTGCCCCCTTAGATGGTGTCTATCGGTGCGAGTCTTGTGGTGAACTGAAGCGGGCAGCAGACGAGTGGCGGTTGACAGTCGTATTACTGATGTCTTCCCGGCCCAGCGGCACTGAATGCCCGCTGGTAATTGGTTCGGATGTTGTCAGGAGAGGACAGCGAGGCAGCCGCGCCACTTCCTGCACAGGCCGGGCGTGTCCGGCTCGTTTCTGAATACCACATTCACGGGGAGCCCAGGTCATTTCACAGCAGCATGCCAGAAGATCGCTTCCGACACTTCCGCGCACTAGCAAACGGAGCAAGTGCCTACTTACAGCTCTGCATTTGTACTCTTCAAGACGCCATATGGTGTACGGCGAGCGGTTGATGATGAACCGGAAACATTTTTTTCCCATCCTCTTTGTAACGTTTCCCATGGTTGGGGTCGATAAAAATAATCTGAGCCATCACTCAAACATATCACAAAAATCAAGCTGCGAATATCATTAATGCCAAGTGGGCCATAGACACGGGTTCCCAGGTAGATGCCGTGTTTCTTGACTTCCGCAAGGCGTTCGATACAGTTCCCCACAGTCGTTTAATGAACAAAGTAAGATCATATGGACTATCAGACCAATTGTGTGATTGGATTGAAGAGTTCCTGGATAACAGAACGCAGCACGTCATTCTCAATGGAGATAAGTCTTCCGAAGTAAGAGTGATTTCAGGTGTGCCGCAGGGGAGTGTCGTAGGACCGTTGCTATTCACAATATACATAAATGACCTTGTGGATAACATCGGAAGTTCACTGATGCTTTTTGCGGATGGTGCTGTAGTGGTGCAGGGAATGGCAATTGAATCTCAATGTAGACAAGTGTAATGTGCTGCGAATACATAGAAAGAAAGATCATTTATCATTTAGCTTCAGTATAGCAGGTCAGCAACTGGAAGCAGTTAATTCCATAAATTATCTGAGAATAGGCATTAAAAGTGATTTAAAATGGAATGATCATGTAAAGTTGATCGTCGGTAAAGCAGATGCCAGACTGAGATTCATTGGAAGAATCCTAAGGAAATGCAATTCGAAAACAAAGGAAGTAGGTTACAGTATGCTTGCTCGCCCTCTGCTTGAATACTGTTCAGCAGTGTGGGATCCGTACCAAATACGGTTGATAGAAGTGATAGAGAAGATCCAATGGAGAGCAGCGCGCTTCGTTACAGGATCATTTAGTAATCGCGAAAGCGTTACGGAGATAATAGATAAACTCCAGTGGAAGAGTCTGCAGGAGAGACGCTCAGTAGCTCGGTACGGGTTTTTGCTGAAGTTTCGAGAACATAACTTCAGTGAGGAGTCAATCAGTATATTGCTCCCTCCTACGTATATCTCGCGAATAGACCATGAGGATAAAATCAGAGAGATTAGAGGCCACACAGAGGCATACCGACATCTTTCTTTCCACTGGAATAGAGGGGAGAACAGATAGAGGTACTCAAAGTACCCTCCGCCACACACCGTCAGGTGGCTTGAGGAGTATGGATGTAGATGTAGATCTGCAATCTCGAGGTTTCTGGACTCAGAGTTTTCTTGTTCCCATCAAGTTTTTCTGATTATATTCTATGGAAATACTGATAAACTCAAAATAATTCTTCATAGCACAATGTTTGCTCCGCAAATAATTCACAGAATAAAATGTGCAGGACCAAGTGAAATCAGACGTATTTTTGCACTGTTGCCAACATACTGTGCTTTTGGATGGCGTTTACAGAAATTAAAAGTATAAAAGATATACACGACTTACTACAATGTCAGTTCGCTCTGTATTGCCATTTGGTGTCCCTCTAAAATCTATTTACGAACATTGCTCTCCTCTCCAGTTTTAGGGGTGTGACATCTAAAAATCGAACTATAAACATGAACTTAAGAACAGAATTAAGCTGCGTAAAGAATAGCGCTACTTTAATCTATATTAGTATTAGGTTACAAGAGTTTCTCCTTTACTTGCTGATTTGTTTAATAAAGAATATACGTATTTCGAATGCATGTATTTATTAAACTTTAAGATACACGAGTATGAAACTTAACACACATATTTAAGAACCTCTGACGTTCAGATTACAGATGTTCAATGTGTTGTTGTTGTGGTCTTCAGTCCTGAGACTGGTTTGATGCAGCTCTACATGCTACTCTATCCTGTGCAAGCTTCTTCATCTCCCAGTACCTACTGCAACCTACATCCTTCTGAATCTGCGCAGTGTATTCATCTCTTGGTCTCCCTCTACGATTTTTACCCTCCACGCTGCCCTCCAATGCTAAATTTGTGATCCCTTGATGCCTCAAAACATGTCCTACCAACCGATCCCTTCTTCTAGTCAAGTTGTGCCACAAACTTCTCTTCTCCCCAATCCTATTCAATACCTCCTCATTAGTTACGTGATCTACCCACCTTATCTTCAGCATTCTTCTGTAGCACCACATTTCGAAAGCTTCTATTCTATTCTTGTCCAAACTGGTTATCGTCCATGTTTCACTTCCATACATGGCTACACTCCATACAAATACTTTCAGAAACGACTTCCTGACACTTAAATCTATACTCGATGTTAACAAATTTCTCTTCTTCAGAAACGATTTCCTTGCCATTGCCAGTCTACATTTTATATCCTCTCTACTTCGACCATCATCAGTTATTTTACTCCCTAAATAGCAAAACTCCTTCACTACTTTAAGTGTCTCATTTCCTAATCTAATCCCCTCAGCATCACCCGATTTAATTTGACTACATTCCATTATCCTCGTTTTGCTTTTGTTGATGTTCATCTTATATCCTCCCTTCAAGACACCATCCATTCCGTTTAACTGCTCTTCCAAGTCCTTTGCTGTCTCTGACAGAATTACAATGTCATCGGCGAACCTCAAAGTTTTTACTTCTTCTCCATGAATTGTAATACCTACTCCGAATTTTTCTTTTGATCCTTTACTGCTTGCTCAATATACAGATTGAATACCATCGGGGAGAGGCTACAACCCTGTCTAACTCCCTTCCCAACCACTGCTTCCCTTTCATGCCCCTCGACTCTTATAACTCCCATCTGGTTTCTGTACAAATTGTAAATAGCCTTTCGCTCCCTGTATTTTACCCCTGCCACCTTCAGAATTTGAAAGAGAGTATTCCAGTTAACGTTGTCAAAAGCTTTCTCTAAGTCTACAAATGCTAGAAACGTAGGTTTGCCTTTTCTTAATCTTTCTTCTAAGATAAGTCGTAAGGTTAGTATTGCATCACGTGTTCCAACATTTCTACGGAATCCAAACTGATCTTCCCCGAGGTCCGCTTCAACCAGTTTTTCCATTCGTCTGTAAAGAATTCGCGTTAGTATTTTGCAGCCGTGACTTATTAAACTGATAGTTCGGTAATTTTCACATCTGTCAACACCTGCTTTCTTTGGGATTGGAATTATTATATTCTTCTTGAAGTCTGTGGGTATTTCGCCTGTCTCATACATCTTGCTCACCAGATGGTAGAGTTTTGTCATGACTGGCTCTCCCAAGGCCATCAGTAGTTCTAATGGAATGTTGTCTACTCCCGGGGCCTTGTTTCGACTCAGGTCTTTCAGTGCTCTGTCAAACTCTTCACGCAGTATCTTATCTCCCATTTCATCTTCATCTACATCCTCTTCCATTTCCATAATACTGTCCTCAAGTACATCGCCCTTGTATAAACCCTCTATATACTCCTTCCACCTTTCTGCCTTCCCTTCTTTGCTTAGAACTGGGTTGCCATCTGAGCTCTTGATATTCATACAAGTGGTTCTCTTCTCTCCAAAGGTCTCTTTAATTTTCCTGTAGGCAGTATCTATCTTACCCCTAGTGAGACAAGCCTCTACATCCTTACATTTGTCCTCTAGCCATCCCTGCTTAGCCAATTTGCACTTTCTGTCGATCTCATTTTTGAGACGTTTGTATTCCCTTTTGCCTGCTTCATTTACTGCATTTTTATATTTTCTCCTTTCATCAATTAAATTCAATATTTCTTCTGTTACCCAAGGATTTCTATTAGCCCTCGTCTTTTTACCTACTTGATCCTCTGCTGCCTTCACTATTTCATCCCTCAGAGCTACCCATTCTTCTTCTACTGTATTTCTTTCCCCCATTCCTGTCAATTGTTCCATTATGCTCTCCTTGAAACTCTCTACAACCTCTGGTTCTTTCAGTTTATCCAGGTCCCATCTCCTTAAATTCCCACCTTTTTGCAGTTTCTTCAGTTTCAATCTGCAGTTCATAACCAATAGATTGTGGTCAGAATCCACATCTGCCCCTGGAAATGTCTTACAATTTAAAACCTGGTTCCTAAATCTCTGTCTTACCATTATATAATCTATCTGATACCTATTAGTATCTCCAGGATTCTTCCAGGTATACAACCTTCTTTTATGATTCTTGAACCAAGTGTTAGCTATGATTAAGTTATGCTCTGTGCAAAATTCTACAAAGCGGCTTCCTCTTTCATTTCTTCCCCCCAATCCATATTCACCTACTATGTTTCCTTCTCTCCCTTTTCCTACTGACGAATTCCAGTCACCCATGACTATTAAATTTTCGTCTCCCTTCACTACCTGAATAATTTCTTTTATCTCATCATACATTTCATCAATTTCTTCATCATCTGCAGAGCTAGTTGGCATATAAACTTGTACTACTGTAGTAGGCATGGGCTTTGTGTCTATCTTGGCCACAATAATGCGTTCACTATGCTGTTTGTAGTAGCTAACCCGCACTCCTATTTTTTTATTCATTATTAAACCTACTCCTGCATTACCCCTATTTGATTTTGTATTTATAACCCTGTAATCACCTGACCAAAAGTCTTGTTCCTCCTGCCACCGAACTTCACTAATTCCCACTATATCTAACTTTAACCTATCCATTTCCCTTTTTAAATTTTCTAACCTACCTGCCCGATTAAGGGATCTGACATTCGACGCTCCGATCCGTAGAATGTCAGTTTTCTTTCTCCTGATAACGACGTCCTCTTGAGTAGTCCCCGCCCGGAGATCCGAATTGGGGACTATTTTACCTCCGGAATATTTTACCCAAGAGGACGCCATCATCATTTAATCATACAGTAAAGCTGCATGTCCTCGGGAAAAATTACGGCTGTAGTTTCCCATTGCTTTCAGCCGTTCGCAGTACCAGCACAGCAAGGCCGTTTTGGTTAATGTTACAAGGCCAGATCAGTCAATCATCCAGACTGTTGCCCCTGCAACTACTGAAAAGGCTGCTGCCCCTCTTCAGGAACCACATGTTTGTCTGGCCTCTCAACAGATACCCCTTCGTTGTGGTTGCACCTTACGGTACGGCCATCTGTATCGCTGAGGCACGCAAGCCTCCCCACCAACGGCAAGGTCCATGGTTCATGGGGGAAGAGATGTTCAATATGTCCTCCATTAGCGACACGAACAATATCACATCGATACTCAAATTTCTCCCATACTCGGGCAAGCATGTCTTTGGTCACTGATGTTATAGCAGTACGGATCCGGTTCTTTAACTCTCCCAGGCCGTCCACTGTGGCCGAGCGGCTCTAGGCGCTTCAGTCTGGAGCCGCGCGACTACTACAGTCGCAGGTTCGAATCGTGCCTCGAGCATGGATGTGTGTGATGTCCTTAGGTTAGTTAGGTTTAAGTAGTTCTAAGTTCTAGGGGACTGATGACCTCAGATGTTAAGTCCCATAGTGCTCAGAGCCATTTGAACCAACTTTCCCAGTTTCTGTGGGTTTGGTGGTACATAAACGTTGTCTTTAACGAAACCCCACAGGAAGAAGTCAGAAGTGTCAAATCCAGTGACCGTGGAGCCCAGATGAGAAATGCTAAGTCGCCAGCTCCTTGACGGCCAATCCAATGGTTCGGTAGAGTTTCATTCTGATATTCACGCACTTGGTGACTCCAGTGAGGGGGTGCCCGTCTTGTTGAAAAATGAAGTTGTCTTCGTGCAGCATCGGAAACAACCAGTTTTGCAACATAGCGTGATACTGCTGACGGTTAACCGTGTTTCCATCAATGAAGAACGGGCCGTAAATAGACGATCTGGATACCGCACAAAACACATTGACTTTGGGTGAATCTCGTACATGTTCAATGGCTGCGTGTGGGTTCTGTAGGCCCCAAATTCGAACACTGTGTTTGTTTACCGGACCACTAACATGGAAAGTCGCTTCATCACTGAACACAGTGCGTTGTGCGAAAGTGTTACCATTGTCAATAGAATCAAGAATCTCGTTACAAAATGCCACACGTTTGCGTTTGTCATCAGGACGTCGAGCTTGTAACAGCTGTAACTTGTACGGCTTTATAACCAAAACACGCCAAATTGTTGTTGTAGCCAGTTGTTACTTCCTACTGGCACGACGAGTTGATTTTGAAGGACTACGTCGGAAAGCAGTTTAAATTCGTGCAACATTTTCTTCAGGAACACGAGGGCACCCACGACTCTTTCCTTTACATACCGGTACACATCCTGTGTCTAGAAACTGTCTATACCATCTGAGAATGTTCCACACATTCGGAGGATCAATTTGGTACCTCAACCTGAAACGTCTTTGCACTGTAATCACGGAATTGCACTTCGCAAACTCGAAAACACAAAATGACTTCTGCTGCGGAGTAGCCATTTTAAACATATTTCGGTTACCAAGCAAACCAGAAGACAACTAGTATCTAGCGGCTGTTAATATAAACTAGACTTTGTATTTGTTTCTGCAATAGCCGAGCCGAGGCGCAGCGATCGATAGTTTGGACAAAATAATACTTTCTAATACGTATATTCTTTTTGAAACTCCCTGTATATTAATTGATAGCAAGTCCACTATTATTTTCACAGCAGTGTCTCCCAGATAAGAAAAATAAAACAAATATAATTTTTACAAAATGTAAAACGACTGACAATTGATGTGTGGAGTGTCTCCTCTTAAACGAATTATCTTGCTAATTCCAAAACTGATCTCAGATTTAGAGAGTGCAATATTTCTGAAGTTACAGAGAATTTAATGTAGTAATTTACGTTTTGAAGATATTAAATTCTCTGATGCGTTTGGGTTATAGTGATATGTGTAATACACGATACTTTATCCTCCAGCATCAGCTGAATAAACATTACTTTTCAAAACAGACATTTAATCAATTTTAATATTGAACAAGAACGTCCTTTGTCGATAAATGACTTAATTTTGGAATTAGCCAATAATGAGTAGAAACGTATTATCCTATTATAGTCTTTACTTATTACAGATCTACAAAACATTGTAGAAAAATCTGGGGTGATGAATTTAACTACTTTCAACATTCGAAATATGCATTTCTTACAAGAAGGTTGTGCTGTTTTGATTATTATGTCTTATGTACGAGAAAAAATGGAACTCGCGTGATGTAAATGTAGTCCAGGGTTAAGGAGTTTGTTGCAAAGTGTCCCAACCGACTTCGTGCCGCTAAACGATAATTCATTATGAAATTATATCACATGTTGCATTTCGAAATGGCAACGGGGAAGGAAGACTGTCAGTACAGCTACAAGGTATATAAACCCCGAGTCTTCTGATTTTAGTCTCTTCGTCGGTGAGCCAGATATGAGCCGGACAAAGTATATATTTTTCATGACCGATACTGGAGCGTGTGCTCCCGGAATTTTGAGTGCAAGGTTATCCTCGGTTAGCAGACCCTATTTGTAGCGTCTCCCATTGGACTTTCTTAAGGATTTCTCCGACTTTTTCCCATTGACTAAACAAATCCGCAACAAGGAACACAACGTTTCCACGTCCAATAGATCGATATGTCGATCTCAGAATGGCAGAATCGAGTGCCGATATTTTTATTTTATATTATATTTTTTCGCAATTCTCACCAGTTATTTGAAATTATAGTAGAAGATAATTTTATTTTCACTGTGTGAAGGAGTCTTACTACTTTTTGAGCTTCATCACGTCTAGTCTGTCGCTTTGACTATGTGAAGCAAGTATAGATGGCACAAAGAAGTCCGATTGCACTGGGGGCTGGCGGTGTGAATGGAATAATAGAATTTCTGATTTGGAGAAAAAGCACATCAGCTGCGTTAAAAAAAAAAAAACAACTAAACGATAAGATTGGTCTTTGCGGCGGGTGGACACGTTTGAGGGGAAATGCTGACGTAATCGGCGCTTTGGGCTGCCAACAAAAACTGCAACGTATAGCTTCACCACGCAGTTTTCCAACATAAGCGTGACATGTAGCGAACGATAAATTCAGAAAACAAGGTATGGGAGGTAAACTGGAATGAAATATTGCACGACAGTGCACCATGTACGCAGTTGTTAATTAACAACGCAGCAGTCGACCAAAAAAGTATTATAATACAACTTTTCATCCGTACAAAGTCCCATTATTAACTCACAAATTTTTAAATTAAATGTTTTTCTTTCAATTCTTGCTCTGAGGAGGATGGACAGGCTGCTAGATTTTTTATGTACAGAATATGTAATAACAAATCCATACTTAAATATACAACTCTAAAACCGGCAGTTTATTTATAACGCGCAAGTTCAATGTATCGGATTGCCTATATTTCCAAAAATATCAAAAGTCCTAGTACATACACCTTGAGTAACTGGTCATTAGCAACTCTCGTTAATATACTCACGACACCAACAAAACAGGAATAAGCTTCAAAGTAAACTGAGAAAGAGACTGCATGGAAGCTCATCAACCCGAAACGTTCGCCGAAAAAGTCAGGAATGTTTCTAAGCTCAATTCCACTCCCTCTGGTAACTGTGGTGGCGGGTTTGACTCATGTCAGTAGGTTCCGATCGTTGGTTATAAGGGTCGCCTGTGGATTACGGCCTGTAGGTTTCTGAACGATAGCTGGAGGGCAAAAGTATCTGCTTGTTAGCAGTCTAGGGCTGCTGTTGTTTCCAATGACGATTCATACAAATTCATTGTTATTAATGTAACGGTATCAGTGAAGGTGCCAGACCGAGTGCATCGTGTTAAGTCTGAGTCTCGTTTAGAATGGCAAAGCCACATATAATTTAAGTCACCTCTGTGGCGTGGTAGTTAAATCGTTTTTATTGTTCTTTACTGCATCCTGTGTGGACGAGTGGTCCCTTAACCTCAAAGTGGTCTGTTCTGAGTACGTATAATTTGTAAATTTATTTTGGTTGTTCTTCAGCGCCTCACATATTTCAGGAGGGGCACCTCGTAATTCTCTCTGTTCATTTTGTGTATTCATATAGACTCCAGAACAAGGGTCACCATATAATTAAGAACATCTCTACTTGTACAGACCGCCATCCTCCCGTTGCTCATCAGCAAGTGTTAACCCCTCCATCTCGCTAACCAAGGTATCTAATTCCACGGAGGTGGTAAGTTTCCTAGAAAACGGCAAACGTAACCGGTCCTCAGTCTTGATACCTTTAAATATCGTCTTAACCACATCACCTTCAGCTACTAGCAACCCCATAGCTAGCATGGCAGTGTGGATCTCATCAATGTATTCAGGCAAGATCTCGCGCTGGTATTGTATACCTTGCGCTCCAACTCATGCCTAATCTAAGGCGACAACTTCAACTGAATAATGCCCTGTCTCAGATCACGAAGGGATCCTTCATTCTGCATAATTTCAGCGAAGATATTGTTTAAGACCCCAAGGGTTAACTTGTACCATCCACAACTCCAAAAGCCGGCCGAAGTGGCCGTGCGGTTAAAGGCGCTGCAGTCTGGAACCGCAGGACCGCTGCGGTCGCAGGTTCGAATCCTGCTTCGGGCATGGATGTTTGTGATGTCCTTAAGTTAGTTAGGTTTAACTAGTTCTAAGTTCTAGGGGACTAATGACCTCAGCAGTTGAGTCCCATAGTGCTCAGAGCCATTTGAACCACAACTCCAAACGACTCGCACCCGGCCGACTCGCTCCACTCACCACATACTCACTGCGCAAAATAGATCTTCAACTAGGGGCAAAATCGATAGAAGACCCAGCCTGCGCAGCTGAAATGTCTTACAGTTGTGATTAGTTGAGGATATATAAGAACTTTCTACTCCAAATATGTCGACTAAATGATTAAGTGATTATTCAAAAAATTGCTTTAATATGAGCGACAATCACAATATGTTACCAACCAAGATAGAGAATCAAGTGGCACAGATCTTGTTGTGACAGAAGAAGAACAGTAGCGTTTCTTTATTTTAAAAGATAAATGATAAAGATATGGAAGCGGTATTTTAGAATGCGGAAACTGATCTCTGATTTACAATTTCTTGACGTTACGTAATTGAGTAGTACACGGTAAATTCTCTACATACTTTTATGATTTTTAAATAAATAAAAAGGTATTGTTATAGTCCTTCTTTTTATATGTTAAAAATATCTGTTAGACCCATTTGGTACTGGCCCCACTCGATTGAGCAATATTCTAGTATTGGTCGCAATAATGGTTTGTAAACAATTTCCTACGTAAACAGTTTGCCTCACCCCAGTACCCATGACTGAGCCTGCGTGATCACTCCATTTCATATCGCCATAGACTGTTAACACTAAGGCAATTTGTATGAGATGACTGATTCCAATGTCGACTCATTGATATTGCAGTCATTAGATACCATGGTTTGGCGTTTTGTGACGTGCTGAATTTTACATTTCTGAACATCTTGGTATGTTGGCAACCTATTCACCACTTTAAGATCTTTCCAAGGTACTTGGGAGATATTCTGCCTTATGTAAGACTCTGTTTGTTTTCTTTTCTTTACCTAAACATCTTTCAGCAGTTTTACTTCCACCTTCAGTGGGATTTTTTATTATTGTTTGAAAATTATTATAATACGATTAACATTTGAATTTCAGCTATAAGTTATTTACATACATGAAAAGCACATAATTAGGTGTGAAATTTTCCGTTGGTTTACATATAAAGTTAATGGCGTATGTTACCTGACCGATACACAAAATATTGTATGTTCATGTGGTTCCAAAAAATAATTCCTGAATATTTTGTTATGGGAAACATATGTTTAAATGCTTTTTACACATAGCCTAAATTATGATAAGTTATTTTTATGGTTGTAAGTTGCGACTACCACTTAATTTTAGAGCCTGTCGCTTGCAAAGTCATTTCTGGAGGAAATACAGAAAAACAGAAACAGCAAATGATTGATCAAATGTAACGTCTCTACCGGACGGACAGATTACCAACACTGTCACATGCGATCTCGTGGTTTCTACGGTGGGTAACGCAAGACAGAACACTGGTGTTTGACCAGCATGTAGCATCTTCATATCTTAAAGACGTAGTATTCTGCAGTTGTTTGGTCAATAACGATTGAAAATACGGTAATTTAGTTTTCTTGGTAATCACATTTGATCGCACAGGTTATCAGAGTGTGGAGAGATTGGGAGATTGCCAAATGGAGTACATTTCTCACTGTGTGCATCTAAGATAAAACCACCTGCCAAGAGAAGAGGTCTCACAAACAACTGCCATGCTACACCAGAAGTTAGCAGGCATATAACTTGAGTAAGTTCGTGCTCGAAATGTTGACCTTGAGCACTGATGTACGCTATAATGTGATTAGACGTCTTTCTGTTGAATAATCATAGAACGTACACTCTACGACAAGAAAAAAGCTACCCACCACAAAGGAACAACCCAAATGATACGGAGATCGTTAGATGTGATGTACGAGGTGTGGCTAGAAAAAAACCGGACTAGTACTGGTGAAACAATAAAACGAATGCAATAAGGCTGAAAGTCGCGTGGCCTGTCACGTGACTCTCTCTCCGCCTACTGCTCGAGTTTCATCTGCCTCCTGCACTCAGTCTGCCCGTGGCGTCTGTTTTAAGTAGTTGACGTTTTGTCTGTGCGTCGGAAAATGTTGAGTGTACAGAAAGAACAGCGTGTTAACATCAAATTTTGTTTCAAACTAGGAAAATCTGCAAGTGAAACGTTTGTAATGTTACAACAAGTGTACGGCGATGATTGTTTATCGCGAACACAAGTGTTTGAGTGGTTTCAACGATTTAAAGATGGCCGCGAAGACACCAGTGATGACACTAGCACTGGCAGACCATTGTCAGCAAAAACTGATGCAAACATTGAAGAAATCGGTAAACTTGTTCGACACTTTCCTTGTCAACTCCTGTTAACTCAGACACTGCTCTGATTGTTAAACGGCGATCTTGTCGAACAAGTTTACCGATTTTTTCAATGTTTGCATCATTTTTTGCTGACAATGGTCTGCCAGTGCGAGTGTCATCACTGGCGTCTTCGCGGCCATCTTTAAAGCGTTTAAACCACTCAAACACTTGTGTTCGCGATAAACAATCATCGCCGTACACTTGTTGTAACATTACAAACGTTTCACTTGCAGATTTTCCTAGTTTGAAACAAAATTTGATGTTAACACGCTGTTCTTTCTGTACACTCAACATTTTCCGACGCACAGACAAAACGTCAACTACTTAAAACAGACGCCACGGGCAGACTGAGTGCAGGAGGCAGATGAAACTCGAGCAGTAGGCGGAGCGAGAGTCACGTGACAGGCCACGCGACTTTCAGCCTTATTGCATTCGTTTTATTGTTTCACCAGTACTAGTCCGGTTTTTTTCTAGCCACACCTCGTACATGTACAGACAACCAAACGATTACAATTTCAGAACTATTAGATGATTTGTTCCAGAGAAAAAGCTTCTCAAACACAGCAAAACAGTAAAGAATTAGCCCACCTCTGGCCATTATGTAAGCAGTTATTCGGCTAGGCGTTGACTGACTGAGTTTTTGGATGTCCTCCAGAGAGGTATCATGCTAGATTCCGTCCAACTGGCTACTTAGATTATCACTATCCCGAGACGGTTGCAGCACCCTGCCTATAATGTTACAAACGTTCTCGGTTGGGGAGCAATCTGGCGACCTTGCTGGCGAAGGTAGGGCAGGCATTATCTTGCTGATATATAAGGCCAGGATAGCTTTCCATTAACGGCAAAATAAAGAGGAGCAGAATATCGTCCACGCACCTCTGTGCTGTAAGGGTAGCGCAGATGAGAACCAGAGGAGTCCTTCTATGAAAAGAAATGGCACCCAAGACGATCGTCGGGCCATGTGGCGGCGACAATCAGGTTCTTATCTCACCATTGTCCATGTTGCCCCCAGACATGTCTTCATTCGTCACTGGGGCCCATTTCGAAGCAGGACTCATCACTGAAGACAGTTCTATTCCACTCAATGAGAGTCCACACAGAAGACGTGTCTGAAGACGCACCAGACGGAAGTGGGATAACACTGTCGCCCGCTATACGGCCTGACAGCCAAGAGTGATGGTCCGGGGTGCTATTTCATTGTATAGCAGGGCCCCTTTGGTTGTCATCTGCAGCGCCCTTACAGCACAGCAGTACATCGGCGATGTCCTACGCCCCGTTCTGTTGGCCTTCATGGCAAGCCATCCTTGGCTTACATTTCACCAAGTAGTGCATGTGCGCACACGGCTAGAATTTCAACTGCTTGTTTTCGTTGCATGCCAAAAACGACCTTGGCCAGCGAAGTCGCTGGATCTCTCCCTAACTGAGAACGTTTTGAGCACTAAGGGCAGGGCATTTCAACCATCTTCGGATTGTGACGCTAGATGGACAGAATTTGGCACAATATCCCTCAGGAGGATATCCAACAACTCTGTTAATGAATACCAAGCTGAGTAACTGTTGCTCAAAAGCCACAGGTGGACTAATTCGTTATTAAGTTGCCCAATTTGTAAAGCACTTTCTCTTGAATAAATCATCCAATTTTTATGAAATTGTAATATACACTCCTGGAAATGGAAAAAAGAACACATTGACACCGGTGTGTCAGACCCACCATACTTGCTCCGGACACTGCGAGAGGGCTGTACAAGCAATGATCACACGCACGGCACAGCGGACACACCAGGAACCGCGGTGTTGGCCGTCGAATGGCGCTAGCTGCGCAGCATTTGTGCACCGCCGCCGTCAGTGTCAGCCAGTTTGCCGTGGCATACGGAGCTCCATCGCAGTCTTTAACACTGGTAGCAAGCCGCGACAGCGTGGACGTGAACCGTATGTGCAGTTGACGGACTTTGAGCGAGGGCGTATAGTGGGCATGCGGGAGGCCGGGTGGACGTACCGCCGAATTGCTCAACACGTGGGGCGTGAGGTCTCCACAGTACATCGATGTTGTCGCCGGTGGTCGGCGGAAGGTGCACGTGCCCGTCGACCTGGGACCGGACCGCAGCGACGCACGGATGCACGCCAAGACCGTAGGATCCTACGCAGTGCCGTAGGGGACCGCACCGCCACTTCCCAGCAAATTAGGGACACTGTTGCTCCTGGGGTATCGGCGATGACCATTCGCAACTCACGCCCCAACATCGTGCAGCCCGCCTCCAGTGGTGTCGCGACAGGCGTGAATGGAGGGACGAATGGAGACGTGTCGTCTTCAGCGATGAGAGTCGCTTCTGCCTTGGTGCCAATGATGGTCGTATGCGTGTTTGGCGCCGTGCAGGTGAGCGCCACAATCAGGACTGCATACGACCGAGGCACACAGGGCCAACACCCGGCATCATGGTGTGGGGAGCGATCTCCTACACTGGCCGTACACCACTGGTGATCGTCGAGGGGACACTGAATAGTGCACGGTACATCCAAACCGTCATCGAACCCATCGTTCTACCATTCCTAGACCGGCAAGGGAACTTGCTGTTCCAACAGGACAATGCACGTCCGCATGTATCCCGTGCCACCCAACGTGCTCTAGAAGGTGTAAGTCAACTACCCTGGCCAGCAAGATCTCCGGATCTGTCCCCCATTGAGCATGTTTGGGACTGGATGAAGCGTCGTCTCACGCGGTCTGCACGTCCAGCACGAACGCTGGTCCAACTGAGGCGCCAGGTGGAAATGGCATGGCAAGCCGTTCCACAGGACTACATCCAGCATCTCTACGATCGTCTCCATGGGAGAATAGCAGCCTGCATTGCTGCGAAAGGTGGATATACACTGTACTAGTGCCGACATTGTGCATGCTCTGTTGCCTGTGTCTATGTGCCTGTGGTTCTGTCAGTGTGATCATGTGATGTATCTGACCCCAGGAATGTGTCAATAAAGTTTCCCCTTCCTGGGACAATGAATTCACGGTGTTCTTATTTCAATTTCCAGGAGTGTATGTTTGTCTGTCTGTTTACATCGCAGTAATGGGGCAAGGCATATACGAGGACAATATGTTAATGTGGGTTGCATACATTCCGAGGAAAGCATATATTAAGGGCCAAAATTGACTGATTTATGACCCCGACCTATCTCCTTAATCTACTGTTATGCTAATTGATTTGTGACCCCTTGGAGATTGATTTATTAGCCCTTTGGGATAATCTGTCTTCTCTGAGAAACTGCCCACTCCTCCCCCCTTCCCCTCCCATCTTCCTACACAAGCCCTCTGAGAAAGCCCCAACCCTCCTCCTCAATAATAGGGGCACACTTCTGATATCAAAGTAATTGACAAAATAATTAAATTGATCAACAATTACCCCCTTCTGTGAAATCCCCTGGCCCTCCCCACCTCTCCTCTACCTCCTCCCTTGCCAACCAGAAAAAACTGGTGGGAAAAACAGTCAGCCACATGGAGTGGCCGCGGGGTTTGAGGTGCCTTTTCATGGACTGTGCAGCCCCTCCCTTCAGAGATTCGAGTCCTCTCTCGGGCATGGGTGTGTGTGTTGTTCTTAGCATAAGTTAGTATAAGTAGTGTGTAAGTCTAGGGACTGATGACCTTGACAATTTGGTCCCTTAGGAATTCACACACATTCGAACAAAAACATTCAGTCTGTACAGAGCTGTTGGTATGGAAGATGCAATTATTACCCTATCCAGGAACTTCATGTCCTAATTGAATAAATACACTGCTGCAGAGTGGAAGTGTTGTCTTATTGACATGCAGGGATCAAATGAGCTAGTGCACAAAGCCACCACCAGAAGAGATCGCATTCATCGACCTCTCCATCCCCTCCCTTTTAGAAAAAAATTGTGGGAAAAGTCGTTGAGCTGGTGGACTGCAACAAGAAATTCAACTACACAGCAGAGGGTACAAAATATATTCATTATATATAAAATTCAGATTCGAGGCTTTGGATCTCTCTTTTATTTGGCGGCAAAAGCTTATCATTCACTGTTCTCTTCAAAGATGTAGGTCTTGTAAAATACATAAAAAACGGTAATTAAATACATATATAGATTGCTGTTTCCAGTCGCGCAAAGAATACTGTCATGAGATCAACGTATTCTAACTCACCACACATAATTACACAGTTACAGATCGCGCTAAACAAATCTGTTTCTGATTGTACACATTTGATTCTTTGTACACACCATCCACAGACTGCCGGGTGATGATAGGATCGCAGACGCATGCACATTGAAAAGCTGGCAACGACTGTGAGAGCACCAGGCTGCCCTTGGTAGCAGCCTCCATTTGCCTGTTACTTAATCCACGAACAAGGTATCAGGTGCTAGTGTCCCTTCGCTACCAGACTCATTTCTTGTTTTGCTCCCAAACGCACACCTTCCATACCAGCTCAGTGGAAACAGCAGCTCTATGTGCTCGCCCTGCCATGCAGATACTGACTGAGTTACTTCACAACACAACTGGCAGAGGACGCTGCGAGAACCAAACTCCGCACCCCTCCTCCCTCTAGTCACCTACTCCCCTCCCTCCGCGCCGCTCCAGTTACTTCCTGTCAAAAAAAGCATCAGGTGGCAGCAACTCTTTGATATTGATACCTGAGCTATTCCTGTCTAAACACATGCTCTCTCTCTCTCTCTCTCAAGTGGCTACTTCCTGCCCAACGAGTGTCTGTCAAGTATTGCACTAAACCCCTCTTTTGTTCTAAACAAAGTAGTTGATACCTGGTAAATCCCCAGCTGTGGATGGCTTGGAAATAGTCCTTCACTCTATCACACAGACTGACTAATTAATTAAATCGACACTCTTTCTGTGTGTGCAGTTTTTCCTTGCACCCTGCAGGTGGGTACTAGCATGGTGTATTTGATGGGATTCGAGCTTGCAACTGCCCGGTTTCTGGATTTTTTCCCCTTGCGTTCTATTGGCGGATACTGGCACAGGTAGGTCATTTGGTATGAAATCCATTACGCTGGAAGTTACGGAGAATTTCAAACTTCAGCCCAATTGCATGCTATGTCTTTAAATGATCTGCAGAGTGTTTGGATTGGTGTGTGTGTTAGCAATAGCACTATCGGAAACAACAAATTTATCACTTGGGAATTTGACGCTGCTATTGGTTTTAAAGGCGCTATATAATCCCTAAATTAGTTCTCTCAGCTTAGCCAGGGCGAAGAACGACGACGACAAGGAGGAGGAGGAGGAGGCTGAAGAGCTTCTACCACATGATAGGATAGCAACAACAAAGAATACCATTCCCACCTTTCTGCTGCAAGATAGAGTCCACTGGACTGTATTGAGTAGCAGTAAACACCACACACTTGAATCACATTCCATTCCATAGTAGTAATTGTCATGGTTAGATGTCAGGGATCACTGAAACTGCTTTATGTTTTTAAATGTTTTAGAGATGATAAAAGTTTTATTATGTTCTGATTTTTATCCACTTGACTTCTCAGGCGTGAAGTTCAGCGTAGGATGAACACGTTTTTACAACAAAAATATGTCAAGACCTGAAGATGAGTGAAGTCCCTGTTCAAACCGGTTGTCTTGAATAGAGGAATATTTTATGCGATCTTCTATTGTTGAATGGTGTTTTACAGTCACTGAAATACTTGCACATCCCGCGCACTCATGTCCTGACGTCCACATCTGACATGGACAGTGGTCTTACCGATTGGGCCAGGCCTGTAGCCAGACTTGGCCCACCAGAGAGGACCGTCTGGCCATGGATGGTGTCCAGTACGACCGGAGTGGTAGGAATTCGGATGCTATCAATACGTCCAGCACCAGCACTTGCCAGTGGTCAATACTGAATATTCTCAAATATCCACGTAAAACTCAGAGAACACTCGTAAACACGGATTGTGTAGGCTGCCCAACACATACTGAGTATTATTTCACTATTCACCCTCACAGAGAGTGACACTGTTGTACCCCAGTTAGCCGGTTTGGGAGACTGAGCGATGGCTTGCACCTTGAGCCAGAAATGCCCATTTGTTCTAGTCAGTGGCTACCTCCAGCAACCACCCAGACAGCCAGCAGATTCGTCCTAGGAAACCAGTCACATATTAATCAGTGTAATTACGGAAATATATTGCGTCGCAGCCCCAATCTGTTGACATTCGGCAATCAACGAAGTGCTGGAAATACCTCCTCCTTCTGGCGTTAGGAACTTGCTTATTAATAAAAGTGATGCTGTAACTGTTGGTTGGTAATACAGTATTTACTGACAAAATCCAACCTAACACCAGATTGCGTACTTACGCCTATCCTGTGTGGCCGTTTTTTAGTACGACTTGAAAAGACAGAGAGGTTATTAATTGATCACAGCCGCGTCGGTTCTCGATTGTGTTCAGGAGACGTACTGATTGATTGCGCGAATAATTGACCTTTTGACCCGGATTGCCTTCACGCAATCAGAATATTCGATGAAAATACCTGAGGGACCTATTTGAATATAAAAATGGAAATGAAAGCAAATTAGTGGAATTTCGTAAGAGAAATATTAGCAGATGGGAAGTTGAACACATTAGTGGTCTCCCAAATACAATCGAGGCACCGCGATAATGAACGAACCTGTAACAAAGCTCACATACAATTTGAACATCATTTTTGGTTAGTGAAAGAAAAGAATGAGAAGAAAATTACTGCATCGTAAAATATTGATATATTTTGAACAAATTGGCTTTAAACTTCTACACATTGACAAATACACAATAAATGCATGACTTACATCTGATATTTCTTTTGTAAATGGCGCAGTCGAATAATCGCTGCTCTGTCAGTCCGTTTCTTCTTAAAATTAAATGTCCTTGCGTGTGCGTAAGTACATTGTATCCACACCCGAGTTACCGAAATGTTTGTTCGTCGTTTCACATAGCTTTTACACAAAATAAAAATACAACTTGTAGCAATGCTACGTAGTACGTCTTAATATGTCGGCGACCAAAACTACAAGGGATAATGACGTCTCTAGAATATTTCTTAACAAAAAATAGATTGTTCTTTCTTCTGTTTCGCAGCTTCTTGCTATCAAGCGCTGCTGCAATGGTTTTAAATATCTGCGCCCAGCGTGTCACAGTGTTTATTTAGAGTATTTAAACGCTGGACGTGCGTCTTGGTATGGGCGCACATTAAAAAAAAAACTACTCTCGAGCTGTGATGCTTAGCATCTTTACGAACTACAGCTCGTTGGCTGTCCTTTCCTTTAATGAAAAATATCTCACATGCAAAGTAGCTGAAATCCAAGAATATTACATCCTGACGACTGTGGCGCTGGAAATATCAATATCTATATCCTTCTTCTGACTGGACATAATTTTCGACATAAAGTCTTTCATCCACATTATGACCATCGATGGGTTGAAATCTCAATTTTCCACGTGATATCCATAACTCCCTTAAGATCAGACACAGTTACTTTCTTTGCATATGTCAGAACAATGACCACAGTAACTTAACACTCTAACACATAAACATTTCTGATTATTCCACATGTGTATAGCACACGAAAAAATTATTATATGTCCACATTCACACTAGCTAGGTGTCTCAATTCTCCCCAGTTCTACAAAACTATTTGACATTTAAGTCTCCCAGCCAATCAGATTCGAGAATAGATTGTAGGCATTCTCAGTCAGCGCTTCTGGAAGGTGCAGCATCCCATCAAGACTCTTTCAAACAAGTGTTGTAAAGCACAGGCGCCAGGTACTGTGTGATAACCAACCGTGCTCCCGCAGATGAAATGGCTGGAAAGACATCACCAATATGGGTTGGTGTACTGTAATGAACATCGCAGTCGATAGTGCGACAAAGGACATGTGAGGATCTGCTTAGGGGAACCGATGAGAGGATGTTTTCGCAATCCATTATAATACAGCCCTATTGTCCGCCCCGCTTGTACACTATAGCAGATCCAGTTGAACTTTTGCATTCGTGTATCCCGCAGATGTTTTCAAAATGAATCTATCACCTAATATGGTCGGTTCGTCAATGCATTGAAATCACAATTACCCACATCAGATCTATCCTCCAATTACGACTACACATATGCAATTTTTTCACATGAATAGCTGATCACAGCCTACAAACGTCTGGTTGCATGTCGGAACATAAGCCACAGTAACTTTACGTTCAAGCAGTGTAACACTTCTGACCATCATTTACAGGTGTATAGCATCACAAAAAATTATGCTATGTTCCCAGCTGGGTGTAGTTTTGCGCGGCCTCCTATAGCTTCCCAGTAGCAAAACCCATTATCACATATTCGTGGAGGAATAAAGGGCGTAATTATAGTTAAAAACTTTGGTGTCTTTTATTTATGTTACATAGTTCTTCCACGGCAGTCTGTGCTCGGTGGAATATTAAGAAATGGTACCCAGATAATTCTCTCGAAATCCTATCACATTCCAACAGCACTGTTCCATTAGTTACAAGGCTGACAGGTAGAGAGCTATCACAACGAGAAACGTAGCACACAAACCTACAGGAGGAAATTCTGAATCATGGAGAGTATACACAGATTGCACAAACAAATTCAGAAGCATACCATCTATAATTCATCGATGTCGAATGACAGTCTATAAATATCACCCGCTACGTGTCCTGATCTTCTTTATCGTATTCCTATGATTACTAAGTTAGAAGTATGACAGTGTAATGGTGTGTCCCTAGGAGCAGGTGTCCAGTGAATGAATTCGCTTGCACAAGCCTGTGTAAAGTTTTGCCACCCATATTGCAGACAGACCATATCCTGTAAACTATCAATCACAAGACAGGATTCCTGTGTTGTTCTTTCATAAGCAGTTCGATACGTTAATTTTCTGCTGCAACATATCCAAGCAGAATATGAAAATAGCTTTGTACGCCGCCACACATTTTGTTTTTCTACCATGGCTTTGAGGTCTGTGTCAAGAGCTGAACCACCACTAATACTTTTCGAACCATCGGCTCTCACAGAAAGCTGGACATCACATACCGTAAGCTCAGCTCCTCCCACAGTACACAAGATGGTTGAAGTAAAAGACAGAGGTGATGTTTCTTATTTATAAAAATTTGGACAACATCTCAATATATGGAAACTGGATGAGTTTGCGGCATTGTGGAGCGCTTCCAAACAGCTTTCTGGAGATGATGACCTCTACATTTAATCTCATCTTCCACTGTTATGGGGTCGCGGATGTCACGGTGTTCTGTTTTCGAAGAGACCCAGAACATTTATTCCGCAAAGTGGTGGTGCATATTGCACCCAGGTATGTGATCGCTGTTTCGGTGTCCTTGTTGTTAGTCATCCTGACCCCCCCCCCCCCCCCCCCCCCAGATCTTTGGACACAGGGTCTTTCATTTTTATGACTTACAATGAATAATCTCAAGTGGAACAAGGATGTATTTTGCAGGATTTAAACCCGTAGAGCACAGATAGTATGCACCATCAGTTGTAAATCCCACCAGTGGAGGAATGGAATGATTTTCATACACCCAGTCGTGCATATAAGTACCCTCATCACTCTACATTTTTCGTCGTATTTTCATCAGTTTTATGTATTTTCCACCAATTTTCGTAATTTTAACAGATTTTCCATAATTTCAGTGCATTTTACTCAATTACTCGAGGTCAAAATACCAGTGTCGATCAGTTGTCACGTCAACAAAACGTCTCATCGCGTCCATCTCGTGATGCTATTAGCCAATGACGTTGCAGCACGGTTCTCAATTCCTGTATCTTTGCTTAACGACCCCCTCCATTACTTGTGAGGATCATATACATGTGGACACATTGCAAACCGTGTTACACTGGCTACATCAAATGTCACAAACGGTGTTTCATAGTGCAGGAAATAGCCATCAGCAGAGGGGAGGTGCAAAAGCTACGTTCATTAGCTGCAACATTTTTCTAAATTCGGGAAGATTTTATTACAATTTGCCTCTCCTTCTTTGTGGTTATGAGTCTCAAAGTATTCTCGCATTCATACGAGGGCGGTTCAGAAAGTAACCTCCGATTGGTCACAGTGCGGATTGTGGGGGGAGTAGCGACGCCATCTGTGCGTTCACGCACTCAACAGGTCAGTCGGCATCAAGCCGTGGTCGAGTGAACGTCGTACCTGCGCTAGTTTAGTTTTTGTGGCAGTTTGAAATGTGTGCTGCAATAGAAAACCCCGCCAAATGTGAAGTGCGTGCTGTCATAAGGTTTTTTACAGCCAAAGGATATTCTGCAGCAGCTATTCATCGTGAGCTTTGTACCGTGTATGGACCAAGAGTTATGAGTGAAGGAGTTGTCCGTGAATGGGTACGTTTATTTAAAAGTGGACGAGAAAACGTTCATGATGAAGAGAGGAGTGGTAGACCATCATTGGTGACTGACGAACTCGTTCAGACAGTTGATGCAAAAGTTCGTGAAAATCGACGTTTCTCAATGTCGGAGTTGTCTACTGGTTTTCCACAGATTTCTAAGACTCTCTTGTACGAGATAGTGACAGCAAGATTGGGTTACCGTAAGTTCTGTGCACGATGGGTGCCCAAAATTCTTACCGACCACCACAAAACTCAAAGAATGGCCTCTGCATTAGACTTTCTGTCACGTTATGAGGACGAAGGAGAACCATTGTTAAACAGAATCGTGACCGGTGACGAAACCTGGATTAAGTACGTGAACCCTGAGACAAAAGAACAATCAAAGATGTGGGCACATTCAAATTCGCCTACCAAACCAAGAAAAGCCTCGCAAGATTTTTCTGCCAGAAAACTGATGGCAACGGTGTTTTGGGATGCCAAAGGGGTGTTGTTGGTTGAATTCATGGAACGTGGTACGACCATTAATCAAGACGTGTACTGTGAAACAAAGTTACGACGGGCTATACAGAACAAACGCCGTGGTATGCTGACTTCCGGTATCGTTTTTTTGCACGATAACGCCCGTCCTCACTCTGCTCGCAGAACAACGGCCCTTCTTGAGTCCTTCAAGTGGGACGTTATCAACCATCCACCTTACAGCCCAGACCTGGCGCCAAGTGATTATCACCTCTTCATGCATTTGAAGAAATGGCTCGGGTCACAGCGGTTTGATGACGACGAAGAGCTCAAAGATGCGGTCACAGGCTGGCTCCAGGCACAAGCGGGTGATTTTTATGCAGAATGAATTTCAAAGCTTGTGAAGAGATACGATAAGTGCCTCAATCGCTATGGAGACTATGTAGAAAAATAGTGCAAAGATGTAATTGTAAGATGTATATATTAAAATATTTTTATTTAACTTGGTGTATTTTTTTAAATCAACCGGAGGTTACTTTCTGAACGGCCCTCGTAGTATAAAGTCAGAGATTTCTATTTAGTTGAACCTATTGGCTAAGGACCCTGAACAAAACTCTGGATGACCTCTCTCCATGCATCTCCTAACTCTTCCACTGTCTTAAGCCAACCCTCCCTGCAGAATTGTCTCCAATTTGTTTTGGGCCTGACCTGGAGTAGGAGGGTACTATACCTGCTGACAGTCGACGTCTCGTGAAGGAACAGAAAGAACTGAGTTCTGTCCAATCGATACACTTTGATATTTCGTTTTTGCAACGAGTAGAACACTGATTGACACTGGCGATGCAGACCGATATTGTCATTCCAATACTGTAACTGCTGTTCTGTGAAGTATGTTCTATACCACTCTTACTCACATCACACATCCAGATACACACATTCTCTCTAGATGCTGAGGAATTTAGCACTCCTTATTGGTGTATAGTAGATACGAACCTGACACATTTGAGAGTGTTGTGATGATATACCAGACTACTGAGAAGAAGAAGACACGTAAGATTTATACGTAATAGAGCTCCAGGTGGAACGAGTTTGAAACATTTTAGTAAATCAACTGTGGTGTCAATTCTAGGGTGTTGTTCTAGAGCCTGGAGTCAGTATCAACAGGGTGCTGGGAAGAGAAAAATGATCGTAAAACATAAACACACGTACTCCTAAGACTTTACGGTTCTGCACTTAAACACGCTACAATGTTAAATGTACAATGTAGTCATGTTGAATGCAACACTCTTTACGCAGTAATGCAGGAAATGTATGTCCAAAATCTGACATACATTCACCCTCCAAGTTTTCTATTGCACTTATTTTGGTGACAAACTGCTTCCTTCTACACCAAATAAAAACATCGATTATTTGTGATACATGCACAATACAGCTTTCTGGAGGTGTATAGCGCCCACCGTTCACATCCGATTACGGTTCAGAAATTATACTATACTCGCATCAGTCCTATAAAATGATCGCCAGCAATGGAAAATGCATAAACCAACGACTTCTTATGTGGAAATACTCGTAGACAAATGCATAGCAGTGGGAATTTGACATGTGAAATTACACACCATGATGCACTGACTCTATGAACAGGACTTCTGTCAACCAGATGTATACGCTTGGTTTACAGTACCTCACAAACCCCTGTCACTTACTAAGAATCACCGCAGTAATGAAACTGACGACTCGATTTATGTCCAAGATGTGGCAGGGGAATGGAGTACTTCACATACATTTTCGTTCATCTAGAGGAGTGTGCCAAAATAGGTTTTCCATTGGTTTGGTTGACATGATTCATCACACATGTGTTGGAAGGCCAATGCAGGTTGTACCACACAACTGGTACAACTCCAAGAGAACAACGGAAAAAAATGGTTAAATATGCAACCTGCTGATCCATCTCCCTCTCTTTGTAATGCATCATCAGTCTACCATTAAACAATACCTTGTTACAACCCCTCTCAACCGATTACTCTATCTGCATTCTATAATCCTTTAATGCAGAGCCATGGCAGTTAAGAGGCAGATGGTTCACTTTTTCAGAAAAGCATCAAAGACAGCCATCAACTTTTATACATCCCTATTACCTCAATTGACATACAGCAGTATGTTATTAGAAATCCTGCTGCAACTGTTCTGGAAGGTATTTGTTAGCTGACACTGCATGGTTGTGATTGGTAGGGTACAGAGAATCTCATTGTAAATACTGTTAGTTCGAATTTAAACCACATAAACCATGTTGCGCAGAGTAAAACATGCAGTCCATTCGGTAGTTGTGTATCGCAGCTCCCCAAGCTGGTAATACAATGCTCTTGGGCTAAAGATCCTTTACAAAAGTCTATAAGGTGTTTACCGATAACTTTGAGGCCACAACTGGGCTTGTGATCCAACATAAGCAAATTTATTACTCTACAGGAGCAGAAGTAACATAAAATAAGTAAAATTGCAAATATTGATGGAAAATACATATGAATGCAGGGAAAATACCCAAAAATGTGG
Source organism: Schistocerca nitens (assembly GCF_023898315.1). Taxonomy (NCBI): domain Eukaryota; kingdom Metazoa; phylum Arthropoda; class Insecta; order Orthoptera; family Acrididae; genus Schistocerca; species Schistocerca nitens. Next base: position 515,150,073 of record NC_064620.1, on the reverse strand, counting down.
GGAAATTGAGGGAGAATGAGAGAATACTTACATGTCTGCTGGAGTCATACACTGCTGTAGTTATACACTGCTTGAATGTGTTACAGCAGAGAAACAACATATCAAACTGCCTATAAGAGAACGACACCGGAACCTTCTCTTGTGACTGATAGTTTGTGGCATATGGCGGTCCTGCAGTACAGGCGACAAAACTTTACAGAGATCTGTGCAAGTGACTTCGATCACTTGCCACCTGCTCCAATGGACCAGTATGTGCCGATTTATTTCGCTCGATGTCAACACACAGACGTTGTCTGTTTTCAATATATCAGAAGAAAAATGGTTCAAATGGCTCTGAGCACTATGGGCCTTAACATCCGTGGTCATCAGTCCCCTAGAACTTAGAACTACTTAAACCTAACTAACCTAAGGATATCACACACATCCATGCCCGAGGCAAATTTCATGAAACAACAACGTAATCGTGGAAGAGTATCACTGGCACCATACAGTAGGGAAATTTTGTGGGTACGTTATTGAAGCAATTCTCATATGTCATATGAGTCACATTAAGCGATGTAACTGTGCAGTCGTACTCAATGACATGGGCAGGGAGTGTGGAAAGAAAGAAATAAAATTCTAAGTTAGTAATGAGGTAGCGTTTGGACATTCTGGAATATAAACTGCTTTTTAACCATTTGAATACTATATAACGGTACTTGTAGAAGGCACAGAAAAATCAAGGCTACAGGTGGAACCGTGTAAAGATACATCGTACGAAAAGATAGAACTGATGATACACGAAAAGAGGAAATCAGCACAAAGGCATGAGAACCAAATACAAAACAATTGAAAGTGCACAAAAAATAAATAACTTGCACAGTGACCAACTGGCTGGAATGTCGCTACGGGAAAGACAAAGGAAGATGAAAGTAACACACCCACTATGCAGAAACAAAAACAAGAAATGCTTTTCATTTCATGCAAAACTTTGCCATTACAATGTGCTATTAAAGACCGAAAGTGTGCTTCTGGACAAAGTCGAAATGGGAAACTAATAAAGTCTACGAGCAACTGAGGAACTGTATAAGACGTGTTTTGCTCTTGCCGACAGATTTACGCGGAAAGCCAGCACGGTTTTGGAGCAAGTGGAGAGGAGGCATCCATAAAACCAGTTGCCTACGTGAAATCAAGAATAGCATGAAGCGGGTGTAATCAACATTTAGCCAGTATATAACAGGCGTAATTACAGGAACACAGAAGGCAGTGAACAACAGAACAACAAGTAAGACAACAGGTACACAGAAGACAGTGTACAACTGGCACAACTACGGGAACACAGAAGCCAGTCTTCAAACAGGCGTAATTACCTGATCACAAAAGGCATCGTACAACAGGTACGACTACAGGAACACAGAAGGCAGTGTGCAACAAACATAGAGGAACACGCATGACTATAAGAAAACAGATGCCAATGGATATAGTCGCAATTACAGTACCAAAGAAAGAATCGTACAACCGGCATGAGTACAGGAACACAGAGGGTAGTGAACAACAAGCATATTTAAGAGAGCTTTGAGGCAATGTACAACAGGCATAATTACAGGAACGCAGTAAGCAGCCTACAACAGGCATAATTACAGGAACCCTCGATGACATCAAATGATTCTGGTATCGAAAAACACACTAAACGGTATTTGTAGCGAGACTGCAGAGAAGGTCAATAATTACGAATCAGTGGGATGCTCAAAAAAAGGACACTCTAAATGAATGTGTTTGTCGTGACCCACAGCAGACACAATCGAATTGAAACAAACAAATGTAACAGCGAAGTGTAGTGGAATCCGTGTATGGTGCTGGAGGCAAGCTGTGTCGCGTAGGCGCTAGCGGCTTGATAATCCACCTCGCAAGCGGCGATTACGTCAACATTGGGACCACGGAGCTGTGTCCACGCACAGGCCAAGGCCAGCCGGTTGCTGGCCGTATCTGTATTCCTTATTCTGCATGGCTGCACTGCTGGTGCCCGGCGTTTAACACACAGAGTTCCTGCACAAACATACCACGGTCTTCAGACAATACTACTTCAATCTACTGTTCATCACTACAATATTGTGATCTGAGTCTATGTCTGCTCCTGGGTACACCTTACAATCCAGTATCTGATTCCGGAATCTGTCTGACCATGATCTAATCTAACTGAAATCTTCCCATATCGCCCTGCCTTTTCCAACTATACCTCCTCCTCTTGTGATTCTTGAACAGTGTATTCGCTATTACTAGCTGAAACTTGTTACAGAACTCAATTAGTCTTTCTCCTCTCTCATTCCTTGTCCCGAGCCCATTTTCTCCTGTAACCTTTTCCTCTACTCCTTCCTCTTACAACTGCATTCCAGTCCCCCATGATTATTAGATTTTCATCCCCCTTTACATACTGTATTACCTTTTCAATATCCTCATACACTTTCTCTATCTCTTCATCTTCAGATTGCGACGTCGGCATGTATACCTGAACTATCGTCGGTGTTGGTTTGCTGTCTATTCTCATAAGAACAACCCTGTCACTGAACTGTTCACAGGGCACTCTCTGCCCTACCTTCCTATTCATAACGAATCCTACTCCCGTTATACTATTTTCTGCTCCTGCTGATATTAGCCTATACTCATCTGACCAGAAATCCTGGTCTTCTTTCCACTTCACTGACCCTTACTATATCTAGATCCGTTTTCAGATTTTCTAGTTTCCCGAACATGTTCAAGCTTCTGACATTCCACGCCTCGACTCGTAGAACGCTATCCTTTCGTTGATTATTCAATCTTTTTCTTATGGTAACCTCTCGTTGGCAGTCCCCTCCCGGAGATCTGAATGGGGGACTATTCCGAAATCTTTTGCCAATGGAGATATCATCATGACACTTTTCAGTCCCAGGCCACATGTCCTGTGGATATACGTTACGTGTCTTTAATGCAGTGGTTTCCATTGCCTTCTGCATCTTCATGCCGTTGGTCACTGCTGATTGTTCAGCCTTTAGGGGCAGTTTCCCACCCCTAGGACAAGAGAGTATCCTGAAGCTCTGTCGCTCCTCCGCCCTCTTTGACAAGGCCGTTGGCAGAATGAGGGTGACTTCTTATGCCGGAAGTCTTCGGCCGCCAGTGCTGATTATTAATCAAACTTGAAGCAGCGGCGGGATTCGAACCCGGGACCGAAGACGTTTCGATTATGAATCAAAGACGCTACCCCTATATCACGAATAACAAAAGTGACACGATGCCAGGCGAGAGGAAGGCGACTATTACTATAATAATCAGTAGTTCTCCATGCAGGCTGACGGGGTCGCAATAGTAAAAGTCAAACATCAGGCAAGGAATGACGTTACTGCCAATATGACGCGTTCCGCAGTTTATCCATCATCAGATATCCAGAAGCGATTATTGTACGTAGGTACGGCGTTTCAACATTCGTAGACGAGACTGACACTTGACTGTTGCCGTTGGGACCCGGCCAGCATGAATATAGTTACTGATTGTTTTAATTTCAAGTCTGACGTCGTATAACATATAACGAAAGAAATATGTTTTCGCGCGATACAATTACAAAAATACAGTTTTCGGTCTTTTCCTATGACTTTACTGTGAAACCCTCCTTTTTCCAAAAGGCCAACTGTAGCCGCCCTTCGTCGATCTGCTGTCGTCAATTTCTCTGACGGAAGACATCATGTTGTTATCTACTGTATATGCCAGACCTTTAGTTATATTATACATCAGATGGAGCTGCCACAAACATCTTCACTGTAACGGCTACTAAATTTTGGATTTTCATAGTTATTAATGTCAACTTTTTGCTCAGTCGATCACCCTTCATTTGTTGCTGCGTAACCGACGACAGGAGAGTTAATAACGTCTGTGGATGTTAGTTATTTTTTACTAATACACACGTAATTATGGAAATTACATTAGTTTTTTTATCAACAACATTTAATAATAATTAAAGGAGCATGAATGATTGCGTTTTGTATAGAGGGAAAAGAAAGGTTGATCCTACAGTTACTCTCAGCAATTACGGCACTAAAATCTCCGTGATTTTTATAGTTCGTCATTCAAAGATATTATAGCAAGGGCTATGATCCATTACTATACTTCTATGAAGTCATTCAAACTTCCTCGTTTTTATTTTCACAAAGTTAAGTGTCCAGTTACGTTCTTGTATTCAGTTTGTCTTCTTGTATAGTCCACAGGTCCAGTTATCAGTTATTCGGCATGTAATAGAGTTTAATACTGAGCACTACTTATCTCGCGCACACAGTTTCTCAGATGTTCTTAGTCCGTGACCTTACGCCAAAAGTCTGGCCCGTAAAAATTAACTATAGTCAATTTCCTTGCAGTTTAACAAAAGTGCCCTGATCCCTTCCGTAGCAAATCACACGGAAATGCGCGCAGCTACGTAGACTTATTCAGAGCGCAGAAAACAAGATAAGAGAACGCATGGTTTATATAGTAGGATTTAGAAAGAAAAGTATCCGTGTTAAATCCTCTCTGATTTCCCTGAAGCACTACTTTGCTGCGGGCGTTATTCTGATGAGAGATTACATATCGATAATTTTAATTAAAACTTTCCAGTGCTATTAATTATTTCCGATATTATCGATCATCCCCCCTCCCCCTATATGAGAATAAGCCTGATAATATTGTTCTTAATTAAAAGAGCGGTTATACAACGCTAGGTATCCTACAGCTACAGGTACAGTTTGCGAGTATCAAAATATGTAACATCATTAGCTTATCATTTGACTGTACTGACTTAGGCGCTTCCATTTTTTATGCTGCCAAGGGACCATAAACCTTAGCACGCGACATAAATGTTAACTAGTTACATCCACCCGTTCCTGAGAAAAAATGCTCTTAACAGACGGATGGACAACAAAAAGCTCCAAAAGGGTTTCGTTTTTACCGATTCCAGAACGGAAAAAAAAGAAAAAAAAGAGGACAGAGCTTACTGCTCTGACACGACATCATGCAAAGAGTAAAAAGTAGGTGAATAAGTAGATTAGCCTTTCTCGATTTTACAAAGCCATTTGGCATTGAAAAATTTGAGGAAAAAATTAAAGAAAAACAGAGAGCATACGAGCGTTGTCTGCAATCTCCCAGTGACCAAATAGGAGAAAACTACAGCCTGATGAGAAGCGGCCGGTACGAAAATTTGCACCCAAGGTCATCTCGCTGTCCTGCAGATTGCCAGTTAGTGATAATTTCAAATTTCAGTAAAAATTACGTGAAAAATATTAGACCTCTCTATTCTTAGTCTAGAGTACGATGGAGTAAACTCCAAAAGAAAATTCTTACCAGTTGCTACAAACAAAAATGAAAACTAGCAACACAACAAATTTTGCCGAAAAATATTTTTTTAACCAGTCATATTTAGACGGAAAATGGTATAAGAACATTCTCGGAGTTTATAGATGCATGTGACAGATATTTTATCATGAAAACGCACAAGTATTCTGAGATAAAAAAAAAGAGAAATGAAAGTGTTCCGCCTTGATACGGCCGAGGGTATTTCCTACCTCTCGTAAATGTTATATTTGCTGCTCTTACTGACTCTTCGTCACAGCACCCATCAACCAGATCGCCGATATACGCTATACATAAGAAACTGTAGGTACTTTCAAGCCAATTTTTCCGTTTAAATCGAGTAAAATATTTTCGTGTGTAGTTTTGTGAAACCCAAATTTTATCGAAGTATAGTACAAGACTATTGTCCTCAGCACGCAGTAAGTGCATTTTACACAAAAGTTCGTTCTTGTTGCTGCAGTGTCTTTCCATTTCTTTAAAAAATTTTGTCCATCATAATATTTTCTGAATCAAAAACCAAGTGAGCGGATAATACGAAGAACGTATAAAGGCACATTCGCATGCCGTGCGTGAGTTTCCTCGGAAACGCGAAATATTAATTAAATAATTAATCTGTGACAAGTAAATAAAGCCTATGGCACAGAACTGCAGCGCTGTGTCGCTGATAAAACAAAACACCATTACGACACTCTTATGTTTGATTAAGAAGAGAGGTCATGTACAACAACTAGTCCGGGAAACACTTATATTTTATTAACTGGCACACCGCCATATTTGATGTTATATAAGAACACTGCGAGTTGCAATCTTACTAGGCACTCGATTCTGTAAAGAATTTATATTTATGAAAGTAAGTAGAATTATTTAACTGTAGGCTTATTCGTTGAATATATCTGATTTAACTAACTGTGTAAACTTTTTTATGTTTAGTAGACAGTCACCTCTGTACGACGTATTGACATGGCTGGCAAATTATTCTAACATTGAGATTTAGATTTTGAGTCCGCACCTACCGCAGCAGTCTTTGGAAACGATTTAAATACGAAATCCGATTATTTGAGTCTTATTTCACGGTCAACTACGAATAACATTGCACTTACGAAAAAGCCATTGTCAAGAGTCTGATACCAAATAATTAAACGTCCACGTTACAGATACGCAAATATTAATTACAACCAATCTCTATTATACAATAATTAATATTTATATTTATTTTACTTTATTTATTTTATATTGGCGACTGCGTGTCGGACTTGTTATTTTGTCATTTCTTACATTGTTCTCTTTGTTTCATGTGAAAAATCAACTTTCTGGACCTGGACGTGAATGTATGAGAAATAACAAAAATCTGAAGATATTTTCCAATTCTAAAATTTTGCGGGAAGACGCAATGAAGCTTCCAGCAAAATAAGGTAAGACGCAGCATCTTTGCATTGGCAGGCTTGACCAGGTGCATAATTCAGTGTATTAGCTCTTCAGTAGATTCTGTAGTATTTCTTTCGCGCGTAGCAGTTTTCAGTGATAAATTTCATTCTCAGTGCTTTTCCTTAAACAATAACTTCTGCTGTTGTTGTTGTTGTGGTCTTCAGTCCTGAGACTGGTTTGATGCAGCTCTCCATGCTCCTCTATCCTGTGCAAGCTTCTTCATCTCCCAGTACCTACTGCAACCTACATCCTTCTGAATCTGCTTAGTGTATTCATCTCTTGGTCTCCCTCTACGATTTTTACCCTCCACGCTGCCCTCCAATGCTAAATTTGTGATCCCTTAATGCCTCAAAACATGTCCTACCACCCGATCCCTTCTTCTAGTCAAGTTGTGCCACAAACTTCTCTTCTCCCCAATCCTATTCAATACCTCCTCATTAGTTACGTGATCTACCCACCTTATCTTCAGCATTCTTCTGTAGCACCACATTTCGAAAGCTTCTATTCTCTTCTTGTCCAAACTATTTATCGTCCATATTTCACTTCCATACATGGCTACACTCCATACAAATACATTCAGAAACGACTTCCTGACACTTAAATCTATACTCGATGTTAACAAATTTCTCTTCTTCAGAAACGATTTCCTTGCCATTGCCAGTCTACATTTTATATCCTCTCTACTTCGACTATCATCAGTTATTTTACTCCCTAAATAGCAAAACTCCTTTACTACTTTAAGTGTCTCATTTCCTAATTTAATTCCCTCAGCATCACCCGATTTAATTTGACTACATTCCATTATCCTCGTTTTGCTTTTGTTGATGTTCATCTTATATCCTCCTTTCAAGACACTGTCCATTCCGTTCAACTGCCCTTCCAAGTCCTTTGCTGTCTCTGACAGAATTACAATGTCATCGGCGAACCTCAAAGTTTTTACTTCTTCTCCATGAATTTTAATACCTACTCCAAATTTTTCTTTTGTTTCCTTTACTGCTTGCTCAATATACAGATTGAATAACATCGGGGAGAGGCTACAAACCTGTCTCACTCCTTTCCCAACCACTGCTTCCCTTTCATGCCCCTCGACTCTTATAACTGCCACCTGGTTTCTGTACAAACTGTAAATAGCCTTTCGCTCCCTGTATTTTACCCCTGCCACCTTCAGAATTTGAAAGAGAGTATTCCAGTTAACATTGTCAAAAGCTTTCTCTAAGTCTACAAATGCTAGAAACGTAGGTTTGCCTTTTCTTAATCTTTCTTCTAAGATAAGCTGTAAGGTTAGTATTGCCTCACGTGTTCCAACATTTCTACAGAATCCAAACTGATCTTCCCCGAGGTCCGCTTCTACCAGTTTTTCCATTCGTCTGTAAAGAATTCGCGTTAGTATTTTGCAGCCATGACTTATTAAACTGATAGTTCGGTAATTCTCAGATCTGTCAAGACCTGCTTTCTTTGCGATTGGAATTATTATATTCTTCTTGAAGTCTGAGGGTATTTCGCCTGTCTCATACATCTTGCTCACCAGATGGTAGAGTTTTGTCATGACTGGCTCTCCCAAGGCCATCAGTAGTTCTAATGGAATGTTGTCTACTCCCGGGGCCTTGTTTCGACTCAGATCTTTCAGTGCTCTGTCAAACTCTTCACGCAGTATCTTATCTCCCATTTCGTCTTCATCTACATCCTCTTCCCTTTCCATAATATTGTCCTCAAGTACATCGCCCTTGTATAAACCCTCTACATACTCCTTCCACCTTTCTGCCTTCCCTTCTTTGCTTAGAACTGGGTTGCCATCTGAACTCTTGATATTCATACAAGTGGTTCTCTTCTCTCCAAAGGTCTCTTTAATTTTCCTGTAGGCAGTATCTATCTTACCCCTAGTGAGACAAGCCTCTACATCCTTACATTTGTCCTCTAGCCATCCCTGCTTAGCCATTTTGCACTTCCTGTCAATCTCATTTTTGAGACGTTTGTATTCCTTTTTGCCTGCTTCATTTACTGCATTTTTATATTTTCTCCTTTCATCAATTAAATTCAATATTTCTTCTGTTACCCAAGGATTTCTACTAGCCCTCGTCTTTTTACCTACTTGATCGTCTGCTGCCTTCACTACTTCATCCCTCAGAGCTACCCATTCTTCTTCTACTGTATTTCTTTCCCCCATTCCTGTCAATTGTTCCCTTATGCTCTCCCTGAAACTCTCTACAACCTCTGGTTCTTTCAGTTTATCTAGGTCCCATCTCCTTCTGCAACAATACCAATACACGAGTGTACAATATGGCCGACTTCTGTACGATACGTTGTAACATGGCCAGCAGCCATTAAGAATAATCCGATATTCAGTTTACATTTTTAAATTAACAAACAGCCATTGTTGCTACGAGCGATTCATGTTCAACTACATTTTATTTTAAAACCAGTGTCAAAATTTATTTTCTTGAAGCATACCATACGTGTGGCATGGTCATAACTAGAAAACAATACGCAAAGATGGAACAGCAAAGACATACTATTCAGACGCAATCCGACTCGGACGAGAGACAAATGTTAGAAAATGACTTTACGACAGCAACCGGTAGTGACGATTCATCAAATATTGACGCAAGTGTTAACGGAAATTTTGACAATAGGCCGTCCACCACAAAAATTTCAAAGTCTCAGTCAGAGCCCATGTTAATACATGACGTCACGTCTAATGACGCGGCGGGGGCAGAGACCTTGCAAACAGTAAACATTGCCAACATGTTGCAAATGCTAATGAAACAAAACGCAGAAAATATGGCAACCTTAAGGATGCAGAACGCGGAAAACCTGGCAACCTTAAAGACACAAAATGACGAAATTAAATCTGACCTCATAGCACTCAAGACAGGTAGTGACACTTTGTGTAAACGTGTGGAACTTATAGACGCCACACTGACCAAACAGATGACTGAACTCAGTACGAAATTTTCCAAGCTTAATACGAGACAAGAAAAGACTACAAATGACGTGGCACTTTTACAGACACAAGTAAAAAACCTTAATGTCACGTGTGAAGCTCTTACTGAACAAATTCAAACATATCCTTCAGTACATGACAACCTTGAAAAACGAATTACTGACGTGGAGAATAAATTTGGCAATGTTGAACAACAACTGACTGACAGATTACAATCTGATGCCACAGCTCATTTTCAAAATATTAGTAAAGAATTACATGATTGGGTAGAGAGCAAAGACAAACATTTTGATAGATGCATACGTGAAAATTTACCAACAATTGTGCGCGACTCCGTAGCGGAATACATCACTAATAACAAACAGCTTATTAGTGACGCAGTACAATCCGTCACTGCACCAATGACACAATTCACGGATCAACCACAGTCTGAATGTAATGAAAATATCAGTCAAAATGTACAGTTCAGAAACCAATATACATACGAGTATGACGCACACATACCGCACACAACGAAAACACAAGAACAACACATACCACGTCGTGCAAACACAAACACAAGCTATTATCATGCTAAACCACAGCAACATTATCGTAATTACTCGCCATCTGAACATTACAGTAATTACAGTGGAACAAATCCATATCATAATGCAAAGGAAGAAGAAAGCTTAATAAAACACAGGCAATTTCAGACTTTTATCCCAGAAAAACGAACCATTCATCCGGTGATTTTTCTTAAATCTTTTAGTAACGCATTTCCACGCACTTGGAGTGACCGGAAAAAGATTTCATATATTGTCGGTTACATCCAAGGCGATGCAGCTGTCTGGGCATACAGTCAAGCTGACGTATGTACCACGTACAGTGAGTTTGAGCGTGCCTTTCTGAACAAATTCTGGTCGCAATCCGTCCAGGAGCGACTCAGAAGACAAATTTTAGAACCTGAAACTTTTAACAGTAAAAATGGTAACTTACGCAGATATTTTGAAAAATACTTGAACATGGGAGATTTTTTGGACGAACCAGTCGCAACACGTGATATACTCCGTGCGTTGAAGGCCAAATTGCCTTTCAACATTAAAGAAAAACTCTTACATATTCCGGATGACGATCCAGATTATATTTTAACGGCTTTAGATTCGGTTGACATGTTACTAGAAGATCAGCGCTTCGCGCGGCAAAACAGCAGCCACAATGTTTATACTAGTGGTATGCAAAACATGCAGGCTTGCCAACTCAATTCTGGCGCGCCCACAGTTGGATACGCGGTACAGCAAAAACAGCAAACTCACATGCCGTCTCAATACGGAAATCAAAATCAACACGCGTATCCAATACAAACAACAGTTACAACAGTAATAACACTTCATGCGGCAATCCATACAAAAGGCACCGCGGTAATAACAACAACGGTAACAGCGGATACAAATGTAACAACAAAAACACAAACAGAAATAGAAATAATAATAACTACGAGCCAAGACAGCATCAAGGCTGGACTCGTAGCGATCAATACTTTCACTCAAACACTGCTATACCACAGCAGCCACCAGGACAAAATTGGAGCATACCTTACGACCGACAGGTAAGTCATAATGCGCAACAGCAACAACAACTGCAAAAGTTTGGAGATCACAACAGGCAATATCCGAATGTGAATATAATAGAAGTGACACCTGATACACAACCTCAATCTCTGTCAGTACCTAATACAAATGCTAACCCAACAAACTAGAAACAGTCACTTCTATGCCCCGGGTCGTGGCTGAAGAATTCTTGGGGGGCTACTTCAATGTTAATCAGTTATTTGACACCACCATTGAGCAACAAAATATTGATTTACCTAATAATCCTAAACAAAAACTACCTGTTTTATTTATAAGATATAACCACAATGAGAATATATCAAATGAACTTTTGCAAGACAGTACACAATGTCGTTCAAACACGAATGAAATTGTTTTAGCCTCTACTACTGGTGTAGTAGGTGGGATTCCAACTACTGTTATCTTAGATACAGGTGCAGCTGTGAGCGTTTTGTCTTTTAATTTCTATAAAAAGATGTGTGAATTGGAGCCTGTGCCTGAGTTTCCTGCCCAAAACTGTAAAATAACTACTGCTCTAGGTAATAAGTCATGTAGGGTTACGAAGCAAGTTTTTGTAAACATTAAAATAGGTAATGGAACCGTACAATGGTCATTCCTGGTTGTACAAAACCTTGTGACAAATTGCATATTAGGAATAGATATTATGAGCGAGAAGGACTGCATTATAGACTTCTCCAAAGGTAAATGTATTTTAAATGATAGAGGCAGTGTAATTATTATTGATTTTGACAGGAGAACTCTAAAGCATGACAAACACTGTACACGGTACAAGGTTCAGTTAGTACTTGACAAAGACATTCAAGACACGCACACACTCTCATCTGACACAGAGCTAATGGATTGATTGATCATAAGATAAATGAAGCTACAGCTCTCAGTGTACATGAACGTATGAAACTACAGGGTGTTATCCAAATATTTACAAGTTTTTACCAAACGATTAGATGTTATCAACACGTATGTGTACAAGATTGAAGTTAAGCCTCACAAGATCTTCTACCACAAGACATATAACGTACCGTTATCTCAACGACCTGCTGAGTGGCAAGAACTAAAACAAATTACAACATAGATAATAAGTAGTATAGAAATTTTCATTTCAGCTGTACCAGTGACGCAGTTGAAGACAGAAGAACTTTTCTTTCAACGCCGCGGCACTACCAAGAAGACTGAATATTAAGGTAAAATTTATGATTACGTAGCAGTGAATGATATATTAATTTTTCACGGAACATATGTGACTGTAGGTATCACTGACTTGGTATGACACCTGACGAACCGACAGACGTAACCTGTGAAGCGATCTTTTACTTCGAGAAATAGATTAGACGCACATATCTCAGCAAGAAAAGCATCTACCAGTAGCCAAGGCCACACAGACACTATACACACACGCACAAAACGCGAGGAAACTAACAGTTTTCCGTCTCTTATTATTTTGAATATTTATTGAGTAGTGAAAACGCCTGGTCTTGCCTACTGATGTAATGAATGTTGTCTAACCTATCTTAATTTCAGATGACATCACAAAAAAAAACATCGATAAAATCCCAGCAAAACCGTTAAAGAGAAAGTAATTATCTGCAATTCATGTAATCAAATGTGACATAATGTAATAATTTATAGCTATGTAATGATGATGTAAACATGTTTATGTGTAAATGTATTATGTTTATCCTAAGAAAATATGTGACGTGTATATGTATGATTACTTATGTTTTTTTTAAAAAATGATGTATAATGTAACTGTTACTATGTGAAAATTTGAACCATAACGAGTGCCAAAACGTGAAAAACTTTAAAAAAAATTGCATAGTGAACGACTGTTCACGGACATTAACGTACATAACTAAGTCTGTCTGCAACTACGCAGAAACCTATGTGAAAGAAACTGTTAATGACATTCATCATGTATCGTACCTTTGTAAACGCAATGAACGATTTCTTTGATAAGTAACTACGAACATTTAGGTGAGCTATATTTAGCAAAAAACTGAAAATGTGAAGTGCGCAATTGGTGCATCGTCTAGTGACATTACTACAGTATCTAACTTCAAGATGTTAACTGGATTAAATGGTCACAACGTGCCTGTCCAGAAAACAACACGACGAGTGGAAGAATTTTGGTTGGAACTTCAGGGAATGGAATGTTCTCGAAATGTGACGGACACATCCAAGGATCGACGCCAGCTATGTGCCGTCCGAGGTTCTGCAACCAAGCTTCCACGGAATATCGAAAACGAACTGCATATGAACCAATTACTGGACGGGTCACGTCTGATCTGCAATAAACAATGCTTTTTGTCACAACGAACTGCATCACAACGACTATAATGGAAATAGGAAATGGACATGCTTATGTATCAATCACGTTGTTATACAGCGATGTTACTGTGATCAAAAAACTTTACCACGACGACACTAACCTGTGAAAAATTATTGTGCAGCAGATGAATATAAACTGTAATAACGACACGATGTGTATAGGTCAACGCACCTGAAACAAAAAGACATTTTTCTTTGAAGCACTTCAATGCAATACTATGTAACTAAGAACATTCAACAATCTAAAGTTGTATTGTATTATAACAAATATTGTAATTTTAAAACTATGTTACCTGTCATAGAATGTAGTCTTCATATGCAATCTTGGTGGAATATTTTCTTTGTGCAACGACTAAGAAATGCGCGCGCACACGAACAATATGAACTGCAATACTGTGCCGCGTGATCTAAATTTACGATATAACGGCAGTGCCGGAGTCACACAGACGCTTCTGCGCATGCGCGCACTCTATTTTGCCAACATAAGAACTTTTACGACGCACGCGCGTCATTCAAATTTTGTATATAATATACTGTATAATGTATGTCATGTAAATAGTTGTAGATAACTTAGATTTTCTTGTGCCTTTAGGTGAATTGCTCGCCTGCAGGTGTGTCCTTTCGCCTCGCAATTCAGGGGGCAATATAAAGTCACATTTGCATGCCGTGCGTGAGTTTCCTCGGAAGCGCGAAATCTTAATTAAATAATTAATCTGTGACAAATAAATAAAGCCTATGGCGCAGAACTGCAGCGCTGTGTCACTGATAAAACAAAACACAATTACAACACTCTTATGTTTGATTAAGAAGAGAGGTCATGTACAACAACTAGTCCGGGAAGCACTTATATTTTATTAACTGGCACACCGCCATATTTGATGTTGTATAAGAACACTGCGAGTTGCAATCTTACTAGGCACTCGATTCTGTAAAGAATTTATGTTTATGAAAGTAAGTAGAATTATTTAACTGTAGGCTGATTCGTTGAATATATCTGATTTAACTAACTGTGTAAACTTTTTTATGTTTAGTAGACAGTCACCTCTGTACGACGTATTGACATGGCTGGCAAATTATTCTAATATTGAGATTTAGATTTTGAGTCCGCACCTACCGCAGCAGTCTTTGGAAACGATTTAAATACGAAATCCGATTATTTGAGTCTTATTTCACGGTCAACTACGAATAACATTGCACTTACGAAAAAGCCATTGTCAAGCGTCTGATACCAAATAATTAAAGTCCACGTTCCAGATAAGCAAATATTAATTACAACCAATCACTATCATACATATACAATAATTAATATTTTATTTTATTTATTTTATAAACGGTCGTCTCGGTACCGTAATAACTAATTTTTTCACGGAGATAACCCTGTATTTTTCTAGCAGTCGGATATTCTCCTCTGTCTAGTATCAGAATACATTTTTACGCACTAACTTTTTGTCAAAACCGTCAAATTCCGTTATTTCCGTTTTCAATTATATACTTTTCTTGGGGGATCAATGCAAGTGCTCATATTTAGAGATTCTGCCGATGTTACTACACTGTCAATATGGAATGATGTATATGGTCGACAAGACTTCGTTTTCAAAATATTAAGACACTTGGTTAGGTCTGAGAAAGAGGAAGCACAAATAGATGTAACAAGTCCGCGACAATGGACAGTCACAATCAATATCTTCACTTTGGGATAGTGATGGTAATGTTAGCAATGACAGTTCCACTAAAGCAGAGTCACAAAATATTGGCCGGCCGGTGCGGCAGATGTGACGGTACGTCACATAAATGGACATTTGGAGAAAGGGGAAGGAAGTTTTTGTTATGAGACGTGTGAATTATAAAATATTCCAAGGCTGTGTACGTGTGCGCGATGTATAACAAATAGTAAAGAACGTAAGTTATTATTATCAAAACACAAATATCGACATAATTAACAAAACACAGTTTTTTTGGTATAATCTCTGTGTAACATAGGCCATGAAGATCAGAGACAATGCTTCGACTGAACTACCTCTCTCGTTTTGTTTCGTCTAGCGGTAGGCCGCCATTGTAGTGCTGTCTGATAAGTAACGTAAGCTTTATCTGTATTTTGAAAAATATAATAGAAATTGTTATTAGAAAGTGTGTATTATTGACTTAGTTGTCACCTCTCATGATCGCAAACATTAATTGTAATTAACAAAGTTTTTACAGAACTTCGCAGTTGTCATTGTGGTCGCCAGTCCAAAGACTGGTTTGATGCAGCTCTCCATGCTACTCTATCCTGTGCTAGCCCCTTCATCTTCGAATAAGTACTCCAAACTAGATCCTTCTGAATATGCTTGCTGTATTCATCTTTTGGTTCCCTCTACAATTTTTACCACCCACACTTCCTTCCAATACTAAATTGGTGATCCCTTGATGTCTTAGAATGTGTTCTCTATCAACTGATCCCTTCTTTTTGTCAAGCTGTGCCACCAGTTTCTTCTTTCACCAATTCCAGTCAGTACCTTCTCAGTAGTTACGTGGTGTGCCCATGTAGTCTTCAGCATTCTTCTGTAGCACCACATTTAAAAAGCTTCTATTCCCTTCTTGTCTAAATCGTTTATCGTCCATTTTTCACTTCCATGCATGGTTACACTCTACACAAATACCATCAGAAAAGGCCTCCTGATACTTATTTGATATTAATAAATTTCTATTCCTCAGAAACGCTTTTCTAGCCATTGTCAGTCTATGTTTAATATCCTCTCTGCTTTGGCCATCATCAATTATTTTGCTGCTCACATAGGATAACCTGCCTACTGCTTTGTCTCGTTTCCTAATCTAAATCACTTAGCATCACCTGATTTAATTCGGCAAGATTCCATTATCCTTGCGTTGCATTTGTTGATGTTCATCCTATATCCTCCTTTACAGACACTGTCCATTCCGTTCAACTGCTCTTCCAAGTTTTTTGTGTGTCTGGCAGAATTACAATGTTAGCGGCAAACCTCAAGGTTTTAACTCCTGCAGCGAACTTGTCTTTGGTTTCCTTTACTGCTTGCTCAATGTACAGATTGAATAATATCTGGAATAGGCTACAACCCTGTCTCACTTCCTTCTCAACCTCTGTTTCCCTTTCATACGCCCCAATTCTTATAACTGCCGTATGCTTTCTATACAAGTTATAAATAACCTTTTACTCCCTGCATTCTACCTCTGCTACCTTCAGAATTTGAAAGAGAATATTCCAATGAACGCTGTCAAAAGATTTATCTGTCTACAAATGCTGTAAACGTAGCTTTGACTTTCCTTAACCTATCTCCTAGGATAAGTCGTAGGGTCAGTATTGCCTTGAGTGTTCCTAATTGTACCCGAAATGTCGTCTATCCCCGGAGCGTTGTTTCGACTTAGGTTTTCCAGTACTCCGTCAGATTGTTGTCGCAGTATCATACCTCCCGCCACATCTTCATCTACATCCCCTTTCATTTCCGTAATATTGCCTTTATGTTCATCGCCCTTGTACAGACCCCCTATATAATCCTTCCACCTTTTACTTTCCTCTTCTTTGCTGAGTACTGGTTTTCCATCTGAGGTCTCGCTATTCATAAAGCTACTTGTGTTTTCTCCAAAATCTCTTTTAACTTTCTCATAGACTGTATTTCTTTAACTTTCCTGTAGGCGGTATTTATTTTTCCCATAGCTTAGTGTGCTTCAAAATCCTTACACCTCTCCTCTGGCTATTTCTGTTTAGTCATTTTGCACTTCCTGTCAATCTCAATTTTTCCTTTGGCCTGCTTCATTTGCTGCAGTTTTATATTTTCGCCTATCATTAATTAAATATCTCCTGTGTTATCCAAAAAATGGTTCAAATGGCTCTGAGCACTATGGGACTTAACTTCTCAGGTCATCAGTCCCCTAGAACTTAGAACTACTTAAACCTAACTAACCTAAGGACATCACACACATCCATGCCCGAGGCAGGATTCGAACCTGCGACCGTAGCGGTCTCGCGGTTCCAGACTGCAGCGCCTAGAACCGCACGGCCACTTCGGCCGGCTGTTATCCAAATGATTTCTACTCGGTCTTGTCTTTTTACCTTGATCCTCTGCTACATTCATTATTTCAGTTCATAAAGCTACCCATTCGTCTTCTACTTTATTCCTTTTCCCTGTTCTCGTCAACCGTTCCCAAATTTTCGCTCTGAAACTTTCAGCAGTCTCTGGTTCTTTCAACTTATCCAGGTCCCAGCTCTTAATTTCCTGCCGGTTAGCAATTTGTTCGCAGCTCGTGGTCTTGCGGTAGCGTTTTCACTTCCCGCGGACGGGGGCCTGGGTTCGATTCACGGCGGGGACAGGGATTTTTCCTGCCTCGTGATGACTGGATGTTGTGTCGTCTTCATCAGCGTTAATTCTGATTACGGTCGGTGAAAGGCAATGGCAAACCACCTCCGCTAGGACCTTGCCTAGTCGGCGGTGGGGGTCTCCCGCATCGTTCCCTACGCTCCTCGGAGTATGGGACCTCATCATCATTTAGCAATTTCGTCATTTTAATCTACAGTTCATAACCAACAAATTGTGGTCAGAGTTCACATCTGTCCCAGGAAACGTCTTACAGTTTAAAATCTTTTTCCGAATTCTCTGTCTTACCATTATATAATCAGTCTGAAATCTTATGGTGCCTACAAGTCTCTGCCAGGTATACCGCCTTCTTTCATGTTTACCAAACCAGTGTTAGCGATGATTGAATTATGCTCTGTGCAAAATTCCATCACGCAGCTTCCTCTTTCATTCTTTTCCATCAGTCTATATTCACCCATTATTTTTTCTTCACTTGCTTTTCCTACCATCGATTTCCAGTCTGCCATCACAATTAAATTTTCGTCTCCCTTAAGTATCTGAATAATTTCTTCTACCTCATGGTACATTTCTTCATTTTCTTTACCATCTGCGGAGCTAGTTGGTTTATAAACTTGTACTACTGTGCTGGGTGTGGGTTTCGTGTCTATCGTGGCTACGATAATGCGTGGACTACGCTGTTTATAGTAGCTTACCCGCATTCCTATTTTCTTATTCCTTGTTAAACCCACTCCTGCGTTACCCCTACATGACATTGTGTTTATAACCCTGTATACACCTGACCAGAAATCCTGTTCCTCTTGCCATAGAACTTCACTAATGCCCACTAGATCTAACTTCAACCTAAACATTTCCATTTTTTAAATTTTCTAACCTACCAGCTCGATTAAGGAAGCTAACATACCACGCTCCGATCCGTACAGTGCCAGTTTTGTTTCTCCTGATCACGACATCCTCTTGAGTAGACCCCGCACGGAGTTCCGAATGGGGGACTGTTTTACCTCCGAAATATTTTACCCAAGAGAACGCCGTCATCATTTAACCATACAGTAGGACTACGTGCCCTCGGGACAAATTACGGCTGAAGTTTCCCCTTGCTCTCAGCTGTTTGCAGTACCAGCACAGCAAGACCGTTTTGGTTGATGTTACCAGGCCAGATCACTCAATCATCCAGACTGCTGTCCCTGCAAACTACTGAAAAGGCTGCTGCCCTCTCCAGGAACCAATCGATTGCTTGGTCTCTCCGTTGCGGTTGCACCTATGCTGTCTGTATCACTGTGGTACAGAAGCTATCTTAAAGGGACCTGGACGTGAACGGGCATTTTTATATCTCGCTCTCAGTGCACATTACTCTTGATCTGCAATGTGGAGGAAGTTGCGGTTTTTTATCAATAAGGAATGACATTAACTCAAGCTGTAAAAGGAAATTTATTGAAATATGTGTTATAGTTTAAGAATTACAGTATTTTGACTAATAGATGTTTTTATAATGCACGTTCCCATTCTGGTACCATTTTATGGTCCATCATCAGTCTAATAGCATTCAAACTGTGTCAGGCTGCTGGCAACATTCATAGGAACACATTACACCTCTCGTTTTGTAGTTTGGAGTATCTCAGGCAATAGAAAAGCCCTTATTCTACCACATTATTATCTTGTCTAAAAAATACCACTAAAATTATATACGGAATGACAAACATAGATTATTTCTGTGGTGTATTAGGCATAATACAAAGATACTATCCCATTCTTCACTTGAGAGAAATTTGGTGAACATGGATAAAACCATTGTGAAGCTATACGAGGTGTGGCTAGAAAAAAACCGGACTAGTACTGGTGAAACAATAAAACGAATGCAATGAGGCTGAAAGTCGCGTGGCCTGTCACGTGACTCTCGCTCCGCCTACTGCTCGAGTTTCATCTGCCTCCTGCACTCAGTCTGCCCGTGGCGTCTGTTTTAAGTAGTTGACGTTTTGTCTGTGCGTCGGAAAATGTTGAGTGTACAGAAAGAACAGCGTGTTAACATCAAATTTTGTTTCAAACTAGGAAAATCTGCAAGTGAAACGTTTGTAATGTTACAACAAGTGTACGGCGATGATTGTTTATCGCGAACACAAGTGTTTGAGTGGTTTAAACGATTTAAAGATGGCCGCGAAGACACCAGTGATGACACTCGCACTGGCAGACCATTGTCAGCAAAAACTGATGCAAACATTGAAAAAATCGGTAAACTTGTTCGACAAGATCGCCGTTTAACAATCAGAGCAGTGTCTGAGTTAACAGGAGTTGAAAAGGAAAGTGTTAGGCAGATTCTTCATGAAAGTTTCAACATGAACAAAGTGTGTTCAAAAATGGTTCCAAAGTGTCTCACAATTGAACAGAAGGAACGCCGAAGAATGATTTGTTCTGACATCCTGGAAAACATTGAAAGTGATCCCACCTTCTTACAAAATGTTATTACTTGCGATGAATCGTGGTTTTTTACTTACGATCCCGAAACTAAACGCCAATCGATGCATTGGAAAACTCCTGGTTCTCCACGACAAAAAAAAAAGCACGAATGTCAAAATCGAAATTCAAGGCAATGATGATTGTTTTTTTTTGACATCAAAGGGATTGTGCACATTGATTGGGTACCAGAGGGACAAACAGTGAATCAGCATTACTACATTAGCGTCCTGGCTACCCTACGTGAGCGAGTACGGAGAAAACGGAACGATTTGTGGAGAAAAAAGTCATGGATCCTTCACTAAGACAATGCCCCAGCTCACAGTGCGTTGTCAGTGAAGACGTTTTTGGCAAAACACAACATTCCCATCTTAGATCATCCACCCTACTCACTTGATTTGGCCCCCTGTGACTTTTTTCTTTTCCCTAAAGTCAAGTCAGCTTTGAAAGGAACTAGATTTGAGACTGTTGAAGCAGTAAAAGAAAAAGCGACGGAAGTAATGTATGGACTTACCGAAAATGATCTGCAGCATTGCTATGAACAGTGGAAAATTCGTATGGAGCGGTGTAGAGACCGAGGAGGAGAGTACATTGAAGGAGATAACATGAAATTGTAAATAATTGTAAATAAATGTTTTTTCCAGCATCAGTCCGGTTTTTTTCTAGCCGCACCTCGTATGTACCTAATGTACTGAAAATGTAGTTTCGAGAAAATGAGAAAAGTATGTTCCCAGTGTTTTTCACTCACCGTACGCCTCTATCAGAACATTACAGCAGCATAATCTTGCTGGCCAGCTGCTTCTTTATCCTCTGTAGACTTCTTCAGGAGCCTTTTCCTTACTCTGGATTCTTCAGTGGTGGCTACCACAGCCTTTTCAGCTTCAACTAGTCGCTGACGATCTATAGCAGTCAGAGCAGCTATCATATTATTTCCTGGCTGGATGCCTAATTTGTCCATTACTTTTGTTCTGCTGATTACACCACCATTGAAACAGATGACAGCATCCATCACACCCATTTTGAGTACTGTTCATCCAACAAACACTATTTTTGGTACTCGTTGCCACACGCAGCTGTTGAAACTCTCATTGGGGTTTTTTGTACGGCCATGTAGACATTTGCTAAGTAATATTGTATCTGCAAGGTCCCTGTATATTGGCTTTATTGTTTCCATGACTGTAGCAGGCATTAAATGTTTATGGTGATATACCTTGCTGTTGCTTGAGCGTGGCTGGTTTACAGACATTTGTTCAAAGAGCGTTTATGACCAAATCAACAACGGAAAAGTAGGTAAAAATACATTTTTTGAAACGGGATAAATTGTATTTCACATGGTCACAAAAAATGTTTTCGAAAATTACAGTCATTTCACGTCCTGGTCCCCTTAACGACGGCAAGCTCCATGATTCGTGGGGGGTTTACCAAAGAAGAAAAAGTAAATATTCCAGAATTCGAATCAAGAACTGCTGCCAACGTGAGTAACTTAGAAACAGCAAACCAAATCATTAAAGGCAAATTTTCTGGTCACGATTGTATACCAATTACATTCCTTTCAGAGTATGATGATATAGTAGCTCCATATCCAGTAATCATATACAACCGTTCGCTCGACGAAAGATCCATACATAAAGACTGGTAAGGTCACTCCATGGTCAAGAAACGAAATGAGAGTAACGCGCTGAATTACAGACCCATAGCGTTGACGTAGATTTTCAGTAGTATTGCAACTTATACTGTGTTCGAACGTTCTGAATCACGTCGAAGAAAACAATCTATTGACACTATGTCATCACGGATTCAAAAAATATAATTCTCGTGCAACATATGAAGTAATGAGTGCTACCGACAGGGTGTCTCATGTTGAATCCATATTTCTGGGTTTCCAGAAGGCTTTCGATGCCGTTCCTGACAAACCACTTCTAATCACATTGCGTGCCTGTAGCGCATTGTCTCAGTTGTGCGACTAATTCTGGATTACCTGTCAGAAAGGCCACAGTTCATAGTAATTGACGGATAGTCGTCGAGAGAAACGGATATCATATCTGGCGTTACCCGAGGAAGCAGTATAGACCCTGTGCCGTTGCTAACCTCTACAAACGATTTAGGAGCAGTCTGAGTTGCCCTCTTAGATTGTTGCAAATAATGCTGTCATTTAACGTCTAGTAAAGTCTTCAGAAGATCAAATCAAATTTCAAAATGTTTTAGACAAGGTACCTGTATGGTGCAAAAAGTAGCAATTGACTGTAAAAATGAAGAGAGTAAGGTCATCAACATGACTACCGAAAACATCCGTTAAGTTTCGGTTACACGATAAGTGACACAATTGTAAAGACCATCAGTTCAACTAAATACCGAGGGATAACAATTACGAACAACTTAAACTGGAACGATCACGTATACAGGGTGTCCCAGCTATCTTGTCCACCCAAAATATCTCTGGAACAATAACAGCTATTGGAAAACGACTTTCACTGGTATCAATGTAGGGCTGGGGCCCATTAATATACATATTTGGAAACATTCTAAAACGAAAGCATATGTGTTTTTTAACACAAACTTATGTTTTTTTTAAATGGACCTCCTATAGTTTTTCTTCAGCAATCAATAGCATGACAAAGCACATACACAATGGCGTTGTTTGCATCGCAATATTCCCATTACATCCCGAGATATTGAGACGCGAAGTTGACGCTTGAAACACCCGACATGCGCTGCTAGAGCGCGTCCTGAGGCTCAGGCGTGAACCCCATGCTGCCCGTAATCGCGATGTGATTGACATGTGTAATCACACCTCCATACTTATCAAGAGGTCCGAAACGAATAATACGGTCTGCTGCGATTACGGGCAGCATGGGGTGCACGCCTGAGCCTCAGGACGTGCGCTAGCAGCGCATGTCGGGTGTTTCAAGCGTCAACTTCGCGTCTTAATATCTCGGGATGTAATGGCAATATTGCGATGCAATCAACGCCATTGTGTATGTGCTTTGTTATGCTATGGATTGCTGAAGAAAACATATAGGAGATCCATTTAAAAAAACATGTTTGTGTTAAAAAACACATATGCTTTCGTTTTAGAATGTTTCCAAATATGTATATTCATGGGCCCCAGACCCACATTGATACCGGTGAAAGTCGTTTTCCAATAGCTGTTATTGTTACAGAGATATTTTGGGTGGACTAGATAGCTGGGACACTCTGTATAATGTTGTGGAGAAGGCGAGCAAAAGACCGTGCGTTCTATTGGCAGCACACTTAGAAGAAGCAACAAATCCAATAAAGAGACTGTCCGCCCTGTGCCAGAGTTTTGCTGGGATGCTCACCAGATAGGACTGACGGAGGATACAGAAAACTTTCGAATAAGGGCAACTCGTTTTATACTATCGCGAAGTAAGGGAGAGAGTGTCGCGTATATGGCACGCGAGTTGGGGTACCAGTCATTAAAACAAAGGCGTTTTTCGATGCGACGAGATATCTTCACTAAATTCCAGTCTTCAATTTTCTCCCCCAAACGTGAAAAATATCTGTTTGAAGCTACCTACATAGCGAGAAATGATCATCGTAATAAAATAAGGGAAGCCAGAGCTCATACAGAGAGTTTTAATTGTTCGTTTTTCCGCGCGCTGTTTGAGAGTGGAAAGTGGTTTACTGCACTTTCTGTGGCGCACTAAAATTTGAATTTAAATCATACAGATCTAAACGTAAATTATAAAAATATAACTAATTATACAAATACAGATTTAATTACTTTACAAGAAATGGAAGATGTAGTTTAAGAAAATGCAAGAGATGACCAGGACATGTCGGTAATTGTAGAGTTGATTGAACATGGTGGATTACTACGTAAGTTTAGAATTTTATATCTGATCAGTATTTGTTGGCTAAACACTAAAATTCCGGAAGACTGGCTTGCAGCAAAAGTGTTGTCGCTGTCTTTTTTCTTTAAAAAAACTGCCCAAGTGCTAATAGCACTTAACTACACACACATCCTGGGAATCGAGAAATAGAGAATCTTAACGATTTTCGATATAGATACTGGCAAGATATCGGTCCCGGGAATCCTAAGACCCTATCGCAAAATCTATTGTAGTTGCTCAGACTAGCCCGGACTTACAAAAATAAGCAAGCAGGGGACTTCACTTCATATACGTGGGTGTAGAATACTTGATAAAATATTTTTTACTTGCTTACTAAAACATGACTATAACTTACATCTTATGTTTGCAAGTAGTAATGTTCGTCTTTTACACTTTTCACGGATGGTGAATCCATCTAAGATTTTTACCCTCCGCACTGCCCTCCAATAACAAATTGGTGATCTCTTGATGTCTCAGAACATGTCCTACCAACCAATCCTTCTTCTAGTCAAGTTGTGCCACAACTTCCTCTTCTCCCCAATTCTATTCAAAAGCTCCTCATTGGTTATGTGATCTACCCATCTAATCTTCAGCATTCTTCTGTAGCACCACATTTCGAAAGCTTCTATTTTCTTCTTGTCCAACCTATTTATCGTCCATGTTTCACTTCCATGCATTGCTACACTCCATACAAATACTTTCACAAACGATTTCCTGAGACTTAAATCTATACTCGATGTTAACAAATTTCTCTTCTTCAGAAATGCTTTTCTTGCCATTGCCAGTCTACATTTTATATCCTCTCTACTTCGACCATTATCGGTGTTATTTTGCTCCCCAAATAGCTAAACTCATTTACTACTATAAACGTCTCATTTCCTAATCTAATTCCCACAGCATCACCCGATTTAATTCGACTACATTCCATTATCCTCATTTTGCTTTTGTTGATGTTCATCTTATGTCCTCCTTTCAAGACCCTGTCCATTCCATTCAGCTGCTCTTCCAAGTCCTTTGCTGTCTCTGACAGAATTACATTGTCTTCGGCGAACCTCAAAGTTTTTATTTCTTCTCCATGGATTTTAATACCTACTCCGAATTTTTCTTTTTTTTTCCTTTACTGCTTGCTCAATATACATCGGGGATAGGCTACAACCCTGTCTCACTCCCTTCCCAACCACTGCTTCCCTTTCATGCCCCTCGACTCTTATAACTGCCATCTGGTTTCTGTGCAAACTGTAAATAGCCTTTCGCTCCATGTATTTTACCCGTGCCACCTTTAGAATTTGAAAGAGAGTATTCCAGTCAATATTGTCAAAAGCATTCTCTAAGTCTACAAATGCTAGAAACGTAGGTTTGCCTTTCCTTAATCTTTCTTCTAAGATAAGTCGTACGGTCAGTACTGCCTCACGTGTTTCAATATTTCTACAGAATCCAAACTGATGTTCCCTAAGGTCGGCTTCTACCAGTTTTTCCATTCGTCTGTAAAGAATTCGGGTTAGTATTTTGCAACTGTGACTTATTAAACTGATCTGTCAACACCTGCTTCCTTGGGGATTGGTATTATTATATTCTTCTTGAAGTCTGAGGGTATTTCGCCTGTCTCATACATCTTGCTCATCAGATGTAGAGTTTAGTCATGACTGGCTTTTCCAAGGCTGTCAGTAGTTCTAATGGAATTTTGTCTACTCCCGGGGCCTTGTTTCGACTTAGGTCTTTCAGTGCTCTGTCAAACTCTTCACGCAGTATCGTATCTCCCATTTCATCTTCATCTACATCCTGTTCTATTTCCATAATATTGTCCTCAAGTACATCGCCCTTGTATAGACCCTCTATATACTCCATCCACCTTTCTGCTTTCCCTTCTTTGCTTAGAACTGGGTTTCCATCTGAGCTCCTGGTATTCATACAAGTGGTTCACTTTTCTCCAAAGATCTCTTTAATTTTCCTGTAGGCAGTATCTATCTTACCCCTAGTGAGATATGCCTCTAGATCCTCACATTTGTCCTCTAGTCATCCCTGCTTAGCCATTTTGCACTTCCTGTCGATTTCATTTTTGAGA
Source organism: Schistocerca nitens (assembly GCF_023898315.1). Classification (NCBI taxonomy): domain Eukaryota; kingdom Metazoa; phylum Arthropoda; class Insecta; order Orthoptera; family Acrididae; genus Schistocerca; species Schistocerca nitens. The sequence goes on along the minus strand of NC_064620.1, from coordinate 515,123,758 downwards.
CGTTTGTATTCCTTTTTGCCTGCATCATTTACTGCATTTTTATATTTTCTCCATTAATCAATTAAATTCAATATTTCTTCTGCTACCCAAGGATTTCTACTAGCCCTCGTCTTTTTACCTACTTGATCCTCCGCTGCCTTCACTATTTCATCCCTCAAAGCTACCCATTTTTCTTCTACTGTATTTCTTTCCCCCATTCCTGTCAATCGCTCCCTTTTGCTCTTCCTGAAACTCTCTACAACCTCTGGTTCTGTCAGTTTATCCAGGTCCCATCTCCTTAAATTCCCACCTTCTTGTAGTTTCTTCATTTTTAATCTACAGTTCATAACCAATAGATTGTGCTCAGAGTCCACATCTGCCCTTGTAAATGTCTTACAATTTCAAACCTGGCTCCTAAGTCTCTGTCTTACCATTATATAATGTGTCTCAAACCTTCTAGTATCTCCAGGACTCTTCCATGTATACAACCTTCTTTTATGATTCTTGAACCAAGTGTTAGCTATGATTAAGTTATGCTCTGTGCAAAATTCTACCAGGCGGCTTCCTCTTTCATTTCATAACCCCACTCCATATTCACCTACTACGTTTCCTTCTCTTCCTTTTCCTACTATCGAATTCCAGTCACCCAACACTATTAAATTTTCGTCTCCCTTCTCCACATGAAGAATTTGTTTGATGTTGTCATACATTGCATCAATCTCTCCGTCATCTGCAGAGCTAGTTGGCATATAAACGTGTACTACTCTGGTAGGTGTGGGCTGCGTGTCTATCTTAGATACAATAAAGCGTTCACTATGCTGATTGTAGTAGCTTACCCGCACTCCTATTTTTTTATTCATTATTAAACCTACTCCAGCATTACCCCTATTTGATTTTGTATTTATAACCCTGTATTCACCTGACCAGAAGTCTTGTTCCTCCTGCCACCGAACTTCACTAATTCCCACTATATCTAACTTTAACCGATCCATTTCCCTTTTTAAATTTTCTAACCGACCTACCCGATTAAGGGATCTGACATTCCTCGCTCCGATCAGTAGAACGCCAGTTTTTTTTTTTCCTGATAACGACGTTCTCCTGAGTAGTCCCCACCCGGAGATCCGAATGGGGGACTATTATACTTCCGGAATATTTTACCCAAGAAGACGCCATCATCATTTAACCATATAGTGAAGTTGCATGCTCTCGGGAAAAATTACGGCTGTAGTTTCCCCTTCGCAGTACCAGCACAGCAAGACCGTTTTGGTTAGTGTTACAAGGCTTGATCAGTCAATCATCCAGACTGTTGCCCCTGCAACTGCTGAAAAGGCTGCTGCCCCTCTTCAGGAACCATACGTTTGTCTGGCCTCTCAACAGATACCCCTCCGTTGTGGTAGCACCTACGGTACTGCTATCTGTATCGCTGAGGCACGCAAGCCTCCTCACCAACTGCAAGGTCCTTGGTTCATGGAGAGGAATTGAGTTATAAGCTTAAAATTTTTACTATTCCAAGCGACCGTAGACCTTAGTATGTGACATAAATTTGAACTTGATACGTCCATTCGTTCCTGAGGAAAACGGTTCTTAACAGTCGGACAGACAGACAGACAGACGGACAACAAAGCGAAGCTATAACGATTCTGTTTTTACAGATTGAGGCGCGGAATCCTAAAAAATGGTGCAGAAAAACTTCAGAATACAGAAGTATCTGTATGTTAAACACTGTCTCCAAAATATATCAGGTGCATTAAATAACATATTGATGAATCTTTCAAAGGTACTACAAGAAGAACGAAGCGGCTTCTTACGAGGATGGTCATGTAGCGATAACATATCTACTGTCCTACAGACCGTACACAAAAGAAGAGAATTTATGTCAGCAACCTACTTTGATTTTATAGATTTAAAAAAAAGTATATATCAATATGTTTGGAGACAGCCTTTGGGAAATTATGGCAAAATGTGGACACACAAATCCTTAATATTACACTGGGTAAAGGACTTTAATATACCAAGATGTGAGTATGTAGACGATGCCATCCGAAAAAGAAAAGACGCCAGAAGATATCCGTATGAACAAGAATAAATATGTTGGCATACTATTTTATGCTGATGGCTACTTAGGGACCATATTACTTTAACGGAGATAAGGATCTGGATACTTAGATGTTAAATTACAAAGATATCACAATGTATGTGGCGCTATATGCGGAACATTGAAAAATACGCGAAGAGACACGAAATTCTGCAAAGTAATGGCTGTACCTGTTCTACTGTGTGGCAGTGAAATCTTGTTTACGATAACAAACGTCTGTAGCTATGTTCACGCAGCTGAAATGAAATTTTTATAAGTTGTCAAAAGTTGCACAGAGCTGTGCAGGATTCCTAATGAAGACTTTAGAGAGGAACTGAATATTTTTTGCAGCAAATGAAAAAATAGAAGAACATAAACAGAACTGGAAGGAACATCTGAAAGGAATCGAAGAGACAAGAATTCCAAAGATTGCCTTACGATGCAAACCCAAAAGTAAAGAGGGCAAATAGGACGACAAGTTAAAACATGGAACAGAGGCCAGAACAGGTCGATACGCCTAATATGTGAAAAGCATAAATTTTTAAATTGTAAATATGGCTGCGCTTCAGTAACGGTGCACGTAGAAACTTTATAGCATTGGAATATAACAGCCGAACAGTAGCAAAATTAAAGTTTTGTTAGCCTCTTTACCATGGTTTCGATGAACATAAATTTGCCTTCTTCACAAGGAAAATGGACTCTTGGAATGACCTCACGTTTTACTGTTGATATTTGTGGTTGACATGCACACTGTACTAGACAAGAGCCTCCTGGTTCCAACATCCGTTTTTTGAATATGTGATTCCACGAGTCCATTGTCCTTCTGAAGAAGGCAAATTAACAATTATCTAAACCAAGGTAAAAGGTTAATCAATCTTTTAATTCTGCAACCGGTTGGCTGTTATTTTCCAGTCCGAACAAAAGGTAGAAGACGATTCGGCACTAACCCACATCGCCGCCTGCTACTAAAATATGAACATATGTAATATCTTCGCAGGTATGCGGCTGGCTCGAAGAAGTTTTGACTAATAGTATCCAGTACGTAAAACTTGATGGTGTATGCTCACTAGAAATGGAAGTTAAATAAAACGTGCCACAGGGAAGCGTGATAGGAACTACAATTTTGTCAGTATACATTATAGTTTTTTTTAGATAGGCTGAGCAGCACTGTCCGATTGTTGGCCGACAGTACTGTTGTATATGGCATAGTACCACCATTCGATAGGTATAAGGAAATGCAGGAAGACCTGGGCAAAATTTTCATTTGGCGTAATGAATGGCAGCTCTCTTTATATAGCGAAAAAAACAAGATAATACTTAAAATAAAGAGGAAGAACCCGATAATACTCAGTTACAAAATTCATGAGGAGCATCTGGAATACATCACATCGTTTAAATAGTTTAGCGACGTGAAACGGAACGAACATGCAAATTAAATATTAGGCAAGGCGAATGGAAGACTTAGATATGCTGGAAGGACGCTGAGAAAGTGGGATACCTCCATAAAGGAACTTGCTTACAGGAAGGTAGTGCGAACAATCGTTTCTTATAAGGTTCGCTTTATAGCTAACGTCGAACGGATTCAGAGATACGCTGCAAACAGACTTAATATACGAACACTTAAAAATAAACTAAAACAATGCAAAGCTACTATTTACTGAATATAAATATCACTTTTAGTGCATATTTCTTTCATTTAACTCATATCACAGTTTCTTTTATTTCAAAACAAGTATTTTCTTTATACGTTATAGCCGCCAATCACAGAAATAAGCCTAATTTACATTAACGCTAACTTTTCCGCTCTGTAGCGGAATGTGCGCTGTTTTGGAGCTTCCTGGCAGATTATTACAGTGTGGTGGACCGGAGCACGAACCCGGACCTTACATTTAGCGGGCAATGCTCTCACCGAGTAAACCACTCAGGCACGATTCACGACCCGCCCTCGCCGCTTCACTTCCACCAGTGCCTCATTTCCTATCTTCCAAACTTGTAACAGAATCCTCCTGCATGCATTGCATTACTAACACTCCTGGATAAAAGAAAAGGATATTTCGGAAAAATGTCTTAGCACAAAAGTACTTATTCACTCCTATTCTTTCGAATAAAACTTGTGGATAGTTATCTTGAAATGCTTCTTAAAACAGGTGCTTATAGTCTGATGTATAAACATAAGAAGTACTCAAGCAGAAAAGAAATATTGCTTATATACTGACGTGTGCAAGCAGATTCGTCTGAATCCAAATTTCTGAACATCTACAGCTTCACTAAAATCCAAGATTTCACACACTAAAACACAATTCAGTGTCTCATAACAGTCTTACATCGATTTGTAAAATGTTAAAGTATAGAAACCGCTCCCGCTTAAAGTCAATTAATCGCTTAATGTTTAGGTATTGGTTCATGGGTAAATTCTATCTATAATTGGAACAAAAAACAATTCTAAATCAAACAGCTAGTGAACAGGCGACCTTCGAGGCTAAACAAGGTACAATGCGAGATGCGTAATCCCCTGAGCCGTGACTGTGACCGCTCATTATTAAGAAAATCACACCCCACAGCTGTAACTTAAATACACCTGTTGGAATGGAAAACGTAAAACTTCTTCTTCATTATGTTTTCACAACCTCTACTCGACATCCACCATGTAATGAACGACTGGCCGAGCGACCTGCAACGGAGACCGCTATCGGCAACTATATAAACCAGCAACTGAAATTTGGTCCTCGGTTAGATCTGCCACCCCTACACAAAAATGCGGATTTTTACTAGATCGTTTTCTTCTCTTTTTGTCAGTTTGATACCAATCTTGCAACTGACTTTAACTTCCGATGAGCTAGAGAACTGAAATTTTAAACATAGCACAGAATTGGATGACAATGCAGTTTTAACTCCCTTTCCTGCCAATATGTTATGGTGAGGTGGGGATAGTGTGGGATAGAAAACGTTGGTAACACCTGATATCTCGGCTGCCCTGCACGGCCACCGTGTTGTGCGAGTAGGACTGGAATGCCTTCCATGCAGTATGTGTGCGGGTGGGCACGGTTGATCAGAGAGATGGGGAAAGTGGAGATGGACAGAAAGAGTGGGAGGAGCACATGGATGCAATATACACTCCTGGAAATGGAAAAAAGAACACATTGACACCGGTGTGTCAGACCCACCATACTTGCTCCGGACACTGCGAGAGGGCTGTACAAGCAATGATCACACGCACGGCACAGCGGACACACCAGGAACCGCGGTGTAGGCCGTCGAATGGCGCTAGCTGCGCAGCATTTGTGCACCGCCGCCGTCAGTGTCAGCCAGTTTGCCGTGGCATACGGAGCTCCATCGCAGTCTTTAACACTGGTAGCATGCCGCGACAGCGTGGACGTGAACCGTATGTGCAGTTGACGGACTTTGAGCGAGGGCGTATAGTGGGCATGCGGGAGGCCGGGTGGACGTACCGCCGAATTGCTCAACACGTGGGGCGTGAGGTCTCCACAGTACATCGATGTTGTCGCCAGTGGTCGGCGGAAGGTGCACGTGCCCGTCGACCTGGGACCGGACCGCAGCGACGCACGGATGCACGCCAAGACCGTAGGATCCTACGCAGTGCCGTAGGGGACCGCACCGCCACTTCCCAGCAAATTAGGGACACTGTTGCTCCTGGGGTATCGGCGAGGACCATTCGCAACCGTCTCCAAGAAGCTGGGCTACGGTCCCGCACACCGTTAGGCCGTCTTCCGCTCACGCCCCAACACCGTGCAGCCCGCCTCCAGTGGTGTCGCGACAGGCGTGAATGGAGGGACGAATGGAGACGTGTCGTCTTCAGCGATGAGAGTCGCTTCTGCCTTGGTGCCAATGATGGTCGTATGCGTGTTTGGCGCCGTGCAGGTGAGCGCCACAATCAGGACTGCATACGACCGAGGCACACAGGGCCAACACCCGGCATCATGGTGTGGGGAGCGATCTCCAACACTGGCCGTACACCACTGGTGATCGTCGAGGGGACACTGAATAGTGCACCGTACATCCAAACCGTCATCGAACCCATCGTTCTACCATTCCTAGATCGGCAAGGGAACTTGCTGTTCCAACAGGACAATGCACGTCCGCATGTATCCCGTGCCACCCAACGTGCTCTAGAAGGTGTAAGTCAACTACCCTGGCCAGCAAGATCTCCGGATCTGTCCCCCATTGAGCATGTTTGGGACTGGATGAAGCGTCGTCTCACGCGGTCTGCACGTCCGGCACGAACGCTGGTCCAACTGAGGCGCCAGGTGGAAATGGCAAGGCAAGCCGTTCCACAGGACTACATCCAGCATCTCTACGATCGTCTCCATGGGAGAATAGCAGCCTGAATTGCTGCGAAAGGTGGATATACACTGTACTAGTGCCGACATTGTGAATGCTCTGTTGCCTGTGTTTATGTGCCTGTGGTTCTGTTAGTGTGATCATGTGATGTATCTGACCCCAGGAATGTGTCAATAAAGTTTCCCCTTCCTGGGACAATGAATTCACGGTGTTCTTATTTCAATTTCCAGGAGTGTATATGATATACATGCACATGGGAGAAGCCACAGCTAAAAATCTTGTATACATGTAAACAATTGCTTAGATAAAAATATAATCTCATCATAATGTTAAAAACCCATTGAGAAAATTCACACACATAAGATTACAAAACAGAGATAATTATTAAAATAAAAATAAATTTTTAATGTAAGACATATGTAAATTGGACTAAAAAGTATAAAATAATTTCTCCTAGCCCTATACAGATTCCTAACGCCATAGAGATAATAGTTTGTTCTTCTCAAATGCAATAGATAATATTTAGGATGTGAACTATTCCTGCATATACAGGGCGAGTCGCGTAAGACGTAACACTCCCATTATTCCGGGGGCGATTTCACATATCGACAATCGGTGTTTAGCGAATCACAGCCGACTATGGGGCACATACTTTGGTACACGCACAATAATCACAACGTTTATATTGACCGAGATAATGAGGCAAGTACATGTTTTTTAAATGGGAAGCTATACTTTTTTCACCATCATTCGAACGCTCTGGAAAAGACGCATATAATGATGCAACGCATGTTGCTATTGTGATTCAAACTTCGCTTAAAAGACGCTGGGAAATATTGTACGATTGAAGGTCGAGGCGGTCGGAAGCGGCTGCAGACGTTGAACACGTCTCGCGCGACCCGCAGGCCGAGTTGCCGTGCTCTATGCAGTATGCACGGCCTACGCTACGTAGGTAAATCCTCATCCGCCCTCTTTTAAGCAAAGTTTGAATCACGATAGAAACATGCGTTACATCACTATACACGTCTTTTCCAGTACGTTCGAATGATGCTAAAAGAAGTATAGCATCCCATTTAAAAAACATGTACTTGCCTCATTATCTCGGTCAATATAAACGTTGTGATTATTGTGCATGTACCAACGTATGTACCCCATAGTCCGCTATGATTCGCCGAAAACCGCATGCCGATACGTGCAATCGCCCCCGGAATAAAGGTGGTGTTACGTCTTACGCGACTCACCTTGTATATTACATGTGCCCCACGTTTTTCATTATAAATCTTACAAGTATTGTAATAGATAGTAGAAATTCACTAGCACACATTTTCCGATTTAAAATAGTATTATATGAAAAATTTATATTTATTTAAACAGTTACTTTCATTTTGTGACTGTGTCCCACAGCCAGTTTTTAATTTGTAGAAGTCCTGCATTTTACTCTATACCAGTTTTGGTTAAAAACAGTCTTGGTTGCAATTTTATTTTTTTTTTATTTTTCAACGACGCGTTTCGCCTTATTTATGAGTTTAATATTTAATATTGTTATTCACAAATAACCATTAACAACTGTAGAACCCAGGAGATCCAGCATGAATAAAATAATATTTATTTGTAATTAGTTTTATAAGTGAAAAATGTTGTCCTACCTGTAAAAGTAAAAAAGTCACTGAACTATCTCGTAGATCATAGAATGAAGGCTAATTCGGATTTCAAAAGAAATGTAACATTTTATTTTTTTAAAAGTGCTCAATTTTTATTATACTTGCAGAGCTTGTCAAAGCAAATGCTCTAAAATCATGGAAGAATTTCAGTGCTTCCAGTGGATAAAATTTGAAAACAAAATTCATGAAATTGACCGGAAATGTAAATTTTCAGTTTATTTTTTGTTTATTGGTAGAACTCATGGAAAATAACTTCCCAAAGTTTCAGCGATGAAACCACATCCAAAGTGTCTGAAAAATAACTAACTGTGTGAAGCGACCTTCCTGCCACACCCGCTTTTCGCAGTAACACTTCAGCACTATCTCAGTGAACAACGATTCAGTGAATTACTTTCAAGCAAACTCGCATGGGATTTATCTAGAACACTGTGATATATACTCTTTGGTTTTATACATCATCTGTGTCTCTGTTACGTATCTTACAATCAATAACAAACCAGCTGCTTTGTTTATGAAGAAGCAATTCTTGTTTTTCTTGTGCTACTTTGGGAGATTTACGCAAGTGCTCGATTCTTTCATCATTTAATAATGCCACGCTCATAAACAGTGTATAGAAAACTGGAAAAACTGCGTTTGCAGAATTTAATGACTGCAAGACATGGGAAACAGAAGCAACTCAACAATGATAGTTGATCTGAAGTGAGATCATCTGCCAAAACTGTGAACTCGATTCCTCGCATCTCCAGGCAAAAAGTGGATGAGGTGAACAGTGGATACTACAGCGACGAATTTCGGTATACTGGATTTGGATTAATTGGCTTCAAATTATTAACTGCAGCACTGAAATCTTCTTGTGTTTTCAAGACATGTGGTAGTGATAACATTCAGTTTACAGAATATGGTAGGGGAGTGGACTTGGCGGCCAGTCTTCATAATCTGTGCAAAGACTGTGATGCTGGTAATTCGTTCAAAATTTCTAAGTGCAAAAACTGGTACTGTAAAGCTAATATGAGGTTCTCCTGTGTCTTGAATTACATTGAAGTTGGTTCAAAAATGGTACAAATGGCTCTGTGCACTATGGGACTCAACTGATGTGGTCATAAGTCCCCTAGAACTTAGAACTACTTAAACCTAACTAACCTAAGGACAGCACACAACACCCAGCCATCACGAGGCAGAGAAAATCCCTGACCCCGCCGGGAATCGAACCCGGGAACCCGGGCGTGGAAAGCGAGAACGCTACAGCACGACCACGAGATGCGGGCATTGAAGTTGGTAGAGAGGGGGAAATTTATTGTGTGGTATAATGAATGTGCCAGTGCTACGTCTGAGATTTACAAAAATAAATTGTGAACCGGAAAACATAATTTCTGATATTTGTGAGGGCAGTATGGCAGTAGCTACAGTAGAAGCTACTGCAGAAAATAAATGCTTAGATGAAAACGACTGTAGTCAGATTAGATAAACCTTGTTGTCTCATGTGATGGTAAATTCATGATAAGAGAGCATACATCTTTATATGGTGTGTCAAGTCTCATGAGTATTGACACAGGTAAGATACTTGATGTCCAAGTTAACAGCAAGTTTGCCATAACTGTGAACTTAGCGCAGACAGTGAAAAAGAGGTAGAGCGTCATAATTGCAGTAAAACGTGCTCTGATGGTAGTGGTGGAATGTAGGGAGCTGGTACACAAATTATTTTTTAGTGATCTGTCAAGAAACGTACTATGAGATACATGAAATATCTTTGGGATGGTGACTCCCGTCCATTCAATACTGTGAATGAGAGCACATCTTTCAGTTAACTTTCAGTTGAGAAACTTAAACACATTGGACGCATCCAGAAGAGAATGGGCTCTAGATTGAGGAAGCTTATCAGTGGTACGAAGGGAAAAAAGTTGGAAGACACCAAAGACTCACAAAGAAGACTATAGACACAGTTGAAATGTATTATGACAAGAGTGTCCGACAGAACCTATTGCAGTGTAACTGACTTGAAAAGTGCAGTATGAGCTACATACACTCCTGGAAATTGAAATAAGAACACCGTGAATTCATTGTCCCAGGAAGGGGAAACTTTATTGACACATTCCTGGGGTCAGATACATCACATGATCACACTGACAGAACCACAGGCACATAGACACAGGCAACAGAGCATGCACAATGTCGGCACTAGTACAGTGTATATCCACCTTTCGCAGCAATTCAGGCTGCTATTCTCCCATGGAGACGATCGTAGAGATGCTGGATGTAGTCCTGTGGAACGGCTTGCCATGCCATTTCCACCTGGCGCCTCAGTTGGACCAGCGTTCGTGCTGGACGTGCAGGCCGCGTGAGACGACGCTTCATCCAGTCCCAAACATGCTCAATGGGGGACATATCCGGAGATCTTGCTGGCCAGGGTAGTTGACTTACACCTTCTAGAGCACGTTGGGTGGCACGGGATACATGCGGACGTGCATTGTCCTGTTGGAACAGCAAGTTCACTTGCCGGTCTAGGAATGGTAGAACGATGGGTTCGATGACGGTTTGGATGTACCGTGCACTATTCAGTGTCCCCTCGACGATCACCAGTGGTATACGGCCAGTGTAGGAGATCGCTCCCCACACCATGATGCCGGGTGTTGGCCCTGTGTGCCTCGGTCGTATGCAGTCCTGATTGTGGCGCTCACCTGCACGGCGCCAAACACGCATACGACCATCATTGGCACCAAGGCAGAAGCGACTCTCATCGCTGAAGACGACACGTCTCCATTCGTCCCTCCATTCACGCCTGTCGCGACACCACTGGAGGCGGGCTGCACGGTGTTCGGGCGTGAGCGGAAGACGGCCTAACGGTGTGCGGGACCGTAGCCCAGCTTCATGGAGACGGTTGCGAATGGTCCTCGCCGATACACCAGGAGCAACAATGTCCCTAATTTGCTGGGAAGTGGCGGTGCGGTCCCCTACGGCACTGCGTAGGATCCTACGGTCTTGGCGTGCATCCGTGCGTCGCTGCGGTCCGGTCCCAGGTCGACGGGCACGTGCACCTTCCGCCGACCACTGGCGACAACATCGATGTACTGTGGAGACCTCACGCCCCACGTGTTGAGCAATTCGGCGGTACGTCCACCCGGCCTCCCGCATGCCCACTATACGCCCTCGCTCAAAGTCCGTCAACTGCACATACGGTTCACGTCCACGCTGTCGCGGCATGCTACCAGTGTTAAAGACTGCGATGGAGCTCCGTATGCCACGGCAAACTGGCTGACACTGACGGCGGCGGTGCGCAAATGCTGCGCAGCTAGCGCCATTCGACGGCCAACACCGCTGTTCCTGGTGTGTCCGCTGTGCCGTGCGTGTGATCATTGCTTGTACAGCCCTCTCGCAGTGTCCGGAGCAAGTATGGTGGGTCTGACACACCGGTGTCAATGTGTTCTTTTTTCCATTTCCAGGAGTGTATTTCCACACGGTGTCGACAGATGAACATGCCTTTTATCATCTCTGTCGCGTTAGTTGGTGTGAAGATCTACACTACTTCAAGGATAATAAGCCCTACATTTACCAGGAGAGGCTCCCACGTTGTACCCGGGTGTTACCAGGCCAACGTACAAGTTTCTGGCCGATCCTGAACTTCTGAAAAAGCGTTTTCATGGCAAAAACGCAAAACCCAGTATACAAATGAGTCTCTAAATTCATACACACATTTTCTGTAGTTGTCAGCATTACAACTTATGATGCAATTATTGTGCTTAATGACGGGAACATAGGAAGGACAAAGGTATTAGAGAGTATGGGCTTTAAGATAGGAAACGTCACATCTCAAGAAAAATAGATTTACAGCGCTTTTCAGTAGCTGAAATATCAGTTGAAGACCTGTTAAAGAAAAGAAGACAGAAAACAAGGAACCAGAAGAAAAACTTGGAAGCGAAAGAGAATCCTGAATACAAATCTGGAACCTTCTGAAGAGATGATTTAAGAAAAAATCGTTAGGTTGAATTTTAAATTGCATTTCCTGAAAATTGCATGTTTTAAAGTTTATGTACCTTTTCCACAGAATCTATGAGGCCAGAATAATGAAATTTTGTACACTTATTGCCCATAAAGCCAGTACATGTTGAAGAAAGAGTAAGTTTTGAAATTCACGACAGAAGCTTACTACATGTAGAGATTAAGCAGAGAAAATTTTGAAATCTAAGGCTCTTGACAGTAAAGATGTTAATTTTTGTAAAGCATGGTACAACATTTCACTGCTGTATCTTGAAAATTCTGGATTTGGTACACCTTTTAAATAATGTGTGTTTCTCACGAATGTCCCTCCCTTAAGGCTGACAACCAACTACCGAACACAGAATACCTGCAGTCCAAGAGTATTAGTAGTTATCCTCCTAAGGTTTTTGATCAATTCTGCTTTTTACAGCGTTACGTCAGCTCTGGGCAGAAACAGATTTAATTCTGAATTAAAAGATGGTGTGCATTCTTCAGCCGAAAAAAGCCTGCGTGTGCTGAATCTTCCTCAGAACTTGTGAAAATTTTTATTCTATTTTCTTCCATCCCAGGCCACGATGCAAATGTTGAAAGGTTTCAGTTTTCCCTTAATATCATCTCAGTGGAGTGAAGAATGAAATCGCCCTTGCCACAAACAGATAAGAGGATCATAATGTTGAAGTACTATTTCAGAGCCATATCCTGTGAACAGTGTTGCAATTACATGCTGCAAGCAATAAACTCATTACTTCTTACGAAAGGGGACGCCACTGACAAACAAATGTAACAGCACCCTACCTGTGACTGAGATCCTAGATTGAAACAAGGTTCGCAGTTTTCTCTTTTAAACTAATATGCTAATAATTATTTTAATACTTGTATTTGTTTTTAAAAGGTCCTTACTATTTAAAGTTGTTTTCCCTATCATTCCCTTTGGTAAACCTAGTCAAAGTAAACTTTAGTTGACGCATTCGCCAAAAATTTACTCCAAGTTACTGTCTTCATTCATATAGAAGATATAGAATTCCAAAACTAAGAAAAGATGTGCATAGGTTTGTCAAGTCGGTGTATCTTTTGGAATCACCGTGTACTTTTACGCTTTCACCAGAGTCAAGACGAGTCACTTAGCCCCTTCCCCCTCTGCTTGGGGATTGTCCGAGATAGTGCCTCTCGCCAGCTGTTACCTCATCTGACACGCCCTTTACAGTGAGGTAGCCCCCCACGGTTACAATATTATGAACCGCTGTCGGCCAAGAAGCAGGTGTCGCCTAACAACCTTTCTGGTAACTTAAGGGGCTCCGGAAAGGCTCAAAATCATGAAAAGTTCAATTTTTACTTTTTTGCGTTTTATGAATCTGCAGACTATTACCTTTCAATAGATATATAATTTATTCAATTCCGAAGACTACAACTATTTTTAAATTTTTTTTGAAATGTGTTCTACATGGGCGTGACCCACTGTGGCGCTGTTAAACTGCTGTCAAATGGTGTTATTATTAACGTCCGTGTTCATCAGGTACATTTTAGTGATGTGAGATAAAGTATGTGTTGTGGCTAACCTGTGATGGTTCAATATATATCGCTGGTGTAATTGTCGATTGTTTCATGTTTATTTACTCTGTCGTTATCTCGAAGATATTCGTAATTAATTCTGTTTCTTGAGTCTCTGTTTTGTTGAAGTATAATAATGAGTAAAAGTAAAGTTATTAGAAATCCTCTGAAGGCTTTTAAGAAAAGAAGAAATGTTGGAAAGCCAAAGGTATGTGTTATTGCTGTAAACAATAAAGACGATGAAAATCCCCAACATAGCTTGTGTCCCAAAGAAGAAGACAGTTGGTGTAAATATAACAAAGGATTGCTAACTGGTGAAGTGTACACTCATAAGCATAGTCTGCCTCATGCAATAATGGAGGTGATAAAACCTATTTTCAGAGACTTAGCAGCACCTGAACTGTTGAAAAAGTGTATTCACGGAAAAACTCAAAACCCCAATGAAAGTGTAAATAGTGTTATATGGTCGAGAATCCCCAAGACTGTATTTGTTGGAATAGAAACACTTCACTTTGGTGTGTATGATGCTGTTGCGACTTTCAATGATGGCAACATTGTAAGGTGCAAGGTATTTAGAAATATGGGAACGAAGATAGGTTCTAACATGGTACGAGCGATGCTTGCTTTAGACAAGGAACGCCTTCGGGCTGCAGACAGGGCTGCAAAGAGTCTAGAAATACAAGCAAGAGTAAGCAGGAGGAGGAACAAGAGGAAGCTGGAGGAGGAGTTTGCAGAGGATGAAGATAATCCATCCTATGGACCTGGAATGCACTAAAAAGTTAATCCAATCTTTGTCGCTCGATTCCCAAAACTTTTATTTTCTCATACTAATTACATGTTTTCTAAGGATCTTCCAAACATACACTCCTGGAGATGGAAAAAAGAACACATTGACACCGGTGTGTCAGACCCACCAAACTTGCTCCGGACACTGCGAGAGGGCTGTACAAGCAATGATCACACGCACGGCACAGCGGACACACCAGGAACCGCGGTGTTGGCCGTCGAATGGCGCTAGCTGCGCAGCATTTGTGCACCGCCGCCGTCAGTGTCAGCCAGTTTGCCGTGGCATACGGAGCTCCATCGCAGTCTTTAACACTGGTAGCATGCCGCGACAGCGTAGACGTGAACCGTATGTGCAGTTGACGGACTTTGAGCGAGGGCGTATAGTGGGCATGCGGGAGGCCGGGTGGACGTACCGCCGAATTGCTCAACACGTGGGGCGTGAGGTCTCCACAGTACATCGATGTTGTCGCCAGTGGTCGGCGGAAGGTGCACGTGCCCGTCGACCTGGGACCGGACCGCAGCGACGCACGGATGCACGCCAAGACCGTAGGATCCTACGCAGTGCCGTAGGGGACCGCACCGCCACTTCCCAGCAAATTAGGGACACTGTTGCTCCTGGGGTATCGGCGAGGAC